>NC_139148.1:7600715-9096715 GCF_964270905.1 Leucopleurus acutus | reverse complement strand
GGAAGCCGTGGCCCCTTTTTTAAAGGGTGGTTTAGTTTCTGATTGCTGAGTCGTAAGAGTTCTTTGTATATTTTAGGCAGCAGTCCTTTATCAGATGTGTCTTTTGCAAATATTTTCTCATTTTGAGTTGAGTTTTAAATGGCCTGATAAGAAGCCCTAGTATATACATTTGGGGCACATTAACAAAAACTCAGTAATAACGCCCTCCCCATAAAATCTCAAAATTATATAAAAAGTTAGAGCTAGAAGAAATCTCACAGACTGTCTCCCATGAACCCTTATTTTTCTCCCTTGTCCTCCATTCTACATCATTCCCTTGCACTCACCCACCTAGTTTAGGTGTAGTGAAGGTGGTGAAGATGAGTCAGAAAGGAGATGGGGCTGCAGCAGGAGCCTTGGAGAATGAAAGGGATTTTAATAAGACAGGGAGAGGGAGGAGGAAATTGAAATAGTAAATGTTTATTAAGCACCTATTATATTCTAGGTTCCATGGGGTATACATGTACGAACAGTAAACTGCCCTTATTCTTAAAGAATTTATGGTTTAATGAGGGTGGATAATAAAATCATGAGATGAATGTGATATTCATTGATTGCCTTCTATGTGCCAGGGATCTCGCTAGATTCTTTGTATACATTAGCTATAATCCAATTAACAACCCGGCAAAGAAGATGCTGTTAACCTCATTTTAAAGAGGAAACTGATGCACAAGGAGGCTGTGTGACTTATTCCAAGCCACACAGCTAGTAAGTAACAGAGCTGAGATTCAAGCCCAGGGCTGTCTGATTCCAACGGTCACACTCTTCATACATCAAGCTGTTGAGAAGAGCTCCTAAGACAAATCACAGATAATTTCACTGTGAGAAGTGCAACCTGGACTGAGAAAAGAATACACAAAGACTCATAAAATGGAAAACGATCCATACGGAAGATACAAAAGAAATGGCTTCACTATATGAAGTTTGTGTAAAATGGAAATAGGAAAAGTAGGGTCACATGATTGAGGGCTTTGACTGTAAGTCTAAGTAAGCGTTTTGAAGGTGTTTGCCAAGGCAGTGGACACCACATACTCAATGAGATTTTTCTAGGAGCTGGAAACAATAAATTAAGTTCATCTAGGGGGCTTCCCTGGTGGCGCAGTGGTTGGGAGTCCGCCTGCTGATGCGTGGGACACGGGTTCGTGCCCCGGTCCGGGAAGATCCCACATGCCGCGGAGCGGCTGGGCCCGTGAGCCATGGCCGCTGAACCTGCGCGTCCGGAGCCTGTGCTCTGCAACGGGAGAGGCCACAACAGTGAGAGGCCCACGTACCGCAAAAAAAAAAAAAATTAAACAAAAGTGCAATAAGGCCTGACACTAATAGAATGTTATATGTCAATTATACCTCAATAAACAATTAAAATTTAAAAATAATTTTTAAAAGTGTGTACTCTTTAAAAGAAGTGCAATAAGGGAGAAGAGTAGTCCTCACAGAAACTTATATGTATTAAAAAGCAACAAGAATTAAAACAGTGTGAAACTGCCTCAAGAACAGACAAAAATCAATCAGTAGAAGACAATCAGTAGCCCAGAAAATGAATTTTTTTAAGATAAAATTGAATATTTAACAAAGAAAGCATTATAAAACAACAGAAAAGAAAAAATCATTTAGCATTTGCTGTTGAAAAAACAAATTAGGAAAAAAAGGCACTCTTACCTTATGCCATATTTCAAGTTAAATTTCAAGTGGATTTAAGAGTTTTTTAAAAAGTTAAATATAGAAAAGGTTTAATTTCTGGTAGAATATGCTCCAAAAATAATAAAACTTAAAAAAGGAAAATGCAGAAAGCTCTTCTCACATCTAAAGTTCAAAAGAGGGTATGGTGAAGGAATGACAGTACTTCAGCTCCATGGAATGACAGATGGCCATTCAAATAATTATAAAACTAAGGCAACACTAAAAAAATATTTAGGCCTGATGTAACTGTGAAGAATATGGTGCATTACTTTTATATTTTTGCTGTAACAAATCACCACAAATTTAGCTGGTTAAAATAACACATATTCATTACCTTACAATTTGGGAGGTTAGAAGTTCGACATAGGTCTTACTGAGCTAAAATCCAGGAGTCTTCAAGGCGGCATTCTTTTCTACAAACCGTGTTGGAGAATCCATTTCCTTGCCTTTTGCAACCTCTAGAGGGCACCCACATTCCTTGGGCGGTGGCCCTTTCCTCCATCTTCAAAGTCAGCAAAGGCCAACTGAGTCCTCACATCACCACACTCTGACTTCCTTCCAGAGTCACATTTCCCTCTGAGTCGTCTTCTGCCTCTCTTGCACTTTTAAGGACGCTTGTGATTATCTGGGCCCACCCAGATAACCCAGGATATTCTCCCTATTTAAGATCAGCAGTAAGCAACATTTGCTCCACCTGCAATGTTCATTTCCAAGTTTTCATGTAACCTAACAAAGTACCAGGTTCAGGGATTTAGGACATGGACATCTTTGAGGGGTCATTATTCTGTCTATCACATATGGTTTTCAACAGATGGAGAAAATATATAAAAATATAACTATGTATTAGGCCATCGGGATAGTAAGCGAATATTTTCTATGCTATTTTCCAAATGTTTTGCATTGTTATATTCCTTCTACAATCTTTTGCAGACAAAACCCTACACAGCACATGCACATCACCACCATCATTTCTCTGGGTATTAAAATACAATGCTGGAGCCTTCCTGCAACAGTGCCACGCAGAGAGGTCAGAGTAGCCCAGGAAGGGAGTTGAGGGGAGTCAGTGGGTCACCACCGCCTTGAGAGAAGTGGGAAAGTGGGCAGATATTTAAGCATTCACCCTCTTTACGTTTTTGAAAACTAATATTCCAGAGCAGAGTCAAGTAGTATTTCCCTTCAGGGGTATAGAGGGGAGTATTCAAAGGAAGACAGCTCATATTGAGGCCCGGGAGTGCAGGTCGGGGATGACAGGCATGATGCTGAATCAACCAGACAGTCAAAGGGGGCAGAGACAGATCTAAAGGCTGCCGTCACCTCCAACAAGTCTGGAACAGGAAAAACAACTTCTCGTGGCCATCGGACCCTTGCTACTCAGAGTTCATGGTCTGCAGACCCACTGTGCACTTATCACCCGGCATCATATTAAAATGCAGACTCTGAGATAGGAGGTCTGCAATGGGCCTGAGAATCTACAAGAGTCTGCATTTTTAGCAAACTCCCAGGCGATGCTGATACTGCTGGCCCGTAGAGTCATCCGGGAACTTGCAAGGAATGCAAATATTCATGTCCCATTTCTGACCTACAGAATCAGGAACTCTGGCGGGGAGACCACCAATCTGCTCTTTTACAAGCCCTCTAGGTGAGTCAAGTTGGAGAATCACTGGTACCCAGGACCTCAAGGCTTCTCTAAAAATCCCACCCCAACCCCCATTCCCACAGCACCTAGAAAGGGATCCTAGGACAGACCACTGGGTCACACGACCAAAGTGCGAGCACAGACCAAGAGGGACAAATGGACCTCTTCCTCGCCTCCTGAGAGGCACTTGAGGGTCGGAGCAGCAGTTCGGGCAGCAGCCGCCCCCTAAGGCGCACACTCACACTGCTGTGTCACTGCAGTGTCGGCTACAGCAGCTGCAAGAGAGCTCAAGTGGGGGAGGGTTGTGCCGTTGCCCACGCACTTGTGCAGAGCATGGGGCGTGTTCATGACGCTGTGTCACTTGCATGAAGCAATCATCTTGGGTGTTTTAGCTGAGAAGGGCTTGGAGCCATTGATTGATAAGCAGTGGTCCTCCGGCAGGGCCTAATGCCCCAGGGCAGCTGCTCACACTTCAATGTGCATGAATCCTGGGGGACCTTGTCGAAGTGTAGATTCCGCTTCAGCGGGTCTGGAGTGGCGCCTGAGAGTCTGTGTTGCAAATATGCTCCCAGGGGCTACTGATCCTGCTGGTCCCTGGATCAAATGTGAGTAGCAAGGCACTACGAAACCTCCAATTTCCAGTCTACCTGGCGTCCAGAAAGATACCTTGGTACAAGGTGACCAACAGTTCTGTTTTGCTTGGGATTGAGGGAGTTGCCAGGACGCAGGACTTTCAGGGCTAAAACCAGGAAAGCGCTACACAAACCAGAATGAACTGGTCATCCTATTTGGAAGCCTATGTCAGGACTGACATTTATTAGAAAAAAACAATGGAGGGACTCCCCTGGCGGTCCAGTGGTTAAGACTCCGCGCTTCCACTGCAGGGAGCAGGGATTTGATCCCTGGTCAGGGAACTAAGATGCCCGCAGGCCGCACGGTGCGGCCAAAAAGAAAAAAAAAAGAAAAAACAATGGAAATCCTTGTCTACTCTACTCCCAGCTAATCTCTAATTGATCACAATTTTTCTAACTGAGCCTAAACTTGGCCCCAGGATTCTTCTTTACACTGAATTCCAGCAATCACTACCAATCCATTGGCACTAGCAAAGGAAATGAAACCTATTTCCAACTGAACTTGGAACTAAGAGTCAAAAAAAAACCCCAAAACATGCTGCATTGCTTCTTGCTCTCTCCACAGAAATGACAGACACGATGATGAGAGTGATTACAACTCAGCAAAAATTGGTGTGTGTGTGTTAGGGAGGTCATTTTTCATATTTGTGTAGCAGTAATTATAAGTGAGAATAACCCATTCAGATCCCAATGATTAATTATAAACACATCTTGGTGTAATGGAAAAAACCGTACCTAGGAAAGTTTAGGTTGGGGTCCAAATGAACGACATAACTGCCATGAGCCTCTGTCGCCCTGGGTGAAATGGGAGAACCACACTGACCTTACACTTATGACTAATGTTTGGGTCAAGTGCTGAGCACATGCTTACATTCAGCAAGCCTGTATTCCATTTCCTTCTTTCCCTTCTTCCTTTACCAGCAGATTCATTCCCCTAGTTACAGACTTATCAAAATGAGCATTCGTGCCAGGAGGCATGAAGCCTGACTGCTGGATGACAAACACTGCAGACACCCTATGGAAGATCAGAGCACAGACATCCTTGAAGTCAGCCTCTGTAGAGCTGAATCCTGCTTGAACTCAGCTGTTACCATTGCCTTCACTGAGCTCCAAGTCTCAAAAAAGAGCATGGCCTGAAACTTTCTCCAGCCATGTTCACCATCAGCACTGTATTAGTTATCTATTGCTCTCTAACAAATTACCCTAAAACTTAGCGTCTTGAAACACCACACATTCATTATCCCATGGTTTCTGTTGGTGAGGGATCTGGGCACAGCTTAACTGAGTTCTCTGCTTCAGGGTCTCTCACAGGGCTGCGATCAAGGTGTTAAGTCTCATCTGAAGGACTGATGAGGAAGAATCCACTTCCAAACTCACTCAGGTGGTTGTTGGCGAGATTCACCTCCTCAAGCGTTGTTAGACTAAGAGCCTCAGGTCCTCACGGGCAGTTGAGTAGAGGCTATCCTCAGTTCCTTACCATGCTGGCCTCTCCAGTTTGCTTCATCAAAGCCAGCCCATGAGTATGGGGAAAAGGGAACCCTCTTACACTGTTGGGAATGTAAATTGGTGCAGCTACTATGGAAAACAGTACGGAGTTTCCTTAAAAAATTAAAAATAGAGCTACCATATGATCCAGCAATCCCACTCCTGGGCATATATCCAGACAAAACTATAATTCAAAAAAATACCTGCAACCCTATGTTCATAGCAGCACTATTCACAATAGCCAAGACATGGAAACAACCTAAATATCCATCGACAGATGAATGAATAAAGAAGATGTGGTACATATATACAATGGAATACCACTCAGCCATAAAAAAAGAATGAAATAATGCCATTTGTAGCAACATGGATGGACCTAGAGATTATCATACTAAGTGAAGTAAGTCAGACAGAGAAAGACAAATACCATATGATATCACTTATATGTGGAATCTAAAATATGACACAAATGAACCTATCTATGAAACGGACTCACAGACATAGAGAACAGACTTGTATTTGCCAAGGGGGAGGGGGATGGGAGAGGGATGGATTGGGAGTTTGGGGTTAGCAGATGCAAACTATTATATATAGGATGGATAAACAACAACGTCCTACTGTAGAGCACAGGGAACTATATTCAATATCCTGTGATAAACCATAATGGAAAAGAATATGAAAAAGAATGTATATACATATGTATAACTGAATCACTTTGTTGTACAGCAGAAATTAACAAAACATTGTAAATCAACTATACTTCAATACAGTAAAATTTTTAAAAAGCCAGCCCATGAGATGAGTCAGAGAGAGTGTGTGAATATTTTGTCTTTTAAAACCAGAAGAGACATCCAATTAATTTTGCTGTATCCTATTGATTAGAAGCATATGACTAGGTCCAGCCTGCACTCAAGATGAGATTCCACAAGGGCATGAATACTGGAATCATTGGGGCTATCTTAGAGATCACCTCCCACAAGCAGCCCTTACTGAAACCACTGATTTCAAACCAGCACGAGGAATTCTATGAAGCAACCACAGAATTGTTTCCATTCCTGCTTCTAGAAATGAAAGCACAACATTTCCTCCATCGCACTATTTAAGGAATAAAAATAAAAGATGATGTGTACTTTATTTGTTGCCATGGTGCAGTATCAAGACAATAAGGTTGTTAGGGGGACAACCATAAAAAAGTCACAGCCAGTGTCTAGTTTTGGAAAAATTGAGTAAGTTGGCGTTTCGTTCACGGACCACCCATGAAAATTGGTGTCAGAAGAGCTACTCCTCTTAGTTGTTCCGTAGTCCTCCCTGACTTCCCAAACTTTACTAAGAACTCAACTCCTCTGAAAGTGTTCAAAGGTTAACCCTTTCCAGTTCCAAACCTTTTATTTATTGAATAACTTCAAATAACTCATGAATAACGCACCATATCTGTCAAGAGTCAACTATGAAGCTTGAGAATTCCTTCTCCCCGTGAGTGTAAAACACTTTAATATTATGGATCACGTCAACCCAAATCACAGGCACTGAAAATAAAAACAGAGCTGGAAAGGATCTTAGCAGTAATCTGTTTACTAGCTCTCAATCTTGACTGCATATTTGGAATCACCATGGTGGGGACTTCTTAAAATCCTTATGCCCAGAGCACACCCCAAAACAGTTGTACGAGAATCTCTGGGGGTGAGACTCAGGAATCAGGAAGCTCCCCAGCACCAGAGCCAAGGGTTAGAAGCACTGCTCTATCCTGTAATGGAAAATGGATGTCCAGAGAGGTAAAGTGACTTTCCTAAGATTACATGGCTAAATAGTAGCCGAACCACCAGCAGTGTGTTTTCCTTAGAGCTGGCAATGATAGACTGAATTCTATGCTGGCTATAACCCGAAGGAGTGGTCCCCAAACTTGGCTGCCTAATAGAGACATTGAAGTCTTTTGAAATATATAGACTCCTGTCCTCACCCCAACAGAGATACTGATTTAAATCTTTATGAAGTGCTCCAGGTGATTCTACCACGTAGTCAAGGTTGAGCACTACTGATCTAAAATTTGAGCATACAGCATAAACATACCTACTCAACTTTCTTAACCACAGACCACAAAGTAGGAGGATGAGACCCCTGCACGTCTAAGGGGCTTTATCAGAATGAAGTCATAACTATAAGGTCTTAATGCCTAGAAGGAGAATGTAGAATAGGCATAATATATTTAAACTATCCAAAAATTACAGGAATTTTTCTGTGAAGAATGATAAAGATTTCCAACAACATGCTTCATTGTTTAAAGCTTCAATACCTGAAGAAAATATAACATTGATCATATAAAATTCAATCCAAGGCATGACATAAGGGAGTTTGTGATACAAATATTACTTTAAATATGAGGTATTCAAAGGTGATGGAAAAAACCAGATATGTTCTTAGGAGCCTTGAGTGAGTCAGTGTGAGCAGGAGTTATTTAGGAGTAAGTGAAGATGTGAAGATGCCCAGATAGGGGTTCAACCAAGGAAAATGTATTAGGTATCTACTGCTACATAACAAATTACCCTAAAAATTAGCAGTTTAAGACAACAAACATTTATTACCTTGCAGTTTCTGTGGGTAAAAACCTTGGGAGCAACTTAGGGGATTGGTTCTGGTTCAGAGTCTCTAATGAGACTGCAGTCATGGTATTGGTTGGGCTACAATCATCTGAAAGCTTGACTGGGGCTGAAGGATCTGCTTCCAAAATGGCTCATATGGTGGACAGGTTGATGCTGGCTATTGGCAGGAGGCCTCAGTTCCTTGCTACGTGGACCTGTTCATAGGTTGCTTGGATGCCCTTATGACATGACAGTCAGCTTTCTCCACAGTGAGTGATCCAAGTGTGAGCAAGGGGAAAGCCACAGTGCCTTGTACGATGTAGTCTCAGAAGTCATGTATTATCACTTCCACCTTACATGATTTATTAGAAGCAAGACATTTAGTCAATGCCACACTTGAGGGGAGAGGAATTAGGCTCTACTTTCTTTAGAATGAGTCAAAGAATTTGTGGACATATTTTAAAACATCACATAAGGCAAGAGAGAATAGACAAAGACCAGAGCAGGCTTGCTGGTAGACCTAAGGCAAACTTCATTTTCTGTATAAAGCTGATGACAAGCAATACAAACTATTCCCTTTCTGACAACTGCCAAGAGGTCCAGCTATAACCCTTTAGAACGGGCTAGAGCAGCCTCCGGCAGGAAACGAGGGATTATCCGAGATTTTTAGGAACACTTTCACTCTACAAATATCTATCTACCTGTTTCCTGAAGGCTGGAATTGTTTTAATATTGAGGCAAAAGCCACATTTGGAGAGAAGAGACAACAAAGAAAATGACAATTGAAATAAACACCAATACAGCTGAAGATGGAAATCTTTACTAACCAATTGGTGGGGAGTCTCAGATCACAGACTTAACCTTGCCATATAGGGGGAGGATGACAGATTCCAAGAGAATTAGGAGAAAGGACTGTAAAACGTGAAATAAAATGGAGTCACCTATGTCAAGGGGTTTTAAAATGGAGCTGGGAGGCCATTAAGGAGGCGACCCTTATGCACATCCTCACCAGCAGGAACCATGAACTTCTGAACTGGGCCAAACCACAAATACTCCAAGGACTCTGCAAGAACACCTGCAACTTGTCACATTAACGAACTTTTACCTCCCTCTAGTAACAGCCTTAGTATTCAAGCATGTTTAGCCAAGACTAGCTTCTGCCTCCAGCTTGAAAATTACAAAATTCTTTGTAATGCAAACCTCTCTTCTTTGCCTTTAAAAGCCCCTGACTTTTACTCCCTAGAAGGACACTGTTTGGGAAGCTACCCACATCTGTGTGCCCCAAATCGCATACTTTGATCCAAATAAACTTTTTTTGCTTGATTATTGCCTCTTAAGTTTATTTAGGTTGACAGGACACAAAAAGGTTAGGATGAGAGCAAGGAGGAATGCACTTCAATGACCCCACAACTTTGCCCAGGTAGTGCTTCCAGTTGTTCAGTAATTGATCAGCTACTTCTGTAATTTTGCTTCACACTCTATACAACGAGAAGTCTTAAGGCAGACAGTTAAGATCTCATTCTCTGGAGCTCTGAGAGTGAATCTCAGTTCCATTCTTTGCTTGCTGTGTTGTTCAGCAAATCACGTAAACATCCTGCACCTCTCCTTCCTCATTTGAAGAATGAGGAGAATAACAGTGCCTACTTTGAAGGTTAGAGGGTGAGTTAAACAAGTTATTATTTTCTCAGTTAGACAAAACATTTCTTCATAGTATGGCAAGACACCCCAAGACTCAATCTCAATATTTCTGAACATTTGCTGATTAGAAGCAGTAACCAAACTTCTAGAAATCTGCATCCTCAATTGCTACAGTTATTTGTCCTTCCAACCAACCCTGCTGTGTGAGGGACCATTTAAGTGAACCTTCTTGTTCACATACATATGTTAAGAGCCGACCCACAATCCTTGGGTAACTCCTGACTACTTAACAGTACTAAGTTTAATTATTAAATGTCAATAAATAGGCTTCCCTGGTGGTGCAGCGGTTGAGAGTTCGCCTGCCGATGCAGGGGACATGGGTTCGTGCCCCGATCCGGGAAGATTCCACATGCCGCGGAGCGGCTGGGCCCATGAGCCATGGCCGCTCAGCCTGCGCGTCCGGAGCCTGTGCTCCGCAATGGGAGAGGCCACAACAGTGAGAGGCCCGCGTAACGCAAAAAAAAAAAAAAAAAAACCAGTTCCTCTTAGCTTTTACATTCAATTTACTAATCATATTATTGTATTTATAAATCTACCAAGTTTTAATAATCACACTTGGGGGATCATTAATGCGTGCTCCCATCGCCAATGCAGTTGATTAGACTCTCTTTAGTATGTTAAACAGCATTTAAATTTTTTTTTAACATCTTTTTTGGAGTATAATTGCTTTACAATGGTGTGTTAGTTTCTGCTATATAACAAAGTGAATCAGCTATATGTATACATATATCCTCATATCCCCTCCCTCTTGCATCTCCCTCCCACCCTCCCTATCCCTCCCCTCTAGGTGGTCACACAGCACCGAGCTGATCTCCCTGTGCTATGCGGCTGCTTCCCACTAGCTGTCTATTTCACATTTGGTAGTGTATTTATGTCCATGCTACTCTCTCACTTTGTCCCACTTTCCCCTTCCCCTTCCCCGTGTCCTCAAGTCCATTCTCTACGTCTGTGTCTTTATTCCTGTCCTGCCCCTAGGTTCATCAGAACTGTGCTTTTTTTTTTTTTTTAGATTCCATATATATGTGTTAGCATACGGTATTTGTTTTTCTCTTTCTGACTTACTTCACTCTGTATGACAGACTCTAAGTCCATCCACCTCACTACATATAACTCAGTTTCGTTTCTTTTTATGGTTGAGTAATATTCCTTGTATATACGTGCCACATCTTCTTTATCCATTCATCTATTGATGGACACTTAGGTTGCTTCCATGACCTGGCTATTGTAAATAGTGCTGCAATGAACACTGGGGTGCATGTGTCTTTTTGAATTATGTTTTCTCAGGGTATATGTCCAGTAGTGGGATTGCTGTATCATATGGTAATTCTATTTTTAGTTTTTTAAGGCACCTCCATACTGTTCTCCATAGTGGCTGTATCAATTTACATTCCCACCAACAGTGCAAGAGGGTTCCCTTTTCTCCACACCCTCTCCAGCATTTATTGTTTGAAGAATTTTTGATGATGGCCATTCTGACTGGTGTGAGGTGCTACCTCATTGTAGTTTTGATTTGCATTTCTCTAATGATTAGTGATGTTGAGCATCCTTTCATGTGTTTGTTGGCAATCTGTATAACTTCTTTGGAGAAATGTCTATTTAGGTCTTCTGCCCGTTTTTGGATTGGGTTGTTTGTTTCTTTGATATTGAGCTGCATGAGCTGCTTGTATATTCTGGAGATTAATCCTTTGTCAGTTGCTTCCTTTGCAAGTATTTTCTCCCCTTCTGAGCATTGTCTTTTCGTCTTGTTTATGGTTTGCTTTGCTGTGCAAAAGCTTTTAAGTTTCATTAGGTCCCATTTGTTTATTTTTGTTTTTATTTCCATTTCTCTAGGAGGTGGGTCAAAAAGGATCTTGCTGTGATTTATGTCATAGAGCGTTCTGCCTATGTTTTCCTCTAAGAGTTTTATAGTGTCTGGCCTTACATTTAGGTCTTTAACCCATTTTGAATTTATTTTTGTCGATGGTGTTAGGAAGTGTTCTAATTTCTTTCTTTTACATGTAGCTGTCCAGTTTTCCCAGCACCACTTATTGAAGAGGCTGTCTTTTCTCCATTGTATATTCTTGCCTCCTTTATCAAAGATAAGGTGACCATATGTGTGTGGGTTTATCTCTGGGCTTCCTATCCTGTTCCATTGATCTGTATTTCTTTTTCTGTGCCAGCATTTAAAGTTTTAATATATTCTATTTCTTTTTTACATGCTTCAATTGTGTGAGTAACAAACCTTCACAAGTACTTAAGTAATGTTTATAAATCTAATGAATTAAATTTGTAAATATGTTAATAAACCTAAGTTTTGAAGCTACCCTTGTCCACCTGTGTGAGTTCCCACAGAAGAACTGAAAGATATAGTTATGTAATATTCGTTGAGGAGGACCAAGGACTCTGCCCCAAGGCTGCACTATTCTTTCTTTCTTTCTTTCTTTCCTCCTTCCTCCTTTCTTTCTTTCTTTCTTCCTTCCTTCCTTCCCCCTTTCTTTCTTTCTTTCTTTCTTTCTTTCCCTTCCTTCCTTCCTGCCTTCCTTCCTTCCTTCCTCCCTCTCTCTCTCTCTCTCTCTCTCTCTCTCTCTCTCTCTCTCTCTCTCTCTCCCTCTCTCCCTCCCTCCCTCCCTCCCTCCCATTTATTAACTCACAGTTCTGTAGGTCACAGTCTGGGTAAACTTGATTGGGTTCTCTGCTCAGGTTCTCACAAGGCCAGAATCCACTTGTTGACAAGGCTGGGTTCTTTTCAGGAGGCTCTGGGGGAAAATATATGCTTTCAAGCTCATTCTTATTGTTAGCAGTATTCAGTTCTCTGTGGTTGTAGGACTGAGGCCCTGTTTCTTTGCTGGCTATTGGAAGGGGATTGATCTCATCTCCTAGAGGCTGCTCTTAGGTCCTTTCCATGTGGCTCCCTCCTTCAAGCCAGCAATGGAGAACTTCTCATGTACTGAGTCCCCCTTATACTTCTACTCTCTGACTTCCTCTTCCGCTGCTCTACTGTTTCTTGACTGTTCCTCCTTTGTTTCTTCATTCCCTCCCTTCCCTGATTAGCAACTGTTCCAGTCTGCCCTTTGGAACTCAGGGAAGGTCAAGGAGGCTGAAGCCTCTTTCCTGCAAATGAGAAATGGAGCTGGGGAGGAGGACACGGAAAGAATCTGTACCAGGGAGGGCCCCACAGGGTCCTGCTCCACTTCAATATTGCTTATAAACTTCATAAGATTTCAAGCTAAAATCACAAGTTTAAATCAGTAATTCAAATACATATTTTGAATTGGTATCACAAAGCTGATTGGTTATTTTAATAGGATAAATTCTCTCAAATGTTAGAAACACCTTAAATAGCAAATAGGTATAGGTTATTCTTAACCACAAAAATATTAATGCTATAGTTTTGATTCTCTTAAAAATTTTTTCTAAATTCTAACTTTTCCTTGGATTAAAGGATGTCTATCCACTAAGGAAACATAACTGTTTCCTTAAGCATTAAGCATCTTAATGTTTTCATTCAAGCAATTATGGCATCCTCCAAGAATGTTGGGTTACCTCTCTGGGTGATGTTTAGGCTTGTCTTCTAGTTCCCTGAAAAGAGGCCCATGCCTCAGACCCTATGAATAGATGCTCATACACAACGCTCAAGGGACACACTGAAGGCTCTTTATAGCTGACACATTAATGCTTTCCACATGGGGTGGTCTCACAGCTCAATTCCATGTAATCTGAATCTTCAGTTAACCAATGAAAGCCTGGAACCTCTCCCCCAAATCTAAATGATGAGGTTTTGAATATATTTGCCTGATGAAGATACTGAATACTTTCTCCTCCAGCTCCAGAGGCCTGAGTGAACCCTACAGTCTTTTTATATCCTGACTATCTAGTAAAGTCACAGTACTATAGTTATTAAAATAACTTGTAAATGGAAAATGGATTGTGAGGGCAAATAGAGAAGCAGGAGGAAGGGTTAGGAAAGTATCTCAGTGGTCCACAGGAGACATGATAGTGGCCAGGACCAGAGTGATGTAACCAAGCAGGAGGCTATGGGGCCTTCCCAGGACAGACCCTCCCCACACGTCCTCTGCCTGCCTCTTCTCTGCTGAAAAGCTGCAGTCTCCCAGTCCTCCCCTGACTCATAAAAGTCTGGCTCAAAAATTAATGATTGTATTGCTTTTGGAAAATTGGGCTTTATTATAAAATATTTTTGTTCCAAATGACTTACTAGTCAAGAATCTGCTAAATATTATCGTGATGGTTAAATATGATGTGTCAACTTATCTAGGCTATGGTTGGTTGGTTGCTCAAATACTAGTCTAGTTAAGGTATTTTGTAGATGTGATTAACATCTATGATCAGTTGTCTTTAAGTAAAGGGAATTACTCTCCATAATGTGGGTGGGCCTTATCCAATCAGTTGAAGGCCTTAAAAGCAATAACTGAGGTTTCCCCAAGAAGGAGCAATTCTGCCTTAAGACTGTTACAGAGAAGTTTTGCCCGAGTTTCTAGTTTGCTGGCCTACCCTACACACCCAACTACTGTCTGAGTTGCCAGCCTGCCAGCCTGCCCCTACAGATTTCAGAGCTGGCAGCCCCACAATCACACGGGCCAATTCCTTAAAATAAATCTCTTCAATGTATGTTATATAGGTATATATGTTATATAGGAATGTATGTATAATGTACATACACACACATACATATACATACACATATATCCTATTGGTTCTGTTTCTCTAGAGTTAGAGAGACTGATACAGTTAATTATTCACATATTTCATGTAGATAAAAATTAATAAGAAAACTACATTTAATGATCAAGAAATGATCCTTGGGGCTCCTCTAATTATGTATACTACCTCAGGTAAATCAGAGGTGTTTCAAACTTTTTTTTTTTTTTGCTGTACGCGGGCCTCTCACTGTTGTGGCCTCTCCCGTTAAGGAGCACAGGCTCCGGATGCGCAGGCTCAGCGGCCATGGCTCACGGGACCAGCCGCTCTGCAGCATGTGGGATCTTCGCGGACCGGGACACGAACCCATGTCCCCTGCATCGGCAGGTGGACTCTCAACTGCTGCGCCACCAGGGAAGCCCTGTTTCAAACTTTTGATGAATGGAAGAAGGAGGAAGGGAGGGAGGAATTTCCATTTGCAAACTGAACTGTTCTGGAGTTTCTGCTTGGAAATAGAGATGAAGGTTGTACCAGCTGGCCTTGCTGCTGATAAAGACCATCCTCAGTACCTCTTGGAGGCCTCATCATGTGCCACTCATAAAAGAAAGGGGATGATGAGTTGTTCTGCATAGAAGCTGAGGAAAGAGATTTCTAGAGACAATATGGCATTGATAAGAAATTATTTCAAATTGCGAAATGCATCTGTGTAAAAGAAAAGTACGGAAAAACCTGCACATTCTTTTGTTAGCAAAACTGAATTCAGCTAGATAATCTTTCCCATATTATTACAAAGCGAGTTGTACATTAATTAGCAAGCTCTCCCAATAGAATGAAAGGCAGCTGATTTTCTAAATCACTTGCTTACTAATACATGATTGCAATTTAATAGGCCGCTATGAATAACTTATTTTTAGGACATATGTTTTGCATGCCATTATTTTCACAAAGAGATGTTTTGTCATATAAGTTGTTTTTCATACCCCTGACAGATGTGTATATAAGTAGAAAATGATATAAATACCTTCATAGGATCATAGGCCTAAATGTAAATGCAAAAACCATAATATTTCTTGAGGGAATCACTGGAAAATATCTTCTTGACCTTGAAGTAAGCAAAGATGTCTTTAAACAGGACCCAAAAGGCACTAACCATAAAATAAAAAGTCATAAACCACACTTCATCAAAATTAAAAGTTTCTGCTCACCAAAATACAACATCAAGAAAACTCACAGACTATGATCAGATTTGCAATAATCCATGACAAAGTACACAAATCCAGATGCTAAAAGGAACTGCGACAAATCAATAATAAAAAGACAACTAAAATTTTTAAACGGGACTTGAAAATACACTTTGCAAAAGAAAATTATAGATGACCAATAAGCACCTGAAAAGATACTCAGCAACACCAGTCATCAGGAAACGCAAAGTAAAACCACAATGAGATACCACGATACATACTATAAACCTAGTAAGATAGTTGAAATGAAAAGATGAGCATGAACAAGTGGTAGCTAGGGTATGGAGCAACAAGAATTTTCAGACATTGTTGGCGGGGGTATAAAATGGTACGATATAGCTTGAAAAGAGTTTGACACTTTCTTATATAGTTTCCATATTCTTAATCCTGGTATTAGACTCCTAGGTAGTTACCCAGGGGAAATGAAAATATATGTCTACAGAAAGACTTGTATGTAAATGTTCATAGGAACTTGATTCATAGCAGACAAGAACTGAAAACATGCAAATTTCCATCAACAAGTGAGTGGATAATCAAATTGTGATGTTATATTACTCAGCAATAAAAAGGAAGTACTGATACATGCAACAACATGAATGACTCTCAAAATCAGTATGTTGAGTGAATGAAGTCAGATGGAGAGAGTACATATGGCATGGTTCTATTTATATCCATTTCTAGAACAATCAAAACATCTATAGTGAAAAATTCAAATAGTAGTGGCTTGGGGTTGGGAGTAGAAGAGGTAGAGGGAGTTTTGACTGGAAAGGGACAGGAGGGAACTTTCTGGGGAGATAGAAATGTTCCATATCTTGACTGAGGCGATGGGTACATGGACGTATTCCTCTGTTAAAACTCCCTGAACTGCGCACTTAAGATCTTTGCATTTTACTGCCTATACGTCATGCCTCAACAGAATTTCCTTCTTCATGAGTAATATACATTGCTGTTTCCCTGCTTTCCCCATTCATAAGAGATTTTCCAGATCTCTACAGGACAGTCAAGATTTTAGAAAGTAAGTTAGATTGTTTTCAGAAGCTCCAAATAGAGCAATAGCCTAAGAAATTACAGCAATTATTCTAACATGGTTTTTACTAATGTTTAGCTCCTATAAAAGAGGCAGAATGAAATGATAATAACTGAATCCTTTGCTCTATGCTTCTGTGGGCCATAACATCATGGACAGTACGCAGGCACGAGGTCACATAAGGAAGAGCAAATAGCATCCCTCCTTTGCAGCTCACCTGTCCTCATCAATGTGCCACTGGCTCCATACGTCATGGCATCTTATGTCTGTGTTCTGTTGTGACAGCTGTGTGGCTCTCAGGAGTCTGCGGTGGGGCTCTGTGTCCAGGCGGCCGTGGTCCCCTCTGAAAACGTTATTGGCTCGGTGGCCACCTAGGCCTCCTCAGTGACCCCCTCAGGCAATCCGAGCAAGCCTTCTAGTCTTCCAGCAGCACATGGGTGCCCCCCATCACTTAAAAAAGACTCATATTTTCAGTCCCCTCTCCTTGCAACTAGGGCGTATGTCTATGAAATGGGACTGGAGGACGGTTCGAGAGCATGCAAGGGGCTATTTTCACAATGGCTCCTCCATTCTGCCTTGCCCCAAACCTCTGATTTTATCCCGACTGGGCTCTGAACGGTGAAGTCTTGACCTCTACCTAGTTCACCTCTAAGCCTTTGGCCCTGCTGTTTGAGGGGAACTTCAAGGAGTCGGACTCTCAGCTGCCTCCCTATTGGCTTGGACCTTAATAGACCACCTGGCTCTCAGCAACCCATGTTCCTGCAGATTCCAAATCCTGGTCCAGGTCCAGGGCCAACCACAGATCCAGGTACGGGGCCATCACTTCACTATCATTGGTCACTCTGAACGGAGGTTGAGAAATGGTTGCAAGTGGTAATCTGTTGATGAGGAAGCTTCTATGTGAGAACAGTTTAAAGAACTCAAAGATTAGCAGGTTTACATTATCCCAAATTTACCAATCAGTTTTCCCTATTTTGTAAATGTAGTTGAAAAAATTCCTACCTTATGTAAAACTTTGGGCAAGCAGTTCAAATTGGAATTTTGATATATTGAAATCTCTTTCTCAGTTTAGTGTTTTGAGGTGTACATCTGAATGGGAATTTTCTTTAAAATGCTGTAATGATGCATATACATTTCCAAATTTATGGGATACTAATACATTTTCATACATAAAGGACTGGATTGAGAAAATGACGAGTTTTTCTGTTATCTGAGAAAAGTATTTTCTTTCAGATCCATGTATTGACCCTGAGCGAACTTACTGTCTAAAAGAGGCTTTGTTTTGGTCTTCCTCCCAGCTATCTGAGTGTAGGAACTAACTTTAGTGTATAGCAAAACCCAAGTAGGACAGCTTTATAGACTGAAATGAAGAGTTTCTGCAAAATTAAGTATGCATCACACTTGAAAACACTGAGGTCAAAGAGAAACTTAGACCCTCTAAGGAAACTCTTTTGTCCTAGGCTGAAATGCAACAGACTGAAGTTCAATTTAGAAGGCTGGAACTATCATCTATTATTTTTTACCCTGGCCACCGCACTGTCAAAATGGAAGATGCGGCTAATCAATTACAGCAGCTGAGCTGGAATATTGCATAGCTTGTAATCTTTGAAGCTTAAAAGAAAATCCGTTTACAAAAATTCGGAGATACATCAAAATGACAAGGGGACTAAAAGTGCCATCACTTTTAGTTAACACCAGCCAGAGTTTTAGAAAGCTATAACATCCTCATTCCCCTTTTTCTTTACCTCTTCTAACATCTTCCAATTTGATCATCACCATGTCGTGGAAACAGAATTGATGGGATGCTTACAAAACAGATGTTTTCAAGGAATGCTAATAATATATTTAAACTGAAGATCTACCTTTCCAAGACGACATAAATTACAAGTGACAGAATACAAGGTACACAAGGATGCATTAAAATGGATACCACAGAGCAGACAAAATCACAGCAGATATTGTCCAGTCGGTATTTATTGAACACTCACTATATGATAGAAAGTCCCCAAATTTCTCCTGAAGAATTAATAATCTTTCACTCTGTCAAAGTATGGACTATCTGTTTAGAACATGACTCAAAAAGAAAAGTATAACAATTCACCGTACTCAGAACCAACAGGGGAAGAAGCAATACTATTCAGGATACTATCGTCTTATGACTAAATGAAGAAAGAATCATACATGTGAGTGTGTATATATGTATATATATACTCATACACAAACATCATAATGATGAAGTGCTTTTCCTTAACTTCATTACAACTGAAATATGCTTGTGCCTTCTGATGGCGAGTGTTTTCCAAAGGGAACTCTATTAGTGGTACGGAGGTCCGATTGTTGTTGATACTTTGTTCTTCCTGTCTCTTTCTTTCTTTGCTTCTCTGCCTGAACGTAAATTTCTCATACCAAATACAGATTTTTTTAGCTCTAACTTCACCCAGCACATAGCAGTGAGACTATTCTGGTAGTGCATCCTCAGTTTCTCTATCACCACTCTCTAAGTCAGTGGTTCTCCACCAGGGGTGACTCTGCACCCCCAGGGTCTTGGGCAATGTCTGGACATATTTTGGATTGACACAACTGGGGAAGGGATGCTACTGGCAACCAGTTGTTGGAGGCCAGGAATGCTGCTAAATGTTCTACAATGCATAAGCCAGCACCCCCATGACAAAGAATGATCCAATCCCAAATGTCATTCATGCTGAGACTGAGAAATCCTGGTCCAGAGTTAGGTATAACCAGGCCTACTATGTGACTGGCTCACTGCTAAGCAATTTTATTTTAGGGTTTCCGATGCAGAAGGTTAAATTAATCAAACTCCCTGGTTTGTGGCACATTTTCATCATTGGACTCTACAAGGCCTGATTTTCTTTCTTTCTTTCTTTCTTTTTTTTTTTTGCGGTACGCGGGCCTCTCACCGTTGTGGCCTCTCCCGTTGCGGAGCACAGGCTCTGGATGCGCAGGCTCAGCGGCCATGGCTCACGGGCCCAGCCGCTCCGCGGCATGTGGGATCTTCCCGGACCGGGGCACGAACCCGTGTCCCCTGCATCGGCAGGCGGACTCTCAACCACTGCGCCACCAGGGATGCCCTCTGATTTTCTTTTATTTATTCTCTACCCCCATTCCCCCACTCTACCACTCTAGTGTATTTGATGTGTATCTTTTATTTGTATATGACCTTGTATAGCATTTAGGGGTGTGTTTGTGTACATGTATTTGACGTTACATGCATGGCATTGGGCTCTAAACCCACAGCATTCTCTTCCTGACTTTTTTTCACACAGCACTGTTTTCACGATCTACCCACGTTGCTGTGTGCAAATCCAGTGTGTTCCTTCTCATTGCTAAGAGATATTCCAGAGTATGCTTTCACCACAGTTGACTAATAACCTCCCACACTCCCACCACTATAAATGTCATGATGAACACCTTCATAAATGTTCCTTCTGTATCTGTGTGAGAATTTCCCTGAGATATACATCCAGGAGAGAGGCTACTCAGTGCTATTTCAGATATTATCATAAACGGTCTTCAAAGCAATGCTGTGAGATAACAGGCATCATTGTTTTCTACTGTAGAGAAGGAACAACAGAAATGTCCAGGGATTACATAAATTGCCCAAGGTTACTCAGCAGAGCTAGGATTTGAACCTCTATTTTCTGAAGCTCACACCTTACTTTCTCCTTAGAAACCTCCAGATGTAGAAGAGAATGAAGTCCAGAGCAGAAGCAGCACTGACAGAAGGGTGACATGGAAGGACAAGCATGAGTCTGTACTCACAAAATACTCTAGAATCGTCTACCCTTCCCCAGATGAGGTATCTTCCTCTCCAGCTTCTTATTCCCAGGATAAGAGGAGCAAAGCTCACAGGGACAACTGAGCCTCTGAGTTTGCTCCTGACCCTCTGAGTTTCCTGAGCCTCTGAGTTTGCTCCTGACCCTCTGAGTTTCCTTAGAGGGTCAGGAGCAAACCTTCAGGAGCAAACCTCACAGGGACAACTGAGCCCATCACAGCCTGAGTTTCAAGCCAAAGGACACCTCGCAAAAAAAAACCCCAAATCTCTCCTGGTGTTGCAATGTCCTCCCCATTCATTCTTTCATTCACTTTCAATATTAATCAACCATCATTTCCACTTATCTTCCAGTTGAATCATGTTTTGAGAAGTCAAAACTGGATTTGGCTGTGACTCTTTGGACCAGGTACGCATAATGAAAGGACGAGGAGGCTAGTGAAAGAGGCCAGGCTCGGGATCCAGATTCCCAGGCCTGGGTCCAAGTGTTATTGAACCACTGAGCAATTGTGAGCAGCTCAGCTTCTCTGAGTCTCACTGAACTGCCCTGGGAAAGAGGTGAGGTTTAAGATTTTGTTCCAATGCACCTTCAGGGTCAGTGAGGGTCCCTCAAGAGCCCTTCGGAATGGCAGAGTGTTTGGGAATGAGAGCTCCAGAACTCGCCCACTTCGACCAATTTTATATACAGTCGTCCCTCGGTATCCACAGGGGATTGTTTCCAAGACCCTCCTTGGATACCAAAATCCGAGGATGCTCAAGTCCCTGATATAAAATGGTATGGTATCTGCCTATAACCTCCACACATACTCCTGTATACCTACTTAAAATCAGCTCTAGATTACTTATAATACCTAACGCAATGTAAATGCTATGTAAATAGGTATAAATACAATGTAATGTAAATAGCTGTCAGTGTGTGGCAAATTCAAGTTTTCCTTTTGGGAACTTTTTGGACATTATTTTTCCAAATATTTTCAACCCATGGTTGGTTGAATTCGCTGACGCAGAACCAAGGATGTGGAGGGCCAGCTGTACTGACGTTGCATATAATAACGCATCTTTTTACCACAAAGGGTTCCAGCACTAACAAAAGATTTTGAAAAACGACTGATCACAGTGACTTTCAAACTCTGCTCAGTGCCAGATACTCTCTGCTTCTATAACAAATCCCCCTTCTCTTGTCCCCAAAGCTCTGGCTTCCCTTAACTTCCCCTTCTCCTAGAAAACAAAGAAATTGAAGGAAGAATCGTGTTAGAGGGGCCAGGCAACATTCTCCATTAGACACAATCAGCCTGGGATCCAGGGCCCACAGTATGTCTAGAGGCCCACACAAATTATTTGCATTTTCATTTCTTTTAAAATCACAAGAGGGGACTTCCTTGTTGGCACAGTGGATAAGACTCTGCACTCCCAATGCAGGGGGCCCAGATTCAATCCCCGGTCAGGGAACTAGATCCTACATGCCTGCTGCAACTAAGAGTTCACATGCCACAACTAAGGAGCCTGTGTGCCGCAACTAAGAAGCCCGCATGTCACAACTAAGGAGTCCCCATGCTGCAACTAAGGAGCCAGTGAGCCACAACTAAGGAGCCCTTGAGCTGCAACTAAGACCCAGTGCAACCAAATAAATAAATAAATAAATGTTTTTTTAAAAAATCAGAAGAAAAAAGAGTATAATAATAACGTATATATAAAAATGACTCCAGCCTGGATTAGATTTGTCTTCACGCCAAAACAGTAGTAAATAGTAGTAGTAATAAATAGTATTAAAAGATAATTTTTAATACTTTTTGGTGGAAGATGGGGCCCACGAAGGTATCATGGGCCCTGGCAGCGGGAGATACATGACCTCTGGGAGGCAGATCTGGGTTCAGACCCCTGCCTTTCCCTTCTTGGCTGCCTGTTATTTACCTGTGTGTCTCAGGCTTTTGTCAGCTCAACGGGGACCCAGATCCCCCTGAGTTGTTGTTGGGAGGCGTAAGTGAGCACGTGCGGGAAGCTCTGGCCCACAGGAGCTACACCCGCGCCTTAAGTGAGGACGTGGGCAGGAGTTACACCCGCGCCCGGCCTCCTCCTGACGCATCCTCTTGGCACAAGCCTCCAGCCAGATCACACAGGTACACGTTTCCGGAAGCACTTAGCCAAGCTTCGCTCCTTGACCTCGCCTCTAAATTTCTAAAATCTCCTGCCAGATAATTCAGCCCTGCTTTGTTCTCTCTGTGAGGGATTAAACAGAAATCATAGAATGGTCTTAGAATACCCCCTGCTTCTCTGTGGAAAAAAACCCCAGTTTTGACAGAAATAAGCTGATGTAAACGCAGGAGCCACAGCCTGGACCTCACCCTTTCTCATTTTTCCATCTTTTTTTTTTTTTTTCGGTACGCGGGCTTCTCACTGTTGTGGCCTCTCCCATTGCGGAGCACAGGCTCCGGACGCGCAGGCTCAGCGGCCATGGCTCACGGGCCCAGCTGCTCCGCGGCATGTGGGATCTTCCCGGACCGGGGCACGAACCAGGACCGGGGCAGGCGGACTCTCAACCACTGCCCCCCCAGGGAAGCCCCCCTTTCTCATTTTTATCCCCCAGAGCTGAGAAATAGCCAGACCTGACAATAGAAATAGAAATGAACAGAATGTATGGCTTCATTGACATGAAAGATTTGTCCCTGGAAAGGTGCGCCTTTCAGAAACACACAAAAACTTTTAAACTTCGAGGTGAGTATTTGCTGTTTTAATTTTAAAATAAGAATATAAGGGCTTCCCTGGTAGCGCAGTGGTTGAGTCCGCCTGCCGATGCAGGGGACACGGGTTCGTGCCCCGGTCCGGGATGATCCCACATGCCGCGGAGCGGCTGGGCCCGTGAGCCATGGCCGCTCAGCCTGAGCGTCCGGAGCCTGTGCTCCACAGAGGGAGAGGCCACAACAGTGAGAGGCCCGCGAACCGCAAAAAAAAAACAAAAAATATATATATATATACATACATATATATATATATATATATATATATATATAGCATTAGCAAAACCACTCCAAGTTAAGAGCACACTAAAAATCAAGTGGAACTTGTAAGGCCAACTGGCCCGAGGCAGGGGAACGCAATCAGACTCACAGGTTGCATCAGACTGAAACTTTCCGGACCACCCAGTTCCAGAAACTGACCTGGAGACTTTCCGGACCACCCAGTTCCAGGAACTGACCTGGGGACTTTCCACCCGGCCCAGCCTTCCCGCCTTTCGAGGGGCGGGACTAACGGTCCCTCACGATACCCGAAAAGACCACCAAATAAGGAATACCCTGCGCCCCGCCCCGGATTCATCACACCCCTTTCCCTTCTTCCCCCAGAAATTCTGCCCAAACCCTCGCCCGGGCGCGACTTCTCTGGCCCCTTTCTCTCGGGCCAGTGAACCCTGTCCGGGAGCGTTCCC
This sequence comes from Leucopleurus acutus, assembly GCF_964270905.1. NCBI lineage: Eukaryota > Metazoa > Chordata > Mammalia > Artiodactyla > Delphinidae > Leucopleurus > Leucopleurus acutus. Next base: position 9,072,858 of record NC_139148.1, on the reverse strand, counting down.
AAATTAAGCTTGTTTAAGCTCTCCTACGTCTTTGGTGCCGTTCCTTACATTTAGTGCCGAAACCCGGGAGGGGTACCAAGCCCCGGAGTTACCGCGCGGCCCGCTCCTCCCCTCCCCCAGGAGACAACCAGGGAACCTCTACTCATCCACCCGATTCGGCAGAAAACGGGGTAAGTCCCCCTCCCTTGTTCCCTCCGACCCTCAGAGTCCCTGCCCACCGGACTCCCTGTCCTTAATCGCGGCCACGTCAGGGACTTCTCCGTCTTCTCTCCGGGCCTCGGGCAACTGTGGAGACGTCCCAATCGCCTGACCGCCCTCCGACCTGCCGTGAATTGGAGACTGAGACCAGGGACGCCTCTCTCCCTCTCCATTCACTCAGGGACAGACTGCGGGTCATGGGAACCTCACAATCGAAACCAGATCCTAACACGCCCCTGGGGTGTCTCCTAGCCAATTTTACAGCGCTCGGTTTCTCCCAAGATCTCCGTCGCCGACGGCTTATTTTCTATTCCACTGTGGCCTGGCCACAATATCCTCTAGACAATCAATCCAAATGGCCTCCTGAAGGGACTTTCGATTTTAACATCCTCCGTGATCTAGATAATTACTGCCGCAGAACGGGCAAATGGTCCGAGGTCCCCTAGGTCCAGGCCTTCTGGTATTTACGCTCCCGCCCTTCCCTCTGAGTCGATTGTTCCACTTCCCAGATCCTTCTTGTCAAACAGACATCTCCTACATCCAAGCCCCTAACTTCCTTTGACGATGACCCCCCTCCACTAGCCGACCCACCCGAATCTCGCCTCTCCCCCCTCCAGAGCTCCTCTCCAACCTCCACCCTACCCTGAAGCGCTCCCTCCTCCTCCCGAACCCGCTCCGGCCCCTCCAACCGCTCCCCCGCCTCCCTCAACGGTTTCTCCTCCCACGCCCCTTGCTTCGCCAATTAGTGCACATACATGCTCTCACGACTCCCAAGATCCAAATCTCCTCTGCCCTCCGAGGGAGGTAGCAGGAGCGGAAGGATTAGTTAGAGTTCATGTTCCCTTTTCCCTCCAAGATCTCTCTCAAATAGAAAAGCAATTAGGCTCCTTTTCTGCCGACTCTTCCCGCTACATCAAAGAATTTCGCTCTCTCTCTCAAGCTTACGATCTAACCTGGCACGATATCTTTGTGATCCTATCTTCTACTCTGACCCCTGACGAGAGGGAAAGAATTCAAACTGCTGCCCGAAACCACGCAGATCAGGTTCACCTTACCGACAACTCCATGCCTGTCGGAGCGACTGCCGTACCTGGCACCGATCCAGGCTGGACATATCAGGATGGCCAAGATGGCCGCCGTAAACGCGACCTCATGATCCAATGCCTCCTGGCTGGCATGCAGGCTGCCGCTCATAAGGTGGTCAATTTTGAAAAACTAAAAGAGATAACCCAAGAACCTAACGAAAATCCAGCTATCTTTCTCAGTCGCCTTACAGAGGCCTTAACTCTCTACACCCGGCTGGATCCCGACACCCCGGCAGGGGCAGCGGTCCTAGCCACCCATTTTATCATCCGATCAGCCCCGGACATCCGAAAGAAATTAAAACGGGCAGCAGATGGCCCTCAGACCCCTATTCGAGATCTGGTAAAGATGGCCTTTAAAGTCTACAATGGCCGTGAGGATTTGGCAGAATCCAGCCGACAGGCTCGGATGCACCAGAAGGTGGCCCTCCAAACCCAAGCTCTTGTAGCCGCCCTAAGGCCGGCCATCTTCCGTGGATCACAGCATCCACGGGGTCTGCAAAAGGCAACCCCGCCGGGGGCCTGCTTCAAATGCGGAAAAGAAGGCCACTGGGCTCGCCAATGTCCCAATCCCCGACCTCCTTCTAAGCCCTGTCCCAGCTGCGGGCTAACGGGCCACTGGAAGAGTGACTGCCCTACGACTGGCCCTCCCTCAGCGTCTCTACGCGGGGGGCAGGCCGACCCAACGGCATTACCACTCGAACTGCTGGGATTGGCTGACGACTGACGGCGCCCGGACTCGAAGACCCCCATCACCCTCGCCGAGCCCAGGGTAACGCTACAGGTAGCAGGTAAGTCCATCTCATTTCTGGTAGAAACGGGGGCTACCTATTCGGTCCTGCCTACCTATTCCGGGCCAGTTTCTCCTTCCCAGATCTCGGTCATGGGTATTGATGGCAAACCATCCTTCCCACTCCAGACAGGTCCACTCCCATGTCATATCGAAGGACTCCCTTTTACTCATTTCTTCTTAGTCGTACCGTCCTGCCCAGTTCCCTTGCTAGGCCGAGATGTCCTTTTCCACTTAGGGACCTCCCTCCAGCTGGTTAGACTTGACCCTAAGGTCCCCTCTTCCCAACTCCTGCTTCCTCTTCTCGGCCTGTCTCTAGAACCCTCCCCCTCCTATCCCCCTCTTCCAATCACACCGAACCCAATCAATCCCCAAGTCTGGGATACTTGTAAGCCCATAATAGACTCCTTATCCCCACTGACTCTCCCTGCAACACCCCCATACTGCCTGTCCGCAAGGCCTCTGGGGATTATCGCCTGGTCCAGGACCTCCGACTAATCAATGAGGCCATAATTCCTCTCTACCCAGTAGTACCAAACCCATACCCCTTGCTCTCCCATATCCCCCCATCCACAACCCACTTTACGATTCTGGATCTCAAAGATGCCTTTTTCACTATCCCCCTACATCCCGACTCCTATTACCTCTTCGCCTTTACCTGGACGGAGCCGGATACTCATACTTCCAGTCAGCTCACCTGGACAGTTCTTCCCCAGGGCTTCCGCGACAGTCCTCACCTCTTCGGTCAGGCGCTGGCACGGGACCTCACTTCCTGCTCCCTTATCCCCAGCACACTCCTTCAATATGTAGATGACCTCCTCCTTTGTAGCCCATCTCTCAGCCTCTCAAGACAACACACTGCAGCTCTCCTCAATTACCTTGGCTCTCGTGGTTATCGGGTCTCCCCAGCCAAGGCTCAGTTATCTGTATCTTCTGTAATCTACCTGGGGCTCCACCTTACCCCTACCACAAACGGTCTAACAGCCGACCGCACCCGGATTATCTGTGAACTCCAGCCTCCGGAAACAGCGGAACAAATTCTCTCCTTTTTGGGCCCTATAGGATTTTTCCGGCACTGGATCCCTAACTTTGCTCTTCTCGCTAAACCCGTATATCTAGCCGCTAAAGAAACCCCTCAAGGACCCCTCACCTCTCCTTCCGCCGTTCGAGAGGCCTTTCTCACCCTCCGTAACGCTCTGATATCTTCTCCCATTTCTCTGCCCAACCCAAACCGACCTTTTCACCTTTTTGTGGATGAACGGGCCGGAATAGCTACTGAACTCCTTGCCCAGCCTGTAGGGCCTTCCTACCACCCCGTGGCTTACCTCTCCAAACAGCTAGACCCAACCATTCGGGGATGGGAACCATGCCTTCGGGCCCTAGCAGCGGCCGAACTGACCAAACAAACACTCAAACTGACTCTGGCCCACCCACTAAGCGTGCTTTCCTCCCACCGGCTGGTCGACCTCCTAGGCCACAAGTCTCTCTCCCTCCTGGGCCCCTCCCGCATCCAGGAGTTCTACCTGCTGTTCATTGAAAACCCTGCTATCTCCCTCGACCTCTTCCCCCCCGCCTAAACCCGGCCTCCCTCTTGCCTATCTCCGATACCGGGACCTCCCCTTCCCACTCCTGCCCCCAAGTCGTAGAGGCCCTCCGCCCGCCGAGAGAGGGACTCTTTGACACCCCTCTTTCAAACCCGGACCGCACCCTCTTCGTCGTAGCATGCTCGCTCCCTGTTTTCTTAGGTTCCTTCGCAGGCGCATGGAGGAAGTCTCTCGGGTGGCCACAAACCAAATGCTCCCCGGCCCTTACACCTTGCTTCCTACAGAACCCCCCACTGGTCTCCCCTAAGCCTCGGACCTCTGGTCGCCCGACTCCCCTTTCGACGCCCCAATTCAGCATGAAGTAGCCAGAGATCAGAACGCCGCCCCATTACACCAAAGATGTCGGGATGTAAGGCCAACTGGCCCGCCAACTGGCCTGAGGCGGGGGAACGCAATCAGACTCACAGATTGCATCAGACTGAAACTTTCCAGACCACCCAGTTCCAGGAACTGACCTGGAGACGTTCCGTACCACCCAGTTCCAGGAACTGACCTGGGGACTTTCCACCCGGCCCAGCCTTCCCGCCTTTCGAGGGGCGGGACTAACGGTCCCTCACGATACCCGAAAAGACCACCAAATAAGGAATACCCTGCGCCCCGCCCCCGGATTCACCACACCCCTTTCCCTTCTTCCCCCAGAAATTCTGCCCAAACCCTCGCCCGGGCGCGACTTCTCTGGCCTCTTTCACTCGGGCCAGTGAACCTCGCCCGGGAGCGTTCCCAAATAAAGCTTGTTTAAGCTCTCCTACGTCTTTGGTGCCATTCCTTACAGAACTGATGGGATGCGTTAAAGCCATGGAGGTAGAATGAAGAACTCTGTGCCTGAAAGTGAACTAGAATCCATTTTGGGAACTGTGCACAATATGTATGTGTGTGTATTTGTGTGTGTGTAGAGAGAGATAATAGTCATGCACACACACACACACACACACAACTAGTTAAAAGGAAATTAGGGTACAAGAGTGACCCAGGAGCCCACCTCCAAACCCCAACTGGATCACCTGGACTGAAACCGGGCTGGGATCACGCGTCATGTGAGAAAGATGCTTCCACCCCTTCCCCAGTGAAAGGGGCCTCACCTGAACACACCTTGTCCTAGGCCCATTGGCTCCCTTCCTGAGACAGAAGGGGCCGTAAGTTCCCATGGACTCCAAAGGCCTTGGGTCTTGGGTAGCTGGCATTTATGGACAAGTCTTGCAAACAACTGGCATCCAAATCTAGACCTGTGAGTGCCAACCTTTGGATTATTCCACCTCTGACATGGCTGCTCTCATGCTCTCTTATGAGAGTGAAAACTCACAAGGGGCAAGGTGATTTTACTAGGACACAGACCTTTGATGCATATACAGCAAAAAGCCTGACTCTGTTGGGAGGATGGGGTGCCGGTGCCTCTTGTCTCTTGCCAACACTGGCTTGATAAATCTGCCCTTTCCCTATAGGATGTACTCCATATTCCATACTACGTGACATCCAGTTAATCCCAAATCCTGATGAATGACCCGTTGGCAGCCAAAGGAACCACCCACATGCCAGATGTAGGCTGAAATATTGGTGCTGATCTTGTCTGAATGGTGGGGCCATAGGCAATGGATATTTTCTTCTTTCTACTTTTCTGACTTTGTCAATTTTCTACCTTACCCTTAGAATGGAGGAGGGGATAGCTACTATCTAAAATGAACATGAAATCAGGCACATGGCAGCCCCTCAAAAGAAACAAAGTTACTTGGTGATGTGGTCTGGAATTAACCACTGGTTCCTTTAATGATGTAATCTATCAGATACTGATTTTCAAGGAAATCTAAACTTTGCTCTCATTTTCTCACCCTAAATGTTGCTGAAAGAGAAACTAGTCTGTGTCTCTTTAGCTTAGAGGATAACAGTCTCTGTTACAAAATATTCTTTCTTAGAAAATGTCTTGTTGCATCTTTACAAGGTTGCTTTCCCTCCAGGACACTCAGGAAAAGCTATTCTTGCCAGAAATAATAATTAAGCTAAATAAAATATGGCCTAAAAAAGGATATACACTTCCATTCATGAGAATGGAACATGGCAGGAGATGAATCAGGCACCTCATTTAATTCATTGTCCTAACAAGGGTGGTTATCTGGTTTCACAGCCTACAGGAAAGAAAAGAAGCGAAATAGGAAAGGGATGGAGAGAGAAGGGTCAGAGATGTAGTTGGTAAGGTTGACGGAGGTGAGCAGACACAAACGCCTGCCTAACTCAGAGGGTAAAGAAGAAGAGGTGTCAAAAGATATTTTCAAAGCAGATATAAAAAATTCATACAAAATTTGTGAGGTGCTATTGAACCAAAATTAAGAAATTGAGTCTTTTTAATTTTATGAACAGTGCCTGGCACGTGGCAGGCATTCGTTTTATGGATACTGAATGGATAAATAACACAGATCCCTGAGCGGAATGCAGTGAAATGGCCACACAGATTCTGCTGGTGCCAGTAGAAATTCTATTTTCTTTTTGGCGAGTCATTTAGAAAGATGTACCAGGTCTTAAAAATGCTATAACTTGGGATTCGGCAATTATATTTTTAGGAATCTGACCTAACAAAATAATCTTAAAGTCGTAAAGAGCCTTATGCAAGAGTATTTCTAATTGATAGGCTACTGGCAGTAACACCGGAAACAAGTCAAATTTCCAACAACGTGGAATGGCTAAATAAACTCAGTGGAATATTACAGAACCAGTATCACAAGATGTTCAGGACAACCTGTAAAAATATTAAAAAATGCTCTAAATTCTTTAAATTTATCTATCAATCAATCAATTTATCTATCTACGAATATATGTATACATATGTGTGCCTTTATATATATGTGTGTGTGTACAAAGTCATATATATGGTATGATTATACTTCTGAGTTAAAAGAATAATTATTATTTCCTATACCAACAGTATCACAGAGTAATCAAATAGTTGTTGAAGGAAAGTTTCACTTGATGGAAGTATTCCAGCTAATAAATGAAGACTGAAGGAAAGGATGAGAATAACACTGAATTAGTTACCTTTGCTGAGTAACGAATTACCCCAGGACATAGAGGCCGACAACAACACAGTTTCTACGGGTCAAGAATTCAGGCTGAGCTAGGGGTTCTGGCTCAGGATCTTTCAGGAGCCACCATCAAGATGCCATCTGAAGACTTGCCTTCCAAGCTCACTCACGGGGCTATTGTCCATCAATTCATTTCCACATGGTCCTCCTGACATGACTGCTGGCTTTGCTCAGAGCAAGTGGCCCTGAGAAAGAGGGGCAGAAGCTACACTGCCTTTTATGACCTCAACTTGCAAGTAACATACCATCACTTCTCTCATATTCTATGGGTCATGTCCACCAACTGTGATACAGTCCAGAAGGACATCACACAAGGGCGTGCATACAAGGAGGCAGGGCGCACTGGGGGCTGTCTTAGAGGCTGCCTACCATGAACACCATTTTTCAACCCAAATGAATTAATGGATCTATGCTATAATCATCAGTGGCTGCTGACATCACAAGAGAGACAAGACCAGATATGAAAGACTACTTAAGTAACAACAGCAGCTATGAAGTAGTCTGGTCAAAAAACTTGAACTTGAATCTGATTAAGCCTCTGGTCCCATCCACTAATGTACAGAAACTAGAGGGGCCAAAGGAACATGTTAAACAATACCATGTAAATGCAATTAGCAAAATCCAGACTGTGAGAAATTTTACAAGACAAAGAACTAATATCTTCAAAAAATAAATGTTTTGAGGATTAAAAAAAAAAAGGGAGGAAGGGAGAAAACCTACAGAAAGAGACTAAAGGACATATCAACAATTACAATGTTTGAACATTATCTCAATCCTGATCTGAACAAATTATGAAAAAGAAGACTTAGCATATAAATATTAAGTAAAGGAGAAACTTTAAAGTAGACAAATACAAAATACAACATCCTGAAATTATTCCTTTTAAAGGGAAAGATAATTCTACACACCCAATATGTGTTTTCTTAAAAAAAAAAACCATTATAAACTTACGGTTACCAAAGGGGAAAGATGGGGGGAGGGATAAATTAGGAGTTTGGGATTAACATATACACACTACTGTATATAAAATAGATAATCAACAAGGACCTACTGTATAGCACAGGGAACTCTACTCAATATTCTGTAATAACTTATATGGGAAAAGAATCTGAAAAAGAATGAATATATGTATACGTATAACGGAACCACTTTGCTGTACATCTGAAACTAACTCAACATTGTAAATCAACTATACCCCAATATAAAATAAAAATTAAATTAAAAAAAGAAAACATTATAGTAAGAACATTTATTTATCCAATCAGGTAACAAATGCTTATGAAGTACCTAATATGACCAAGGCAGTAATTATCCTGGACCAGAATAGAAAAAGTCATTATTATGCTTGATACCTGGTGGAGAAGGCAGCAAAATGCAAGCAGCATTTCTGAAAATTGTTGTAAAAATGACTGAGTCGAATAATCTGAAATTTGACTTGGGTAGAAGACATCAAATAAATTATCTTATCTTCTTTGCTTTGTTTAATTTTATAACATGTTGTTAAAACACATCACCATTTTACCTTAATGATTAATATGCCTGCCCTAACTCAAGCTTTTAGTGTCAAAGTAGATCTATTTACTTTCTTTTGGTGTGATTAAATATTCTTATTTCCATAGCCTTATTTAGATTGAGATATGATTCACATATCATAAAATTCACCTGTTTAAAGTGTACAATTCTGCTTTAGTGTATTCACAAAGTTATACAACTATGACCACTATCTAATTCTAGAACAATTCCATCACCCCCATAAAGAAATCCCATACCCATTAGCATTCCCTTGCCACAGCCCAACCCTCTTACCTGTGGCCCCCTCCTCACCCTAGGCAACTATTAATCTATTTTCTGTCTCTGTGGGTTTACCTATTCTGTATATTTCATATAAATGAAATCACATAATCTATATGTTCTTTTGTGACTGGCTTCTTTCACATAGTATAATGCTTTCAAGGTTCATCATGTTGTAGCATATATCAGTACTTTGTTCCTTTTTATGGCCAAATAATACTCCATTGTCTGGATAGACCACATCTGTTCATCTCTTTTTGATGGACATTTGCATTGTTTCGACTTTGGGGCTATTATGAATAATGCTGCTATGAACATTTGTGCACAAGTATTTTGTGTGGACATATGTTTTTAATTCTCTTGGGTAGATACTTAGAAGTAGATTTGCTGGGTCATGTGGTATCTCTTTGTTTAACTTTTTGAGTAATTGCCCACACTTATATCTTCCCCATGTCTAATACACTCAAGTCTTATTGGACTGGCTTGCCTTGTTCATGTGTTCCTCCTCAACCAATCACCATGGTGGCCAAGGGTCTGTGAGGAGCGGACTGGCCAGTCTATGTCCTGCACCCGACTTTGGAGCTGGAAAGGAAGCCACCCACCTCATATACAAGCCACGGGGACTGGGAGTGAGGAAGGGGGGTGGCCCCCACAGGAAATGTGAGAAAGGGGGACAAAGAAGGGAGCAAGAAGCAAACATGCGTGCCATGCTGGCTTTCTATGGGTACAGATTTAGCCGACCCAAACTAATCATGAACTGAGAATAAGACATAATCTACTGTGATCTTTCTGCCTCTATCTGGCACTTGGTACAATAGCTTGCATGTAGTCAAAATCATTTTTAATACTTTCAAAATCATTGCCAAAGCAATAAATCTCATTCTGAGAAATTTGTAAAACAAGAAATACAGAAATACAAAAAAGCAAATAAAAGTCTCACTACTCTGAGCAACCAGGGTTAAAATTTCAGCGATTTAAAATTTTTTCTATACATATGCAAATATACAAATAATGCGTACAGACAAAATATTTATTGACCAACCAGAACATTTCAATTTGACTGGCTCTCAAGTTATACCTAACTTATTATTTTGGAAAAGTCTGGTTTTCTGCCATAAAGTTGACATTTAAATGCCAAGGCCTCACTCCATTTCTTGAATTATGTTGACATAATAGCTGTTATTACCTATTGCCTGTTTATACTTTATTTTGTCCAACATTTTAAAATGCTTCCATTTGTCAAGGTATTTTTACATGATGTGATATCTGGAATTTACTTCAAAAAAGTTTGAGAGCAGTACAAGAAGTGGATAAAAGTATGGATAAAACAGACTGGCTATGAACTGATAATGCTTGAAGCTGATGATCATACCTGGGGGCTCAATATTCTACTGGGTCAACTTTTGTATATGTTCAACATTTCTCAAATAAAACATTTAAAAATAAACATTTTATACATTACTTTCATAGATCTAAGCCAAATTCTTTAAAAGTACTGAATTTGTAATTTTCATTTGAGCTGAAAAATCATTACACCATCCTTTTCTGTTATAAAACATAAATTATATATTATTGGACAAATTTTCTCTTCTTCCTTTGTTCAAGAGGTACCATGAATGAAAATAAAAACAAAAATAAACAAATGGGACCTAACTGAACTGAAAAGCTTTTACACAGCAAAGGAAACCATAAACAAGATGAAAAGACAACCCTCAGAATGGGAGAAAATATTTGCAAACGAAGCAACTGACAAAGGATTAATCTCCAAAAATATATAGACAGCTCATGCAGCTCAAATATCAAAAAAAAACCCAACAAACAACCCAATCAAAAAATGGGCAGAAATAGGCATTTATCCAAAGAAGACATACAGTTGGCCAAAAAGCACATGAAAAGATGCTCAGCATCACTAATTACTAGAGAAATGCAAATCAAAACTACAATGAGGTGTCACCTCACACGGGTCAGAATAGCCATCATCAAAAAATCTACAAACAGTAAATGCTGGAGAGGGTGTGGAGAAAAGGGAACGCTCCTGCACTGTTGGTGGGAATGTAAATTGATACAGCCACTATAGAGAACAGTATGAAGGTTCCTTAAAAAACTAAAAATAGAACTACCATGTGACCCAGCAATCCCACTACTGGGCATATACACCTGGAGAAAACCATAATTCAAAAAGATACGTGCACCCCAATGTTCACTGAAGCACTATTTACAATAGCCAGGACATGGAAGCAACCTAAATAGCCAGCAACAGAGGAACGGATAAAGATGTGGTACATATATACAATGGAATATTACTCAGCCATAAAAAGGAACGAAATTGGGTCATCTGTAGAGATGCGGATGGACCCAGAGACTGTCATACATAGAGACCGTCATACAGAGTGAAGTAAGTCAGAAAGAGAAAAACAAATATCATATATTAACGCATATATGTGGACTCTAGAAAAATGGTACAGATGAACTGGTTTGCAAAGCAGAAATAGAGACACAGATGTGAACAAACGTATGGACACCAAGGCGGGGGTGGTGGTGGGATGGACTGGGAGATTGGGATTGACATTTATACACTACTATGTATAAAATAGATAACTAATGAGAACCTGCTATATAGCACAGGGAACTCTGCTCAGTGCTCTGTGATGACCTAAATGGGAAGGAAATCCAAAAAAGAGGGGATATATGTATACGTATAGCTGATTCACTTTGCTGTACAGCAGAAACTAACACAACATTGTAAAGCAACTATACTCCAAAAAAAAAAGAGGTACCATGAAAACGTACACATACATATATACACATATATATATATATTTATGTTGGAGTCCATGTGGAAAGAATGTCCTTGTTATACCAATGCAAAATGAGTATTACAGAATCATGTAGCAATGAATACCCAAGTTAAACCACTTAATTTAATGCAATGTAGTGCAGACTCCATGTTGACAAATTAGCTACAGAACAGTCAATTATGAAAAATGGTGCCACAGTCAGAGGGGCCCAGGCATGGGTTCTTCATCAACCTGGCCATCATGAAGCCCAGTAGGAGCCATGGGCCCCGAAAGCATGTGACATTACTCAAGCTGACTGGAGGCAAAGCCACGATTCTAGCAAGTCTCCAGCAGAAAGCATGTGATCGCCACTAATTACTAGGTATTATTTGTGTAATGCTGCCTTAAATAACGCCATTTTTTTTTTACTGTTGCATGTTTTGTTTTGTTTTTTTAAAATAACTCCATACTTTAAGGTGACTAAAATCTGCTCAGATGCTCTTTGGCTGACTTCATCGAAATACACAATTCAGTCATCAACACTGAAAACAATTTGCATTATATCACTCTTTTTGCACATCCTGATAGTGAGCTAATTTTGTGGTGTGTTCCTGCAAAAGATTAGATTTGGTTCATTTAGATATAGGAAAAGTGGGAAATAGGATACTATCCTTGGGAAAAGAATATCCTACTTAAGATTACTGTTTACAATGAGACGTTAAAGATAAAATAATCAGTGTGGTAGTATTGAACAGTCTATTGGAAGAATAATTTCTCAACAATACATACTGTGAGGTATCCACGGAATGCATCCCAATGTTTCTCTGCAGGCAATTAGGCTGAAAATTAAAGTGTTCATTTTCCACCTGCCAAGGCCCACATCCTTATGAGGTGGCAATTTCCACAGTAATCGAGGAAATCGAATTGAAATAACCGTCATTTCTAAGTCTTCAAAAAAGTCATTACTGGCATTTTCAAACTATTCTGTGCCTTTTAGAAAATATAGGAAAAGGGCTTTTCTGTTTCATAGTGGATCCTTGATTCTCCTCTCAAGCCCTGAATCACCTCACAAGCGTATTTCATGTCTGAATTTCAGTATCTCTAAAGAAGATACTTCAACAGATGGTTGAAAAGGAAATAGGACAAGAATCAAAGGAGATGGTTTCGAAAGGAAGCTTAGAGAAGCTAACCCAATGCACGGTAACTTCATATGTCTAAAAAAAGTGCCACTCAGCTGGCTGGTGGATGAAATAGAATAAGGTCTGTGCATCGCCGTGCACTGATTTTCCTCAAGGAAGCAGAAAGAGAAACAGCCCCTCCCAGAGATCCAGGCTCTGTGCCGGGTTCTAGAAGCCTGATCTCATCCAGTAGGAGGGGTGGAGTCAGCCTTCAGGCTGAGCGCTCTGGAGCTGAAGGAAAAAAAAATCATGAAATGAAAAGGTAGTACAAAGGAAGCATCAGTCTGAAAGGGCCAAAGAAGAAGGCAAAACCCACTTCCAAACAAAGGTGTGAGGAATGGATTCTATTTATTTATTTACTTTATTTATTTATTTTTGGCTGCGTTGGGTCTTCGTTGCTGCGCACGGGCTTTCTCTAGTTGCGGCGAGCGGGGGCTACTCTTCACTGCGGTGCATGGACTTCTCATTGCGGTGGCTTCTCTTGTTGCGGAGCACGGGCTCTAGGCACGTGGGCTTCAGTAGTTGTGGCTCGTGGGCTCTAGAGTGCAGGCTCAGTAGTTGTGGCACGTGGGCTCAGTAGTTGTGGCTCGTGGGCTCTAGAGCGCAGGCTCAGTAGTTGTGGCACACGGGCTTAGTTGCTCCGCAGCATGTGGGATCTTCCAGGACCAGGGCTCGAACCCGTGTACCCTGCATTGGCAGGCGGATTCTTAACCACTGCGCCACTAGGGAAGCCCGGATTCTATTTATTTTTATTTCATTTCTGAGACAGTTCCTGGAGAGGTTCATGGTGGGTGCAGGAGCTGAGAAGGAACTTTCTGTGTCAGGAGGAGGAGCTCAGGCAACAACTGCTATTCTAGTGATGTTGAAATTTTCAACCTAAGATGTGTTGTCTGCATGAAGCCACCGAATGCCCAATGCTATTTTTTTTTTTTACATCTTTATTGGAGTGTAAGTGCTTTACAATGGTGTGTCAGTTTCTGCTTTATAACAAAGTGAATCAGTTATACATATACATATATCCCCGTATCTCCTCCCTCTTGCTTCTCCCTCCCTCCCACCCTCCCTATCCCACCCCTCCAGGCGGTCACAAAGCACCGAGCTGATCTCCCTGTGCTATGCGGCTGCTTCCCACTAGCTATCTACCTTACGTTTGGTAGTGTATATATGTCCATGCCTCTCTCTCGCTTTGTCACAGCTTACCCTTCCCCCTCCTCGTGTCCTCAAGTCCATTCTCTAGTAGGTCTGCATCTTTATTCCCGTCTTACCCCTAAGTTCTTCATGACCTTTTTTTCCCTTAGATTCCATATATATGTGTTAGCATACGGTATTTGTCTTTCTCTTTCTGACTTCCTTCACTCTGTATGACAGACTCTAGGTCCACGAGCAATACAGACAAGGTATCCACGGGAGAAGCTAAAGGAATCCCTTCACACTTACAAAACAGACACTTAGTCAAAGCCACTCTCCAGACAGGTGACAGTTTTCTCAAGCCCCTCCGTGCATACAATAGGCACACACCTCTGGGGCTGGGGGTGTGACAGCCCAGGCGGGAGCTGGAAAACATGAAGACAGGACAACAAAAAGCAGCGTTTCCACCTGAGCTCTTACAGACTGAGAAAACGAAGCCCAGAGGGCAGCACGAGCTTTTCTGTTCCGGTGTCTCACTTGAAGGTAGAAAATAAACTATGGTAACTAAGAATGAAATAGCAGAGTAATATCTGAGAGTTGTAAAGGTCAATACTATGACTATAAGTTTGAAAAACATTTAAAATATTTACTTTTTCATAGATTACATATTGTTTAGTGTCCCTATTTTAATTTCAAAAGGAAATACTCTCTTTGGATTTAATGTAAGTCATACTGTAGCAATGAGAAGAATGGCATATCTGAATTATATAATGCTCACACAAAGAAATATTTAGATGAAAAGAAGTATCTTTGGTGCTGAGGATGGAAATTAATTTCCCTGGGATATCTTGTACTTTTAAATGCTGTGCAAAACAAACAAAACAAGCAAACAAAAAAGTGGTGTGCACACTAATAAAAAACTCTCCACAATTTCCACCCACATACGGGCATGTGTGGGTGTGAAGAAAACCCAACTACGATCTCATAAAGCACTGCTGACTTTTAAAAAATGCACAACGTAAGAGTTGTGAGTTAAGTTTTATTTGGGGCAAAATGAGGACTGCATCCCAGGAGACAGTGTTTCAGACAGCTCTGAGAAACTGCGAGGAGGTGAGGGGGGAGCCAGGTTATATAGAAGTTTTGTAACAAAGGGCAGGTAGTCTGAACATCAGAAGATTATTGTTAATTAAAGAAAACCAGATATCTCAAGTTAAGGAATTTAGCGCTTTTCTATGTATGGGAAGATGCAAGAGCCTGGGCTCGCTGAAACCCTTCCTTTGATAGGCACCTCAGCTATCTGGGACTAGTATCCCGTGTTTTCACATCGTGAGTTTCCTCAGGGCTCACCGCGGGGAGTGGCTGCAGCCTAATGGCTGCTAGATGGCAGGTATTCTTCCCTTCCTGAGTTCCCTCAGGGCTCACCAGCTCACCTGGCTGCAATCACTGATGACTGTGACATTCTTTGTTTGCCGATACTGCAGGCAATATTCCATTTATCAGTACTAATGTATCACGAATGAAATATGAGATGTTAAGAGTTTACAGAAAAGTGCAGAGGTCAAAAAAAATCATTTACTGCAAAAAAGTGGTGAAGAGGGTTTTGAAATCATGACTTTCCGTTCGCTTCATTATTAAGAGCCCAAGAACTCAAATATTTGGAGTCACAGGAACATAAAGCTAGTAAATGTATTTTGAAAATAGCAACTATCCCACTGTTTGCCAAATAGGATTTCACATTATCAAATATCCTTTCTCTGAGGACATTAAGTGATTTTACAGAATCTAAAAGGCAATGGTAATCAAGTAAGGAAAAAGGATGTACCACCATGCATCACTCTCAAGTCATAAACAGACTCTACAAACGGTGCTTGATGCTATTAGCATGGGGTGATGCTAATGGTACAAAAATAACAAGTACAAGCTCACTACTTGTTCATTATTATATTAACTTTAGTTAGTTTCAGACAGTTTATGTAGGTATTATCAGAATCTGAAATCTCCTTCCTAGGTAATTTAAAATCCCTTTAGAAAGCAGGAAAAGCAGTACAGGATTTCTCTAGACCAGGGGTGGCAAAACACAGCCTGCAGGACAAATCCTGACCACCACCGGCTTTTAGTAAAAACAGTTGTACTGGAACCCACCCCTATCTATTTATGTCTATATTTTCTGTGGTGCTTTCGCACTCTAATGGCAGAGGTTGAGTGGTTGCAGTGCAAACTGTATGCCCCAGAAAGTCTAAATTATTTACTACCTGGCCCTTTACTGACCGATGCACTAGACATTTAATTATTTATCCACACTGTCCCACGGCACAATGAATACCAGATATGTAAAATTTCAGCATCTAGGGGATTATTTTCCTGAATGTAATTCATGGGATTTACATTAAGTTTTTTAAAAAATTATTTATTTATGTATTTATTTTTGGCTGCGTTGGGTTTCGTTGCTGTGTACAGGCTTTTCTCTAGTTGCGGCAAGTGGTGGCTACTCTTCATTGCGGTGCGCAGGCTTCTCACTGCAGTGACTTCTCTTGTTGCGGAGCATGGGCTCTAGGTGCACGGGCTTCAGTAGTTGTGGCTCACGGGCTCTAGAGCGCAGGCTCAGTAGTTGTGGTGCACGGGCTTGGTTGTTCTGCGGCACGTGGGATCTTCCCAAACCAGGGCTAGAACCCGTGTCCCCTGCATATTGGCAGGCGGATTCTTAACCACTGCACCACCAGGGAAAGCCCTACATTAAGTTTTGATAGACTGTCTGCAAATATCGCTGCCAAGGAGTACTCGCCTGGCTGTGGTGCATTCTGCTCTCTCCGTCAAGGCATGGAGTTTATTTTCTCTCCCTCTGAATCTGGAGTGGCCCTGTGACTTGCTTTGACAGCAGAATATGGTGGAAGATGCCTGGTGGCTTCTGCTTTGCTTTTGGCACCATGAGTCACCATGTGAAAGTCTGTCTCCCCTGCTGGACAGGCCCCACCAGTCCCCAGACATAGCAGGCACCCCAGGTGCGGTGCCAGTCTTGAGTGAAGCCGTCCGGGATGTTTCAGCCCCAGCTGAGCTCTCAACTCAATACAGTCGCAGGAGTGGCCACAGCCAACACTGCGGGGAACTACGTGACAGTCTAGGTAACCGACAGGGCAGTGAAAAGGAATACTGTCATTTTAAACCACCAAGCTTTGTCATTACGCAGCAATAAATGCACTCAACTTAAGGTTCTGATGTCCTATTTAGTATTTCAAAACTTTGATACTTTAAAAGAATTTTAAAACAAGCCAACTCCATCATCTTCTTTCATAGCTTCAAAGCAAAAAACATCATTCTGTTCAGATGGCAGTGTGAGCAGGTTGGATGAAAAATGCCTCTCCTAAACTACAAGTAAGACATGGAGAATCATCTAAGAAAGAGTGAAATCATCTGGCAATGGCAGTAAGACACAAAATATAATCATATTCTAACCTCTGGAAAGATTTTTATTTTTTAAATCCACCGTCTCAGTGTCAGGGGTTTCAGAATCCCATCTTTGAAGAAAGCATTATTTTCCAATTCTATCGATACTTGTCTTATTAAACAGAAAACAGGTCAGGAGAAACAAAGACTTCATGGAAACCAAAAACCATAGTTGTTGAATTTAAGTCTGCTGATGAGAAGCAACTTGTAATTGACTAGTGATAAAAGGATCAAAGTTGATAACTCCTCCCAGGGGGAAAAAAAAAAGAGGGACTTCCTTTGCGGCACAGTGGTTAAGAATCCACCTGCCAATGCAGGGGACATGGGTTCGAGCCCTGGTCCGGGAAGATCCCACATTCTGTGGAGCAACTAAGCCCGTGTGCCACAACTACTGAGCCCATGCGCCACAACTACTGAAGCCCACGTGCCTAGAGCCCGTGCTCCGCAACAAGAGAAGCCACTGCTCGCCACAACTAGAGAAAGCTGGGGCGCAGCAGCGAAGACTCAATGCAGCCAAAACTAAATTAATTTTTAAGAAAAGAGAGAGAAAATGGTTGAGGAGAGGAAGGCTATGGAGAAGAAACTGATATACACGTGAGAAAAGTCCCATTGGAGTCACAGAAACGTGGACCAGGGGATTAGATTTCCCAGAGAGTGTGGAAAAGGGCACTTAGGCAAATGTAATTTAAATATCAGAGAACAGAGGACTTCAACTAACCTTTGAAACACACGTGCCTCAAAGAGGAGACAAGAAAAAACTCCAAAATGATTAAGGCACCTGCTATGGTGGTGGGAGGATGGATGATTTTTCCCCCTTCTTTTTAATTGTGCTTCGATGTGTCTGTGACTTTTCGTTTTAACTTGGAAAGCTTTGGGGAGGCTGAAAATGTTCGTATGGTGATTTTTTAAAAGAGATGGGGGTTGGTTGGTTTAACAATAATAAAAATAATACCTTAACATTTTCAGAAAATGATTTTTTAAGATTAAGCAGAACGAAGACAATAATTAAAGCATAAAAAGAAATACATTAGAAAACAACAACATAGCCTTATTGATAAATCCAACTGCAAATTTCTTGGGGAAAAAAACCATAAAAGTGGTCCCTTTAACAAATAAAATCAATTAAAAAGGAGGAAAATGCCTCAATAATGAGGGTTAAAATGGGCCTAACAACAGCTACTGAAAAATAACTCTGAAAATATAAAAAATAGGCAGGCACAATTGTAATATATTTGAAAACCTGGATCAGGTTTGGCAAACCTTATCTATAAAGCACCAGATAATACATATTTTAGGCTTTGCGGGTAAAAGACAATGATGAGTTAATTAAGAACAACCAATGCATGGGAGGGGGCCTTCTAGAAGCATTTTTACACATAACCAGTGAGAGTGTAAATCACAATAATTCGTCTGGAAAGCAATTTGGCAAATGTATCAAGAACTTTCCAAATGTGTAAAACGTATTGATACCTGTGGAGGAGAGAGCGCTGCTACCCGGCTGCCGCTGGGACCAGGGGTTTAGAGAAGGGGCTCCTGAGGAAGGGGGCGCCTCCCAGTAGGCTGCTTCTGGAAGTCCTGAAAGAAGGTGCAAGCTGCAACCAGGGGCGACCGCCAAGGCGAGGTGCCCTCGCATCCGGGACAGGAAAAGCGAGCCCGTCAGGATGAAACCCCGCCTCCCTGCCTCCGGCTTCCCTCTCCAGTGCCCTCTACTGGCAGAAACGGGAAGCAAGCCAGCACAGGAAAAAAGGTGGTACGCAGAGCCCCATTTTCCGCAAAACGTAGCAGAGCACAGACCCGTGGATTCGGAACTGCCAGATAATCACTGAAAAACTGGCAACACCTAAAACCTCTTTATAAAATTTCCCTTAAGGGTACAAAATATGCTGGATATTTCCAAAACCAAAGCCTTGATTCTAAACAGCGAGGACAGAACAAAAAACCCAGCATCAGGTGTTCCCTTTAGAGTGATTTCTGGGAGCAAGCAGGAGTTTACTTCATTTATATAATTTTTTTTATTTTTTGCGGTACGCGGGCCTCTCACTGCTGTGGCCTCTCCCGTCGCGGAGCACAGGCTCCGGACGCGCAGGCTCAGCGGCCATGGCTCACGGGCCCAGCCGCTCCGCGGCATGTGAGATCCTTCCGGACCGGGGCACGAACCCGTGTCCCCTGCATCGGCAGGCGGACTCTCAACCACTGCGCCACCAGGGAAGCCCTTATCATTGGTTTTGCTTTCTGTGGTTTTACCTACCTGTGGTCAGCCGAGGCCGGAAAATATTAAATGGAAAATTCCAGAAATAAACAATTCATAAAGTTTAGAGTGCATGCCATTCTGAGTAGTGTGATGAAATCTCGCGGGATGAAATCTCGCCTGATGAAATCTCGCGATACAGCTCTGTTTCCTCTGGGATATGAATCGTCCCTTTGTCCAGAGAGTCCCGCCCAGTAGTTACTTAGTGGCAGAAGTTATCACCTGTCACAGTGTCGCAGTGCTGTGTTCAAGAGGCCCTGATTGTACTTAATTCTGGCCCCAAAGTGCCAGAGGAGTGATGCTGGTGATTTGGAAATGCCAGAGAGAAGCCCTAAAGTGCTTCCTTTAAGTGAAAAGGTGAAAGTTCTCGACTCAATAAGGAAAGAAAAATATCAGATGCTCAGATAGCTCAGACCTCTGGTAAGAACACATCTTCTCCCCGTGACATTGTGAAGAAGGAAAATGAAATCTGTGCTGGTTTTGCTGTCGCACCTCAAACTGCAAAAGTTAACAGCCGCAGTGCGTAAGCGCTTGGTTACGAAGGAAACGGCATTCAGTTTGTACGGTGATATATATATATATATATTTTTTTTTTTTTTTTTTGCTGTACGCGGGCCTCTCACTGTTGTGGCCTCTCCCGTTGCGGAGCACAGGCTCCGGACGCGCAGGCTCGGCGGCCATGGCTCACGGGCCCAGCCGCTTCGCGGCACGTGGGATCCTCCCGGACCGGGGCACAAACCTGTGTCCCCTGCGTCGACAGGCGGACTCTCAACCACTGCGCCACCAGGGAAACCCCGTTGATATTATTTTAATCATGATTTTGTGATAGGTCTGGCTTGGACGTTTTGAAGACAAAGATGTAGTTTTCCAATAGTTTTATTTCTCCTTGTTTTTCTGTACGAAATGCATGATAGAGTATTACTTCTACAAATCAGCAATTTTATACTAAGAGCAGCTGCATTACGGAGCATCTATAATGTAACCTGACATAAATCAAAAAACCTCAGGTGGCTCTCAGATAAGGTTACACATCGAAAGCAATACAGTTATGTTGACATCATCCTGTCATGATCTACCCGTCTGGACTAAACCCAAAGGACAAAGGGTACACGCAATTCGTTGAGAAGAACATTTATGGGGAGGATAGGCTCATTCACTTTTGACACAGGATGTGTAAAATCTAAGAACATTTAGCTACTGACTCTTTAAGCAACAAGAGTGATTTTCTCCTGTTTACAGAGAGAATGTTGTTTGACCTAACCTTGATTGTACCATAGTACGTTTACCATATCATGTCTTGGCATGGTAAAATGCAGGTTTTTAAATTTGAGCTCTCAGTTGAGAAGACCAAAGGAACTGGTTTGCCTTATGGACTAATGAACCCGTGACCCCTCAGAAATTATCTAATGGGGTGCGTTTGCCCCATTCAACACAATATTTGAAATATTCCTTGGGTGACCTTTCAACTCCTTTCCATAATGTCATTTATAGTTGCCCTGGAAACCAATTAGTCAGCAAAGTAGCAGACCATCACCTCCTACCCTGCTTTTTTACCACTGTGAAGTTAAGTTTTTATTTCTAATTTCTATGAGCCCATCAAAGAACAATACCCAATACCGCCTAAAAACACTCTTGTTAGGGAAGGGTCGATGTGAGTTGAGGTAATGTGGAGGACGTTTCAAAGCGATTGCAAGTTTTCATCCAGTTTTTCTTTTCTTTTAGCTCCCTGTATTATAAATGTCTTGCAAGACAACTGCCCTGAAACTTAACACCCGGGAACTCTTGCAAAGCCATTTCTAATGGGGTAACTTTAGACTCTAGAAAATGTGGGGAAAAAAACCCCACATGTCTGACCATCCAACAATTCTGGGTGTATGACCTGGAGAAAGACTGGCATTTGAATACAAGGAACTATGTACAAGTGCTAGTTCTTTGCAGCACTGTTAGTAAAAGGGGGACCTGGAAACAATCTGTATGTCCAACAATGGTAAAGGAATTAATACAGGGTAGTATATCCACGTGATAGACTTTTGTACAGCAGTTAGAACTAAATGTGTGCCTATGTGAAAACACAAATTGATGTAGTTTTGTATATGTGCATGCATGTATATTTATACTTGTATGTACATATGTATATTTATACATGTATGTATATATGTATATGTAAATATGCATCTATATATGCTAAAATATGATGAAGAGTATAAGAGCAAGAAGTTTCATGTGCACAATATTTGTCCACACTACCCCAAACTCAGGATAGTACTGCCTCTGGGAGAAGGGCAAAGGATTGGGATCCACGTAATGGTAAAAAGAACTTTAGCCAAATCCAAAATGTTTTATTTCTTTTTCAAACAGTGTCTGGAAACAAATATTACAAAATAAAAAGTTATTAATTTTATGGCAAAAACATATTTTATATTCTCCTTTCTAGTTTTCTGCAAACTTTTATTTCTTACAAAATAAAACCCAGGTCATGCTAGCTACAAGATCCCAAAGATGTGTTGCTGCCTCTATCCATTCTCTCCCTTGGTACCTGAGTAGGAGCAAGAGCTGGTACACGTTCCCTTGGTTAGCTGATGGCTTCTGAACATGCCAGAGTTTCAGCAATTTCACCCAAGGCAATGAAGTTTGAGCTGTTCCATAGATAGTGTGCAAAACATATACACCACAAAGGCACATTGTGACGTTAGCTACTGCTGCGTAACAAACCACCCCAAAACAGTGGCTTAAAATAATTAGCATTTATATTCAATAAATAATATATGGATCAACTGGATGATTCTGCTAACCTAGGATAGGCTTGGCAGATTTTGGCTGGCTTGTTTATGCATCTGTGGTGGGCTGGTAGGTAGGCTGGGGGTTCATCGGTCTAAAATGGTTTCACTGACATGTTGGGCAGTTGGCTGGCTGTTGGCTGAGTGATGAGAATAACTAGGCAACATGTCTCTTATCATCCAGCAGGTTAGCCCGGGCTTGTCCACATCTCAGCAAGGTTCTAAGGAAGAGAAGGGAAGTGAATCGATCCTGGCACATTTTCTTGGCCAAAGCAACTCCTAAAGCCAAACTAGTTGGGGTTTTGTATGTAGCAAAGCAGCTCTCTTGCTGAGATCTACTGAAAGTCAGTCTTATACACACACACACACATACACCCCAGACCAAATTCAAGGGGAAAGGAAAATATTTTTGAAAATTTAAGTAGAGTTGAGTTACAATATTATATGTTAGATTCTACCTCTTGATAAGAGAAACCGCAAATTTACATTTCAGGGGTTAGGGACAGGGAGATGGTGTATGTGTAAAGATTTAGAAATTTTTCAATCTGTCTACCACACCATGGCTTCTTATGGACCACCAAATCAAAAAAGGGTTTTAATGCTATGACTGGTTAAGTTTTACGTGCTAAAGAATATAAAAGATAAGATGGATTATCATATATCAAAAGAAAATCTTACTTTTCCCTCTAATAGTGCGTTTTGGTTTTCAGACTTCGTTTTATGTACCACCCAAACATATTTAAACAGCCTCCATCCTCTGACTCTAATAGGTGTGTTTCTATACAGTTCACAAATCATCTCACCCAGAATTATTTTCTGGATAATAATGGGCAACTAATGGAGGCTGATGACCTGAAATTTTCTCAAAAGTCACCTTTACAATAGTGAAGATTGAACAGTAAATAGAACTTGCAGGCTGGTGTAATTTACCTTGTGCCAAAGCAGATCTCCTAAATGACTTATTAAATCATTCCACTGAAAGTTGTAAATCTGAATGAGAAAAGTACAAATCAATAGAAAAACACAGTTGAGCACTTTACCTCCTATGATTTTTTTATGACCTTCTGGAAGGATGAAGATTGATGCTGCAAAGAAACTCCAAAACAGGAAGACTTGAAAAGATGAACTGGCTATGGTTTGCATTATTCTTAATTCACATTACTTTTGCTGTCACTAATCTCTCTGTTTGTTAACCTTTTTTGGCTTATATCAGAATATCAGTATATAGTTATTCCTCGTGCCCTGGCATGCAGAAGAATTTGGGAGTCAAAGAAGTTTGAAATCTGCCAACTCCCTATTTGCCTAAGAAGGACATTGTATGAAGGCACAGCCCTGGATCTTCTGACCTTCAGGTGAAGTGTGAAGTCAGGGTAGTGAGAAAAGGAGCCTTACCTGCCTTGGGCAATGAGGCATGCCGGAGTATTAGATCAAACAGCCTTTCAGCTCTCAAAAATGGATTTCCGTGCTGTATTTTTTTTTGAGTTTTAGGCATAGCCAATCCCTAGATCTCCCTGTTTTAACTGAGATATAATTCACATGCCATAACATTCACCTTTTAAAACTATAAAATTCAGTGTTTTTTCGTAAATTCATAGAGTGGGAGAACGATCACAACGAATTCCAGAAATTTCCATCACCCTGAAGAGACCTCAGACCTATGAGCAGTCAGCTCCAATTCCCTCCTCTCCCGATCCTCTAACGCCACTGATCTACTCTCTGTTCCTATAGTTTGCCTCTTCTGGACACTTGACATAAATGGAATCACACAATATGTGGCCATTTGTGTCTGTCTCCTCCCGGACCCCTTTTGGTGAGTGAAAGAACACAGGAACCTGATGTTACCAACTCTTGGGGTATCCTTGCTCTCTCCCCACCTGACTGGAGGCAAGTCTCAGCCTGGCAATCCATCTCCACAGAAGGTCAAAAGCACAAATCCATCTCCTCAAGCATGAAGTGAATGGTTGATATTTTGGCCGCGGTCTCCTACGGAGATGAAGGGAAGGCTTACACTGCAAGTCACCCAGCAAACATGCCCCAATCCTCTTTTTCTGAAGTAGATCCTTCATTGCTTTTCCTTTTGTCCTCAGAAATCCCCACCATCCCCTTGAGTCCACAACCCGACTGTTCACTAACACATGAACTCTTGCTTATTCACTCATTTATAGTAATTGTATTCCTTGCTGAGGACAGATGTCATATGTATGCTTTCGATGCCAGAGGTACATTGGCAACATGTATAATCTCAGCAAGATGATCTGGGCCGGCCTCCTATTTGATGCACCAGTCAATGTACAGAGGGAGTGGAGCTGGGGAAGCACATCATCCCAGGCCTTGAAAACA
Source organism: Leucopleurus acutus (assembly GCF_964270905.1). NCBI lineage: Eukaryota > Metazoa > Chordata > Mammalia > Artiodactyla > Delphinidae > Leucopleurus > Leucopleurus acutus. Next base: position 9,048,436 of record NC_139148.1, on the reverse strand, counting down.
TTCATTGGGGACTTATATTCTGCTTATTGGTCCCGCTATTTACACCAATCAGAGGGAAAGTTGAAGCAAAGAAATGGCTGTTTACAAATTCACTTTGAGTTTATAAGATGTATTCCAAGAAAGAGACACGGAGAATAGCATCCTGTTTTTACTGAAACTAGGTAAAACCAACATAATTCAATCAGCTTAAAAATGCACTATCTAGGGCTTCCCTGGTGGTGCAGTGGTTGAGAATCTGCCTGCCAATGCAGGGGACACGGTTCGAGCCCTGGTCTGGGAAGATCCCACATGCCGCGGAGCAACTGGACCCGTGAGCCACAACTACTGAGCCTGCGCATCTGGAACCTGTGCTCCGCAACAAGAGAGGCCGCGATAGTGAGAGGCCCATGCACCGCGATGAAGAGTGGCCCCCGCTCGCCGCAACTAGAAACGAAGACCCAACACAGCTAAAAATAAAAATAAATAAATGTATTTAAAAAATGCACTATCTAAGGGTTTGTCCCAAATGAACATCTGGAAGAATCTGGCTCAAGCATAAGACAAGCAGAAGCTAGAAAAAAGTGTCTCTCCAATTCCTAAAAAAGAAAAAAAAAAAAGATTTAACTGGTGTATTGGGGAGTCTTATCTCATTGGGGTATAAAAACACGATTTCCCCGTTACTGCTTTTTTTTTTTTTTTGCGGTACGCGAGCCTCTCACTGCTGTGGCCTCTCCCGTTACGGAGCACAGGCTCCGGACGCGCAGGCTCAGCGGCCATGGCTCACGGGCCCAGCCACTCCACAGCATGTGGGATCTTCCCGGACCGGGGCACGAACCCGCGTCCCCTGCATCGGCAGGCGGACTCTCAACCACTGCGCCACCAGGGAAGCCCCCCCGTTACTGCTTTTAATTTTAATGTTGAAACTTCTTTTCCCAATGGATACCAAGTCCCTTAACACCATCTTGCCAGACTTTATAACTAGTGAAAACTTAGTAATCAAACCCACCTAAACTGACATCCACACACCAGTTAAAAGAGTAGAGTTACCCATTCTTTCTTGGACGAGCTTAATTTGGGGAAATGTTGCCATTTATGGTTACATTATACTTTTTAAAATTAAGAACTGGTTAAAGTAACACACTTCCTAACTTAACTTGGTTAGTAAAAATAACAGTGGTATGGCTGTACAGATTCTCTTAACTATATGCCCCCCACCAATGCCTTACTCATTCTCATCTTTCAATACCTAGCAGTTTTTGGTACCACAGTTGTCAGTAAATGTTCAGATAAACTTACCTTTGGCTAAATGTTAAAGGGCAGGGGCCACTGAGTTATTAAGAAAATAATGGCAAAACAGGGTAATTGCACTTGCTCAAATGTTTACAGAGTTGATAAAATAACCTAATGACAGACGTCAACTTTTGTAAAATGGTAAATTTTTCTTTTTTTGTATACACTGTACTATGAAATGCTTTACAATCTACTTCTGTTTGGAAATGTTTTTTTCCTTCTCACATGTTTTTTTCAAAGTCCTAGTACAACTGATATGACACACAAGTTATAGAAATACTTTCAATACATCTTTAAACAACTTAAAAGGAAGACATTAATCCAATGATGTGATACTTAACTGCAAGATTTGGCAGTTTAGGAAAGTAACTGTAAAACTTGACAAAAAAAGGATAATGTATAATTTTTATAAGGATGGTCTAGACATTTAAATTCATTTACTTTAAAGTTTTTAAATTTATTTTAATTTTTAAAAATTTATTCATTTTTGGCTGCGTTGGGTCTTCATTGCTGTGCGCGGGCTTTCTCTAGTTGTGGCGAGCGGGGGCTGCTCTTCGTTGTGGTGCACGGGCTTCTCATTGTAGTGGCTTCTCTTGTTGTGGAGCACGGGCTCTAGGCAAGTGGGCTTCAGTAGTTGTGGCACACGGGCTCAGTAGTTGTGGTGCATGGGCCTAGTTGCTCCGCGGCATGTGGGATCTTCCCGGAACAGGGCTTGAATCCGTGTCCCCTGCACTGGCAGGCGGATTCTTAATCACTGCGCCACCAGGGAAGTCCAGTCTAGACATTTAAATCATTTTTTTAACTGATGAATTATTTGAAAAATTATTAGCAATATACAATAAAGGGATAATACTTTGAACAGTTATTTAAATCAAACCTAAGGTACAAATAATCAGCTTAAGGGAAGTTGTGATTAAGAACCTGGCAGTCCAGTGGTTAGGACTCTGCACTTCCACTGCAGGGGGCACACGTTTGATCCCTGGTCGGGGAACTAATATCCCGCATGCGCAAGCCACACACACACAGAAAAATGCCTTTAAGGGAAGAAAATAATTGTTCATTATTAGAAAATGCATTAATTGTAAACTCAAGGTATATAACTATATAAATGTTCCAAGAGACAGTCTGTGTTCATTTCATTGGGGACATTGAACAAGTAGATTCTTAATAAAAGAAAAATTTTTTCTTTTCCAGGCTAAGATAATTACTGATTTAACTTTTTCAACAATTCAGAGCATACTGCAGGTGCACCAGATTTAAACAAGCATTGCATAAACCAAATGGAGATGAAACCTAGCACGAACCCAAATGCTACTCCAGGTTAGAAGCCAAAACCTGACGTTTGCTTAGCAACTATGTGCACTAAGATGACATTACTCGACTTCGAGGTTCTGATTCTCACGGGTCAGTGTATACAGAAGTCTCTTTGATGGAACCATTTAGAGAGTTTTGAAACTCCCTGTGGCTCTTGTCGTTCATGTCCAGTGATCTTTGGAAATTAAGGTCAACTAAACCGAGCTACGAGAAAATGCAGATGCTATGTTCAAGGCTCGTTTGGTACTGGTATCCCTCAAACAGAGCTGGAACTTTCTAAAATATCCTGGGGAAAAGGGCAGGCATGTGAGAGACTTAGGTGAGGATTAGAAGGATGACTTCAGAGACCATCAGCTGGTAATGTTGGAAGAGGATAAATACGTTGGCCCCAAACCAGCGAGGAGCTATCCCAACTTCCAGTAACCACCTTCTAGTCAGGCAAAATCAAAGAAGGAAAGGAAAACAAAAGTCCTTAATAAAAAAGTCACAAAGGGAAAACAAAATAAAACACAAAAAAGTTATGAATCAAAGTTACCTTGCTGTTTTTCTACAATGAAGAAAGAGGACAAGACCAGAGTGAAAACTCTCTCTTGGTTCTTTCCAACAAGATGATTTATTTGAGATCACCCAAAATAACATCCTACAGAAAGGGAACTATAACATTACACAACCAAGTGTAGCTATAAAATCTCAAACATTCAGGCAATGCTTTATTTAGATCACCAACAATAAGGTTTTATAGAAAAGGAACTGTAACAAGCAAATGTATAGCTGCAAATTTTCTTTTGCCATCAATATCAACCCCCTCTAAAATATTCTGGGACTACTTTTTAGTTTCCAAGCAAAACTAATGTTTTGTTGCTCAGCCTTATCACAGGAATGAAAACGGTTTGCAAAACAATTTTGTTTAATGCTAACAAATAACTAAAAAATGTGGTTATTGCTAACAAGTAACTCCATCTACTGAAACAGCCCAACCTACGCACACTTTCGTGAACATTTCACTGTGAACACAGCTGCTCTTTGCCCGCCGTCACAGATGACATGTACTGTGGCAAGGGTCACACGTTGGAGGCCGTTCAGGTACCTAGGAAGTAATCCTTAACAGAAATAACTACGGTAGGTAAGCAACTCAAACAAATGGGCCCGCCTCTGCCACACACCCCCAAGGCGAGTGTCGCATTCGCTCTGCCTGTAAGGAAGGCCCACCAACTCCCTAGTTCTTTATCGGGAACGGAGAGTGCAAAGCTAGATAGAGAAGCTGCTCTTCCAGAACCATCAAAACCTTAATAAATCGCCCTGGGGTTCTTCGTGCTGTAGTGCGCCTCACAGGCAGCAACATAGGCAGACTCTGGGAAAAAGTCATCATGGTATTCTGCTAAAAACCTGGAAAAAGAAAACAAATAGCCTCTATGATCACCACAACAAAGGCCAAATACCAAGAAGCAAAATTTTAACTTCCAACCACTCTAACATTTCACTCTTTTCTGTTTGAGATAGAAAAAAAAATAATGAATATAATCTTGATGTCTATATACTGGTTACTTTCATTGCACATATCCGGCTTCGACGTTAATGACTATTTCATTGGAATCCTTTCACTATCAAGTGTACAAACAGAAATAGAACGTAAACTCCACTAGGTGGCAGTCTTGATTATATAATCACTTCTGTGCAAAAAGGCCTCGTGACTATTTCTACATTTTCCTCATTTCTTTATTTACTTATTTATATTTGGCTACGCCAGGTCTTAGTTGAGGCTCGCAGGATCTTTAGTTGTGGCATGCGGTTCCCTGACCAGGGATGGAACCCGGGCCCCCGGCATTGGGAGCATGGAGTCTTAGCCACTTGACCACGGAAGTCCCACATTTTCCTCTTTTAAAAACAAACTATAGGGGCTTCCCTGGTGGCGCAGTGGTTGAGAGTCCGCCTGCCGATGCAGGGGACAAGGGTTCGTGCCCCGGTCCGGGAAGATCCCACGTGCCGCAGAGCGGCTGGCCCCGTGAGCCATAGCCGCTGGGCCTGTGCTTCCGGAGCCTGTGCTCCACAACGGGAGAGGCCACAACAGTGAGAGGCCCGCGTACCGCAAAAAACAACAACAACAAAAAAACTATAAAAAATCAATTATAAACTCAATAAATGTCACCTGAGAAATTCACAGTACTTACATGGCCTAAGTTAAATCAAAACTGAATGGTTTAATTAGTGAAGAGCATTTTGTGGCCCAATTTGCCATGCCAAAAGGTGCTGCAGTTCCACCAAAATAGGTAAGCAGCACTGACTTATGCCTGACTATGGATGGATGTTAAAATGTAGCCACTCAAGAATCTGCAACACAGAGGTACTACCTTGACTCTGAAGTATCAAATATTTCACCATGAATGGCTAAAACATTCTCACACGGGCCACATTAGCTAGTAAGCTAAGTAATTAGCCCCTTGTTTGTTTCCCCTGCCTCTTCCCACCTGTCCAAATTCCTAAAAAGATAAGGATAAACCTCTGCAATACCTTCTTTAGTAAAAACCAAATCAAAATTCATTTGAGAGATAACTCTGTCTTCTTTGAGTGTACCCTTCCTACAGCAATTACTGATCCATTGATTCTCTAGTTAACGTCTTCGGATACATTTTCAAAACCCATTACAGCTGACCCTTGAACAATGTGTGGGTTAGGGGCGCTGACCCCCTACACAGTTGAAAATCCCTGTATAACTTACAGCTGGGCCCTCCATATCCACTGTTCTTCCAAATTCCTAGACTCAACCAACCACATGGATCATGTAGTACTACATAGTATTTACTATTTTTAAAAATCCGCATATAAGTCGATCTGTGCAGTTCAAACCCATGTTGTTCAAGGGTCAACCGTACTATATTTATTTGTAAATCTTTCTGAGTTACCTTCTAAAACCCTAATTTCTATTTCGTATTGCGCATAACTCAAAATCAGCAGCCTCTCCTATGCTAACTTGCAGCTGTCTCATTTTGGCATTATTTGATTTCAGCTTAACGAAATGTTGAAGCCAAACAGAGCTGTGGCTTTTTTTGAGGGGGAGGCTGGAGGGGAAGAGAGCGTTTTTGAAACTTGTTTCTAATAAAATGTTGTAAAGTCTAATTCCACTTATTGGATACTTTATTCAAAATACCCACACAAATATCTTTTAAAAACTCCAAGACCCATTTCTCTGGCTGGAGTGGTCTCCACTCTGGTAAATCCTACTTGATTAGCTCTTGCAGGTTGGGGACTAAATACAAGGAAAAGGTACCCCCTTAAAGAGAATCAAGAAACAGGTCAGGGAGATGTGACAAGCTGGGTGAGGCAGAGTGACAACCAGCCTTGAACGCCAAGAGGAACTGGTCAATAGACATCTGGGTGGGAGAGTTAGGCCACAGGCATAATGGAGCCTGGGGTCCACAGCCCCAGATGCGGGGGAGGGGAGAGAGCCTCGGGACAAATGATCTGACGCTAATAAAATGACTGGCTCTGTCAGGTGAAGGAAACAATACCTTTCTCCGAACTCACAAACTATCAGCACATTTATCTTAACTCCAAAACAGACACCAAAATCAGACCTGTAAATTTAGTTAGTTTATATACATGCAACAAAGAAAAGTCACATACTTAGGGTACTCCTGAATAAAATACATAGAATTAAATTATTATCAACCTCAATCACTTCTTTAGAAAATTAATTTTCTATTCACATGGTTATCCAACTGGATTCTTCTAGTGACACCAAAAAATTTTACCTCCGTACATTGAATACCCTTCACTTAGAAACCAGATAAACTATGAAAAAAATAGCCCCAAACCCCCATGTTACAATTACTGTTAGAACCAACCATACTTGGGTAATACTGCTACCATTTAAAATACCACAGAGCTAGCTTCCACATCTGCTGAAGACAAGTTCAGAAAAGTCATATATAAGGTGGCAGAGTAAGTTTTGACAAACTAATAACAATACCTCAGAAAGAGATCAAAGTGCTTCAGTAAAGCCTTCAGATTCTTCTCAGAAAAGGACATCTTTCCAAGGATTTCTGGAAGTTTCACTGCATTAAAAATAAAAGCAAAACCATTTACAATCAATCGGCAGAATCTGGCGATGAGTAGGACACACTCAGGGATCCTCTGGCGCCCCATGTGTCTTTATTTGAATTGAAATTAACATCTACGTTGCCGAGCAACACCAAAACTCTTACTGAACACAAAAACAGAGTAGTAGTACAAACATTACAAACACAATTTTTATGAAATTTAAGATTCTTTCGGTGTTTTTTTTTTTTGAGATCAACATTTAATGATTTTTCTTAGACGCCAAAATTACCACAAGATGTACATAAGCTTATAAGTGTTAAAATCAAAAAAGAAAATAAAAAGGGCAAGAAGAAAGCAGGGACCAGGATTTCTTACCGAACAATCGCAGCAAGTGTTGCGCCCCATAAATGTAAGAGGGTGGAGGTGGCTGGTCACCTGGCGGGTAACTATCGGGTACAAGTTTCCAGGAGAGGACCTGGGAAAAGCAGATTGAATGCTTTGTTGTTATATCTTAACACTCCACTACCAACAGATCTGAACATTTGGAATCCCGGCAGAAACACATACACATTGACATTCTCAGGCCAGCAGAAAGACATCACCCATCAAGTGTCACATTTCCACACCCAAGCTTCCCATCCCTCTGGCACCTCTGGAGCTGCCTCACAGCTGGATCAGAAAATGGGAGGAAACCAAATGTGGAACAAAACAATGACAAGAAACCAATGTGGAGGTTCTGAAGCCATCTCACCTTCCTTGGCAACATGGAGACACTTCTAACCACCTAAAAATTATGACAAATTGTATGACGATGAAAAAAATATGCCACTCGGGCTTCCCTGGTGGCGCAGTGGTGAAGAATCCACCTGCCAATGCAGGGGACACGGGTTCGAGCCCTGGTCCAGGAAGATCCCACATGCCACGGAGCAACTAAGCCCCTGTGCCACAACTACTGAGCCTGCACTCTAGAGCCCACGAGCCACAACTACTGAGCCCACGTGCCACAACTACTGAGGCCCGCGCACCTAGAGTCCATGCTCTGCAACAAGAGAAGCCACCACAATGAGAAGCCCATGCACCGCAACGAAGAGTAGCCCCCGCTCGCTCCAACTAGAGAAAGCCCGCGTGCAGCAACGAAGACCCAACACTGTCAAAAATAAATAAATAAATTTTTAAAAAATGCCACTATATCAAATAACACAAACTTATAAAATTAAATAAAATGAGGAAGGAAGACTTAAAATTAGATTAGGGAAATATTTTATTTTCTAATTTTCAATAGCTACTACGTGTAAATTAGCTGTAACTGTTTTGGTCATTTTGCCCCTTTTCCTTTACTGAAAATTCTGCTTTTTAGACAGTGAAGCAATAAAAAGTGATCCAAAGATGTTTTGAGTAATGATGTTACCATTGTTTCAAGGTTGTCTAATTTTCTGCTATGTTAGATTCACTTTGGAACCTAATTTCATCCATTGAATCAAGTGAAAATAGACTTCAACCCTGGTAACTGATTTCTTTTCCTTCGCTTTGAATTTCAGAACTGTGGGTGGATTTGGGGCTTTTGTTAAAGTAAGAGTTGAATTTCAAAACTCTCTGATGAGCTTCCACAGAAATACTTCAGCAAATTATAGAACACTTCTCCTGAGTTGCTGTTTTGCTTTTTGAGATCTGTCAAGTTTAATCTGGAAATAGTAGCGTCAAAGGAAACCCTCTACAAGACCAAGCAGAAGGATGCCAAAAAGACCCGAGAAAGGCTGATGATGTAGTCAATTTAATCAAATGAAATCGTAGAAGTTAACAAGTACCACCACGGTTCCATATGACCCTTGCAGAATGTCTGGGCTTCAGCCCTTGCCTCACTGACCCCACCCTTCTGTGCTCTACAAGGCTCAGGGTAGGAGTAAGTTTCAGCACGTTTACACTATCCCCAGCACCTAACCCCGTGGTGCACACAGCTGAAGCTCGGGAACTGTTTTCGACAATGATACTCAAAGTGAACATAGGGGAGTCTGAGATCACTGGAGGCATGAAGCGCACGTGTGCAAAAGCAGCTCATCTGGTTAGTTAGCAAGCCAGTCTACCTCACTCAATTTTGCATCTCAGTGCAGTGAATCATCTCCTATTTATCAAAGATGCATTATGGGGGAAAATAACAGGTTTCTAGTGGAGGATTCTTAACTGGGGTGTGCACGGGAACCACCTGTGATCTCAAGCAGGAATGTGAGTCCAGACCCTCCGCATGTGGTGGGGCAGTGAACGTCATTGGGACAGTGAGTCTCAGGTGGTCAGGATGCAGAGCCCTGGGGAAAACATACTCCAGTATAGGCACTTATGGAGGGGGAATGCACTAAGGTCTCACGAATCATTGAGAGTCTGCCCAACTCCAACCATTGACTAGAAATCCTTTTTCACTAGAGCTTACAGCTCTACCTATAACCACTAGATGGCGGCCTTGCACCAGTGACCAGATAGGGAATGGCCGTGCCTCAATATTCAGATGTCTTCTAGAAGAAACATGATTCCCCATAAATAATAACACTTGCAGGGCCCTCTTGTCTGAAAAATGGAAAATCAGGGACTGCTTACACTAGGAATTTCCTAAATCTTCCCTCAACATCACTGTAACACAAATTGAGTTTTCTAGCAGGGGTCGGCCAACTTACAGCCCTTGGGCCAAATCCAACCCCCATGTGCTAAGAACGGTTTCGTTTTTTGTTTTTTGTTTTTTTTTTTGCAGTACGCGGGCCTCTCACTGCTGTGGCCTCTCCCGCTGCGGAGCACAGGCTCCGGACGCGCAGGCCCAGCGGCTATGGCCTGCGGGCCCAGCCGCGTCCCCTGCATTGGCAGGCGAACTCCCAACCACTGCGCCACCAGGGAAGCCCCACGGTTACGTTTTTAATGGTTTTTTAAAAATCAAACGAATAATACTTCACGACATATGAAAGTCATATGAAATTCAATTACTAGCGTGCGTGAATGAATTTTGGAGGGACACTGCACACTCATTCATTTGTGAACTTTCCATACTGTTTTCACGCTGGTGCACAACCCTGAAGATATTTACAATCTGACCCTGTATAAGAAAAGTTTGCCGACCCCTGTCATCAAATATTCTTTCTAGTAAAGCCATCCTTCCCTATGCACAGAAACAAGAAAAATCCCACTTCCTAGGTGAGATTCACAGAATACCCCAGTGGGCTAAGACATCTCCCGAACTCCTGAAACACTCACTACCTACCTCAGTTAACTGGCCTTAAAAATAGTTTTAAATTGAAGTTTTCCCATCGATAAAATGGAACTCTGGTGGTGAGGTTATTCTCGAGAACTCGAGGTAATTTAGGTCAAGCGCCTGGCACAATGCAGGCATATAGCATGCCCTCAAAGGGATGATGATAATACTACTGTTGAGGATGGTTTTTAAAAAATATTTATTTATTTCATTTATTTTATTTATTTTTCTCCACGTTGGGCCTTCGTTGCTGCGCACGGGCTTTCTCTAGTTGCGGCGAGCGGGGGCTGCTCTTCTGTTGCGGTGTGCGGGCTTCTCATTGTGGCTTCTCTTGTTGCAGAGCGTGGGCTCTAGGCACGCAGGCTTCAGTAGTTGCAGCACGCAGGCTCAGTAGTTGTGGCTCACAAGCTCTAGAGCGCAGCTCAGTAGTTGTGGCGCACGGGCTTAGTGGCTCCGCGGCATGTGGGATCTTCCCGGCCCAGGGCTCAAACCCGTGTCCCCTGCATTGGCAGGCGGATTCTTAACCACTGTGCCACCAGGGAAGTCCCGAGGATGGGTTTCTTATTTTTAAATGATTGAGAAAATGCCCAAAGTGGAATATTTCATAACATACAAAAATTATCTGATATTCCAATTTCAGCATCCATGAATAAAGTTTCATTGGACCGCAGCACACTCATTCATTCACAGAGTGCCTGTGGATGCTTCGGGGGTGGGTAGGCTCAACAGCAACTGTGTGGCCCACAAGGTTTAAAATATTTACTTTCTGGCCTTTTGCAGAAAAGATGTGCTGATAACTGTTCCATAAAATGAAAATCCTCACACTTCAATACTTGTACTTATTTGAAATAAAAGATGAATGTTAAGTGTAGGGCTGGAGTCCTAACCATTGTCTCATTTTAGAAACCACAAATACGTTACAATCATATGAACAATTCTGTTACTATCCGCAGCAAGAGTAACATAATGCTTCTTCTAAGAAAACCCAACTTCCTCCTGCAGGATTTAAGAAACCACAGAAGGAAGGACTCACTGGGGATGAACAGCAGGCACTAACTCTTTACCTCATTTATTTCATTAGTTCTTCTGCCTTCAAAGCCAGCAAACACCGCACTCCCTTCCTTGCTAGGGGTCAGAGGAACGGGTGAGGATGATCTGCTATGAACGGGTGTCTCTTCAAAAGGAAAAGATGTCAATTATTCACTTGTAAATCACACAGTTACTGAATTAAAGATTGCTGGAAGACCTTTACAAGCAGCAGAGACGTTATTAATCTTTAACAATAAGACTTCCCTATTAAAGACAATACCTGGAACATTATTTGGCGGAAAAAAGCAAAGCAAAGGAATCAAGTACTGAGATATGCTATGTGATGAACCTTGAAAACATTATGTTAAGTGAAAGAAGCCGCAAACAGAAGGCCACATATAGTACGATTCTACTGATATGAACACACGCCCAGCAGAGGCAAATCCATAGGGACCGGAAGTAACTAGCGGTTGCCCAGTACCGGCAGATTAGGGCTGAGGGGAGGGGAGGGGCTGCTACCAGACTTGCGGGCCAGTTCTAACCGGTCAGCGCCAAGGATCCACGCTGCGGAGCTGAAGGCGTGGGGGCTCCCTTCTCCTAGCTATAGCTGAGGGTAGGTTAGGGACAATGCCTCATGAGCCTCAGGCGGGCCGAACTCCGGAGTCAAATTCCCAGAGCTGAGCAGGCGAATCTGGATGTGACCCTGTGCTCGTCCTGTTCTCCCCCAGCACCTCCTGCCGGCTGCAGTCGTTTCAGGAGCACGAAGTGCAACATCGGCTCTCCCCGGCGGAGCCTTCCTGCACGGGGAGTGGACCTACTCTTTTCCAGGTGCAGGAACAACTTGGGCATGCTGGCAGACGCGTCCTGCTGCCGGCGCTTGGGCTGAGGCGAGGCGCTGCTCTCCGACAGCCGGTCGCAATTAGCGGAGTGGCGTGTGGACCGCCTCAGAGACTGCAAGGCTTCCGGCTCGGCTTTGCGCCTTTTGGGGGTGGCTGGCTCGCCTGTGGTTGGCTGACTCTCTGCGGACTGTGGTGTGGATGGATTCAACAAAGGTGGGCTTGGAGAGAGCTCCTCTGGGTTCCTACGGAAGACAGGGGAGAACGTCACACGTGCCTGGCCCACAGAATCTCTGTAAAACCTGGAGGGGTTCTTCAACGTCTTCTTTCACACAGTAAACACACCCTCCACTCCACTCCAGGAGGCTTAGAAACTTTCACTTCCAGATGTGCCAAAACGAATATTTTCTTCAAAAGTAACTAAACCTATTAAATCATTTTAACCCTTTAAATAATTTCTCAAGGCACACTGGCATTAAAGATTGTGATGCCCTTTTATACTTGTTTTAGATCAGTGGTTCTCAACTGGGAGTGATTCCACTCTGCCAGGGGACACTGACACCTTCTGGAGACAGTTTTGATTGTCACAACTGGGAAAGTGCCATTGGGATCTAATGGGTGGAGCCCAGGGATGCTGCCCAACTTCCTACAATGCACAGGACGGTCCCACCACAAAAGATGATACAGTTCAAAACATCAGTAGAGCCAAGGTTGAGAAACCCTGGTGGAGAGAATAATACCACATTATCTCATCACAGTGTAACTACTGGTAAGATTAGAAACGCCACAAACATCGGCCAAATTTTGTGGCAACACACGGTCCACCCCAGACACTGGGAACCTCGAGGTTTGGAGGAGGGCATGGGGACATCAACACAGGTCCCCAGTGAGTCACACAGGCCTCTCAAATGGGGTGGAACCAATGGGGAAGGAAGGCAGGCTGAGAAGAGACGGTCATGAGGCAGACAACCAGGAGACAGGACCCGGGAAGGAAAGGGATGGGGTGGGAGGAAAGGTGGCCGACACATGGCACACCAAGTGGGAGGCTGTCAGTGCCCCTTGGGAGCAGAGGGAGGTGGGAGACAAAGGCAGATGGTAAACAGGCAAGAGATGGATGAGTGGAAATCATGAGAACAGACCACTCTCAGGAAGACAGGCCTCGAGGGAGAGGGAAGTAGCTTACACAGATGTAGGCATAGACTCAGGCTGGGGGACTTTCAACCCCGCCAAAGAAAATATATTTGGAAATGCTTGGCCACTGAGGGAAGAAAGTGGTGACACAGCAGACCGGGAAGGAAACTAACCTTGCCTGAAGGGCAAAGGTGGCCAGCCCTTTACGAACGCCCTCATTTAATAACTACCTACAGAAGCAAATGTTCTTTCCGTCGCACAGAGGCAAAGGCAAGAGGCTCAGAAGACACCTCCCCAGGCCACACAGCCTATACGCGAGGGGGCCAAATTCAAACCCACATCCACCCTTCTCAGGCCGCGCTCTCTCCACCCAACTGCCTTTGGAAAGCACAGGATGGCTACACGAGAGCCAACTTCTCTACACTGAAATCTTCACTTGGTAAAACCTTTTAGAGCCATTTGCAAGTGAATGACGACTTAGCTTACCCAGGAAAAAAGAAAGCCACCGGTATGGGCGCTTTGCAATTTACTCCCTCCTCCAAACGTGTTGGCCCCATAGCATCCAATGGAAATCTTCAAAAACAGATTTAGCTATTTCATTGATGATATCTGATGGTTGAACTGCAAGTTAACTTACCTATTAGTGTTTGTGGTACTTTCCTTAATCGGAAGAAAAAATTTGGACGAAGTCACCTTTTTATACTGAACTTGTTCATATGGATAAAGCAAAACCAATGGGAGAGTGTAATCAAAGGTTATTCTTAATCCATCCACCATCTCCTTACAAAGGTCAACGCTGCGAGGATTAAAGAGATTAGAGATGCAATAAAAGAACTTTCCAAAATGTCACAATGAAATTGCACATTTTAAGAAGGAAGTGTTTTAAATGCTATATACTATACCTATGTGTGTAAAAAATAAAGTTAGCCTGTAGATGCTAATAATAAAGAATTAAATGGGAACACAGATCTATAATATAAAGTGCAATAAGTAATTTTACCTTACCACACTGAACACAAATGAATATGCCCAGTGCCACACAAGGAGCCCAAGCAGTCTGTGCTGCAGAAGGTGGACAGACCCCAATCACCAGGAGCTGAAGGGGGCGGTCCTGACGAACTAACACACCTGTTTAAATTTGAACAATCTACGTGTCTGATTCTACTCCTGCTGGCTCATGTGCCCAAGGCAAGCTATAAGGACAATTACTCAGACTAGGATAAAGACCTGTTTGTAAACAAGCCTCGATAAAATTCTCATCCCCCATTCTGGTTCTTCTCAAGGAAGAAAAAGAGTTATCTCCCTAAATTACATCATTGAAAAAAACTCCAGGTGTTGAGGCACTGCATATACTCAATGGATCCACACCACATACCTAAGGAGTTACTGAACATTCCGAAAAAGGGACAATATTTTGAAATTAAACTGGTTATTACGTGAATCATCAAGTGCTATAGTAAATGAATTCATAATAACTGAAACAGAGACATGTTACTTGTTCTAAATGGAAGTCACTTCTCTAATACCCGAAGCGAACCATGAAACGCCAACCATCCCTCCCCTACTTACTTCTTTTCTGCTGGGATATAATGCACATTCATGTTGGCATGTGGCATAGCGTGATGGTGGCGAGGCCTCTCATTGGCTGAAAAGGCTGCATTGATAGCAAAATGCTTCACGTATGATTCCAAAATAGTTATGATGTTGGTCTGGCATGGAAGTTTCACTAACTGTTAACAAAAATATAAACATCTGATGTATACATCCCATTGTATAAACCATACATTCCAAGAAACAGTGGTCTTGTCTACATCATTTTTTTTTTTTTTTTTTTTTGCGGTACGCGGGCCTCTCACTGCTGTGGCCTCTCCCGTTGCGGAGCACAGGCTCCGGACGCGCAGGCTCAGCGGCCATCATGGCTCACGGGCCCAGCCGCTCCGCGGCATGTGGGATCTTCCCGAACCGGCGCAGGAACCCGTGTCCCGTGCCGATATCGGCAGGCGGACTCTCAACCACTGCGCCACCAGGGAAGCCCTCTACATCATTTTTGAAGCTCAAAAATAAAGCCAATTGTGTTTGAAGATAATTTTTTAAGCAAATGTGCTTTGAAGCTCTTTGACGTTTTTCTTCTACTGATCATATCCCCATGTAGATTACAGTAATAATTTTTAAAATAAATGCAAGCAGTGATTCTCAGCTTAGTGATCCATTAGAACCACCTGCGGAGCCTCTAAGATATCCACAGCTGCCACCCCCAACACCAAGAATCAATTTCACCTTGACCTCTTGGTTGAAGCCCAGGCATCAGGACTTTGCGAAGCTCCCTAGAAGATTCTAATGGGCAGCCAGGGCTGGAAAAGACTGCACACTTTCATCAGCAGAACAGTACTGTCAGAGAAGTTTAAAACCCGACTCAGTACAAAACTTAAAATATGAATTTCATTCCTCCAAGGTTCTCAACTTTTTAAGATTGCAAAATACAGCTAAATGAAAGCTCTATTACAGATCCATGTTTTATATGTTATCCCTGTATACCCGTTTCCTCCTGTTGATATAGTAACAATCGTCCTCAAGCTTCTTCTTCAGAACTTCAGGGATTTCTATAGTTATTGTTCTTTCTTCCATTTCCTTTTTTGCATGCAGCTCCGGTTCTTCCTTCTGCAATATCACAATTCCATTTTTAGCTACCTAAAACAGAGAGTCTATATCCAAAGAAGGACTAACATAAGGACAGCCTACAATGAAACAAACCCAGTTAATCTTCGACATTTACACCAGTAATGATGCCAAGTGTTCTAATGAAAAGTATATTAAAAGCCAAAAGTTAACTTGTTTTAGGCCACTAACCACACTGCAAATGATTATTTTGCTTCTTCCCAACTTAACTTTACCAGTGGGATTCATGTTAACTTTGTAGACAGGCAAACAGAATATGCCAAACTCTGATACTTAATCGGCATTATAAAAAGTTCACACTTTCAGTGGAAAGAAAGATGTAACTATGATTTGTGAAAACCCTTTATGGGTATGAAGAGCCATGGAGAGGTTCTTACAGTAACTATAAGTAAGGGTTAAGGGCTATTTCCCCTTATATATGAAGTACAATTTTATAATATTTGGTTAAAAAAAACATTTCACAACTAGAAATTTACCACTAAAATATATGCCAAAGACAAAGAGTTTTTACAATAAAAACTTTATACCACTTCAGTCTTTTCTTCAATATCACTTTCTTCACTTATTTCTTCATCCTTTTCTTCACTACTGTCATCAGAGGAACTGCTTATTGCTAGGTAAAACAAAAAACACCAGGCAAACCTGCATTATACACTTCCCTAACCCTTATGTTTACAACTCTTTAAGGTGGCATGCATGTCCTACTGCTGGTAATAATAAACTACTATCCTGCATAAATTTTTTTGTTTGTTTGTTTGTTTGTTTTTTGTGGTACGCGGGCCTCTCACTGCTGTGGCCTCTCCCGTTGCGGAGCCGAGGCTCCGGACGCGCAGACACAGCAGCCATGGCTCACGGGCGCAGCTGCTCCGCAGCATGTGGGATCTTCCTGGACCGGGGCACGAACCCGTGTCCCCTGCATCGGCAGGCGGACTCTCAACCACTCTGCCACCAGGGAAGCCCTATCCTGCATAAATTTTAAACGCTGAACACAATTACTGTACCTTTCAGAATAGAAATTTATTTTGAAAAAATATAACACCAATTTCAAGGGAATGCAAAAACCACACAGGTAAATGATCTGCAAGTGTTCAGTCACCTAGGACCCTATGGTTCCCTGGCGCATTCATAAGTGGAGCAATGTACCAAGAAGAAAACATGAGAATGCACCTCTGAGGGGTCCATATAAAGACACTGGCTGAGAAGGCAGTGGTCATGTGCAAGACTGATGAAGTCTAATTAGAAACTTATTGACTGCTACTTTAATTGTTACCAACAAAAGGGGCAAATGTTTTATGTAATGAGCTTAAAATGTTTCCCTGTCTGTAATTCGAATGAATCTTCCCCCTCAATCCTGCGGTATAAAAGAACTAGGTAAAACTCCTTTTAACCAGAGAAAATGAGTCAAGCCACTCACAGTTTTCAACATTTTCATCTTTTTCTTCAGCAGGGAGGCTTTTTAAGACAGAGTCCACACCAGGCAACCTGCAGCGCTTCCTCTTTCTTCCTGTGCTTCTCCTGAAACAAACACAACTGAAATGCTGACGATGACTGATATTGGTCTTGAGGAAAAAACCAAAACACAATAACAGTAATTCTTAAGTACCTAAGATATAATTAAACTTTAAAACTGAACTGGTAATCTCCACTTCAGAATACTACACAATAACCTCTCTGAAAGCACAGCAGTTATTTCGAATACAATAGAAACACTATTCGCTAACACACTTTAAAAATGTAAAATTACTTAAGAAACCATGTTTACCAGATTTTAGAACTTTTATTCCATAAAAATTCTAAACACTAAAAGAAAACACACTGAGTAACATTTATAGGCTCTTTGTATTCTTACAGGCGAGCTACAGCTTTCCTTGCCAATTTACGCTGTAATCTCCGATTTTCATCGGTGTCACGAAGGACATGATCTTCAGCTGCCCATCTATCCCAGCTAATCAAACAAAAAAGGAAAAGAATGTAAAATTCATTATTTTAGTTTGATATGAAACAAATGTTAAAAGCACCTCACAGGAACAGATGTGTCTCAGAACTACGTACATTTTAGAAAACTATTTAAATATTTTAAAATCACAAAAAAGACGTAAATAAACTGAAAACGGAACTCATTCAGACACAGAAGCAACTGGGGTTTCCAAAATTACCCATAGAGAATCCAAATATAATCGACTTAGAAATAATCATTCTTCAGAGTAGGCAAGGTTTGATTTTTTTAAAAAAGCAAAAACAGGAAATGAAACTTTCCTAGGAGTGTCTCTAGAACTTAACAAAGAAGTTTGCAATGTTCCTGTGCAGAGGTGATCAATTTTCAGGCCGGTTTAACAAGTACACTCACCTTCTGTTCCAACCATTAAAATGGATCAGATATTCTGGGATCTTTCTGCCTTTTTCGTCTTTCCCAACAATAACATCGACAATCTGAAACCAGGAAATATCGTCCACAAACGATAGAGCATAGAGAATATTAGAAGCTGAATCAGAAAAACTAAATCATAGACCTTTTCGTAAAAGAAAAGAAAGCATTCTCTCCTTTTTTAGACAGAGAGCTGGACTGAAACATTTTTCCTTTCAATTCCATTTTTTTTTCTGAGTGGATGCCTCAAAATAGGAAGCATCCCTCCAACCACCCCGATTGGTCTCTGAGTGTGAGAACGGTGCAGCTTCCGAAACCACTGGCCGGCCGAACTGTCACTAACTAAAAAGGGTACAGGCTAGACAAGCGAGCTGCAGCCGAGAGACCTTTGGGAGTTGTAGTCTCCTGGGCTCCGCTGCGTCCAGGTCCAGTTCGGCTCGCAGCTTAACGCCATCCCTCCCAACGGTGTCCCCTGGAAAACGCCTGGGGCAAATGATGGGGCGTGTCACCCTTGGGGAGACTCAAGGCGGGGAGGGAGGAAGCACAGCAAACAGAACACTGAGACGGGGGCAGCGGGGGTAAAGTCCGAAAGTAAAATGTAGAGCCCGGAAGGCTTGGGCAATCCCCCAAAGGGCAGCACCTCCCAGACACACCTGGGGCCCGGGGCTAGTCCCCAACTCCCGGAGTGCGAGGCCAACTCCCTCTGGCCGTTCAGACCTTAGTTGCTGCAGATGTGGCTCAACGTCCCCCGAGCCCCGGAGACTTAGGCGGACAGGCACGGGGCGCGACACGGAGATTGAAAACCTAAATGCTGCAAGGCCCCGAAGGACTATGACAGCCGGGCAACCTTGCCCTCGGGGTGGGGGTCGCGGCCTACGGGAGGGGGCGAGCCTAGACACGACTGGGAGCCCACGCGGCACTAGATCGCACAGAATGAGGGGCTAAACGCAAGGCAGAAGCTGTGTGCCAGCGATCTCCTGGACAGGCGGACCCCGCTGCCAGCTCCCCGGCCTAAGACTTCGCACACCATATTCCGAGGGCGCCAGTACACCCCAGGCACCGGACGGAAGCGGAAGCGGAAGCGCCCGGGCCCAGGCTCCCCAGCGCGGTGTTCTGAGAGCGCCCCCTGTCGCCCGTGTGGCGCCGCGCAGGCCGAGGAGCCGCGAGCAGGGAGCACCCGGGCCCCGCCACTTCCCCCGCTCCGCGGCGCCGTCCACACCCGCATCCGCATTCGCCTCCCGTCCCGGGGTCCCCGTCCCGCGCCTCCTCCCTGTCCCTCCGCGGCGGCACCTTGGCATCGTACAGCACTCGCGCCTTGGTGGGGTCAGGCTCGAAGCACAGCACTTTCTCCCCTGAGTGGAATTTAAATTTCATGCCCTCGCTCGCGCTCATTTGCTCATCGTGGCGGAGGGCGAGGCTCCGGGGCGGGAGGAGCGCGCGCGGTGGGGGAGGGGAGTGGGGGCGGGGAGGTGGCGCGCTTCTGCTGGGGTGGTGGGGAAGGAGCGGGGACTGGCGGAGGCTGCGACCGGCCCGCCCTCGGCTCCGCCTCTGCCCGCCTCGCGCCACTGCCGGACCTCGGAGCAGCCGGGCGCGCGCGCTCCCGATCGAGCGCGCCCCTGCGAGTCCCCGCTGGGCTGCGAGTGGGGAGCCCTAGGCCGAGGTCCGCCCGCAGAGCGGCCGGCCCCTCGCGCCCTCCTGGGAAAGGCGGCCGAAGCAGGGCCCACGGGGTCTTCGCGCCGGACACCCGCTCTCCGGTCCGGGGACGGGAGACGCTAGGAGAGAGCCCGTCTGGGGTGGGCACTGGCTGTGGGGAAGCCGGCCGGCGGCTGCCTTCCGGGAGCTCCCTGGCCGCGCCGCATCCTCCACCTTAGCAGAGCACGGTGGCCACGCGGGGAGGACGTCGGGCTGGGGTCGGGTCTAGATGGGCAGTGGCCTTGGGCGGGGGGCGAAGGGTGGTGGAAGAGTGAATAAAGCACTGGGACATATCGGGGCCAGGACAAGCAGGTGGCAGGCCTGGAGGCTCCCAGTGACAGCGGGTGAGCCGTGGGCGGCGAGGCTGATGGGTCCTTACCAGGTCGTTCCATGGTTTTCCAACCCCCAGAACTCGCAGAGATGCTCCCTCAAGGTCTGTCTTCTCCAATACTGTACACCGAAAACTCCCTACAGGTGAGAGGTGTTGTACTAGCAGGTACCTGAGGGGATGCTCAGGACGAATGACAAATGCTGCGAGACGCTTCTTGAAGGGCAAACCTCTACAGACAGGAAAGATGGTGCTGGGTTTGTTTTCTTTTGAGGAATGGAAAGTCTTTAGGCAGTGTAGTTGCTGAATTAAGACCCAACTGGAGACCAGCTTTGAGGCTCTGGGGTGGTAGTGAATTGCCAGTCCGCCACACTCTGGGCTCTGTTCTTGACTCCAGAAATTTGCACTTGCCTCCGCCTTCACTGGGTTCCTGGTACACATACAGACTTCACTTTGGACACAGCCAAGAGAAAACCCCTCAGGCTTCCCTAGATGATGATACACCCCTCCGGGATTTCCCCCACCCCACCAGCCCTCTATTTATCCATTTCTTGCATTTACTACTCTGCAGTAGGAGGGCTGTTCATTTGCAAAATGTCCTCTTTAAGATCCTCAGCTCCTTGAAGATTGGGAAGGCAGGGCTGGAGGGAATCTAATCCAGTTCATCACTGCACACTCTTAGCATACAGTGAAGACTGATTGGCTAGATTATGGATTTATGAAATAGAATCCACAAAACTCAGAGATCAATTGAATGTGAAGGAGGAATTTTGGAAGACTTCCAGATTTTCTGGCATAACCAGTTGGGTGAGTGCTAGGTCCATTGGCCAGAATAAGGGCTATCAGAGGAGGGACAGGTTGGGGGAAGCCACGGAAGACTTGTGTCTGGGATAATACAGTGGAGAAGCCAGAACTGGAGTCATGATTCCTCTTCAGGTTGTGGTTTATCAGGGACAAGATTTTGACGATGGTGTTCCCCGTAAATGGCAGGGGGAGCTCTGGGGCACAAGCAATTGCATGTCATGGTTAAGCCATAACTCAAGTATTAATGTTTTTATTTTTCTTGCTGGTGAATGGAGATTTCCTCTCCAGATTCTAGGCTTTCACAGCAAAACTTTGGCTGCTTTCTTTTGTTTCTCTCCATTTCTACCCCTTATGTCCTTGAGCAATGTCTTTTTCCCTGTCTCCCTAAAAAGTCCAAGAATGCAAAAGCCTTCAGTATCATAAAAGCTACGAATCCCACCAATGGGAACACCCGTTGCAGCCCTCATCCAGATTAGGACCCACCAGAGAGGTCTCCGTGTCTAATGCGGGTAGAGCATCTTTTCCTCTTGCGGGTAAAGGTAAAGAACATGGTGGGCTCTGGGATCCAGTCCCACACTTGTCACTTCCTAGTTCATGTGTAACCTTGGACAAGTGATTAGCCTCTCTGTGATGCAGTTTTCTTACATTTAAAGTGAAGATAATAGGGGCTTCTACCTCAGTGTTGTTTTAGGAATAAATCAGTCTATTAAGTGTATATGCCTTTGTGTAGTACTTGGCATAAGTGCTGGGTAAGGGCTTGCTATTAACATTAGGCATTTCTTGACCATTTCTCCTTGTCCCCGATTCATTCAACAAATATTTATTGAGCCTCCCGTGTGCTGCATGCTAGACACATAAAGTAGGATACAGATATTACCCCTGGCCTCAAAGTGGACACATTTCAGGAGGGGCAGAGCATGCAAGCAAGTGCAAGCCTCATGAGTGCTCTGATAAAGCTGGCCCGGAGGAGAACAGACACAAGTGCTTACATCTCCCTAGGAGGAGGGAGAGTGTCAGAAAAAGCTCCCGAGTGGAAGTGCTCTTGTTAAACAAACTGAAGATATTAAACATTTTAAGAGTTTATTTGAGCAGAAATCTGTTGGAATCTGGCAGCACCCAACCAGATGTGGTTAGGAGTGCCATACTGTGAGTAGCTCAGGGAGAGGCTTTCACAGAGAAAAGGCAGATGTAAGGCAAGTGTTGATTGGCTACAGCATAAAGACCAGTTGGCTGTTTGTGATTGGTTGTCCTTAGCATTTTGATTTCATAACCTTGAGGAACTTACAGGCTTAGATTTTGGTTTGCTTACCTAGACTGCCAAGGCATTAGAGCCACCTCGGTCTAATGGCCTCTTTGTTTAATTAATTAGACTGTTATTCCCCCCCCCCCTTTTTTTTTCTCCCCGATACGCGGGCCTCTCACTGCTGTGGCCTCTCCCGTTGCGGAGCACAGGCTCCGGACGCGCAAGCTCAGCGGCCATGGCTCACGGGCCCAGCTGCTCCGAGGCATGTGGGATCTTCCCGGACCGGGGCACGAACCCGGGTACCCTGCATCGGCAGGCGGACTCTCAACCACTGCGCCACCAGGGAAGCCCCAGTTCTCCCCTTTTGGTCATCCTCTCATATGGGAGAGATTGAACAAAACTTTGGTATTAGTGCCACTCTCGGTCACCAAAAGAATAAAATTGTTCTTGTCTCATTGTGAAACTCACATAGGTTTTGATGTCAGATCCGTGGAAGAATTGTTTTTGCTGTTTATCTCGTTATTCATCTTGTTTCTGTTTCTCTAACTGCAGTGAGACCATCTGATGTACTGCTGATGGCTGTGACCATGCATTTAAGACCATTGAGAGAACATAGCACACCAGGGGCTCTACAGTAAGGACTATTAGGAAGATAATACAGAGAGACTGAAGTATCCTCCTTAACCAGGGCCCCATGGATCAAACCAATTGGTATCAAATCAGTCAAAGAATGTACATGAAGGGGCATCAACCCGTTTTAGCCAAGTGGCTTGTTTGTTAACTTCCTGTATTTGCTACAATACCAGAGGTGTTGAACCGGATACAGCAGAAGTATTTGCTGTGGTACAGACTCCTCCTTGATCAGCCAACAAGTAATCTGAAGCACTTCTTTTATCTAAACCACCTTAGCAAGAAAGTCTCAGGACTTGTGTTGTATAGTTATGGCCTTAGCAGCAGATGCAGCGATAGTGGTCGGAGTTAAGGAGCATTGTCTTTCCATGCGTTAACAGAGAGAAAGCACAAGTAGCAAGAAGGCAAAAGGAATAAAGATTTCATATTGGGGATAAAGATCTTGATCTGTGATCTTGGCAGAGTTGTTTACTTCAAGATGCCAACTGCTTCTGGGGAGGAACCTCCCTAGTTACTTTTTATTTATTTATTTATTTTTGCGGTACGCGGGCCTCTCAATGTTGTGACCTCTCCCATTGCGGAACACAGGCTCCAGACGCGCAGGCTCAGCGGCCATGGCTCACGGGCCCAGCCGCTCCGCGGCATGTGGGATCTTCCCGGACCGGGGGCACGAACCCGGGTCCCCTGCATCGGCAGGCGGACTCTCGACCACTGCGCCACCAGGGAAGCCCACTAGTTACTTTTAATTTTACATCTCCAGCTGGCGTGCAGTTCCAAGATTCTGGAGAAGCCCTTTTTAATTGGGGGATGTGTACCCAGGTTCAATTCCCTGAAATTTGTCTGTGATCTGGGTAGTGAGAAGGACCTGGTATCGTCCCTTCCAAGGAGGTTCAAGGGCAGTCATATTCTTCGTGATTCGAAATCAGAAGAGTGGGAGAAAATTGGAAACATTAGTTTGGAGAGTTGCAACCAGACATCTGAGGAAACTAGAAGAACTCAGGATCCAGTTCAGTTTACAGATACACAGTTCTTTCCTCTCACCGTTCTTATTTCTAACTGGCTTTAATTACATATATTTATTAGAATTCTTGACGTTTTAGAATCCTTTATTCCTAGTGAAAACTAAGAAGTGATCAGTGTGGACTGTTTGTTACACTAGCATTCTGTGGATTGGCAAATTTGTAAATACTTTTCACACTTTCTAGAAGTATATTCTTCCTCTTAGTAATTTTTCAATGTGGCACAAAATATGCTTACTGATAGAACCAAATATCTTCAGTTCCTCTGCCAAAGAAAGCCAAAAGTGGATAAATCTATGTTCAGTAATTAACGTTGCAGTATTTTATCTTACTTGGAAATGATCTAGATGTTCGATGACTAGCCTTCATTTAACTTATCTCAACCAACTTTAAGGTTTTAAGTTACCAAAAAGAGTTTGGAACCTATTCTTAAGCAAATATACCATAAGGCATGATTATTGCTGAAAAGTACACTTACAAATTTTTATCTTACATCTCCTTAATTTACTTGTTCTTAACAATTGTTTAGATTACTCCTGAAAATTTCATGAGACATTGAACAGCCAGCCATCATCTTAAGTTACCATTCTTGCTGACAAATTATGTAACAGAGATTGCAAAAGCGTATTTGACTTTTGTTAACCTTTCGGGCATGGACATGTGATATAGTCCCGGCCACTGAGAGAAGTTTTCATGGGGAGGGGAAACAGCGGGGGCGAGCACATCTGGAAGGAAAGATCCCCCGCTCTCCGCCCAGAGAGGGGTGGATGTGATAAAAGCGCTCCTCTTTCTTACTGGTCTTTATTGTCTGCGTGGGAATGTCGGTTAAGTGCTGCAGCCAGCCATCCTCGGTGGTCTAAGTGTAAAATGCTAGGGCGGGAACGCTTGCCTGGGTCTTTGATACATTGTTGCGTCTCTGGCTCACTGAAATTAACCAACCGCGCTGCCTAAC
Source organism: Leucopleurus acutus (assembly GCF_964270905.1). Taxonomy (NCBI): domain Eukaryota; kingdom Metazoa; phylum Chordata; class Mammalia; order Artiodactyla; family Delphinidae; genus Leucopleurus; species Leucopleurus acutus. The sequence goes on along the minus strand of NC_139148.1, from coordinate 9,023,881 downwards.
TCCAGGCTGCCTGTTATGCGGTATAATAAATCCTGGTGCAGCCCAAACTGCCCTGATCACACCTCTTGTGCAGTGGTAGAGAGTTAAGTTACTGGCACCTAGCATGATCTTTACTGCTCATTTGGGTGTTATTGGTGAAATGGCCCTCCCACTGAGAATGCGTATTCTTTTTTAACCTGGACATAAAGACGTAAGCGCTGGTGACTTTGAAGAAGTGCTTCGCATGTATTCAGGGTTAAATAGGCTTTGTGAATGAAGGGTAAACCTAATGACCATATATGATACAGTTTCAACTGGAATCGCTCTTTAATGTTAGAAAGAAACTTTAAATGAATCTCTGGAACAGCCCATTGATGAGTTGTAACAGCCTATGGCCTAAGTTTGACCTTGCAAGTAGATACTTTTTTGTTACTTTTGTCTTGGGTGATATGCAGACCTACATTGTAACAATGTGTTTTGTGGTTAGGGAATATTCTGATACAAAGTTGTAGTTACTCTTTTACAAAAGTTGCAATGCTTTTTTTTTTTTTTTTTTTTTTTTTGCGGTACGCGGGCCTCTCACTGTTGTGGCCTCTCCCGTTGCGGAGCACAGGCTCCGGACACGCAGGCTCAGCGGCCGTCGCTCACGGGCCCAGCCGCTCCGCGGCACGTGGGATCTTCCCGGACCGGGGGCACGAACCCGGGTCCCCTGCATCGGCAGGCGGACTCTCGACCACTGCGCCACCAGGGAAGCCCCCTAGTTAATTTTTTAAATTTTTTTTCACTTTTTTTTTTAACATCTTTATTGGGGTATAATTGCTTTACAGTGGTGTGTTAGTTTCTGCTTTATAACAAAGTGAATCAGTTATACATATACATATGTTCCCATATCTCTTCCCTCTTGCGTCGCCCTCCCTCCCACCCTCCCTATCCCACGCCTCCAGGCGGTCACAAAACACCGAGCCAATATCCCTGTGCCATGCGGCTGCTTCCCACTAGCTATCTGCCTTACGTTTGGTAGTGTGTATGTGTCCATGACTCTCTCTCACCCTGTCACAGCTCACCCTTCCCCCTCCCCATATCCTCAAGTCCGTTCTCCAGTAGGTCTGTGTCTTTATTCCTGTCTTACCCCTAGGTTCTTCATGACACATTTTTTTTCTTCTTCAATTCCATATATATGTGTTAGCATACGGTATTTGTCTTTTTCTTTCTGACTTACTTCACTCTGTATGACAGACTCTAGGTCTATCCACCTCATTACAAATAGCTCAATTTCGTTTCTTTTTATGGCTGAGTAATATTCCATTGTATATATGTGCCACATCTTCTTTATCCATTCATCCGATGATGGGCACTTAGGTTGTTTCCATCTCTGGGCTATTGTAAATAGAGCTGCAATGAACATTATGGTACATGACTCTTTTTGAATTTTGGTTTTCTCAGGTTATATGCCCAGTAGTGGGATTGCTGGGTCATATGGTACTTCTATTTGTAGTTTTTTAAGGAACCTCCATACTGTTCTCCATAGTGGCTGAACCAATTCACATTCCCACCATCAGTGCAAGAGGGTACCCTTTTCTCCACACCCTCTCCAGCATTTATTGTTTCTAGATTTTTTGATGATGGCCATTCTGACTGGTGTGAGATGATATCTCATTGTAATTTTGATTTGCATTTCTCTAATGATTAATGATGTTGAGCATTCTTTCATGTGTTTGTTGGCAGTCTGTATATCTTCTTTGGAGAAATGTCTATTTAGGTCTTCTGCCCATTTTTGGATTGGGTTGTTTGTTTTTTTGTTATTGAGCTGCATGAGCTGCTTGTAAATTTTGGAGATTAATCCTTTGTCGGTTGCTTCATTTGCAAATATTTTCTCCCATTCTGAGGGTTGTCTTTTGGTCTTGTTTATGGTTTCCTTTGCTGTGCAAAAGCTTTGAAGTTTCATTAGGTCCCATTTGTTTATATTTGTTTTTATTTCCATTACTCTAGGAGGTGGGTCAGAAAGGATCTTGCTGTGATTTATGTCATAGAGTGTTCTGCCTATGTTTTCCTCTAAGAGTTTGATAGTTTCTGGCCTTATATTTAGGTCTTTAATCCATTTTGAGCTTATTTTTGTGTATGGTGTTAGGGAGTGATCTAATGTCATACTTTTACATGTATCTGTCCAGTTTTCCCAGCACCACTTATTGAAGAGGCTGTCCTTTCTCCACTGTACATTCCTGCCACCTTTACCAAAGATAAGGTGTCCATATGTGCGTGGGTTTATCTCTGGGCTTTCTATCCTGTTCCATTGATCTATCTTTCTGTTTTTGTGCCAGTACCATACTGTCTTGATTACTGTAGCTTTGTAGTATAGTCTGAAGTCAGGGAGCCTGATTCCTCCAGCTCCTTTTTTCGTTCTCAAGATTGCTTTGGCTATTCGGGGTCTTTTGTGTTTCCATACAAATTGCAAAATTTTTTGTTCTAGTTCTGTGAAAAATGTCAGTGGTAGTTTGATAGGGATTGCATTGAACCTATAGATTGCTTTGGGTAGTAGAGTCATTTTCACAATGTTGATTCTTCCAATCCAAGAACATGGTATATCTCTCCATCTATTTGTATCATCTTTAATTTCTTTCATCAGTGTCTTATAATTTTCTGCATACAGGTCTTTTGTCTCCTTAGGTAGGTTTATTCCTAGATATTTTATTCTTTTTCTTGCAATGGTAAATGGGAGTGTTTTCTTGATTTCAATTTCAGATTTTTCATCATTAGTGTATAGGAATGCCAGAGATTTCTGTGCATTAATTTTGTATCCTGCTACTTTACCAAATTCATTGATTAGCTCTAGTAGTTTTCTGGTAGCATCTTTAGGATTCTCTATGTATTGTATCATGTCATCTGCAAACAGTAACAGCTTTACTTCTTCTTTTCCGATTTGGATTCCTTTTATTTCCTTTTCTTCTCTGATTGCTGTGGCTAAAACTTCCAAAACTATGTTGAATAACAGTAGTGAGAGTGGGCAACCTTGTCTTGTTCCTGATCTTAGTGGAAATGCTTTCAGTTTTTCACCATTGAGGATGATGTTGGCTGTGTGCTTGTCATATATGGCCTTTATTATGTTGAGGAAAGTTCCCTCTATGCCTACTTTCTGCAGGGTTTTTATCATAAATGGGTGTTGAATTTTGTCAAAAGCTTTCTCTGCATCTATTGAGATGATCATATGGTTTTTCTCCTTCAATTTGTTAATATGGTGTATCACATTGATAGATTTGCGTATATTGAAGAAACCTCGCATTCCTGGAATAAACCCCACTTGATCATGGTGTATGAACCTTTTAATGTGCTTTTGGATTCTGTTTGCTAGTATTTTGTTGAGGATTTTTGCATCTATGTTCATCAGTGTTATTGGCCTGTCGTTTTCTTTCTTTGTGACATCCTTGTCTGGTTTTGGTATCAAGGTGATGGTGGCCTCGTAGAAGGAATTCGGGAGTGCTCCTCCCTCTGCTATATTTTGGAAGAGTTTGAGAAGGATAGGCGTTAGCTCTTCATTAAATGTTTGATCGAATTCGCCTGTGAAGCCATCTGGTCCTGGGCTTTTGTTTGTTGGAAGATTTTTAATCACCATTTCAATTTCAGTGCTTGTGATTGGTCTGTTCATATTTTCTATTTCTTCCTGATTCAGTCTTGGCAGGTTGTGCATTTCTAAGAATTTGTCCATTTCTTCCAGATTGTCCATTTTATTGGCATAGAGCTGCTTGTAGTAATCTCTCATGATCTTTTGTATTTCTGCAGTGTCAGTTGTTACTTCTCCTTTTTCATTTCTAATTCTATTGATTTGAGTCTTCTCCTTTTTTTTCTTGATGTGTCTGGCTAGTGGTTTATCTATTTTGTTTATCTTCTCAAAGAACCAGCTTTTAGTTTAGTTTTCATTGATCTTTGCTATTGTTTCCTTCATTTCTTTTTCATTTATTTCTGATCTGATTTTTATGATTTCTTTCCTTCTGCTAGCTTTGGGGTATTTTTGTTCTTCTTTCTCTAATTGCTTGAGGTGCAAGGTTAGGTTGTTTATTCGAGATGTTTCCTGCTTCTTAAGGTGGGCTTGTGTTGCTATAAACTTCCCTCTTAGAACTGCATTTGCTGCATCCCACAGGTTTTGGGTCGTTGTGTCTCCATTGTCATTTGTTTCTAGGTATTTTTTTATTTCCTCTTTGATTTCTTCAGTGATCACTTCATTATTAAGTAGTGTATTGTTTAGCCTCCATGTGTTTGTATTTTTTACAGATCTTTTCCTGTAATTGATATCTAGTCTCATGGCGTTGTGGTCGGAAAAGATACTTGATACAATTTCAATTTTCTTAAATTTACCAAGGTTTGATTTGTGACCCAAGATATGATTTATCCTGGAGAATGTTCCATGAGCACTTGAGAAAAATGTGTATTCTGTTGTTTTTGGATGGAGTGTCCTATAAATATCAATTAAGTCCATCTTGTTTAATGTATCATTTAAAGCTTGTGTTTCCTTATTTATTTTCATTTTGGATGATCTGTCCATGGGTGAAAGTGGGGTGTTTAAGTCCCCTACTATGAATGTGTTACTGTCGATTTCCCCTTTTATGGCTGTTAGTATTTGCCTTATGTATTGAGGTGCTCCTATGTTGGGTGCATAAATATTTACAATTGTTATATCTTCTTCTTGGATCGATCCCTTGATCATTATGTAGTGTCCTTCTTTGTCTCTTCTAATAGTCCTTATTTTAAAGTCTATTTTGTCTGATATGAGAATTGCTACTCCAGCTTTCTTTTGGTTTCCATTTGCATGGAATATCCTTTTCCATCCCCTTACTTTCAGTCTGTATGTGTCTCTAGGTCTGAAGTGGGTCTCGTGTAGACAGCATATATAAGGGTCTTGTTTTTATATCCATTCAGCCAATCTGTGTCTTTTGGTGGAAGCATTTAGTCCATTTACATTTAAGGTAATTATTGATATGTATGTTCCTATTCCCATTTTCTAAATTATTTTGGGTTCGTTATTACAGGTCTTTTCCTTCTCTTGTGTTTCTTGTCTAGAGAAGTTCCTTTAGCATTTGTTGTAAAGCTGGTTTGGTGGTGCTGAACTCTCTCAGCTTTTGCTTGTCTATAAAGGTTTTAATTTCTCCATGGAATCTGAATGAGACCCTTGCTGGGTAGAGTAGTCTTGGTTGCAGGTTTTTCTCCTTCATCTCTTTCAGTATGTCCTGCCAGTCCCTACTGGCTTGTAGGGTTTCTGCTGAGAGATCAGCTGTTAACCTTATGGGGAGTCCCTTGTGTGTTATTTGTTGTTTTTTCCCTTGCTGCTTTTAATATGCTTTCTTTGTATTTAATTTTTGACAGTTTGATTAATATGTGTCTTGGCATATTTCTCCTTGGATTTATCCTGTATGGGACTCTCCGTGCTTCCTGGACTTGATTAACTATTTCCTTTCCCATATTAGGGAAGTTTTCAACTATAATCTCTTCAAATATTTTCTCAGTCCCTTTCTTTTTCTCTTCTTCTTCTGGAACCCCTATAATGTGAATGTTGGTGCGTTTAATGTTGTCCCAGAGGTCTCTGAGACTGTCCTCAGTTCTTTTCATTCTTTTTTCTTTATTCTGCTCTGCAGTAGTTATTTCCACTATTTTATCTTGCAGGTCACATATCCGTTCTTCTGCCTCAGTTATTCTGCTATTGATCCCATCTAGAGTACTTTTAATATCATTTATTGTGTTGTTCATCGTTGCTTGTTTCATCTTTATTTCTTCTAGGTCCTTGTTAACTGTTTCTTGCATTTTGTCCATTCTATTTCCAAGATTTTGGATCATCTTTACTATCATTATTCTGAATTCTTTTTTCAGGTAGACTGCCTATTTCCTCTTCATTTGTTAGGTCTGGTACATTTTTATCTTGCTCCTTTATCTGCTGTGTGTTTTTCTGTCTTCTCATCTTGCTTAACTTACTGCGTTTGGGGTCTCCTTTTTGCAGGCTGCAGGTTCGTAGTTCCCGCTGTTTTTGATGTCTGTCTCCAGTGTCTAAGGTTGGTTCAGGGGGTTGTGTAGGCTTCCTGGTGGAGGGGACTAGTGCCTGTGTTGTGGTAGATGAGGCTGGATCTTGTCTCTCTAGTGGGCAGGTTCACGTCTGGTGGTGTGTTTTGGGGTGTCTGTGGCCTTATTATGATTTTAGGCAGCCTCTCTGCTAATGGGTGGGGTTGTGTTCCTGTTTTGCTAGTTGTTTGGCATAGGTTGTCCAGCACTGTGGCTTGCTGGTCGTTGAGTGAAGCTGGGTGCTGGTGTTAAGATGGAGGTCTCTGGGAGATTTTCGCCGTTTGATATTATGTGGATCTGGGAGGTCTCTTGTTGACCAGTGTCCTGAAGTTGGCTCTCCTACCTCAGAGGCAGAGCCCTGACTCCTGGCTGGAGCACCAAGAGCCTTTCATCCACACGGCTCAGAATAAAAGGGAGAAAAAGTAGAGAGAATTAGTAGAAGTATGAAGAAAGAAAGAAAGAAAGAAAGGAGGGAAGGAAGGAAGGAGGGAAGAAGGAAAGAAAGAAGCAAAGAAGGAAAGAAGGCAAGAAGGAAAGAAAGGAGGGAGGGAGGGAGGGAGGAAGGAAGGAAGGAGGGAAAGAAGGAAAAAAGACAGAAGATACAGTAAAATAAAATAAAGTATAATAAAGTTATTGAATTAAAAAATACTTTTTTAGAAAAAAAAAGGGACGGATAGAACTTTAGGACAAATGGTGGAAGCAAAGCTATACAGACAAAATCTCACACAGAAGCATACACATACACCCTCACAAAAAGAGGTAAAGGGGATAAAATCATAGATCTTGCTCTCAGAGACCACCTCCTCAATTTGAGATGATTCGTTGTCCAAAGGAGGGAAGGAAGGACGGAAGGAAGGAAGGAAAGAAGGAAAGAAAGAAAGAAAGAAAGAAAGAAAGAAAGAAAGAAAGAAAGAAAGAAAGAAGGTAAAGTATAATAAAGTTATTAAATTTATTAAAAAAAATTTTTTTAAAAAAACCATGGACGGATAGAACCCTAGGACAAATGGTGGAAGCAAAACTATACAGACGAGATCTCACACAGAAGCATACACATACACATTCACAAAAAGAGGAAAAGGGGAAAAAATCATAGATCTTGCCCTCGAAGCCCACCTCCTCAATTTGGGATGACTCGTTGTCTATTCAGGTATTCCACAGATGCAGGTACATCAAGTTGATTGTGGAGCTTTAATCCGCTGCTTCTGAGGCTGCTGGGAGAGATTTCCCTTTCTCTTCTTTGTTCTCACAGCTCCCAGGGGCTCAGCTTTGGATTTGGCCCCGCCTCTGCGTGTAGGTCGCTGGAGGGCGTCTGTTTTGTGCTCAGACAGGACGGGGTTAAAGGGGCCGCTGATTCGGGGGTTCTGGCGCACTGAGGCCGGGGGAGAGGGAGGGGCACGGCGTGCGGGGTGGGCCTGCGGCGGCAGAGGCCGGCATGACGTTGTACCAACCTGAGGCCCGCCGTGCGTTCTCCCGGGGAAGTTGTCCCTGGATCCCCTCTTTTCACTTTTTAACTCTTCTCCGGAGGGATCGAATCAGCGCATGTCCCCGGTGCCGGCTGCCCTGGGGCCGCAGTGCCGCCGCGCCGGGTCTGTGCGTGGTCAGCTCAGCCGGCCCCCCTAGTTACTTTTAATTTTACATCTCCAGCTGGCGTGCAGTTCCAAGATTCTGGAGAAGCCCTTTTTAATTGGGGGATGTGTACCCAGGTTCAATTCCCTGAAATTTGTCTGTGATCTGGGTAGTGAGAAGGACCTGGTATCGTCCCTTCCAAGGAGGTTCAAGGGCAGTCATATTCTTCGTGATTCGAAATCAGAAGAGTGGGAGAAAATTGGAAACATTAGTTTGGAGAGTTGCAACCAGACATCTGAGGAAACTAGAAGAACTCAGGATCCAGTTCAGTTTACAGATACACAGTTCTTTCCTCTCACCGTTCTTATTTCTAACTGGCTTTAATTACATATATTTATTAGAATTCTTGACGTTTTAGAATCCTTTATTCCTAGTGAAAACTAAGAATTAACCAGTGTGAACTGTTTGTTACACTAGCATTCTGTGGATTGGCAAATTTATAAATACTTTTCACACTTTCTAGAAGTATATTCTTCCTCTTAGTAATTTTTCAATGTGGCACAAAATATGCTTACTGATAGAACCAAATATCTTCAGTTCCTCTGCCAAAGAAAGCCAAAAGTGGATAAATCTATGTTCAGTAATTAACGTTGCAGTATTTTATCTTACTTGGAAATGATCTAGATGTTCGATGACTAGCCTTCATTTAACTTATCTCATCCAACTTTAAGGTTTTAAGTTACCAAAAAGAGTTTGGAACCTATTCTTAAGCAAATATACCATAAGGCATGATTATTGCTGAAAAGTACACTTACAAATTTTTATCTTACATCTCCTTAATTTACTTGTTCTTAACAATTGTTTAGATTACTCCTGAAAATTTCATGAGACATTGAACAGCCAGCCATCATCTTAAGTTACCATTCTTGCTGACAAATTATGTAACAGAGATTGCAAAAGCGTATTTGACTTTAGTTAACCTTGGTAGAATAAAAATATTCTACTTAATACTGATCACTCTAAAGACATGCCTGTTTCAATTAAACCAACAGACTTAAACTAGCTTTCATTCACCAAAGATTATGCTAGATCACGTGAGCTTGAAAAACACTTGGGTTGGTCTGTACATTTCTTAGCATACACTTGATTTATATAAATGTTTGTTTTTTCAGCCTATTAAATAGAGCTCTTTACAAATGAATTTTGGCTATACCATCCAAAGGTAGAAGAATATCACATATTTATCACCTACATACATAAACATACAGACAGATGCAGAGGTCTCATAGCTTTTGTTTCAATTTTTTAGGCATGAGATACATACAATAATGCAAAATTCACTAGTTTATAAAAGAATGGTTGGGTTCCAATTGTGTTTCTGGCAGATAGAATAAGTTAAGTTTACCTGCTCAGATGGTTAAAGATTTTACTAATACTAGTGGGAAAAAGTGTTAAGATTTTTCATTCACTCAATGTCCAAATAGCTGCTGCTGCCACTTCTTTTTTCCCCGATAGGAATGACTTCCCTGGAGTTTGTATTTCATGAGATGCCTCTGGGCATCCTAGAGAAGACCAGGTAAAACATTGATATCTCACAGCTCTCCCTGGGAGGGAAAGGCTCCATAACCAATGTGTTTTCCAGCCAATGTAAATTGGGAAAGGAAGGGACAACGTGAAATTTTCCCTTCCTCTCTCGACCAGGCTCCACAGATTTTGGAGAGCTGACCTTGGTAAGAATTCTTACCCTTTGCCAGGCTTCTGCCAGTTTTCCCAGGATGCCGTCTGCAGGATTCGGAGTGAGTGGGGTGTCCCAGTAGGTCTCATCCTGGTCACTAGAAACTGTAGAGGAGGAAGAATAACTTTCCCTCTACCCTTCAGAGTGAGTGCCTGGCTGAGACCCCTTTCCTCTAGGGCACCTCGTAAGGGGATAAGGTTATCTCAGGTGGTTAAAAGTTCTCCACTGTGGCCACTGTAATTCAGGATTATCTTTGGTAAGGTTAACCTTAAAACAAAATTTTATTCACCTGAGGCCTCATACTGGACCCAGTCCGGTTTCTAGGTCAAACCCAATCTGTCCTGGACCGGGTCTGGTTTCTAAGTTGGACCCAGTCCGTCCCCAGACCCATTTCGGTTTCTAAGGCGGAACCACTTTGTTCTGCACCGGCTCCAGTTTCAAAGTCGGCCGGACCGAGTTTGTCATCGGACCTGGTCCATTTTCTAAGTCGCCCTGGTCCTCGTCCCCTTTGTAAGTTGGACACAGTTCGTCCCCGGAATCGGTTCGGTTGCTGAGTCGGAACAAGTCTGATTCTGGCCAGTTTCTCGCCCCACTCCGGAGAAAGAAAGGCTCGAAGTCTGAAAGCTCATAACGTAAACGCCGGAGCTGGGATCCAGCCTCCGAGACGAACTCGCCCACCTCCAGAGGCAGCGAGCAGGCAGCCGGTCAAGGGGCTTCACAGGTACCTCTGCTTGTTTGCTCAGTGCTCCTGGGGGCTCCTTTGGTTCCCTGTTCTGACATCAGAACTATTAAAAGATAAACTGAGGCATATTAAAAATTCTTAAGAGTTTGAACAAAACTCAGAATCGGGCAGCACCAAACCGGAAGTGGTTAGGAGTGGCCTGCTGACCGGAACTGGGTGGGGGGAACTTTTATAGAGAAAAGGCATAACCAAGGTAAGGAAACTATCGATGGGATGTAGCGTCAAGCTTAGTTGGCTGTTTGGGATTGGTCGTCCTTAGGTTTCAATCTGGTAACCTTGAGGCATTTACAGGATTAGATTTTGATTTTGGTTTGCTTATATAGGCCTCCAAGGCATTAGAGCCACCTCCATCTAAGGACCTCCTTGTTTAATTAATTCAACACTCGAGCTGAAGTTTATAAGGTATTTTCCTCCTCCACTTTTTTTTTTTGCAGGGGATTAGCGGATTAAGATAGCTATCAAATCTCTTATAACAGAAATCTTTTTTTCTTTCTCGTAATAGGTCCTCTAGTGGGCGACTGACCTGCAGAGATCCCTTCTCTTGGCTATAGCAAGGTATGTCCATGCGGCAAATTAATTGTTCACACGTGGCCTTTGGCTGTTCCAGGTCCGTGGCTGCTAGCAGAACCCCAGTTTTGTACAGGTGTTTGCCTTCCCAAGTCCTCAGAGTAGACCTCCCACCAGAGATCGTAGGCCTGGCTTCTGAGTATACATATGGAATAGCTGGGGAACTTTTAAAACCTACTCTTGCCTAGCGTTAACATTGTTTCCACAGCTCCCAGCTGATTCCAATGTGCAGCTAGGCCTGAGAACCATTCCTCTTGCTGTGATTGGTTTCGGGCATGGACATGTGATATAGTCCCGGCCACTGAGAGAAGTTTTCATGGGGAGGGGAAAGAGCGGGGGCGAGCACATCTGGAAGGAAAGATCCCCCTCTCTCTGCCCAGAGAGGCGTGGATGTGATAAAAGCGCTCCTCTTTCTTACTGGTCTTTATTGTCTGCGTGGGAATGTCGGTTAAGTGCTGCAGCCAGCCATCCTCGGTGCTCTGAGGATAAGTGTAAAATGCTAGGGCGGGAACGCTTGCCTGGGTCTTTGATACGTTGTTGCGTCTCTGGCTCACTGAAATTAACCAACCGCGCTGCCTAACTCCAGGCTGCCTGTTATGCGGTATAATAAATCCTGGTGCAGCCCAAACTGCCCTGATCACACCTCTTGTGCAGTGGTAGAGAGTTAAGTTACTGGCACCTAGCATGATCTTTACTGCTCATTTGGGTGTTATTGGTGAAATGGCCCTCCCACTGAGAATGCGTTTTCTTTTTTAACCTGGACATAAAGACGTAAGCGCTGGTGACTTTGAAGAAGTGCTTCGCATGTATTCAGGGTTAAATAGGCTTTGTGAATGAAGGGTAAACCTAATGACCATATATGATACAGTTTCAACTGGAATCGCTCTTTAATGTTAGAAAGAAACTTTAAATGAATCTCTGGAACAGCCCATTGATGAGTTGTAACAGCCTATGGCCTAAGTTTGACCTTGCAAGTAGATACTTTTTTGTTACTTTTGTCTTGGGTGATATGCAGACCTACATTGTAACAATGTGTTTTGTGGTTAGGGAATATTCTGATACAAAGTTGTAGTTACTCTTTTACAAAAGTTGCAATGCTTTTTTTTTTTTTTTTTTTTTTTTTTGCGGTACGCGGGCCTCTCACTGTTGTGGCCTCTCCCGTTGCGGAGCACAGGCTCCGGACGCGCAGGCTCAGTGGCCGTGGCTCACGGACCCAGCCGCTCCGCGGCACGTGGGATCTTCCCGGACCGGGGGCACGAACCCGGGTCCCCTGTATCGGCAGGCGGACTCTCGACCACTGCGCCACCAGGGAAGCCCCCTAGTTACTTTTTTAAATTTTTTTTCACTTTTTTTTTTAACATCTTTATTGGGGTATAATTGCTTTACAGTGGTGTGTTAGTTTCTGCTTTATAACAAGGTGAATCAGTTATACATATACATATGTTCCCATATCTCTTCCCTCTTGCGTCTCCCTCCCTCCCACCCTCCCTATCCCACCCCTCCAGGCGGTCACAAAGCACCGAGCCAATATCCCTGTGCCATGCGGCTGCTTCCCACTAGCTATCTGCCTTACGTTTGTTAGTGTGTATATGTCCATGACTCTCTCTCGCCCTGTCACAGCTCACCCTTCCCCCTCCCCATATCCTCAAGTCCGTTCTCCAGTAGGTCTGTGTCTTTATTCCTGTCTTACCCCTAGGTTCTTCATGACACATTTTTTTTCTTCTTCAATTCCATATATATGTGTTAGCATACGGTATTTGTCTTTTTCTTTCTGACTTACTTCACTCTGTATGACAGACTCTAGGTCTATCCACCTCATTACAAATAGCTCAATTTCGTTTCTTTTTATGGCTGAGTAATATTCCATTGTATATATGTGCCACATCTTCTTTATCCATTCATCCGATGATGGGCACTTAGGTTGTCTCCATCTCCGGGCTATTGTAAATAGAGCTGCAATGAACATTATGGTACATGACTCTTTTTGAATTTTGGTTTTCTCAGGGTATATGCCCAGTAGTGGGATTGCTGGGTCATATGGTAGTTCTATTTGTAGTTTTTTAAGGAACCTTCATACTGTTCTCCATAGTGGCTGAACCAATTCACATTCCCACCAGCAGTGCAAGAGGGTTCCCTTTTCTCCACACCCTCGCCAGCATTTATTGTTTCTAGATTTTTTGATGATGGCCATTCTGATTGGTGTGAGATGATATCTCATTGTAGTTTTGATTTGCATTTCTCTAATGATTAATGATGTTGAGCATTCTTTCATGTGTTTGTTGGCAGTCTGTATATCTTCTTTGGAGAAATGTCTATTTAGGTCTTTGGCCCATTTTTGGATTGGGTTGTTTGTTTTTTTGTTATTGAGCTGCATGAGCTGCTTGTAAATTTTGGAGATTAATCCTTTGTCGGTTGCTTCATTTGCAAATATTTTCTCCCATTCTGAGGGTTGTCTTTTGGTCTTGTTTATGGTTTCCTTTGCTGTGCAGAAGCTTTGAAGTTTCATTAGGTCCCATTTGTTTATTTTTGTTTTTATTTCCATTACTCTAGGAGGTGGGTCAGAAAGGACCTTGCTGTGATTTATGTCATAGAGTGTTCTGCCTATGTTTTCCTCTAAGAGTTTGATAGCTTCTGGCCTTACATTTAGGTCTTTAATCCATTTTGAGCTTATTTTTGTGTATGGTGTTAGGGAGTGATTTAATCTCATACTTTTACATGTACCTGTCCAGTTTTCCCAGCACCACTTATTGAAGAGGCTGTCCTTTCTCCACTGTACATTCCTGCCACCTTTACCAAAGATAAGGTGTCCATATGTGCGTGGGTTTATCTCTGGGCTTTCTATCCTGTTCCATTGATCTATCTTTCTGTTTTTGTGCCAGTACCATACTGTCTTGATTACTGTAGCTTTGTAGTATAGTCTGAAGTCAGGGAGCCTGATTCCTCCAGCTCCTTTTTTCGTTCTCAAGATTGCTTTGGCTATTCGGGGTCTTTTGTGTTTCCATACAAATTGCAAAATTTTTTGTTCTAGTTCTGTGAAAAATGCCAGTGGTAGTTTGATAGGGATTGCATTGCACCTATAGATTGCTTTGGGTAGTAGAGTCATTTTCACAATGTTGATTCTTTCAAATCCAAGAACATGGTATATCTCTCCATCTATTTGTATCATCTTTAATTTCTTTCATCAGTGTCTTATAATTTTCTGCATACAGGTCTTTTGTCTCCTTAGGTAGGTTTATTCCTAGATATTTTATTCTTTTTGTTGCAATGGTAAATGGGAGTGTTTTCTTGATTTCAATTTCAGATTTTTCATCATTAGTATATAGGAATGCCAGAGATTTCTGTGCATTAATTTTGTATCCTGCCACTTTACCAAATTCATTGATTAGCTCTAGTAGTTTTCTGGTAGCATCTTTAGGATTCTCTATGTATAGTATCATGTCATCTGCAAACAGTGACAGCTTTACTTCTTCTTTTCCGATTTGGATTCCTTTTATTTCCTTTTCTTCTCTGATTGCTGTGGCTAAAACTTCCAAAACTATGTTGAATAAGAGTGGTGAGAGTGGGCAACCTTGTCTTGCTCCTGATCTTAGCGGAAATGCTTTCAGTTTTTCACCATTGAGGATGATGTTTGCTGTGGGCTTGTCATATATGGCCTTTATTATGTTGAGGAAAGTTCCCTCTATGCCTACTTTCTGCAGGGTTTTTATCATAAATGGGTGTTGAATTTTGTCAAAAGCTTTCTCTGCATCTATTGAGATGATCATGTGGTTTTTCTCCTTCAATTTGTTAATATGGTTTATCACATCGATAGATTTGCGTATATTGAAGAAACCTCGCATTCCTGGAATAAACCCCACTTGATCATGGTGTATGAACCTTTTAATGTGCTTTTGGATTCTGTTTGCTAGTATTCTGTTGAGGATTTTTGCATCTATGTTCATCAGTGATATTGGCCTGTCGTTTTCTTTCTTTGTGACATCCTTGTCTTGTTTTGGTATCAAGGTGATGGTGGCCTCGTAGAAGGAATTTGGGAGTGTTCCTCCCTCTGCTATATTTTGGAAGAGTTTGAGAAGGATAGGCGTTAGCTCTTCTCTAAATGTTTGATCGAATTCGCCTGTGAAGCCATCTGGTCCTGGGCTTTTGTTTGTTGGAAGATTTTTAATCACAGTTTCAATTTCAGTGCTTGTGATTGGTCTGTTCATATTTTCTGTTTCTTCCTGATTCAGTCTTGGCAGGTTGTGCATTTCTAAGAATTTGTCCATTTCTTCCAGATTGTCCATTTTATTGGCATAGAGCTGCTTGTAGTAATCTCTCATGATCTTTTGTATTTCTGCAGTGTCAGTTGTTACTTCTCCTTTTTCATTTCTAATTCTATTGATTTGAGTCTTCTCCCTTTTTTTCTTGATGTGTCTGGCTAGTGGTTTATCTATTTTGTTTATCTTCTCAAAGAACCAGCTTTTAGTTTTATTGATCTTTGCTATTGTTTCCTTCATTTCTTTTTCATTTATTTCTGATCTGATTTTTATGATTTCTTTCCTTCTGCTAGCTTTGGGGTATTTTTGTTCTTCTTTCTCTAATTGCTTGAGGTGCAAGGTTAGGTTGTTTATTCGAGATGTTTCCTGCTTCTTAAGGTGGGCTTGTGTTGCTATAAACTTCCCTCTTAGAACTGCATTTGCTGCATCCCACAGGTTTTGGGTCGTTGTGTCTCCATTGTCATTTGTTTCTAGGTATTTTTTTATTTCCTCTTTGATTTCTTCAGTGATCACTTCATTATTAAGTAGTGTATTGTTTAGCCTCCATGTGTTTGTATTTTTTACAGATCTTTTCCTGTAATTGATATCTAGTCTCATGGCGTTGTGGTGGTCGGAAAAGATACTTGATACAATTTCAATTTTCTTAAATTTACCAAGGCTTGATTTGTGACCCAAGATATGATCTATCCTGGAGAATGTTCCATGAGCACTTGAGAAAAATGTGTATTCTGTTGTTTTTGGATGGAGTGTCCTATAAATATCAATTAAGTCCATCTTGTTTAACGTATCATTTAAAGCTTGTGTTCCCTTATTTATTTTCATTTTGGATGATCTGTCCATGGGTGAAAGTGGGGTGTTAAAGTCCCCTACTATGAATGTGTTACTGTCGATTTCCCCTTTTATGGCTGTTAGTATTTGCCTTATGTATTGAGGTGCTCCTATGTTGGGTGCATAAATATTTACAATTGTTATATTTCTTCTTGGATCGATCCCTTGATCATTATGTAGTGTCCTTCTTTGTCTCTTCTAATAGTCCTTATTTTAAAGTCTATTTTGTCTGATATGAGAATTGCTACTCCAGCTTTCTTTTGGTTTCCATTTGCATGGAATATCTTTTTCCATCCCCTTACTTTCAGTCTGTATGTGTCTCTAGGTCTGAAGTGGGTCTCTTGTAGACAGCATATATAAGGGTCTTGTTTTTGTATCCATTCAGCCAATCTGTGTCTTTTGGTGGAAGCATTTAGTCCGTTTACATTTAAGGTAATTATTGATATGTATGTTCCTATTCCCATTTTCTAAATTGTTTTGGGTTCGTTATTATAGGTCTTTTCCTTCTCTTGTGTTTCTTGCCTAGAGAAGTTCCTTTAGCATTTGTTGTAAAGCTGGTTTGGTGGTGCTGAACTCTCTCAGCTTTTGCTTGTCTATAAAGGTTTTAATTTCTCCATGGAATCTGAATGAGACCCTTGCTGGGTAGAGTAGTCTTGGTTGCAGGTTTTTCTCCTTCATCTCTTTCAGTATGTCCTGCCAGTCCCTTCTGGCTTGTAGGGTTTCTGCTGAGAGATCAGCTGTTAACCTTATGGGGATTCCCTTGTGTGTTATTTGTTGTTTTTCCCTTGCTGCTTTTAATATGCTTTCTTTGTATTTAATTTTTGACAGTTTGATTAATATGTGTCTTGGCGTATTTCTCCTTGGATTTATCCTGTATGGGACTCTCTGTGCTTCCTGGACTTGATTAACTATTTCCTTTCCCATATTAGGGAAGTTTTCAACTATAATCTCTTCAAATATTTTCTCAGTCCCTTTCTTTTTCTCTTCTTCTTCTGGAACCCCTATAATGCGAAAGTTGGTGCATTTAATGTTGTCCCAGAGGTCTCTGAGACTGTCCTCAGTTCTTTTCATTCTTTTTTCTTTATTCTGCTCTGCAGTAGTTATTTCCACTATTTTATCTTGCAGGTCACTTATCCGTTCTTCTGCCTCAGTTATTCTGCTATTGATCCCATCTAGAGTACTTTTAATTTCATTTATTGTGTTGTTCATCGTTGCTTGTTTCATCTTTATTTCTTCTAGGTCCTTGTTAACTGTTTCTTGCATTTTGTCCATTCTATTTCCAAGATTTTGGATCATCTTTACTATCATTATTCTGAATTCTTTTTTCAGGTAGACTGCCTATTTCCTCTTCATTTGTTAGGTCTGGTACATTTTTATCTTGCTCCTTTATCTGCTGTGTGTTTTTCTGTCTTCTCATCTTGCTTAACTTACTGCGTTTGGGGTCTCCTTTTTGCAGGCTGCAGGTTCGTAGTTCCCGCTGTTTTTGATGTCTGTCTCCAGTGTCTAAGGTTGGTTCAGGGGGTTGTGTAGGCTTCCTGGTGGAGGGGACTAGTGCCTGTGTTGTGGTAGATGAGGCTGGATCTTGTCTCTCTAGTGGGCAGGTTCACGTCTGGTGGTGTGTTTTGGGGTGTCTGTGGCCTTATTATGATTTTAGGCAGCCTCTCTGCTAATGGGTGGGGTTGTGTTCCTGTTTTGCTAGTTGTTTGGCATAGGTTGTCCAGCACTGTGGCTTGCTGGTCGTTGAGTGAAGCTGGGTGCTGGTGTTAAGATGGAGGTCTCTGGGAGATTTTCGCCGTTTGATATTATGTGGATCTGGGAGGTCTCTTGTTGACCAGTGTCCTGAAGTTGGCTCTCCTACCTCAGAGGCAGAGCCCTGACTCCTGGCTGGAGCACCAAGAGCCTTTCATCCACACGGCTCAGAATAAAAGGGAGAAAAAGTAGAGAGAATTAGTAGAAGTATGAAGAAAGAAAGAAAGAAAGAAAGGAGGGAAGGAAGGAAGGAGGGAAGAAGGAAAGAAAGAAGCAAAGAAGGAAAGAAGGCAAGAAGGAAAGAAAGGAGGGAGGGAGGGAGGGAGGAAGGAAGGAAGGAGGGAAAGAAGGAAAAAAGACAGAAGATACAGTAAAATAAAATAAAGTATAATAAAGTTATTGAATTAAAAAATACTTTTTTAGAAAAAAAAAGGGACGGATAGAACTTTAGGACAAATGGTGGAAGCAAAGCTATACAGACAAAATCTCACACAGAAGCATACACATACACCCTCACAAAAAGAGGTAAAGGGGATAAAATCATAGATCTTGCTCTCAGAGACCACCTCCTCAATTTGGGATGATTCGTTGTCCAAAGGAGGGAAGGAAGGACGGAAGGAAGGAAGGAAGGAAGGAAAGAAAGAAAGAAAGAAAGAAAGAAAGAAAGAAAGAAAGAAAGAAAGAAGGTAAAGTATAATAAAGTTATTAAATTTATTAAAAAAAATTTTTTTAAAAAAACCATGGACGGATAGAACCCTAGGACAAATGGTGGAAGCAAAACTATACAGACAAGATCTCACACAGAAGCATACACATACACATTCACAAAAAGAGGAAAAGGGGGAAAAAATCATAGATCTTGCCCTCGAAGCCCACCTCCTCAATTTGGGATGACTCGTTGTCTATTCAGGTATTCCACAGATGCAGCGTACATCAAGTTGATTGTGGAGCTTTAAGCCGCTGCTTCTGAGGCTGCTGGGAGAGATTTCCCTTTCTCTTCTTTGTTCTCACAGCTCCCGGGGCTCAGCTTTGGATTTGGCCCCGCCTCTGCGTGTAGGTCGCTGGAGGACGTCTGTTTTGTGCTCAGACAGGACGGGGTTAAAGGAGCCGCTGATTCGGGGGCGCACTCAGGCCGGCGGGGAGGGAGGGGCACGGCGTGCGGGGCGGGCCTGCGGCGGCAAAGTCCGGCGTGACTTTGCAGCAGCCTGAGGCCCGCCGTGCGTTCTCCCGGGGAAGTTGTCCCTGCATCCCGGGAACCTGGCAGTGGCGGGCTGCACAGGCTCCGCGCAAGAGGGGTGTGGAGAGTGGCCTGTGCTCGCACACAGGCCCCTTGGTGTCGGCGGCAGCAGCAGCCTTAGCGTCTCCCGCCCGTCTCTGGGGTCCGCGCTTTCAGCCGCGACTCGCGCCTGTCTCTGGAGCTCCTTTAAGCAGTGCTCTT
The DNA here is from genome assembly GCF_964270905.1 of Leucopleurus acutus. NCBI lineage: Eukaryota > Metazoa > Chordata > Mammalia > Artiodactyla > Delphinidae > Leucopleurus > Leucopleurus acutus. Next base: position 9,004,985 of record NC_139148.1, on the reverse strand, counting down.
AAACCCCTCTCCTCACGCACCAGGAAACAAAGAGGGAAGAAAAAGTCTCTTGCCTCTTCGGCAGGTGCAGACTTTTCCCCGACTCCCTCCCGGCCAGCCGTGGTGCACTAACCCCTTCAGGCTATGTTCAAGCCGCCAACCCCAGTCCTCTCCCTTCGCTCCGTCCGAAACCGAAACCCGAGCCTCAGAGCCTCAGCTCCCAGCCCCACCCGCCCCGGCGGGTGAGCAGACAAGCTTCTCGGGCTGGTGAGTGCCGGTCGGCACCGACCCTCTGTGCGGGAATCTCCCCGCTTTGCCCTCCGCACCCGTGTGGCTGCGCTCTCCTCCGCGGCCCCGAAGCTCCCCCCTCCGCCTCCCGCAGTCTCCGCCCGCGAAGGGGCTCCTAGTGTGTGGAAACTTTTCCTCCTTCACAGCTCCCTCCCACTGGTGCAGGTGCCTTCCCTATTCTTTTGTCTCTGTTTTTTCTTTTTTTCTTTTGCCCTACCCAGGTACGTGGGGAGTTTCTTGCCTTTTGGGAGGTCTGAGGTCTTCTGCCAGCCTTCAGTAGGTGTTCTGTAGGAGTTGTTCCACGTGTAGATGTATTTCTGGTGTATCTGTGGGGAGGAAGGTGATCTCTGCGTCTTACTCTTCCGCCATCTTCAAGGTCCCCCCTCTGATATCTTTAAGTACCTTTTGTCTTATATACATGTCTTTTATGACATTTTTCACAAGTTTTAATAGTTTTTTGTTAGTGTCTGTCTTTCATGCTAAAAATAGGTAGGGAAATGACATTTCTACAGCCACCGTAATGCATATATGAAAGCATAGCTAATTGATGGTGCCGTAATTTTCTGCTGCAGCCTCAGAATCCACTTAAAAACAGCAAAAACCTTAAAACAAAGGAGGAATATTTTTAAATGTTTAAATGTTGATCTTTACGTAACTCAATATTTACAATTAGGTCTTTCTGGAACCTGAACTAACTTTTCAAGCCCAGAAGAATTTCTAATAGTAAAATATTAATGAGTAAATTATCCTTTTTGCATGGAGTACCAAGAAATAGTCAATATAGGACTGGACTGTCAGTAATGACCTGATTAATATTTCTTATTACTGGTAAAAAATATATATATATATGCTCTCCCCCTGATAAAGCAATTTCAGGATATGAGAAATCTATCTTTCTAAATATGAATCCAGGGCTGACCAATAATTTTTAAAATATATTTTTAAAAAATCAAATGTTTTCTGTAATATTGTACTTCCACATTTTATCTTATTTGCATCACAATTAAATCATTTGGGGGTTGTATTGATGGGCCAGATTGTCAGAGCTTTGCCTTTCCATTATAAACAACCTTTAGAATGAAATCTCCTTTATTATATTTTTAATAAGGACCAAATGAGATTTATAGAATACATTTAATAATTTTATAGTTGGGTCGGTTATTCTGCTTTTCTTTCCGTTTTTTGAAATTTAATATGTGAAAATTGGTATTTTATAATCTTAAGGAAATCGATCAGACTGCATTTTTCAAACCTATTATCTTAGCGTGGCTTATAGTAATCCTTCACTTTAAAATCTCTTTTATGGGTATTTAATATGTTGGGATATTTTACATTCTTGCTTGAGTTCTTTCTCGATGGCAGTTATTAAAAAAACCAAATATATATATATATATATATATATATATATATATATATATATAGTCACTGGGATTTAGGGGCCAGAAAACCAGTATCCATTTGGGGGTAAATATAGACCACAGCTGCTTATTTTTACAAATAAAACTTTGTTGGAACATAGCTGTACACTTTTACTTACATAGTGTCTGTGGTTGCTTTTGTGCTAACACAACAGAAACCTATATAGCCTACAAAGCCTAAAGTATTTACTACCTGACCCCTTACAGAAAATGTTTACTGACCCAGTATTTTATAGATCAGAACAGTGAATCTCAGAGAAGTCCAGTAACCTGCCCAAATTCACACTAATATGTAACTGACAGAGCTGAGACTTAGATCCAGTCTCCCAGATTCTAGGACCCCTGCTTATAATGTATATATCATAATTCTTCATTATCTTATTGGGCTATTATTATATTATTACTCTCCTATTCTCACTAGTGGTCACAGCTTTTATCTTTTCCCCCCCAAATATTGGATATTTCATTTTATTTTCACTTTTTATAAGTCAAATCTCCAGTCAACACAACTGGTATTTGCAAACCTGCGCAACTTTTAGTTAGTTGCCACATGAAGTCTTAACAAAAATCTTCTAGATTTACCATAAAAAAGGAGCCTGCTGAGAAGATTGGCAATAGCAGAAACCAGAGTATATGAAGGCTCTGTCATACGTGCATTTTTAAAATATGGCATTACCTAGAGTTTTTTTTAATATATATTTATAGCTAGAGTTTTAATGACGTGTACAGTAGGAAAATAAATGGACACATAAAATGCTGTTAGAGAAATTTGAATCTCCCATTGAAAAATCGATTCCATTTTACAAAAACTAGCTCTTCCCACAAGACATTGTGGTTTACAGAGGCTAAATTTTAAAATCTGCTGTCTATATCCATAAATCTATGTATCTATCCAGTGATATATCTGCATCTTGGCATGGATATCCATGGAGTGATCTGAAGAGTAAATAAGCTGCATAATGATGTGCATAGTGTGTTCTAATGTTTATAGGAAAATAAACACCCCATACAGGGCATTATAGTGGAATTTCTCTCCCTCCCCCGCCGACCCCCACCTTCCTCTCCCTCTCCCTCTGTCTCCTTTCCTCCCTCTTTCTCTCTCTCTTTCTTTGTATATGACAGATATACTTCAGTGAAACCCATGAGGTAGATACTGGGGGTTAAAATGGGATGTAAAGAGAAAATTATGTAGTGGGAGATTATTAAATTTTGCATTATATGCAACATTTAAGGGTATAAGGTATCTTTCTATTTCTTATGACTGCACATGGCTTGACAATGATCTTAATTTTTAAATAAAATTAAAGTAAGTTTGTGGCATCATTTAAATGCTACTAAACTCTCAACAAAATAACAATCATAATATTAAAAAGAAATGTAATATTGATGTACACAAGAACATTGACTCTCTATGCTGAGTAACAGAAGCTGGATAAAAATGAGTACATACTGATTCCATTTACATAAAATGCTAGAACATGTAATCTATGGAGACAGCAAGCAAATCAGTGGTTATCTGAGGATGGGGGTGCAGAGAGGGACAAGAGGAAGCAATTGTCAGGGGGTAAGGGGAGACTTATGGGGGTGATGGGTATTTTCACACTTATAATTGTGGTAATGGTTTAACAAGTATACACATATGACCAAACTCATTCAGCGGTCACTTTAAGCATGTGCAATTTATTATATGTCAATTATACTTCAATAAAACCACTTAAAAGGATCGTCTCTTCAGAGAAAAAACAACAACAACTTTGGAAGGAATAGAGATAAAAGATGTTTGGAGGGGAGATGATGTTGTTTTAGAATTCTTTGTAGACAGTTGCCTGTACTGAGAGCAGACAGCTCTTACTTCCCTGCCCTTGGGAAGCCACTGCTCCACCTTAAGTTTCTTTAGAAAGTGGGCTGATCAGTGTTGAGTTTGTGGCTTCCATCCACCATTATTTTAGTCCTCAGGGTGCTTTCAATAACTTTTAGTAGGGTGAGATTTTTGGCCCTCTGGAGGACCTTTAGTCGCTGGCATCGTAGGGTGAGATGTAGCAAACACTTCTATGACGTAGGTGGCCTGGAAGTGATTTGTCTATTTCTTGGGATGATACTGCCACCTACACACCTCAAACCACATAGGTTCTGGCAATGTACACTTTGTCGTGCCCCTCGTCCAGCCCCCTACCCCAAAGACAGAAACGCCAAGCCCCTTTCCACCTTGCCTGTGGGTTCAAGTGTTAAGTAGGAAATTTATCTTCAGCACTCAGTCCTGACCCATTCCTTATCCCCACTGTCTGGTTAACTGTGATTCTGCCAGTGTCCCCCGCAACCTTGCAGGACTCAATGTCCCTCCCTCCTCACACACCTGCCTCTTCCCTTCCTCCCCTGCTCCCACCATGAGAGAACTCGCAGAAACACACAGAAATTTTCACAAGTTGATTTTTATTTAATTAGCATCCGTGTACCCTGATGCCGTAAAATTCCGTGTCTACACAGTTGGCCATTTCTCAGACCTCAGACTTGGCAGATATTTCTGAGGTCTCTGGCCTCCCCCTGAGCTTTACTGGCTCACCAGCTCTTCGCTTGGAGGGGTGTTGCTGCACAGCACTTGGTTCTGCGCGGCCTCTTGGTTCTGCTTGGCCTCTTGGTTCTGCTCTGCATTATTCTGATTTTGATTTAGTGTCTCATCCAGCCTGTGAGAACAGCTGGAGAGTGTTTGTCTTGTAGCTTTCTTCTGCTCTTTTGTAGGGTTGACAGCTTTCTTAGAGGCTTTTTTATTCAGACTCCTTTGATGGGGTTTCCTCACGGTCCTGGCTGTCTTCAGCACCTGGAAGGACAACAGAGTGAGGTCAAAAGGACATTGGATTAGGGAGAAGAAGATGGGCTATTGATGGAAAGGGAGACTTCATGAGAAGGGGTCAGGGCTGAGGAGGGGGTTTGTGCCAGGCAGGGAGAGGGTAGGATTCTTGGGGGAGAGGGAATCCATGAAGAAAACAGCTTGGGTAGGGTCATCTTACGTGGCCACCACGTCTAGGTCTGAGGTTATAGGGAGCCTCATCCACCCTTCTCCGTTTGGCTCTCGAGGGTTTTCGATCCATGTCTGTATCAGGCTCTAGGAGTCTTCGGCACACCTCAGCTGTATTGAAGCCTACCAGTGGTCTACTCCGGGCCTACTGACCACGCTATATATACAGCTCCCCAGGACAATGAAGGGTCCGTACCCTCAGCCAATGGTGGCTAAGGAGGGACTTAGCCATCACAAAGCAGCCCTTGTGACACGTCTGTTGATGTAGCTCAGACATTTCAAAGAACCATTCCTGACACCTGGGGCGGGGTGGTGGGGGGGATGATGATGAGACGGGGTGGGGGGGGGATGATGATGAGGCCAGGATGGCTCAGTTAGAGAGAAGAGTCTTCCCAAGCCGAACTGCCACCCTCCTCATATCCCTATGTTCAGTTGTGGTGGTGCACATGGTAGAGAACAAACCTTTCCTCCAAGCTATTCTCCAAGGCCACCCCTACTCAGTGGTTTATTCTGAGATCTCCCACCCTTAGTTATCAGCTAGTGTTTTGGATATCTTACTTAAAATCCCTCCAAAAGCTGTATGGCTGAATTTAAATATTGGTGGAGATATGAATCGTCTTACAAACTAACAAAAAGACAGCTCCCATGAATAAACATCTCCCTACCTAGAGCATCTGGCATTAAAGCCTGCTGATTTTGATTAAATTATCTTCTGCCCGCTCTGCAACTTAAAGGCAGGGATTAGAATTAACTGCCCACTCACGAAGGTTGCTTTTATTTTTTCTTTTATTCTATTCTTGGACTCTGGCCATATTGTCATCATTGAGTTTGACAAGGTTCTTTCTCCTACAGTTTTTCTATTTTTCTTTCATCCTAGAGTCCAACACTCATTTCCTTCCCACAATTAGGCACCTACTCGGATGTGTTTGAATCATGCCCTCGTATATGTTTGTAGTCTTGCGAAACATATAGCCTTATGAAATATGTCTGTGTGTGAATATGGTGCATTGTGCCGTAGACCTCGTTCTGTTTCTTACCTTATGCTTTTAAGTTCAACTTATGTAGCTATATGTATCTCTAGCTAATTGTTTCTAATGCTGCATCATATTCCATTAGAACGAATATCCCAAGTATAACTTGTCCATTCCTTCCTCTTTTGAGGGACATCTATGTTGGCTCTCCACTCCACTACCAGAAACATTGCTATGAGGAGCATTCTCATTCATGTCTCCCTATGGACTTCTGCATATATTTTTCTGTAATATACGCTCAGGAATAGAATTTCTAGGTCATAGATATCCTTAGTCCGTTTGAGCTGCTAGAACAGAATACCATAGACTGGTGGCTTAAGCAACAAACATTTACTTCTCACAGTTCTGGTGGCTGAAAGGCCAAGATTAGGATGCCAGCATGGTTGGGTCCTGGTGAGGGCCCTCTTCCTGCTTATGTCCTCACATGGCCTAGCTCAGTGTGTACACACAAAGAGAGAGACAGCTATCTCCTGTGTCTTCCTCTTTTTCTAAGGGCATTAATCCCATCATAAGGCCCCCATCCTCATGACCTAATCCAACTTTAGTTTTCTCCCGAAAGCCCCACCTCCAAATACCATCACATCTAGAGGGCTAGGGTTTCAGCATATGGGTTTTGGAGGGACACAAACATTGTCTATAAGCAATATTTTTTTCTAAATACTGCCAGGTTGCTCTCCAGAGTGACAGTACCAGTCTATTTTCCCAATAGAATTCTATTATTACTTGTTTCCCTGCATACTCATCAATACACAGTGTGGAAGCAGCTTCTGATATGACTCCCAATAATCCCAGCCTCCTGATGTTCACATGCTTGTGTAATCCACTCTCCTTGAGTGTGGGCTGTACCTAGTGTCCTGCTTCTAATGAGTTGAATCAGTAGAAGCCAGCAAAAGTCATAGGATGTGATCAATATGATTAAGTTTCCTCTTGCTAGAACTTTGTTGCTGACGGTCTCTCTTGCCCCCTTGTTTTCTCATTCTGATGAAAGCACATTGTGTGGTGCTCAGTGAAGAGACTCGCATATCAAGGAACAGCTCCTGAGGACCTGAGCTTTTTAGTGCAACGACCCACAAGGAGCTGCGTGCTACCAACACCCAATTAGGGAAGCAGATCCTTCCCAACTGAGACTGGAGATGAGGTAGCCTTAGAAGATATGCAGAGCCAGAGGACTAGCTAAGCTGCACCCATATTCTTGATCCATAGAAACTCTGAGATAATAGATTCTGTTGTTTCAAGCCACTAAGTTTTGGGGTAAGTTTTTACACAGCAAGTGATAACAAAGACACTTAGTATTACCCGACTTTTAATTTTAAAAAACTCTGATTGGTAAATAGTGTAATCTCCTTTCACTTCTGTGATTACTAGTGATTCAGCTATTTAGATTTTCTATTCTTTAAATTGTTTCTTGGTTAATAATGTTTCTCATTCTATTGGATTTCTTCTCTTTTTCATGTTGGTTTTACCATTCCTTTGTATTTTATGGATACTAATTCTTTGTTAGTGAACTTTGATATGCTTTGGATAATGTTCAATACTTGTGTTATCCTCCACATAGAGTTCCTGCACCATGTGGTATGTGGTGATATCTTTATCATATACCTTTTATTTTGAAGGGGTATTATTTCATTGATCATGGCCTCTAGTACTAGGTTGAATGTAGAGACAATATCAGACATGGATATCCTGAAATTTATGTGCCTAATGTGTTATAGTAATTAGGAGAAGGTTTTCTAGGTTTTATTTTGTTTTATTTGCTACAGAGACTACATCGTGTTAAAGAAGTTTCCTGCTATTCTTAGGTTTTGGAAAGCACTTTGTAAAAAATCATGTGTCTTTACCAAATGCTTTTGGTCTCCCCATTGAGATGATTATTTAAATTAAATGTTTTCCTTATCTTCTTAGGGTGGGGGATCACACAGACGTATTTTCCTATCTTAAATCAGTCTTCTCTTCCTAAGACAAATCTTACTTGATTATGATGCATTATCCTATTATCATATATTATTTTACAGTTTTGTATCTATGTTCATAAGGGAGATAGCCTTTAAATTTCATTGTATGATCCGTTCTATCTCAGCTATGAAACCAAGGTTTATACGAGCCTTATAAGACGGGTTGGTAAGGTTTCTCTCATTTTTTATATTCTGAAACAGCTTGTGTGAGAGGTGGAATTATCTGTTCCTTGAACATTTTGTACAATATATCTCTAAAGCTATATGGATCTAGGGCTTTCCTGTATGTGGAGCAGTGGACAAGGGTGAGTCTGATGACTGTTTTATTTCTGTAATAGTTACAGGCATTTGGATTTGTGAGATGGGCTAATTAATAACACCCATTTCTTCCCTTTCCGAGTTTGGAACCTATTGGTAGATACGTATGCATCAGAGAGACATAGATAACGCTGACTGCAAGTTGTGACTTTAGATCTCTAGCCAAGCAGACTTGCTAATAATTCACCCCTGAATTTGCTCCACTCCTTACTACGTGGCAGATCAGAATTCATCATTCAGCTGGTAGGTTGATCCTGTGAAAAGTGAGTGGATCCGAAGGGGCTGGGTGAAGCATGCCCCACTGCTGCTTACAATTTTACCAAAGAAATCCCTGTCTCTTCCTGGCGAGAAGTGAGTGAGGCTAAATGTGTTTAAAAGTTAGACCAGAGAGAATTCCCTGGTGGTCCAGTGGTTAGGACTCCATGCTTCCACTGCAGGGGGCACGGGTTCAGTCCCTGGTTGGGGAACTAAGATCCTACATGCCACACAGCACTGCCAAAAATAAAGTAAAATAAAATAAAAAGTTATACTAGAACAAGTAAGAGTCTCCCAAACAATTGGCCTTTTCAGGTTTTTCTCTGCAGAATTTAGCCATTTATATTATTTCCCCCAGCAGTATGCTCATTCTTCTTGGGCTTCAAGCTTATTGGCATACACTAATTCATAATATTATTTCGTTACTTTTTAAATTGCTATAGTATTTTTACTTTTCTCATTCATATTTTGCTTTAGTCTTGGCTCTTTTTTTTTTCCTGATGTCTCCCATGGTTTATCTTGTAAATCTTTTAAAGTAATAATTTCTTGATTTTATAATTATTCTTTATTTTTGGTCTGTATTTCCTCATTTGTTTGTTTATATCTATTTCCTCCTTTATGGTTTCTTTCACATTTAGTCTGTTGCCCTTCATTGTAGCTTGTTAAACTGAACACAAAGCTTATTTGTCTTCAATATACTTTTTTGAATTCTGATAAACATATTCAGAGCAGCAATTTTCTCACAGAGTTCTGTGTTAGCTACAAGTCACAAATCTTCTCCTGCTAATTCATGTTAGGAGTATCTCATTTTTATTATTTCTCCTTTCATCCAAGGATTATTAGGTAGTATGATTTTAGTTTCTAAGCATGTTAGGTGTTTAAGCTATCCTTTAAAAGACCTAATTTTATTATAGTCAAACAACACAGTCTGTAGGATATTAACTCATTAAAGTTTTCTGAGACTTTCTTTGTAAACTTGTACATGGTAAACTTTTGAGACTATTCCTTGAGTGCTTGAAAATAATGTGTATCCTCTACTTGTGGAGGGTAAGTTTTCTCTATACCAGTTTGTGCTTATTAATTCTATTATTCAGATCCTCTATCTTTGCTTTTTCTCCTTCTCCTTTGGTTTCTTGTTGCCTGGCATAATGATTTCCATCACTTCCCCTTCACCCACCATAATTCTGATGAGGACCACACTTGGTCAGCAGTCAGTACCTCCTCCGCTGACTAATCTAGTTGGACAGTTGCCTGAGCCTAAAAACTTTTCCAGGTGTCCATCTGATGGCCCTAGGCTGAACCTTCACTGCGAAGTCCCGGAACATCTGCAAGAATTAGAAAAATGTATAGGTCTCTGGACCCCTAGTGAGTGGAGGGGAAATCCCCCTACATTTGTACTTGTGGGGAGTAGAACTGAAACATTTGAGATTTCCCCCAGCTCGGAAATTTTTAATCACAGTTGTTTCTGATCTTTCACACCTTTACTTTTATTATTATAATGTGAGATTTTAGTGAACAGAAAGTGGGAGGCTTTGCTCTCTATTCAGGCAGTGGACATGTAACAACGGCTCAGTAAATGCTTGGACGAGTGAGTGAATGATCACATGAATAAACAAATAGGCACCCGTGAGAATACTGCTACTGGGAAGCACTAAATGTCAACTTTCACATCATCATCTATGATTATTGTGTTGAATAATCCTCATCGTGTTTAAATAAGCATTTCATTAAGACTAATACATATTTATACATGCCAGTAAGCCATTGGTGTTTCTTTCCTCTGATGTCCTTATTCATGTCCCTTTCCTTGGGCCTCTTTGTCCTTAATTTCTCTATCTGTATAAAGTAATTACTCTTTAATTGTGTGAAGGTCATACTGTATTATGTAAAATTACCTTTTGTTTGTCAAATGGATCTGTCTAAAATGGTACCCAGATTCCCATTTGTCTTTTGAGAAATGTGTTCATCATCTTTCTGGCATATAGACATCCTTAATTTTTTTCTAGTAAGCTATAATTTTTTCTTTATGGCTTATAGTTGATATGGTTTTTTAAACATATTATTGTTTGGAGCAAGTATTAGAGATTTGAAGGCACTGAGGCTTATTGTTCTCTCTTGTAAAATCTTTAGCAAGCTCTTCTGGTATTTCTGATATCTTTTTTTTTTTTAATATTTCTTTTTTTTTTTAACATCTTTATTGGGGTATAATTGCTTTACAATGGTGTGTTAGTTTCTGCTTTATAACAAAGTGAATCAGTCATACATAAACATATGTTCCCATATGTCTTCCCTCTTGCATCTCCCTCCCTCCCACCCTCCCTATCCCACCCCTCCAGGCTGTCACAAAGCACCGAGCCAATATCCCTGTGCCATGCGGCTGCTTCCCACTAGCTATCTACCTTACTACGTTTGTTAGTGTGTATATGTCCATGACTCTCTCTCGCCCTGTCACAGCTCACCCTTCCCCCTCCCCATATCCTCAAGTCCGTTCTCTAGGAGGTCTGCGTCTTTATTCCTGCCTTACCCCTAGGTACTTCATGACATTTTTCTTTTCTTAAATTCCATATATATGTGTTAGCATACGGTATTTGTCTTTTTCTTTCTGACTTACTTCACTTTGTATGACAGACTCTAGGTCTATCCACCTCATTACAAATAGCTCAATTTCGTTTCTTTTTACGGCTGAGTAATATTCCATTGTATATATGTGCCACATCTTCTTTATCCATTCATCCGACGATGGGCACTTAGGTTGTTTCCATCTCCGGGCTATTGTAAATAGAGCTGCAATGAACATTTTGGTACATGACTCTTTTTGAATTTTGGTTTTCTCAGGGTATATGCCTAGTAGTGGGATTGCTGGGTCATATGGTAGTTCTATTTGTAGTTTTTTAAGGAACCTCCATACTGTTCTCCATAGTGGCTGAACCAATTCACATTCCCACCAGCAGTGCAAGGGTGTTCCCTTTTCTCCACACCCTCTCCAGCATTTATTGTTTCTAGATTTTTTGATGATGGCCATTCTGACTGGTGTGAGATGATATCTCATTGTAGTTTTGATTTGCATTTCTCTAATGATTAATGATGTTGAGCATTCTTTCATGTGTTTGTTGGCAGTCTGTATATCTTCTTTGGAGAAATGTCTATTTAGGTCTTCTGCCCATTTTTGGATTGGGTTGTTTGTTTTTTTGTTATTGAGCTGCATGAGCTGCTTGTAAATTTTGGAGATTAATCCTTTGTCGGTTGCTTCATTTGCAAATATTTTCTCCCATTCTGAGGGTTGTCTTTTGGTCTTGTTTATGGTTTCCTTTGCTGTGCAAAAGCTTTGAAGTTTCATTAGGTCCCATTTGTTTATATTTGTTTTTATTTCCATTACTCTAGGAGGTGGGTCAGAAAGGATCTTGCTGTGATTTATGTCATAGAGTGTTCTGCCTATGTTTTCCTCTAAGAGTTTGATAGTTTCTGGCCTTATATTTAGGTCTTTAATCCATTTTGAGCTTATTTTTGTGTATGGTGTTAGGGAGTGATCTAATGTCATACTTTTACATGTATCTGTCCAGTTTTCCCAGCACCACTTATTGAAGAGGCTGTCCTTTCTCCACTGTACATTCCTGCCACCTTTACCAAAGATAAGGTGTCCATATGTGCGTGGGTTTATCTCTGGGCTTTCTATCCTGTTCCATTGATCTATCTTTCTGTTTTTGTGCCAGTACCATACTGTCTTGATTACTGTAGCTTTGTAGTATAGTCTGAAGTCAGGGAGCCTGATTCCTCCAGCTCCTTTTTTCGTTCTCAAGATTGCTTTGGCTATTCGGGGTCTTTTGTGTTTCCATACAAATTGCAAAATTTTTTGTTCTAGTTCTGTGAAAAATGTCAGTGGTAGTTTGATAGGGATTGCATTGAACCTATAGATTGCTTTGGGTAGTAGAGTCATTTTCACAATGTTGATTCTTCCAATCCAAGAACATGGTATATCTCTCCATCTATTTGTATCATCTTTAATTTCTTTCATCAGTGTCTTATAATTTTCTGCATACAGGTCTTTTGTCTCCTTAGGTAGGTTTATTCCTAGATATTTTATTCTTTTTCTTGCAATGGTAAATGGGAGTGTTTTCTTGATTTCAATTTCAGATTTTTCATCATTAGTGTATAGGAATGCCAGAGATTTCTGTGCATTAATTTTGTATCCTGCTACTTTACCAAATTCATTGATTAGCTCTAGTAGTTTTCTGGTAGCATCTTTAGGATTCTCTATGTATTGTATCATGTCATCTGCAAACAGTAACAGCTTTACTTCTTCTTTTCCGATTTGGATTCCTTTTATTTCCTTTTCTTCTCTGATTGCTGTGGCTAAAACTTCCAAAACTATGTTGAATAACAGTAGTGAGAGTGGGCAACCTTGTCTTGTTCCTGATCTTAGTGGAAATGCTTTCAGTTTTTCACCATTGAGGATGATGTTGGCTGTGTGCTTGTCATATATGGCCTTTATTATGTTGAGGAAAGTTCCCTCTATGCCTACTTTCTGCAGGGTTTTTATCATAAATGGGTGTTGAATTTTGTCAAAAGCTTTCTCTGCATCTATTGAGATGATCATATGGTTTTTCTCCTTCAATTTGTTAATATGGTGTATCACATTGATAGATTTGCGTATATTGAAGAAACCTCGCATTCCTGGAATAAACCCCACTTGATCATGGTGTATGAACCTTTTAATGTGCTTTTGGATTCTGTTTGCTAGTATTTTGTTGAGGATTTTTGCATCTATGTTCATCAGTGTTATTGGCCTGTCGTTTTCTTTCTTTGTGACATCCTTGTCTGGTTTTGGTATCAAGGTGATGGTGGCCTCGTAGAAGGAATTCGGGAGTGCTCCTCCCTCTGCTATATTTTGGAAGAGTTTGAGAAGGATAGGCGTTAGCTCTTCATTAAATGTTTGATCGAATTCGCCTGTGAAGCCATCTGGTCCTGGGCTTTTGTTTGTTGGAAGATTTTTAATCACCATTTCAATTTCAGTGCTTGTGATTGGTCTGTTCATATTTTCTATTTCTTCCTGATTCAGTCTTGGCAGGTTGTGCATTTCTAAGAATTTGTCCATTTCTTCCAGATTGTCCATTTTATTGGCATAGAGTTGCTTGTAGTAATCTCTCATGATCTCTTTTATTTCTGCAGTGTCAGTTGTTACCTCTCCTTTTTCATTTCTAATTCTATTGATTTGAGTCTTCTCCCTTTTTTTCTTGATGAGTCTGGCTAGTGGTTTATCTATTTTGTTTATCTTCTCAAAGAACCAGCTTTTAGTTTTATTGATCTTTGCTATTGTTTCCTTCATTTCTTTTTCATTTATTTCTGATCTGATTTTTATGATTTCTTTCCTTCTGCTAGCTTTGAGGTTTTTTTGTTCTTCTTTCTCTAATTGCTTGAGGTGCAAGGTTAGGTTGTTTATTCGAGATGTTTCCTGCTTCTTAAGGTGGGCTTGTATTGCTATAAACATCTCCCTTAGAACTGCTTTTGCTGCATCCCACAGGTTTTGGGTCGTTGTGTCTCCATTGTCATTTGTTTCTAGGTATTTTTTTATTTCCTCTTTGATTTCTTCAGTGATCACTTCATTATTAAGTAGTGTATTGTTTAGCCTCCATGTGTTTGTATTTTTTACAGATCTTTTCCTGTAATTGATATCTAGTCTCATGGCGTTGTGGTCAGAAAAGATACTTGATACAATTTCAGTTTTCTTAAATTTACCAAGACTTGATTTGTGACCCAAGATACGATCTATCCTGGAGAATGTTCCATGAGCACTTGAGAAAAATGTGTATTCTGTTGTTTTTGGATGGAGTGTCCTATAAATATCAATTAAGTCCATCTTGTTTAATGTATCATTTAAAGCTTGTGTTCCCTTATTTATTTTCATTTTGGATGATCTGTCCATGGGTGAAAGTGGGGTGTTTAAGTCCCCTACTATGAATGTGTTACTGTCCATTTCCCCTTTTATGGCTGTTAGTATTTGCCTTATGTATTGAGGTGCTCCTATGTTGGGTGCATAAATATTTACAATTGTTATATCTTCTTCTTGGATCGATCCCTTGATCATTATGTAGTGTCCTTCTTTGTCTCTTCTAATAGTCCTTATTTTAAAGTCTATTTTGTCTGATATGAGAATTGCTACTCCAGCTTTCTTTTGGTTTCCATTTGCATGGAATATCTTTTTCCATCCCCTTACTTTCAGTCTGTATGTGTCTCTAGGTCTGAAGTGGGTCTCTTGTAGACAGCATATATAAGGGTCTTGTTTTTGTATCCATTCAGCTAATCTGTGTCTTTTGGTGGGAGCATTTAGTCCATTTACATTTAAGGTAATTATCGATATGTATGTTCCTATTCCCATTTTCTAAATTGTTTTGGGTTCGTTATTATAGGTCTTTTCCTTCTCTTGTGTTTCTTGCCTAGAGAAGATCGTTTAGCATTTGTTGTAAAGCTGGTTTGGTGGTGCTGAACTCTCTCAGCTTTTGCTTGTCTGTAAAGGTTTTAATTTCTCCATCAAATCTGAATGAGATCCTTGCTGGGTAGAGTAGTCTTGGCTGCAGGTTTTTCTCCTTCATCACTTTCAGTATGTCCTGCCACTCCCTTCTGGCTTGTAGGGTTTCTGCTGAGAGATCAGCTGTTAACCTTATGGGGATTCCCTTGTGTGTTATTTGTTGTTTTTCCCTTGCTGCTTTTAATATGCTTTCTTTGTATTTAATTTTTGACAGTTTGATTAATATGTGTCTTGGCGTATTTCTCCTTGGATTTATCCTGTATGGGACTCTCTGTGCTTCCTGGACTTGATTAACTATTTCCTTTCCCATATTAGGGAAGTTTTCAACTATAATCTCTTCAAATATTTTCTCAGTCCCTTTCTTTTTCTCTTCTTCTTCTGGAACCCCTATAATGTGAATGTTGGTGCGTTTAATGTTGTCCCAGAGGTCTCTGAGACTGTCCTCAGTTCTTTTCATTCTTTTTTCTTTATTCTGCTCTGCAGTAGTTATTTCCACTATTTTATCTTGCAGGTCACTTATCCGTTCTTCTGCCTCAGTTATTCTGCTATTGATCCCATCTAGAGTACTTTTAATTTCATTTATTGTGTTGTTCATCGTTGCTTGTTTCATCTTTATTTCTTCTAGGTCCTTGTTAACTGTTTCTTGCATTTTGTCCATTCTATTTCCAAGATTTCGGATCATCCTTACTATCATTATTCTGAATTCTTTTTCAGGTAGACTGCCTATTTCCTCTTCATTTGTTAGGTCTGGTGCATTTTTATCTTGCTCCTTTATCTGCTGTGTGTTTTTCTGTCTTCTCATTTTGCTTATCTTACTGTGTTTGGGGTCTCCTTTTTGCAGACTGCAGGTGCGTAGTTCCCGCTCTTTTTGATGTCTGTCTCCAGTGGCTAAGGTTGGTTCAGGGGGTTGTGTAGGCTTCCTGGTGGAGGGGACTAGTGCCTGTGTTGTGGTGGATGAGGCTGGATCTTGTCTCTCTAGTGGGCAGGTTCACGTCTGGTGGTGTGTTTTGGGGTGTCTGTGGCCTTATTATGATTTTAGGCAGCCTCTCTGCTAATGGGTGGGGTTGTGTTCCTGTTTTGCTAGTTGTTTGGCATAGGTTGTCCAGCACTGTGGCTTGCTGGTCGTTGAGTGAAGCTGGGTGCTGGTGTTAAGATGGAGGTCTCTGGGAGATTTTCGCCGTTTGATATTATGTGGATCTGGGAGGTCTCTTGTTGACCAGTGTCCTGAAGTTGGCTCTCCTACCTCAGAGGCAGAGCCCTGACTCCTGGCTGGAGCACCAAGAGCCTTTCATCCACACGGCTCAGAATAAAAGGGAGAAAAAGTAGAGAGAATTAGTAGAAGTATGAAGAAAGAAAGAAAGAAAGAAAGAAAGAAAGAAAGAAAGAAAGAAAGAAAGGAGCGAAGGAAGGAAGGAAGGAGGGAAGAAAGAAAGAAGCAAAGAAGGAAAGAAGGGAAGAAGTAAAGAAAGGAGGGAGGGAGGGAGGAAGGAAGGAAGGACGGAAAGAAGGAAAAAAGACAGAAAGAAAGAAGATACAGTAAAATAAAATAAAGTATAATAAAGTTATTGAGTTAAAAAATACTTATTTAGAAAAAAAAAGGGACGGATAGAACTTTAGGACAAATGGTGGAAGCAAAGCTATACAGACAAAATCTTACACAGAAGCATACACATACACCCTCACAAAAAGAGGTAAAGGGGATAAAATCATAAATCTTGCTCTCAGAGACCACCTCCTCAATTTGGGATGATTCGTTGTCCAAGGATGGAGGGAGGGAAGGAAGGAAGGAAGGAAAGAAAGAAAGAAAGAAAGAAAGAAAGAAAGAAAGAAAGAAAGAAAGAAAGAAAGAAAGAAGGTAAAGTGTAATAAAGTTATTAAATTTATTAAGAAAAAATTTTTTTAAAAAAACCATGGACGGATAGAACCCTAGGACAAATGGTGGAAGCAAAACTATACAGACAAGATCTCACACAGAAGCATACACATACACATTCACAAAAAGAGGAAAAGGGGGAAAAAATCATAGATCTTGCTCTCGAAGTCCTCCTCCTCAATTTGGGATGACTCGTTGTCTATTCAGGTATTCCACAGATGCAGGTACATCAAGTTGATTGTGGAGCTTTAATCCGCTGCTTCTGAGGCTGCTGGGAGAGATTTCCCTTTCTCTTCTTTGTTCTCACAGCTCCCAGGGGCTCAGCTTTGGATTTGGCCCCGCCTCTGCGTGTAGGTCGCTGGAGGGCGTCTGTTTTGTGCTCAGACAGGACGGGGTTAAAGGAGCCGCTGATTCGGGGGTTCTGGCGCACTGAGGCCGGGGGAGAGGGAGGGGCACGGCGTGCGGGGTGGGCCTGCGGCGGCAGAGGCCGGCATGACGTTGTACCAACCTGAGGCCCGCCGTGCGTTCTCCCGGGGAAGTTGTCCCTGGATCCCCTCTTTTCACTTTTTAACTCTTCTCCGGAGGGATCGAATCAGCGCATGTCCCCGGCGCCGGCTGCCCTGGGGCCGCAGTGCCGCCGCGCTGGGTCTGTGCGTGGTCAGCTCGGCCGGCCCCCCTAGTTACTTTTAATTTTACATCTCCAGCTGGCGTGCAGTTCCAAGATTCTGGAGAAACCCTTTTTAATTGGGGGATGTGTACCCAGGTTCAATTCCCTGAAATTTGTCTGATCTGGGTAGTGAGAAGGACCTGGTATCGTCCCTTCCAAGGAGGTTCAAGGGCAGTCATATTCTTCGTGATTCGAAATCAGAAGAGTGGGAGAAAATTGGAAACATTAGTTTGGAGAGTTGCAACCAGACATCTGAGGAAACTAGAAGAACTCAGGATCCAGTTCAGTTTACAGATACACAGTTCTTTCCTCTCACCTTTCTTATTTCTAACTAGCTTTAATTACATATATTTATTAGAATTCTTGACCTTTTAGAATCCTTTATTCCTAGTGAAAACTAAGAAGTAACCAATGTGGACTGTTTGTTACACTAGCATTCTGTGGATTGGCAAATTTATAAATACTTTTCACACTTTCTAGAAGTATATTCTTCCTCTTAGTAATTTTTCAATGTGGCACAAAATATGCTTACTGATAGAACCGAATATCTTCAGTTCCTCTGCCAAAGAAAGCCAAAAGTGGATAAATCTATGTTCAGTAATTAACGTTGCAGTATTTTATCTTACTTGGAAATGATCTAGATGTTTGATGACTAGCCTTCATTTAACTTATCTCATCCAACTTTAAGGTTTTAAGTTACCAAAAAGAGTTTGGAAACTATTCTTAAGCAAATATACCATAAGGCATGATTATTGCTGAAAAGTACACTTACAAATTTTTATCTTACATCTCCTTAATTTACTTGTTCTTAACAATTGTTTAGATTACTCCTGAAAATTTCATGAGACATTGAACAGCCAGTCATCATCTTAAGTTACCATTCTTGCTGACAAATTATGTAACAGAGATTGCAAAAGCGTATTTGACTTTAGTTAACCTTGGTAGAATAAAAATATTCTACTTAATACTGATCACTCTAAAGACATGCCTGTTTCAATTAAACCAACAGACTTAAACTAGCTTTCATTCACCAAAGATTATGCTAGATCACGTGAGCTTGAAAAACACTTGGGTTGGTCTGTACATTTCTTAGCATACACTTGATTTATATAAATGTTTGTTTTTTCAGCCTATTAAATAGAGCTCTTTACAAATGAATTTTGGCTATACCATCCAAAGGTAGAAGAATATCACATATTTATCACCTACATACATAAACATACAGACAGATGCAGAGGTCTCATAGCTTTTGTTTCAATTTTTTAGGCATGAGATACATACAATAATGCAAAATTCACTAGTTTATAAAAGAATGGTTGGGTTCCAATTGTGTTTCTGGCAGATAGAATAAGTTAAGTTTACCTGCTCAGATGGTTAAAGATTTTACTAATACTAGTGGGAAAAAGTGTTAAGATTTTTCATTCACTCAATGTCCAAATAGCTGCTGCTGCCACTTCTTTTTTCCCCGATAGGAATGACTTCCCTGGAGTTTGTATTTCATGAGATGCCTCTGGGCATCCTAGAGAAGACCAGGTAAAACATTGATATCTCACAGCTCTCCCTGGGAGGGAAAGGCTCCATAACCAATGTGTTTTCCAGCCAATGTAAATTGGGAAAGGAAGGGACAACGTGAAATTTTCCCTTCCTCTCTCGACCAGGCTCCACAGATTTTGGAGAGCTGACCTTGGTAAGAATTCTTACCCTTTGCCAGGCTTCTGCCAGTTTTCCCAGGATGCCGTCTGCAGGATTCGGAGTGAGTGGGGTGTCCCAGTAGGTCTCATCCTGGTCACTAGAAACTGTAGAGGAGGAAGAATAACTTTCCCTCTACCCTTCAGAGTGAGTGCCTGGCTGAGACCCCTTTCCTCTAGGGCACCTCGTAAGGGGATAAGGTTATCTCAGGTGGTTAAAAGTTCTCCACTGTGGCCACTGTAATTCAGGATTATCTTTGGTAAGGTTAACCTTAAAACAAAATTTTATTCACCTGAGGCCTCATACTGGACCCAGTCCGGTTTCTAGGTCAAACCCAATCTGTCCTGGACCGGGTCTGGTTTCTAAGTTGGACCCAGTCCGTCCCCAGACCCATTTCGGTTTCTAAGGCGGAACCACTTTGTTCTGCACCGGCTCCAGTTTCAAAGTCGGCCGGACCGAGTTTGTCATCGGACCTGGTCCATTTTCTAAGTCGCCCTGGTCCTCGTCCCCTTTGTAAGTTGGACACAGTTCGTCCCTGGAATCGGTTCGGTTGCTGAGTCGGAACAAGTCTGATTCTGGCCAGTTTCTCGCCCCACTCCGGAGAAAGAAAGGCTCGAAGTCTGAAAGCTCATAACGTAAACGCCGGAGCTGGGATCCAGCCTCCGAGACGAACTCGCCCACCTCCAGAGGCAGCGAGCAGGCAGCCGGTCAAGGGGCTTCACAGGTACCTCTGCTTGTTTGCTCAGTGCTCCTGGGGGCTCCTTTGGTTCCCTGTTCTGACATCAGAACTATTAAAAGATAAACTGAGGCATATTAAAAATTCTTAAGAGTTTGAACAAAACTCAGAATCGGGCAGCACCAAACCGGAAGTGGTTAGGAGTGGCCTGCTGACCGGAACTGGGTGGGGGGAACTTTTATAGAGAAAAGGCATAACCAAGGTAAGGAAACTATCGATGGGATGTAGCGTCAAGCTTAGTTGGCTGTTTGGGATTGGTCGTCCTTAGGTTTCAATCTGGTAACCTTGAGGCATTTACAGGATTAGATTTTGATTTTGGTTTGCTTATATAGGCCTCCAAGGCATTAGAGCCACCTCCATCTAAGGACCTCCTTGTTTAATTAATTCAACACTCGAGCTGAAGTTTATAAGGTATTTTCCTCCTCCACTTTTTTTTTTTGCAGGGGATTAGCGGATTAAGATAGCTATCAAATCTCTTATAACAGAAATCTTTTTTTCTTTCTCGTAATAGGTCCTCTAGTGGGCGACTGACCTGCAGAGATCCCTTCTCTTGGCTATAGCAAGGTATGTCCATGCGGCAAATTAATTGTTCACACGTGGCCTTTGGCTGTTCCAGGTCCGTGGCTGCTAGCAGAACCCCAGTTTTGTACAGGTGTTTGCCTTCCCAAGTCCTCAGAGTAGACCTCCCACCAGAGATCGTAGGCCTGGCTTCTGAGTATACATATGGAATAGCTGGGGAACTTTTAAAACCTACTCTTGCCTAGCGTTAACATTGTTTCCACAGCTCCCAGCTGATTCCAATGTGCAGCTAGGCCTGAGAACCATTCCTCTTGCTGTGATTGGTTTCGGGCATGGACATGTGATATAGTCCCGGCCACTGAGAGAAGTTTTCATGGGGAGGGGAAAGAGCGGGGGCGAGCACATCTGGAAGGAAAGATCCCCCTCTCTCTGCCCAGAGAGGCGTGGATGTGATAAAAGCGCTCCTCTTTCTTACTGGTCTTTATTGTCTGCGTGGGAATGTCGGTTAAGTGCTGCAGCCAGCCATCCTCGGTGCTCTGAGGATAAGTGTAAAATGCTAGGGCGGGAACGCTTGCCTGGGTCTTTGATACGTTGTTGCGTCTCTGGCTCACTGAAATTAACCAACCGCGCTGCCTAACTCCAGGCTGCCTGTTATGCGGTATAATAAATCCTGGTGCAGCCCAAACTGCCCTGATCACACCTCTTGTGCAGTGGTAGAGAGTTAAGTTACTGGCACCTAGCATGATCTTTACTGCTCATTTGGGTGTTATTGGTGAAATGGCCCTCCCACTGAGAATGCGTTTTCTTTTTTAACCTGGACATAAAGACGTAAGCGCTGGTGACTTTGAAGAAGTGCTTCGCATGTATTCAGGGTTAAATAGGCTTTGTGAATGAAGGGTAAACCTAATGACCATATATGATACAGTTTCAACTGGAATCGCTCTTTAATGTTAGAAAGAAACTTTAAATGAATCTCTGGAACAGCCCATTGATGAGTTGTAACAGCCTATGGCCTAAGTTTGACCTTGCAAGTAGATACTTTTTTGTTACTTTTGTCTTGGGTGATATGCAGACCTACATTGTAACAATGTGTTTTGTGGTTAGGGAATATTCTGATACAAAGTTGTAGTTACTCTTTTACAAAAGTTGCAATGCTTTTTTTTTTTTTTTTTTTTTTTTTGCGGTACGCGGGCCTCTCACTGTTGTGGCCTCTCCCGTTGCGGAGCACAGGCTCCGGACGCGCAGGCTCAGTGGCCGTGGCTCACGGACCCAGCCGCTCCGCGGCACGTGGGATCTTCCCGGACCGGGGGCACGAACCCGGGTCCCCTGTATCGGCAGGCGGACTCTCGACCACTGCGCCACCAGGGAAGCCCCCTAGTTACTTTTTTAAATTTTTTTTCACTTTTTTTTTTAACATCTTTATTGGGGTATAATTGCTTTACAGTGGTGTGTTAGTTTCTGCTTTATAACAAGGTGAATCAGTTATACATATACATATGTTCCCATATCTCTTCCCTCTTGCGTCTCCCTCCCTCCCACCCTCCCTATCCCACCCCTCCAGGCGGTCACAAAGCACCGAGCCAATATCCCTGTGCCATGCGGCTGCTTCCCACTAGCTATCTGCCTTACGTTTGTTAGTGTGTATATGTCCATGACTCTCTCTCGCCCTGTCACAGCTCACCCTTCCCCCTCCCCATATCCTCAAGTCCGTTCTCCAGTAGGTCTGTGTCTTTATTCCTGTCTTACCCCTAGGTTCTTCATGACACATTTTTTTTCTTCTTCAATTCCATATATATGTGTTAGCATACGGTATTTGTCTTTTTCTTTCTGACTTACTTCACTCTGTATGACAGACTCTAGGTCTATCCACCTCATTACAAATAGCTCAATTTCGTTTCTTTTTATGGCTGAGTAATATTCCATTGTATATATGTGCCACATCTTCTTTATCCATTCATCCGATGATGGGCACTTAGGTTGTCTCCATCTCCGGGCTATTGTAAATAGAGCTGCAATGAACATTATGGTACATGACTCTTTTTGAATTTTGGTTTTCTCAGGGTATATGCCCAGTAGTGGGATTGCTGGGTCATATGGTAGTTCTATTTGTAGTTTTTTAAGGAACCTTCATACTGTTCTCCATAGTGGCTGAACCAATTCACATTCCCACCAGCAGTGCAAGAGGGTTCCCTTTTCTCCACACCCTCGCCAGCATTTATTGTTTCTAGATTTTTTGATGATGGCCATTCTGATTGGTGTGAGATGATATCTCATTGTAGTTTTGATTTGCATTTCTCTAATGATTAATGATGTTGAGCATTCTTTCATGTGTTTGTTGGCAGTCTGTATATCTTCTTTGGAGAAATGTCTATTTAGGTCTTTGGCCCATTTTTGGATTGGGTTGTTTGTTTTTTTGTTATTGAGCTGCATGAGCTGCTTGTAAATTTTGGAGATTAATCCTTTGTCGGTTGCTTCATTTGCAAATATTTTCTCCCATTCTGAGGGTTGTCTTTTGGTCTTGTTTATGGTTTCCTTTGCTGTGCAGAAGCTTTGAAGTTTCATTAGGTCCCATTTGTTTATTTTTGTTTTTATTTCCATTACTCTAGGAGGTGGGTCAGAAAGGACCTTGCTGTGATTTATGTCATAGAGTGTTCTGCCTATGTTTTCCTCTAAGAGTTTGATAGCTTCTGGCCTTACATTTAGGTCTTTAATCCATTTTGAGCTTATTTTTGTGTATGGTGTTAGGGAGTGATTTAATCTCATACTTTTACATGTACCTGTCCAGTTTTCCCAGCACCACTTATTGAAGAGGCTGTCCTTTCTCCACTGTACATTCCTGCCACCTTTACCAAAGATAAGGTGTCCATATGTGCGTGGGTTTATCTCTGGGCTTTCTATCCTGTTCCATTGATCTATCTTTCTGTTTTTGTGCCAGTACCATACTGTCTTGATTACTGTAGCTTTGTAGTATAGTCTGAAGTCAGGGAGCCTGATTCCTCCAGCTCCTTTTTTCGTTCTCAAGATTGCTTTGGCTATTCGGGGTCTTTTGTGTTTCCATACAAATTGCAAAATTTTTTGTTCTAGTTCTGTGAAAAATGCCAGTGGTAGTTTGATAGGGATTGCATTGCACCTATAGATTGCTTTGGGTAGTAGAGTCATTTTCACAATGTTGATTCTTTCAAATCCAAGAACATGGTATATCTCTCCATCTATTTGTATCATCTTTAATTTCTTTCATCAGTGTCTTATAATTTTCTGCATACAGGTCTTTTGTCTCCTTAGGTAGGTTTATTCCTAGATATTTTATTCTTTTTGTTGCAATGGTAAATGGGAGTGTTTTCTTGATTTCAATTTCAGATTTTTCATCATTAGTATATAGGAATGCCAGAGATTTCTGTGCATTAATTTTGTATCCTGCCACTTTACCAAATTCATTGATTAGCTCTAGTAGTTTTCTGGTAGCATCTTTAGGATTCTCTATGTATAGTATCATGTCATCTGCAAACAGTGACAGCTTTACTTCTTCTTTTCCGATTTGGATTCCTTTTATTTCCTTTTCTTCTCTGATTGCTGTGGCTAAAACTTCCAAAACTATGTTGAATAAGAGTGGTGAGAGTGGGCAACCTTGTCTTGCTCCTGATCTTAGCGGAAATGCTTTCAGTTTTTCACCATTGAGGATGATGTTTGCTGTGGGCTTGTCATATATGGCCTTTATTATGTTGAGGAAAGTTCCCTCTATGCCTACTTTCTGCAGGGTTTTTATCATAAATGGGTGTTGAATTTTGTCAAAAGCTTTCTCTGCATCTATTGAGATGATCATGTGGTTTTTCTCCTTCAATTTGTTAATATGGTTTATCACATCGATAGATTTGCGTATATTGAAGAAACCTCGCATTCCTGGAATAAACCCCACTTGATCATGGTGTATGAACCTTTTAATGTGCTTTTGGATTCTGTTTGCTAGTATTCTGTTGAGGATTTTTGCATCTATGTTCATCAGTGATATTGGCCTGTCGTTTTCTTTCTTTGTGACATCCTTGTCTTGTTTTGGTATCAAGGTGATGGTGGCCTCGTAGAAGGAATTTGGGAGTGTTCCTCCCTCTGCTATATTTTGGAAGAGTTTGAGAAGGATAGGCGTTAGCTCTTCTCTAAATGTTTGATCGAATTCGCCTGTGAAGCCATCTGGTCCTGGGCTTTTGTTTGTTGGAAGATTTTTAATCACAGTTTCAATTTCAGTGCTTGTGATTGGTCTGTTCATATTTTCTGTTTCTTCCTGATTCAGTCTTGGCAGGTTGTGCATTTCTAAGAATTTGTCCATTTCTTCCAGATTGTCCATTTTATTGGCATAGAGCTGCTTGTAGTAATCTCTCATGATCTTTTGTATTTCTGCAGTGTCAGTTGTTACTTCTCCTTTTTCATTTCTAATTCTATTGATTTGAGTCTTCTCCCTTTTTTTCTTGATGTGTCTGGCTAGTGGTTTATCTATTTTGTTTATCTTCTCAAAGAACCAGCTTTTAGTTTTATTGATCTTTGCTATTGTTTCCTTCATTTCTTTTTCATTTATTTCTGATCTGATTTTTATGATTTCTTTCCTTCTGCTAGCTTTGGGGTATTTTTGTTCTTCTTTCTCTAATTGCTTGAGGTGCAAGGTTAGGTTGTTTATTCGAGATGTTTCCTGCTTCTTAAGGTGGGCTTGTGTTGCTATAAACTTCCCTCTTAGAACTGCATTTGCTGCATCCCACAGGTTTTGGGTCGTTGTGTCTCCATTGTCATTTGTTTCTAGGTATTTTTTTATTTCCTCTTTGATTTCTTCAGTGATCACTTCATTATTAAGTAGTGTATTGTTTAGCCTCCATGTGTTTGTATTTTTTACAGATCTTTTCCTGTAATTGATATCTAGTCTCATGGCGTTGTGGTGGTCGGAAAAGATACTTGATACAATTTCAATTTTCTTAAATTTACCAAGGCTTGATTTGTGACCCAAGATATGATCTATCCTGGAGAATGTTCCATGAGCACTTGAGAAAAATGTGTATTCTGTTGTTTTTGGATGGAGTGTCCTATAAATATCAATTAAGTCCATCTTGTTTAACGTATCATTTAAAGCTTGTGTTCCCTTATTTATTTTCATTTTGGATGATCTGTCCATGGGTGAAAGTGGGGTGTTAAAGTCCCCTACTATGAATGTGTTACTGTCGATTTCCCCTTTTATGGCTGTTAGTATTTGCCTTATGTATTGAGGTGCTCCTATGTTGGGTGCATAAATATTTACAATTGTTATATTTCTTCTTGGATCGATCCCTTGATCATTATGTAGTGTCCTTCTTTGTCTCTTCTAATAGTCCTTATTTTAAAGTCTATTTTGTCTGATATGAGAATTGCTACTCCAGCTTTCTTTTGGTTTCCATTTGCATGGAATATCTTTTTCCATCCCCTTACTTTCAGTCTGTATGTGTCTCTAGGTCTGAAGTGGGTCTCTTGTAGACAGCATATATAAGGGTCTTGTTTTTGTATCCATTCAGCCAATCTGTGTCTTTTGGTGGAAGCATTTAGTCCGTTTACATTTAAGGTAATTATTGATATGTATGTTCCTATTCCCATTTTCTAAATTGTTTTGGGTTCGTTATTATAGGTCTTTTCCTTCTCTTGTGTTTCTTGCCTAGAGAAGTTCCTTTAGCATTTGTTGTAAAGCTGGTTTGGTGGTGCTGAACTCTCTCAGCTTTTGCTTGTCTATAAAGGTTTTAATTTCTCCATGGAATCTGAATGAGACCCTTGCTGGGTAGAGTAGTCTTGGTTGCAGGTTTTTCTCCTTCATCTCTTTCAGTATGTCCTGCCAGTCCCTTCTGGCTTGTAGGGTTTCTGCTGAGAGATCAGCTGTTAACCTTATGGGGATTCCCTTGTGTGTTATTTGTTGTTTTTCCCTTGCTGCTTTTAATATGCTTTCTTTGTATTTAATTTTTGACAGTTTGATTAATATGTGTCTTGGCGTATTTCTCCTTGGATTTATCCTGTATGGGACTCTCTGTGCTTCCTGGACTTGATTAACTATTTCCTTTCCCATATTAGGGAAGTTTTCAACTATAATCTCTTCAAATATTTTCTCAGTCCCTTTCTTTTTCTCTTCTTCTTCTGGAACCCCTATAATGCGAAAGTTGGTGCATTTAATGTTGTCCCAGAGGTCTCTGAGACTGTCCTCAGTTCTTTTCATTCTTTTTTCTTTATTCTGCTCTGCAGTAGTTATTTCCACTATTTTATCTTGCAGGTCACTTATCCGTTCTTCTGCCTCAGTTATTCTGCTATTGATCCCATCTAGAGTACTTTTAATTTCATTTATTGTGTTGTTCATCGTTGCTTGTTTCATCTTTATTTCTTCTAGGTCCTTGTTAACTGTTTCTTGCATTTTGTCCATTCTATTTCCAAGATTTTGGATCATCTTTACTATCATTATTCTGAATTCTTTTTTCAGGTAGACTGCCTATTTCCTCTTCATTTGTTAGGTCTGGTACATTTTTATCTTGCTCCTTTATCTGCTGTGTGTTTTTCTGTCTTCTCATCTTGCTTAACTTACTGCGTTTGGGGTCTCCTTTTTGCAGGCTGCAGGTTCGTAGTTCCCGCTGTTTTTGATGTCTGTCTCCAGTGTCTAAGGTTGGTTCAGGGGGTTGTGTAGGCTTCCTGGTGGAGGGGACTAGTGCCTGTGTTGTGGTAGATGAGGCTGGATCTTGTCTCTCTAGTGGGCAGGTTCACGTCTGGTGGTGTGTTTTGGGGTGTCTGTGGCCTTATTATGATTTTAGGCAGCCTCTCTGCTAATGGGTGGGGTTGTGTTCCTGTTTTGCTAGTTGTTTGGCATAGGTTGTCCAGCACTGTGGCTTGCTGGTCGTTGAGTGAAGCTGGGTGCTGGTGTTAAGATGGAGGTCTCTGGGAGATTTTCGCCGTTTGATATTATGTGGATCTGGGAGGTCTCTTGTTGACCAGTGTCCTGAAGTTGGCTCTCCTACCTCAGAGGCAGAGCCCTGACTCCTGGCTGGAGCACCAAGAGCCTTTCATCCACACGGCTCAGAATAAAAGGGAGAAAAAGTAGAGAGAATTAGTAGAAGTATGAAGAAAGAAAGAAAGAAAGAAAGGAGGGAAGGAAGGAAGGAGGGAAGAAGGAAAGAAAGAAGCAAAGAAGGAAAGAAGGCAAGAAGGAAAGAAAGGAGGGAGGGAGGGAGGGAGGAAGGAAGGAAGGAGGGAAAGAAGGAAAAAAGACAGAAGATACAGTAAAATAAAATAAAGTATAATAAAGTTATTGAATTAAAAAATACTTATTTAGAAAAAAAAAGGGACGGATAGAACTTTAGGACAAATGGTGGAAGCAAAGCTATACAGACAAAATCTCACACAGAAGCATACACATACACCCTCACAAAAAGAGGTAAAGGGGATAAAATCATAGATCTTGCTCTCAGAGACCACCTCCTCAATTTGAGATGATTCGTTGTCCAAAGGAGGGAAGGAAGGAAGGAAGGAAGGAAGGAAGGAAGGAAAGAAAGAAAGAAAGAAAGAAAGAAAGAAAGAAAGAAAGAAAGAAAGAAAGAAAGAAGGTAAAGTATAATAAAGTTATTAAATTTATTAAAAAAAATTTTTTTAAAAAAACCATGGACGGATAGAACCCTAGGACAAATGGTGGAAGCAAAACTATACAGACAAGATCTCACACAGAAGCATACACATACACATTCACAAAAAGAGGAAAAGGGGGAAAAAATCATAGATCTTGCCCTCGAAGCCCACCTCCTCAATTTGGGATGACTCGTTGTCTATTCAGGTATTCCACAGATGCAGCGTACATCAAGTTGATTGTGGAGCTTTAATCCGCTGCTTCTGAGGCTGCTGGGAGAGATTTCCCTTTCTCTTCTTTGTTCTCACAGCTCCCGGGGCTCAGCTTTGGATTTGGCCCCGCCTCTGCGTGTAGGTCGCTGGAGGACGTCTGTTTTGTGCTCAGACAGGACGGGGTTAAAGGAGCCGCTGATTCGGGGGCGCACTCAGGCCGGCGGGGAGGGAGGGGCACGGCGTGCGGGGCGGGCCTGCGGCGGCAAAGTCCGGCGTGACTTTGCAGCAGCCTGAGGCCCGCCGTGCGTTCTCCCGGGGAAGTTGTCCCTGCATCCCGGGAACCTGGCAGTGGCGGGCTGCACAGGCTCCGCGCAAGAGGGGTGTGGAGAGTGGCCTGTGCTCGCACACAGGCCCCTTGGTGTCGGCGGCAGCAGCAGCCTTAGCGTCTCCCGCCCGTCTCTGGGGTCCGCGCTTTCAGCCGCGACTCGCGCCTGTCTCTGGAGCTCCTTTAAGCAGTGCTCTTAAACCCCTCTCCTCACGCACCAGGAAACAAAGAGGGAAGAAAAAGTCTCTTGCCTCTTCGGCAGGTGCAGACTTTTCCCCGACTCCCTCCCGGCCAGCCGTGGTGCACTAACCCCTTCAGGCTATGTTCAAGCCGCCAACCCCAGTCCTCTCCCTTCGCTCCGTCCGAAACCGAAACCCGAGCCTCAGAGCCTCAGCTCCCAGCCCCACCCGCCCCGGCGGGTGAGCAGACAAGCTTCTCGGGCTGGTGAGTGCCGGTCGGCACCGACCCTCTGTGCGGGAATCTCCCCGCTTTGCCCTCCGCACCCGTGTGGCTGCGCTCTCCTCCGCGGCCCCGAAGCTCCCCCCTCCGCCTCCCGCAGTCTCCGCCCGCGAAGGGGCTCCTAGTGTGTGGAAACTTTTCCTCCTTCACAGCTCCCTCCCACTGGTGCAGGTGCCTTCCCTATTCTTTTGTCTCTGTTTTTTCTTTTTTTCTTTTGCCCTACCCAGGTACGTGGGGAGTTTCTTGCCTTTTGGGAGGTCTGAGGTCTTCTGCCAGCCTTCAGTAGGTGTTCTGTAGGAGTTGTTCCACGTGTAGATGTATTTCTGGTGTATCTGTGGGGAGGAAGGTGATCTCTGCGTCTTACTCTTCCGCCATCTTCAAGGTCCCCCCTCTGATATCTTTAAGTACCTTTTGTCTTATATACATGTCTTTTATGACATTTTTCACAAGTTTTAATAGTTTTTTGTTAGTGTCTGTCTTTCATGCTAAAAATAGGTAGGGAAATGACATTTCTACAGCCACCGTAATGCATATATGAAAGCATAGCTAATTGATGGTGCCGTAATTTTCTGCTGCAGCCTCAGAATCCACTTAAAAACAGCAAAAACCTTAAAACAAAGGAGGAATATTTTTAAATGTTTAAATGTTGATCTTTACGTAACTCAATATTTACAATTAGGTCTTTCTGGAACCTGAACTAACTTTTCAAGCCCAGAAGAATTTCTAATAGTAAAATATTAATGAGTAAATTATCCTTTTTGCATGGAGTACCAAGAAATAGTCAATATAGGACTGGACTGTCAGTAATGACCTGATTAATATTTCTTATTACTGGTAAAAAATATATATATATATGCTCTCCCCCTGATAAAGCAATTTCAGGATATGAGAAATCTATCTTTCTAAATATGAATCCAGGGCTGACCAATAATTTTTAAAATATATTTTTAAAAAATCAAATGTTTTCTGTAATATTGTACTTCCACATTTTATCTTATTTGCATCACAATTAAATCATTTGGGGGTTGTATTGATGGGCCAGATTGTCAGAGCTTTGCCTTTCCATTATAAACAACCTTTAGAATGAAATCTCCTTTATTATATTTTTAATAAGGACCAAATGAGATTTATAGAATACATTTAATAATTTTATAGTTGGGTCGGTTATTCTGCTTTTCTTTCCGTTTTTTGAAATTTAATATGTGAAAATTGGTATTTTATAATCTTAAGGAAATCGATCAGACTGCATTTTTCAAACCTATTATCTTAGCGTGGCTTATAGTAATCCTTCACTTTAAAATCTCTTTTATGGGTATTTAATATGTTGGGATATTTTACATTCTTGCTTGAGTTCTTTCTCGATGGCAGTTATTAAAAAAACCAAATATATATATATATATATATATATATATATATATATATATAGTCACTGGGATTTAGGGGCCAGAAAACCAGTATCCATTTGGGGGTAAATATAGACCACAGCTGCTTATTTTTACAAATAAAACTTTGTTGGAACATAGCTGTACACTTTTACTTACATAGTGTCTGTGGTTGCTTTTGTGCTAACACAACAGAAACCTATATAGCCTACAAAGCCTAAAGTATTTACTACCTGACCCCTTACAGAAAATGTTTACTGACCCAGTATTTTATAGATCAGAACAGTGAATCTCAGAGAAGTCCAGTAACCTGCCCAAATTCACACTAATATGTAACTGACAGAGCTGAGACTTAGATCCAGTCTCCCAGATTCTAGGACCCCTGCTTATAATGTATATATCATAATTCTTCATTATCTTATTGGGCTATTATTATATTATTACTCTCCTATTCTCACTAGTGGTCACAGCTTTTATCTTTTCCCCCCCAAATATTGGATATTTCATTTTATTTTCACTTTTTATAAGTCAAATCTCCAGTCAACACAACTGGTATTTGCAAACCTGCGCAACTTTTAGTTAGTTGCCACATGAAGTCTTAACAAAAATCTTCTAGATTTACCATAAAAAAGGAGCCTGCTGAGAAGATTGGCAATAGCAGAAACCAGAGTATATGAAGGCTCTGTCATACGTGCATTTTTAAAATATGGCATTACCTAGAGTTTTTTTTAATATATATTTATAGCTAGAGTTTTAATGACGTGTACAGTAGGAAAATAAATGGACACATAAAATGCTGTTAGAGAAATTTGAATCTCCCATTGAAAAATCGATTCCATTTTACAAAAACTAGCTCTTCCCACAAGACATTGTGGTTTACAGAGGCTAAATTTTAAAATCTGCTGTCTATATCCATAAATCTATGTATCTATCCAGTGATATATCTGCATCTTGGCATGGATATCCATGGAGTGATCTGAAGAGTAAATAAGCTGCATAATGATGTGCATAGTGTGTTCTAATGTTTATAGGAAAATAAACACCCCATACAGGGCATTATAGTGGAATTTCTCTCCCTCCCCCGCCGACCCCCACCTTCCTCTCCCTCTCCCTCTGTCTCCTTTCCTCCCTCTTTCTCTCTCTCTTTCTTTGTATATGACAGATATACTTCAGTGAAACCCATGAGGTAGATACTGGGGGTTAAAATGGGATGTAAAGAGAAAATTATGTAGTGGGAGATTATTAAATTTTGCATTATATGCAACATTTAAGGGTATAAGGTATCTTTCTATTTCTTATGACTGCACATGGCTTGACAATGATCTTAATTTTTAAATAAAATTAAAGTAAGTTTGTGGCATCATTTAAATGCTACTAAACTCTCAACAAAATAACAATCATAATATTAAAAAGAAATGTAATATTGATGTACACAAGAACATTGACTCTCTATGCTGAGTAACAGAAGCTGGATAAAAATGAGTACATACTGATTCCATTTACATAAAATGCTAGAACATGTAATCTATGGAGACAGCAAGCAAATCAGTGGTTATCTGAGGATGGGGGTGCAGAGAGGGACAAGAGGAAGCAATTGTCAGGGGGTAAGGGGAGACTTATGGGGGTGATGGGTATTTTCACACTTATAATTGTGGTAATGGTTTAACAAGTATACACATATGACCAAACTCATTCAGCGGTCACTTTAAGCATGTGCAATTTATTATATGTCAATTATACTTCAATAAAACCACTTAAAAGGATCGTCTCTTCAGAGAAAAAACAACAACAACTTTGGAAGGAATAGAGATAAAAGATGTTTGGAGGGGAGATGATGTTGTTTTAGAATTCTTTGTAGACAGTTGCCTGTACTGAGAGCAGACAGCTCTTACTTCCCTGCCCTTGGGAAGCCACTGCTCCACCTTAAGTTTCTTTAGAAAGTGGGCTGATCAGTGTTGAGTTTGTGGCTTCCATCCACCATTATTTTAGTCCTCAGGGTGCTTTCAATAACTTTTAGTAGGGTGAGATTTTTGGCCCTCTGGAGGACCTTTAGTCGCTGGCATCGTAGGGTGAGATGTAGCAAACACTTCTATGACGTAGGTGGCCTGGAAGTGATTTGTCTATTTCTTGGGATGATACTGCCACCTACACACCTCAAACCACATAGGTTCTGGCAATGTACACTTTGTCGTGCCCCTCGTCCAGCCCCCTACCCCAAAGACAGAAACGCCAAGCCCCTTTCCACCTTGCCTGTGGGTTCAAGTGTTAAGTAGGAAATTTATCTTCAGCACTCAGTCCTGACCCATTCCTTATCCCCACTGTCTGGTTAACTGTGATTCTGCCAGTGTCCCCCGCAACCTTGCAGGACTCAATGTCCCTCCCTCCTCACACACCTGCCTCTTCCCTTCCTCCCCTGCTCCCACCATGAGAGAACTCGCAGAAACACACAGAAATTTTCACAAGTTGATTTTTATTTAATTAGCATCCGTGTACCCTGATGCCGTAAAATTCCGTGTCTACACAGTTGGCCATTTCTCAGACCTCAGACTTGGCAGATATTTCTGAGGTCTCTGGCCTCCCCCTGAGCTTTACTGGCTCACCAGCTCTTCGCTTGGAGGGGTGTTGCTGCACAGCACTTGGTTCTGCGCGGCCTCTTGGTTCTGCTTGGCCTCTTGGTTCTGCTCTGCATTATTCTGATTTTGATTTAGTGTCTCATCCAGCCTGTGAGAACAGCTGGAGAGTGTTTGTCTTGTAGCTTTCTTCTGCTCTTTTGTAGGGTTGACAGCTTTCTTAGAGGCTTTTTTATTCAGACTCCTTTGATGGGGTTTCCTCACGGTCCTGGCTGTCTTCAGCACCTGGAAGGACAACAGAGTGAGGTCAAAAGGACATTGGATTAGGGAGAAGAAGATGGGCTATTGATGGAAAGGGAGACTTCATGAGAAGGGGTCAGGGCTGAGGAGGGGGTTTGTGCCAGGCAGGGAGAGGGTAGGATTCTTGGGGGAGAGGGAATCCATGAAGAAAACAGCTTGGGTAGGGTCATCTTACGTGGCCACCACGTCTAGGTCTGAGGTTATAGGGAGCCTCATCCACCCTTCTCCGTTTGGCTCTCGAGGGTTTTCGATCCATGTCTGTATCAGGCTCTAGGAGTCTTCGGCACACCTCAGCTGTATTGAAGCCTACCAGTGGTCTACTCCGGGCCTACTGACCACGCTATATATACAGCTCCCCAGGACAATGAAGGGTCCGTACCCTCAGCCAATGGTGGCTAAGGAGGGACTTAGCCATCACAAAGCAGCCCTTGTGACACGTCTGTTGATGTAGCTCAGACATTTCAAAGAACCATTCCTGACACCTGGGGCGGGGTGGTGGGGGGGATGATGATGAGACGGGGTGGGGGGGGGATGATGATGAGGCCAGGATGGCTCAGTTAGAGAGAAGAGTCTTCCCAAGCCGAACTGCCACCCTCCTCATATCCCTATGTTCAGTTGTGGTGGTGCACATGGTAGAGAACAAACCTTTCCTCCAAGCTATTCTCCAAGGCCACCCCTACTCAGTGGTTTATTCTGAGATCTCCCACCCTTAGTTATCAGCTAGTGTTTTGGATATCTTACTTAAAATCCCTCCAAAAGCTGTATGGCTGAATTTAAATATTGGTGGAGATATGAATCGTCTTACAAACTAACAAAAAGACAGCTCCCATGAATAAACATCTCCCTACCTAGAGCATCTGGCATTAAAGCCTGCTGATTTTGATTAAATTATCTTCTGCCCGCTCTGCAACTTAAAGGCAGGGATTAGAATTAACTGCCCACTCACGAAGGTTGCTTTTATTTTTTCTTTTATTCTATTCTTGGACTCTGGCCATATTGTCATCATTGAGTTTGACAAGGTTCTTTCTCCTACAGTTTTTCTATTTTTCTTTCATCCTAGAGTCCAACACTCATTTCCTTCCCACAATTAGGCACCTACTCGGATGTGTTTGAATCATGCCCTCGTATATGTTTGTAGTCTTGCGAAACATATAGCCTTATGAAATATGTCTGTGTGTGAATATGGTGCATTGTGCCGTAGACCTCGTTCTGTTTCTTACCTTATGCTTTTAAGTTCAACTTATGTAGCTATATGTATCTCTAGCTAATTGTTTCTAATGCTGCATCATATTCCATTAGAACGAATATCCCAAGTATAACTTGTCCATTCCTTCCTCTTTTGAGGGACATCTATGTTGGCTCTCCACTCCACTACCAGAAACATTGCTATGAGGAGCATTCTCATTCATGTCTCCCTATGGACTTCTGCATATATTTTTCTGTAATATACGCTCAGGAATAGAATTTCTAGGTCATAGATATCCTTAGTCCGTTTGAGCTGCTAGAACAGAATACCATAGACTGGTGGCTTAAGCAACAAACATTTACTTCTCACAGTTCTGGTGGCTGAAAGGCCAAGATTAGGATGCCAGCATGGTTGGGTCCTGGTGAGGGCCCTCTTCCTGCTTATGTCCTCACATGGCCTAGCTCAGTGTGTACACACAAAGAGAGAGACAGCTATCTCCTGTGTCTTCCTCTTTTTCTAAGGGCATTAATCCCATCATAAGGCCCCCATCCTCATGACCTAATCCAACTTTAGTTTTCTCCCGAAAGCCCCACCTCCAAATACCATCACATCTAGAGGGCTAGGGTTTCAGCATATGGATTTTGGAGGGACACAAACATTGTCTATAAGCAATATTTTTTTCTAAATACTGCCAGGTTGCTCTCCAGAGTGACAGTACCAGTCTATTTTCCCAATAGAATTCTATTATTACTTGTTTCCCTGCATACTCATCAATACACAGTGTGGAAGCAGCTTCTGATATGACTCCCAATAATCCCAGCCTCCTGATGTTCACATGCTTGTGTAATCCACTCTCCTTGAGTGTGGGCTGTACCTAGTGTCCTGCTTCTAATGAGTTGAATCAGTAGAAGCCAGCAAAAGTCATAGGATGTGATCAATATGATTAAGTTTCCTCTTGCTAGAACTTTGTTGCTGACGGTCTCTCTTGCCCCCTTGTTTTCTCATTCTGATGAAAGCACATTGTGTGGTGCTCAGTGAAGAGACTCGCATATCAAGGAACAGCTCCTGAGGACCTGAGCTTTTTAGTGCAACGACCCACAAGGAGCTGCGTGCTACCAACACCCAATTAGGGAAGCAGATCCTTCCCAACTGAGACTGGAGATGAGGTAGCCTTAGAAGATATGCAGAGCCAGAGGACTAGCTAAGCTGCACCCATATTCTTGATCCATAGAAACTCTGAGATAATAGATTCTGTTGTTTCAAGCCACTAAGTTTTGGGGTAAGTTTTTACACAGCAAGTGATAACAAAGACACTTAGTATTACCCGACTTTTAATTTTAAAAAACTCTGATTGGTAAATAGTGTAATCTCCTTTCACTTCTGTGATTACTAGTGATTCAGCTATTTAGATTTTCTATTCTTTAAATTGTTTCTTGGTTAATAATGTTTCTCATTCTATTGGATTTCTTCTCTTTTTCATGTTGGTTTTACCATTCCTTTGTATTTTATGGATACTAATTCTTTGTTAGTGAACTTTGATATGCTTTGGATAATGTTCAATACTTGTGTTATCCTCCACATAGAGTTCCTGCACCATGTGGTATGTGGTGATATCTTTATCATATACCTTTTATTTTGAAGGGGTATTATTTCATTGATCATGGCCTCTAGTACTAGGTTGAATGTAGAGACAATATCAGACATGGATATCCTGAAATTTATGTGCCTAATGTGTTATAGTAATTAGGAGAAGGTTTTCTAGGTTTTATTTTGTTTTATTTGCTACAGAGACTACATCGTGTTAAAGAAGTTTCCTGCTATTCTTAGGTTTTGGAAAGCACTTTGTAAAAAATCATGTGTCTTTACCAAATGCTTTTGGTCTCCCCATTGAGATGATTATTTAAATTAAATGTTTTCCTTATCTTCTTAGGGTGGGGGATCACACAGACGTATTTTCCTATCTTAAATCAGTCTTCTCTTCCTAAGACAAATCTTACTTGATTATGATGCATTATCCTATTATCATATATTATTTTACAGTTTTGTATCTATGTTCATAAGGGAGATAGCCTTTAAATTTCATTGTATGATCCGTTCTATCTCAGCTATGAAACCAAGGTTTATACGAGCCTTATAAGACGGGTTGGTAAGGTTTCTCTCATTTTTTATATTCTGAAACAGCTTGTGTGAGAGGTGGAATTATCTGTTCCTTGAACATTTTGTACAATATATCTCTAAAGCTATATGGATCTAGGGCTTTCCTGTATGTGGAGCAGTGGACAAGGGTGAGTCTGATGACTGTTTTATTTCTGTAATAGTTACAGGCATTTGGATTTGTGAGATGGGCTAATTAATAACACCCATTTCTTCCCTTTCCGAGTTTGGAACCTATTGGTAGATACGTATGCATCAGAGAGACATAGATAACGCTGACTGCAAGTTGTGACTTTAGATCTCTAGCCAAGCAGACTTGCTAATAATTCACCCCTGAATTTGCTCCACTCCTTACTACGTGGCAGATCAGAATTCATCATTCAGCTGGTAGGTTGATCCTGTGAAAAGTGAGTGGATCCGAAGGGGCTGGGTGAAGCATGCCCCACTGCTGCTTACAATTTTACCAAAGAAATCCCTGTCTCTTCCTGGCGAGAAGTGAGTGAGGCTAAATGTGTTTAAAAGTTAGACCAGAGAGAATTCCCTGGTGGTCCAGTGGTTAGGACTCCATGCTTCCACTGCAGGGGGCACGGGTTCAGTCCCTGGTTGGGGAACTAAGATCCTACATGCCACACAGCACTGCCAAAAATAAAGTAAAATAAAATAAAAAGTTATACTAGAACAAGTAAGAGTCTCCCAAACAATTGGCCTTTTCAGGTTTTTCTCTGCAGAATTTAGCCATTTATATTATTTCCCCCAGCAGTATGCTCATTCTTCTTGGGCTTCAAGCTTATTGGCATACACTAATTCATAATATTATTTCGTTACTTTTTAAATTGCTATAGTATTTTTACTTTTCTCATTCATATTTTGCTTTAGTCTTGGCTCTTTTTTTTTTCCTGATGTCTCCCATGGTTTATCTTGTAAATCTTTTAAAGTAATAATTTCTTGATTTTATAATTATTCTTTATTTTTGGTCTGTATTTCCTCATTTGTTTGTTTATATCTATTTCCTCCTTTATGGTTTCTTTCACATTTAGTCTGTTGCCCTTCATTGTAGCTTGTTAAACTGAACACAAAGCTTATTTGTCTTCAATATACTTTTTTGAATTCTGATAAACATATTCAGAGCAGCAATTTTCTCACAGAGTTCTGTGTTAGCTACAAGTCACAAATCTTCTCCTGCTAATTCATGTTAGGAGTATCTCATTTTTATTATTTCTCCTTTCATCCAAGGATTATTAGGTAGTATGATTTTAGTTTCTAAGCATGTTAGGTGTTTAAGCTATCCTTTAAAAGACCTAATTTTATTATAGTCAAACAACACAGTCTGTAGGATATTAACTCATTAAAGTTTTCTGAGACTTTCTTTGTAAACTTGTACATGGTAAACTTTTGAGACTATTCCTTGAGTGCTTGAAAATAATGTGTATCCTCTACTTGTGGAGGGTAAGTTTTCTCTATACCAGTTTGTGCTTATTAATTCTATTATTCAGATCCTCTATCTTTGCTTTTTCTCCTTCTCCTTTGGTTTCTTGTTGCCTGGCATAATGATTTCCATCACTTCCCCTTCACCCACCATAATTCTGATGAGGACCACACTTGGTCAGCAGTCAGTACCTCCTCCGCTGACTAATCTAGTTGGACAGTTGCCTGAGCCTAAAAACTTTTCCAGGTGTCCATCTGATGGCCCTAGGCTGAACCTTCACTGCGAAGTCCCGGAACATCTGCAAGAATTAGAAAAATGTATAGGTCTCTGGACCCCTAGTGAGTGGAGGGGAAATCCCCCTACATTTGTACTTGTGGGGAGTAGAACTGAAACATTTGAGATTTCCCCCAGCTCGGAAATTTTTAATCACAGTTGTTTCTGATCTTTCACACCTTTACTTTTATTATTATAATGTGAGATTTTAGTGAACAGAAAGTGGGAGGCTTTGCTCTCTATTCAGGCAGTGGACATGTAACAACGGCTCAGTAAATGCTTGGACGAGTGAGTGAATGATCACATGAATAAACAAATAGGCACCCGTGAGAATACTGCTACTGGGAAGCACTAAATGTCAACTTTCACATCATCATCTATGATTATTGTGTTGAATAATCCTCATCGTGTTTAAATAAGCATTTCATTAAGACTAATACATATTTATACATGCCAGTAAGCCATTGGTGTTTCTTTCCTCTGATGTCCTTATTCATGTCCCTTTCCTTGGGCCTCTTTGTCCTTAATTTCTCTATCTGTATAAAGTAATTACTCTTTAATTGTGTGAAGGTCATACTGTATTATGTAAAATTACCTTTTGTTTGTCAAATGGATCTGTCTAAAATGGTACCCAGATTCCCATTTGTCTTTTGAGAAATGTGTTCATCATCTTTCTGGCATATAGACATCCTTAATTTTTTTCTAGTAAGCTATAATTTTTTCTTTATGGCTTATAGTTGATATGGTTTTTTAAACATATTATTGTTTGGAGCAAGTATTAGAGATTTGAAGGCACTGAGGCTTATTGTTCTCTCTTGTAAAATCTTTAGCAAGCTCTTCTGGTATTTCTGATATCTTTTTTTTTTTTAATATTTCTTTTTTTTTTTAACATCTTTATTGGGGTATAATTGCTTTACAATGGTGTGTTAGTTTCTGCTTTATAACAAAGTGAATCAGTCATACATAAACATATGTTCCCATATGTCTTCCCTCTTGCATCTCCCTCCCTCCCACCCTCCCTATCCCACCCCTCCAGGCTGTCACAAAGCACCGAGCCAATATCCCTGTGCCATGCGGCTGCTTCCCACTAGCTATCTACCTTACTACGTTTGTTAGTGTGTATATGTCCATGACTCTCTCTCGCCCTGTCACAGCTCACCCTTCCCCCTCCCCATATCCTCAAGTCCGTTCTCTAGGAGGTCTGCGTCTTTATTCCTGCCTTACCCCTAGGTACTTCATGACATTTTTCTTTTCTTAAATTCCATATATATGTGTTAGCATACGGTATTTGTCTTTTTCTTTCTGACTTACTTCACTTTGTATGACAGACTCTAGGTCTATCCACCTCATTACAAATAGCTCAATTTCGTTTCTTTTTACGGCTGAGTAATATTCCATTGTATATATGTGCCACATCTTCTTTATCCATTCATCCGACGATGGGCACTTAGGTTGTTTCCATCTCCGGGCTATTGTAAATAGAGCTGCAATGAACATTTTGGTACATGACTCTTTTTGAATTTTGGTTTTCTCAGGGTATATGCCTAGTAGTGGGATTGCTGGGTCATATGGTAGTTCTATTTGTAGTTTTTTAAGGAACCTCCATACTGTTCTCCATAGTGGCTGAACCAATTCACATTCCCACCAGCAGTGCAAGGGTGTTCCCTTTTCTCCACACCCTCTCCAGCATTTATTGTTTCTAGATTTTTTGATGATGGCCATTCTGACTGGTGTGAGATGATATCTCATTGTAGTTTTGATTTGCATTTCTCTAATGATTAATGATGTTGAGCATTCTTTCATGTGTTTGTTGGCAGTCTGTATATCTTCTTTGGAGAAATGTCTATTTAGGTCTTCTGCCCATTTTTGGATTGGGTTGTTTGTTTTTTTGTTATTGAGCTGCATGAGCTGCTTGTAAATTTTGGAGATTAATCCTTTGTCGGTTGCTTCATTTGCAAATATTTTCTCCCATTCTGAGGGTTGTCTTTTGGTCTTGTTTATGGTTTCCTTTGCTGTGCAAAAGCTTTGAAGTTTCATTAGGTCCCATTTGTTTATATTTGTTTTTATTTCCATTACTCTAGGAGGTGGGTCAGAAAGGATCTTGCTGTGATTTATGTCATAGAGTGTTCTGCCTATGTTTTCCTCTAAGAGTTTGATAGTTTCTGGCCTTATATTTAGGTCTTTAATCCATTTTGAGCTTATTTTTGTGTATGGTGTTAGGGAGTGATCTAATGTCATACTTTTACATGTATCTGTCCAGTTTTCCCAGCACCACTTATTGAAGAGGCTGTCCTTTCTCCACTGTACATTCCTGCCACCTTTACCAAAGATAAGGTGTCCATATGTGCGTGGGTTTATCTCTGGGCTTTCTATCCTGTTCCATTGATCTATCTTTCTGTTTTTGTGCCAGTACCATACTGTCTTGATTACTGTAGCTTTGTAGTATAGTCTGAAGTCAGGGAGCCTGATTCCTCCAGCTCCTTTTTTCGTTCTCAAGATTGCTTTGGCTATTCGGGGTCTTTTGTGTTTCCATACAAATTGCAAAATTTTTTGTTCTAGTTCTGTGAAAAATGTCAGTGGTAGTTTGATAGGGATTGCATTGAACCTATAGATTGCTTTGGGTAGTAGAGTCATTTTCACAATGTTGATTCTTCCAATCCAAGAACATGGTATATCTCTCCATCTATTTGTATCATCTTTAATTTCTTTCATCAGTGTCTTATAATTTTCTGCATACAGGTCTTTTGTCTCCTTAGGTAGGTTTATTCCTAGATATTTTATTCTTTTTCTTGCAATGGTAAATGGGAGTGTTTTCTTGATTTCAATTTCAGATTTTTCATCATTAGTGTATAGGAATGCCAGAGATTTCTGTGCATTAATTTTGTATCCTGCTACTTTACCAAATTCATTGATTAGCTCTAGTAGTTTTCTGGTAGCATCTTTAGGATTCTCTATGTATTGTATCATGTCATCTGCAAACAGTAACAGCTTTACTTCTTCTTTTCCGATTTGGATTCCTTTTATTTCCTTTTCTTCTCTGATTGCTGTGGCTAAAACTTCCAAAACTATGTTGAATAACAGTAGTGAGAGTGGGCAACCTTGTCTTGTTCCTGATCTTAGTGGAAATGCTTTCAGTTTTTCACCATTGAGGATGATGTTGGCTGTGTGCTTGTCATATATGGCCTTTATTATGTTGAGGAAAGTTCCCTCTATGCCTACTTTCTGCAGGGTTTTTATCATAAATGGGTGTTGAATTTTGTCAAAAGCTTTCTCTGCATCTATTGAGATGATCATATGGTTTTTCTCCTTCAATTTGTTAATATGGTGTATCACATTGATAGATTTGCGTATATTGAAGAAACCTCGCATTCCTGGAATAAACCCCACTTGATCATGGTGTATGAACCTTTTAATGTGCTTTTGGATTCTGTTTGCTAGTATTTTGTTGAGGATTTTTGCATCTATGTTCATCAGTGTTATTGGCCTGTCGTTTTCTTTCTTTGTGACATCCTTGTCTGGTTTTGGTATCAAGGTGATGGTGGCCTCGTAGAAGGAATTCGGGAGTGCTCCTCCCTCTGCTATATTTTGGAAGAGTTTGAGAAGGATAGGCGTTAGCTCTTCATTAAATGTTTGATCGAATTCGCCTGTGAAGCCATCTGGTCCTGGGCTTTTGTTTGTTGGAAGATTTTTAATCACCATTTCAATTTCAGTGCTTGTGATTGGTCTGTTCATATTTTCTATTTCTTCCTGATTCAGTCTTGGCAGGTTGTGCATTTCTAAGAATTTGTCCATTTCTTCCAGATTGTCCATTTTATTGGCATAGAGTTGCTTGTAGTAATCTCTCATGATCTCTTTTATTTCTGCAGTGTCAGTTGTTACCTCTCCTTTTTCATTTCTAATTCTATTGATTTGAGTCTTCTCCCTTTTTTTCTTGATGAGTCTGGCTAGTGGTTTATCTATTTTGTTTATCTTCTCAAAGAACCAGCTTTTAGTTTTATTGATCTTTGCTATTGTTTCCTTCATTTCTTTTTCATTTATTTCTGATCTGATTTTTATGATTTCTTTCCTTCTGCTAGCTTTGAGGTTTTTTTGTTCTTCTTTCTCTAATTGCTTGAGGTGCAAGGTTAGGTTGTTTATTCGAGATGTTTCCTGCTTCTTAAGGTGGGCTTGTATTGCTATAAACATCTCCCTTAGAACTGCTTTTGCTGCATCCCACAGGTTTTGGGTCGTTGTGTCTCCATTGT
Source organism: Leucopleurus acutus (assembly GCF_964270905.1). Classification (NCBI taxonomy): domain Eukaryota; kingdom Metazoa; phylum Chordata; class Mammalia; order Artiodactyla; family Delphinidae; genus Leucopleurus; species Leucopleurus acutus. The sequence goes on along the minus strand of NC_139148.1, from coordinate 8,962,596 downwards.
CATTTGTTTCTAGGTATTTTTTTATTTCCTCTTTGATTTCTTCAGTGATCACTTCATTATTAAGTAGTGTATTGTTTAGCCTCCATGTGTTTGTATTTTTTACAGATCTTTTCCTGTAATTGATATCTAGTCTCATGGCGTTGTGGTCAGAAAAGATACTTGATACAATTTCAGTTTTCTTAAATTTACCAAGACTTGATTTGTGACCCAAGATACGATCTATCCTGGAGAATGTTCCATGAGCACTTGAGAAAAATGTGTATTCTGTTGTTTTTGGATGGAGTGTCCTATAAATATCAATTAAGTCCATCTTGTTTAATGTATCATTTAAAGCTTGTGTTCCCTTATTTATTTTCATTTTGGATGATCTGTCCATGGGTGAAAGTGGGGTGTTTAAGTCCCCTACTATGAATGTGTTACTGTCCATTTCCCCTTTTATGGCTGTTAGTATTTGCCTTATGTATTGAGGTGCTCCTATGTTGGGTGCATAAATATTTACAATTGTTATATCTTCTTCTTGGATCGATCCCTTGATCATTATGTAGTGTCCTTCTTTGTCTCTTCTAATAGTCCTTATTTTAAAGTCTATTTTGTCTGATATGAGAATTGCTACTCCAGCTTTCTTTTGGTTTCCATTTGCATGGAATATCTTTTTCCATCCCCTTACTTTCAGTCTGTATGTGTCTCTAGGTCTGAAGTGGGTCTCTTGTAGACAGCATATATAAGGGTCTTGTTTTTGTATCCATTCAGCTAATCTGTGTCTTTTGGTGGGAGCATTTAGTCCATTTACATTTAAGGTAATTATCGATATGTATGTTCCTATTCCCATTTTCTAAATTGTTTTGGGTTCGTTATTATAGGTCTTTTCCTTCTCTTGTGTTTCTTGCCTAGAGAAGATCGTTTAGCATTTGTTGTAAAGCTGGTTTGGTGGTGCTGAACTCTCTCAGCTTTTGCTTGTCTGTAAAGGTTTTAATTTCTCCATCAAATCTGAATGAGATCCTTGCTGGGTAGAGTAGTCTTGGCTGCAGGTTTTTCTCCTTCATCACTTTCAGTATGTCCTGCCACTCCCTTCTGGCTTGTAGGGTTTCTGCTGAGAGATCAGCTGTTAACCTTATGGGGATTCCCTTGTGTGTTATTTGTTGTTTTTCCCTTGCTGCTTTTAATATGCTTTCTTTGTATTTAATTTTTGACAGTTTGATTAATATGTGTCTTGGCGTATTTCTCCTTGGATTTATCCTGTATGGGACTCTCTGTGCTTCCTGGACTTGATTAACTATTTCCTTTCCCATATTAGGGAAGTTTTCAACTATAATCTCTTCAAATATTTTCTCAGTCCCTTTCTTTTTCTCTTCTTCTTCTGGAACCCCTATAATGTGAATGTTGGTGCGTTTAATGTTGTCCCAGAGGTCTCTGAGACTGTCCTCAGTTCTTTTCATTCTTTTTTCTTTATTCTGCTCTGCAGTAGTTATTTCCACTATTTTATCTTGCAGGTCACTTATCCGTTCTTCTGCCTCAGTTATTCTGCTATTGATCCCATCTAGAGTACTTTTAATTTCATTTATTGTGTTGTTCATCGTTGCTTGTTTCATCTTTATTTCTTCTAGGTCCTTGTTAACTGTTTCTTGCATTTTGTCCATTCTATTTCCAAGATTTCGGATCATCCTTACTATCATTATTCTGAATTCTTTTTCAGGTAGACTGCCTATTTCCTCTTCATTTGTTAGGTCTGGTGCATTTTTATCTTGCTCCTTTATCTGCTGTGTGTTTTTCTGTCTTCTCATTTTGCTTATCTTACTGTGTTTGGGGTCTCCTTTTTGCAGACTGCAGGTGCGTAGTTCCCGCTCTTTTTGATGTCTGTCTCCAGTGGCTAAGGTTGGTTCAGGGGGTTGTGTAGGCTTCCTGGTGGAGGGGACTAGTGCCTGTGTTGTGGTGGATGAGGCTGGATCTTGTCTCTCTAGTGGGCAGGTTCACGTCTGGTGGTGTGTTTTGGGGTGTCTGTGGCCTTATTATGATTTTAGGCAGCCTCTCTGCTAATGGGTGGGGTTGTGTTCCTGTTTTGCTAGTTGTTTGGCATAGGTTGTCCAGCACTGTGGCTTGCTGGTCGTTGAGTGAAGCTGGGTGCTGGTGTTAAGATGGAGGTCTCTGGGAGATTTTCGCCGTTTGATATTATGTGGATCTGGGAGGTCTCTTGTTGACCAGTGTCCTGAAGTTGGCTCTCCTACCTCAGAGGCAGAGCCCTGACTCCTGGCTGGAGCACCAAGAGCCTTTCATCCACACGGCTCAGAATAAAAGGGAGAAAAAGTAGAGAGAATTAGTAGAAGTATGAAGAAAGAAAGAAAGAAAGAAAGAAAGAAAGAAAGGAGCGAAGGAAGGAAGGAAGGAGGGAAGAAAGAAAGAAGCAAAGAAGGAAAGAAGGGAAGAAGTAAAGAAAGGAGGGAGGGAGGGAGGAAGGAAGGAAGGACGGAAAGAAGGAAAAAAGACAGAAAGAAAGAAGATACAGTAAAATAAAATAAAGTATAATAAAGTTATTGAGTTAAAAAATACTTATTTAGAAAAAAAAAGGGACGGATAGAACTTTAGGACAAATGGTGGAAGCAAAGCTATACAGACAAAATCTTACACAGAAGCATACACATACACCCTCACAAAAAGAGGTAAAGGGGATAAAATCATAGATCTTGCTCTCAGAGACCACCTCCTCAATTTGGGATGATTCGTTGTCCAAGGATGGAGGGAAGGAAGGAAGGAAGGAAAGAAAGAAAGAAAGAAAGAAAGAAAGAAAGAAAGAAAGAAAGAAAGAAAGAAAGAAAGAAGGTAAAGTGTAATAAAGTTATTAAATTTATTAAGAAAAAATTTTTTTAAAAAAACCATGGACGGATAGAACCCTAGGACAAATGGTGGAAGCAAAACTATACAGACAAGATCTCACACAGAAGCATACACATACACATTCACAAAAAGAGGAAAAGGGGGAAAAAATCATAGATCTTGCTCTCGAAGTCCTCCTCCTCAATTTGGGATGACTCGTTGTCTATTCAGGTATTCCACAGATGCAGGTACATCAAGTTGATTGTGGAGCTTTAATCCGCTGCTTCTGAGGCTGCTGGGAGAGATTTCCCTTTCTCTTCTTTGTTCTCACAGCTCCCAGGGGCTCAGCTTTGGATTTGGCCCCGCCTCTGCGTGTAGGTCGCTGGAGGGCGTCTGTTTTGTGCTCAGACAGGACGGGGTTAAAGGAGCCGCTGATTCGGGGGTTCTGGCGCACTGAGGCCGGGGGAGAGGGAGGGGCACGGCGTGCGGGGTGGGCCTGCGGCGGCAGAGGCCGGCATGACGTTGTACCAACCTGAGGCCCGCCGTGCGTTCTCCCGGGGAAGTTGTCCCTGGATCCCCTCTTTTCACTTTTTAACTCTTCTCCGGAGGGATCGAATCAGCGCATGTCCCCGGCGCCGGCTGCCCTGGGGCCGCAGTGCCGCCGCGCTGGGTCTGTGCGTGGTCAGCTCGGCCGGCCCCCCTAGTTACTTTTAATTTTACATCTCCAGCTGGCGTGCAGTTCCAAGATTCTGGAGAAACCCTTTTTAATTGGGGGATGTGTACCCAGGTTCAATTCCCTGAAATTTGTCTGATCTGGGTAGTGAGAAGGACCTGGTATCGTCCCTTCCAAGGAGGTTCAAGGGCAGTCATATTCTTCGTGATTCGAAATCAGAAGAGTGGGAGAAAATTGGAAACATTAGTTTGGAGAGTTGCAACCAGACATCTGAGGAAACTAGAAGAACTCAGGATCCAGTTCAGTTTACAGATACACAGTTCTTTCCTCTCACCTTTCTTATTTCTAACTAGCTTTAATTACATATATTTATTAGAATTCTTGACCTTTTAGAATCCTTTATTCCTAGTGAAAACTAAGAAGTAACCAATGTGGACTGTTTGTTACACTAGCATTCTGTGGATTGGCAAATTTATAAATACTTTTCACACTTTCTAGAAGTATATTCTTCCTCTTAGTAATTTTTCAATGTGGCACAAAATATGCTTACTGATAGAACCGAATATCTTCAGTTCCTCTGCCAAAGAAAGCCAAAAGTGGATAAATCTATGTTCAGTAATTAACGTTGCAGTATTTTATCTTACTTGGAAATGATCTAGATGTTTGATGACTAGCCTTCATTTAACTTATCTCATCCAACTTTAAGGTTTTAAGTTACCAAAAAGAGTTTGGAAACTATTCTTAAGCAAATATACCATAAGGCATGATTATTGCTGAAAAGTACACTTACAAATTTTTATCTTACATCTCCTTAATTTACTTGTTCTTAACAATTGTTTAGATTACTCCTGAAAATTTCATGAGACATTGAACAGCCAGTCATCATCTTAAGTTACCATTCTTGCTGACAAATTATGTAACAGAGATTGCAAAAGCGTATTTGACTTTAGTTAACCTTGGTAGAATAAAAATATTCTACTTAATACTGATCACTCTAAAGACATGCCTGTTTCAATTAAACCAACAGACTTAAACTAGCTTTCATTCACCAAAGATTATGCTAGATCACGTGAGCTTGAAAAACACTTGGGTTGGTCTGTACATTTCTTAGCATACACTTGATTTATATAAATGTTTGTTTTTTCAGCCTATTAAATAGAGCTCTTTACAAATGAATTTTGGCTATACCATCCAAAGGTAGAAGAATATCACATATTTATCACCTACATACATAAACATACAGACAGATGCAGAGGTCTCATAGCTTTTGTTTCAATTTTTTAGGCATGAGATACATACAATAATGCAAAATTCACTAGTTTATAAAAGAATGGTTGGGTTCCAATTGTGTTTCTGGCAGATAGAATAAGTTAAGTTTACCTGCTCAGATGGTTAAAGATTTTACTAATACTAGTGGGAAAAAGTGTTAAGATTTTTCATTCACTCAATGTCCAAATAGCTGCTGCTGCCACTTCTTTTTTCCCCGATAGGAATGACTTCCCTGGAGTTTGTATTTCATGAGATGCCTCTGGGCATCCTAGAGAAGACCAGGTAAAACATTGATATCTCACAGCTCTCCCTGGGAGGGAAAGGCTCCATAACCAATGTGTTTTCCAGCCAATGTAAATTGGGAAAGGAAGGGACAACGTGAAATTTTCCCTTCCTCTCTCGACCAGGCTCCACAGATTTTGGAGAGCTGACCTTGGTAAGAATTCTTACCCTTTGCCAGGCTTCTGCCAGTTTTCCCAGGATGCCGTCTGCAGGATTCGGAGTGAGTGGGGTGTCCCAGTAGGTCTCATCCTGGTCACTAGAAACTGTAGAGGAGGAAGAATAACTTTCCCTCTACCCTTCAGAGTGAGTGCCTGGCTGAGACCCCTTTCCTCTAGGGCACCTCGTAAGGGGATAAGGTTATCTCAGGTGGTTAAAAGTTCTCCACTGTGGCCACTGTAATTCAGGATTATCTTTGGTAAGGTTAACCTTAAAACAAAATTTTATTCACCTGAGGCCTCATACTGGACCCAGTCCGGTTTCTAGGTCAAACCCAATCTGTCCTGGACCGGGTCTGGTTTCTAAGTTGGACCCAGTCCGTCCCCAGACCCATTTCGGTTTCTAAGGCGGAACCACTTTGTTCTGCACCGGCTCCAGTTTCAAAGTCGGCCGGACCGAGTTTGTCATCGGACCTGGTCCATTTTCTAAGTCGCCCTGGTCCTCGTCCCCTTTGTAAGTTGGACACAGTTCGTCCCTGGAATCGGTTCGGTTGCTGAGTCGGAACAAGTCTGATTCTGGCCAGTTTCTCGCCCCACTCCGGAGAAAGAAAGGCTCGAAGTCTGAAAGCTCATAACGTAAACGCCGGAGCTGGGATCCAGCCTCCGAGACGAACTCGCCCACCTCCAGAGGCAGCGAGCAGGCAGCCGGTCAAGGGGCTTCACAGGTACCTCTGCTTGTTTGCTCAGTGCTCCTGGGGGCTCCTTTGGTTCCCTGTTCTGACATCAGAACTATTAAAAGATAAACTGAGGCATATTAAAAATTCTTAAGAGTTTGAACAAAACTCAGAATCGGGCAGCACCAAACCGGAAGTGGTTAGGAGTGGCCTGCTGACCGGAACTGGGTGGGGGGAACTTTTATAGAGAAAAGGCATAACCAAGGTAAGGAAACTATCGATGGGATGTAGCGTCAAGCTTAGTTGGCTGTTTGGGATTGGTCGTCCTTAGGTTTCAATCTGGTAACCTTGAGGCATTTACAGGATTAGATTTTGATTTTGGTTTGCTTATATAGGCCTCCAAGGCATTAGAGCCACCTCCATCTAAGGACCTCCTTGTTTAATTAATTCAACACTCGAGCTGAAGTTTATAAGGTATTTTCCTCCTCCACTTTTTTTTTTTGCAGGGGATTAGCGGATTAAGATAGCTATCAAATCTCTTATAACAGAAATCTTTTTTTCTTTCTCGTAATAGGTCCTCTAGTGGGCGACTGACCTGCAGAGATCCCTTCTCTTGGCTATAGCAAGGTATGTCCATGTGGCAAATTAATTGTTCACACGTGGCCTTTGGCTGTTCCAGGTCCGTGGCTGCTAGCAGAACCCCAGTTTTGTACAGGTGTTTGCCTTCCCAAGTCCTCAGAGTAGACCTCCCACCAGAGATCGTAGGCCTGGCTTCTGAGTATACATATGGAATAGCTGGGGAACTTTTAAAACCTACTCTTGCCTAGCGTTAACATTGTTTCCACAGCTCCCAGCTGATTCCAATGTGCAGCTAGGCCTGAGAACCATTCCTCTTGCTGTGATTGGTTTCGGGCATGGACATGTGATATAGTCCCGGCCACTGAGAGAAGTTTTCATGGGGAGGGGAAAGAGCGGGGGCGAGCACATCTGGAAGGAAAGATCCCCCTCTCTCTGCCCAGAGAGGCGTGGATGTGATAAAAGCGCTCCTCTTTCTTACTGGTCTTTATTGTCTGCGTGGGAATGTCGGTTAAGTGCTGCAGCCAGCCATCCTCGGTGCTCTGAGGATAAGTGTAAAATGCTAGGGCGGGAACGCTTGCCTGGGTCTTTGATACGTTGTTGCGTCTCTGGCTCACTGAAATTAACCAACCGCGCTGCCTAACTCCAGGCTGCCTGTTATGCGGTATAATAAATCCTGGTGCAGCCCAAACTGCCCTGATCACACCTCTTGTGCAGTGGTAGAGAGTTAAGTTACTGGCACCTAGCATGATCTTTACTGCTCATTTGGGTGTTATTGGTGAAATGGCCCTCCCACTGAGAATGCGTTTTCTTTTTTAACCTGGACATAAAGACGTAAGCGCTGGTGACTTTGAAGAAGTGCTTCGCATGTATTCAGGGTTAAATAGGCTTTGTGAATGAAGGGTAAACCTAATGACCATATATGATACAGTTTCAACTGGAATCGCTCTTTAATGTTAGAAAGAAACTTTAAATGAATCTCTGGAACAGCCCATTGATGAGTTGTAACAGCCTATGGCCTAAGTTTGACCTTGCAAGTAGATACTTTTTTGTTACTTTTGTCTTGGGTGATATGCAGACCTACATTGTAACAATGTGTTTTGTGGTTAGGGAATATTCTGATACAAAGTTGTAGTTACTCTTTTACAAAAGTTGCAATGCTTTTTTTTTTTTTTTTTTTTTTTTTGCGGTACGCGGGCCTCTCACTGTTGTGGCCTCTCCCGTTGCGGAGCACAGGCTCCGGACGCGCAGGCTCAGTGGCCGTGGCTCACGGACCCAGCCGCTCCGCGGCACGTGGGATCTTCCCGGACCGGGGGCACGAACCCGGGTCCCCTGTATCGGCAGGCGGACTCTCGACCACTGCGCCACCAGGGAAGCCCCCTAGTTACTTTTTTAAATTTTTTTTCACTTTTTTTTTTAACATCTTTATTGGGGTATAATTGCTTTACAGTGGTGTGTTAGTTTCTGCTTTATAACAAGGTGAATCAGTTATACATATACATATGTTCCCATATCTCTTCCCTCTTGCGTCTCCCTCCCTCCCACCCTCCCTATCCCACCCCTCCAGGCGGTCACAAAGCACCGAGCCAATATCCCTGTGCCATGCGGCTGCTTCCCACTAGCTATCTGCCTTACGTTTGTTAGTGTGTATATGTCCATGACTCTCTCTCGCCCTGTCACAGCTCACCCTTCCCCCTCCCCATATCCTCAAGTCCGTTCTCCAGTAGGTCTGTGTCTTTATTCCTGTCTTACCCCTAGGTTCTTCATGACACATTTTTTTTCTTCTTCAATTCCATATATATGTGTTAGCATACGGTATTTGTCTTTTTCTTTCTGACTTACTTCACTCTGTATGACAGACTCTAGGTCTATCCACCTCATTACAAATAGCTCAATTTCGTTTCTTTTTATGGCTGAGTAATATTCCATTGTATATATGTGCCACATCTTCTTTATCCATTCATCCGATGATGGGCACTTAGGTTGTCTCCATCTCCGGGCTATTGTAAATAGAGCTGCAATGAACATTATGGTACATGACTCTTTTTGAATTTTGGTTTTCTCAGGGTATATGCCCAGTAGTGGGATTGCTGGGTCATATGGTAGTTCTATTTGTAGTTTTTTAAGGAACCTTCATACTGTTCTCCATAGTGGCTGAACCAATTCACATTCCCACCAGCAGTGCAAGAGGGTTCCCTTTTCTCCACACCCTCGCCAGCATTTATTGTTTCTAGATTTTTTGATGATGGCCATTCTGATTGGTGTGAGATGATATCTCATTGTAGTTTTGATTTGCATTTCTCTAATGATTAATGATGTTGAGCATTCTTTCATGTGTTTGTTGGCAGTCTGTATATCTTCTTTGGAGAAATGTCTATTTAGGTCTTTGGCCCATTTTTGGATTGGGTTGTTTGTTTTTTTGTTATTGAGCTGCATGAGCTGCTTGTAAATTTTGGAGATTAATCCTTTGTCGGTTGCTTCATTTGCAAATATTTTCTCCCATTCTGAGGGTTGTCTTTTGGTCTTGTTTATGGTTTCCTTTGCTGTGCAGAAGCTTTGAAGTTTCATTAGGTCCCATTTGTTTATTTTTGTTTTTATTTCCATTACTCTAGGAGGTGGGTCAGAAAGGACCTTGCTGTGATTTATGTCATAGAGTGTTCTGCCTATGTTTTCCTCTAAGAGTTTGATAGCTTCTGGCCTTACATTTAGGTCTTTAATCCATTTTGAGCTTATTTTTGTGTATGGTGTTAGGGAGTGATTTAATCTCATACTTTTACATGTACCTGTCCAGTTTTCCCAGCACCACTTATTGAAGAGGCTGTCCTTTCTCCACTGTACATTCCTGCCACCTTTACCAAAGATAAGGTGTCCATATGTGCGTGGGTTTATCTCTGGGCTTTCTATCCTGTTCCATTGATCTATCTTTCTGTTTTTGTGCCAGTACCATACTGTCTTGATTACTGTAGCTTTGTAGTATAGTCTGAAGTCAGGGAGCCTGATTCCTCCAGCTCCTTTTTTCGTTCTCAAGATTGCTTTGGCTATTCGGGGTCTTTTGTGTTTCCATACAAATTGCAAAATTTTTTGTTCTAGTTCTGTGAAAAATGCCAGTGGTAGTTTGATAGGGATTGCATTGCACCTATAGATTGCTTTGGGTAGTAGAGTCATTTTCACAATGTTGATTCTTTCAAATCCAAGAACATGGTATATCTCTCCATCTATTTGTATCATCTTTAATTTCTTTCATCAGTGTCTTATAATTTTCTGCATACAGGTCTTTTGTCTCCTTAGGTAGGTTTATTCCTAGATATTTTATTCTTTTTGTTGCAATGGTAAATGGGAGTGTTTTCTTGATTTCAATTTCAGATTTTTCATCATTAGTATATAGGAATGCCAGAGATTTCTGTGCATTAATTTTGTATCCTGCCACTTTACCAAATTCATTGATTAGCTCTAGTAGTTTTCTGGTAGCATCTTTAGGATTCTCTATGTATAGTATCATGTCATCTGCAAACAGTGACAGCTTTACTTCTTCTTTTCCGATTTGGATTCCTTTTATTTCCTTTTCTTCTCTGATTGCTGTGGCTAAAACTTCCAAAACTATGTTGAATAAGAGTGGTGAGAGTGGGCAACCTTGTCTTGCTCCTGATCTTAGCGGAAATGCTTTCAGTTTTTCACCATTGAGGATGATGTTTGCTGTGGGCTTGTCATATATGGCCTTTATTATGTTGAGGAAAGTTCCCTCTATGCCTACTTTCTGCAGGGTTTTTATCATAAATGGGTGTTGAATTTTGTCAAAAGCTTTCTCTGCATCTATTGAGATGATCATGTGGTTTTTCTCCTTCAATTTGTTAATATGGTTTATCACATCGATAGATTTGCGTATATTGAAGAAACCTCGCATTCCTGGAATAAACCCCACTTGATCATGGTGTATGAACCTTTTAATGTGCTTTTGGATTCTGTTTGCTAGTATTCTGTTGAGGATTTTTGCATCTATGTTCATCAGTGATATTGGCCTGTCGTTTTCTTTCTTTGTGACATCCTTGTCTTGTTTTGGTATCAAGGTGATGGTGGCCTCGTAGAAGGAATTTGGGAGTGTTCCTCCCTCTGCTATATTTTGGAAGAGTTTGAGAAGGATAGGCGTTAGCTCTTCTCTAAATGTTTGATCGAATTCGCCTGTGAAGCCATCTGGTCCTGGGCTTTTGTTTGTTGGAAGATTTTTAATCACAGTTTCAATTTCAGTGCTTGTGATTGGTCTGTTCATATTTTCTGTTTCTTCCTGATTCAGTCTTGGCAGGTTGTGCATTTCTAAGAATTTGTCCATTTCTTCCAGATTGTCCATTTTATTGGCATAGAGCTGCTTGTAGTAATCTCTCATGATCTTTTGTATTTCTGCAGTGTCAGTTGTTACTTCTCCTTTTTCATTTCTAATTCTATTGATTTGAGTCTTCTCCCTTTTTTTCTTGATGTGTCTGGCTAGTGGTTTATCTATTTTGTTTATCTTCTCAAAGAACCAGCTTTTAGTTTTATTGATCTTTGCTATTGTTTCCTTCATTTCTTTTTCATTTATTTCTGATCTGATTTTTATGATTTCTTTCCTTCTGCTAGCTTTGGGGTATTTTTGTTCTTCTTTCTCTAATTGCTTGAGGTGCAAGGTTAGGTTGTTTATTCGAGATGTTTCCTGCTTCTTAAGGTGGGCTTGTGTTGCTATAAACTTCCCTCTTAGAACTGCATTTGCTGCATCCCACAGGTTTTGGGTCGTTGTGTCTCCATTGTCATTTGTTTCTAGGTATTTTTTTATTTCCTCTTTGATTTCTTCAGTGATCACTTCATTATTAAGTAGTGTATTGTTTAGCCTCCATGTGTTTGTATTTTTTACAGATCTTTTCCTGTAATTGATATCTAGTCTCATGGCGTTGTGGTGGTCGGAAAAGATACTTGATACAATTTCAATTTTCTTAAATTTACCAAGGCTTGATTTGTGACCCAAGATATGATCTATCCTGGAGAATGTTCCATGAGCACTTGAGAAAAATGTGTATTCTGTTGTTTTTGGATGGAGTGTCCTATAAATATCAATTAAGTCCATCTTGTTTAACGTATCATTTAAAGCTTGTGTTCCCTTATTTATTTTCATTTTGGATGATCTGTCCATGGGTGAAAGTGGGGTGTTAAAGTCCCCTACTATGAATGTGTTACTGTCGATTTCCCCTTTTATGGCTGTTAGTATTTGCCTTATGTATTGAGGTGCTCCTATGTTGGGTGCATAAATATTTACAATTGTTATATTTCTTCTTGGATCGATCCCTTGATCATTATGTAGTGTCCTTCTTTGTCTCTTCTAATAGTCCTTATTTTAAAGTCTATTTTGTCTGATATGAGAATTGCTACTCCAGCTTTCTTTTGGTTTCCATTTGCATGGAATATCTTTTTCCATCCCCTTACTTTCAGTCTGTATGTGTCTCTAGGTCTGAAGTGGGTCTCTTGTAGACAGCATATATAAGGGTCTTGTTTTTGTATCCATTCAGCCAATCTGTGTCTTTTGGTGGAAGCATTTAGTCCGTTTACATTTAAGGTAATTATTGATATGTATGTTCCTATTCCCATTTTCTAAATTGTTTTGGGTTCGTTATTATAGGTCTTTTCCTTCTCTTGTGTTTCTTGCCTAGAGAAGTTCCTTTAGCATTTGTTGTAAAGCTGGTTTGGTGGTGCTGAACTCTCTCAGCTTTTGCTTGTCTATAAAGGTTTTAATTTCTCCATGGAATCTGAATGAGACCCTTGCTGGGTAGAGTAGTCTTGGTTGCAGGTTTTTCTCCTTCATCTCTTTCAGTATGTCCTGCCAGTCCCTTCTGGCTTGTAGGGTTTCTGCTGAGAGATCAGCTGTTAACCTTATGGGGATTCCCTTGTGTGTTATTTGTTGTTTTTCCCTTGCTGCTTTTAATATGCTTTCTTTGTATTTAATTTTTGACAGTTTGATTAATATGTGTCTTGGCGTATTTCTCCTTGGATTTATCCTGTATGGGACTCTCTGTGCTTCCTGGACTTGATTAACTATTTCCTTTCCCATATTAGGGAAGTTTTCAACTATAATCTCTTCAAATATTTTCTCAGTCCCTTTCTTTTTCTCTTCTTCTTCTGGAACCCCTATAATGCGAAAGTTGGTGCATTTAATGTTGTCCCAGAGGTCTCTGAGACTGTCCTCAGTTCTTTTCATTCTTTTTTCTTTATTCTGCTCTGCAGTAGTTATTTCCACTATTTTATCTTGCAGGTCACTTATCCGTTCTTCTGCCTCAGTTATTCTGCTATTGATCCCATCTAGAGTACTTTTAATTTCATTTATTGTGTTGTTCATCGTTGCTTGTTTCATCTTTATTTCTTCTAGGTCCTTGTTAACTGTTTCTTGCATTTTGTCCATTCTATTTCCAAGATTTTGGATCATCTTTACTATCATTATTCTGAATTCTTTTTTCAGGTAGACTGCCTATTTCCTCTTCATTTGTTAGGTCTGGTACATTTTTATCTTGCTCCTTTATCTGCTGTGTGTTTTTCTGTCTTCTCATCTTGCTTAACTTACTGCGTTTGGGGTCTCCTTTTTGCAGGCTGCAGGTTCGTAGTTCCCGCTGTTTTTGATGTCTGTCTCCAGTGTCTAAGGTTGGTTCAGGGGGTTGTGTAGGCTTCCTGGTGGAGGGGACTAGTGCCTGTGTTGTGGTAGATGAGGCTGGATCTTGTCTCTCTAGTGGGCAGGTTCACGTCTGGTGGTGTGTTTTGGGGTGTCTGTGGCCTTATTATGATTTTAGGCAGCCTCTCTGCTAATGGGTGGGGTTGTGTTCCTGTTTTGCTAGTTGTTTGGCATAGGTTGTCCAGCACTGTGGCTTGCTGGTCGTTGAGTGAAGCTGGGTGCTGGTGTTAAGATGGAGGTCTCTGGGAGATTTTCGCCGTTTGATATTATGTGGATCTGGGAGGTCTCTTGTTGACCAGTGTCCTGAAGTTGGCTCTCCTACCTCAGAGGCAGAGCCCTGACTCCTGGCTGGAGCACCAAGAGCCTTTCATCCACACGGCTCAGAATAAAAGGGAGAAAAAGTAGAGAGAATTAGTAGAAGTATGAAGAAAGAAAGAAAGAAAGAAAGGAGGGAAGGAAGGAAGGAGGGAAGAAGGAAAGAAAGAAGCAAAGAAGGAAAGAAGGCAAGAAGGAAAGAAAGGAGGGAGGGAGGGAGGGAGGAAGGAAGGAAGGAGGGAAAGAAGGAAAAAAGACAGAAGATACAGTAAAATAAAATAAAGTATAATAAAGTTATTGAATTAAAAAATACTTTTTTAGAAAAAAAAAGGGACGGATAGAACTTTAGGACAAATGGTGGAAGCAAAGCTATACAGACAAAATCTCACACAGAAGCATACACATACACCCTCACAAAAAGAGGTAAAGGGGATAAAATCATAGATCTTGCTCTCAGAGACCACCTCCTCAATTTGAGATGATTCGTTGTCCAAAGGAGGGAAGGAAGGACGGAAGGAAGGAAGGAAAGAAGGAAAGAAAGAAAGAAAGAAAGAAAGAAAGAAAGAAAGAAAGAAAGAAAGAAAGAAAGAAAGAAAGAAGGTAAAGTATAATAAAGTTATTAAATTTATTAAAAAAAATTTTTTTAAAAAAACCATGGACGGATAGAACCCTAGGACAAATGGTGGAAGCAAAACTATACAGACAAGATCTCACACAGAAGCATACACATACACATTCACAAAAAGAGGAAAAGGGGGAAAAAATCATAGATCTTGCCCTCGAAGCCCACCTCCTCAATTTGGGATGACTCGTTGTCTATTCAGGTATTCCACAGATGCAGCGTACATCAAGTTGATTGTGGAGCTTTAATCCGCTGCTTCTGAGGCTGCTGGGAGAGATTTCCCTTTCTCTTCTTTGTTCTCACAGCTCCCGGGGCTCAGCTTTGGATTTGGCCCCGCCTCTGCGTGTAGGTCGCTGGAGGGCGTCTGTTTTGTGCTCAGACAGGACGGGGTTAAAGGAGCCGCTGATTCGGGGGCGCACTCAGGCCGGCGGGGAGGGAGGGGCACGGCGTGCGGGGCGGGCCTGCGGCGGCAAAGTCCGGCGTGACTTTGCAGCAGCCTGAGGCCCGCCGTGCGTTCTCCCGGGGAAGTTGTCCCTGCATCCCGGGAACCTGGCAGTGGCGGGCTGCACAGGCTCCGCGCAAGAGGGGTGTGGAGAGTGGCCTGTGCTCGCACACAGGCCCCTTGGTGTCGGCGGCAGCAGCAGCCTTAGCGTCTCCCGCCCGTCTCTGGGGTCCGCGCTTTCAGCCGCGACTCGCGCCTGTCTCTGGAGCTCCTTTAAGCAGTGCTCTTAAACCCCTCTCCTCACGCACCAGGAAACAAAGAGGGAAGAAAAAGTCTCTTGCCTCTTCGGCAGGTGCAGACTTTTCCCCGACTCCCTCCCGGCCAGCCGTGGTGCACTAACCCCTTCAGGCTATGTTCAAGCCGCCAACCCCAGTCCTCTCCCTTCGCTCCGTCCGAAACCGAAACCCGAGCCTCAGAGCCTCAGCTCCCAGCCCCACCCGCCCCGGCGGGTGAGCAGACAAGCTTCTCGGGCTGGTGAGTGCCGGTCGGCACCGACCCTCTGTGCGGGAATCTCCCCGCTTTGCCCTCCGCACCCGTGTGGCTGCGCTCTCCTCCGCGGCCCCGAAGCTCCCCCCTCCGCCTCCCGCAGTCTCCGCCCGCGAAGGGGCTCCTAGTGTGTGGAAACTTTTCCTCCTTCACAGCTCCCTCCCACTGGTGCAGGTGCCTTCCCTATTCTTTTGTCTCTGTTTTTTCTTTTTTTCTTTTGCCCTACCCAGGTACGTGGGGAGTTTCTTGCCTTTTGGGAGGTCTGAGGTCTTCTGCCAGCCTTCAGTAGGTGTTCTGTAGGAGTTGTTCCACGTGTAGATGTATTTCTGGTGTATCTGTGGGGAGGAAGGTGATCTCTGCGTCTTACTCTTCCGCCATCTTCAAGGTCCCCCCTCTGATATCTTTAAGTACCTTTTGTCTTATATACATGTCTTTTATGACATTTTTCACAAGTTTTAATAGTTTTTTGTTAGTGTCTGTCTTTCATGCTAAAAATAGGTAGGGAAATGACATTTCTACAGCCACCGTAATGCATATATGAAAGCATAGCTAATTGATGGTGCCGTAATTTTCTGCTGCAGCCTCAGAATCCACTTAAAAACAGCAAAAACCTTAAAACAAAGGAGGAATATTTTTAAATGTTTAAATGTTGATCTTTACGTAACTCAATATTTACAATTAGGTCTTTCTGGAACCTGAACTAACTTTTCAAGCCCAGAAGAATTTCTAATAGTAAAATATTAATGAGTAAATTATCCTTTTTGCATGGAGTACCAAGAAATAGTCAATATAGGACTGGACTGTCAGTAATGACCTGATTAATATTTCTTATTACTGGTAAAAAATATATATATATATGCTCTCCCCCTGATAAAGCAATTTCAGGATATGAGAAATCTATCTTTCTAAATATGAATCCAGGGCTGACCAATAATTTTTAAAATATATTTTTAAAAAATCAAATGTTTTCTGTAATATTGTACTTCCACATTTTATCTTATTTGCATCACAATTAAATCATTTGGGGGTTGTATTGATGGGCCAGATTGTCAGAGCTTTGCCTTTCCATTATAAACAACCTTTAGAATGAAATCTCCTTTATTATATTTTTAATAAGGACCAAATGAGATTTATAGAATACATTTAATAATTTTATAGTTGGGTCGGTTATTCTGCTTTTCTTTCCGTTTTTTGAAATTTAATATGTGAAAATTGGTATTTTATAATCTTAAGGAAATCGATCAGACTGCATTTTTCAAACCTATTATCTTAGCGTGGCTTATAGTAATCCTTCACTTTAAAATCTCTTTTATGGGTATTTAATATGTTGGGATATTTTACATTCTTGCTTGAGTTCTTTCTCGATGGCAGTTATTAAAAAAACCAAATATATATATATATATATATATATATATATATATATATATATAGTCACTGGGATTTAGGGGCCAGAAAACCAGTATCCATTTGGGGGTAAATATAGACCACAGCTGCTTATTTTTACAAATAAAACTTTGTTGGAACATAGCTGTACACTTTTACTTACATAGTGTCTGTGGTTGCTTTTGTGCTAACACAACAGAAACCTATATAGCCTACAAAGCCTAAAGTATTTACTACCTGACCCCTTACAGAAAATGTTTACTGACCCAGTATTTTATAGATCAGAACAGTGAATCTCAGAGAAGTCCAGTAACCTGCCCAAATTCACACTAATATGTAACTGACAGAGCTGAGACTTAGATCCAGTCTCCCAGATTCTAGGACCCCTGCTTATAATGTATATATCATAATTCTTCATTATCTTATTGGGCTATTATTATATTATTACTCTCCTATTCTCACTAGTGGTCACAGCTTTTATCTTTTCCCCCCCAAATATTGGATATTTCATTTTATTTTCACTTTTTATAAGTCAAATCTCCAGTCAACACAACTGGTATTTGCAAACCTGCGCAACTTTTAGTTAGTTGCCACATGAAGTCTTAACAAAAATCTTCTAGATTTACCATAAAAAAGGAGCCTGCTGAGAAGATTGGCAATAGCAGAAACCAGAGTATATGAAGGCTCTGTCATACGTGCATTTTTAAAATATGGCATTACCTAGAGTTTTTTTTAATATATATTTATAGCTAGAGTTTTAATGACGTGTACAGTAGGAAAATAAATGGACACATAAAATGCTGTTAGAGAAATTTGAATCTCCCATTGAAAAATCGATTCCATTTTACAAAAACTAGCTCTTCCCACAAGACATTGTGGTTTACAGAGGCTAAATTTTAAAATCTGCTGTCTATATCCATAAATCTATGTATCTATCCAGTGATATATCTGCATCTTGGCATGGATATCCATGGAGTGATCTGAAGAGTAAATAAGCTGCATAATGATGTGCATAGTGTGTTCTAATGTTTATAGGAAAATAAACACCCCATACAGGGCATTATAGTGGAATTTCTCTCCCTCCCCCGCCGACCCCCACCTTCCTCTCCCTCTCCCTCTGTCTCCTTTCCTCCCTCTTTCTCTCTCTCTTTCTTTGTATATGACAGATATACTTCAGTGAAACCCATGAGGTAGATACTGGGGGTTAAAATGGGATGTAAAGAGAAAATTATGTAGTGGGAGATTATTAAATTTTGCATTATATGCAACATTTAAGGGTATAAGGTATCTTTCTATTTCTTATGACTGCACATGGCTTGACAATGATCTTAATTTTTAAATAAAATTAAAGTAAGTTTGTGGCATCATTTAAATGCTACTAAACTCTCAACAAAATAACAATCATAATATTAAAAAGAAATGTAATATTGATGTACACAAGAACATTGACTCTCTATGCTGAGTAACAGAAGCTGGATAAAAATGAGTACATACTGATTCCATTTACATAAAATGCTAGAACATGTAATCTATGGAGACAGCAAGCAAATCAGTGGTTATCTGAGGATGGGGGTGCAGAGAGGGACAAGAGGAAGCAATTGTCAGGGGGTAAGGGGAGACTTATGGGGGTGATGGGTATTTTCACACTTATAATTGTGGTAATGGTTTAACAAGTATACACATATGACCAAACTCATTCAGCGGTCACTTTAAGCATGTGCAATTTATTATATGTCAATTATACTTCAATAAAACCACTTAAAAGGATCGTCTCTTCAGAGAAAAAACAACAACAACTTTGGAAGGAATAGAGATAAAAGATGTTTGGAGGGGAGATGATGTTGTTTTAGAATTCTTTGTAGACAGTTGCCTGTACTGAGAGCAGACAGCTCTTACTTCCCTGCCCTTGGGAAGCCACTGCTCCACCTTAAGTTTCTTTAGAAAGTGGGCTGATCAGTGTTGAGTTTGTGGCTTCCATCCACCATTATTTTAGTCCTCAGGGTGCTTTCAATAACTTTTAGTAGGGTGAGATTTTTGGCCCTCTGGAGGACCTTTAGTCGCTGGCATCGTAGGGTGAGATGTAGCAAACACTTCTATGACGTAGGTGGCCTGGAAGTGATTTGTCTATTTCTTGGGATGATACTGCCACCTACACACCTCAAACCACATAGGTTCTGGCAATGTACACTTTGTCGTGCCCCTCGTCCAGCCCCCTACCCCAAAGACAGAAACGCCAAGCCCCTTTCCACCTTGCCTGTGGGTTCAAGTGTTAAGTAGGAAATTTATCTTCAGCACTCAGTCCTGACCCATTCCTTATCCCCACTGTCTGGTTAACTGTGATTCTGCCAGTGTCCCCCGCAACCTTGCAGGACTCAATGTCCCTCCCTCCTCACACACCTGCCTCTTCCCTTCCTCCCCTGCTCCCACCATGAGAGAACTCGCAGAAACACACAGAAATTTTCACAAGTTGATTTTTATTTAATTAGCATCCGTGTACCCTGATGCCGTAAAATTCCGTGTCTACACAGTTGGCCATTTCTCAGACCTCAGACTTGGCAGATATTTCTGAGGTCTCTGGCCTCCCCCTGAGCTTTACTGGCTCACCAGCTCTTCGCTTGGAGGGGTGTTGCTGCACAGCACTTGGTTCTGCGCGGCCTCTTGGTTCTGCTTGGCCTCTTGGTTCTGCTCTGCATTATTCTGATTTTGATTTAGTGTCTCATCCAGCCTGTGAGAACAGCTGGAGAGTGTTTGTCTTGTAGCTTTCTTCTGCTCTTTTGTAGGGTTGACAGCTTTCTTAGAGGCTTTTTTATTCAGACTCCTTTGATGGGGTTTCCTCACGGTCCTGGCTGTCTTCAGCACCTGGAAGGACAACAGAGTGAGGTCAAAAGGACATTGGATTAGGGAGAAGAAGATGGGCTATTGATGGAAAGGGAGACTTCATGAGAAGGGGTCAGGGCTGAGGAGGGGGTTTGTGCCAGGCAGGGAGAGGGTAGGATTCTTGGGGGAGAGGGAATCCATGAAGAAAACAGCTTGGGTAGGGTCATCTTACGTGGCCACCACGTCTAGGTCTGAGGTTATAGGGAGCCTCATCCACCCTTCTCCGTTTGGCTCTCGAGGGTTTTCGATCCATGTCTGTATCAGGCTCTAGGAGTCTTCGGCACACCTCAGCTGTATTGAAGCCTACCAGTGGTCTACTCCGGGCCTACTGACCACGCTATATATACAGCTCCCCAGGACAATGAAGGGTCCGTACCCTCAGCCAATGGTGGCTAAGGAGGGACTTAGCCATCACAAAGCAGCCCTTGTGACACGTCTGTTGATGTAGCTCAGACATTTCAAAGAACCATTCCTGACACCTGGGGCGGGGTGGTGGGGGGGATGATGATGAGACGGGGTGGGGGGGGGATGATGATGAGGCCAGGATGGCTCAGTTAGAGAGAAGAGTCTTCCCAAGCCGAACTGCCACCCTCCTCATATCCCTATGTTCAGTTGTGGTGGTGCACATGGTAGAGAACAAACCTTTCCTCCAAGCTATTCTCCAAGGCCACCCCTACTCAGTGGTTTATTCTGAGATCTCCCACCCTTAGTTATCAGCTAGTGTTTTGGATATCTTACTTAAAATCCCTCCAAAAGCTGTATGGCTGAATTTAAATATTGGTGGAGATATGAATCGTCTTACAAACTAACAAAAAGACAGCTCCCATGAATAAACATCTCCCTACCTAGAGCATCTGGCATTAAAGCCTGCTGATTTTGATTAAATTATCTTCTGCCCGCTCTGCAACTTAAAGGCAGGGATTAGAATTAACTGCCCACTCACGAAGGTTGCTTTTATTTTTTCTTTTATTCTATTCTTGGACTCTGGCCATATTGTCATCATTGAGTTTGACAAGGTTCTTTCTCCTACAGTTTTTCTATTTTTCTTTCATCCTAGAGTCCAACACTCATTTCCTTCCCACAATTAGGCACCTACTCGGATGTGTTTGAATCATGCCCTCGTATATGTTTGTAGTCTTGCGAAACATATAGCCTTATGAAATATGTCTGTGTGTGAATATGGTGCATTGTGCCGTAGACCTCGTTCTGTTTCTTACCTTATGCTTTTAAGTTCAACTTATGTAGCTATATGTATCTCTAGCTAATTGTTTCTAATGCTGCATCATATTCCATTAGAACGAATATCCCAAGTATAACTTGTCCATTCCTTCCTCTTTTGAGGGACATCTATGTTGGCTCTCCACTCCACTACCAGAAACATTGCTATGAGGAGCATTCTCATTCATGTCTCCCTATGGACTTCTGCATATATTTTTCTGTAATATACGCTCAGGAATAGAATTTCTAGGTCATAGATATCCTTAGTCCGTTTGAGCTGCTAGAACAGAATACCATAGACTGGTGGCTTAAGCAACAAACATTTACTTCTCACAGTTCTGGTGGCTGAAAGGCCAAGATTAGGATGCCAGCATGGTTGGGTCCTGGTGAGGGCCCTCTTCCTGCTTATGTCCTCACATGGCCTAGCTCAGTGTGTACACACAAAGAGAGAGACAGCTATCTCCTGTGTCTTCCTCTTTTTCTAAGGGCATTAATCCCATCATAAGGCCCCCATCCTCATGACCTAATCCAACTTTAGTTTTCTCCCGAAAGCCCCACCTCCAAATACCATCACATCTAGAGGGCTAGGGTTTCAGCATATGGATTTTGGAGGGACACAAACATTGTCTATAAGCAATATTTTTTTCTAAATACTGCCAGGTTGCTCTCCAGAGTGACAGTACCAGTCTATTTTCCCAATAGAATTCTATTATTACTTGTTTCCCTGCATACTCATCAATACACAGTGTGGAAGCAGCTTCTGATATGACTCCCAATAATCCCAGCCTCCTGATGTTCACATGCTTGTGTAATCCACTCTCCTTGAGTGTGGGCTGTACCTAGTGTCCTGCTTCTAATGAGTTGAATCAGTAGAAGCCAGCAAAAGTCATAGGATGTGATCAATATGATTAAGTTTCCTCTTGCTAGAACTTTGTTGCTGACGGTCTCTCTTGCCCCCTTGTTTTCTCATTCTGATGAAAGCACATTGTGTGGTGCTCAGTGAAGAGACTCGCATATCAAGGAACAGCTCCTGAGGACCTGAGCTTTTTAGTGCAACGACCCACAAGGAGCTGCGTGCTACCAACACCCAATTAGGGAAGCAGATCCTTCCCAACTGAGACTGGAGATGAGGTAGCCTTAGAAGATATGCAGAGCCAGAGGACTAGCTAAGCTGCACCCATATTCTTGATCCATAGAAACTCTGAGATAATAGATTCTGTTGTTTCAAGCCACTAAGTTTTGGGGTAAGTTTTTACACAGCAAGTGATAACAAAGACACTTAGTATTACCCGACTTTTAATTTTAAAAAACTCTGATTGGTAAATAGTGTAATCTCCTTTCACTTCTGTGATTACTAGTGATTCAGCTATTTAGATTTTCTATTCTTTAAATTGTTTCTTGGTTAATAATGTTTCTCATTCTATTGGATTTCTTCTCTTTTTCATGTTGGTTTTACCATTCCTTTGTATTTTATGGATACTAATTCTTTGTTAGTGAACTTTGATATGCTTTGGATAATGTTCAATACTTGTGTTATCCTCCACATAGAGTTCCTGCACCATGTGGTATGTGGTGATATCTTTATCATATACCTTTTATTTTGAAGGGGTATTATTTCATTGATCATGGCCTCTAGTACTAGGTTGAATGTAGAGACAATATCAGACATGGATATCCTGAAATTTATGTGCCTAATGTGTTATAGTAATTAGGAGAAGGTTTTCTAGGTTTTATTTTGTTTTATTTGCTACAGAGACTACATCGTGTTAAAGAAGTTTCCTGCTATTCTTAGGTTTTGGAAAGCACTTTGTAAAAAATCATGTGTCTTTACCAAATGCTTTTGGTCTCCCCATTGAGATGATTATTTAAATTAAATGTTTTCCTTATCTTCTTAGGGTGGGGGATCACACAGACGTATTTTCCTATCTTAAATCAGTCTTCTCTTCCTAAGACAAATCTTACTTGATTATGATGCATTATCCTATTATCATATATTATTTTACAGTTTTGTATCTATGTTCATAAGGGAGATAGCCTTTAAATTTCATTGTATGATCCGTTCTATCTCAGCTATGAAACCAAGGTTTATACGAGCCTTATAAGACGGGTTGGTAAGGTTTCTCTCATTTTTTATATTCTGAAACAGCTTGTGTGAGAGGTGGAATTATCTGTTCCTTGAACATTTTGTACAATATATCTCTAAAGCTATATGGATCTAGGGCTTTCCTGTATGTGGAGCAGTGGACAAGGGTGAGTCTGATGACTGTTTTATTTCTGTAATAGTTACAGGCATTTGGATTTGTGAGATGGGCTAATTAATAACACCCATTTCTTCCCTTTCCGAGTTTGGAACCTATTGGTAGATACGTA
This sequence comes from Leucopleurus acutus, assembly GCF_964270905.1. NCBI lineage: Eukaryota > Metazoa > Chordata > Mammalia > Artiodactyla > Delphinidae > Leucopleurus > Leucopleurus acutus. The sequence goes on along the minus strand of NC_139148.1, from coordinate 8,939,707 downwards.
TGCATCAGAGAGACATAGATAACGCTGACTGCAAGTTGTGACTTTAGATCTCTAGCCAAGCAGACTTGCTAATAATTCACCCCTGAATTTGCTCCACTCCTTACTACGTGGCAGATCAGAATTCATCATTCAGCTGGTAGGTTGATCCTGTGAAAAGTGAGTGGATCCGAAGGGGCTGGGTGAAGCATGCCCCACTGCTGCTTACAATTTTACCAAAGAAATCCCTGTCTCTTCCTGGCGAGAAGTGAGTGAGGCTAAATGTGTTTAAAAGTTAGACCAGAGAGAATTCCCTGGTGGTCCAGTGGTTAGGACTCCATGCTTCCACTGCAGGGGGCACGGGTTCAGTCCCTGGTTGGGGAACTAAGATCCTACATGCCACACAGCACTGCCAAAAATAAAGTAAAATAAAATAAAAAGTTATACTAGAACAAGTAAGAGTCTCCCAAACAATTGGCCTTTTCAGGTTTTTCTCTGCAGAATTTAGCCATTTATATTATTTCCCCCAGCAGTATGCTCATTCTTCTTGGGCTTCAAGCTTATTGGCATACACTAATTCATAATATTATTTCGTTACTTTTTAAATTGCTATAGTATTTTTACTTTTCTCATTCATATTTTGCTTTAGTCTTGGCTCTTTTTTTTTTCCTGATGTCTCCCATGGTTTATCTTGTAAATCTTTTAAAGTAATAATTTCTTGATTTTATAATTATTCTTTATTTTTGGTCTGTATTTCCTCATTTGTTTGTTTATATCTATTTCCTCCTTTATGGTTTCTTTCACATTTAGTCTGTTGCCCTTCATTGTAGCTTGTTAAACTGAACACAAAGCTTATTTGTCTTCAATATACTTTTTTGAATTCTGATAAACATATTCAGAGCAGCAATTTTCTCACAGAGTTCTGTGTTAGCTACAAGTCACAAATCTTCTCCTGCTAATTCATGTTAGGAGTATCTCATTTTTATTATTTCTCCTTTCATCCAAGGATTATTAGGTAGTATGATTTTAGTTTCTAAGCATGTTAGGTGTTTAAGCTATCCTTTAAAAGACCTAATTTTATTATAGTCAAACAACACAGTCTGTAGGATATTAACTCATTAAAGTTTTCTGAGACTTTCTTTGTAAACTTGTACATGGTAAACTTTTGAGACTATTCCTTGAGTGCTTGAAAATAATGTGTATCCTCTACTTGTGGAGGGTAAGTTTTCTCTATACCAGTTTGTGCTTATTAATTCTATTATTCAGATCCTCTATCTTTGCTTTTTCTCCTTCTCCTTTGGTTTCTTGTTGCCTGGCATAATGATTTCCATCACTTCCCCTTCACCCACCATAATTCTGATGAGGACCACACTTGGTCAGCAGTCAGTACCTCCTCCGCTGACTAATCTAGTTGGACAGTTGCCTGAGCCTAAAAACTTTTCCAGGTGTCCATCTGATGGCCCTAGGCTGAACCTTCACTGCGAAGTCCCGGAACATCTGCAAGAATTAGAAAAATGTATAGGTCTCTGGACCCCTAGTGAGTGGAGGGGAAATCCCCCTACATTTGTACTTGTGGGGAGTAGAACTGAAACATTTGAGATTTCCCCCAGCTCGGAAATTTTTAATCACAGTTGTTTCTGATCTTTCACACCTTTACTTTTATTATTATAATGTGAGATTTTAGTGAACAGAAAGTGGGAGGCTTTGCTCTCTATTCAGGCAGTGGACATGTAACAACGGCTCAGTAAATGCTTGGACGAGTGAGTGAATGATCACATGAATAAACAAATAGGCACCCGTGAGAATACTGCTACTGGGAAGCACTAAATGTCAACTTTCACATCATCATCTATGATTATTGTGTTGAATAATCCTCATCGTGTTTAAATAAGCATTTCATTAAGACTAATACATATTTATACATGCCAGTAAGCCATTGGTGTTTCTTTCCTCTGATGTCCTTATTCATGTCCCTTTCCTTGGGCCTCTTTGTCCTTAATTTCTCTATCTGTATAAAGTAATTACTCTTTAATTGTGTGAAGGTCATACTGTATTATGTAAAATTACCTTTTGTTTGTCAAATGGATCTGTCTAAAATGGTACCCAGATTCCCATTTGTCTTTTGAGAAATGTGTTCATCATCTTTCTGGCATATAGACATCCTTAATTTTTTTCTAGTAAGCTATAATTTTTTCTTTATGGCTTATAGTTGATATGGTTTTTTAAACATATTATTGTTTGGAGCAAGTATTAGAGATTTGAAGGCACTGAGGCTTATTGTTCTCTCTTGTAAAATCTTTAGCAAGCTCTTCTGGTATTTCTGATATCTTTTTTTTTTTTAATATTTCTTTTTTTTTTTAACATCTTTATTGGGGTATAATTGCTTTACAATGGTGTGTTAGTTTCTGCTTTATAACAAAGTGAATCAGTCATACATAAACATATGTTCCCATATGTCTTCCCTCTTGCATCTCCCTCCCTCCCACCCTCCCTATCCCACCCCTCCAGGCTGTCACAAAGCACCGAGCCAATATCCCTGTGCCATGCGGCTGCTTCCCACTAGCTATCTACCTTACTACGTTTGTTAGTGTGTATATGTCCATGACTCTCTCTCGCCCTGTCACAGCTCACCCTTCCCCCTCCCCATATCCTCAAGTCCGTTCTCTAGGAGGTCTGCGTCTTTATTCCTGCCTTACCCCTAGGTACTTCATGACATTTTTCTTTTCTTAAATTCCATATATATGTGTTAGCATACGGTATTTGTCTTTTTCTTTCTGACTTACTTCACTTTGTATGACAGACTCTAGGTCTATCCACCTCATTACAAATAGCTCAATTTCGTTTCTTTTTACGGCTGAGTAATATTCCATTGTATATATGTGCCACATCTTCTTTATCCATTCATCCGACGATGGGCACTTAGGTTGTTTCCATCTCCGGGCTATTGTAAATAGAGCTGCAATGAACATTTTGGTACATGACTCTTTTTGAATTTTGGTTTTCTCAGGGTATATGCCTAGTAGTGGGATTGCTGGGTCATATGGTAGTTCTATTTGTAGTTTTTTAAGGAACCTCCATACTGTTCTCCATAGTGGCTGAACCAATTCACATTCCCACCAGCAGTGCAAGGGTGTTCCCTTTTCTCCACACCCTCTCCAGCATTTATTGTTTCTAGATTTTTTGATGATGGCCATTCTGACTGGTGTGAGATGATATCTCATTGTAGTTTTGATTTGCATTTCTCTAATGATTAATGATGTTGAGCATTCTTTCATGTGTTTGTTGGCAGTCTGTATATCTTCTTTGGAGAAATGTCTATTTAGGTCTTCTGCCCATTTTTGGATTGGGTTGTTTGTTTTTTTGTTATTGAGCTGCATGAGCTGCTTGTAAATTTTGGAGATTAATCCTTTGTCGGTTGCTTCATTTGCAAATATTTTCTCCCATTCTGAGGGTTGTCTTTTGGTCTTGTTTATGGTTTCCTTTGCTGTGCAAAAGCTTTGAAGTTTCATTAGGTCCCATTTGTTTATATTTGTTTTTATTTCCATTACTCTAGGAGGTGGGTCAGAAAGGATCTTGCTGTGATTTATGTCATAGAGTGTTCTGCCTATGTTTTCCTCTAAGAGTTTGATAGTTTCTGGCCTTATATTTAGGTCTTTAATCCATTTTGAGCTTATTTTTGTGTATGGTGTTAGGGAGTGATCTAATGTCATACTTTTACATGTATCTGTCCAGTTTTCCCAGCACCACTTATTGAAGAGGCTGTCCTTTCTCCACTGTACATTCCTGCCACCTTTACCAAAGATAAGGTGTCCATATGTGCGTGGGTTTATCTCTGGGCTTTCTATCCTGTTCCATTGATCTATCTTTCTGTTTTTGTGCCAGTACCATACTGTCTTGATTACTGTAGCTTTGTAGTATAGTCTGAAGTCAGGGAGCCTGATTCCTCCAGCTCCTTTTTTCGTTCTCAAGATTGCTTTGGCTATTCGGGGTCTTTTGTGTTTCCATACAAATTGCAAAATTTTTTGTTCTAGTTCTGTGAAAAATGTCAGTGGTAGTTTGATAGGGATTGCATTGAACCTATAGATTGCTTTGGGTAGTAGAGTCATTTTCACAATGTTGATTCTTCCAATCCAAGAACATGGTATATCTCTCCATCTATTTGTATCATCTTTAATTTCTTTCATCAGTGTCTTATAATTTTCTGCATACAGGTCTTTTGTCTCCTTAGGTAGGTTTATTCCTAGATATTTTATTCTTTTTCTTGCAATGGTAAATGGGAGTGTTTTCTTGATTTCAATTTCAGATTTTTCATCATTAGTGTATAGGAATGCCAGAGATTTCTGTGCATTAATTTTGTATCCTGCTACTTTACCAAATTCATTGATTAGCTCTAGTAGTTTTCTGGTAGCATCTTTAGGATTCTCTATGTATTGTATCATGTCATCTGCAAACAGTAACAGCTTTACTTCTTCTTTTCCGATTTGGATTCCTTTTATTTCCTTTTCTTCTCTGATTGCTGTGGCTAAAACTTCCAAAACTATGTTGAATAACAGTAGTGAGAGTGGGCAACCTTGTCTTGTTCCTGATCTTAGTGGAAATGCTTTCAGTTTTTCACCATTGAGGATGATGTTGGCTGTGTGCTTGTCATATATGGCCTTTATTATGTTGAGGAAAGTTCCCTCTATGCCTACTTTCTGCAGGGTTTTTATCATAAATGGGTGTTGAATTTTGTCAAAAGCTTTCTCTGCATCTATTGAGATGATCATATGGTTTTTCTCCTTCAATTTGTTAATATGGTGTATCACATTGATAGATTTGCGTATATTGAAGAAACCTCGCATTCCTGGAATAAACCCCACTTGATCATGGTGTATGAACCTTTTAATGTGCTTTTGGATTCTGTTTGCTAGTATTTTGTTGAGGATTTTTGCATCTATGTTCATCAGTGTTATTGGCCTGTCGTTTTCTTTCTTTGTGACATCCTTGTCTGGTTTTGGTATCAAGGTGATGGTGGCCTCGTAGAAGGAATTCGGGAGTGCTCCTCCCTCTGCTATATTTTGGAAGAGTTTGAGAAGGATAGGCGTTAGCTCTTCATTAAATGTTTGATCGAATTCGCCTGTGAAGCCATCTGGTCCTGGGCTTTTGTTTGTTGGAAGATTTTTAATCACCATTTCAATTTCAGTGCTTGTGATTGGTCTGTTCATATTTTCTATTTCTTCCTGATTCAGTCTTGGCAGGTTGTGCATTTCTAAGAATTTGTCCATTTCTTCCAGATTGTCCATTTTATTGGCATAGAGTTGCTTGTAGTAATCTCTCATGATCTCTTTTATTTCTGCAGTGTCAGTTGTTACCTCTCCTTTTTCATTTCTAATTCTATTGATTTGAGTCTTCTCCCTTTTTTTCTTGATGAGTCTGGCTAGTGGTTTATCTATTTTGTTTATCTTCTCAAAGAACCAGCTTTTAGTTTTATTGATCTTTGCTATTGTTTCCTTCATTTCTTTTTCATTTATTTCTGATCTGATTTTTATGATTTCTTTCCTTCTGCTAGCTTTGAGGTTTTTTTGTTCTTCTTTCTCTAATTGCTTGAGGTGCAAGGTTAGGTTGTTTATTCGAGATGTTTCCTGCTTCTTAAGGTGGGCTTGTATTGCTATAAACATCTCCCTTAGAACTGCTTTTGCTGCATCCCACAGGTTTTGGGTCGTTGTGTCTCCATTGTCATTTGTTTCTAGGTATTTTTTTATTTCCTCTTTGATTTCTTCAGTGATCACTTCATTATTAAGTAGTGTATTGTTTAGCCTCCATGTGTTTGTATTTTTTACAGATCTTTTCCTGTAATTGATATCTAGTCTCATGGCGTTGTGGTCAGAAAAGATACTTGATACAATTTCAGTTTTCTTAAATTTACCAAGACTTGATTTGTGACCCAAGATACGATCTATCCTGGAGAATGTTCCATGAGCACTTGAGAAAAATGTGTATTCTGTTGTTTTTGGATGGAGTGTCCTATAAATATCAATTAAGTCCATCTTGTTTAATGTATCATTTAAAGCTTGTGTTCCCTTATTTATTTTCATTTTGGATGATCTGTCCATGGGTGAAAGTGGGGTGTTTAAGTCCCCTACTATGAATGTGTTACTGTCCATTTCCCCTTTTATGGCTGTTAGTATTTGCCTTATGTATTGAGGTGCTCCTATGTTGGGTGCATAAATATTTACAATTGTTATATCTTCTTCTTGGATCGATCCCTTGATCATTATGTAGTGTCCTTCTTTGTCTCTTCTAATAGTCCTTATTTTAAAGTCTATTTTGTCTGATATGAGAATTGCTACTCCAGCTTTCTTTTGGTTTCCATTTGCATGGAATATCTTTTTCCATCCCCTTACTTTCAGTCTGTATGTGTCTCTAGGTCTGAAGTGGGTCTCTTGTAGACAGCATATATAAGGGTCTTGTTTTTGTATCCATTCAGCTAATCTGTGTCTTTTGGTGGGAGCATTTAGTCCATTTACATTTAAGGTAATTATCGATATGTATGTTCCTATTCCCATTTTCTAAATTGTTTTGGGTTCGTTATTATAGGTCTTTTCCTTCTCTTGTGTTTCTTGCCTAGAGAAGATCGTTTAGCATTTGTTGTAAAGCTGGTTTGGTGGTGCTGAACTCTCTCAGCTTTTGCTTGTCTGTAAAGGTTTTAATTTCTCCATCAAATCTGAATGAGATCCTTGCTGGGTAGAGTAGTCTTGGCTGCAGGTTTTTCTCCTTCATCACTTTCAGTATGTCCTGCCACTCCCTTCTGGCTTGTAGGGTTTCTGCTGAGAGATCAGCTGTTAACCTTATGGGGATTCCCTTGTGTGTTATTTGTTGTTTTTCCCTTGCTGCTTTTAATATGCTTTCTTTGTATTTAATTTTTGACAGTTTGATTAATATGTGTCTTGGCGTATTTCTCCTTGGATTTATCCTGTATGGGACTCTCTGTGCTTCCTGGACTTGATTAACTATTTCCTTTCCCATATTAGGGAAGTTTTCAACTATAATCTCTTCAAATATTTTCTCAGTCCCTTTCTTTTTCTCTTCTTCTTCTGGAACCCCTATAATGTGAATGTTGGTGCGTTTAATGTTGTCCCAGAGGTCTCTGAGACTGTCCTCAGTTCTTTTCATTCTTTTTTCTTTATTCTGCTCTGCAGTAGTTATTTCCACTATTTTATCTTGCAGGTCACTTATCCGTTCTTCTGCCTCAGTTATTCTGCTATTGATCCCATCTAGAGTACTTTTAATTTCATTTATTGTGTTGTTCATCGTTGCTTGTTTCATCTTTATTTCTTCTAGGTCCTTGTTAACTGTTTCTTGCATTTTGTCCATTCTATTTCCAAGATTTCGGATCATCCTTACTATCATTATTCTGAATTCTTTTTCAGGTAGACTGCCTATTTCCTCTTCATTTGTTAGGTCTGGTGCATTTTTATCTTGCTCCTTTATCTGCTGTGTGTTTTTCTGTCTTCTCATTTTGCTTATCTTACTGTGTTTGGGGTCTCCTTTTTGCAGACTGCAGGTGCGTAGTTCCCGCTCTTTTTGATGTCTGTCTCCAGTGGCTAAGGTTGGTTCAGGGGGTTGTGTAGGCTTCCTGGTGGAGGGGACTAGTGCCTGTGTTGTGGTGGATGAGGCTGGATCTTGTCTCTCTAGTGGGCAGGTTCACGTCTGGTGGTGTGTTTTGGGGTGTCTGTGGCCTTATTATGATTTTAGGCAGCCTCTCTGCTAATGGGTGGGGTTGTGTTCCTGTTTTGCTAGTTGTTTGGCATAGGTTGTCCAGCACTGTGGCTTGCTGGTCGTTGAGTGAAGCTGGGTGCTGGTGTTAAGATGGAGGTCTCTGGGAGATTTTCGCCGTTTGATATTATGTGGATCTGGGAGGTCTCTTGTTGACCAGTGTCCTGAAGTTGGCTCTCCTACCTCAGAGGCAGAGCCCTGACTCCTGGCTGGAGCACCAAGAGCCTTTCATCCACACGGCTCAGAATAAAAGGGAGAAAAAGTAGAGAGAATTAGTAGAAGTATGAAGAAAGAAAGAAAGAAAGAAAGAAAGAAAGAAAGGAGCGAAGGAAGGAAGGAAGGAGGGAAGAAAGAAAGAAGCAAAGAAGGAAAGAAGGGAAGAAGTAAAGAAAGGAGGGAGGGAGGGAGGAAGGAAGGAAGGACGGAAAGAAGGAAAAAAGACAGAAAGAAAGAAGATACAGTAAAATAAAATAAAGTATAATAAAGTTATTGAGTTAAAAAATACTTATTTAGAAAAAAAAAGGGACGGATAGAACTTTAGGACAAATGGTGGAAGCAAAGCTATACAGACAAAATCTTACACAGAAGCATACACATACACCCTCACAAAAAGAGGTAAAGGGGATAAAATCATAGATCTTGCTCTCAGAGACCACCTCCTCAATTTGGGATGATTCGTTGTCCAAGGATGGAGGGAAGGAAGGAAGGAAGGAAAGAAAGAAAGAAAGAAAGAAAGAAAGAAAGAAAGAAAGAAAGAAAGAAAGAAAGAAAGAAGGTAAAGTGTAATAAAGTTATTAAATTTATTAAGAAAAAATTTTTTTAAAAAAACCATGGACGGATAGAACCCTAGGACAAATGGTGGAAGCAAAACTATACAGACAAGATCTCACACAGAAGCATACACATACACATTCACAAAAAGAGGAAAAGGGGGAAAAAATCATAGATCTTGCTCTCGAAGTCCTCCTCCTCAATTTGGGATGACTCGTTGTCTATTCAGGTATTCCACAGATGCAGGTACATCAAGTTGATTGTGGAGCTTTAATCCGCTGCTTCTGAGGCTGCTGGGAGAGATTTCCCTTTCTCTTCTTTGTTCTCACAGCTCCCAGGGGCTCAGCTTTGGATTTGGCCCCGCCTCTGCGTGTAGGTCGCTGGAGGGCGTCTGTTTTGTGCTCAGACAGGACGGGGTTAAAGGAGCCGCTGATTCGGGGGTTCTGGCGCACTGAGGCCGGGGGAGAGGGAGGGGCACGGCGTGCGGGGTGGGCCTGCGGCGGCAGAGGCCGGCATGACGTTGTACCAACCTGAGGCCCGCCGTGCGTTCTCCCGGGGAAGTTGTCCCTGGATCCCCTCTTTTCACTTTTTAACTCTTCTCCGGAGGGATCGAATCAGCGCATGTCCCCGGCGCCGGCTGCCCTGGGGCCGCAGTGCCGCCGCGCTGGGTCTGTGCGTGGTCAGCTCGGCCGGCCCCCCTAGTTACTTTTAATTTTACATCTCCAGCTGGCGTGCAGTTCCAAGATTCTGGAGAAACCCTTTTTAATTGGGGGATGTGTACCCAGGTTCAATTCCCTGAAATTTGTCTGATCTGGGTAGTGAGAAGGACCTGGTATCGTCCCTTCCAAGGAGGTTCAAGGGCAGTCATATTCTTCGTGATTCGAAATCAGAAGAGTGGGAGAAAATTGGAAACATTAGTTTGGAGAGTTGCAACCAGACATCTGAGGAAACTAGAAGAACTCAGGATCCAGTTCAGTTTACAGATACACAGTTCTTTCCTCTCACCTTTCTTATTTCTAACTAGCTTTAATTACATATATTTATTAGAATTCTTGACCTTTTAGAATCCTTTATTCCTAGTGAAAACTAAGAAGTAACCAATGTGGACTGTTTGTTACACTAGCATTCTGTGGATTGGCAAATTTATAAATACTTTTCACACTTTCTAGAAGTATATTCTTCCTCTTAGTAATTTTTCAATGTGGCACAAAATATGCTTACTGATAGAACCGAATATCTTCAGTTCCTCTGCCAAAGAAAGCCAAAAGTGGATAAATCTATGTTCAGTAATTAACGTTGCAGTATTTTATCTTACTTGGAAATGATCTAGATGTTTGATGACTAGCCTTCATTTAACTTATCTCATCCAACTTTAAGGTTTTAAGTTACCAAAAAGAGTTTGGAAACTATTCTTAAGCAAATATACCATAAGGCATGATTATTGCTGAAAAGTACACTTACAAATTTTTATCTTACATCTCCTTAATTTACTTGTTCTTAACAATTGTTTAGATTACTCCTGAAAATTTCATGAGACATTGAACAGCCAGTCATCATCTTAAGTTACCATTCTTGCTGACAAATTATGTAACAGAGATTGCAAAAGCGTATTTGACTTTAGTTAACCTTGGTAGAATAAAAATATTCTACTTAATACTGATCACTCTAAAGACATGCCTGTTTCAATTAAACCAACAGACTTAAACTAGCTTTCATTCACCAAAGATTATGCTAGATCACGTGAGCTTGAAAAACACTTGGGTTGGTCTGTACATTTCTTAGCATACACTTGATTTATATAAATGTTTGTTTTTTCAGCCTATTAAATAGAGCTCTTTACAAATGAATTTTGGCTATACCATCCAAAGGTAGAAGAATATCACATATTTATCACCTACATACATAAACATACAGACAGATGCAGAGGTCTCATAGCTTTTGTTTCAATTTTTTAGGCATGAGATACATACAATAATGCAAAATTCACTAGTTTATAAAAGAATGGTTGGGTTCCAATTGTGTTTCTGGCAGATAGAATAAGTTAAGTTTACCTGCTCAGATGGTTAAAGATTTTACTAATACTAGTGGGAAAAAGTGTTAAGATTTTTCATTCACTCAATGTCCAAATAGCTGCTGCTGCCACTTCTTTTTTCCCCGATAGGAATGACTTCCCTGGAGTTTGTATTTCATGAGATGCCTCTGGGCATCCTAGAGAAGACCAGGTAAAACATTGATATCTCACAGCTCTCCCTGGGAGGGAAAGGCTCCATAACCAATGTGTTTTCCAGCCAATGTAAATTGGGAAAGGAAGGGACAACGTGAAATTTTCCCTTCCTCTCTCGACCAGGCTCCACAGATTTTGGAGAGCTGACCTTGGTAAGAATTCTTACCCTTTGCCAGGCTTCTGCCAGTTTTCCCAGGATGCCGTCTGCAGGATTCGGAGTGAGTGGGGTGTCCCAGTAGGTCTCATCCTGGTCACTAGAAACTGTAGAGGAGGAAGAATAACTTTCCCTCTACCCTTCAGAGTGAGTGCCTGGCTGAGACCCCTTTCCTCTAGGGCACCTCGTAAGGGGATAAGGTTATCTCAGGTGGTTAAAAGTTCTCCACTGTGGCCACTGTAATTCAGGATTATCTTTGGTAAGGTTAACCTTAAAACAAAATTTTATTCACCTGAGGCCTCATACTGGACCCAGTCCGGTTTCTAGGTCAAACCCAATCTGTCCTGGACCGGGTCTGGTTTCTAAGTTGGACCCAGTCCGTCCCCAGACCCATTTCGGTTTCTAAGGCGGAACCACTTTGTTCTGCACCGGCTCCAGTTTCAAAGTCGGCCGGACCGAGTTTGTCATCGGACCTGGTCCATTTTCTAAGTCGCCCTGGTCCTCGTCCCCTTTGTAAGTTGGACACAGTTCGTCCCTGGAATCGGTTCGGTTGCTGAGTCGGAACAAGTCTGATTCTGGCCAGTTTCTCGCCCCACTCCGGAGAAAGAAAGGCTCGAAGTCTGAAAGCTCATAACGTAAAAGCCGGAGCTGGGATCCAGCCTCCGAGACGAACTCGCCCACCTCCAGAGGCAGCGAGCAGGCAGCCGGTCAAGGGGCTTCACAGGTACCTCTGCTTGTTTGCTCAGTGCTCCTGGGGGCTCCTTTGGTTCCCTGTTCTGACATCAGAACTATTAAAAGATAAACTGAGGCATATTAAAAATTCTTAAGAGTTTGAACAAAACTCAGAATCGGGCAGCACCAAACCGGAAGTGGTTAGGAGTGGCCTGCTGACCGGAACTGGGTGGGGGGAACTTTTATAGAGAAAAGGCATAACCAAGGTAAGGAAACTATCGATGGGATGTAGCGTCAAGCTTAGTTGGCTGTTTGGGATTGGTCGTCCTTAGGTTTCAATCTGGTAACCTTGAGGCATTTACAGGATTAGATTTTGATTTTGGTTTGCTTATATAGGCCTCCAAGGCATTAGAGCCACCTCCATCTAAGGACCTCCTTGTTTAATTAATTCAACACTCGAGCTGAAGTTTATAAGGTATTTTCCTCCTCCACTTTTTTTTTTTTTGCAGGGGATTAGCGGATTAAGATAGCTATCAAATCTCTTATAACAGAAATCTTTTTTTCTTTCTCGTAATAGGTCCTCTAGTGGGCGACTGACCTGCAGAGATCCCTTCTCTTGGCTATAGCAAGGTATGTCCATGCGGCAAATTAATTGTTCACACGTGGCCTTTGGCTGTTCCAGGTCCGTGGCTGCTAGCAGAACCCCAGTTTTGTACAGGTGTTTGCCTTCCCAAGTCCTCAGAGTAGACCTCCCACCAGAGATCGTAGGCCTGGCTTCTGAGTATACATATGGAATAGCTGGGGAACTTTTAAAACCTACTCTTGCCTAGCGTTAACATTGTTTCCACAGCTCCCAGCTGATTCCAATGTGCAGCTAGGCCTGAGAACCATTCCTCTTGCTGTGATTGGTTTCGGGCATGGACATGTGATATAGTCCCGGCCACTGAGAGAAGTTTTCATGGGGAGGGGAAAGAGCGGGGGCGAGCACATCTGGAAGGAAAGATCCCCCTCTCTCTGCCCAGAGAGGCGTGGATGTGATAAAAGCGCTCCTCTTTCTTACTGGTCTTTATTGTCTGCGTGGGAATGTCGGTTAAGTGCTGCAGCCAGCCATCCTCGGTGCTCTGAGGATAAGTGTAAAATGCTAGGGCGGGAACGCTTGCCTGGGTCTTTGATACGTTGTTGCGTCTCTGGCTCACTGAAATTAACCAACCGCGCTGCCTAACTCCAGGCTGCCTGTTATGCGGTATAATAAATCCTGGTGCAGCCCAAACTGCCCTGATCACACCTCTTGTGCAGTGGTAGAGAGTTAAGTTACTGGCACCTAGCATGATCTTTACTGCTCATTTGGGTGTTATTGGTGAAATGCCCCTCCCACTGAGAATGCGTTTTCTTTTTTAACCTGGACATAAAGACGTAAGCGCTGGTGACTTTGAAGAAGTGCTTCGCATGTATTCAGGGTTAAATAGGCTTTGTGAATGAAGGGTAAACCTAATGACCATATATGATACAGTTTCAACTGGAATCGCACTTTAATGTTAGAAAGAAACTTTAAATGAATCTCTGGAACAGCCCATTGATGAGTTGTAACAGCCTATGGCCTAAGTTTGACCTTGCAAGTAGATACCTTTTTGTTATTTTTGTCTTGGGTGATATGCAGACCTACACTGTAACAATGCGTTTTGTGGTTAAGGAATAGTCTGATACAAAGGTGTAGTTATGAGTCTGAAAGCTCATAACGTAAAAGCCGGAGCTGGGATCCAGCCTCCGAGACTTTACAAAAGTTGAAATGCTTTTTTTTTTTTTTTCGGTACGCGGGCCTCTCACTGTTGTGGCCTCTCCCATTGCGGAGCACAGGCTCCGGACGCGCCGGCTCAGTGGCCAAGGCCCACGGGCGCAGCTGCTCTGCGGCATGCGGGATCCTCCCGGACCGTGGCACGAACCCGCGTACCCTGCATCGGCAGGCGGACCCCCCAACCACTGCGTCACCAGGGAGGCCCATGCAATGCTTTTTTATTTTTTCTTTATCGTCTTTACTGGAGTATAATTGCTTTACAATGGTGTGTTAGTTTCTGCTTTACAACAAAGTGAATCAGCTATACATATACATATATTCCTATATCTCTTCCCTCTTCCGTCTCCCTCCCTCCCACCCTCCCTATCCCACCCCTCTAACAGGTCACAAAGCACCGAGCTGATCTCCCTGTGCTATGCGGCTGCTTCCCACTAGCTATCTATTTTACGTTTGGTAGTGTATATATGTCCATGCCACTGTCTCGCTTCATCCCAGCTTACCTTCCCCCTCGCGGGGGCCACTGTTCACTGTGGTGTGCGGGCTTCTCATTACGGTGGCTTCTCTTCTTGTGGAGCACGGGCTCTAGGCGCACGGGCTTCAGTAATTGTGGTGCGTGGGCTCAGTAGTTGTGGCTTGCGGGCTCTAGAGCACAGGTTCAGTAGTTGTGGCGCATGGGCCTAGTTGCTCTGTGGCATGTGAGATCTTCCCGGACCAGGGCTCGAACCCATGTCCCGTGCATTGGCATGCGAATTCTTAACCACTGTGCCACCAGGGTAGTCCAAGATCTATATTATTATTATTTCTTTTTAAGATCTTTATTGGAGTATAATTGCTTTACAATGGTTCGTTAGTTTCCGCTCTACAACAAAGTGAATCAGCTACACACATACGCACGCCCCCAAATCTTCTCCCTCCTGCGTCTCCCTCCCTCCCACCCTCCCCATCCCAGCCCCCCAGGTGGTCACATACCACGGAGCTGATCTCTCTGTGCCATGCCGTTGCTTCTCACTAGCTATCCACTTCACGTTTGGTAGTGTATATATGTCCATGCCACTCTTGAACCATGTCAGAGCTCACCCTTCCCCCTCCCCATATCCTCAAGTCCATTCTCTAGTAGGTCTGTGTCTGTATTCCCGTCTTACCCCTAGGTTCTTCATGACCTTTTTTTTTCTTAGATTCCATATATATGTGTTAGCATACGGTATTTGTTTTTATCTTTCTGACTTACTTAACTCTGTATGACAGACTCTAGGTCCATCCACCTCACTACAAATATCTCAATTTCGTTCCTTTTTATGGCTGAGTAATATTCCATTGTTTATACGTGCCATATCTTCTTTATCCATTCATCCGATGATGGACACTTAGGTTGCTTCCATGTCCTGGCTATTGTAAATAGAGCTGCAGTGAACATTTTGGTACATGACTCTTTTTGAATTATGGTTTTCTCAGGGTATATGCCCAGTGTGGGATTGCTGGGTTGTATGGTAGTTCTATTTTTAGTTTTTTAATCAAGATCTATATTATTTTAAATACATGCAATAATAATAATGTCCTTATGGTCATGTTTCCTGAATTCTCAGATTTTGCAGTTTTTTTCTATGGTAGCTGGGTAGCTCACTGAATCTAAGGCAAGAAATTCTTTTTTCTTTGAGTTGTTTTCAGATAGGTTTCTGTTACTTGCAACCAAGGGTCCTAATGAATATAACTGTCAACATACTGAGGACTTGCTGATGTGACCACTATTTTGTATGTGGCAAAGGGGGGAAAGTGAGCCAAGTTATTTAAGACACATTTTTAACAGGGTTTGAAATAATATAAAGGGTTTATTCTACAAGCCTTGCAGCAAATTTAATTTTTCATTTTATTGGCATCCAAGTAAGATTTTAATAATGAAAAATAAATATTAGCTGTAATGAGTATTCTAATTCCATCCTTGGTTTGCAAATGGTTTTCTGAGTGTGGTAACACACAATCGTGACTTGCATAATGTTACATAGTTGTTGGTATGTTGCAGTAGGAGGCTAGAAAGGATGGTGAAAGACAGGTTCTCACATAGGAACAGAAAGATGCAAAAGGGGCCAAAATGTGAAAATAATTCTTCTGCTTTTCTTTACTCAGTACTTGGTTTCCATTGCAGAAAAACAGTAACTAGTGAATCTGATTCTCAGTCACTATGCACCCACCCAGGAAGGGCTGTAACCACGCCTGGGGAAGTTGCACAGACAAGATATGAATTATTTTGTGGCTATATAAACATGTGACTGAAAAGAGGTTGGACTCTAATTAATGCAATAGATGGTCAGACCTGCAACCCTAGTTCTTAATGGTGGTATATCCCCAGAAGGCCACCTCAGCCCCACTGATGCGGCCGACTGTGATCTGCAAAATCCTAACTCCAGACACTCTACTCCGAAGTGTCAGACTCCTGTCTCTAAACTGCCTGCTTGCCCCGTATCTGTGGAGTACCCAAAGTATCTCAAATGCAACAAGTTCAAGTGGAACTCATCACCTTTCTTCCTAAGCTTCTGCTGTGTCTCAGTGAATCCCAGTGTCTAAGTCATCATCCACCCTCTTACTCAAATCATATATCTTAATACCACCTATTAATTTGTGTTTCTCACCCAATCATTCAACCAATTCTACTTCCTAAGTAACTTCAAATTTGGAGTCCTTCTTGACACCCCCCCTTTCTCTCAGCCCTCTCAGTAATCGTGCACCAAGTCCTAGCACCTAAATAGCTGTCCAGTGCATTTATCTTTTATTCCGTCTGAGCTGCTGCCCCCTTGTCTGAGCCACTGTCATCTCTTCCTGTGCAGTGGGACCTCCTTGAGAACTCCTCTGTATCTCCAGGGCCTTGCACAGTTCCAGGTACACCATAATTTCTCCAAAAACGCTTGTTAAGTGAACTAATCAGTCAATTAATTAATTAGTGAATATTCAGCCTTCACAGTTCTCAGAGCCTAGCATCGTTCTTGGTACAGCACAGTTGCTCCAGAATTGCTTGTTAAATGAAAGAAAAAAAGAATCTTTAGCCTTCAAAATCATCTTGATCTCATTTTAGTTTAAATTGAAAATGTGTAATGGAATACTACTCAGCCATAAAAAGGATGAAAATTTGCCATTTGCAACAACATGGATGGACTTAAAGGGTATTATGCTTAGTGAAGTAAGTTAGAGAAAGACAAGTATAAGTTATCACTTATATGTGGAATCTAAAAAATACAACAAACAAATGAATATAACAAAACAGAAATAGACTCATAGATATAGAGAACAAACTAGTGGTTACTAGTGGGGAGAGGGACAAGATAAGGGTAGGGGATTAAGAGGTATAAGCCACTATGTATAAGATAAGTGAGATACAAGGATATATAGTACAGCACAGGGAATATAACTGATATTTTATAATAACTTTAAATATAGTATAATCTGTAAAAATATTGAATTACTGTGCTGTATACCTGAGACTAATACAATGTTGTCAATCAATTATACTTTAACAATTTTTTAAAAAATATGGATAAGTGACCTGAATAGCTTTGATACAAACCCAAATCTATGTGTTTTTATTTCCTTTTATTTCTCAGAATGCAATAAAAAGGCAAGGCCCAAGCAAGAAAACAGAGATAGACGGATTTTAGTAAAAGTTACATTGATACTCAAAATGGAAATCACATGCCAGAAATTTATCAAGTAGTGACTGTTCTTTAGAAAAAAAAATCCAAGGTTACCTTTTATAAAAAAAGAGAGATCGAGTCTTAAATGAAGCAAACTACCCAGGTAATGAATATTAAAGATATAAGGATAAAAACAATCATTACAGAAAAAAAAACCCACACAATTGTAGAACATTGCACTTAGCAGTGTATTATGGAAAGCTTTTCCCCTGAGATGGGGAATGAGACAAGGATGTTCACTATTCCTCAGTCCTATTAAATACTGAGGTCCTAGCTAGAGCAATAAGGCAAGTAAAGAAGTGAAAATAAAGCCAAAGTTTGAAAAGGAAGAAATAAAACTATCATTATTTTCGAATGACACCATTGTCTATATATAAAAAAAAATCTAAAGCTCTATCTGTAGTCAAGCTATAAGAATTAATAAATACATTTAGTAAGGTTGCTGCATATAAAGTCAGTTCTATTTCTATATGCCAGCAATAAGCAAGTGAAAATGAAATTTAAAATACCATTTACAATAGCACCAAAAATGTCAAATTGGGCCTTCCCTGGTGGCACAGTGGTTAAGAATCCGCCTGCCAATGCAGGGGACACGGGTTCGAGCCCTGGTCCGGGAAGATCCCACATGCAGCAGAGCAACTAAACCCGTGAGCCACAACTACTGAAGCCCGCACACCTAGAGTCCGTGCTCCGCAACAGGAGAAGCCACCGCAATGAGAAGCCCGTGCACCGCAACGAAGAGTAGCCCCTGCTCGCTGCAACTAGAGAAAGCTCGCACGCAGCAACAAAGACCCAACGCAACCTAAATAAATAAATAAATTTATTTAAAAAGTCAAATACTTAGAATAAATCTTTTTTGCGGTACTCGGGCCTCTCACTGTTGTGGCCTCTCCCGTTGCGGAGCACAGGCTCTGGACGCGCAGGCTCAGCGGCCATGGCTCACGGGCCTAGCCGCTCCGCGGCGTGTGGGATCCTCCCGGACTGGCGCACGAACCCGTGTCCCCTGCATCGGCAGGCGGACTCCCAACCACTGCGCCACTGGGGAAGCCCCTAGAATAAATCTTATTTTGCATCTTTTAATTAGAAGATATCGGGTATCATGCCTTATTATAAAGCTACAGTATTTAAGATGCTGTGGTATTAATGTAAGAATAGACAAGTAGACAAATAGAACTGAATAGAGAGTCCAGTAAGAGACCCACACATGTCACTTGAATTATGTGAAATGGGCTGCTACAGTGTAGTGGGGCGAGGATAGTCCTTCTAATAAATGATGTTGAGTCAACTGCATGTCCATATGAAATAGGTATCTTGACCCCCTAACTCAACCATATGCAAAACCAATCTGAGGTGGATTGTAGATATATATGTGAAAGGTAAAAACAATAAATTATTTGGAAGAAATCTTAGGAAAATCTCTTCATGACCTTGGAGTTAGCAAAATACTTTTTAACACAAAAAGCACTAATTAAAAAGAAAAAAAAAGTGTACTACGTTGAAATTAAGAACTCCTGTTCATCAAAGGGCAGCATAAAAATAGTGAAAAACCAAGTCACAGTGTGGGAGAGGATATGTGTAAAGTGATTGACTTCAGCAAAGATGTAAATTCAGGGAGATGCAAATTACCAAGATCTCATTATATGTCCTGGAGTGCCTTAAATGGAAAAGACAGATAATACCAAGTTTTGGCAAAGCTGTGGAGCAACTGGTGGGAGCATAAATTGAAACAACTACTTTTGCAAATTGTTTGGAAGGCTTTAGTAAAGTTTAACATGTAATAGCCTATGGCCAGCTATTGTATTCTTGGTTATATGCTCTGCAGAAATGCATACATAAGTTTACCAAAAGACATGTATGAGAATGTTCATAGTAGCACTCTTTGTAATAGCACCTAGACTATCAGCTATACAAATATTCAACTGTAGACTGGATACATAAATTGTAATATATTAATACAATAGAATACAGTATATCACAGAGAACAAACAACATAGATGAATCTCTCAAGGGTATGATTTTTTTTCTACTTTTAAAAATTGAAGTAGAGTTGATTTACAATATTGTGTTAGTTTCAGGTCTACAGCAAAGTGATTCAGTTATGTGTATGTATATATATCGATTTTTTCAGATCATTTTCCATTGTAGGTTATTACAAGATACTGAATACAGTAAATTCTTGTTGCTTATCTATTTCACGTATAGTAGTTTGTATCTGTTAATCCCATGCTCCTAATTTTTCCCTCCCTTCCTTTCCCCTTCAGTAACCATAAGTTTATTTTCTATGCCTGTGAGTGTGTTTCTGTTTTGTATATAGGTTCATTTGTATTATTCTTTAGATTCCACATATAAGTGATATCATATAATATTTGTCTTTCTTTCTCTGACTTACTTCACTTAGTATGATAATCTCTAGGTTCATCCATGTTGCTGCACATAGCAATATTTCATTCTTTTCTATGGCTGAGTAACATTCCATTGTATATATACACACCACAGCTTCTTAAACCAATCACCTGTTGATGGGCACTTGGGTTGTTTCCATGTCTTGGCATTTGAAAATGCGTATAACCTCATTAGTGTTTAGGGAAGTGTATCTTCAAACAACAATTTTAAATTTCACATTCTCAAGTTGGCAAAAATGTAAAGTCTAGATAATACAAAGTTCTGGTAAAGATACTAAGAGATGAGAATTCTTAAATGCTGCTGGTGGGAGTACAAATGGGAAAAACCACTTTGGAGAACAATTTGGCCATAGATGGTAAAGGTGAAGACACGCTATCTTTGATTCACCAATTCCATTTTTAGGAAGATATCTAGAAAAATTCTTAACTTTATATAGCAGAGACCAGTATAAGAATGTTCTTAATAGAATTGCTTGTTATTGCAAAACTTATTTAAATACATGATAAATGGAGAGTGGATAAAATATATAGCATATGTTCATACGATAGACTACTACACAACAAATAAAATAAATAACATAGAGCCATTGCATCAAAACCATAATAACTAGTGAAATATAGTTTAAAAACATGTAAAACAATATTATATATGTATTTGTATACAAATGCATGGAAAGAGAGACAATAAACTCATAATGATGGTGCTTTCTCCAAGAGAGGAGAGAGACAGGATGAGGGAAGGAGCACATATAAGGGAGGGGGTTCAGTTGCATAAATGTATAACTAATTATTTTTTTAACTTAAAAATAACTGAAATAGGATACAATATAAAGAATTGATAAAACTGTGTGGTAAGTGTGCAGGTATTTGTTATTATTATTTTCTCTAACTTTCTGTGTATCTGAGATATTTCATAATGAAGTTTTAACTGTAATAAGAGGTGAAACACTTGGCGGTTTTCCACAAAAGTAAGCCCCTCTGAAAAAAAAGAGCTGGTTATACATCTGTGCTGATGACACTTGACTTGATATATCATTGGTCAATATCTTGTTCGTACCTTCAAAAATACAGCCAAAAGCATGGGGAATTGTTTTCAGACAATAATAGCTGACACTTACACAATGCTTACTTGGTCAGGCTCTTCCTTTCCTGCTCCCTCCCCGTCATTCTTTTTTCTCCCCCTCTCTCCCATCTTTCTACCCTTCCTTTTTCTCTTTCGGCCTTTTAAAATTGTAAAATATTACATTTATACAAAAACTTCATTAAACCTAAACATACAGCTTAACAAATTGTTGTGAAATGAACGCTTAGGTAACCAAAACTGAGATTCAGAAACACAGCATGGTCAGCGCCCCGGAAAGGCCCAGTATGCCAGGTTCTGTTCTGAGAGGCACATAGAGTGGAGCCTGTATCTACCCCAGGTCATTTGGTTCCATAGTCCACGTAATGTGCGTGCACGCATACATATCTCAGTTTCCTCATCTGTAGATTGAGTAAGATATTCATATCTGACTCCTAGGACTGCTGGACAAGATTAAATAATATATTGTAAAGTACTTAGTGCCTCTTACATATAATTGTTTGCTGTAATTGTTGTCATCGTCATCATCATCATCATCCTCAACGACTACTTTACTCTGTTCCTTAGTTGCTTTATGAGCTTTTGTCAAATGTAATCCCGTCTCCCCCCCACAAAATAGACATGAACCTATTTTCAAGACTTTCCTCTTCTGCAAGACTGTATGGGCCGGCAGACTCACAAAAGATGTGTGAAACAAGGCACCTGTACACTTTCCTGATTTAATAGTGAAATGAACACATAAAAGTTTAGGAGAGGGCACACAGTTCAGAGCTTGAGAGTCCTAAAGAGACCTTCACCTTTTCTACCCCCAGTACTTTTACACAGTGAATTTGTAGTGTAAATTCTGCATTTTGAAAGAGATGTGCATCCTAGGAGAAACGCAGCCACGGAGAGACAACGAGAGTAGGAAAGGGGAGATTATGCAGTGCGGTTGTTGCTGATCACTAACTCATCTAAGAAGAATTGAGTAGGCACCAGATACTAAAGGAGAGACTAAGGAGATGAGAGTACAGAAGCACATTCCTGGCCTCATGAAACTACAGACTAGTCGGACAGAGAGATGAGTTTACAAACTCAATGGAAACACATGTAACAGTAAAGGAAATACAGAGGGCCAGAGGAGCAATTTCATGTCTGAAGGTCACAGAAGGGCCTTCTAAAGGAGACTGTGTGCTGAAAGAGAAGGAATTGGAGAGGAAACATTGGTTGTGGAGCTAAATGGAAAAGCACGTGCAAAGATTTGGAAGATGTGACCAGAGCCTACTTTGCTTGAAGTCTAGACATCAGAGAGCACTTCAGGGGTTGCTTGATGCCCAGTGTGGCCTTTTTGACCACAGTTGACAATGAAAAAATGTGGTCAAGTACATCACATCAGCTTGCCGTGTTTCCTAAATGCTTATATTGAATTGTGGCGGATCTAAGTCACTTATCTTATGAACATCTTTGGGTCTTCTCACTGAGATTGATAGATTAAACATGATAATTTTATAGTTTACTGTATTGAATCTTTTCTACCAGTTTTTCATTGTTTATATCCCGAAGGAAAAAAATACAAATAATACTGGATTTTATAAACAGAAAGCTCCTAGATTCCCTGTAAAGACAGTGTCTCTGACCAAATAGATTTGTGCTATCAAATTTCCCTTTTTTGGAAATCTTTAAAAATTTTCATCCAGCAATGTTTAAAAAACAGTTTTTAGGATTATAATAAACTGATGTTGTAAAATAACACTTGGGACAAGTCATGCATTTTTTTTTTTAGATGTTTTAGGACTTTATTGTCCTTCACACGGTCAACATAAAACACTGACAATGGATGAACAATAGGGGAAAAGACTCTTCGGCAAAGATCTTCCCGAACTCACAGCATCACTGGTCAAACACCAGAAAGAGAACAGTCACGTGAAGAAACAGTAAGGGAATTTAACGCAGATTTTTAGTTTAACAGCATAACTGAAAAACAAAACCAACCAACCAACCAACCAAACAACCGTTCTTCTACCCACTGAAAGGAAAGTAAAAGTGAATCAGGGAGCTTCCAAATCTTGTGAAGCAGCTTAAAAAGGGAGAGGGAAGGGTGAAGGGGAGTCACACAACTGTTGAGAACGTAACACTCTAATGCACGAGGTCAGGGATCCTAATAAATTCTCAAAGTCTTAACATATACCAAGAAGAACCGTATTATTAGAAATGTAAAGGCACAGAGATATAAATGCATAAAGATATAAACTATTTGGTATTAAAAACAGACCTTGCTGTATAAACATATAGTAAGTCACTTTTATCGCTTTATGAGAATAACCGTATAAAGAAAGAATCCAGAAGACCCCACTGCTGTCATCTTGCAAAGGATCAAAATTCAGCACTAGAGGGCCCCACCCACCCTCCATGCTGTGTGTCTGTGTGTCTCTAAAAATAATCACCTGCAATTGGCATATAATTAAACCCATAGGCAGCTTTGAATATGAGATCTATGCAGAAAACATAGCAGCAAAGACAACAGTAGCTGGAATTTGCTAGAAAAGCGAGAGAAGACTTTTTAAAAGCTTCCAGTTCAAGTCAGAACTAAGGTTAAGTTTCAGCAGCTTGGGACAGCTGTGGATGCTTTGCTGTTCTCTGGAAAGAGAAGAAAATCTATCATAAGTATGTTCATTCGAGAAAAATACTGTGTTTGTTTAGATTTTCTGGCCATGCCCAAGTGACTTTCAATTATGTACACTGTTCAAGGGCAGACTGTATATTGGTTAGGATGTGCTCATAGCTGGTACATCTCCAAAAAAGGCTTCATGAAGGCTGCCAGCTTCTGACATCTTCGATGGTGACAGCATTATGCAGAGAGGCCCAAATGCCTCCCACGGACCCAGAAGAACCACCCATGCAGCCGTTAAGAACAGGAGCATCTGGTTGAGCATCAGGACGACCCTCCTTCCCGTCACCAGCTCCTGCGAGAGTCACGGCACCTGAGGCCATCGTGTCCAACCTCCCACCTGAAAGCCCCCGCAGGTGGCCAGGAGCGTCACACGTCTCAGTCATTAGAAAATTCCTTTCCAACGCAGTGAAGGACCGTCACGCTCACAGGTAACCTAGGTTAGCTCAACTCTTCGATGAGCCTGCCATGCAGAGGGCAGGGAGCGGGCAGCTATTCTCATGCGTGAGAACATACATCTTCCATGGAGCTGACAGAATTAACTACTCTCTCGGATGTCTGGGGGAGCAACAGTGTCTGTTCTTACACTGAACAGGCTGTGCCAGCTGCACCAGACCTGGGATGGCACCCTCTGTGCTGTCAGAGCAGATTTTCAAAGGAAATTTTGACCAAAGCTCCTAGAAGGTGTGGCCCCCCCATGCTCCCAGCCATGGAATCGCGCTAAGGGGCCTGTAAGCAGCAGCAGGAGCACCCCTGTAACAAACGGTCTTTCCCAACTAGTTACAATAACTGCTACTCCAGGATGGGCAGGCTCCTAGATGTGTCTCCTTCAGCGTCTGAAAACTAAACCAATTCTCTGACAAGCTTTTGGATGTGGCACGTACTCACTACCTGTGCCCTTTCAGGGAGATCATATTGAGTTCAAGAGCTTTGTCGAGAAATCTTTTTTCTAAAGCATCATCTCCTTTGGTGTTGCCAATGCGGAATGGAATATTCATCTTCTATTCTGGGCCTCCACTGGACATCAATTCTAATAGTAGCTTTTCCTTTTCGACCACTTTCCAAAATGATAGTTCTCTTCTTCTACCTAGCAGCTTTGCGTGGTTCCTTCACCGATGGAGAAGTTATCCACTGGTACAACAAGTGGATTTTTTCTTATATCCAGAACGAGCAGAGTTCTGTTGGCTTCAAGGGCCTTTAGTAAAGCCTTTGCCCCTTCACTGGTGAGGCCACACTGCTGCAGGTCCAGTGCTTTCGATGAAAGACAAAAGGTCACTTGTGAAGTCTATACAGATTTAACATATAGACAACTCCCATTTTCTCACGTGTGGAAGAGTCCTGTCTCACCCAGCCGTGGCTGGGAGAAGCTCTGGATACAGATCAGGGGCAGAGGGTGCTCAGGAGCGGCACCCAGTCCACCCCGCAGAGGCGGTTGGCGTTAAGTCCAGCAGGCCCTGCCGCAGGGAAGCGCGCAAGGCGGGCAGAGGCACTGAGTCCTGCAGCGCGCACAGGTCCTCAGAGCGCGGGAAGAAGTCGGCTGCGGTGTCGCAGCGCAGCTTCACCGAGTGATCATGGCCCAAGTGTGGCTTAGGGGACGCAAGCGGTGGACACGATGCCCACACCCGCCTGGCGTCCCCGGCTTGCCTCCCGGCCCCTCGGGCGCTCACCGCCCGGCGGCTGCAGCCCCGCAGCGTGCGCAGGACCCGCGTCGCAACCAGACGACGTAGGGCCACGGGCCCCAGCTAGGCCAGCACCTCCATGCCACGGTCCCGCGCCGCCTCCCGCGGCGAGTCGCCGGCCCTTGGCGCCAGCCCCATGGCCCTCCGCGCGCGGGGCTGCGGTTCAAACCGGCAGGCGGCTCCGTGCAAGTCATGCATTCTTTACTCGTTGTTTAAACTGTGTCATTTCAACTAGACCTAAATACGAATTCACTTTTATTAGTTTAATAACATTTTCCAGGCAACTTTTTTGTTATACATCTTTATTGGAGTATAATTGCTTTAAAATGTTGTGTTAGTTTCTGCTGTACAACAAAGTGAATCAGCTATAAGTATACATATATCCCCTCTGTTTTGGACCTCCCTCCGACCCTCCCTATCCCACCCCTCTAGCCGGTCACAAAGCACCGAGCCGATCTCCCTGTGCTTCACAGCAGCTTCCTACTAGCTATCTAAAAAAACATTTGGTAGTGTGTATATGTCAGTGCTACTCTCTCAAAACGTCCCAGCCTCCCCTTCCCACCCTGTGTCCTTAAGTCTGTTTTCCACGTCTGCGTCTTTATTCCTGCTCTGCCACTAGGTCCATCAGTACCATTTTTCTAGATTCCATATATATGTGTTAGCATACGGTATTTGTCTTTCTCTTTCTGACTTACTTCACTCTGTATGACAGACTCTAGGTCCATACACCTCACTACAAATAACTCAATTTCGTTCCTTTTTATGGCTGAGTAATATTCCATTGTATATATGTGTCACATCTTCTTTATCCATTCATCTGTCAATGGACATTTAGGATCCTACTGGATAAGCAAGCTAGTTCCTAGGAAGCTATGTTAGGTATGTTCTAAATTTCACTGAATGTGACTGCCTGCCTAAGTGACTTAATTTCATTTAGCAAGCAGTATATAGGTATTTTAATCACAGCAGTTTATTAGTATATATGTATTAGCAGTATGTATGGGGCTCCAAAATGGTTCGAATCTTGAGAGACCCTATTTCTGGCATAAAGAGGTTTAATAAAGGGATTTAGGTGACAATTAAAATAATTGAAAGGGATGGAGGAGTGAAAGTCATGCAGTTTCACTGTACTACTAATTTGAGAGTTACACAACCATAGACATGATCTGGAGTTGCAGAAGTTTTGGTTGCCATAGCCCCAAGTGTCACTGCTGATTCATACATGTGAAGCTGGAGAGTAGATCCTAGGAGACGGAGGCCAGCAGCCACACGGACTCATGCCTGTCTGTCTAACTTTTTGCAGCTCATACAAGGTCTTTTTTTTTTTTAACATCTTTATTGGAGTATAATTGCTTTACAATGGTATGTTAGTTTCAGCTTCACAACAAAATGAATCAGTTATATATATACACATATTCCCATATCTCTTCCCGCTTGCATCTCCCTCCCTTCCACCCTCCCTATCCCACCCCTCCAGGCGGTCACAAAGCACCGAGCTGATCTCCCTGTGCTATGCAGCTGCTTCCCACTAGCTATCTACCTTACGTTTGGTAGTGTATATATGTCCATGCCTCTCTCTCGCTTTGTCACAGTTTACCCTTCCCCCTCCCCATATCCTCAAGTCCATTCTCTAGTAGGTCTGTGTCTTTATTCCTGTTTCACCCCTAGGTTCTTCATGACACATTTTTTTTCTTCTTCAATTCCATATATATGTGTTAGCATACGGTATTTGTCTTTTTCTTTCTGACTTACTTCACTCTGTATGACAGACTCTAGGTCTATCCACCTCATTACAAATAGCTCAATTTCGTTTCTTTTTATGGCTGAGTAATATTCCATTGAATATATGTGCCACATCTTCTTTATCCATTCATCCAATGATGGGCACTTAGGTTGTTTCCATCTCCGGGCTATTGTAAATAGAGCTGCAATGAACATTTTGGTACATGACTCTTTTTGAATTTTGGTTTTCTCAGGGTATATGCCCAGTAGTGGGATTGCTGGGTCATATGGTAGTTCTATTTGTAGTTTTTTAAGGAACCTCCATACTGTTCTCCACAGTGGCTGTATCAATTTACATTCCCACCAACAGTGTAAGAGGGTTCCCTTTTCTCCACACCCTCTCCAGCATTTATTGTTTCTAGATTTTCGTACAAGGTCTTTTAAAATTAGTCACAATTGAACTTTTTTAAAAATAAATTTATGTATTTTTATTAATTTATTTTTGGCTGCCTTGGGTCTTCGTTGCAGTGCACGGGCTTCTCATTGCAGTGGCTTCTCTTGTTGCAGAGCACAGGCTTTAGGCATGTGGGCTTCAGTAGTTGTGGCTCATGGGCTGTAGAGTGCAGGCTCAGTAGTTGTGGCACACGGGCCTAGTTGCTCCACGGCAGGTGGGATCTTCTTGGACCAGGTCTTGAACCCGTGTCCCCTGCCTTGGCAGGCGGATTCTTAACCACTGTGACACCAGGTAAGCCCATAATTGAACTTTTATATCATATAACCCAAGGGCTAAGTGATAAAAACAACCACGATTTATACATCTTGGTATAAAATAGTGGTAGAGGGCTTCCCTGGTGGCACAGTGGTTAAGAATCCACCTGCCATTGCAGGGGACACGGGTTTGAGCCCTGGTCCTGGAAGATCCCACATGCCGCGGAGCAACTAAGGCCGTGCGCCACAACTACTGAGCCCATGTGCCACAACTACTGAAGCCCATGTGCCTACAGCCCATGCTCCACACGAGAAGCCACTGCAATGAGAAGCCCGCACACTGCAACAAAGAGTAGCCCCTGCTCACCACAACTAGAGAAAGCCTGTGTGCAGCAACGAAGACCCAAGGCAGCCAAAAATAAATAAATAAAGTAAATAAATTTATTTAAAAAATAATAGTAGAAAGGAGGAGAGAGAAAAAGGAATTTGGTTAATTTATAAAGGTGTATACATAAAACAACAAGGAAAAAAATATCTGTAGCTGTTACATTCCTCAATTTGACAACTAATCATGAGGTTATATTTGGTGTTTACAAATGTCTTTCTTCATTTAGCATTCCATGTTCCTTTTGCCTTTGAATAGTATTTCAGCTGGTTGGGATTATGTATATGGTGGGATGATATAAGCCAGTTTGGTGATGAAGTTATCACGGCCATGAAAACCAAACAGGTTGGATATCTTATCCCAGTTCTCCATCTTGGTGTGAAATACTATTTTAGTCAGAGTTACATGCAGAAAACTACAACAACTACAAAACACTCTAGATGTTTCAAGTAGAAAGGGATTTGCTACAGAAAATTAGGTGCTTGAAAACTCATTGGAAGCAAGTCAGAAGCTGAATTCAGGGGGTAACTAGTGGGCTAATGGTTTAAAGGTCACACCATAATCGCTATGATTAATAAGTCAGGAAGCTGCTACTGTCACTGCTGCCACCATAACTGAGCCTCTTAGTCATGGAGCTCCTGAGCAGACCCTGGGTGTGGGGTGTATAGCTACTGCAAATGCTCATGTCCACCTCAATTTGCAGACTTCAGAGCATCAGGAAGATATCTCTTTTTATTTTAAATTTCATACACATACAGCTTACTGATGACATCTAAATCATGTCACAAATCCTAGCTGTATGAGAGTCTGGTAAATACAGTTTTCAGTCCTCTAACCCCCCATGAATACAATATAGGAACAAAGAAGGGCATGAGAAAGTTCTGTGCTAGCACACTTACTGTGACAGACATTTATGTTGCTTACTGTCTTTCATTATTACAACCAGTCTTACAAAGAGTATTTTGTGCACACACCATGTCCCACATATGCAAGAATATAAGTAGGATAAATTCCTAGGAATTGTATTATTGGTTTAAGAGATACGTGCATTGAAATGTTTTATTAAGCATTGCCAGTCACACAGAGTGTGGCCTGTGGTTCAGAAGTGTTGGCGTCACCTGGGAGCTGGTTAGAAATGCAACATCTCAGGCCTCACCTCCAATGCATTGAACCAGAGTCTGCATTTTCACAAGATTCCCGAGTGATTTGTGTACACATTTCAGTTCGATAAGCACCAGAATAGGGGTTGTACATATTGAATTCCCAGTGGCAATATATGTATGGTATTCTCCTAGTACCTTCACTAAGACTGTGCTCAGTCTTCTTAATATTTTTCAAATTAACATTTGAAAATAGCATTTCTTTTATTACGAATGAAACCGAATATCTTCTCAAATTAAATAAAATGATTTTATATCAATTTCTTTGAACTGACGTTATACATCTATTGAATTACTGGTCTTAACAACTTAATGTTTTTAACATGAAGAAAATTAACCCTTTATCTTTGCAGATGTTTCGCCCATTTTGTCATTTGCCTTTTTGTTTATGGATTAATTTCCACACAGAATACACACACACACACACACGTAGTTTTATCTGGCTGATTTTGTTAATCTTTTGTTTCATGGGTTGGAGATTATTGTCTTATTTTTAGAAAAGCTTTTATCACCTTGAGGTTATTTTAAAAACTCATGTTTTCTTTTTTCAAATTAAGTTTTTTTTTTTTTTTTTTCGATACGCGGGCCTCTCACTGTTGCGGCCTCTCCCGCTGTGGAGCACAGGCTCCGGATGCGCAGGCTCAGCGGCCATGGCTCACGGGCCCAGCCGCTCTGCGGCATGTGGGATCTTCCCGGACCGGGGCACGAACCCGTGTCCCCTGCGTCGGCAGGCGGACTCTCAACCACTGCGCCACCAGGGAAGCCCTCAAATTAATTTTTATTGGAGTATAGTTGATTTACAATGTTGTGTTAGTTTCTGCTGTACAGCAAAGTGAATCAGTTATACATATACATATATCCACTCTTTTTTATATTCTTTTCCCATATAGGTCACTACAGAATAGTGAGTAGAGTTTCCTGTGCTATACAATGGGTTCTTATTAGTTATCTATTTTATATATAGTAGTGTGTATATGTCAATCCCAATCTCCCAGTTTATTCCTCCCCCCCATGTTTTCTTTTGTGAGAATCAAGTCTTTGATCTATCAGAATATATTTTGGTGAAAAGTATGAAGTAAGGATCTAACTGGATATTTAGTGTAGATGACTACACATTAGGAGTTCTTAACCTGGCGTTCACGCATGTGTAGAGAGCACTTAAAGCCCTGAAATTGCATGTGGAGTTGTGTATGATTTTTCATTTTTCTGAAACAAAGATCTGTAGGGTCCATTAGATTCTAAAAAAAGATTAAGAACCATTGCTCTATGCAGTGTCCCATCACCCGATATGGTTTCAGTTACTTTCTGAATCTTCTTTACTCCCAAGTGTCCAGTCAGATCCTTCTCTTTACCTACAGACATGGGCATACCAAAGTGGATAGGGCCCAGTGTAATCATTGGGGTCCTTATAAGAGAGACAAGAAGGTCAAAGAAGAACGAGATGGAATGACAGAAGTAGAGGTTGGAATGATGCACTTTGAAGATGGAGGAAGGGGCCAGGAGCCAAGGAATACAGACGGCCTCTAGAAGCTGGAAAAGGCAAGGAAGTGGATTCTCCCCTGGAGCACACAGAAGGAATCAGCCTTGCGAAAGGAGCTTTGATTTTAGCCCCTTAAGACTCATGTAGGACTTTGACCTCCAGAACTGTTTGTCTTATTTTAAGCCACTAAGTTTTTGGTAATTTGTTATAGTAGCAATAGGAAACTAATATATGGTATACCATTGGGAAGGCAGCAATAAAGTAGCTCCAGGAATTTAACAGATTTGCTAGTCTCATAACTGCTGCTATCATGGGCCCAGCTGATACAGTATCCAAGCCCAACTTAATAGGATACATTTATATAAAGTTTTTTAGAGTAAAAAGAAAGAAAAACACAATGTACTTGTGGACCAGCCCTCTCCTATTACCTTAAAATTGAAAACGACTGGGGCATTACTGAAGGAGATGGAAGGAACAAGCCTGCCAGTACAACCTTGACTCTTTGTTTCCATCTAGCACTGTTACCTTCTTTGTCTTTTAGATTCTCAGTATCTTTTGGCATAAAACACCCTTCTGTGAATGTTTGAAATTTCTTGTTATGTCGTGTTTCTCAAATAGGGAAAAAAAATGTAAGCAAAGATTCTCAGGCAAAAGGGAAAATGGCAGCGAGGCATGCCCAAAGGTAAGGAAGCATTGGGCATTAGGGAACTGGAACTGAGTTTAACTTGGGGGTGAAGGAAAAAAGGGGGAGAAACGTTGGCCAAGACAGCTTTGAATCTAGCATGTGCTATGGTCTGAATGTTTGTGCCCCCTCAAAATTCATGTTTTACAAGCCTAATGCCCAAAGTGATGTTATTAGGAGGTGAGGACTTTGGGCGGTGACTAGGTGATGATGGCAGAGCCCACATGAGTGGGGTTAGTGCCATTATAAAAGAGGCTCCAGAGAGCTCCATCATACCTTCCACCATGTGAAGACACAGGGAGAAGTTGGCAGTCTGCAATCCAGAAGAGGGCTCTCTCCAGAACCTGACCATGCTGGCACCCTGATCTTGGGCTTGCAGTCCCCCAGAACTGTGAGAAATAAATTTCTGTTGTTAATAAGATGCCTGGTCTGTGGTATTTTGTTATAACAGCCTGAACAGATTAAGATACCCCCTAGCTCTTGAGACTGGGCACCTGGTATAGCTTAGCCCCATGCCATCTGAATATCTCCCTTCCAAAGCCACACTAAAATGGTGTGGCTGTCACGATATGGTGAGACAACCAGACTCCAGCAAGTCAGGACTCCGCAACCAGGGTCAGCTTCTAACTCCGCCCTCTTGCTGCCCAGGGGAATCTGTGGAGCTGAAAATGACAGACTCCTCCAAAGGCTATAGGAAAGGAGAACCTTCAGGCAACACTTGCTTCTGAAGATATCTCCCCTTACCCCCAGTCCCTTGGTCCTTTAAGCCAGAGAGTTCTATCATTCTCTAACTGTAGTCGAGGAAAGCATTTTTGAGAAGGCATTGACTGACAGACAACAGTAGTCAAGCTAGATGTATTTTAGCGTTTGGTGAGTTGCAAATAGTAACAGACATTGCTAAAGGGATGTCAAAGAGTCCAAAATGACTGAGGACAGTCATCTTGTCTGTGGAGAAGCCTCAGAGTGGGCATAGGTAGCAGGAATACCAAAGGTGACTTTGATTGGAGCTGTATGGTTGATCATCTTACAAGTGAAAATGTGTTCATGTAGTCATCACATAATTAAAAATAAATTTGTAAAGAAAATGTCTGTACTTGAGAAGCTGAATTTTGAGGAACTAAAGACCAAAACAACTCAACAACAACAACAACAAAACTGAGCCCTCAAATCAACCCAGATAAAAGGAAGCAAATGCCTTTACGTGGACCTGCATATCAGCCTAGATATGAGTTATCAAGGGGAAGAGAAACATTAGACATTAAGATGATGAAAGAAGAAGAATCTGGAGCAGAGTCAGGGCTCTGGTCCTAGAACAGTTCCTTGTAATTGTGCATGCCCTCATGTACACACACACAGTAGATCTGTTTTCTCTCTTATTCTATTATCATGTAACATATTATATAGTGACTCTGCATCATAGTATTTAAGCTATGGGATATCAAGGGAAAGAGTAAACGTCACTTAAGGGCTTACCTCCTCTTCTGGGGAAGGAGTTAGTATGTTTTTGGTTGTACACAGCACAGATGTATCATGTTAGGTGGAATTATGACTTTGTTATTGTATTTGGAGATCAAATGTGGTTTAAGGAGATGCATATCAGTGTCAAGTTGACAAGGCATGGACTTGTGATGGGCAATTTCATACGTCAACTTGACCGGGACACAGGATACCTAGATATCTGGTTAAACATTATTTCTGAGTGTGTATGTCAGAGTGTTTCTGGAAGAGATTAGTATTTGAATTGGTGGACTGAGTAAAGCAGATTGCCCTCTCTGATGTGAGTGGGCATCATCCAACCAGTTGAGGGTCTGAAGAGAACAAAAAGGTGCAGGAAGGTTGAATTCTCTCTCTCTGCCCAACTGCTTGAGCTGAGACATCAGTCTTCTCCTGCCCATGGACTGGGACTTACACCATAGGTACTCTCGCTTCCCAGGTTTTCGGACTCAGATTGGAATTTACACCATTAGATTTCTGGGTCTCCAGCTTGCAAACGGCAAGTCCCCATGATCATGTGAGCCTTATAATAGATCTCATTCTAGATCGCGGTTTCTCTCTCTCAATAGAGACAGATAGATGTCTAGAATGAGATTTATTATACATTTTACATATATATCTCCATCTCCATTTCCCCTATTGGTTCTGTTTCTCAGGAAAACCCTGACCAATACAGAAGGGATGTATAAATACTACTTGGGCTTTTATAGTCGTTGTGGCCCCTGTGTGTCTATTAACTATTCCCATACCATTTATTCATTCACTTCTTAGAATTGAATTAGGTTCTCAACGAATCCTTTTGTTTATTTCATAAAAACACACCTTAAAAGAATCACATTCAGTTATACCGACTCTAACCCTAATAACACACTTATGAAAAATAAAAAAAAAATCGATTACAAAGTAAGGTTTAACAAAAGAACTGAGAGGATCTCAGTAGAGAAAATGGGAAAGTATTTTGGACATGGTAGCCCTTTGTGCAAATGTGATCTGTAATTATGGTATTCAGTCTCATGTGACTTGCCAGTGTGCTTCGTGGCTGAGTCTGAGTTCCTGAACTGCTCGTGGTGGGTCCAGTTTCTATAGCTGGGTCAGTTGTCCCGCACAGCCTTTCATTCTGTTCCCCTTAAGCAGGTCCTACGTCTTTCTCCTTGGTGGTGTAGATGGACATGAACTGGTCCTTTATATTCTCTTACAATGTGTCCTTCCTCATCAATGCTGCCAATTTACAAGAAGATGGGGAAGCTGAGGTGCCCACCAGCATATTGTGATCCTAAGTTTATTGAACTGAAAAATGATAAAAGGCCTAATGAGTCCTAACCCTGCTATTAATTATGCTTTTGTTTCAGATAATTAAAGGGCCCTATGAAACTGCACAGTTACTTGAGAATTATAAATAATTCATTATCACTGATCAACTTTTAGCTGGAATTGTCTCATCAGATTTTCTGTGCAGTTACTTAGAATTGTATTGCAACAATGAGGTAATAAATGCATAAGTATCGATAGTGAGAACAAGGAAAGGAATGTCTAGAATAAGAATGGCAAATCTAAGTCATGTGTGTTCTCCTCTTTCACTTCCCACACCTATGGCCAACATCAGACTCTTACGAGTTTAAGCCTGATAGAGCCTCAGGATCCTTCTCAACACAAAGTTCTAGGAAACCACTGCATATTCATTGGTGTTGACAAAGGACTTGAAGCCGCTTGCCATGTCCAGGAGGATGTAAGGGTACCATAGCCAAGGAACGTAGCCAGGGGCAACAGGAAGAGGCTGAGTAGCTGGTCATCCTGGTATTGCAAAGGGACACAGCATAGTATCCAACCAGGTGATTGCCTTGGCATATTCACAGAGCCGAAGAGCATCACTTCTCAAAATTTAATGTACAAAGGAATCAGCTAGAGATCTTGTTCAAATGCAGATTCTGATTCTGTAGGTCTGCACTAGACCCCCTGATTCTGCATTTCTAGCAAGCTCATAGATGTTGCTGACATTGCAGATCCAAGGATTGCATTTTGAGCAATGATAATGGAATGTTACTTAATGAGAATCGAAACTCGTCTGTTGGGCACAGGACTCTGTGCTCTTCCTCTATGCTGTAGAGGAGAGAGACTAGAGTAGGAATCAGGACACCCAAATTCAAGTTTGAGTCTGC
The DNA here is from genome assembly GCF_964270905.1 of Leucopleurus acutus. Lineage (NCBI taxonomy): Eukaryota > Metazoa > Chordata > Mammalia > Artiodactyla > Delphinidae > Leucopleurus > Leucopleurus acutus. Next base: position 8,905,087 of record NC_139148.1, on the reverse strand, counting down.
CACTTATTTTGTGACCTCAGTCTTTAAGGCCAATTTTTCTTATTTGTAATAGAGGAACAGAAACACATACTTTACGCAATGCTCATGAGGATCAAATAGTTATTTATGTGTGATATTTATAGTAAGGGCTCAATAAATGTTAGTTAACTCTGAACCAGCTACAATCGCTAGTATTCCAAGAAGACTCAGAAGTTCTGGCTACACACCACCAAAGTATCTAGAAGAAAAATTTTATCAGCCTGCCAGATGGCTGTCAATGTGATGCCAAGCATTCGAATATTTGGATTGCATTCAAAACATATTCGACGAGCATTTTTCTCCCTTTCAGATGGGTGTTTTGGCCTCAAGAAGACAGAGCGAGGGGATTTTATGTAGAAAGATGTTATCTATCTAACTTCACTGGCTCTTTTGTATACTTTGGAGCAGCTTACAGACACATCGGAGAACGGTAATGCATGCAACATGGATAATCTCAATTTTCAGAAAGCCTTTGGTAACGTTCCATCTAATGGGCTGCTTAAACCCAAGACAGCAGGGATTCTTGACAGAACCATGGGAAAAGGAAAAACTGGCTAGAGAACAAAACAAAAAGTTTAAAATAAGACAGAATGGAAAATAGATAGAAGATGGGGTTACAATCAAAGAGCAGGGGAAGAAGCCCAGATGTTGCCATTGTGACTGTGACATAGATTGGTGTGCCAGTATGAGCTACCGGAGAAACAGTGATGAAGACTATGGCCTCACTGTACAAGAGCATCAAGCTTGATGGTGACGTGAACTTTATATGACAATCTCTTAACATTATAAGGCCTACATATGAAACTAGAAAGACTGTTAAGGACATTTGAAATGATATGAAACCCCTTCTGATTTAAGAATAAAATAGCCAGCTACAGCACAAGACCTTTAGTAGAAATTTTATATTTTTAATTACTTTATTTTAACCCTGGAGAAATAAAAACTTATTCCTTAAAATCAGTGGTTCTCAACTGGGGGCAATTTTGCTCCCTCCCAACCCCCAGGGGCCATTTGGAGATATCTGGACATACTTGTTCGTCACATCTGGGGAGGAGGTGCAGCTGGAATCTAATGGGACAAGGCCAGGGATGCCGCGAAACAATCTACAGTTCACAGCATAGCTTCCTAACACAGTTTTGCAGCCCAAATGTCAACAGTGCCAAGGTGAGAAACCCTGTTCTAAATCGTACTCTGAAGTGCACAAGAGGGAAAAATTCATGAGAGAAGAATGTTCTGTACAAAGCATTTGTCTGAAAAAATCATTTGTAGAATAAAGTATTTCATTATCACTATAATAAAGGTGATCTAAACCTAGAACAGGAGAAGGAGGAGAGACAGAAGAACAACAGAAACATAAGGAGAAAGAGACAATAGGCGAGAACAGCAAACGACATTTAACCTCTGCTCTGAACTTTCATGCGCCCCTCAACTGGTGTTCCTCTTGGGTCTTCTGCTCAATTTACTTCAAATGAATTGGTCTGGAGTTTGCTACAGAACAGGATCCATAACAAAAGTCTGTTCCATTCTGGCATCCAGATATTTGAGTCTGTATATGGCAACCAGTCAGTCTTACAGACATCATTCTCTCAGAGAAAAATGTAGGTCCAATGAGGGAATGAGGAAGGTAGTTGGAACAAAGAAAGAGTTCTGAAACTTTTAAAAAAATGTATAAAACTGCCTATTTCCCTTTATTTTTAAAAATACAAGTCAGAGAAGAAAGTAGTTCTTCTAACTGGATGTTCCTAGAGGTACATTAAAAATAAAAACAGTCCAGCTTTCCATAACCATATTCTAGGACCAGTGGAAGAGGCAGCTACCAGGTGGTGTACATGGTGTGGTTTCAGGGGTCCTGGAGGGACTCCAGGCCCTGTTGTCCACCCTAACTCTTGTCATTTCATCATAATGGCCACCTTCTTCAGAAGTTTTGCCTCCTATTATGACACAAACATTCTATTCAAGGTTCCTCCTTAAGTAACTTATTCAGCTAACTCTATTAGTTAACATGGAAGATGAACCAGAATAGAATGGAACACAGCTCGGGAGTTGAAGAGAAGTGAGAGAAAAGAAATCTGGCCGAAAATAGATAGCAGAAAAAGCTGCCTTAATTTGCATTTTCCTCAAAACTCAGACTTATTTGTAAGAAGGAAGGGCCCTGAATTATTCAAAATTCCCTCTTATTTAATTCAGTGGAAAGCAAAACATACCTGTGTCAGGTCCTTGGCTCTCAAAATGGTGCTTATTGACCTCTGGCTAACTCTACTTAGGAGATTATAATATACAGCCCAGGAACTCGATCTGGTACCCTAAAATAAAAGGATTCATCAGGAAACGGGAGAATTATGTTGAGTAATGTCATGCCAGAGCTAAGGACCCTTGAAGCAACTTGAGGAGAACTCTATTAACTAAGCCCATTAATATGCACAGATATTCATACTGATGGTATCAGCATCATTGTCATCTTTCTTGGTTGTATTATCTACAAAGATTAGTAGATAGAACCCTGTAAATTAGTCAATTTTGTTTTTGAGTTGGTTTGTGAGATGTGTGTATGCATGCGAACACACACACACACACACACACACACACACACACACACACTATATACCCTAACAGATGAATTTGAACATTATTTTCATCCCTTTGTTCATATTCTATTTTACATTTTATTAAGGTATTGGTGAATTTAAAGGTCTGTATTTGATATCAAGTAGGGCCAGGTATACTTCCCTTTATTCCTTACCTGTGGATCCCAGCTTATCACTGAAAAACCCGTATCTTTGTTAACAAATGGGAAGGAGCAAAAAGACAATCGTGAATCGGTGCCACCACTTATCCTCAACTGATGTGTTGGTGACGGGGGTAAACGCATCTCCGCACACAAAAGGGAGGACACCTTATATATATCTAATCTACCCAAATGGTTCTCGAAGGAGACGGATGGCCAGCGTGAGTTTCTGCCAGCCCCAACGCTAAGCAGCCAGGAATCTATCTAGGTGCTAGTCTGTCTGGCAAATGCTGCATGTAGTTTCATCAAAGTGGTAGAAGTGAGATATTGGGGTGTCCTGAGTATAAAGACAGTTCCTCACTGGCTCTCCAAATACTGGTGGTTGTTCAGAAATCCGTTTTGCATATGCGCAAGCTTTGGGGCCATTTTCAATCACCTCTAAGACTCCGTTTTCTCCCATTTATTTCAGAACACTAAAGGGGGTCATGAGTAACATTGATAATGTGGAAACTTCACAAATGGAAGCTACTCAGTTGGCACATGTCGATTTTCATATTGTATTTCAGTCATACATCATCACCCCCATAAAGCACCACTTAAGTTCTTCAGTATGTGAAGATGACAGTTAACTTTCCACATGTGAGGGGTTTATTCATGACCTAGAGTCAGCCAGTCAGAAGAAATGTAGAAGAGTATTGAGGAGACATGCAAGAATGAAGAAGGGAGAGTCACAGGTTTCAAGCAGCTTAATAAGGAAGATTCAGTATTTATTTTGTGCCTTGTTCTTTATGTGCAATAATCATTTTGTAAGTGTTCTGTTGGCACTATCCATTATACATATTTTTGAGGTTGATGCATATGTTCTATGGAAGAAAATATCAGGGACCTCCACCTGGATCATCCTCTAATGCCGTGTACTCGTAGAGAAAATCACATTGCATGCATCAGTATTACCAGGCAACTATCACGTATGAAGTCCTGACCTTGGAAGGGGGCAAAAGATGCCTAAGAAAGAGCCTACTCTCAAGGCAACTCCATTAGTGATGGTGGCAAGAAGACATACTTGAAAAAGCCAGACGGCAAAAAAAATGTTTTTCTTATACACCAAGACACGTCATTGGTGACAAGTACAGCCAATACTTCCGTACTAGGCAGAAAAATGCACCCCACTCCTCCCCGAAAGATGTGTGCATCCTCATCCCTGGAACCCGTGAATATGGTACCCTGCATGACAAAGCACACACTTGGCAGGTATGACCGAGTTAAGGCTATTGAGATGGAGAGATAATCTTGGATTATCTGGGTGGGCCCAGTGGTATCACAGGAACTTTCTAAGATGGAGGCAGGAGGGTCAGAAGCAGAGAAGGAGCTGTGAGGAGTAAAGTGGATCAGAGTAAGGCAGGGCCCTGACCCAAGGACCTCAGGTGACCTCTAGGATCTGGAAGAAGCAAAGAAACAAATTCTCTCCTAGACCCTCCAGAAGGAAGCAGTCCTACTGGCCCACTTTGGATTTGTCACCTCTACAACTGTAAGATAATAAATTTGTGTTGTTTTAAGCCACTGAGTTTGCAGTAATTTGTAACAGCAGCCACAGGAAGCTACTGCACTAGCTGTAAGGATCCACCTCATTTCAGCGGACCCCAGAGTCCACAGCTGTCAAAGTGGGGAGGTGAGACTAAATCACTGTTTTGTTAAATACTGACAATTCATACTCGTAACTAATGAAAGATCTAAATATGCTGTCTTCAGAGAAGAAGACAGGAGCAGAGGAAAAGCAGCCAAAGTGCAGAGGGGAAGAGGTGGGAGGCGACGCTCAGTTTCTCTCTCTGGGCCTCTACTGGCTGGTTTGCAAAGCAAGGAACCAAGAAGGTGTGCTTTTCAGGATTTCTCCAGCTTCAGTTCCATATGCAGTGAAGTGCCAAAGAAGTGAAGCCAAGGAGGATTGTGGCCCAAGCCTACCAAAGCCATTAATTGCTGGTTTGATTCTCAGTAATGAACAAAGGTTTTTCCTGGTGTCAGTTTCAGCCAAACTGATGTCGCCATCATCAGCTAGAATTGGACTGTTATGGCACAGATTTTTTCCCTAATTATCAGTCTACAAAATCTTAGTTGATTTTTTTTTGCAAAACAATAATCTTGATTTATAGAGGACCTTGGGGTGGGGTGGCAGTGAACATGAAGGATCAAAGTAGAGGTGCTAATCTAGGGACCATGACACAGTGAGGGCAGCCAGTTCCTCCGTGTGAACCAGGCATCCTTTCCTGCTGAAATCTGTGAGAACAAGATAGAGTAGTATTACCTCAAGCACCATAAAAAGAAGATAAAATAGGAAAGTCACTTAAGAGTGAGAAACCACTTGGTGTTCAAAGAAATCTATTTTTATTTTTAATTGCTGTCCTAGGGATGGCTAAGTGACATGGACTTCTTATTTCTTAAAGGTCCCAGGAGGTTCTAACTTCAAGACCAGAGGGTAACAAAGAAAAGAACTCTGTACATATGAAATGCCAGATATGCAAGTGGCATTGGAGGATCCAAATGAATACCTCAATTATGATACAGAGACAGTTCTCACGCGGGAACCTGGCCATGATGGGAACTCAGTGTGAGATGGCAGGGAAAATAAAAAGCAAACAAAGCACCCCCACCGAAAGGAGAGAGAGAGAGAGAAAAATGAAGACAAAAATGATTTATGCAGGAACATTGTAGAGGAGAAGAACAGCACTTCAAGAACTGAAGTGGAAAAGTCCAAGGTGCCCCCTTAGTTCCTAAACCAATTCTCCACTGAGATCTTTCATGTGCTTCCCAGTTACAGTCATAGTGATGGCTAACAAGAGCCAGGCCCTCTGATAAGTCCCTCCTACCTCATCTTCCTGTGGAAGGTAGATTGACAGATGAGAAAAAGGCTTAAGCTATTTGCCCACGACCTCAGGTTTCAAATATGGAATCACTGTCAAACCAAAATCTTTCTGGTTCCAAAGCCCATGTTTTCAAACCCCCAAATAGACTGAAGTTAAATTCACACGTGGCTGCAAGAATATTTCCTGGAAAGATCTCGGCCATTATCCCTCCCATTATCGCCTCTCTCACCTTCTCTCCATCTTTCCAGCTGTAACTCCTATTAATGGTACTTTGGAGCTCACTGTTTCATCTGTCTGGTTTCTTGGCTCCCATTGAGAAATTTGCACATCTTTATCCTTCTGCTCTCTGATCTGCTCGTTAGCTCTCGCTTGTAATTCACAGTTGTCTGTTCAGCTGTGCCCAGCCTACTGTTCAACTTATTTACTGAATCTTTTATTTTAATCATCAAATCAGATTTATCTATTATCTATCCTTGCTATTTCTCATGGAATTTGATTTCCTCACATGCTTCGTAAGTTTTATCTGTGAGCTCATTTTTAGAAGAAATGATCTTCTATAGGGGTCCTTTAATCAGCCTGTTATTTGCCTTTCGTGGCTGTCTTTGTCAGGGCTCTACAGGGTGCAAAATTTCTGGTCCAGATGGAACGTTAGTCTCACAGCCCTGCATTTCTTTAGTATGTGGAGACATGAACAAGAAACACCCAGGGCAAGTATGCAGTAGGTATCCTTCATCATCATCCTGAACGAAGACTATGAAAGTGGTTTGTAGGCGAGACTGGGAGCTGGCAAACTATGACCCATGGGCCAAATTCTCCCTGCTGTCTGTTTTGCAAGTTGCATGAGCTAAGAATGGTTGTGGCATTTTAAAATGGTTGAAAAATGCATAATATTTTATGACGTGAAAATGACATGAAATTCAAATTTCGGTTTCCACAAACAAAGATTTATTGGAACACACTATGCCCATTTGTATACATATTGTCTGTGGCTGCGGTCAACCTACAATGGCAGAGTTGAGTAATTGCAACAGAGACCACATGGCCCACAAAACCTAAAATATTTATTATCTGACCCTTTATAGAAAACGTTTGCCGGGCTAGATCATCCCTGTTTGAAAGTGAAAGTACACTCCACAGATGTATCAAAATTCTCTGCTTATGTAAAGAAAAACTCAGAGCACACAAGATAAAAAAGAAAGACTGTGATTGCCAATACCTTAAGATACCAAGGAAATACTTAAAACCCTCCCACTTTTACAAACTATCGTTTCCTCAGGAAAACGTGCCATTCCTTACTGTGACCACCAGATGGCGACTCCAATGATGCTTCAAAGGTTCATCTGCATTTACTTATAAGATACCTTATGTACTACTTATAAATAACACTTTGTGAACAGCCTGAATCTAGATATGAGCTAAATCATGCCAAACTCAGTATAGCCTCTGTGGGGAAACAGGGTTAGGTCCAAGTCTTAGCTTTTGGGGAGGTGGGAGCACCCCAGGAGTAAGTAATCTATGTTTGATCTAAGGCAGTGGTCACAAACTATAATGTACGAGGAATCATCTAGAATACTTGCTAAAAGGTATTTTTACCCCCAAGCCACACTGTTAGAAAGTCTGCCTCAGCAATTTGAAGACCCTGCGTTTTTTACCAGTGCTATATTTGATTCTGATGTGGGTTGTCTGAGGACCACAGATTTAAAGGGTGATTTTGGGAGATTTCTTGTTTTTATGCCTGACTAGAAGGATGGATGATTATCCAGGTTATAAGATCCAATGGGGAACAAGGAGCTTGGGGCCAACTTTGGGGGCAGGAGTAGGGAAAGATTCCTCTCAAGTTTCAGTGCCCAGGGAGAGGGACTGAAAGGATTGTCAAGGCCCCATCCAAATGGAATGGTCCTCAGGCAGGACTCTCAGAGGGGAACTGTGGATGGAGCGTAACTTGGGGAGATGCTAGAGAGACTGAGGACCTCTGCGTGAAGAGTCAGCAAGAGCCGTCCTAGGCCCATGTGATGGCAGACTAAGTTAAGACTGGCCTAGGTAGAGGTGGGCGAGGCTGAGCTAGCAGCCTGAATCTTGAAGTTCCTTTAACTCTTTAAGATGAGGGATGCAGGAACAAAACTTCCTGGTAGGTTTTTTTTTTCACTTGTGATACTCTAATGGGTCTTTTCTCTCTCTGTTCTCTCACTTTATTGATTTAAAACAATACATCCATTCCAAAATCTATGTAACCTCTTGTTATAAAGTGAAGGGTAAACGCACAAATCTGTATACTGCACATATATTGGTCCACCAAAGTGCCTTCTTTCTTTTCCAAATCTAATATTCAAAGCAGCTTCCAAAACAAGGGCAAACCCTTTAACCACCTGGTCTGAGACATTTCAAAATGATTTTTGTTTGCAGGATCCTAGATTTTCTATGTTAGAACCACTGTGAGGAACTGATATAGGTACTCAACAAATGGCCATTAAAATAAAGAATAAAATTCTATTTTAAAAGGAAAAAAATCCAATATTTTTCTTGTCTCCTTGATCTTTCTTTTCACATCATTTCCTTCAAGAGCATAGGGAATAGAGAGGTTTGCGTTACTTCACTGCTCACTTCTTGGTTAATAATTCCTGCGTCTTTATTTCTATAGTATATAGTATCTATGCCTATAACTTGTCCAAAGTTGGGATAACACATATACTGCTTTCCTTCCATTATTAGCTTAAAATCATTTTGGAATTTAAAGGTACATTTACCAGAATGTCAACTTCCATGAGAATGTAGTGAAAGGAAAACCTACTTTGAACTGACAAACTCAGTTCGATCCACATATCATTGGTGAGAACTCATGGCATAGTCACATCTGAAGCAAGGGCAGCCAGAAAACATAGTGCCAGATGGGGCAGCTGCCTTGCAGTGGTCACACCTCATGATGTAAAGGGAGCACAATTGTTGGTGGATAGCTAGTATCCTGCCATAATGAATAAACGTCTTTAACTCAAAGCAGTTTGAAAAAAGAAAAGACTTAGTAATTGCTGTGGGTTGAGACGTGTCCCCCCAAAAGATATGATGAAGTTCTAACACCTAGTACCTCAGAACATAACCTTTAGAAATAGTCATTGCGGATATAATTAGTTTCCCCCAAAGTAAAAAGTCTGTATGTATTCCAGATATGTTCGTTATTTAAGTAATTTAAATTTAAAACTAATTTTTGATTACTGTTATACTGCTGTTAATAGTGAAGTAACTCACGGTCATTATACTGAATAAATAAGGAGACGATGACGGAGATGGAGGAGGCATGTGTTCTTCATGGGTGTTTTCTTCTCATTCATCATTCCAACATCACGTGGCTCTGTCCTGGTTTTTGGATGCGAATGGAAGGATGTTTTAACTTCCAAATGCACAGACTTTCAGCCTTTCAGATATCTCTATTACATGCCCCTTTGTTCAATCCTATTGGCTCAGACATCTCTGGTGACTAGTTCTGGCACCTTCTGCGTTTTAGTATCTCAAGAACATGAGGAAGCTTAAGAGACTTCTCAAGAGAAAAGGTAATCTTGCCCCTGTATGGAGATTTTAGAATAAAATACTCATGCCCAAAGGCTTGGTGATGACAGAAGGTCTTTATAAAGGAATATATATGTATAATTTTTTGGTTGAGACAGATTACCTGGAGCAGAATTTCTCTACCTGGGGTGATTTTGCACCGCCTTCCCCAGGGGAGGTTGACAGTGTCCAGGGACAAATGTGGTTGTGACAGCTGTGGGAGGAGGGCCACTGACATTTAGTAGGTAGAAACCAGGCATGTTGCTAAACATGCTGCAATGTACAGGCCAATCCGCCAGCAGAGAGTTACCCAGTTACAAATTTCAGTCATGCTGAGGTTGAGAAACCCTGACCTAGAGTAACGCATGTAAAAATAATTCATATTTAGGTCCTCCTTTTATGGCATTTGCTTCATTTTCAAAGCTGAAGTTTCAAATAGAATAATCTCGAGAATTCTGAGAATAACACTGACTAACCGTGAAATCTGACCATGTGCCAAGTACTGTGATAACCACTTTACATAAGCAGGAGTGATTTACAAATTCCCAGATCTAAGCTTTGCTTTTTTTAAAAATTTTTTTCATGGAGATATCATTTATGTATAGTGAAGTGCTCAAATCTTTTTTTTTAAATTTATTTATTTTATTTTTGGCTGCATTGTGTCTTCATTGCTGTGCACAGGCTCTCCCTAGCTGTGGCGAGCAGGGGCTATTCTTTGTGGCGGTGCGCAGCCTTCTCATTGTGGTGGCTTCTCGTGTTGTGGAGCACGGGCTCTAGGCACACGGGCTTCAGTAGTTGTGGCACGTGGGCTCAGTAGTTGTGGCTGGCGGGCTATAGAGCGCAGGCTCAGTAGTTGTGGCGCATGGGCTTAGCTGCTCCGCGGCATGTGGGATCTTCCCGGACCAGGGCTCGAACCCGTGTCCCCTGCAATGGCAGGCGGATTCTTAACCACTGCACCACCAGGGAAACTGTAAGCTTTGCTTTTCATGTAGAAAATAGAGGTGAGAATCTAGGAAATAGAAAATTCAAGACTTTTTTTACAATAAATTTAGAGCTTAATTTAAAAATCATAGAAACACTGAATAAATCATCAAAGAGGCTTAGTTCCACGGTGCTAATGCTTTTAGGAAAAATTCCCATAAACACAATTAAGCATAATATTACTCCAACATGAACAAGTTCAGAATACTTTATCCTTTTGAGGAATATTTATCCCTTTGAGAAAATGTGTGTGATATAATGTTCAATAAAAATTTCAGCTATAAAAGTATGATCCCAATTAATAACTATGCTTTTTTGATAAATGAATGCATGGACAAAAATAGTGGGGAGAAAAAAATGCTATAATGAATGAAATACACTAAAATATTGTCTTTTTTGAGATGTTTCTTCTTTATTTTGGTTATTTTATAAATTTTCCACATTGAGCATGTATTATGCACTACAAAACGGGGGGGAGGAAAACAAAGAGGGAGAGACCAAATCTCCTTGGACAGAAACTATTTTAACACCATCAGTGAATAGAGACATGCTTTTGAGTAAACTATTTATGACTGTCAGTATTGGCTTCATTAATTGTACAGAATCGTATGGAAAATTTATTAATTATATGGACTAGCTCTGGTGGGATAAATTACCTTCTTTCCATACATTTAATAGTAAAACAACTAAAAGCATTTTGTGATAGAAAATTTATTTTTTGAAGTTTTATTCAGAGTTATACTTGGTTTCTGTCAAAAGTTGAAAACACAGGCAACATGTTTTCATAGATTGCAGCAAAGTAGAAATATTCAACATCAGCTTAAAGTTCAAATCATGCAAAAGGAGATAGTTTTTTACTTTCACATTTAATAGGAAACAATCAAAAGCCTTTTCTGATAGTATATTTAATTTTGAAGTCTTATTCGAAGGAATCCTAGATTTAAAAAATCCACAATTTTCAAAACCAAGTGAACAGTTTTGCATGCATTCATACATTGTAGCAAAGCTGAGATATAGATATCAACCTTTGAAAAAAAGCCAAGAGATTGTAAGTCAGCATATGAGATTCTTTTCCTATTCATCTTGATAAAAAGAACTGACTTTATATCATTTATACATTTAGAAATTATATCCTATTGTATAGAAAATAATGAAATGTGGGGAGCAATCAATAAATTAGATGATGTGGTGGAAGGAACAATCCGTTCAGATATTTGTTAAGTAGCATGAATGATTTGATCATGCTAATATGGGTTTTTGAGTAACTATTATCTATAATAAAATACATTTCCAATGAGCTAGCGGGTGAGATGATCATAAATGGATCTTGTACAATTTAATTGAGTGTCTGTTAGTTGTTTTCCATGTAGTACACATTGGCAAGTCTTGGGGGCCAAGCATGGCATGTATGACTTTTAAAATATTTCTGATAGTCACCAGAATAATCTCATTTAAAATCTAGCTTGATTTTTATTTTTATTTTTTTAATTTAATTTTATTTTTTCTAGCTTGATTTTTAAATGCAATTGATTTTTCTACTTTTAGCAAAATGGCATGACAAGTTGTTTTTGAGAATTGTTTCTCAATGTGGCCTTTGAAAGGAAATTTATTTTCTTTCCCTGGTCTATAGAGTAACACCACTAACAAACGTAGTAAGGTAGATAGCTAGTGGGAAGCAGCCGCATGGCACAGGGATATTGGCTTGGTGCTTTGTGACAGCCTGGAGGGGTGGGATAGGGAGGGTGGGAGGGAGGGAGACGCAAGAGGGAAGACATATGGGAACATATGTTTATGTATGACTGATTCACTTTGTTATAAAGCAGAAACTAACACACCATTGTAAAGCAATTATACCCCAATAAAGATGTTAAAAAAAAAAAAGTTCCTCTTTTATTGCTTTTGTAACATTCCCCATATCACAAGGAACTTCTTCCTCAGACCCTTATAACTGTACCTTCTAAATGTTCATTAGTTAACTCAATCTATTATTCAATTTATATGTTTTCTAAAAGTCTGTTTTGTGAAAAGCCCTGTGCAACTTTCTGTTTGAGAAGCAAAGTGAAGAAAGTATGGTTGCTTAGTATATATGTAATAAAACAAAATAGAAACACATGAACATTTATATAACATATTAAATGGATAATACAAAGTGTACCAATATAAGAGGAGAAGGAGAATGCAGGCAGAATATATATGATTGCTCAGTACACTGAGTGAACAGACACCATGCGGGGTTCAGAGAAGAGCAAGGTGTGAAGGTGTGTATGGGTGGGAGTAGTTTGGGTGGCTTCACAAAGAAGGAAAGACAGCAATAGGCCATGGACAGAATTTGGGTGAGCAGGTCAGCAGGCATGGGGATACTCAGTCAGAAACCTTGGTGAGGAGGAAGTCCTTCTGTTTGGGGGCCAATGACAGAGCAAGTGTGGCTGGGGTCAAACGTGAAAGGAGGGAAATAGCAAGCCTGGGAAACTGAAATTGGAGTCAGCCCATGAAAGGTCTTGAGTTTGAAAATAGGGACGAGTTTGCAGTTTATTTTCTCTATGCTGGACACCATTTATTCATTTACCAAGTGTTTATGGAGTGCCGGGCATAGTCCCAAGGAGCTGATCATGAAGCAATGACTGAGATGCTCCTCACGCTTACTGCCCCGAGCCTTCGTCGTAGAAGGGGAAGATAGAAGATAAACCAGAAAGGAAATTAACAAGATCATTTTAGCTACGAAAATCTTGGTGAAAATAATGAAGCAGGATGATGAGAAAGATGATGACTGAGGGCTGGGGACACATTTGGATTATATATTTTTTTTAAAGCAGGGAAATAGCACTATCAAAATAATGTCTTAGGAAGTTCCGTTTATCTTGGCTTGATAAACATGCAAACACCAGTGGGAAAGAGGAGTTTGCTGGCCTCCTCTCCTCTTCTGAGTTTTATAAAACATTTACTGAGTGGAGCTTTTCTGGGGACTATTCTTCAACTTTGTTTTCTAAGTTAATTAAGAAGATCTCTAATGATAGAGATTTTTTTTTTTTGCGGTACGTGGGCCTCTCACTGTTGGGGCCTCTCCCGTTGCGGAGCACAGGCTCCGGACGCGCAGGCTCAGCAGCCATGGCTCACGGGCCCAGCCGCTCCGCGGCATGTGGGATCTTCCCGGACTGGGGCACGAACCCGTGTCCCCTGCGTCGGCAGGCGGACTCTCAACCACTGCGCCACCAGGGAAGCCCATAAATGAACTTTTGAGATTATGTCAGGTTATGTCAATCAACACCATTTTAGGCAGTTCAGATTTGCCCAGATGAGCCCCCTGCCCTGCGACCAGATGTGCAATGCTAAGCCAACAGCATAGTCAGCAAAACTGCCTATGAATATGAACATAAATGAGTGTTTCAGATAAGAAACGATCTCCTGGACATTGTGCCAGAAAACAACTGCGTGAGTTTAGAATTCTGGCTGCGGATTTCTAAAGCAAGTCAATTTCATAATGTTGGTTGCTGTTTTACCCTTGCCTGTAAACTGCCATTCACAGTGTAAACTCCCTTCTCCCCATATTTCCCCATCTTGTTTTCTTTTCCTCCAGGAGTCTTTGATCTCCCTAATCTCCTAAATTCTGCTTGAAGATGCAGATTCCAGCAGTTCGTTCTATTGGTCCCTAACCATTAAAGCACATCTTCCTTTCCTTCAAAATTTTATTCATTTTCCACCTCCTTTCAACTTGTAGCCAGTAAGTCAGTGTAGTATAGCAGAAGGAGGTAGACTTTGAAGTCTGGAAGACTTAGGTTCATAAGACAGCTCTGTCTGGATGGCTCTGGAGATCATTTCACTTTTTTAAAAATAATTAATTAATTTATTTATTTATGGCTGAGTTGGGTCTTCGTTGCTGCGCGCAGGCTTTCTCTAGTTGCGGTGAGCCGGGGTTACTCTTCGTTGCGGTGCGCGGGCTTCTCATTGCGGTGACTTCTCTTATTGCAGAGCACAGGCTCTAGGCATGCGGGCTTCAGTAGTTGTGGCACACGGGCTTAGTTGCTCCGCGGCAGGTGGGATCTTCCCGGACTAGGGCTTGAACCCATGTCCCCTGCGTTGGCAGGCGGATTCTCAACCACTGTGCCACCAGGGAAGCCCCATTTCACTTTTTTAAGCCTCATTTCCTCTAACATTTGGATCACTGACTAAATGATTACCATATCTGAAGTTTAAATAATGTAATGAATATAAACTGCAGTACGTATAATATATGTGTGTACGTGTGTGTATGTGTGAATATAAATGAGTGGATGAATGAATAAATGAATGAATGCCTTGCACTTAGAAGATGATATACAGACAAATGTTTGAAACTAATCCTCCCATTCCCCCCATTCCCCCTATAATTCCTTGTTTGGAAAAATTACGATTATTCTATATGTGTATACAGGGTATTTTTTTCTCTCCCTGTTTCCATAATGTCTTAGAACTGTGATTTTTCAAACTTTAGTATGCATACAAATCACTTGGGGATCTTGTTAAAATGCAGATTCTGATTCAGAGAGTCTGAGGTGGGCCTGAGATGCTGAATTTCTTACAAATCCTAGGTGACACTGAGGCTGCTGGTTTATGGACCACACTTTGAGGGGCAAACTCTTAGCAGGAAAGTTGACAAGTATGGTGTTAGGACTGCATTCAGCTGCCTGTAATACGACAGCTAAGAATGTCTTATCAAGGTTTGTTCTCACACACCAAAAAATCTAGAGGTGGCAGATTGCTGCTAGCGTTAGCTTTGTGGTTCCGTATCTTGATCTTCCCTCATGTTTATTCGTGAATGGCCACAAAATGGATGCCGCTCTTTCACACTTCATATTCACATTCAAGGCACTAATAAGGGAGGAGCCCCGTGCCAAGGTGTCTTCTTTAGTCATGAGAGCAGAAGCATTTTCAGAACGCTCTGAAAATTTTGCCTTATGTTACAAGTATCATCTTGGTGTCACATGGCCAACACTTGCTCCAAGACAGACTGGGAAAATGAGTCTTCTGGGAAGAAGGAGAGAGTGGGTATTGAGTGGGCAACTAGCAGAGTCTGCTCTATCTATGTTCATCCTACCTTTGATAAATAACTTCTATATAGCTCTTCTCTGACACCTAACCTCTTAATATACACTTAAAATATACTAACTGCTATAGACTGAATGTGTGTGTTCCCCTGAAATTCATAAGTTAAAACCTAATACCCAAGGTAATGGCATTTGGAGATGGGGCCTTTGGGAGGTGATTAGGTAATGAGGGCAGAGCCCTTATGAAAGGGATTAGTGCCCCTATAAAAGAGACCACAGAGAACCCGCTTGTTCCTCCCACTGTGTAAGGACACAACAGGACGATGGCCATTTATGAACCAGGAAGCTGGCCCTCACCAGACACTGAATCTGCTGGTATCTTGATCTTAGACTTCCCAGACTCCGGAACTGTGAGAAATAAATTCTGTTGTTTGTAAGCCACCCGGCCTAAGACGTTCTGTTATAGTAGCCCTAAAGCACTAAGACAGTAACTCTTTGAAGATTTACCTAGCTGCTCCAATTGGTCAGTTTTTTTTATAGCTCTTATAACTAATATGATCTAATATGATCTTCAGTATTACACAAGATATAATTGTGAGTAAAACAAGTCAGCTTTCAATTCTTTAAGAAAATGTTCAAATTCTTACTGAACATAGACCGTATCACTTAAGTAATTTGGACTCTTAAGTTACATTTAATTAGGTCTCAGTGAAGGAATTAGATGCTAGGAATGATAGGTCAAAGGGAACATGGGAATGTTAACCTCTTGACTATAAATAGAAGACTAGTGATATACAGTAAACACAGATCAAAATTAAGTTCAAAAGGCATGTCTGAAATAGACTTCTGCAAATGAGGCTTCTAAGGAGGAATTATTTTAGCAAAAATAACTCTAGCTTCTATTTTAAGAAACTATGCATATTATAGTAATATATTTAGTGGCAAATAAATTAGTGGATGTCTAATAAAATTGCATGAAAAATAATTCTTAATATGAAAAGACAAGCAGATTTACTTTATAAGAAAATTGAGCAAACTCTGGAAATGAGAGAAACAAAATTAATAATAATATTAAGTTAATTTTAATTAGTATTAAATATCAACAGTAAAATCAGATTTCAATTATTCAAGACTATTTGACATTTTCACCAACTTTCTTTAATGAATCAGTCAGTCCATATACATGAGATCTTTAGTCTATTAGAGACTGTAAACTAAAATTTTAAGTCAGCGTAATTACCTCTGTGTCCTAGGATGGCATGAATCAAAAAAAAAAAAATCCGTTTCCAGAGATGATGTGCAAAGACATGGCTTTGATTTTAGGTACAGATTTGGGTTTAAAACATGCATCTGCCACCTCTTCAGCTGTCTGACCCTAGACTATTTCCACACCCTATTGCCAGTGTTGACGACATAGGATTGTTCTGAAGGTGAAATGAGGGGGTGTAGGTAAGGTGTCAAGCATGCAGTAGGCCCTCAAATTTTCTTCTTTCCTTCTCTGTACCTTTCAGAGAACATCCACTCTGCTTTCTGTTGTTGCTTGGTTTTCTGATATTAGACTATCAGAAAGGTGCTTTGAGGGAAAGCGTAGTAGGCAAGACCATGAGAGCCTAACAGGGTGACTCCATTATTTTAAAGTATTATAAGTCCCCAGGACATCTGAAATAGAGACTAAACTAACACCCAAAAGCAAATGTAAATGATTTTATAATTCTTCGCTCTTTGATCCTTTGAAAGTCTCAACCTTTAGCAAACTTTGCCATAGTGCAGAAACTTAAGAGCTGTTGAATTCCATAGACTTGATTAGGCTCGAGGGCAGCTGGTTTTGCTTCATACTTTGTTGAATAACATATTTTAAAAAATCCATGTCAATTAGTGTCTGAAGTTAAGAAGTCTTATAGCAGAGAGAATTTGGACGGCAAGGATCATTTCCACAGAAAATGGGTGTACCAAGACTGCGGAAATGAGAAGCAATTTCCTACTTGATGTTTCGGAGCGAAGCTGGCACATTCACTGTTATAGCAATATTACAGAGGCTGGTTTATTTTTCTGTGATACAGTGATCATGGTTGCCCATTATTTCTAAAGTCATAAAAATGATTGATCATATTTTTGCTGCAGCATTAAAGCAGGCAAGGGATAGAGGTAGGGCCAATTTATTCATTATGTCCTATGAGCATGTGACTAAGGCTTTGGGGCTTTTCAGAGATGTGAAAAATATTCAAGACATGAAATAAAATTTATGGCCTCAAGAATATAAAGTGAAAACTGTAAAATAGAAATGAATAAATATTTAATTAAATGTCCACAAAGCCTAAAATTATGTCAACTTCAATAATTAATAAATTTAGTATCTATAAATATTTCATTACATTTGAAAACTATCGGTAAGTTATATTTTCTCACTTTTTGAGAGTTGGTGTGTATGCATGACAACTGCTGAGAAATTATAACCAGTTCATAAATCAGAAGTTACTTGTAGCCAAATATCGTAAAACATAATTATAAAATCCTTAAATTTTTTTGCAGCAATGAATTAGTCTTCCTTTGGGATGTGGGTTTGTTTTAGTATTTTTTAAAATAAATTTATGTATTTTATTTAATTAATTAATTTATTTTTGGCTGCATCGGGTCTTAGTGGCTGCGTCTGGGCTTTCTCTAGTAGCAGCGAGCAGGGGCTACTCTTCGTTGCAGTGCATGTGCTTCTCATTGTGGTGGCTTCTCTTGTTGCAGAGCACGGGCTCTAGGCGCGTGGGCTTCAGTAGTTGTGGCACGCGGGCTCAGTAGTTGTGGCTTGTGGGCTCTAGAGTACAGGCTCAGTAGTTGTGGCGCATGGGCTTAGTTGCTCCGCAGCATGTAGGATCTTCCCGGACCAGGGCTCGAACATGTGTCCCCTGCATTGGCAGGCGGATTCTTAACCAGTGTGCCACCAGGAAAGTCCTGTTTTAGTATGTTTTATATAGTGTAGAATGGGGACTCCAAAAGTAAGGGAGCATATTTAGACCAGCCCTGGTGGTAAAGACTTGATTGTACATAAATAAGTATGAGTTGGTGAGCACCCATCTTATAGAAATCCTGTAACTCAGTGATATGATTAATATTTGATATGCAATTATGGCAGTCATTGGCAGAAGAAATCTCTAAGTCTTATGCTTTAATGAAAAATTCATCTTTAAAATCCTCTCTTATCACCCTTTCTTTTCCACTGTCCTTACTGATTCCACATTTTAAGACTTTTCAAATATAAAATTCTAGGCTTGGTTTTTATGAAGTGTCATAATTTACTTCTAACTGACACAATTCTCTACACCTGTGAAACTAAGGCTTTGTACTCCCGGCGTCAACATTGCCCTCTCCCATTGCCCTTCTAGACAGTCCTTCCCTGCAGTGACGCTCCTCCTTGTTACTCCTCATTCATTTATGAGTTCAGTCAGCGTTTATTGAGCCTACTATGTGCCAGGCAGTGTGCTGTGTTTTGGGAATGTGAAGGTGAATGGAACACGGTCCTTACCTCAGAAAACTAATAATCCAACTACCTAGAATTAGTGTTATGCAAACATGAGCCCTGTCTAAACAGACATACCCCAGTCCTGCTGAAGCGCTGTTTATTGGGGGAAAACTGAAGGAAACAGAAGCAGTGGCCAGTGTGCAGGTCTCTAGGGCAATGCACAGCCATCTGGCAGGACCGGACACTAGACCCTAGGAGAGGGGAAAAATAAAATAGAGGAGAAACTTAATCCAAAGGACAGCAGGAATAGAGAAAAGGGAAAAAGAGAAAAGAAAAATTGGGACAAAGGAAGAGCATACAATAAGATGGAAAAATGAACCCAAATAGTTTATAATCATAATAATTGTAACTAACTCTCTAGTGTAAAAGCAATGATCAGGGACTTCCCTGGTCGGAACAGTGGTTAGGAATCCGCCTGCCAATGCAGGGGACACGGGTTCAAGCCCTGATCCGGGAAGGTCCCCATGCCGCGTGGATCTAAGCCTGTGCACCACAACTACTGAGCCTGTGCTCTAGAGCCTGGGAGGCACAACTACTGAGCCCACGTGCCACAACTACTGAAGCCTGCAGACCTAGAGCCCATGCTCCGCAACAAGAGAAGCCACCACAGTGAGAAGCCCGCGCACCACAACGAAGAGCAGCCCCCGCTCGCCACTATGAGAGAGAGCCCACGTACAGCAACGAAGACCCAACGCAGCCAAAAATAAATAAATAAATTTATTTTTTAAAAAAGAAGAAGCAATGATCAGCAGCTGGAATTAAAAAAAAAACTTTTTCTAAGTTATATTGTTTATAAGAAACATCTGCAACGAAAGAGCACAGAAGTGTTGGAAGTAAAATAATTAGAAAGATTATATCAGATAAATATTAATCCAAATAAAGTTGGTATATCCATGGTAACATCATTTAAAATAGACTTTGAGGCAAAATATATTACTAAGAGGATCATTAATTATTAATAAAAGGTTTAGTGAGTAAAAATTTTGACAGTTTAAAAGTTGTATAGCATAGCTTCAAAATCTGTAAAACATATTGATAAATTATAGGGAGAAATAGCAAACTTACAATCAGAGGAATCACTTTTCCTTCTCAGTAATTCATAGATGAAGAAAAACATAATGATATAGAAGATGTCATAAGCAAACTTGAATATATGTATATACGTATATACATATATATAAAGAGAGGGAGAGGGAAAGATTGATTATACAAAACAACCGTACAGTATATATTCTTTTCAAGCACATGTGGAACCTTATAAAATTTGAATATATACTGGAACATAAAAGAATCTCAACAAATGTCGAAAAAACATTATCATATATCTCATCTTTTCTGATGACAACTACATTAGAAATCAAGAACAAACAAAACAATAGAAAACAAAAACATACCCCACACTTTTGGAATTTAAGAAAAATCAAAAAATATATACAATTCATAGGAGAAATCACATTGGAAATTTGAAAATACGTGTAACTTAAAAGATATTAAAAATACTACATGTAAAATTTGGGGTATGAGGGCTTCCCTGGTGGCGCAGTGGTTGACAGCCTGCCTGCCGATGCAGGGGACATGGGTTCGTGCCCCGGTCCGGGAAGATCCCACATGCCGCGGAGCAGCTGGGCCCATGAGCCATGGCCGCTGAGCCTGTGCGTCCGGAGCCTGTGCTCCGCAATGGGAGAGGCCACAACAGTGAGAGGCCCGCGTACCGAAAAAAAAAAAAAAAAATTGGGGTATGAGGCTAATGTGGTATTTAATAAGAAGTGTATAGACTCAGATGCTTATATTAGAAGACTAAAAATAAGTGAAACCTCCAAATTAGAAAGCTAGAAAGAAACAGTATAAGGTCAGAGAATATAGAAGGATGAGAATAATAAAGATAACATAAATTGAAAGGAAGATATAATAGAGTAGTTTAAAATAAAAGCCAAGTAGTCTTTTATTTTAAAAGCCAAATAATCTTTTATTTTAAAAGATTAACAGTAGTGACATACAACTTACAAAACTCATTATATAGAGAAGTCAAAAACCCAAAACCCCACAAAACACTGTTAGGAATATAAAAAGGACTAACTACAGATGCCACAGAGACTTAAAAGCTAATGAGAAGCCCTGGATTAGAGTGTGGACAGCTCTTCTGCAAGAGAGGTTGGAAAGAAGAGTACATGGAATAGATGTAGTGCTGAGGCAGAAAAGAGGAAGTCTGCTGGTTTTCTCAGTGAAATAAGAAACAAGGACCTCAGTGAGAATGAGGAAGGCAGATAGGGAATTTACAGCTCCCTAACTATCCTGCAGATCACTGTGACTGATCTTTCTTATACATCTTCACCAGAATTTACTCGTCTAGAAAGAAGTACAAGTATTCCCTTTGACAAAGACTTTGGAGGCATTAAACTTAGCAGTGATGAAGCCTTTGCCCAGAGCATTTGGGCAGCCCCTCTCATGCTTAGCACCATCGTGGTGAGTGCTTTGAGAACGTATTTAATTTTTTGACTTGGGTTAAAGCCACTTGGATCAACTGCGATAAGAAAGATGGGTCAAGGTGAAAAACATATATTTTGAACTAAAATAATATGTAACTTTACAGAAACAAGTGCTATTTGCTTCTTAAATAGCATCAGACACCCTTTGTATAAAGGATTTTCACATATTCTAAGCAATAACAACATAATGTGCACCACCTCCATGGGTGGCTATGTTGGAGAACTCACTCAGCTGGCGGGTTTCTAAAAAGAAAATCGAATTACTTCACTCAGGATAATTACTCATTTAGTGTTTTTTGGATTGAGGAAACAGATTAATAAACCCATTTACTTACTTATCAGTGTTTATTTTCTTTACTATAATACATATTATATGTTAACGAGAGCATATGGTTCCTATTCTGAAGAGTATATTTCTCAATGATCCATTAAGCAAAAATAGCAATAGGCTGGGGTATACGTTGTTATCTTTAGTAACTATTTAAGATTTAGTATCTGAGTGATATTTAAAGGATTGTACACACCTATAATAATCAGAAGATTCTCTAAGTTCAGTTAGATGATTGATCCCACTGTTCTTTATTATGAGCTTTTTCTGTGTTGTCTTCCCAGAATTGGGTAACATCTTGTCAGTGAGTTGAATTAAATTCAACTGGGAATTGGGGGTTTAGTGTGCCTCATGCTGATGGTAAGCAAGGAATAACATTAGTGGTACTAGAGCCCTAGATTTATCTAGTTCAATTTATGTCACTACTGTTCTTTTCCTGACGCTTTATAGTACAGAAATGTTTTTCTGCCGTCAAACTGTGACTGTGTAAATTGAGTGGGAAATAGCAGGTCTGTTAATCAGCTTAAGTTTATGGCATTATGAGGCTTGTGCACAGAAAGAGTGAACAGAGCATCACAAGATTGTATATTCAGTCTAGAAACTGATACGTTGGAGTACCATATGCACGTTGGTAGAATAAACATTTGCATCCCATCTTCCTTTTTATGCAGCCAATAGTTCACAGAGCACTGCTTTTCCATTTGGATTCCATCATTTATTTTGTTTATTGCTTCCTGGCCCTTTCCCACGGGACAACAGCAAACTGATGACTCAGGTTTCAAAAAGCCACTCAATAGGTCAAAGATAAAGTTACTTCTCTTCTCTTGCTAGCCCCCTCCTCCTTGCTTTATCTTCCTGTGAACACTGTTGAACTGCATCACAACACACACACACACACACACACACATTCTCTCTCTCTCTCTCTCTCTCTCTCTCTCTCTCTCTCTCAAAGACAAAAGAGCAACAAACCAACAGAGTACATGTTTAGCCCCAAGTCGGGAATTTTTGCATCAATCTTTTTTTGTTCCTACATAGACAGAATAATTGGTATCGTGAAGCAACAAGTTCAACCCAGGTTTCTAAGTTCAAGTCAGAGGCTTGAGTTCTAGGCCCGACTCTTGAAATGTGTCCTGTAAGTAATTTCAACATTTAATGTTCTCTTTCTTTCAAGACTTTTTCCACTGGTCACTCACCAGCCCCCACAAAAAAATATGGTGTGAAACCGGCGCCAGATTTCCAGGAAGAGAGCTAATGAATGAGGCGTCATCAGTAATAGCTCATGAAGAGACTGCGGTGTCAGTCTTCTTCAGTGTACGTCTGGGAGAGTTCATGTTTTTAACACAGCAGGTCAAGCTGTTAATGGTTAAAAAGAGTATTGTTCTCTTTGAATACAAGTAATTTTGGAGTTTAAAAAACAATCAGTTTTCCACATTTTATAAATATTTGCCTTCAGCCTGAATTGTAGGACATGCTAACTATAAATTGTGTCGAAATAGCAATAATATTTAATAAGTCCAGATGTGCTGTTTCACATAAAAGAATGAAGATTTTCCTTGTTTATGTTGGCAGATGAGCGAAACAGGTGACCCTTCCATTTGGTCCCACAAAAGCAGTTAACAATTTCTCTTCAATCAAAACAGGAAGGGAATTTTGAGGGCAACCCTCCTGCATGGGGACCATCTTGTCCTCAGGCCTTTGAAATGTAGGTCTCAGGCCGTTATCACATGACCTCCATCCAACCCTACTCTCCAGAGATGAAATGGGGACCAAGGGTGTCCAGTAATTGAGAAGGTCCAGGTTATATTAACCATAAATAGGCAGGATCCCCCAAAGACACACAGATGCTAAGTGAGCTTCAGCAGATCCAAAGACAACAGTTACGTGGGCTCCATGGGTTGGCCATTTCTCTTCCCTAGCACTCTCCCTCCCTCCCTAAATCCAACACAGTGGCTGCGGGCTTCTGACAATGAGCAGCAGGCACCTCTTTCCACCTGGGAGCCGGCACCCCTTCTGTTTCTTTATTGTCGTTAATACCTGGAGGAAAACGAGTCATTTGTAAGATGAAGTCCCTTCTGCTTGCTCTCTCACAGCCCTCTGTGGTATCATTATCTATGACAGCAGTATGATATCACACCATGAAGACGGATGCTCTGTTGCCCTACGCATCCATTGTTTTATGAGACCAAACTTTGAATGCTCTTTTGCATTTTTTAAGCTTTTAATTTCATTATTTAGACCTTAAATCCACAAATGAGTTACTTATATTCCTCAGTGCATAATACATGATCCTCTTCATTACCCACTTAAAAAATTTATTCTTTCCCTTTATTTTCCTCTCACACTACACTACCCTGACAGGTTCAATATATGTCTTTACATAGACATATACCCTTGAAAAATCCTCTTTCATAGTCCGCTATTATCATCAGCCCAAGTGATGTCTCTTTCCTGTTTCAGTTTGTCAATTTTCTTCTTCATTCCCAACCCTGCCTTAGGTATACACCCTAACGTGGTTAATATATGTCTCTGAATAAGAATGTGTTCTGGGAAAATATTCATTGTTATTTTGCATTTTTATATTTAAGATTTTAATTTATATAAATGCTGTTGCATGCAAGATCTGATTCTGTTTCTTATGATCTTACTTAACTCTATATGTTTAAGATCTATCTATTTTTGTGTACTTTCAGTTCACTGCTTCTAAACACTGCTTTGTTTTCCATGGGCGACTTTCATTATGGGGTTTTTAATTCATTTTGAGGCCACTTTTATACAATGGTTTGAGATAGCGGTCCGAGTTATTTTTCTTCATAAATAGAGCCAATTTTTGAAACATATTGTCATTGGTTTGGAATGAAGTGAATCAGGCTCCTCTTTCTTCCCTTATTTTAAAGAAATTTAAGTTGAAATTAATTTAAAATGCTTAAATATCTTGCTTTATTTCTTCATATGGCTAACTAAAGCTAAGTATTCAATTCAATTAAATGAGTATTTCTCAAGCACCTACTCAGAGCTAAGTATCATGCTGAGTACTAGGAAAGCGAGATGAATTGAAGCCAGCGTTCCTTTACAGTCTAGTAGGGGAGACACTTCCACACTAACAACATAATGTGGAAAATGCAGTAATGAAGGCATGTACTGAAGGCTATGAGAAGCATGAAGGAGACTTCATAGAAGTGAAGTTCAAGCTGGGCCTCGATTTTTGAAGCAGGTGTGTTAGACATTTTAAAGGAAGTTAGAGGTCACATTCCAAAAAGAGGAAAAGGCCTCTTTAAGATACCAAGATGTGACAAGAGGTGTGTTTTAATAGCAGCCCGGTGGTGCCATTAGGAGAAGGGGAGGGTGTGAGGATGAAATGCCAAGTCAGGGCTAGATTGTGACTGGTTAAGACCACATGCTTCCGAGAGCTGGTGACGGTCATGTGGTGCTTAACTGGGAGAGGGTCCTGATAAATTCTGAATTTTTGGAATAAAACTTTGGGCCAGGTAAATGCAACTGAAAGAGGAAGAAGCTGGTGTCAGGGAGACAGATTTAGGAGGCAATGGCCAGAGTCAAGGGTGAGATGGTGAGGGCCTGGTTCACAGCAGTGGCAGCAGTGCTGTGGAGGAGGGGATGCATTGGAGAGGTGTCCAGGGATACCTTATTTCCCTTAAATGGGGGAATGTACCTCATTAACACCCCAAATCTTCAATCAATTGAAATTTGTTATGCAACCACAGAGAAGGAAATACTGCATTTTGAAAACCTCAGAATGGCTTAAATTGTCCACTTCATAGCTAGAGGGGATTTAGTCCTCCTTTTGCCAGGAGACGCATGTCTCCCTGCGCTGACCAGGGCCTTGTAAGTTCTAGAATAAAGAACATACCTCCCCACTCGGTTCCATTTTAAATGGATCGTGCTCCCCTATGCCAATCTTGGAATTCCTTTGCACCTTCTCTAGGCTGACCACTTACTTCTCCTCCAGTCCTTTGGGGCTACTGCTTTTTTTCCCTAACTGCGGACTTCAGATTGCTCTCAAAATAACTTTTATTGTGAAGCTTATGTCTCTTCTCATTGTGCCAAAAGTGAGATGGGAAAAATATGTACTAATTTTATTTGCTAAAATTGAAAAAAATAGCTATAGAGGAAAAGTATTTGCTGGTACTTTTCTAGCCAGTGGTAGAAAGAAAATATACTTTTATTTAACATCTGTAATTGCCATTAGTAGTTACATTCCCTAGAATGCAACTGTTGCTATATGCACTGATGGATGTTCATAAAAATAATTAGGAAATATTATAGATTATTATTTAGAAGAGAAATATATTATCTTTTTCTTTAACCTGTAAATTAAATTCCTTTAAATTAATCTGTAAAAAATTATTGTAGCGAGACAATTATTTTGTTCACTTTCTTTGCTGAAATTTAGTACAATTCCATTCAAAGTACTTTCTTTGGGGGAAAAATTGGCATTAAAGTATGTGTGAGGAAATAAAATTCATCAAATGTAAATCATTAACAGAATATTCAAACTGAAGGTGCAAGCATGCTGGGCAACTAGATAAAAGTGAGGTAGTGTAAGAAACAGGATAATTTCAAAGAGTAGTATTAACTTGAAACTACATTTTCCAAAACACGAAGAATAATAAAGCAGCTATTTTACATTTTGCCAAAACAATTTTGAGTTAACAAGAGAAGCCTGGCTCCAAAAAAGACCACCAGACTTGATGCTAAAGTTAGTGCTAAGAACACACTCAGTTCCCTCAGCTCACATTTTTTTTTTACATCTTTATTGGCGTATAATTGCTTTACAATGGTGTGTTAGTTTCTGCTTTATAACAAAGTGAAGCAGTTATGTATATACATATGTTCCCATATCTCTTCCTGCTTGCATCTCCCTCCCTCCCACCCTCCCTATCCCACCCCTCTAGGTGGTCACAAAGCACCGAGCTGATCTCCCTGTGCCATGCGGCTGCTTCCCACTAGCTATCTACCTTACGTTTGGTAGTGTGTATATGTCCATGCCTCTCTCTCGCTTTGTCACAGCTTACCCTTCCCCCTCCCCATATCCTCAAGTCCATTCTCTAGTAGGGCTGTGTCTTTATTCCTGTGTTACCCCTAGGTTCTTCATGACATTTTTTTTTCTTAGATTCCATATATATGTGTTAGCATACGGTATTTGTCTTTCTCTTTCTGACTTACTTCACTCTGTATGACAGACTCTAGGTCTATCTACCTCATTACAAATAGCTCAATTTCGTTTCTTTTTATGGCTGAGTAATATTCCATTGTATATATGTGCCACATCTTCTTTATCCATTCATCTGATGATGGGCACTTAGGTTGTTTCCATCTCCGGGCTATTGTAAATAGAGCTGCAGTGAACATTGTGGTACATGACTCTTTTTGAATTATGGTTTTCTCAGGGTATATGCCCAGTAGTGGAATTGCTGGGTCATATGGTAGTTCTATTTGTAGTTTTTTAAGGAACCTCCATACTGTTCTCCATAGTGGCTGAACCAATTCACATTCCCACCAGCAGTGCAAGAGGGTTCCCTTTTCTCCACACCCTCTCCAGCATTTATTGTTTCTAGATTCAGCTCACATTTTTGTGGTGACCCAGTAAGAAAGGAAAGCTTACGGCGTCCTTTATGTTGTTGCAAATGGAGGTAGGTCTTAGCATCGAGGGCAAAGCTCATTTTCCTATATATTCTAAGATGACTGGTGCACATCTTTTATGGACAAATATATAAATATTTTGGTTCACTCTCAAAATTTTCCTGCTCTTCTCCATGCCGTGTTAGTTATATTTTCCACAGAATGAATGTATTCAACTTCAAAACAGCACTATTCATTAGAAAACTTTCTGTAAAATCACAAATGGGAGACTTCCCTGGTGGTCCAGTGGTTAAGAATCCTTCTTGCAATTCAGGGGACACTGGTTCGATCTCTGGCTGGGAAACTAAGATCCCACATGCTGTGGGACAACTAAGCCTGCGCACCACAACTAGAGAGCCCGTGTGCCTCAACTAGAGAGCCTGCCTGCCGCAAACTACAGAGCCCAAGTGCCCTGGAACCCACACACCACAACTAGAGAGGCTGCATGCCGCAACTAATGAGCCCACACGCTCTGGAGCCCGCGTGCCACAACTAGAGGGAAGCCCGCATGCCACACCTAGAGGAAAGCCCATGCATCGCAATGAAGAGCCCACATGCCGCAATGAAAGATCCTGCGTGCCACAACTAATACTCGATGCAGCCAAAAAAAGGAAAAAAAAAAAATCACAAATGGGTTCTTTGAAAGCCCCAGTGTGAAAGAAAGTCAAGGCAGTTCACAGAGGAGGAAAAGTTTTCAGTCCCTATAATGCATTGTGTGTACATGTTATGAAGGAAAAAAATGTTGGTTGGCCATGATGGATTAATCAACTTTCTGAAGACCAGTTCCATGTCAGAAAAAAAATTTGGGGGGGGGTTGAAATTTCTATTAGAGAACTTTTCCAGAATTAAAAAATTGTAAAAATAAATGGAAATACAACGACTTGCTCTTTATAAATAGAAACACTTGGAAAGAAAGAAATAGAAGTATAAATTATGAGCAATCAAAATACTTCCTGTTTTCTGTCAGCTGATACACCTACCAAAACACAGAATAAAAAGTGTTAGGTGTAACTGTACTTATTAATTTAAAAAACACTCATTGAGTGTTCACAATGTGTCAGGCACAATTCTAAGCATTTTACAAGTATTAACTCATTGAATTCTCATAACAGCCCAGAAACAAAGATGACTATTGTCCCATTTTTCAGTGGAGGAAATGGAGGTACAGAGCTGGTAGGGAGAAGAACCCGAAAATAAACCTGGCCCTGATTCGAGCATCTGTGCTCTTCACCCTTTGCTCTTTTGCCTCTTGGATATGCCTTTGCTATTTGCATGATTTGCTAGATGGTGGCCTATGAAGAAGAAAACAATGCAGTCTCCCTAGCACTGCAGTATTCGATAGCCAGCAGTGCTTGTAACAGGGGAGCTGAAAGAGCTTCCTCATTTGTCATCTCTCCCGGCATCCCTCCATACCCCTCCTGAGAGGCTGCAAATCCCTTCGCAACCTGTCAATCTGCAATTTCTGACCCACCACCCTTTTTATTTCCCTCCCTTCCCATGTTTCTATTCCTAAAAACCCAGCTGGGCAGAGAGGAAACAATCTGGGTTGATGGAATTTCTCCCCCACCCCCACCCCCACCCCCTCAGCTCTCAGTCTTGATTCTAAACTATTATCTTTCCAGGAATGATGAATTTATCTTTGAGTCTCATAGATAATCGGGCTAAAGAACGTGGTCCCAGGAAGGATCCACTGATATGCATAAACTTTATATGTTCCAAGAGCTAGTATCTTAATTAATCTTGCTTGGTTCAGCCCCACTTTTTAAAAGAATTCTTCTGTCATCTGTACAGTGCTGCAATACTCAGGAAATTCATTACAAAGCTGCTATTTTTCCATGTGAGTTATTTGTGTAACTGCTCAACTCTCCTAGTTAATTCCCCTTGTGGTTTCTGTGGAAATAATGAGGCAACCGGCTTGGAAATTGTGTTCTACAAAATTTCCTTCAAAGCCTAGCAAGTAATGAAAGTTACATATTTGAGCTTTGCTTTGTAAGACACATGTTTATTTTCTTTTAAAAACTGATTTTACTACTATGGCATTGTCATTTTATACTTACATAGCACTCACTCACTGTGGATGAGCAAGTAAGAAAAGATGCCTGACACATTAGTGGATTTTTATCACCATCCACATCATCAGACTAGCAAACTAAAGGACTGCAGTTGTTTAGAGATTTGACCAAAGTAGCATAGTTGGAGTCCGGAGCAGCTCCTTGAATCTTGGAGTCCTGTTTAATTAGTGCATCTACTGCTGATCGTTTGAGTTCTCTTGGATGTTTCTGACCAAGAAATTGTGACATTGGGGCTGATCTTCATAGCCCAAGGTGAAATAGGCTCTAGAAAATACCTCAGAAAATTCAGGTAACACTCATCGAGATCTCTATAATGAATTCCCCCCCAAATAGATACTCCCTTGAATGTTTATTTGTTTTCCTTATCCCAAATAGAGTGTTTTATTTCCCTGTTGAGTTATTGGGATAATTGTAGCTCTGTTGACCTGGCCTCAGAAAACTGGAGAGGATCCTGACTTCCATTTCAGCACCAGTTTCTGGATCTTGTCAAGTCTTGTGTTTATTTAAAAGATGATATATTTTGAGGTCAAATTAGTCTAAGCACCAAATTTAGGATTTTATGAAAGAAAAAAAGGCACAAGGGCAAAGGTTTGCAAAACCTAATATGAAGAGAAATGTTTGTGTAAGGTTTTTTAAGAATTAATGAAAACATGGGAGGTCATTGAAACACTGCCCCTGCAGGGCTGTGAACCCAACTGACAGCAGTGTCTGAAAGCATGAGAACTAGAAAGTGAACATGCCCTTAAAGGCAAATGCAATGCAGGAAAGTCAGCCAATGGCATATGTGCCAAAATTATATTTAGTTTTGGAAACTATAATTTGAGTGTAAGTGATGCACTTTTACAAAGACATTTTTTTAATCACAGAAGTACTGTCTTTTCAGAGAGATTATAGATCTGTGGGTTGAACTGGAATGCCTGGCCCCTGAAGGTAAAATGCCATTGCCAATCAAGGCAAGTGATTATTTAAAGCCTCTAACAGGTCCCTTAAGAGAAGCGAGACTTTGTTTTTCTTATGACAGTGAAGCGAGCCTTTGGGAAAGCTTCAGGTCTATTAAGGCTTTTACCCTTTACATTTGCCGTGGTTGCTCAGAGTGTTTAAGGTCACCACCATTTGCCTTTTTGATTATTGTCTTAGTCTGAGTTCTCTACAGGCAAATAGATATCAAATCGGCTACCACCTCCTCAGAAAGGTCTTTTTGCATCACTGCAGCTAAAGCAGCCCACCATTCCCTCTGTTTTCCACTCTTTATAGCACATGGCTTGAAATTGTATCAGTATATTAACTTGTTTATGTATTTGCCATGTGCCTCCCTTTACAATTTGGTAAGCTCTTTGAAGGCAGGGACACTTTCTTTTCTGTTTACTGCTGTATATCCAGCACAGAGGAGAATTCCTGGTGCATAAGTGGTTGCTCAATAAATATTTGTTGACTGTTTGAATATGGGTATAAAGCCATGATCACCCATTTTGGGGTGAAATATCTCAAGAGGTGCTTTGACTAGAACTTGAAGGTTCAAACCCACCTACCGAAAACTATTTGAGTTTGAAAACTATTGGACTAATTTGAGACAGGTCAGTCAAGAGATCTGTGCCGAAGTTTCTTTCTCTAGAAAGATCATGTGTGAAAATCAGTATTTCCAAGGTGTCCTGTGATTGCCACACAAAAGGGGATACATTTTGGAAGAAGTTTCATTTCTGTTAGCAGTAGAACAAAAAAGCTGACAAAGGACAAAAAGAGGAGGAGAAAAGATCTTTCTCACCAGCAGGTCACTTTCATTTGTCTTTCAATCTTATCAAATGATAGTGTCATTGAGTTCAATGTCTACCTTTAAAAAGTTGACAATGTTCTGCATTAGACTAATAGTTTGAGCTCTAGAAGAGAAAGAAGCTTGTTGGCCATGGATTAAATCTTTTCAAATAAAGAGAGGCACCAACCAAATAGTGCTCGGGAACGCTAGCTGTCCAGGGCTGCAAAAGGGGGCTCTGAGTCATCATTATCAATTACTCTGTCCCTCCAGGGTAGTTTGGGATTATGTTTTATCTGGCCCTTTCATTTCCAGTGTTTTTAATTTGCCTTTTAATACAAGAGTAAATGTCAAACCAGGACACTGAAGCAATCTATGAAAACAAATACTTTATCTTGCTGGAAATCGGTAGTAGTAAATCCATCTGGCTTCTCCTTAGAAGTCTTAGCCTCTGGATCTGGTCAATCATCTGAAAATCCCATGACTCTCTTTTGGAAGCTCTTTTTTCCTAGCAAGATTCTGACTAAATAAAAAACAATCTCCTCATCATTGTAATGATTTCTCCACTAAGTTAAAAATGTACCCCCCCCCCAAAACACCCCTCTTTTAGTTATAGCCAGTATATATTTTGGAAAATATACTCATTTCTCAGTTGGTGGTCTCAAGGGATACATTAACAAATAAATCAAGAGATGGATTCCAAAACTAGTTTTAGCTGTGTATATTCACCCCATCTCTCAACAAATCTTGAAGCAGACTTTAAATACATATATATAACTCAGCACTATTTGGCTAAGCTGAGTTAATGAACTGAGCTGAAAATGGTGACTCTTATGGCATGTGACTCATATCTCAATAAAGATGTTTTAAAAAATGAACTGAGCTAATTAACGTCACAGATGCAATTCAGAACAACGTTATAGAGGATGACCTCGTGTGTCAGGTGGCAAGAATTCTAGCTCCAGTAATCTCTCATTCATTCACTCAAATTCATTCATTTTTTTCATATTAATTAGCTTATCTTGTATCAGGCATTGTAGAATATTCTGAGGATAAGAAATGAATAGAATGCAGTATCTCTTATCATAGGCATGTCACTTGTCATTTTTGTGCCACGGATTTCTCCATTTCTTAAGTAAATGGACTAGATACTGTGCTTTTCCTACTTGTATGAGTCTCATTGCCGGTGGAGATACTAACAACTAGGTCAAAGAAAGAGGCACAGATTTGAGGACATACTGAATGCATAACAGATTGCCTTGGCATTGCTGAGCTGTAAGTGTTTATTGTCAATAAAGGATATTATGCTTTTGAAAGAATTCAGGACTTTTTGAATAAAAGGTTTATGCAATCAAATGATAGTTGATTATTTCCTTAATCAAGCTCTCGAGTAGTTTAAGCATATTTTTTTCTATTTTCTTAATGATCCACATTTTGTCACGTTTCAGCCAAATAGAGTCTTTCTTGGCCCTCCCTCTATCAAATCAATCTCCATTTAGAAAGACACCATATGCTCCAGCATCAACTGGAAATGCCTCAAGGATCATCTGGCTCAAGTACACTGACTTTCCATTGATGAGAACTCATCCGGGCAAAAGGAGCCCTTCTGAATAATAAAAGGGAATTTAGTTACAGTAACTTCTCATAACCTTAAAACCCAGTTTGTTAGAATTGGCCTCCCTCACTTTATAAATAACAAGAATTTGATGAGCTTACCACCACCCTAGGGACATCAGGCAAATCATAGAAAGCGAATAAAGGCCTTCTACTCAATTTCTTATTCAGTACACACGAATCAAACTAAACACAGCTTGTTTATGTCTCTAATAAGAGCGATGTGTCCAGTTTCAGGCTTTACAACTTAAGAGGAATATGCAGCAGGTGAAAAGTGCCCAAGAGTACCTGCTTAAAGCACTAGATAGTGATATTGGGAAAAAAATTTAAAGATTTATCCTGAAAGAATAAAGGCTAGAACTCTTTTAATAAGTTAATATATACACAAGAAACACAGCTCTGGCTGCCTAATTCCCATCTGCATTCAGAAAGTATGAAGGGCAAGTTCAAATCAAATGTATGACATTCCTGTTCATGTTTTATGATGACCGTGATCTTTTGTCCTTCTTAGCCAGATTCAATATTCATGAAGTGTAGTGGGAGGTAGAGGGGTTTTGACATCACAGCACTACTGTGTAGAAACAATCTGCGTAAAGTTCTTGACATGGAATAGGTGCTTTTGAAATGTTAAGCCCTTCTTTCTCCCTTCTTCTACACCTGACCCCCACACGCAGATACCCCCAGTCTTGGCTTCGTGGTCTAGATAGTGTGAATGAGATTAGCGTTTCTTTTTTGTTTGTCAGGCATCTTCCATAGAAAGCATATTTAAAAAACCCAGTTAGTATTGTCTGTTGGGATTAGCTTACTGGCTCCATCGTTGACAAGCTAACTTGTATAAATCCTGGGTCTACCATTTACTAGATCACTTAGGCAAGTTTTTAACCTGTTAGTGACTTAGTTTCCTCATTTGGACAATAAAGATAGTAACTAGCTCATCACGTTGTGAGGACCATAGACAAACCATACTATGTCCCTTATTTCTATATTTCATGCCAATAAATTTTATTAATAATAGGTAACAGTTATTATGCATTTGTTATATGTCAGAAAACGTACTAAATGCTTTATACCTCACAGCTATTAAGTCCATGTATCAGAGAAAGTAATGAGTCTCTGAAGAATTAAATAACTTTACCCAAGGTTGGTTGGTCTCCCTCACACCCTTTCTCTTTCTGTCTCTCTGTCTGTCTCTGTCTCTGTCTCTCTCTCACACACACACACATCTAGGACTCAAACTTGTTGTCTAACTCAAAGACCATGCATTTAATGAAATAGCAACAGTTTTGATAAGCAGATGCTTATATCATTATTGTTTTTTTAGTTCTTCCACAGCAAGTCAAATCAACAAAGATACCTTCCTCTGGTGCCTCAGGATAATTCCAAGTTTTCTGAGACACGAGATAAGAGCCAGCAGGGACCTGAAAAGCCAAATTCCAGATGAGGAGACTGGGGCTGGGGGGTGGATTTAAGATTATTGACTGAGCCCTTATTCTTATGTGATATGAACTGTTTCAGCACTGGGAATATAAGACGAAACCAATCAGTGATGGCTCTTGCTTCATGAAACTTAAAATCTTGGCGATGTCAGAGCTTAAACATATATAATTGCATTAATAAATACCATATATAAGTGCTATGATGAAGAAAAGGTCTGAGAGTAAGAAAGCATATAACATCTACCTAATTTAGCCCAGGAAGGAGAAGTCAGGGAGAGCTTTTCAGCTTCCAGGTCTCAGTTTGAGCTGAGACCTGGAAGTTGAGGAGGGATTTATCTTGCTCAAGGTTAGTTGACTGGGCTAGTTAGTAGCCAAGCCTGAATTAAAAATTAGATCTATATGGGGGCTTCCCTGGTGGCGCAGTGGATGGGAGTTCGCCTGCCGATGCAGGGGACGCGGGTTCGTGCCCTGGTCCGGGAGGATCCCACATGCCGCGGAGTGGCTGGGCCCGTGAGCCATGGCCGCTGAGCCTGAGCATCCGGAGCCTGTGCTCCGCAACGGGAGAGGCCACAGCAGTGGCCACAGCGTACCGCAAAAAAAAAAAAAAAAAAAAAAAATTAGATCTATGATTCTAATTTCTCCGTTTCCCTCACTGCGCTGTAAATCTTCAACAACTTCTGACAGTTTGCATTTGCCAACTCCATGACATTGCTTTATTAAAACCATTTCTATTTTAAAAAGGAGGAAATCCCTTAAATTTGGCTCCCTGATTCACAGCCTGCTTATTACAACCTTTGAGTGTCTTATTTCCATTCCTATATCTTTAAAGGGGGGTGGGAGTTATTTGGTATGTCTCTAATCTTTGTCACGCCACAAAGCAGTGAACTGTGAAAAATACCCAAGGAATTCCCAATAAATCGTACAGGAGGCAAATGAAGGTCATCCAGCTATGAACCTGAGCAGCTCTCTTTTTTCTGCTAGATCCCTGGAGGTTCTCTGTAGAGCAAACCTTACCAGGATTTGGTTCTCCATGCCTGTTGAGGAGTTTGATCAGCTCCCATCTGTCCTTTTAAAGGCATTTCTCTTAGGTCCGTTCTAGCATTTGCACCTCAGGTGTGTGCTCAGCCCCTTTAATGCACAGTGAATTAAACACCAAAAAAGGTACCCTAAAGCATCGCAGCCCTCTGGACTTTAGTGTCTCTTTCTAGCTTGAGCCCGTGATACACTTCTCTGTGTTGCTGATCAATTACAAAACCAAGCCCCAAGGACCTTTCGTGAAACAAATGCACAGAAGGGCAGAAGTTTCCTGAGGAGGCAAAGTGAACTTCATCTTGAAGGAGGGCTGGAACCATGTGGGGGACCCAGCTGCAGCTCAGCTGCTGCTATGACCATGATGTCAGCACGCTTAGCACCTAGGCAGTGCCATTGACCGTTCTTCTCCTTTCTTTTAAAATGAAACACTGAAAAGCATTCATTAGCCATTCTCTTGCCCTGTTTTTAAAATCTTTGGGATTGCTTTTTGCTCAATGAATTCTTG
Source organism: Leucopleurus acutus (assembly GCF_964270905.1). Classification (NCBI taxonomy): domain Eukaryota; kingdom Metazoa; phylum Chordata; class Mammalia; order Artiodactyla; family Delphinidae; genus Leucopleurus; species Leucopleurus acutus. Next base: position 8,869,582 of record NC_139148.1, on the reverse strand, counting down.
GCTCTGGGTTTTATTAAAATGTTAGAAAGATTGAGAACCAAACTGTGACACATTATGCTTAAGAAGTGTAACAAAGTTCTACAAACTGGGTGGTTTAAAACAACAGCAATTTATTCTCTCACGGTTAAGGAGGCCAGAAGTCTGAAATCAAGGTGTCAAGAGGATTGGCTCCTTCTGGAGGCTGTAAGGGAGAATCTGTTTCATGCCTCTCTCCTAGCTTCCTGTGGTTGCTGGCAGTCCTTGGTGTTCCTTGATTTGTAGACACGTCACTCCAACCTCTGCCTCCATTTTCACATGGCCTTTTCCTCTGTGTGTGTGTGTGTGTGTGTGTGTGTGTGTGTGTGTGTGTGTGTGTGTGTGTGTGTATTCAAATTGCCCTCTCCTTTCTCTTATAAAGACACCAGTCATTGAATTTAAGACTCACCCTAATCCAGTCTAACCTAATCTTAACCTCATTACATCTTCAAGGACCCTATTTCCAAATAAGGTCACATTCATTGGTTACAGCAGTTAGGACTTGGACATATCTTTTGGGAGGAATACAGTTCAACTCAGTACGAGAGGTACAAAGCCCTGTTCTCTACTTAATTCTCCTTCCCTTTCTATACTGACTGAATGCACATTTCAACCACTATACAGTGCAAAATCTAGTGGTTAATGTTCACGGAACGTTAATAAAAGCATACCCAGGATGCGATGGGAATGTTCTGTATCTTGATTGTGGTGGTGGTTTCATAGGTACACACAGCTATCAAAGCTCACTGGGACAGTTTACTGTATGTAGATTATTCCTCAATAAAGTAGATGAGAAAAAAATGCATACCTCAATCACAGTACCAATTGTTTTTCTTTTCTCCTCCCGTTTATACACCATCCCATCTTGTCATTAGGAAAACATACTGGGCAAATAGGTTCTCCCATTTCCATTCAATATAGAGAAGTGAAGATTCTGGGGAAAAAAAAATTTTCAGAGGAAAAAATCTGTATTATTCAGTTACTTTAAAAATCAGAAATATTGAAAAATGTTTAGACTGAAAATTTTAGAGTAATAGCAAAATATTAAAGCTTGTTTACATTATTATATAATTCTTCATCCTCAAAAGTAGTTCTAAAACATACGCTATGGGAAGGTTTTAAAAACTACTTTAAGTAACTAAGTATAGCTGAACCATGTACCAGGTGCAGAAAAAATTAACTTACTTTGAGACTCCAAGTGCATCTTCACCCACAAAGACAGAAGAAAGTAAAACTAACAAAGAAGGAACGCCACTGGCGCAAAATGCATGTTCAAAAATGTTTATAAACCGAAATTAAATTTGGTTGTCAGCCAACTTGTATTATTATTAAAAATCTCTTGAGATCAAGTTTCAAAGTCCAAAACAAAAGTGATGATGGTCACATATTTCGGATTTAATGTTGGAAGGCTCTTTCAAATGCTGGCTGCAGGTAAAAAACAATTGTTTGTTTCATGCTTTGGTCCCTGAAACTCTGCTATGCACATCTAAACTGCAAGTTGGCTTAAGATTTTTATACAACCTTGCTTTTTACCTGTCTCACTAATGAGTATCCTGAAAACAGAAGAGTTGATATTTAGAAATACTGTACTCATACCAGCTGGAAAAATAAACAAGTAATAGGGTAGAACAATGTGTGTATGCAAAACTGCTTTTTAAAGTTGAGAAGATAAAGATGAAACACTAGAAAACATAGAAGACGTTGCTAATATTTGCACAGAAAATGAGAGATGAATGGTGTTGCAAGTGGCTTTTTGTGTGTTCATTGTAGGTGCTAACACAGAAACAGGACTTTTTTTCTCTCCATTGATTTTGCTTTTTTTTCAGTTCATAATTGGTAAGGGATGGTGGAATTAGACACACAAAGTAGGGGGAAAGTGAGAAATATGAATAAGAATAGTCATTTAGGTTTCTGAATATAGTGCCAGGAGAAATTGTCACAGATCTTGAGGTTAACTAGATGAGTATGAAAACCTCAACTTGGTGCCTGCTTTAAAGGGAGAGTTCATGGTTCCAATTCTGGGCAATGTGAAACTGTTCCAAAATATTGAGTCAAAAAACTGACCTGTTGGTACATAAACGTAACAGAGGGCAAAAAATTTCCTACACCCTGCTCTGAATATAGAGAATCCCAAACTGTCTTTCACTTGACTCAAAAAAGTGCCCTCCCTTGAAAGAACGTATTGGTATTATTTAGTTGGTATTGACAACACCTCTAAAACTTGGGGAGGGTGGTGAAAATCCCAGCTAGACTATTTACTGGGTCGACCATGGGCCTTTTACAAACAGTTTTAAACACAGGATTCATTAGCACATTAGAAAGGTTTGACTAGATTTTTGGATGTAAGACCAGGTGAACTCGCATTAGGGATGGTCATTCAGTGTAGCTGGATTCATAAAGTAATTTAAAAATGATTGATTTTGTATAGATTATAGTAATAACTCCCATCACTGTGCTTGTTCTCTCCACGATGCTCTGTGCTAAGCATGCTGCATACATTAGGTCCTTTACTCATCTCGACAGCCTTCTGAAGTGAACATGATTTCGCAGACTGGGAAGTGAGGATGAGAGTTGTGAAGTGATGTGCTCAAGGTCACACAGCTAGATAAGAAATCAACAAATTGAAATCCATTCAGACATGGTCCCAAAGCACTTCCAAACTGAACGGCTTCTTAATCTGCAGTTCTAGTTCTGCAAGAGTTAGAAGTCGAGGTTAGATCACATGGATCTGAATACTAGCTCTGCCACTTAACTAGGGGTTTAGATGCTTCTAGATCTTGGTTTTCTTCATCTGTAGAACCGGGGGTTAAGTATTATAGCTCTCTCTCTCTCTCTCTCTCTCTCTCTCTCTCTCTCTCTGTGTGTGTGTGTGTGTGTGTGTGTATCTGTTGATTTGGATAATGCATGCATATTTTCAGCCCAGTGCCTGACATATAGGAAGTTCCAACAAGTGTTAGTTGTTCTTACATTGTTATACTAACAATTGATTGAAGGGTCAGGACCAGGCTGTTTGAGTAGATAATCTTGACTACAACACTAAATTTGAGTTACCAAATGGTGTGGACATGTTCGGTGCTTTTTCCCGTTAGTGTTGGCATAAATATTTTTTTTCTGGATATTTCTTTAGGTATTATAATATTAAATTGTTCTCTAAGGTAGAGAGTTGAACTTATATCTTAGTCTTTTCACATCACAGTACCAGTTAGGACTCAATCTCTCAAATACCCTTTTATCTTGCAAATCATTATATTCACCATCTAGAGAATAACTATGACACCATTTCCGTCTTTGGAAAGTGATCAGTGTTCCTCAGTGCTGGGTTGGTGTTTAACAAAGTGAGTTTTTGCTAATCTTACTCATACAGGATTATCCTGTGACTTGAAATTTGCCACCACTGTTATCCGTCATTTGTAATTTAAGTTCTTGGCTATTATATTCGTTCAGGGAGATCCTAGAATAGGAATTTAGAGAAACACTCTTGGTTCAGCTGCAAAAAATTCCTAGCTTATAATCAAGAAGTAGTTTAGGCATGGGACACTATTGCTATTTAATGTGATTAGAATTCTTAAGTCCTGTGAAAGTTCTCCACCCGCTTCTCGTATATTCCACATCACACAGATTAAAATCATGTCCTCCTTTTCATGTTTCAGTAGCTTGGAGGCAGAACCTTTGACTTCTTCTATGGGAGAGTGAATTGTTTATCCCAGATACCACTAAGAATGAAGAAATGATATCAGAGGGAGCACAGTCAGTTTGAGAGACATGGGCAGGATGAAACAAAAATCAGTGATGTTGCCCGACTTGGGAGCCAATCAGATAGAAGTCTGAAATATTATATGGCAGTCAATCAGGAAGTTCAGTGTGATTTGGGACTATGTAAGCAATGGGATTACATAACAAACAAGGGTAAAATAGGATGCCCTAACCTGGAATATTGGACCTCAGGACTACAAAGAAATAAGCAACTGGAGGCAGTCCAGAGGAGATCATCTACAATGATGGTTTTAAAGCAAAATATGAACTTTATAGTGTAGCCAAACCACAAAGTCAGACCCAAGGGGCATGATAGAAATCTACAGATAGCTTGAGGGTCTAGACACCAAGGGGAAAGAGGAATTTTGGCTGGAGATAAGAAAAATTTCAAGGGATACAGTTAAGAAAAGGGAAATTTAGGTTTAGCAGAATATATGCTTTGGTAAGATGTATGTGTTTGTAGAACAGTGTCTTAAGGGAATAGAAAGAACACTGATGAATTTTCGAGGATTCTTGATAAGAGGATACCTTGATGTCAGACCAAGGTCTCTAGAACTTTCATTAGAATATTCTTGTGCCATGACCAGATGGAATAGATATATTTTTATCCTGAGTTTCTAGGATAATTACAATAGGGAATGAACAGTGAACACACTGTTCTGCCCTTTAATAAAAGGTATCCTTAGGCTTTGATTAACTTCAGCTCTGAGGAAAAAGACAAAACCAAAAGCAAGTATGGACACTACTTTTCAACATCAAATGCCCTAATAAAGGAGCAAAGTCTTAGACACCTGAGTTTTAAAGTATATGCATTCAAAACGATTTATTTCTAGACTACCAGTTATATTGCCTCTGAAGCAGGCTGATGAATTGTAAGGAAGATTCTGGGGATCAACATAACAAAACCAGTCATTATTTATTTATTTATTTTGCGATAGGCGGGCCTCTCACTGTTGCGGCCTCTCCCGCCGCGGAGCACAGGCTCCGGACGCGCAGGCCCAGCGGCCATGGCTCACGGGCCCAGCCGCTCCGCGGCACGTGGGATCCTCCCGGACCGGGGCGCGAACCCGTGTCCCCTGCATCGGCAGGCGGACTCTCAACCACTGCACCACCAGGGAAGCCCAAACCAGTTATTTTGGAAATTGGAAATGAAACCCAGATCTTCCTTAATCATGTCTGGCATAAAATGGCAGTCAGTCAGAAAGGCCCGTGTGAGTTGGATCTGTATAAGCAAAGGGATTGTATAACAAACAACAGTAAAGTGGGATGCCCTAAATAGGAATGAATGAATAAGCCATACACCAAAATGAGTGCAAAATAAGCCTAATAGCAGTCAGACTGGAAATCACAATAGTTTAAAAAATATCATTAAAAAGTCCAAATAATTTTCTTATAAAATCTTTCTTTCCAGAAGTGCCGTTACATTTTCCCCGTGTGTTTTAAAAACATATATACTTACAGCGGGTTTTTAAAAAGGAGCCAGAGCTTAACTTATGGATATTCAAAACAGTTTATTCATTGTTCCCTACGTCGAGGCAAGCTCCAGGCTAATGGAGAGTCAGGACCTGTTGGAAATAAGATGATGAATGAACTGGATGCGTTTGCTCTAAGCCTGAAGTGCCGGTAGAACAGTCCCTCTGCTCACCGGCTCCCCAACACCCATGACCAAGCATGTATGCCTTCCTGCCTGGAGGGCGTTCTTATTAGCCCTACATCACTGTGGCAGGTTGCATTTTCAACCCCACGGTCATCTTTTGAGCTTAGAGAAATAGCACATATATAAATTATAAATTACATTTGCTTAACCACCTGAGTTGTAAGTGGTCCTGTGACGTGTGACTTTGCTAACCATCTACTCCAAATGCCCAAATCCAGTGAAGCATAAGCAGTTCCGTGCACTGGTATCCAAATGGTAGAGACATTACGTGTTTACTAGTGACAAGTTACATGATATTGTTAACTAAGGAAAGGGCAGGCAAGACCCGCCCTCTTTTACTTCTACTGTGACTTGTTTGAGGAGGGGAGAAAGCAAATGACAGCAATCCCCCAAGTGTAATTTGGTGTGTGTAGTCATGCAGGAAAGTAAGCAATTTTAAAGGCTGTGTGTCTCCACAGCACATCTAATCGTCAGCCACTGGAAAGAGTACTTATGTTTCAGGGTGAGAAGAGTTGGGTGGCATTGAGGGTGATGGGAAATTTGTATCTCATTTTTGTCTTGTGGCAGCAGATAGGTCATAAAGTTACAGGAGGGAACTCCCTGAGCGCAGTGGGTCCCGCTGCGTTTACAAAAACGGGTAGGTCAGAAATCCTGGGGTCCGAATGAAGCCCTTTATGGAGGTATCGAATTCTTCTGTTAATTAGATTTCATGATGTGACCCCTTCTAGACAGTCAAATACCTAGGACTGTCGAACACGTTTTTTAAGAAGAGAAAGACGTTAAATTTCCCCCTGAAAACTTTATAGGGAATGAAACAAGCCTTCCAAAATCAAAGTTGGACAATTCTGATGTTATACACAGCACGGCGAATGTTTGTGTCAAACACTTGTATTTATAAGTTCACTGTAATTTTTTTTCTTTAATAAAAGTAATGGTAAAAGAAAGTCACCTTTACATTTGTATAAAGTTCTCTTCACCCAGAAGTGGTAAAAGAGGACACACGAACACAGTTAAATAAAGTACGCAGGCATTTCCAACATTCTCTCTGCTCCACTGCTGAGATGGTTGTGAGATGCGTCGCAAAACTTAAATGTTACGTCAAAAAGCCCTCCGAGAAGCGGGCGAAGCTTCGCGCTGTATAGATTCTAGGGGTGGGACAGTAGCGGGGGAAGGTGCTCCCAGACTTGTTTTCAAGCAGGGAACATTGACATCGCCAGCGTTTTCCAGCTTCCCAGGAATGTGGCCGCTGCGCGCTGCGCCCAAAGGCGTCCCACAGCAGAACCCGGAGACCGATCGCTTTGTGAGCGCCAATCTCCGCAGCCTTTGGGCTGACGCCCGGGCGCCTGCCCCCTGCTCGGCCTCACTCACCCCTCCTCCTCTAGTACAGTTACTGCACGACCCTTACATGGCGAGGACCCCTCGCTTGTCCCCTCCTTTTCTTAGTAGGTCCCCATCTCCAGCCCATTCATCGGCAGCCACTACATTGGAACTGAATCTCTATCCTTCCTTTTTAAAAACAAACACAGCAGGGCGGAGAAAAGGAAGGCAGGAGATTTATCTCCAGCTTCAGAGCAGCCGCCTTGGGCTATTATCCATCTGACACCAGTGGGTGGGGTGCAATCTGACACTTCCCTTCCTTTCCAGAAACGTGAGTGGAGCTGGCGCCCCCTTCGATTTGGGGGAGGGGAGACGGGGGAGAAGGTCCGCACTTCCGTCCTCGGGGCTTTCTCCCCAGGCGACCCGGTACCGGTGGTGAGCGGTGCTCTCGCTGCGCCGCTCCCAGGTTTGGTGCCTGGAGAACTCCACGTTCTGCTTTCTCCTGCTCCTGGCTCCGCCCCAGCTCCAGACCTGGCTTCCCTCCCGCCCTACCCGTCCGGGCCGCCCCCTTCCCGCTGCGTCTAGCGCGAGCGTGCGGGGACATCTCCGCGCCTGCCCTGGGCCCAAGGCTGGGCTGAGAATATCAAGAGCCCCTCTCCGGCGGGTCATGGACAGCCGACCTTGTGGTTGTCCCCTTAGCTCCCTGAGCGCAGCTGGGAATTCTCTCCCACCCTAGCCGCTCAGCCCTTGGAAGGCCCTGGGCGCTGCGCGCTCCGTGTCCCCGCTTTGTAGCGAGACTGGCACCTCGGGGGAACCTGGAGCTTGGAGACATTCTTGCGCCTAGCCAGTCAGAGGAGTGGGCGCAGCAGCCAAGTGGCGGCCAGACGCGTAGCTTCAGAGGTCCGGATACGGCGACAGTGCACGGGGGCGCAGCCCGGGTGCCCAGCTCCAGCGCGGGAGGAGGTCCCTCTCACTGCGCCGAGAGCGCGAGGGACGCGCCCTGGGCGCACGCCCAGGAGGCCTCCTCCCCAGCCCTCGGGACCGTCCTTAGGGCGCGAGGAGGAGCTTGCTGGAGACTTCGAGGCTGTCCAGAGCCTGGGAGCGGGAGCGCGGCATCTCCTGCCTCAGCTGGGAAGGGGGAGTGGCGCTGGCCGCCGGAGCTGGGCACCCAGCGAGCGCCTGACCTTCCTCCTCCTCTTCCTTACCCTTTTAGTGACTTAGGCTCTGAGAGAAAGTTCTGGCGACCGAAGGAGCCCTCCGTCCTCACGCCTTTTCCTAGAAGGCTGGTGATGGATCTCCTGCTTCTGCCCCTGCCGGGGCACTTGGAGTGCGCTGGTGGCGCGTGAGCCGGGAACTGCCCTCCACCGGCCTCGGCGAGCCTTGGCCCGACCCCGTCTGGCAGCCTCGCCTGAGCCCCCTTGTTTTCTGCGCCCCAAAGCGCTAGCAGTTCCGAGAGCTGGAAGAGGGTGGCCCTCAGGCACAGCCCCGCCGAGATGTCCGCGCAGAGCCTACTCCACAGCGTCTTCTCCTGCTCCTCGCCGGCCTCGGGCAGCGCGGCCTCGGCCAGCGCGGCCTCGGCCAAGGGCTTCTCCAAGAGGAAGCTTCGCCAGACCCGCAGCCTGGACCCGGCTCTGATCGGCGGCTGCGGGGGCGAGGCGGGCTCAGACGGCGGCTCGCGGGGGGCCACCGGGGGCCGCGTCTGCTCCCCGCTGTCGCTGGCCGAGGGTCTCGGCTCTCGCTTGGCGTCCTCCCCGCGGGGCCCGCCTCCCCGGGTCAACCGACTCCCGTCCCCTAGACCCCTCTGCTCGTCCTTCTCCACACCCAGCACCCCGCTGGAGAAGTCACCTTCTGGCAGCTTCCACTTTGACTATGAGGTCCCCCTTGGTCGCAGCGGCCTCAAGAAGAGCATGGTATGGGACCTGCCTACAGTCCTAGCCGGGCCGGGCAGCGGCCGCAGCACCATCCTCTGCTCCTCCGGGGGAGGCCCCAACGGCATCTTCGCTTCTCCCAGGAGGTGGCTCCAGCAAAGAAAGTTCCAGTCCGCGCCCGACAGCCACGGCCAGCCCTATGTGGTGTGGAAGTGTGAGGTAGGGCCCGCTGCCGCGTGTCCTCACGGCCCAAGGCTGGACACCTGGGCAGTTCTTTAATTCCTTCTCATTTACAGAGCCAGGGACCCACTGAGGGCTTTTCCCGGTGTGGCTGTTCCTCTTTGGCTGGTTAAATGGTGTCTGCAAATGGGGCGTCCCTAGTGGCCACCCACACGTGTCTTCTTAGGACTTCTTGGCTCCCCTTTGGAGCAGTGGTAGGAGCTAGAGGAAGAGGTGCTTTCCTTTTTGTGCTGCAGGTGATTTCCAAGGGTCATCTTATTCCTTCACCCAATGTTGATATTTTTTTGGAACTCAAATGATCTATTTCCAAGCTGTTTGTCAGGATTGGAGGAAATATATTTTGAAATGTTTCTGCCATCTGGTTGTTTTACAGAGAATTCAGGAACATTATTCTTGAGGGTGTTGTTGATATGTGTGTGTGTAGGTCTGTGTGTTTGGGGGAGTAACTACTAGAATTCTCTAGTTTTGATCTTTTCTTCTCCCTAAAGGTCTGATTTAAGAGATCTGTGGTACTGAGTACTAGTTTAATCCTGGAGAAAAAAAAAAATCTCTGCCTAAGGCTATGAAAGATCATGGAAATATACCCAGATTCCACTAAGGGCTACTAGTAGTGAAATATACATGAATCAGGAATCGTTAGTAAATAGGGAGCTCAGAGGGAGGTATTTGGTACCTTTAAAAACGTTTGCTCTCTGGTTTAGAAGAGTGGAGAACAGAGCTAATGGGAAACTGTGGTTGATGGGTACTTGGAAAGCTGCATGCTTTTAGAGAATAAATACTAGTTGTTTTAAAAATGAACAACTCCTAATCTCTTTTCATTCCACAAACTCTATAGATTTGCCTTGGATCTGTTTCCATAAGGAGAGATTCCATCCATTGTAATTAAATGTTTTAAAGTACAGTTAGAATTACAGAAATGAAATGAAATACCATGTAATTGCTGGAGATTTAGACTAAATAAAGGAAATACACCCAAGAAAAACAGCGAGAAAATAGTATCCAACATCATACCTTGCTCTGTTAACGTGAGTGACTGTGGAATTTTGGCTTTTATTAGACTGCCTTAGAAAAATCAGCAGTATTTATCAGAAATACTCGTGTCACATATTAGTAAAATATTAGTTACTGTGTCAGAGTAACTGCTGCTGTTGGGTGGGGAGCATGGATTACAAAAACTAACAAACACTGCTGACTGTTCTGTCCATTTTCTTGAGGAAGATAGGCAGTAGAGAGAAAAGTCAAGTAGGAAGCAAGAGATTCTCTCCAAACCAGGGAACTTAGCATTAGAAAGAGGGTCAAGAATAAATGTTGAATCTCTGTTGGTCTTTAGAAGGGCCTGGATTCCTACTCTATATCAGAAGCACACATTATCAGATCAATCTGTAGGAGTTGAGAGAACTGCAAAAGCAAGCCAAGTTCTTGGACTGGATAGCCACTGACATTCATGTTTCAACCAATTACATCACTAAGAACGTCTCTGCTTTTCTTAGCAACTGTACATACTTGGAATATAGTGTATAGATGCTGTTTGTTGCTCTTATGACCGAAAGGCAGTCTACTATAGATGATCACACCTGGTTAGAAATTTTCTTCTTATCCATTAAAATTTCATAATTAATGGACAAGTACCTGAACTTCATCAATACTGGGTGGCTTCAAACTGTTCTGTGCAGTGTAGGAGCAGTCTGCAAGCTCACCTACCATGACTTTCACCTCTTTTCAGTGGTTAAAACTAAGTACATAGCCATCTAGCAAAAGAACAAAATTTTCTCATAAAATGTGTGTGTGTGTGTGTGTGTGTGTAATCCCTTTATTCTTGAGGCAGACATGGAATGACTGGATGGAATCCTGGCATGAAGGTCCAAGGCTGGTTTTGTTTAATGGAGTCCCAGATATCCTAACGTAACCCCGGGGTCTGGAATTTAATGGCTTGGATTACCTTTCAAAGGTTTAATGCCCTGGAACCCTCTCAAAAACCAAGGAAATCCGTCCTATTGAGCACTGCTTGTCCTTCTCGTTTGAAAGCAAGCTAGGTCCTTTGTCCTAAAAGAGAATCTTTACTAATGATGCCAAAAGTCTGGCAAATGAACACCTTGCAAGGTTACTTATGGGCCCTGGAGGGGAGATTTGGATCGTACAGACTTGGTTCTTATGCTTCCCCTGGTTGCTCTGGTTCAGGGTTTCTCTGCCTCTGCGCTATGGACAGTTGTGGCTGAACGATTCTTTGCTTTGGGCACTGTCCTGTGCATTGTAGGAAGTTCAGCAGCATCCTGGGCCTCTACCCACTAGGTGCGAATAGCAGCCTCCCCACCAGTGTGACAATGAAAAGTGTCTGCAGGCACTGCTGGATGTCCTCTGAGGGTCAAAACTGCCCCAGCTGAGAACTACTACACCAGTGAGTTGAATGTAGCCCCCCCATGATGGCCATCTTGACAGCCCACAGAGTGCTTTCAGCTGGCAGAAAGTTGCCTCGGGGACGTCTTCCCATTCCAAAAGCATGTGGATCCCTCTTGAGTGTTGCGTGCAGATTCCACGGATCTCTTATGGTTTATTCAGCTTTTCAGTTTCTCTTCCATTGAATCCATAGGCAAACCTGAGAATTCACCTTCGTTCAGGTGTAGCCAGTAATGGATCACATCCACTTCTACTTAGTCCTTTCAGCAGATTCTCTGGTTTTAAACTAAATTGTTCGTACAAGGGCACCTGCTCCCAAGACTCGCATAAATGCCTGTAGCTCTATGCCTTGTGCTCACTCAAAGCTCACAAATGGCTTTTTTATGGCCTAAAACCAGGAGGTGTTAGACAAAGTCAGCTACAACTCAGTATTTCCTTACTGCGTGTTTTAGGATTGCTTTAACGAAAACTGATTCATGGACATGCTGAGTAGAATATCTATTGAGTAGAAAAAGGGAGAAGACGAAGGGATAAATGGTACATGGTAACACAATTGGTATATACTTCTCAACTTTGTTCTTAGCAGCCAGGCTCTGTCCTTGACTCGGATCATAAACAAGGGAGTACGGTCTCATTCTAACTCTGGGGTTCTCCTAATTCTTTTGGATCAGAGCTGAGATTATGCTCATAGCTGACATAGAGTTTGGCAGCCTCGATAACCCATAACTAAAATTATTTCTCTCTTCATGACTTCTTTTCTTCATTTACGCTCCAAGAACTTCTTGAGCACAAGCATTTCTCTATGTACCAGGAATGCAGAGAGGCTAAAATATGGTGTCGCCCCTTAAAGAGTCTAAGGAGGCGGATGGATGAGTCAACCAAGAGCTGCAGTGCAGAGGGTCAGCATAATCAGGGACTGGGGGATGGGATTCTCCGTGCTTTGGGGAGTCCTGAAAGGCTTCACTGTGCAGAGAACACTTGAACTTGATCTTCAAGGGTGACTGCCACTTAGAAGAAGAAGGGAAGTGATTCCTTGATGAAATAGAAAGGAGTGGACCTGCAAAGGCACAGAGGTGTTGGTGACGCTAGAGTTTCCAACAAAGAGGACTTAGAGGGGCTTAAGTGCAATAATTTGTTTGGAGGAGGAGGTTAAGATATATGCAGTTTAATGTATGTAGCAACCACATGGCTTTTTATATAACAACCTAATAACCTAATGAAACCAGAAATTAGACACCTGTTTGTGGAATAATAAGTAACTATAGGCTCAGGTAGAAATGGCAGGAGGACCAAAGCACCTCTTGACATCAAATCTGCAGGGAAGTGAAAGGATGTATTGATAGAGTGTTTTTGAAGTTAGAAGTTTGGTGTGCCTGGAGCACAGGCTGTATCTCACTGTGTGTTGGATAATAGTATTCAACAGGTTGGGTAGCATTAATTATGAAGAGCCCCACTGTGCATGTCTCAGGAGTTTGGACTCTGTTTTGTAGAGCAGTGCTTCTCAACCTGGAGACAGTTTGTTCCCAGGGGACATTTAGCAATTTTGTCCCCCAGGGGACATTTAGCAGTTTTGGTTGTCACAACTGGGGGTGGTGATGTTATTACCTTCATTTTGCAGCTGTAACAAATTACCCCAAACATATGGGTTTGAGCAACACAAATTTATTATCTTATACTTGTGGAGGTCAGAAGTCTGAAATAGGTCTCCTTGGGCTAAAGTCAAGGTGTCGGCAGAGCTGTGTTCCTTCTGAAGGCACTAGGGTCTGTTTCCTTTGCTTTTCCAGTGTCCCCCTGCCTCCATCTTCAATGCCAGCCATGTTGCATCTCTTTGACTCTTCTTCCAGTCATTTCTTCCTCAAGTTCTCTTAAGGGTGCTTGTGATTACATAGAACTGACGTGAATAATCCAAGATAATGTCATTTTTTAAACATCTTTATTGGAGTATAATTGCTCGACAACAGCATGTTAGCTTCTGCTATATAACAAAGTGAATCAGCTTTACTTATACATATATCCCCATATCCCCTCCCTCTTGTGTCTCCCTTCCACCCTCCCTATCCCACCCCTCTAGGTGGTCACAAAGCACCGAGCTGATCTCCCTGTGCAATCTCATTGTTTTAAGGTCAGTTGATTAGCAACCTTTAATTCTACCTGCAGCCTTAATTCCCCCTTGCCGTGTAAGCTAACATATTCACAGGTTCCAGAGATTAGGACGTGGGTATCTTTGGTGGGACATTATTCTGCCTACTAACAGGGGAGGTGCTAGTGGCATCTAGTGGGGGAGAATCCAGGGACACTGCTAAACACTCTACTAGGCACAGGACAGCGCCCACAGCAAAGAATTATCTGGCCCTCAATGTCAATAGTGCCCAGGCTGAGAAACCCTGCGGTGGAGAATGGGGTAAATTGGTGATTTTTAAGCCTGAGTGTGTAACAAGATTGGATATGTGTTTTAGAGAGATCACTCTAGTGTCCGTGGGGGCAATGCATAAGTAGCGTGAAACAAGCAGGAGGACAGATACTCAGAGGAGGTAGGCATGGGGAAACCACGCCAAGCATCCTGCAAACAGATGGGAGTTGCCATAGAAACATCATACTTCTGTATTTCTTACTTTTCCACTTTAGCAAATTGTTTTCTTGCACTGTTGAACTACTTCGAATAGGTTGGTGTCTGTAGACCACTGGTTTTCAACCAAGGGGTGGGTTTGCAGCCTGGACACATTTGGCAATACCTGTTGGTGTTTTCAGTTGCCAGAGTTGAGGCAGGGGGTGTGTGCTACCGGCATCTGATGGATAGAAGCCAGGGATACTGCTAATTGTTCTGCAGTGCACGGGACAGACTGCCACAACAAATGATTATCCTGCTCAGCTTTTCAGTAGCACCGAGGTTGAGAAACGCTATATAATTTATTACTTTATACAAGAAGCTGAATTCTAGGTTTTGCTTTCCGGTACCATTTTCTCTCATGTTTCTGGCTTTACTCTGTCATTTTTTCTTTTTTCCTGGTATATGTCAACCAAGACTTTGAATTGGAAAAAATACCTTTTTGAAAGGTATTGAGGATAGGAAAAAATATGGGGTGTCTCAATATATGTGTAAGAAAGAATTGAATTGTAAATATGTAATGACAGAAACTGGAATTAAAATTTAAAACATGGGCAGAGAGGAATATTGTGATTAAAAATAGAGGCTCACCCATGTGACCAAAGAGGAAGTAATTAGAGTAAGACAGCTTCAAACAGGAAATTGACAAAGGGCATTTTACAAGGAATTATGTCTGAAATCAACATAATGGCCTAAGAATTTATAACTTAGGAAAATAGTTATTCAGTTTTCATATGCTTTCTCTTGGAGTATTTCTCTGCTATAATTCACTTCATTTCTAAGGTAATTTTTATTTTTACTAAAAACATTTTTTTAACATCTTTATTGGAGTATAATTGCTTTACAATGGTGTGTTAGTTTCTGCTTTATAACAAAGTGAATCAGCTATACATATACATATATCCCCATATCTCTTCCCTCTTGCATCTCCCTCCCTCCCACCCTCCCTATCCCACCCCTCTAGGTGGTCACAAAGGTCCGAGCTGATCTCCCTGTGCTGTGTGGCTGCTTCCCACTAGCTATCGGTTTTACATTTGGTAGTGTATATATGTCCATGTCACTGTCTCACTTTGTCCCAGCTTACCCTTCCCCCTCCCCGTGTCCTCAAGTCTATTCTCTAGTAGGTCTGCATCTTTATTTCTGTCCTGCCCCTTGGTTCTTCATGACCTTTTTTTTTTTTTTAGATTCCGTATATATGTGTTAGCATACGGTATTTGTTTTTCTCTTTCTGACTTACTTCACTCTGTATGACAGACTCTAGGTCCATCCACCTCACTACAAATAACTCAATTTTGTTTCTTTTTATGGCTGAGTAATATTCCGTTGAGTGTATGTGCCACGTCTTCTTTATGCATTCATCTGTCGATGGACACTTAGGTTGCTTCCGTGTCCTGGCTATTGTAAATAGAGCTGCAATGAACATTGTGGTGCATGACTCTTTTTGAATTATGGTTTTCTCAGGGTATATGCCCAGTAGTGGGATTGCTGGGTCGTATGGTAGTTCTATTTTTAGTTTTTTAAGGAACCTCCATACTGTTCTCCAGAGTGGCTGTATCAATTTACATTCCCACCAACAGTGCAAGAGGGTTCCCTTTTCTCCACACCCTCTCCAGCATTTATTGTTTGTAGATTTTTTGATGATGGCCATTCTGACTGGTGATATCTCATTGTAGTTTTGATTTGCATTTCTGTAATGATTAATGATGTTGACCATTCTTTCATGTGTTTGTTGGCAATCCTTATATCTTCTTTGGAGAAATGTCTATTTAGGTCTTTTGCCCATTTTTGGATTGGGTTGTTTGTTTTTTTGATATTGAGCTGCATGAGCTGCTTGTAAATTTTGGAGATTAATCTTTAAGGTAATTTTTAACCTAAATAGAGAATAATATGAAGACAAGTTCTTCTCAGATTGAATTGAGCTTCCGCCAGAATTTTGGGATTTGAGGGTTGGCAAGAGCAAATTTTAGACTCTAAAAGGACCTTGGGTAGCATCTAGTTGCAACCTCCTTACTTTATAGTTAAAGACAGGGACTGAGGGCTTCCCTGGTGGCGCAGTGGTTGAGAGTCCGCCTGCCGATGCAGGGGACACGGGTTCGTGCCCCGGTCCAGGAAGATCCCACATGCCGCGGAGCTGCTGGGCCCGTGAGCCATGGCCGCTGAGCCTGCGTGTCCAGAGCCTGTGCTCCGCAACGGGAGAGGTCACAACAGTGAGAGGCCCGCGTACCACAAAAAAAAAAAAAAAAAAGACAGGGACTGAAAGGGTTAAGCCCAAACTCAGACAACAAGCTGAGGGCAGAACCAACCCTGAAGTCCTCCTTGACTCTCAATATTAACTGCAAAACTTCTGGAAAAAGTAAGCGACCATGAACATCTAGAACCTTGGCAATCTTTTTTCTATCCCCATTAGTTAATGAAACAATTTTCTCAAAGGTGCCCAAATCCGTGGACTTTCTTCGACCTCCTTTGGCTGGACTTCTGGGCAGAACTGACAGCACTGTTCTGCACCGTCCCCCACCCCCTTTCCCCACCACTCACAGAAGAGTCTCAGCTCCCTCCCCGTTGCCTGCTTCTCAGTCTGTAATGTCTCTTCCTGCTCTTCTGTTTCTGTGCTTGTCGTCCATGCATCCCTACATTCAGATCATTCTCCCTTCATGATCTCGTTCACTTTTGCGACTTCAGCTATCATCCCTCTTGGGGACACTCGTAGCTCTGTGTGCTTGAGCTCCTAACATCTATTTCTGATTTCTTGCAAGACATCTGCTCACGATGCCCACTACGTGACTGAGGCAGAACGAATCAGTCCCCCTTTCCTCTGAGCACACTCCATTTTCTGTGTTCCTTATTTCTGGTTGGTGTCACCATTCTTAGGCTGGCTTAGTTTTACCAGGCCAGAATGTCTTCAGTTTCCCCCTCTTTTTTTTTTTCTCCTGTCATCTCCAATAAGTTATCAAATCCTGTTATGTTTACTTCTCATTCGCTCCATTCTAGAAAGGATTTGAAGAGGAATGTGTCCAAGTTCTTACATCTCTCTCCAGCTGTTCCTTCTCGTTGTCACTGCCTAGATTGGGGCCTCATTTGCTGTGGCCTCTGCTTGGTCACCCTGCCTTCAGTTTCCCCTCTTCCCATCTGGCTTATGGGCTTTGTACTCCAAAGACACAATTGAAATCATGTTAACTCCCTGAGTAAAAACCTTTGCTGGGACTCGGTGTGTACAGAATGAAATCCAAACTGCTTAGCCAGTCATTTCAAAGCCTTTCACGCTATAATCTTAGCTGACCTCCTCCTCTTTCCCTAGGAATTCTCGTCCAACAGAACCAAACTGGCCACTCAGCCAGGTTGTCATCAAATATTTATCAAGGGCTGGCTATGCAGTAGACACTGGGGAATGTATGCAGAGTAAACAGGCACGGCCCCACAAGGTGCTTACATGTTTGTGAAAGCAACACTTTCCAGTAAATAAATCCCTGCACTTCCTCAGAATGCTGTGGCACTGTGACAGGAGGACTGTGGTACAGAATAATGCCCCCCCCCCCGCAAGGATGTCCATGTCCTAATTCCCAGAACCCATGGATATGTTACCTTATAAGGCAAAAGAGACTTTGCAGATGTGATTAAGTTAAGGATCTTGAGATGGGGAGACGATCCTGGATTATCTGGGTGAGTCTAATGTAATCACAAGGATCCTTATAAGAAAGAGGCAAGAAGTTCAGAGTTAGAGAAGAAGATATGAGGACAGAATCAGCCAGAGAGAGAGACAGACGGACAGATGTAGAAAGAGAGAGAGAGAGAGACAGAGAGAGACAGAGAGACAGAGAGACAGAGACACATGCACAGAGATTGATTTTGAAGATGCTACACTGTTGGCTTTGAAAATGGAAGAAGGAGCCGTGACCCAAGGAATAGGGCAGCCTCTAGAAGCTAGCACAGGCAAGGCAACAGATTCTCCCCCAGAATCTACAGAAGGACAGCACCTCTGTCAACATCTTGATCCTAGCCCATTGAGACTTCTGGTGTCCAGGACTGTAAGAGAATAAGTGAGTGTTGTTTTAAGCCATGATGTTTGTGATAGTTTGTCACAGCTGCCATAGGAAGCTGATACAAGGACTAAGGAGGTCTGGGATGTCTCAACTGAAGCCAGTGGGTAAGGAGGCCTTTGCCAAACAGAAAGAAGGGAGGTGGTAGAAAGAATGGCCTGTAGTTAAGAGGGGCGTAGTATGCTTCAGGAACTTAGAGAAATCCAACTGGAAACACCTATAGGAGCAGGATGATGGCAAAGAGTAAATCTGACAGGGCCTTTGGCTTCACGATACAGCTCAGGATTTTATGATTTAATGTAAACGTTCTCTGCAGGGATTTTCTTCTCTCCTCATTCTGCTTTTCATCACCTGGTTCCATATCTATCTGAGAAGACTCCACCATACTTTATGGCTCAACCAGATATCACCTTCAAAGAAATGTTTTGACTATCATACGTGTCATGACATATTCACGATTTACGCAAATGTGAGCTCAGCTAGGTTCTGATTTTTCTAATCTGGTGTCCGCATAAAGGGAAAGTGTTTTATATCAGACTCCATTCAATGACTGAGGGAATGTGTGTTCTGACAGTGGTTTTCCAAATCCTGGGGATACACCATTGGGGCATGATGTCTTTTTAAATTTTTTTCCTGAGTAGGTATTCTTTTATTTTGTCAAAAGAAGGTTACAATTTTCTGTAACTTTCTACATTCACAGAGAAGGTTAACACACGTAGATTAAATTAGTTCTGTTTTATTAAAATCTGCATTAGGGGACAGACTGGAATTTATGCAACACTGCCCTGATTGTTTCCGATGTTTTATTTTTAATTTTTGCAGACAGGAAGACAAAAGTCATCCTCACCTTTGCTCCCCTTTCTGTAACGGGCATGATGTCTTGGTCTAAATTTTACTGCATCCTCTCTGGGTCATTGCTTATGATAAAGAGACTGAGACTATAATTGCAACTATGTTACAACATGGCAAAAAATGGAAGGTAATGTGTGAAAAAATGGAATTAGTTATTGTGTTAAGTAGTAAATAATGATGTTTTCATTAGCTACCAGGGAAATACAAATCAAAACCACAATGAGATACCACTTCATATGGCTATACCATAGCATATATATGGCTATAATAAAAAAGACAGATAATAACAAGTGTTGACAAGGATGTGGAGAAATTGAAACTCTTATACACTGCTGGTGAGAATGTAAAATGGTGCAGCAGCTTTGCAAAATAGTTAGGCAGTTTCCCAAAAAGTTAAACATTGACCATATTACCCAGCAATTCCACCTTTAGGTATCTACCCAAGAGAACTGAAAATACATGTGTACATGAAGACTTGTAAGTGAATGTTCATAGCATTATTCATAATGGCCAAAATGGTGGAAACAACCAAATGTCTATCAACAGATGAATGGGTAAACAAAATGTGGTATACCTATAAAATACAAGATTATTCAGCAATAAGAAGGACTGGAGTACTAATACATGCTACAACATGGATAAACCTTGAAAACATTATGCTAAGTGAAAGAAGCTTGTTACAAAAGGCCATATATTGTATGATTCTATTCATATGACATGTCCAGATTAGGCAAATCTATAGAGACAGAGAATAGATTAGTGGTTGCCAGAGGATGGCAGTAGAGAGTGATGAGAAGTGACTGTTAATGGATACCTGGTTTCTTTTTGGGGGGATGAAAATGTTCTGGAGCTAGGTAGCTGTGATGGTTGCATAACCTGAGGAATATACTAAAAACCTCTGAAGTGTACACTTTAAAAGGGTAAATTTTATGGTATGTGAATTTAAAAAAATTAATTAATTAGTTTATTTTTGGCTGCATTGTGTCTTCGTTGCTGCGCACGGGGTTTCTCTAATTGTGGCGAGCGGGGGTTACTTTTCGCTGGAGTGTGTGGGCTTCTCGTTGCGGTGGCTTCTCTTGTTGCGGAGCACGGGCTCTCGGCACATGGGCTTCAGAAGTTGTGGCTCGCGGGCTCTAGAGCACAGGCTCAGTAGTTGTGGCGCACGGGCTTAGTTGCTCCACGGCATGTGGGATCTTCCCAGACCAGGGCTTGAACCCGTGTTCCCTGCATTGGCAGGAGGATTCTTAACCACTGTGCCACCAGGGAAGCCTGGTATGTGAATTTTAATATCAATTAAAAGAGAACACTGTTTATGACTTTTAGAAAATATATCAATATTGTTGCTACATCATCTTTTCAGTAAAACATAAACATAAATGTAGATGAGCAGAGGTATGTTGTAGGCCCAGGCCTAATGTATATTAAATGCTGTCAGCAAAAGGTGCAACAAGGAGGTAGTAATGACTGGCAGATTCAATGGAGGAGAGAACAGCCAGCCTGGGATTTCCTGAGACTGGTTACTGTGGATATTCTGTGTCCTGATTATTACGCTTTGGAAGCAAGTGCAGAGAAGCTATTAAAGAGATTGTTTTTCAGAAAAGGCAGAGACTTTAAAAAGTACTTACAATCTTGAAAAATTGCCTGGCCATATCACACCAGAGCTATTAAATAGCCAAAGATTTTCAGGAGCCATGAGAACTAAAAGCAACTTGAGAAACTACCCATCAAGTCATGTGCTGATAAACCCAAGAGGAGAAGGCTGAGCTTAGAATGTCTTTGAAGAAATTGGACATGAATTGAGTTGGGTGACCCATGGATCAAGGAAAATAATGTGGTTTTGCTTCTGTATACCTGGACACTCATGGAAACAGGTGAATTAATACTACCTACAGGATCTGAAGTGTGAATAAGCATCACTTCAATTCTCAGCTTGCATTGCCAATAACCTCATCCCTCAGGGGTTCAGAAACAGTTAGGCAAGCTGGTACTGAGACCCAAAAGTGGATGGGCAAGGGGAAAGATAAACCTTAGGTGACAGTAGGCACGTTGCGTCGGGGTTTATTATAACAAGGTCTCTACTCTAGTTAATAATTTGGTCCATGGAAGTCCTGAACTGGGCCACCAGGTTTTCTGGCTTTTGAACAAAGTAGCATTCTGCTTATATTGGAACTTCCGATTGATTCCTTGCCCACTTATTTCAGTTGATAGGTGATGATCATAATGATAAGCGAAATAACAATTAGTATTTGTAGAATGCTCAGCAGTTTTTTGTTATTACAACAACTCTGCGGGGCGATAGTATCATCCTTCATTTTGCAGGTAAGGACACTGAGACTCCGATTAAGAGGCAGCCAGACTTAGTTGGAGAAGAAATGAAGTGAATGAGTTAGAGCTGGACTCTGACCCAGACCACCTGGATTCAAATCCAGGCTCTGCTCTGTGACCTTGAACAGATTACAGAGCATCTTTCTGCCTCAGTTTCCTCATCTGTCAAATGGGGATAATTAAAGTCCCTACCTTGAAGAGTTTTGTGAGGACCTCATGACCTGATTACTTGGAAAGTGCCCAGCACATAGGACGTAATAAAAGATACTAAGCAGAGTAAAGGGTAAGTAAAATGGAAGACGTGTCCAGGTCATACAGCTAGGAAGCAACAAAGGTAGGACTTGAATTAAAGTGTTAGTCAAAAATATTTATTCTGCACCTACTCTGTGTGCCAGGAACCTTGATCTTTCCACCGAGGCACTCAAAGAGGGCTTAGGTGATCAAGTGAATGAATAGACCTGGCTGATTTGGACAACAGCAGAAGGCAATTGAAAATTTATTTTGCAAGCTGTTAAGTAAGGTATACTTTTTATGGTAGGCATTGGAGCAACAGCAGGCTGTCGCCCCAGGCTTTTGGACTAGTGACTTGGAACACAGGAATTTACCAGACTTGCATTGTGGATTTGGTGTAACACAAGACATGCCAACAAGCCAGGGGGTAACCTTCATTCCCACACACTAGTCACAGTAACTTCATTGCATCAGACACTTTTTGTTTGGAGAATCCTTAGCATGTTGGGAACTGGATAGCTCCCAGTCCAGCCCTGGTTCTCTAGCTGGCAAATGGCAGTGTGGTTTCTCACTTCAAGCCGGGTGTTCTTCTCACTTCCTCATACTACCACTATCTTGTGAGATCAAGCTGACTGTTGTTCACGGCTAATCTCATCAACGTCTTTGCAGGGTAACAAGGCAGCATCACTAAATCGAAACAATACCATCGACACTCAGATGCTTTTTTTTTTTGCTCAAAATCTAACCATAACTCCCATTTCATTTCTAGTCTGACTCCAGCATTCTATGAACAAAACAGAATATTGGGATGGAAAGGTCCTTAAAGGTCTTCTTTCTAGTCCAGACATCCCTGCGATACTTAAATCCTATCTACGACATCCCCAGTTTATGCCCAGCACTGCCCCCCGCCCCGCAATGGAGACATTTCACAGTTCTGCCTTTAGATAATAATGGACATGGAAATTCTTCCTGGAATTGTGTTCAGAACAAGCCTCCCTGGGACTTTTATCATGCTACAAACGAATTCTGCCTCTCCTGTCATATAGATAATTACCAATATTGCATTTTTATTGTCAGTAAGGAAGTATGGGTTAGCTTAGCTTTCATTCTGAGCGTCCACACGAAGTTTGGTCATATTTTCTCTTTGGCAGAGAAAAATTATGAATATATTAAACCAGAATTGAGGAACAGTTTAAACGAAAGTTAAACTATTGACCCGAAGTTATCTTGCAAACTACTTAGAGAAATCCAGGATTAGAACTTTCTGTCTCTAGGTTCTTGCTGCCGACCCAGTGAGTCAGGTTTCTTCCTGTGATGATTTATAAGAGAGCTCAAAGACAGGTGCAGTTTTCATATCATATCACAGAGGATGGCTCTGGGTCTTTCTGCAAGCCTCCAAAGAGGCATGTTGAATCTGGCTTCTAATGGTAGTATATTGTCAAAAAATGGTGTTGTCAGAACGTGTTTGTCAAAATGCCAAGAAAATAAACGTGAAAGGCGATATGGAGATGGTAAGCAGGCTTGAAGGTCAAGGAGTGTGATATGATTCTCAGACTAACTTCAGAAGCTCTGAGTCATGAACTCAGCAAGTATATTGTCGTTCTGCTGCAATGGCAATATTTTAATCTTTTAATTTATGATTGAATTGGAAATAAATGACTTTTTCCTGTATAACTGAAAGTGCACTGTTAAAGATCAGTAAAGTATTATGCAAACGATCAGATATTTAGGTTCTTGTTCAGGGTTCTTTTAATTGAAATGGGTTATTCAGAGTTACAAGTTGTTTTAGAAAGTGGAATAGTTTCTCTCTCTCTGCAATATTATTCAGAGTTGTGGCTCTCCCTGTGGGAGAGGGATGGGAGCTAGATGCAGAAGAGTCAATGGGTCACAATTGTCTAGTTTGCCTTTCCTCATCTAGAAATATCCCTTTTATAGGAAATGTCTAAAATTATGCTATGTATTTTACTGTCCCCGTAAGGTATCATTCCTAATTTATATAAAGATATGGAAGACATAGCTTATGTAAATGTTCATTTGAATCTAAAACCATTCTTAAAAAGTAAAATTATTTTTTTTAAAGTTCACCGAATAAGAAAGTTGAATGATCAAGAAGAAAATTAACTTAGCATACCTACAAAGATTCCCTTTGAGTCATTAATTAAATGTTTCTGTGCAATATTTTTACAGTGCAGAAAGATTATTTTTTTTCTTTTATTTGGAATGACTTCTGCAGTTTTAGACCACAATCTATTAGTGTAATTTTTCTGAGTGTATGTCTATTCATAAACTTTTAAATTCATGATAACATCTTGCTTTAGAAATAAAAATGATTGGTTGGATGTTGCCATATATAATTGGAACGATATGGATAAATTATTTTTATGAAAATAAAAGCTTTTAAAATTTCATGAAAAAATTGTAGGAAGGGCGCAGGCTCTGTGTCTTAGTTTGAGTTCCTCCAAAGGAAGGGCCTGGGTGAGTGCAGTTTATTTGGGAGGTGATCCGGGAAGCAGGAATGAAGAAGAATGAAATGCCGTTATAAATTTGTGTCATAAAGTTCACATCTGTGGACAAAGGAATGACCAAGGTTCCACCAGGACCACTGGGAAACACATAGAATGCCTCTGAGGATCTAATACCCATGTTTCCATTATCTACTGCAATATAGCAAACCACCCCCAAACTTAGTGGCATGATTCTATCAGGAATTAGATCAGGGCTCAGCTGGGCAGTTCTGCTCCACATGGCATCAGCTGGATTCACTCACTTGGACGCTTTTAGCTGGTGTCTGGGAGGCCTGGAAAGTTCAGGATGTCTTCACTTATATGTCTGGTGCATTGGTGATCCTCCATGTGGCCCCTCTCTCTAAGAGGATAGCGTGGGCTTCCTCACTGCATGGTAATCTCATGGTATTTGGTCAGCATGAGTCACAGGGCCAGCCCAGATTCAAGGGCAAGGGAAATAGATTCCACCTGTTGATGGGAGAAGCAAAAGTTATTTGTGGCCTTCTTTGATCTGTCACAAGCTAAAATATGGGGAGCTGGAGAATGTCTCCATTGGTTTCCATCCTCCATTGGTAGAAATTCCTTCCAGGCTTTTGAACTACCTTGTAACCTCTTTCACACGACCAAGCGTTCACTGGAGCTGGCTCACTAGCAGCGCAGAGGTCCCTGTGAGCTTGAACAGAACTTCCCAGCACAGTTCTGGCTGAGTTCAAAAATTTTAGCACAGGCTCATGGGGGGCAGCATTTAGGATCAGTCACCCACAATCTTAGCTAACCGGAAGCATCACTGAAGGATGGTATAATCATAGATTTTGGAGGTGTATTAGCCCAGGGTCAAATCCCAGAGCCACTTACTCATAAGGTGTGAATTTCAGTGTCTTCACCTTTAAAGGGAATGTAATTGTATTCACTTTGTAGGAGGTTGTGAAATCAATTGGTGAATGCACTTAGGACCCATGGGCTATGAGGTGTCACGCAGAGGTGTCTGTTTATTACTCCATCTGCTTCATTCTAAAATGCTGTCATAGGCAGATGAACATAGATTTTATAATGCTTTCAGAGGAAAAAAGGCAACAATACTATGGTGAATATAAATAACTATCATTTAAGACACAATTTTAGGCTTTTTATACTCTAAGGAAAATATGCAGTACTCGAGGAAACTATGATACAGTGAAGTTTTTCCTCTACACTTTACGTTTTGATTTGTGTACAATAGTTTAAATTGTATCAAACAGTGCTGTTTGTTTCCTGTCAAATTTCACATGCATACACCCATGAGTAAATGGCAAAATAAGCCCTTTTTTATGCAGAGTTGGGGCACAGAAGTTGACTGTACATTCAATCCTATAGTAGTTGTTCATTAGGTAAGAGTTATTACATTGATTTATCTGCCGCCTTTAGGGAATTTCCACATATTCTTCAGTTGGCAATAACTGCAGCTCATAACCCCCCACTGGCTACTGAAGTATCATTGTGCAAAACAACTTGTTCTTAGAACTTTTCAGTCTACTCCATGGAGATCCTTCCAAATGACTGGATATTAATAAAACAGAGCAACACAAACAAGTATCTTGGGTTAGAACTGGCTTTCTAAAGCTTAGAGGCATGGGGTGGCAAATGAAGAAATTTAATTTTTGATATCATTAGTTGATAATGATAATTGATATCAGCTGCTGGAGTAGTGTCACTCATTCTTACCAATTACTTCACTCATTCATTCATCAAACAATTCAGCATATCTTAAGTGTTGAACTCTGGGTTTAGCAAGATGATAATTATAACAGTATTTTTGAATGCTTGCCTTGAGCTAGCTATCCTATTCATGCTTTAAAAAGCAATGGATCACTAAATCCTCAAAATAATCCAGGGAAGTCCAAAGCCAATAAATGGCAAAGGTAGGATTTAAATCCAGCTCTGAGAAAACCATAATTCAAAAAGATGCATGTACCACAGTGTTCACTGCAGCACTGTTTACAGTAGCCAGGACATGGAAGCAACCTAAACGTCCATCAACAGATGAATGGGCAGAGAAGATGTGGCACATATATACAATGGAATATTACTCAGCCATACAATGGAATGAAATTGAGTTATTTGTAATGAGGTGGATGGACCTAGAGTCTGTCATACAGAGTGAAGTAAGTCAGAAAGAGAAAAACAAATACCGTATGCTAACGCACGTATATGGAATCTAAAAAAATGTTACTGATAAACCTAGTGGCAGGGCAGGAATAAAGACACAGACGTAGAGAACGGACTTGAGGACACAGGGAGGGAAGGGGAAGCTGGGATGAAGTGAGAGAGTGGCACTGACATATATACACTACCAAACGTAACATAGATAGCTAGTGGGAAGCAGCCGCATAGCACAGGGAGATCAGCCCGTTGCTTTGTGACCACCTAGAGGGGTGGGATAGGGAGGGTGGGAGGGAGACACAAGAGGGAGGGGATATGGGGATATATGTATACATATAGCTGATTCACTTTGTTATATAGCAGAAACTAACACAATATTGTAAAGCAATTATACTCCAATAAAGATGTAAAATAAATAAATAAATAAATCCAGCTCTGAGAATTCCACCCAGAAAAGAAAATAACATGTGGTCCTTGTTCTGAAGGTCCTCAGTCTAGGGGGACACGTAATAACCATAATAATGGCTAACAATTATTGAGCACTTACTTGAGTCAAACTCTCTTAGAATTACTTTACTTGCATGACTTCATTTAGTTCTCATATCAACTCCATGAGTTGTTATTATTAGGCTGGCCAAAAAGTTCCTTCAGTTTTAAAGTAAAAATAAAACACACATTTTTCATTTTCATCAAGAACTTTATTCAACAACGTATTCACCATTTTGTTCCACTACCTTCTGCCATTTTCCAGACAAATTCATAATTCCATCTTCCCAAAGCTTTTTATCTTTTGAGCAAAGAACTGTTCCACGTGCCTTTTATGGCCTTCCAGGGAATTGAAATTTTTTCCATTAAGAGAATTTTGTAAAGACCGAAATAAATGGAAATCTGAAGGTGCAATGTCTGGTGAATACGGCAGATGAATCAGACCTTCCCAGCCGAGCTGTAACAGGTTTTGCCTGGTCATCAAAGAAACATGCGGTCTTGCGTTATCCTGATGGAAGAGTATGCATTTTCTGTTGACTAATTCTGTACACTTTTCGTCAAGTGCTGCTTTCAGTTGGTTTAATTGGGAACAGTACTTGTTGGAATTAATTGTTTGGTTTTCCGGAAGGAGCTCATAATAGAGGACTCACTTCCAATCCCACCGTATACACAACATCCCCTTCTTTGGATGAAGACCGGCCTTTGGTGTGGTTGATGGTGGTTCATTTCACTTACCCCACAATCTCTTCTATTCCACATTTTTGTACAGTATCCACTTTTCATCGCTCGTCACAATTTGTTTTAAAAACAGAACGTTTTTGTTACGTTTCATTAGAGAATCGCATGTGGAAATACAGTCAAGGCTTTTTTTCGCTTGACTTACGTGGAACCCAAACATCAAAGCGATTAGCATAACCAAGCATTTATTGTTTGTAGATTTTTTTGATGATGGCCATTCAGAATGGCCATCATCAAAAAAATCTACAAACAATAAATGCTGGAGAGGGTGTGGAGAAAAGGGAACCCTGTTGGTGGGAATGTACACTGTTGGTGGGAATGTAAATTGTTACAGCCACTCTGGAGAACAGTATGGAGGTTCCTTAAAAAACTAAAGATAGAACTACCATATGACCCAGCAATCCCACGACTGGGCATATACCCTGAGAAAACCATAATTCAAAAAGGCACATGCACCCCAGTGTTCATTGCAGCTCTATTTACAATAGCCAGGACATAGAAGCAACCTAAGTGTCCATCGACAGATGAATGGATAAAGAAGATGTGGCACATATATACAATGGAATATTTCTCAGCCATAAAGAGAAACAAAATTGAGTTATTTGTAGTGAGGTGGATGGACTTAGAGTCTGTCATACAGAGTGAAGTAAGTCCGTAAGAGAAAAACAAAGACCATATGCTAACACATATATATGGAATCTAAAAAAAAAAGTGTTCTTGAAGAACCTAGCGGCAGGACAGGAATAAAGACACAGACGTACAGAATGGACTTAAGGACACGAGGAGAGGGGAGGGTAAGCTGGGACGAAGTGAGGGAGTGGCATGGACATACATGCACTACCAAATGTAAGATAGATAGCTGTCTACCAATAGCTATCAATAAAAATGTTTTTAAAAAAATAACCAAGCTGGTTATGTACCAAATGATTTTCATTTTTTTTAACAGAGTATAATTGCTTTACAATGGTGTGTTAGCTTCTGCTGTATAACAAAGTGAATCAGCTATACATAAACATATATCCACTCTCTTTCAGACTCCATTCCCATATAGGTCATTACAGAGCACCGAATAGAGTTCCCTGTGGTATACAGTAGGTTCTTACTAGTTACCTTTCATATATAGTAGTGTATATATGTCAATCTAGTGGGTTCATATTGTTCCCCAATAAAAGTGGCAAAGACAAAAATGATCAGTTCTCAAAGTTAGCAAGTTGGCAGAAAAATAAACACCTTATAATTTGGTATCAAACTTCATAGAGTAATTTGGCAATACCTACCAAAATAATATCAATGTATGTACTTAAAATTTTTTTAAATTTTTTTGGAGTATAGTTGATCTACAGTGTTGTGTTAGTTTCAGATGTACAGCATAGTGATTCAGTTATACATATATGTATATATTCATTCTTTTTCAGATTCTTTTCCCATATAGGTTATTACAGAATATTGAGTAGAGTTCCCTGTGCTACACAGTAGGTTCTCGTTGTTTTATATATAGTAGTGTGGATTTCACCATATTTTACATGAATGTTCTTTTTCAGTTCCAATTCCAAGATCCCATCCAGGATCCCGCATGGCATTTAGTTAGCATGGCTTCTTAGTTTCTTCCAAGCAGTCTTTCGTGACCTTTCCACATTTGAAAAGTACCAGCCAGGTATTTTGTAGAATGTTCCTCAGTTTGGTTTGTCTGATGTTTTCTCATGATTAGAATGGGGTGATGGGAAGAATACATGGGACATCATTTGAACACCAAGCGTCACTGTTTATCTACATTAGTAAAATATGTGTCCATTAAAGGTGATACTTTTCACCCAGTCAGCCACATCCTCCTGTCCTGCCTGTGTAGTAGCATGGTCATATGCTTGTTGAGCAGAAGCAATACTGAGGGTATAGACTGTGGCTTAGGCGCTGAAGAAGGCGACTTCATAACAGTGATGGCACTAGCAACCAACTGACTTGATTGGCCCTTCAGCCAGATTCTCTCTCTGTAATTTGGATTTTCCCACCCTTCTTCTCCATCACATGAGAAGCTCTCTCATAGGGTACTGTTTTGTCTGCCTTTATTGCCACCCTGGGCAATCAACAAGCATTTCTTTGGGTGCTGCATTTGTTGGCGTGCGAGGCTGGAAGAAATCCAAGATCAAAATGCTCTCTGTCATCCCCCTATCAGAGGGGGCTGGAAGAGCTGAGCTTTGAATAAATATTCATTTACATCAGCAGCATTCCTCTGTACTTGTTCAGTGCTTACTTCTCTCTTGTTAACCGTGCTAGAATAAACACATAATTCTACCAAAATATTAGCAGTGTGTGCTGTTTTCTTTCACTTGCCAAGATTGTTTTATAATAAATACCATTGGAAAAATGACCATTGGCCAACATCCTCAGCAATTACGTTAATATCTCCAGAGAGCAAAGTATGGATTTGGGAGGTGCTTTGCAAAGAAAAGCAGAATATGCCTGATTTATATACTGCATTCTTTGAATATACTGATCTTGTTACATTTGAGCTTGATTTTCACTTAAAATATTTCTCCTGGTTAAAAGTTGATGTCATTATTTCCTATGATATTGACTATCTTTTAGAAGGTAAATCTAATGTAAGGTTTCTTTTAAAACTGAGCAGTACTAAAACAGATGTTTGTAATGTGCTTTCATGATAGAAATTTGTAGATTAAATTGGATATTCATGTTTGTCAAATATAATTTTAGTCAAATGGAAGAAATGCGTTTTCTCACCATTTTGTTCCCTTGACTAATACTGTGTTAGTTTCAGCTATCACTTCTATCCTTTAGAGATGCAAACTGTTATTTCCCTCCTCAGTTGAATCCTAGTCCCATATTTCCATTTGCCCACGGGATGGTTCTCCTTGTAGGTTCCATCTCACTTCAAACTCTAACTGTTCAAAATAATTAATGATCTTTTCTCCCTGAAAGGAAAATAAATGAATAAGCATATCACAACCAGCTTTTTCTCTAAACTTTCCTGTTTTCTTCCATGATAACCATTTTTTGCAGCCTCAGAACCTTGACAATATTTTTGACAGTTCCTTCTTTTTTATATTCTGTATTCATATGGCCCCATATGAGGGAAGACTTATCCCTCTTTCTACACAGTCATCATATTTATCTTTTTCTCTCTGTCCATCCTGGCACTGACCTCTCGTCTCTCATGCTGGGCCTTCTAACTAGTTTCCTGAATGACAGATTTTGCTCATTTTAATTCATACTTTCTTCTTCCTTAAGCACTAATATCATCATTTAATTTCCTGTTTGCAGTCCCTGTTACCATCAAGACAAAATATCATGTCATATAGACTCTACCTATAGTCATCACCCATTATCAATACTTTGTTCCTTTTTATTGCTGAGGAGTGAATTTCATGGTATAGATGTACCATAGTTTATCTATTGACCTGTTAAATGGTATTTGGATGATTTCCAGTTTTGGATGACTATGACTAGAGCTACTATAAACATCTGTGTAAAGGTTTCTATGTGAACATGAGTTTTCATTTCTCCAGGATAAATTCCAGAAGGGGGATTGCTGGATCACATGGTGAATATATGTTAACTTTATGAGAAACTGTTAAACTGTCTACCAGAGTGGTTGTACCATTTTGCATTCCTACTAGCAATGTGTGAGAGTTCCAGTTTTTCCGCACCCTTGTCAGTACTTGGCATTGGTGGTGGTTTCCATTTTTATCCATTCTAATAGGGGTGGTGTAGTATCTCATCGTGGTTTTGATTTGCATTTCCCTAACAGCTAATAATGTTTAACATCTTCTCATATGCTTATTGGCCCTCCTTGTATCCACTTCGGTGAAGTGTCTGTTCAAGTCCTTTGCCTATTTTTTTAATCAGCTAGATATAATTTTTTTTTTTTTTGCAGTACACGGGCCTCTCACTGTCGTGGCCTCTCCCGTTCCGGAGCACAGGCTCCGGACACGCAGGCTCAGCGGCCATGGCTCACGGGCCCAGCTGCTCCGTGGCATGTGGGATCTTCCCGGACCGGGGCACGAACCCGTGTCCCCTGCATCGGCAGGCGGACTCTCAACCAGTGCGCCACCAGGGAAACCCCTAGATATAATTTTTATAGGAGAAAATGCTCCTAGGTTTCTCTAGGTAAGAGCATAATGAAAGCATCCATTTTCTAGCAACAGTGGAACCGGAAGCTTCTAGCTTTTGGTGGCAGCAGTGTCAGAAAGGTTGAGCTTCTGGTGAGAGTGACGTCTGTCTGATGATAGTGCGGTTGTAGCAAAGTTGAGATTTTGGAGGCAACATAAATGATAGCATCTGGAGTTTGAGAAGGGTCAAATGCGGTTTAATTATTAGGTCAGCTCTATGATGTGGTCTTGGAAATTGTTCTGGAAACTTTGTTCTGAGCCTCTCCATGATCCTTAACTGCCCAATATCCTGTCAACTCCCTTTCTGCTCAGCTGGAGTCAGCTTCTAAGAACTTAGACAAGAATTATATACTGTATCAGTTATCTATGGCTAGAATAAAACTGTGTAACAAACAACCACAAAACTTAGCTTTGTACAACAATGAATTATTATTTTTGTACATGCTTCTGTAGGTTGGTGGAGTACTGTTGATGTGGGCGGAACTTGGCTGTTCTCTACTGGGCTACTCATGCATGTGTGGTCTTGTAGCATATTGGCAAAAGATGATTCATCTCGGGTCCATGTAGTCTCTCAGTCTCCAGCAGGCTAGCCCAGGCTTGTACTCATGGTAGTTGCAGGGTTGTAAGAGATGGAGAAGATGCCCCAAAGCCTCTTGAAGCATAGCCTGGAAACTATACCATCACTTATGCTGTCTACTGTTGTTCAAGCCACAAGGCCAGCCCAGATTCAAAGAATGGGGGCATTGACTCCACCTATTAATGGATATTTCTGCCACATTGTAAGGGCCCAATTCAATAATCAATGTACTTTATATACAGGTGACTTGGAATTTTGAAGTAAGTGTGTATAAAAAGAGAATTCAGAAGGAAATACATCAAAATATTAAATTATAATCTCTCCAGATGAACTGAAATCCTCTTTTTGCATTTTTGTATTTTCAGTTCTTCTCAAGTAAACAGGTATTACTTGTATAAGTTAAACAATAGTTGTAAAAATTTTTTATTGGAGTATAGTTGATTTATAATGTGTTAGTTTCAGGCGTACAGCAAAGTGATTCAGTTATACACACACACATATGTATTCTTTTTCAGTTTCTTGTCCATTGTAGGTTATTATAAGACATTGAATATAGTTCCCTGTGCTATACAGTAGATCCTTGTTTTTTTAATCTATTTTAAATATAGTAGTATATACCTGTTTTCAAAGTGTGTTAGGAGCATAAAAGACAGAGTGGTTACTTCTGTCTCTGAGGAAGGAACTAACATTTCTTCCCAAATAGCAAGAACTGTAAATAGTAGCCCTCTGGGGGGTAAACTTGTTCAGAATTTTTTGGTGTAAAATGTTAAATGCACTATTTTTGGATGGGAACCTCTGCTTTTAAACCAAACCTTAAGAGTTTTTGTACTTATTTTTCACAATAGCTGTCAAGAAGTAAGGATGTAGAAGGGGAGGCATTTTCCTCTTAGCTCTTAAGTTTGGGAGACTGGAGTCATGTGGGAGAAGGAGCTCTGTGCTGTGGACTGTTCTGTTTGACTGTTGTTGCTGGATGGCTGGACGGTGGGTCCGTGGTTAAGGCAATAGCTAAGAAAACCGCTTTTCTTTCTCAGTGCTTTCTGGAAAATCTCAAATGTGTTCTTCACAAAAACAAAAGTAGGGAAGTACAACAGGAGAACCCCTTTATTAAGGAGATTTCAGTTATAGCCATTATTCCCTTTAATTTTTTTTGAAAGAGCTTTATTGAGATTTAATTCACACATGATGCAGTTCGCCCATTTAAAGTGTAGAATTCAATGGTTTCTAGTACAGGCACAGAATTGTGCAACCATCAATTTTAGAACATTTTCGTCACCCCAAGAAGAAATTCTGTATCCATTAAGCAGTCACTCCCCAGGAGTGGTTACACTATAAAAATAATA
Organism: Leucopleurus acutus; assembly: GCF_964270905.1. Taxonomy (NCBI): domain Eukaryota; kingdom Metazoa; phylum Chordata; class Mammalia; order Artiodactyla; family Delphinidae; genus Leucopleurus; species Leucopleurus acutus. The sequence continues at coordinate 8,836,383 of NC_139148.1, read as the reverse complement.
ATCTGTTTTCTCTTTCTGTCTCTTTGGATTTACCTATTCTGGGCATTTCATATAAATACAATCATACAATATGTAGCATTTCATCTCTGGCTTCCTTTATTCAATACTTAGCATAATTTTTTCAAGGTTCACCCATGTTGTAGCATGTATCAGGACTTCATTTCGTTTTGTTGCTGAATAATATTCCATTGTACGGATAGAGCACGTCTTGTTTATCCATTCATCAGTTGATGGACATTTGAGTTGTTTCCACCTTTTGGCTATTATGAATAATGATGCAATGGATTCTCTTTACAGGTCTTTGTGTGTGGATATATCTAGAAGTGGCATTTCTGGGTACACTAAGGTTTTAAAAAATTCACTGCTTAGGCTCAGTTAGAAAATATGACAGTGGATATTGCTGGAAGTGTAGTTTTTAGGCCTAACCAAGGTGTGACTCTACGGCATGTTATGTGTAAACATCTGAGGAGTGTTTCCAAAAAGCAACTCTACAGATGCTTTTGAGCAACAGGACCAAAGTTGGAATAGGTGCTCATCGTCTTTAGGTGAGTATCTGAAGCGATTGTGCAAATCCTGCCACTTGTTTCTAAGATGTACTACATATATAAGAAACGAAATCTTATATTTAATATCGAATGTATGGTATATTGCATATACTTGTTATTATCATGCATACATGATGAATTAGAAAAGATGAAATGGCTCTGTGCCCATGGACTGGAAATGAGTAAAAGAAAGGGTAAAGTTATAAACCATCCATTGGCCTGTCAAGGAATGTAGGAAAGATTTGGATGTTTGTTTTTTTTTTAATGGTATTTTTCTATAGGGAGAAAAGCATAATGAAAAAAAAAAGATGAGAAAGCAAGTGATGTTGTCAAGCTTTTGCCAGAATGAATGCTTGATAATTACCTGCAGCTGAGCAGAAACCACGTGGGCATGCTTAGAATGTGCTTCAGCAGTTTCTAGGCTTTCTCCCTGTGGGCTGTTAAAATTCTTTAGCCTAAGAGCATTTATTTGAACAAGGAGAATATTGCCCTATTCTGACTATGGAATCTATTCAAGCATGCAGAATGCATGTTTTGCTGAAATGCTCCAAAGACAGGTCATGGAAATATTTATATTGTACACATCAGTTTATTCACATAATTTAAATGCGTGCTTTTGTAATTTGTGTTTCTCTCTGAAGTTTTTCAATGTCTCTAAGACCAAATTTATTGCATCATCCGCTACTTTACTAAAATGTCACATGTCGTGTGACCTTCCTCAGGCTGAAAGCGACCATTCAGCATATCACAACTAAAAGGTTCTCCTCCTTCTTAAATGCCGAGGCTTTGAGCTACTTGCTGCAATTGTCGGTGTGTCAAATCCCAGGCTATGCGCTGCTGTTGCCAAAGAATAAGATAAACGGCTTTGGAAGTTTTCTCCCATCTGGGCAATCTTCTCAGAGCCATAAATGTCCCCTTCCTCCATGCACAGGAATAGGTTTTACTCTCCCCTCTCCCTAATACTTCCTGTGAGTATAGTTTCAGCAAGTCCTTGCCGTGGCTGTTAATTCAGGGGCGCTGCCAATTTGAAGCATGTGGTAAATGTGAAAACAAGGGGCCACTTTTGGCCTATCCTTTCCTAGGCATAATGTGATTGTTATGCCTTGATCCTTTGTGAAATCAGATAATTAGGGGACTGATTATCCCAAGGACAGGTTTTTTCCCTATACTTTCTTCCACTTACCAGCCAAGAAAAGAACTGATCCATCAGTCCATCTACCAGCAAATATTTGTCAAACGTCCATGCCTCTGTCGCTGTCCAAAATCCTGTGATGTAAAAAAAACTGCCTCAGCCTTCATACAGCTTACTGTTCTAGTTGGATAGGACACTGCGGGGTGGGGGTCGGGTACCTTGAACTGGCTGTAGAAGAACATAGACTGTCAGTATGTGGTGTCGAGATTCTTCCAGGCATCTGAGGTTGGGGAAGAAGTATGAATAGCTCAGAGAGAGAGAGAAGCAGTCTAAACAACAGCTCCAAGGAAGAAGCAGTCAGTGCATGTGTGAGATTATGATTGGAGTCTCAGTTATAGGATAAAGCGGGAAAGAAAGCTAGTTTTTAAGCACCCAAGCAAACCTTTTATTTTCGTGATGTTTCCTTGTTTGTCCCATCACATGCTTTGTAATAGAAAGTCCTTTAAGGCAAGGACAGCACTGTTCTTCACCATGTTTGCATTTATGTGTTCAATTTTAAAAACACCATGAAGCAAACAAAAGCAGAGTTGGGATAAACACCCAATTCCAGTGTAGAAGAAGCTTCCTTCTTCGATTCAGTGAAAAGATAAGTCTTTTTAGGTTTTTGTTACGTTCAGATGGGAAGCAAAATGTAGACACAAACCTAGAAGATAATGCAGATGACAGGTTTATGTTTTCTTGAGCAATGGATGTGGAATCAACAACTTTAGCCTGATGAGAGAGCAGTGAGGATGGATTAGAGTGGAATATGGACGTTCACTTTCCCAGGGCATTGCTCTTGTCTCTTTTACATTTTATTGGATTTTAAGATTATGGGTTCAGAAGCTTATCAAAAATATTACTGTAAGAGAACACATTGAATAAAATAGTGGTGACAGGATTCATTCCTCTGTTAATATCAGCAGTCATCCAAACGTGTATTTGTTTCTAGCATAAAATCGTAGCTGTAGGGATGACCTTCTTGCTTATTAAAAATCACTTAAAATTTTAATGTAAATTGGTTTAAACTTAAAAGGAGGTTTTAAAAATGTTAATTATGGTTTACATCTACTTTTTTTTTTTTTTTTTTGCGGTACGCGGGCCTCTCACTGCTGTGGCCTCTCCCGTCGCAGAGCACAGGCTCCGGACACGCAGGCCCAGCGGCCACAGCCCACGGGCCTAGCCCACGGGCCCAGCTGCTCTGTGGCACGTGGGATCCTCCCGAACTGGGGCACGAACCCGCGTCCCCTGCATCGGCAGGCGGACTCCCAACCGCTGCGCCACCAGGGAAGCCCCACATCTACTTTGAAAACTCAATGGTATTTGGGAGTTGGTGGTGCAGCAGGTTGGTGGTGATCTCTCTCAGTATCTCCTCCCTCCCTTTTCTCTCTCTTGCTCTCGCGCTTACACACACACACTCTAAAATATATGACAAAAATAAAATCCTGTGAAAATTTATTTCTAAGCCACAGTATCATACAGTTGTCTAATTCAGAAGGAGTATCTTAAAAATAATTTATATTATTTTTATAATCTGTGCCAATGTCCCTTTTTCGTTTCAGTCTTATGTTTCTGCTCCCTTCCACTCCTGCTGCCTTGTCAGTCTTTTACCCTTTCACATTTCTTAGACTCTGGGTTCCCATTCCTGATTTTTGGCAGTCAGAAATCCCTTCAGATGAGACTTTCAATTCATGCTTCCTGAAACCTCTAATTTTCAGAATAGCTAAATTATCAACTTTCCCATTTACAAGTGTGGCATTCCTCTGCAGCCTAACATTTGTCTAAAAATAGTGTTTGTTATCCATTAGATCGTATTCATTCTAGTGTACCAAATTAGTGCTTTAACCTTTCTTTCGTAGTAGCTAATAACATTTTCAGTTTTAAAATATAAGTCTTTTAGTTAGTCTGGGGCTACATATGATTTTTCTTTCATCTGTTGAAAATGAATATTTTCTTCTTTTGGGTTGGGAATTGAAACTTGAATTTAATATCAGGGGAGTAAGTAATTTGGCCCTGTTTTCTCTGTCTGCCAGCTGACTCGTTCACTGGACAGATACCAGGAAGAGTTACTGTTACAACTGAAAACAAGTGGAGATTTTAATGGAGGGTACAGAATGAATTTTAGATGACAATAATCACTAAAAATATCTAAACAGTTCAGTCAAATGAGTTGTGCGGTCGTAGATAACTCATTTAATGCCTGAAATTTGGTTATTTGCACACAGAGCCAGAACATTATTTCAAGCTTCAGTTTTTAACGTAAGCCAACTTGCCAACGACTTGCAGAGATTTAGTTCTGGCAGATTTGCCTCAGACCACTTAGTTTGCATTGCTTCTGTCTGTAGTTTCCAGTGTTATGCTTGCACTTTTTTCACTTTACCATATTCCTTAATCCAACTGTAAACATTATTCAGGATTTATTTTGTGTTGGAGTAGATAGTCTTAGCTACCAATTGCCTAAAACAGGCTCTCCTTCCCACTTTTTGTTTTTTCTCATTGTACTTATTTGTATTTTGCTTTCAATAGCTGAAAAACTTGGTGCTAATAACTGTCGCTATCTGCCTAATGCTCTGGTGTGCTTCCTTATGGGAATTAAGAATAGGTTTTTTCCTGATTTCGTTGAAAATTGTTGTTCTTATAGCTCTGGCCATATCGTTTTGATAGGAAAACAACCTTATTTGTATTATTGAACATTGTCATGTTTCTTTCTCTGTAAGGAGAAATTAATCACTATTTATTACCTGAACATTGATGAAACTACTCAAAAAGTAACTTCAGATAGTCTCAAAAGAATCATTTTAATTTAAGCCACCCAGCCGCTGGTAACTAGGAAGATTAAAAAATGCCAATAAAAGCATTATCAAAATTTGCATTTACTTCATAGGAAAGGGTAAAAGCAATTATAGAAAAATTTAATTAGGTTTGGGAAGAACTTGGGAAACAGAAACATATTTAAACTCAGTGAAGTGATTTTTGAGCCTTTCACACTGAGACATTTGAGTTAAAAATCTGCTTATTATCAAGAGTTAGTTTTGTCTTTTTTCTCTATTAGTGTAATAGGCTTTTCTCTTGAATAGGAGTTCAAATAATTAGCCTAATGATTTTTTTTTTTTTTTTTTTTTTTGCGGTACGCGGGCCTCTCACTGTTGTGGCCTCTCCCGTTGCGGAGAACAGGCTCCGGATGCGCAGGCTCAGCGGCCATGGCTCACGGGCCCAGCTGCTCCGCGGCATGTGGGATCTTCCCGGACCGGGGCACGAACCCGTGTCGCCTGCAACGGCAGGCGGACTCTTAACCACTGCGCCACCAGGGAAGCCCTAGCCTAGTGACTTTTGCTTCCATACATTATTAGAGGAATAATCCAGATGGAATGAAAGTGAAAGCAAAATTTAGAATAATTTTTTTAGGTCAGAATTGTTAAAATTAATTTTTGTGACCCCAGCAGAATCTTGGATGATGGCAGGATTTCGCATCAAATATTATCATTGTTGCTTTTTGTCATATTTTAATGGAACTGCCTGCCCTAAACATTAACTTGACTGTTTCAACTCTTACATTTGAGGTGTGCTGCCAGCACAATCAGACCATGATAAAACCCGTGATGTACTGAGTAATGAATGCTATGCAATAAGGCCTTTTTTTTTTTTTTTTGCTGTATGCGGGCCTCTCACTGTTGCGGCCCCTCCCGCTGCGGAGCACAGGCTCCATACGTGCAGGCTCAGCGGCTATGGCTCACGGGCCCAGCCGCTCCGCGGCATGTAGGGATCCTCCCAGACCGGGGCACAAACCCGTGTCCCCTGCATCGGCAGGCGGACTCGCAACCACTGCGCCACCAGGGAAGCCCAATAAGGACTTTTTAAAAGTGACTTTTCTTCTTAAGAAAAATCTCTATCTTGCTAACTGTTGATTGCATATTGGTTAATTCTTTTCTTCTCCGGTCAAATTTTTCTGCTTAAATTTACAGCTTATAAGTTTATTAATAAGGCATTACCTTGAAGCCACATTTTTTGTTAGAAAGTAGTTCAATTTTGGTATTATAGAGCCTTTTAATTTCACTTTGCATAAAGGGAAATTATGCAGATATTTTTATCAAATTGATCATGGCTTAAAATGTTCTGTAACATATTTGGCTGACGAAAGTTATTGTTAAATTTCGCCTGACCAAAATTTGGATTTCATATTCCATGGTTACTCGTGAACTCTCTGTAACAAGTTGTGATTTCCTTGTGATGGTGCAAGAATGCTGAATGATTGTGGCTTTTATCTGGTGCCAGCCATTCATATGATTTAGTACTTCCAATTTCACATTGTGTGGAGAAATGATGATGCCCAACTGGGGTTTGGTTTGACGAGTATGTAGATGCCAGCCCCTTCCTCAAATCTCAGTTGATTTCAGACCAGCAAGTCATTTAATTCTGTGAGCCTTAAACTCTAGTTCTAAGGAGAAACCTGGGGAAAAAAACCTTATCTCAATCCCTGTCCTGGAGAAGCCTGGAAAATCTACATAAGCTTCTTCCCTAAGCCATTGGGGACCTTTGTTCACTCTACAAATTCTAGATATGCCTGTTACCATGAAGCTTTAGGAATTTTGCTGATATCTCCTCTAGTATCCTGATAGCTGTACAGAAGGAAAAAAAAAAAAAGGAAAAAATACGCCAAAAAAAAAAAGGCGCTCTCATTTACAGTCCATTCCTGTAATTGGCTCCCATTCTGCACTGACAGAAAAAAGTTAAAGCAAATTAGCCTTTTATAAATTCACATTGAATAAATGAACAAATAATCTGAATGAACAAATGTTCTCTTGCTGGTGCTGGTAAAAATTATTTTCTGTTGAGCTGATTGACTCAATTTAGTGAACATGAATGCCCTCTACTTAGGGTATTTTTGCTTAGAGTGTGCATATAATTTATCGTTAAAATGGGGACACTTTGGAATGTGAAAAGGGGCACTGTTAATAATTACACCAGAGTAACAAGCATAACATAAAATTGTACTGGTCACACCTCACCTGGAATGTCTTGTTCTTCTCCCTTCCATGTGCATTCAAGTACTACCCACTTTGGAAGGCCCAGATCAACTCTCTTCCAAGAAGGATCTTTGTAGTACTTTGGCCTTCCTTTACCTGAATTATTGAGACATCAGTGGTGCAAGCATGTCAGAAATTAGACTGTTTTATGTATCTCAAGAAAAGAATTACATGCTGTTATTTGATGTGTATTTATTTGCTCTCTTACCATTTAGAATGTAACCTTCTTGAGCACAAAGACTGTCTCCTTGAAGCACTGATGACATTGCAGTGCCCAAAGTGAGGGGAGAGGAAATTCTTGTTGAGTAGTTGACTGTAAATTACGCTATGGTAAATATCCTCATATATCCATCTTTGGGACCACATCTTATTATTTCACTAAGAAGCATTGCTAAAAGAGGAATCAGTGATTCAAAGGGTATGAATAACGTTAAGGATTTAGGAATATTGCAGAATTACTTTCCGGAAAGGTTAGGCCATTAAAACATGCCTCTGAGTATTTCACTTGGCAACACCAAAGAGTTTTAAAAAATTAGCCAACCTGAGAAATAGTATCACTTTGTTATTTTAATTTTTATTTATCTCATTATATTTTCACATGACTGTTAGTTGGTTAAAGCTTACTCAACATTTACATAAAAATAATTGGCTGTGTATATAGCTTAAGCCACCAGATGTACAAATACATCTATAAATATGCGGAAGTTTGTCAGTGTACATTTATAAAGTGTTCCTTGTGTGCTTTATGAATATGAACTTATTTGATCCTCATGACAACTCCAAGTCAGGCACCACTAGAATCCTCATGTTATTGAAAATAGGCAATGAGCAACTTGCTGAGGGCAGCACAGCTAGAGAAAGCTTGTTTTTTTTTTTTTTTTTTTTTTGTGGTACGTGGGCCTCTCACCGTTGCGGCCTCTCCCGTTGCAGAGCACAGGCTCCGGACGCGCAGGCTCCGGACGCGCAGGCTCAGCGGCCATGGCCCACGGGCCCAGCCGCTCCGCGGCATGTGGGATCTTCCCGGACCGGGGCACGAACCCGTGTCCCCTGCATCGGCAGGCGGACTCTCAACCACTGCGCCACCAGGGAAGCCCAAGAAAGCATGTTTTAAACTCTGCCTAGCAATGCAATTGTCTTAGCTCGGGCTCCTATAACAAAATACCATAGACTAGGTAGCTGAACAATAGACACTTAGTTCTCACAGTTCTGGAGGCCGGGAAGTCCAAGATCAAGGTGCAGGCAGATTTGGTTCCTGGTGAGAACTGTCTTCTTGGCTTGCAGATGGCTGCCTTCTCCCTATGTCTTCATGTGGTAGAGAAAGAAAGCTCTGGTCTTTTCCTGTTTTTATAAGGATACTATTACCATTATGGGGGCCCCACCCTTATCAACTCATCTAAAGCTAATTACCTCCCTAAGGCCCCACTTATAAATACCATCACACTGGGGGTTATGGCTTCACCATATGAATTTTTTTTTGGGGGGGGGGGACACAAACATTAAGTCCATAGCAACAATATATCAAGGGAATGAATTGTATCCACGTAAATACTGCTTGCATGTATTTGTGAAGACTGGAAGAGTTTTTAATTTGACAGTTGAGCTGCAGTTCCTGCTGAGTCTTAATGTACCAAACAGAAGTGGAGAAATTGTATTTAATTCTTTACACTGTGATCATTTATGCAGAATCTGTGCGAGTTAGATTTAGGTCAATTAAAAACACAATTTTCTAAGGGAAAATAAAGAAGAAGATAAATAATTCCAAGTCTCTAACTTAGAGGGTTATTGTTCAAATCAAATCAGAGCTTTGCAAATGATAATAGTTAACCTGTGATTGGGGCATTTCAGTTCTCTGCCCCCAAAGGCAGGTTTTAATAAGTCACAGAAATAATAATCCCAAAGGTTTTCTAAAAGCAGGATAGAAAATTGCTATGTATTATATTAGGAAATGAAATATGCCTTTCCAATTGTTATCACCCTAAAACACACTTCAACAATCAATTAAGCAAAACCAGAAGAAAATTGTTTTCTCTTACTTTTATTTTCTTAACTTGTTGTCTTTGCTAGAAAACATAGATGTTAGCTAATGTGTCCAGCAGCAAATGTCTGCATGTTTTAAGTATTCCCAAACTTCACTAATTGAGTAGCTTGAAAATAGTGCTTCATTTCTAGTTAAATATTAATTATTTTAACCTTTAACATTGGATCATCAGGAGAATATCAACCTCATATTTAAAGTAAATACTCCTGATTCATTAGAGGACTCCAGTCAGGTATTAAAGTAACTGCTTGCTCTAGACCAGTAGTCAGTAAACTATGGTCCCTGGGCCAGATTCAGCCTTTCATGCAATTTTTTTTCACAACCCAGAAGAATATTTTGTGACACATGAAAATTACATGAAATTCAAATTTCAGTGTCCATAAATAAAGTTTTATTGGAACAGACACACCCATTTATTTATGCATTGTCTCTGGGTGCTTTTGTGCTATAACACCAGAATCGAGTAGTTGTGACAGAGACTGTACGGCCCTGAAAGCCTAAAATAGTTACTATTTGATCATTTACAGAAAATGTTTGCTGACTCCTGCTCTAGACTTTTGTGCCTCCCTTTGTCCATACTTTGTGATCCTTTAAAACAGCACTAGAACACACACAACATGGGGCATCATGCAATGTGAAAGTAAAATTCATTAATTCATTTTACCGTTTTAGGGAAGAGATGATTACAGTTAATCTTGATGAGCGTTTTACTTAGCAACATAATGCTACAACACAGACACAGCAGAAGATCTTTTATCTATGCATCTTTAAAGTGATCATAGATTTCCAAGGGCCAGAATTATCTGAAGTGTTATCTCTGTTCCCTGTGTGTGAGTAACATGTCCTTTAGCACAGAGGTCGACATCAACTCTCTTCAATTTATCTGTTTCCAGCATTTTAAAAACACAGTACCAATGAGCTCTTTCATTGTTATTTCATTTAATCCTCTCGACAACCCAAATAACTTTTTCTTATCAATTTTAGTGATGAGGAAATGGGCCCCAAAAGGTGATGTTATTTGTTTAAGATTGCATAGCTAATCAGAGGCCACTCCAGGATCTGCACCTTAATTCACCTAATATCAAAGCTTTACCCAGAGTATTTTGTCTTATTGCGAAAGGAAGAATGTCATTAATATGGGCCAGAAATCTTTCCCCAACTCATTTTTTCTACCCCTGACTCTTCCTCACCCATCCAAATAGAGAACAATATCTATGCATTCATCCATCTTTCCATCCATCCATCCTCTCATTCACCATTAATTCAAACATCAAATGTTTATTGAGTACCTAGTCCATGCCAACCATCATACTAACTGCACGAGGCTTTAGGCACACAGTTGTGAACAGAAGAGACATGGTCCCTGTCCTCTTAGAGGTTACAGTCCTTTCTTACCTACCAGAACCACATGGAGGATGAATTTTATTTGCCCACAGGTCTCTAGGGCCCAGGCATCCCTATCACATGTGGACTTGGATGTGTGCATAGTTCACAGTCTGCGCTTTCAGAAGTCACTTGAATTGGACTTCTTGGATATTTTGCTTTTACAAATAGTCTGAATAGTGGAATGAAGATGTTATAATTTAATTTTTAATTAGAGGATGAAAAATATACCAGACATCAGCTTTTTTTAAAAAAAACTAAGTGTAACACTTTACATAAATATTTCCCTCAGAGCTACCAAACACATGCCAAATTCTACTACCCACCACATATATATTTGCGTATCCATTTTTCTTGAGCCTATCCCAAAATATGTTCACCTGTTACTTGTTTTGAGAGAACAGAAACTCGCAGGGGGTAAATAAAAGACTTGACCTCTAGGCTGAACAGACATACACACTGGTTGCGGGAGCCTCAGATTCTTTTCAAAGAACTTTGCTGGTAAAACTTGGAAATGCCGTGTGGCTGCTGGGAGAAGTTTTGTTTTGGTAGTAGTTACTGGTTAGGCTCTGTAAATTTTCCTTTCAGACGTCTGGCTGGTTCTCAGAAACTGCCTTTAAGAATTGTATTTTGTAAGTTAAGAGCAGAAGCTATTATTAGCTGTGTGTTTGTGGTTGAAACATGAGGTCAGATTTGGCAGGGAACACTTAAGGGTGTGCGAAGGGGAACCTCAACCCAGCATCCTGCTGCCACTTGGTGCCTTGGGGAGTAGCTTATTCCTGGGCACAGAAAGAATGACTTTGCCTTCCAATTTGTGGGAGTATGTGCTTTAATAATGAAATGCTGCCTTTGGGAGTTAGGAGTGACTTGTAGCAATTTTTTCCCAGAATTCAATGTCCTAAAGAGGATATATATACATATACACACACACACACATATATATATATATATACACACATATACACACACACACACACACACACATATATATATATATATATATATGTGTATTCATAAATGCCTTATTAGTTCAGTGACCATGTTGGTCTTATTCATTATTGTACCCCCAGCTCCAAGTTTAGTGCTTGGCATAAATAATAAATATTTGTTGAATGAATGAATTTAAAATGACAATAAAGAGAAGGTTTAGAAAGATTAAGGACATATGCTAACTGGAAGAACAGAAGTTTGTAGTCAGAGAACATTTGTAGGTTAAGCGCTCCGAAAAGATGGCAAATACCCAAGGTGAGGTGACCTTGGAGTAAATACAGAGTTTTCTGGACCAGAGGAAATTGAGGAACTATGAGGTTATGGGCTGCACTGATGCTGAAATCATTAAAGGTAATGGCAGAGAAGAAGGAGGTGGAGATAGACGAAAGTAGGCAAGTTCCCTCCTTTCCTAGCTCTCTTGGGATGAATCGACTAATTTTGTATAGAAGTGTAAAAATATAAGACCTGCAAGACCTGCTCTCCAACTTGTACACACACACTGTAGTGTCTGAAACATCTGAAATGATCACATGACGATAATAATAAACACTCATTGTAGGCAAATGACCAAAATTAGCCATGGTTGGGAGCTATGGAATGATTAGTACACATAATTATTTTCTGCTGATAGCAAAACAAAATATTTATACACATCTGAAATATTTAAACAGGGAAAAAACAATTCTAGTTTTACCAAACTATCTTTATATCCATCTTGTTAAAAAGCCTCCATATTAGGGAAGAGGAGTTCATCTGTTCATTGCCTGCTTGCTTTGATGTAGCATATTTTTGTTGGCATTTTCAGGGGAGTTTTGGAGGAAATGGTTACCATTATTCCAGTTCACAGTGGTACCTAAAATTGCGTATGGTTAGAATTTCTTTATGCTCTCATAATCAGCTTGCTGCAGAGTAATAGTCTTGCTGCTGTTTGCACAGATGCAGAATATACAAAGAATATCGCTATTTTAAAAGGAAGCTTTTGTAAAAAGACTCTTAAGGCTTTCAATAAGAAATCCTTTAAATCCTCAATAGTAGACAATAATGCAATTCCATTTTTACAGATTTACTTATATCTTTACTAACTCAGAAGATGATGTCAGGGGACAGTTGCTTTTCCATTTTAACAGTAGTATAACTTTCGCTCTAGATTTCAAATAATTGTCTGTGAAATAATTTTGTGATTTCTATTTCAGAAGCTTAGCCAAGACAGCAAAATCATAATATTTTCCCCTATGTCAAACATTTTAGGTGACAGTCGGATCCATCTAGTACATTTTGTTTTCCTCTAAAATCTCAAATATTACACGAGCCAGTCCTTGCAAAAGTTGTGGCTTAATAAACAATTGGATAGCGAAGTGATCTATTGCAGAGAAAATGGCTCATCTTTGTTTCATTTTTTTTCTCAAATTTACAGTGACATTCAATACACTTTTATATCACGTTGTTAATGAAAGTTTACCTATGGGTCTAAAAATAGAAACAAAAGACAGTGAGTTGACTGGAAAAGTAATCTTTAGAATTTGAATTTTGTGGAAATAGTAGCTTTGTTCTAAATGGATGGAGTGACAGTGGTGATCTGACATTTTGTCCTAGGTTTTGTTTTTTTAATGCTTACCAGATTAAGAAGGTCTCTTTTAATTCTTGTTTGCTAAGAGTTTTTAAAATAATGGATGAGTGATGAATTTTATGGATTTTTTCCTGAATACAGTGAGATGCAGATATTTAATATATCTGCATCTCATTATATTAATATATCATCTTTAATATATTAATATGGTATATTATATTTTTAGCTTTTTAAAAATTTTGAACCATCCTTGCATTATGGGTATACATGCCAGATTTTTAAAATTCTGCTATATTTTCTTTCAGACTTTGGCATCTATGTTCATTGTCAGGTAGGTCTACAATTTTGATTTTTCATACAGTCCCTATCAAATTGGTATAAAAAAAATTCTAGCTTCATTCAGAGAATTGGGTAATTTTTCCCATTTTCTGAAGTTGTTTGAACAAACTACAAAACCATCTGGGCCTGATTGTCATTTTCAAGGGCACACTTCTAATTGCCAATTAAATTTTTTTAACAGTTATTTATTTGTTCTGATTCTTGTTTCTTCTTGAGCAATTTTCATAATTTATACATTTCTTTAAAATTATCCATTTTACCCACATTTAAAAATTTCTTTCATGATGTTTGTATTATTCTTTCATGATTTAAAAGCTTTACTGTATTTAATTATTGTTTGTATTATTAATTTTATTATATTATTAATTATTAACATTTGTATTATTAATATTGTATATATGTGTGTTTTCTCTTAGTATATCTTAAGATTTTCCATTTTATTTGTTTGTTTTTTAGTAAGAAACGAACTTTTGGTTTTACATATCTTTCATTATATCTTGTTTTCTATTTCATCAATTTCTACTTTTCTCTTATAGTCTATTTTTTCCTGTAATTTTCTTTTATTTATTCTTGAAAGTGTACTGAGAATATATCATGGGTCAGGCACCATTGATATATCTGGCATACAATTAGTACGAAACTTTAGGAGTTATTGGAAATTGTGTAGTTCCAGGTTTAATGACTCCTCTGCAGTTTTGTCAACAAATGTCAAAGGTAGCATAGAACATGTTTCTGTGGCTTATAAATATTAAGATTTTATCTGGACTTTTGATAAATTCTGTGTTTTGGTTCCATTGTCTACATTAAATATCTACTTTGAAAAACTTGGCAGAGAGCCGTGGAGAAATTGTCAAATATTTTCTTGGAACAGTTAAAACTTTAATTCAAAATATATTACAAGGCTAAGGTTTTACACTTGTGGCTGCTATATAATTTTTGGTAAATAATAGAGCAAAAAGATACCTTAATGATCTTTTAGATTAACAGCTCCTTTGGTCAAGGGTCAAGGATGTTGATGTCCCTCAATCCCTTATTTTGTAGATTAAGCAGTTGAAGTGCTCTTGGTTTTGTGCCAGAGCAGGGTCCAGGATACAACAGTTCTCCCCATTCCCAATTTTTTGATGGTTCTATTTCCTTTACCTTCTCCCCCCAACCCTGATGTTTGGTAACTATGTTTTTGAAGAGTGTTTTTGTTTCTTTGGTACATTGTGTCTATATATAATTGATTTATTCTGGTCATTTAAAATTTCTATAAGCATGTTCTTGCCAAAAACTTTTTTGGTCTCTGTACTTGAGAATAGAATTTTCTCCTTTAGTGAAATTAAAAGCAGTATATTAAAGTAGAGAGTGTGAGATGAAATATTAAGATTACTGAACTCAAGGGCATTTGGCATTTTTGAAAGTGCTACAGTTTAACCACCACAGCAATGTTACTTGTTTTTCATTGACAAGAAACACAAATGCTTTGTTTCCTTTGCCCCATGCCTTTCCTCTGAATTCACATTTCTTCTTGCTGGAAGAAATCCTTTATTAATTCTTATTAGTGACTGCCTGTGAGTGTTAAACACTCCAAAAGTTTTATGTTTTATAATATAGTTATTCTGGCTTCAATGTGTCATGGTAGTTTATCTGGGAATAAAATTCTATATTAATAATTTTCTTTCCTCATCACTTTAAAGGTGTTGTTCCAGGGTCTTCTACTAACTTTTGTTGCTGATAAGAAATCTGCTCTGAGTCTGATAGTCACGTCTTTTTAGGTTAAGCTACCATTTGTCTCTACTGGCTTTTGAAAGTCATATTTTTCAGTTTTACTAAAATATGTCCAGGTGTGGGATTTATTTGTATTTATGCTGCTGAATACTTACAGAGCGCTTTCAGCTGAGGATTTTCATTTTTCTTTGAAAATGGAAAGAAAACTTTTGTATATTTATGTACAAATGCTGCTCTTTAGTTGATCCAGCCTTCTTTTTGCAATCTCTAATAAGAGGTTCTAAATCTCTAATAAGCCTCGGAAGTTGGAGACTCTCAAACCATCTGCCCTGATTCTTAAATGGTCTTTCACAAGTTTTAATGTTTTTTTCTCCTTCTTCTGGCTTCTGGGCAAATTACTTGCTAGCAAAATATACTTTACTAATTTACTTTCCAGCTATTTCAGGTCTAAAGATTATCCCATCCTTTGAATTTTTAATTTTAAAAACTATATATTTTTCAAATTTTTAGTTGATTTCTTTTTATATTTACCTGTTCTTCCTCCCTTCTGCCTGATTATATGTCATAATTTCTTCTATTTTTGCAGATGTGATTTCATCTATTATTTTCCTGAACATTTAAAACTTACTTCTTTTAAAGTATTTGTCAAGCTATTTTATAAAATTAATTTCATCAGAGCGAACTCATATTCTGAATATTTATATTATTGGCTGTCTTTTTCAGTGTTATATTTCTTCACGTGTTTCATAATTTTGGTTCATAGGCTAATTTTGAGTGGAATTTTTTGTTTGTGTTTTTCTGGCTCTCTCTTGCTCATTTGTTCTTGTACTTTCATTCTCTTTACTCTCTCTCTGTTTTTTATGGGCATCTCTTTGTGTCTGGCATTTTTCAGTTGACTTCTACCTGGTCCCCCAGAACAGACCCACATTTAGTATGATGGTTTGAAACTCCTGTCCCGTAATGAAATTAGAAATAATGCAGAGCCAGTTTCCAAGCCAGTAGCAGCTTGCTTCAGATCTTGATCTAGGCAGACTGTGTTGATGCCACCTGCTTCCATTGGTTTTCAGCTTGATATAACCAAGGATTTCTCAGTAGGAAAACTTTTGACATTTTGGTCCAGATGCTTCTTTGTTGTGGGGGACTGTCTTGTGCATTGTAGGATGTTTACCAGCATCCTTGGCCTCTACCCACTAGATACTCATTAGAAGCACTTCTTTCTCTCTAGTTAGGACAACCAAAAATGTTTCCAGACATTGACAAATGTTCTTTGGGGAACAAAGTAATATCCTCCTCCTTGATAACCAGTGGTATAACCTGTAAATCCTGGAATCAATTGGCAATAATTGATTTAGCTTCCTTTAACAAGCAGAGTGTTCCAAATCCTGTCCAGCTTTACACCTAGAGCCCAGGTTCAGTGCTTAAGGGCCCAGCATCCAGTAGGCTGTGACTTCACACTCATGGCTACTGGTTCCTGAGGATGTATATCTTAGTTTATATTTTGCTGTTGTCTTTTGGTGTTTTTCTTTTATATTTCACTTATCATAACTACATATATGGAACAGAGGGGACACATTACAGCATAAACTTAAAACTCTTTCTTACCCAGAAGTCATAGAAGAAGGTTTTACAAAAAATGTCTGAGATTTTTTTCATTGAGTTTTTTTTCTTGCTAGTTTAATTCCTTTAGATGCTTTTTTTAAATTACCTTCCTGCCCCAGCAATGATTGTATTTTGTCCTTCTTGTGTGTGTGTGTGTTTACAACAAAAGCTACTATAAACCTGCTTTATTTTTAGCCAAATCCTGTATTTGGCGTATTGCTCAGATTAACTGAAACCTCTAGACATTTTTTTAATGACTTGTACGACATCTCTCTATGACTTTATGTGTTATCTCTTTGGGACCGAGCATAGGCATTGCATGTTGCAAATCAAGAAAATGAGGAGATTGTCCTACAAAGTAAGGAGTAGAGTAAAGGAAAGTGCTGCCTGTAGTTATAATGCAGAAGTACATTGAAGACTGTCAGGGAGAAGACGGCAGCGGGAGATTTAGACCTTGCTGGAAAATCTTCAGGAATGAAGCAAAATGTAGCCAAGTTGGAACCTACTCAGGCGCTGTCCCTCTATGTTAAAGTTAGTTAAGTCAATTCCAGCACCTATTTATAGTTAAGCCTTGGTTTTGATGTTGGACAGGGATAGGAGGGTGGCGGGGGGGGGACTTCTAGGAGGAAGTGGGGAGGCAAAGCCGCCGAAGCTGATATGCTGATCTGTTGTTTGGACCCTACCCTTCATCGCACACAGATTTCTAGCCAAACATAATGAAAATTATTTTTATTAGAGGGCAGTAATCCATGTCAACGTTTTCACTACAAGCCAAGTGAAGACATCGATCCCTAAAGACTGAATAGACTATAGGGCAAATCTTGCTGCTCTTTTTCATTGAGTCACCAGACATACATTGTCATGGATACAACCTAAGGTTTAAATGTCTTTATAAATTATGCTTTTATATGTTAGCAAAATGAAGTTAATAAGACAATCCTGCATTGCTGTTAAAGCATAGATTGTTTTTGAGCTGTAAAGAGCCTTAGAGACACATAACTGATCCAACATTTCAATATTGTAGAGGAGAAAACCAAGATTTGAAAGCCCAAGGAACTTTCTTAAAGCTGCATAGTATCTTGGTTCCGGAACAGGGACTAGATCCTTTGTATTCCCCCTAATCCAGAGCTCTTGCTACTTCTGCCCAAAAGAGAAGCAATTTTAATTTTGGTCACTAGCCATAAATACTTTTCTGGTTGACTTATGTTCTCTGCTTTTAAAGTTGGAAATAGATTAAAGTTTATAGTTCTCATAAATTAGCTTCAGTTACTAAGGAGATTAGTGTATTGTTAATCCCTTCTATTTAAGAAAATTCTTTACTAAAGCCCACCTTCCTTGAAAAGTGATATTATCCAAAGGATTAACCCCCCAGCTATGCACTCAAACACAGAGGACTGTGAATAGGGATGGTCTGCATTTTGAAAATCTTTGTTTGCCTGGTAATCACATGAGCTTATTATAGAGAAGTAGAGGGGCTTACAATGACAATGCTTGTACTTCCACTTAGGTGTGTAGATGAAATGTCTTCTTCTTTGTATATGTAATTGCAGTTCACTCATAGCAATTTGCTTTTATGTTGGAATTTCAATAACATGGGTTGCGTAATGGCCATCTATTTATTTATCCATGGGACATAATATTGTGTATGAAGAAAGTATGTGATATAGGACAATCATTTTATATTTCTTTGCTTCCTCTTCTTTTTCTCTTTAGTGATTTCTACTGGTGGCGCCATGTATGCTGTGCATATCAATTAACCATGCATGGGCCCACTACAATACACAATAATTCATTGGGTAAAGTGTTTTAGAGAATACATGAGATTATAAATGTGGAGATGGTATAAACCCCCAGAATATATCAGCTATCAGTGAGTGTGCTTAGTCATAATTGTGTAGATTTCTACTTATAAAGATGGAGTCATATGCCTTGGTAGAATCTCCAATTTTGAAGGAAAGCTGATGTGCACATAACCCATTTATGTGTGTGCATAATGCTATATTAGTTTCCTATGGTGCTGTAACAAGTGACCACAGACTTAGTGGCTTAAGACAGTTATTATCTTACAGTTCTGGAGGTCAGGTATCTGAAATGGGGATCAATGGGCTAAAACTAAGGTGTCGGCAGCTCTGTGGCCAAAGCCTTTATAGCTCCCTACCCATTTAAGAGCCACGTTGTCCGCTCAAAGGAATGTATTATTATGGCTAACACGTTAGACCAGCCCAGAGTTTCTCAACTTCAGCACTATTGACATTCTGGCCCAGGTATTTCATTCTTGGTGATGGAGGACATCTAAATAGTAGGATGTTTAGCAACATCTAAATAGTAGGATGTTTAGCAACATTCCTGGTCTCTCCTGCTAGATCCTCTGGTTGTGACAACCAGAAAATGTCTCCAGATATTGCCAAAAGTCCCCTCGGGGGCAAAACTTCCCTGTCCCTCCTTAAGAACCACTGGACTAGGTAGGCATAGAAGGCTTGGGTTTGAATTCCGTTCTCCATACATTACTCTGCAACCTTGAGGGCGCCTCTTGAACCTGTTAAAACATTTTCATCCTTTTTAAAATGAGTAAAATGTTATTTAGGCTGCCTGAGCCTCAAAAGAGACAGTATAGATAAAACCAGTCTGTAAACTATAGATACTCTGCAAGAAGAAGTCAGCATTGTTTATATTTTATTTATGTTTAGCACTTGAACTTAAGTATAGCTATTTCAGTACTGATACACTGTCTCATCATATGACTTATTTTAAAAATGTTCTATTTATGGCACTTGGCTTATAGCTTGAAAAGGGTGTCTTAGGTATTTTTTTTCTTGGCAACTGGTGCTTGTAGGAATGCAAAAATAAGTGGAACTGGGTCTTTTTAGTGGAGGACCATCTCTGAAATAACTGGAAGTTGCTTTGTGGCCTTCTTAGTATTTGCGGGGTGCAACCGACCCAAAGAACTTGCGAAGATGTTCTGTAAATTACTTTGATCCGTCTGGCAGTTATTCAACATCTGTTCCTGCTAGGAACAGTGCTAGGTCCTGGGAGTAGAGAGGAGAATGAGGCAAGGTCATATCCCTCAGAGTACTTACAAGAGTAGTAGAAGAAAAGGCATTGACACTATTGAAGGGTACTCAGAAGTGCTTAGAAAAGACTCAGGGGAATATAAAGAGAAGGTTGAGTTTGCAAAACAAACAGTTACAGGAAGGTCTGAGAAAGGTGCAGAATGAAAAAATGCATGGACCAGGTCAACATTCACAGAAAGGGAGCATAGTATGGAGGAAAGAAATAGAAAAGGAGAAGGTGGGAGCATAGTCTCCCTGGGAAAGGTGGGTCCCCTTCTGGAAAGGGCAGTTCTCCGGAGGAGTCAACAGGGAGTTTTTAGCAGTCAGTGCACGCAGAGCTGAGAATGGGTTGACCAGGGCGAGGGAGCCCGGAAGTGGTACCACAGCATCTGCTATAGGCTCAGATGTCTCTCAGCCGTTTTTTCTAAGGAGGCTTTAAAATAATAATAAAAAAAATTTTATTGAAGTAGAATTGATTTACGGCCTCATATTTATTTCATGTGTACAGCATAGTGATTCAGTAGGGCCTTTTTTAGACATTTTTCCCCTAATTGACCCCCCCAAGAAATTTCAGTAGTACAGATATGCTGTTTATTTATATATGTAGTATATGTATACCTGCACTTTATACATAACAAAGAGTAAGTTTTCTTCTCCCTCCAAAATCAATTCTTACCCCCTTGGTGACGACGTTGCCCCACTGAGAACGCATGCACTAAACCCATCACTTATGAACTGTGTGCTTGTTCTTGGTTCCCCTGATTCATAAAGGCCTTAGCAACAATTTTGTGTTTCAGGGGCTGCCCTGAAAACAATCCCCTTATCAGCCCTTGAGGGAAAAGAATGGAATTGGAGAGTCTGAGAAGTACAGGCGCTGTGATTCTGCTTGTGTGCCTTGTGTCTGCCCAACAGGTCCTTGAGGTAAGGGTTGGAGTGGAGTTGGCTATGTGGGCCATATAGAAGGTTCTGCCTGCCGAATTTGACATATAGGGAAGTGGGTGCTGCCAGCAAAGTTTCCTGCGCTCAAACGGACCATGTGTGCCCGTGGTACATGAGCCATGGGTGAAGGGCCATGATGCCCTTGCGACCCAAACCCTTCTGGTTTCTTGCCAAGTACTCCTGGCCTCATCTGGGGTATTAGAAACAGTCCCAACTAAAAATAAAAAGTACCATCTTATTTTCTCTTCTGCCATTTTTCTTCATGCCTGGAGCTCTCTCAGAAACCTGGGAGTCGGGGATGGAGGTGGATGGCAGGCAGGATTTAGCCCAGAGCTGTCATACACCAGCAACCATAGATTCTTCGTAAAAGTGTTATTCTATTTCCTCTTTTCCAAAGAATGGCACCCTGGCCATAAACTATAGTGCCAGAAGTATTGATATGATGGGACTGATAACCTTTTAGTTTAATTATAGATAGTGAAATGCCAATTAAGAAGTGTAGGGAGGGCTTCCCTGGTGGCGCAGTGGTGGAGAGTCCGCCTGCCGATGCAGGGGACACGGGTTCGTGCTCCAGTCTGGGAAGATCCCACATGCCGCGGAGCGGCTGGGCCTGTGAGCCATGGCTGCTGAGCCTGCGCGTCCGGAGCCTGTGCTCCGCAACGGGAAAGGCCACAACAGCGAGAGGCCTGTGTACTGCAAAAAAAAAAAAAGTGTAGGGAACCTTCAAATTTATCTTTTATTATCCACTATAAGAAGCTCTGTTCGGGCTTCTAATAACTTTATGTGTTAGTTAGGATTTTGGTTGCTTTTAACCTAAGCTGACTGAACTAGCTAAAGGACATTTCGTAGAAGTATATAGGGGTACCTGTGGATCCCAAGAGCAGGGATATAGCCAGGTCTCAGGAAAAGGGTGGAACCTAAAATTAGAATTATACCTGTATTATTCTGGATACTCTCACCTCTGACATCTGCTTCATTCATTTTTCTCTGTTCACCATCCTTCTCAGATTCTTGGTACCAATGGTGGCCAAAAGGTTAGAGGTTACTAAGGTTACTTAGTAACAAAAAGGTTAGGTTACAAAAGGTTAGGTTACAAAAGGTTACTGTCAGAGGTTAAGTCAGATGGGCCCAGCTGCCCCACAGAACCTGATAATAGCCCTTTAGCCTTGCAGTCCCTATTCCCGGATGCAGGAATACGATTGGCCTTGCTTAGGTGGAGTGAATGCTCCAATTCAGTCAGCTGTAACCAAACAAATACGGCTGCAGGAGGCCAACTCCTGAAGTGGGAGTGAGGTAGATAGGCAAGCAGACGGTAAGTCCCAGAGAAAATAACGGATTGTTGGCTCCTGAAGGTGTCTGCTTATAGGGAGTGATCACTGATTTTTTCACCTGGGGTAAACCATTCAATTTCAGGAAATTATGGGCATTTTGAATAATGGAAACTTTAGTATTTGCACAATGTTCTTTCCTTGTTTTAAGCCTACAGCTGGTAGGCTTAGTTGGCTGGTACGTAACCAAGGAATAATAACTTGATTTGAGTTTAAGTTTTGGTTGCAGACTTCATTCTTAACTCTTAAACCAGAATTCTTATACATACCCACTATGGATCCAAAGGGGAATGAGTAAGAATGCAGAAGGATTACAAGCAGAGTTGAGTGGTGGTTACCAGGAGCTGGGGGTGGGGGAAATGGGGAGATGCTGGTCAAAGTGTACAAATTTCTACTTATAAGATTAATAAGTTCTGGGAATCAAATATCCATTGACTGCTAAATGGATAAATAAAATGTGATACATCTGCGAAATGGAATATTATAGGGCAATAAAAACCATAAATAATATGTGAAAGTCAACTGATCCATTAGGTACAGCAGGCACAGTGCCTGGGGCCCACAGTACTTCAGGGGCCCACAGAATGTTTTAATTTCTTTTGCTCAAAAGAAAAAACAATGTACTTTTTAAAAAATTATTAATTAATTAATTAATTTATTTTTGGCTGCGCTGGGTCTTCGTTGCTGCGTGTGGGCTTTCCCTAGTTGCAGCGAGTGGGGGCTACTCTTCCTTGTGGTGCACAGGCTTCTCATTGTGGTGCCTTCTCTTGTTGTGGAGCATGGCCTCTAGGCACGTGGGCTTCAGTAGTTGTGGCGCGAGGGCTCAGTAGTTGTGGCTCTCAGGCTTAGTTGCTCTGTGGCATGTGAGATTTTCCCGGACCAGGGCTGGAACCCGAGTCCCCTGCCTTGGCAGGCGGATTCTTAACCACTGCGCCACCAGGGAAGCCCGAAAATGTCTTAATGTATAATATTAGTATACTCATTTTATACCAGTGTGGTCATAAAATATGTGTTATATATTTTTTTGTGGAGGAGGGGACCGTGCAAGGCATCGTGCGCACTTGAATGTGGCAACTCAGTGACACAGGCCGGGTCTATCTTATTGCTCTGAAAACTCGACAAAACCTTCCTCTAAAACCGCACCAACAGTTTATCAACAGTGTAGGCAGCCTGTGCAGAGCAGCTCACCTGCACACACCTCGAGGTGAGGAGGAGCTCTGGATTGGCCAGACACGGTTACTGGCAGGTTTTTCAGTTTGGTAATGCCCATCCTCCTATTGTAGGGCATCTTTGCCACTGTCGCTCCCGTTTCCTGAGTCGCTGTTATGAACGGAGCACTTTACATTCCTGTCGCTGATCCTCACGATGTCCTGGAAAGATAACTTGCGTTGTCCCGAGTACAGCAGGTGCAGTCGTGCCCTTCCCCATGTCCTCTGTAGCCATCTGGTATTACCCGCAGCTACAGTTTGTAGCTTGTACAGTTTGCATGCTGATGGGTTCTCACTGCAAGGGCCTGCCACTATCATCTTTGTCGTCTCCTCCTCTCTTTTTCCTCCTCCTTCAGTTTTTTTTTTTTTTTTTGTGGTACTCGGGCCTCTCACTGTTGTGGCCTCTCCCGTTGCGGAGCACAGGCTCCGGACGCGCAGGCTCAGCGGCCATGGCTCACGGGCCCAGCCACTCCGCGGCATGTGGGATCTTCCCGGACACAAACCCGTGTCCCCTGCATCGGCAGGCGGACTCTCAACCACTGCGCCACCAGGGCAGCCCCCCCTCCTCCTTCTTGAAATCTGCTGTGGGGCTTCCTTTAGCATCCCTCGAGCTTGTTTTGTTGCATGTGGGCGCAACCTGGACGTGCCAAGGGGGAACTGACACTCCACAGGGCGTCCCTCAATCAGTGGTGTATAGAAGTAAGTAGAAAAATGCTACAGTCTTCCCCTTTGTAGGAGGTGATTCTCAGATGTGTTCCTTGTGGGTTTTCAGAGTGTCTCCGACAAGATTGAGCCCCACCAGTCTGTAGCAGGGACCCACGTGTTGATGCACCTTTCCTTGGCTTTTCTGCCTTTTCTGCCTTACTCTCCCCACTCCCTCCCTAGGGCTTCTTGAGATCACCTCCCATATATACTATCTGCATCCCCATTTTCTCCAGAGTCGTCTTTTGGTGGAACTCAAATTAAGATAACAAGTTTGTAAATGCAAAAACTAAGGTTTGGGAGAAATTGGGGAACTTGCCCTAGGCCCATTGGCTATAAATAGTGAAGATAGGTTTGCAGCCCAGGTCTACCTGGTCACAGGGCATTTTGTCTTCCAGCCATTACCATGACTACTATTAAAGACCAGGAGTTTCTTTCTTAATTATGATGGAATCTGCCATTCATGATGCCGCATAGATATCCAGCTGTGACCTAGATGAGCAAAAACCGCATAGATGAAAGCACAGGAAATCATGATGTCTCACAACCAGACTTGTCTAGCTCTGAAGGCTGGGTCCCTTCTCCTAGGACCCCGCGCTTGTCCTGGGTATTTATGATGGTGATCATGATGATGGTAATGTTGATGATGGTGGCGGCAGCTTTGGTGGTCACGGTCTACTAGCGTATCAGTGTCCAGTGTACCATAGCCATGTTCTCATATTTAATACATTTCACAATTCAATTTTATAGAAAAGAAAAATAACTTCTCTTTATATTCTGAGCACTGAAATGTACCAGAAGCATCGCTTTCTCATTTATATTACTGTTCCGTTACTTACATTTATTTATATTGCAGGAAGGGTATCATTTCAGTCATTCTACTCACACAGTCCTGCCACCTTTGCTTGATAGTCCATTACTTTCTCTAGAGTTTTAGCTGTGAAATATCACTTCATAAAACTGAAATTTATTTATGAAATGGTAGTAAATGGGAGATTAATGAAAACCAGGCTTATCTATCTTTTTCCAGTGAGGAGGACAAAACATCTCTAAATAATAGTCTGTTTTATACACAAAATGTGATTTCATACAGCTTGCAGATTTAATTATTGAATTAGTGTTTTTGAAGTAAATACCCTAAGAAGAACCAAAATGTGATTATTTTCCCTTATTTTTCATTGTAGCCTGTAGTGTCGGTTGTGCTGTTAAGCTTTTGTACTGGTTCACTCAAAACTTAGTTGAAAGAAGCCAGAAGATTAGAAGTTATTTATTAGCCCAGCTTCGGGGCTACGATTAAACATAAATTTAAGGTAGAATATAAGGTCATCGTGACAAGTATACTTTCATACCTCATTTAACAGTAACCAAGCAGCCAGCAATAAGAACTAGATTACATTCCTTCATAGCTATTTTTAAAATATATATATTTACAAAGGAAGACGGAGATTTTAAAACCCTGAACATAACCTCAAATTGTCAGTTACTTTGCCGTTAATTCTCATTTTCTTAGCTTCATGAATTTTTCCTCTGGGCAACTCAAACATCACCTGACCTGTCTCTGAACACTAAATACTGGTGGGAATATCCTGCTTGCTTTTATTTAAACAGAGTGTGGAACCATCTACTGTGCTGTAATCACCACCAGTGGTCCTCCTTTTATATCCACTCATTTCCAGATCTGACTTTTTCAGGGAACTCTGGTCAGAAAATGCTGCCTATAAATGAGCTCTGTAAATTGTGTGTATTCACTGTCTGCCGTCTCTTTAGACTTCTGTTGATAGTATCACTTAAGGTGCTGGAAACTATGATAATAGAAATAGTTTTTTAGAAAGCAACACTGAATGCAGGAAGAGGTGAGAATTGTACATTGTCAAAATGCAAAGGGGCAAAAAAAACCCCCCAAAAAACCATAGTCTGCCAGGAACACATTTATACAGATTATAATATTAGCTGTTTAAAGATCATAATGATCTTTAAAGATCATAATGAAGATGCTTCCAATGTTCTAAATGTAATACACAAAAATTATAGGAATTATGAATATACTTCATGACTTAGCAACTCTAAGAACAAAAATCCCAATTAATCAAATTAATACTTACAGAGGGAGAAGTATTTGAGCATCTTATTATGGGAAGTAGAAGAACAAAGGAAATAAGAAACAGATTGGAGAGAATGAAGCATTGAATGAGGTGATTTCGCAATTTGGCATTTTTAGTCACTGTATTTTGAGCAACATTTATGTTTTGCTAAGTGTCTTTCTAACATATTTAAGCTATTAAATTACTACTGATAGACAGGTTTCATTGGAAAGTGAAAGTGACACCTAAATTAAAGAACGACTAAACTTACTTGGGCTCAGATGGAGATTTTAAGATTTTAAAAAGTAAAACCGAGTCTCAGAGGTCTAAAAGCAATTTGAGAAATTGGTGGTATCTTTCACACTGAAAAGATGCTCCCACTGTACTTCCGCCTAATGTTCCTGGGCTGCCTAAGGGAGACCCTGGTAATTGTTTTCATTTTCACTTTAGCTGACGATGTGACCCCATCAGGATCCATCCACTCATTCTCTCGGATTTCATTCACTGATCCTGTGCTCTCCAAGGTCTGCAAATCACCTTGGATCTACATGGACAACCCTTGCCCTCAGAGAGCTCCTAAAGCATGCACACAGGACGAATAAGTGGAAGCTGCAGCCCCTTCTTGGGGTTCTCAAAAGTCAATAACACAGCAAGGAGCTTCATGGAATGCAAAACAACTCTTTGAAAACCATCACAAGGACATCCACTAAGTGTTGCACCTCCATTCTTGCACACTTTTATTAGTTCTCTCACTTCGTTTGTATAACCACCTCCTATCCAGTCCAGCTGCGTGTCACATTCAAATAAACACAAATGCAGCAACCTCCAAAAGTGGAAAAGCAACTTAAATCTTTGTTGCATTCAAAGAATTAAGTTGCACTTTAAAGAATTTGTTATTCTTAAAAGAATTAAAGTGAAATTAAATTCCATGGCACACAGAAAATCTTCAGTGACCTAAAAATCCCTAAATCCTGTTCATCACAGCCTAGTTTCTGTCTCTCCTCACTTGCCTCTTTTCACTCCCTTTTCTTTCTTTTCCTCTTCCTACTCAGCCTACTCAGGATCTTGTCTCTCACAGCACGGCCACCCTCACACCCCCAACTCCTTTCTGATTCTGTTCTTTTCTCCCTGGGCTGGGGTTGCTCTTGGGTGTCATATAGATCATTCTATCTTCTCTGGACTTCATTCACGTCACCTTTCCTTCCATTACCTAGATCAACACAAAGAAAGGCCAGACCCTGTACTCTTCAAGCATGCTCTTGGTTTCCGTGGCAGAGTGGGGAAGAATGGACAGCTCCCTACCTCTGGGTCAACATTTGTCATTTTGACTTGACACTCGGATGTGGAGTCTCTCGTGGAAATTTAAGGGCTTTAACCACCGAACTCAAACCCAATCCCAGGGACCAAATGGAGACTATTCCCCCCCATTCTCCTCGTCCCTTCTCCTCTCCCTCGTGTACAATCACTAACTCTTCTCTCCTCCCCCCAGTTATTTAGCATAGATTCCTAAGCAGATTGGTGGACACCAGTTGTAGTGGATACTGTGGTGCTCTGTCCAGGCTCTGTCGTCTTCACGGACAACTCACTCAACCCAAGCTGCTGGGAATGGTGCCTGCTGAAGGCTGACAGCTGTGCCTTTCGCTGGAATTGTCCTCTGCCCCATAGAACTGACTCTCCCAAGGTTACCCTCCCTCTGAGAGGGCAGTCCACAGCCATTGACTGGCTGACGTGGGGATACAAAAACCTGGCCTCCTTGCCTCTGAAGGGCCACCCCAGCTCAAGCTCCTTGTCTGGTTACCTGAGGCCTCCATTGCAACTGCATCGCGGGTCCACTCATCCCTCTGCCTGGGCCTTCCCTCCTCACTTCCTCATAGGTTCATCTCTCTGGAGGATTCTCTGATAAACCTTCTGCATGCAGCTCCCTGGCTCACAGTCTTTTTCTAGGGAACATAATCCTAAGACTACCACAAATGGTGCTATTTGTTGAAGATGGAGAACTTGGGGGCGGGAGGCTCCAAATAAGCTAGGTTTGAGCCTAGTCACACAATAAATAACAGCTGTATCTTGCATGGATTGTGTAGGTTTCATGTGAACCCTGGAAATTTCTAGATGTCTATAGAACATAGCCTTCTAACTCACACATGAAACTTGGAGCTGCTTTGTGATTTAGCAGAAGTTTCCCACTGTTGGTGAACTCAGTGAATAGGTCATTCATTTCTGTCATCAGAATGTGTTTTGAATGCTTGAGTGTTTTTGTTCTTTTGGGCCATAGTGATAGGCTCTTTGTACAGTGTGATAGCTTGTGTTCTCGATTCTCCATTCCCTTGATGCAGTGTGATCTTGCAGTGTACTGGAGTGGGTAGAGTATATTTCACACCCTATTGTTGTTGAGCCATATGACTTGCTTTAGCCAACGGAAGGTTAGTGGATGTGATGCAAGTACACCTCTTATGTGTGATTGCATGGTTAAGCTTGGCCTCTGGTCCCTTAACATTGCAGTGATTAGAATATGCCCCAGGTAGCCATTACCCTGGGCTTCATAGAACAGATCTAGATCTGACCTGAAGCCTAGAGCCAAACCCAGCTGACTCTAGCCTGTAACAGAGCCACCTAAGATATGTGAGCAAGAAAATGCTTATTTTTGTGAGCTCCGGAGTTCTGGGGTTGTTTGTTATGTAATATTATTGCAGCTACAGCTGACTAATACATATCATTATTTTTTGACCCATGGTTTCACATTCTTTGGCTTAATTCAGCTTAACCAAGGTTACCATCTTTCTTCTGTTTCATCCTTTTCCTCTTCTGAACTTTATGTTTTTCCTTGGTTCATACTCTGAGTGCCTCTGAGCCCCCAAAGCCCTGTTTTTCCCTGTTGTACTTCCATGTATTTTGGTGGTGCTGCATGTGGCATAAAAAAGGGGTAAAGGAGAAAGTCATTTGGGTTGGCGCAGGCTGAGAAAACTTTATGCAGGAAGTGACACCTGAGTAAGTCAGGGAAGATGAAGAATGTTTCAGGTCCTGTGATTCATTAAGAAACATTG
Source organism: Leucopleurus acutus (assembly GCF_964270905.1). Classification (NCBI taxonomy): domain Eukaryota; kingdom Metazoa; phylum Chordata; class Mammalia; order Artiodactyla; family Delphinidae; genus Leucopleurus; species Leucopleurus acutus. Next base: position 8,807,668 of record NC_139148.1, on the reverse strand, counting down.
AATCAGCCCCTACTGTGTGCTAGGCACTGAGGAATACAGTGATAAGCAAAGCAGTCAGGGTCCCTGTTATCATGGAGTTTACAGCTTAGTCTTGGAGGCAGCCATTAGTCACAAAGTGACACAGAAAGGTATTGGCATGAGTGAAAGGTGGAGAAGTTAGTGGTAAATGCTTGGGGATTCACAGTCTGAAGCCTGACCACGATGGGTCACCAGGACTTGAGTGTTATTGGTGAGGAAGTAGCCTGGTTAAGCTATGTGCCTGAGCAGGGGTTGTAGACAGGAGCCATTCACTTGAAGGGCCAAGACGCTATCTTAGACTTTGAATGAAAATGTTAGCGTTAGTCTCAAAAGCTTGATAATGCAGAGGTTTCTGGAGCTTAAGCTTCGTGTCCATGGCAGCTGTTGGTGTGAGAGCCACTTCGGCGTCCTTGCTCACCCCCAGAGCTCTATAGGCCTGTCAACCCCACGTAGGGGCTGAAGAGTACCCCTGGAATTAAGGGTCCTTACTTGACAGCAGGGTCCTCCATTGTCCATTTGTGTGGAGGGGGCGCTGGGTGGGGCTTTCAGGTGTCGAGTGGTAGCTGCAAACTCCTGCCTCACTCCTGCTGTCATTGTGTGCAGTTTGGGAAATGATTACACTAATACCACTTGGTTAGAGTTGTTTTAACATAAAAGAACTTTTGTTGACAGCCAGAGTAGTTGATCCAAAGTAAAAAGGTGAAAAAGCATTCAAGGAAAACATTTTTTCTGATTTTCATCTCATACTGAGGAATAGGGAGATATTACACAACAAAGGAAATGAACACCGCACTCTTCAGCAAGTCTCCTCCACCTATGAGTATTAGTCAGAAGAGGACAATATTCACAGCAAATGTTCATTGGCATAGATCCTCTTAATCTGAATTGCATTTCCTATTTCCCAGGATAAAAAACAATTTTTTTTTTTAAATCAATGGCTTAAATTGCTTGAGAACTGATTCTGGAATTTCACAACTTCTGCTCAGGGCTTAAAGGCCATTTGAGAGCCACTACCAATGGGATGGGCTAGACAACCTCAGTGTTACTTTCCAGGATAGGACCCCATCTCATTAACATCATTATAGGGATTGGATGAGGCTGGTCACTGCTGAATATATAGCTGCAACTCAGTGATTTAGGTTATTATTATTATTATTATTTTTTGTTACGCGGGCCTCTCACTGCTGTGGCCTCTACCGTTGCGGAGCACAGGCTCCGGACGCGCAGGCTCAGCGGCCATGGCTCACGGGCCCAGCCGCCCCATGGCATGTGGGATCCTCCCGGACCGGGGCACGAACCCGTGTCCCCTGCATCGGCAGGCGGACTCTCAACCACTGTGCCACCAGGGAAGCCCTAGGTTATTATTTTTAATGGCTTCATCCATTAAAAATTGTGAATATTTTTCATTTCCATTTTGATTTGTCATATTCTTTCAACTTGTTAAATCAGAGGAATATGATAAAGCATAAACTGTTTGTCCCCTCTCCCCCGCAAATTCATGTGTTGAAATCCTAACCCCCAAGGTGGTCATATTGCGAGGTGTAGCCTTTGGGAGGTGATTAGGTCATGAGGTCAGATGAATAGGATTAGTGCCCTTATAAAAGAGACCGCAGGAAGATCCCTGGTTATAGCAAAAAGACAGCCATGTATGAATCAGGAAGCAGGCCTTCACAAGACACCAGATCTGCTGGCCCTTGACTTTGGGCTTCTTAGTCTCCAGAACTGTGAGAGGATGTTTGTGTTTTATAAGCCACCCGATTTATGGTCGTTTTGTTATAGCAGCCCGGATGGAGTAAGACAGTATGTATACAGACTAGAAAGTATACCTTTAAGATGATTTTGTTCTTTATGCATAAACCTAAGTTCTCTACTCATAATTCTGTTTTCTTCTTTAAGTATAAATCACATTATTTTTCTTGGTAAACTGTATTCAGATATGTAATCCTCTTTCCCCACTCTGTGAATAAGGCAAAAAAAAATGTCCTGTTAATAAATCAAACAACATCTAATATTAGAGTTGCAGAAACCACTGGCCCTTTGATGTTTCAAGTCTGATGTATTTGAAGTGTCCCCCCAACACACACACATATACACAAACAAGGTGTATAGACATCGCAGCCCACCCCCCATGTATTTGTCAGCCAAAGCAGTAATTGGCTGAGGATAAGACACATTCCAGAGCATTCTTTGTACCTTGTTTTGTATGAGACACAAAAAGACTTTCATATGGAAGTTGGTCAATTAAAAAAATAGGACTGGAATGTTCACATCTATAGATCCTCTTCATCTGAATAGCAGTTGCTATTTCCCAGTGTAAAAATTATACTCTTGGGCTTCCCTGGTGGCGCAGTGGTTGGGAGTCCAACTGCCGATGCGGGGGACAGGGGTTTGTGCCCCGGTCCGGGAGGATCCCACATGCCGCGGAGCGGCTGGGCCCGTGAGCCATGGCCGCTGAGCCTGCGCGTCCGGAGCCTGTGCTCCGCAACGGGAGAGGCCACAGCAGTGAGAAGCCCGTGTACCGCAAAAAAAAAAAAAAAAAAAAAAAAAAAAAATTGTACTCTTAGGGGATTAAGTTACCTGAGAACTGATTTAGGAATTTCACTGTTTCTGCTCAACCGGGTTTAAATACCGCTCGAGAGCCACTACCAGTGGCATGGACTGGACAAATTTGGTGTTAAATTCCGGGGCAGGAACTCCACTCCATACTTCCGATCCAAGACCATATTCTTGGTCATTTCTTGAGCACAAGTCTACAATGAATGTGCATAATGGCAATCTCTGTGACTCGGGAATAATTACAAAGTCAGGTGGGCCCGTTCAGTGGCTGTCCGTCCCTGGGAATCTTTATACACATTGCTCTTTGTTCTTACATACGTCCTGATTTTCTGGGCAAAGTATGAGTCCATAAATACTCAGGTGAATTGAGCTAACCCTAATCAGTGGGAATTTTTGCAACTCGATGTTATAAGACTCAGATTTTTTTAAATTTAATTTTTATTTTATATTGGAGTGTAGTTGATTTACAATGTTGTGTTAGTTTCAAGTATACAGCAAAGTGATTCAGATATACATATACATATATCCATTCTTTTTCAGATTCTTTTCCCATATACGTTATTACAGAATACTGAGTAGAGTTCCTGGTGCTATACAGTAGGTCCTTGTTGTTTATCTATTTTATATACAGTAGTGTGTATATGTTAATCCCAAACTCCTAATTTATCCCTCTCCCCGACCTTTCCCCTTTGGTAACCATGTTTGTATTTTGAAGTCTGTGAGTCTGTTTCTGTTTCATAAATAAGTTCATTTGTATCATTTTTTTAGATTCCACATATAAGTGATATCATACGATATTTGTCTTTCTCTGTCTGACCTACTTCACTTAGCATGATTATCTCTAGGTCCATCCATGTTGTGGCAAATGGCATTATTTCATTCTTTTTTATGGCTGAGTAATATTCCATTGTATATATGTACCACATCTTTATCCATTCCTGTGCCGATGGACATTTAGGTTGCCTCCATGTCTTGGCTGTTGTAAATAGTGCTGCAATGAACATTGGGGTGCATTTATCTTTTTTAAACAGTTTTTGTTTTTTCTGGATATACAGCCAGGAGTGGGATTGGTGGATCATATGGTAGTTCTATTTTTCGTTTTTTCAGCAACCTCCATACTGTTCTTTGTAGTGGTTTTACCAATTTGCATTCCCACCAACAGTGCAGGAGGGTTCCCTTTTCTCCACACCCTCTCCAGCATTTATTGTTTGTAGACTTTTTGATGATGGCCATTCTGACTGGTGTGAGGTGATACCTCATTGTACTTTCGATTTGCATTTGTCTAATAATTAGCGATGTTGAGCATCTTTTCATGTGCTTTTTGGCCATCTGTATGTCTTCTTTGGAGAAATGTCTACTTAGATCTAGAGGACTTGGATTTGAATCTTGGTGCAAATACTTGCATATCACTGCTCTGATTCTCAGTCTCCTCCAATGTTAAATGGGGACAATGATAATTCACCCCATGGAAGTTTAGTAAAGCTGAAAGAAGAGGATGAGTGTAGGGATTGAGCGTGGAGCTGACAGATAAGCAAACCAAAAGGCTGTAGACAGTAGGTGATGCCACATCAGCATCCCTTCCCTAGATTTGGGCGATAGCCATTATGTGAGTTGTGATGTAAAGCAGATTTGCACTTTCCTCTGTGGGAGGCTGAAGGGACAGATATTTCCTCTCCCACCCCCAGGTAGGCATAGCAAAGGTATGTTACCTAGACTCAACTAATCAGATTCTTCTGCCTGAGCTGTTCCCCTTAGTGAATGATGCAGAGACAAAGAGGCCTGGAGATGAGTGGCAGGCTGGAGGGGCACTGGGTCCCATGGCAGTGGCATTGCACAGGCACTGTGGCATTGTCAGGGATCCAGGATAGACACTTTTGGTATGTAGCCTCCCTTCATTCCTGTGCATCTTTCAAGCTTGACTCCCCAGAAAGCACTGATATTCTTCCAATATATTGCAACATATTCATTTTTTTAAAAGTTAGAGTCAGATTTCTGTTGCTTGCAACCAAGAATCCTGGCAGATACCGAGACATACATTTTGTTTGATAAACTTTAAAGCACCTTACTAATGTGAGGTATTGCTTTTCTTATTGCGATATGTCATTATCTAAGGAACAAGTTAGAAATATTTGTGAAGGATCCAAGATTAGACTTTTTTAGAGTATCAATTACATTTTAATGTTATAGCAGAATATCTAGTAATAGGGAATACTTAACGATATACACATTTATGATATAAATAGCTCCAGTTCTTTTTAAATATTTAATCACTTTTTGAACTCACTACCTTTACATCTTTGCTCAGCAACTCCCCCAACCACAACCAACCCAATACACACAGCATGACTATGACCAGCAAAAGCCACATGGTTATTGTAGATTCTTTTCCGTCTTGATCATCTTTGTATTTTTTTCTACTCCACTGGACATATGTACTTGGTTTCTTTCAAATGCTTTCATTCTGTGGTTGTTCCTCAGATATTGGAATTGTTCAGAGTTCTTCTGTTCTCAGTGTTGACACTCTCCCTGGACATCTTATCAGCCACCGTGGTTTCTGCCAACATCTATGGTTGGTGAAAACTGCACTGTACTGAAAGCTCTGAAAGGGAAGGGACTTCTTCCTTCATATTCACCTCTACATATCTTTAGAGACTAACACAGTACCTAGCACAAAGTAGATATCTTAAAAAATCTTTGTGGAATTAATTTTGTTTCATATATTCTGATGATATCAAGTCTCTACCTTCAGCACGGGTTGCTTCTGAGTTCCTGACCAGTAACATTCACAGTGTATCTCTACTTGGATTCTCCAGAGGTCTCAAACTCAACATGTTTAAAAAAAATTAAATTATGATGCTTACTCCGGAGCATAAATGGTCTGTCCCTCTGTGTCCCTGGCATAATGAATAGTACGGTCATCTGGTCCCTTGAGGCAGATGTCTAAGAATGACCTTCTTTTCAGGATTCTTAACCCTCACATTAGTCATCACGTCCTCTTGACTCCATCTCTCTCCGCCTCTACTTTCTCTTCCTGGCATCAAGTCTGCACCAATTCTCTTTTGCATAGGTCCAACAGCCTCCCACCTGATGGGACTCCTTCACACAGACCCTCCTCCCACCTACTGCCTTGTCAGTCCCACAGCCCTTTCCTGAACCCTACTAGCTCCTACTCGTCCTTTATGACTTACCTGCATCAGTCCCGCACAGAGATTTGTGCTTCTCTGCAGCAGATGCGGTGAGCGCCCCTGAACATTTGCCATTCCTGTTCACTGTGACCCGTTGCCTTCCATCTACCAACGCATGCTCTCTGCCTCTTTGGACACTGCAGTCTGCTTGGCCTCTGCGTGGTGCAGACTGGAAGTGCCAAGCAGTCCACATCTGCCAGGAGCAACCCTTAGCCTAATGACCAATGGGCATTAGTACATACACACACCAGCTTCCTTAGTGTTGCTGGAATAACTCTGAGGCATATTCTACGCCGTCTCCCAGAAGTCCCCAGCGGGATCAAACCCAAGTTGCCCACATTGCTAATCTGCACTACTGTATACCTTCCCTTTCCTATCTCACTTCATACTCCTCTCCTAGTTTCCTGGGAACACCTCCAAAATAAACTGCATGCACTCAGATGCTTGCCCACTACCCATAACTGGGCTCAATCCTGCCAGAAGACTTTGGAGACTGTAGAACACCCCTCAGAATTATCCCAACTGGGGGCCCAGGAGATTGATGTATTTGCCCCCCAACACCTCATGTGTCATCAGTAAGGGGTCCTTCGAGGGGCATTAACTTTCTGGTATTTCCAGCTTGCCCTGATCAAGGAAGTCTTGCTCCTTCAGCCAGAAAAAAGCCCTGAGGCAGAGATTTACAGGTGTTCCTGGTAGACAGCCTTCCACAGGCAGAGTTGAAGGTCAAGGTCAAGGGTGAAGCAAGGGTAAGCTGGGACGAAGTGAGAGAGTGGCATGGACATATATACACTACCAAACGTAAAACAGACAGCTAGTGGGAAGCAGCCGCATAGCACAGGGAGATCAGCTCGGTGCTCTGTGTCCACCTAGAGGGGTGGGATAGGGAGGGTGGGAGGGAGGGAGACGCAAGAGGGAGGAGATATGGGAACGTATGTATACGTATAGCTGACTCACTTTGTTATAAAGTAGAAACTAACACACCATTGTAAAGCAATTATACTCCAATAAAGATGTTAAAAAAACCCCAATATCTGCTCTACAGGTTTAAATTTTGTACAAGATTTTGTTATATTGCTGCAACGCAGAGGTTTTACTGTTTGTTTCTAGGCCTAGAGTCTTGAAGTAGAATGCAAGACTATTTTGTTCCCACATTAAATACTGAGAACATATAGTTCTGTGACGAGCTTGTTGAGCTGGTACATTATCGTCCAGATATGCTCTGGGATTATGTAGTCAAAGTTACAGCTCTCCTTCTGGATGCTATTTTCCTTTGACTTTCCTTGCATTCTCACGAACTCATGCATGGGCAGCACCCTGGCCTGTGTTGGTCAAATGGCTTTTGAGAGTGCTGCGTGGTATCTTGGCTATCTACCTACGAGAAAGTTTACGGAAAAAAAAGCTGCGCTAGGCCACAGGGCATTTTATCACTAAAAGCCTAGACTTATTACAAATTGACACCTCTATTCCATTTACTTGCTGCATTCTTTTTTTCACAATGGAAACATTTGTTTTGAAACTGTATTCGATTGTGGGGCTGTGTTTCTTAAATGGACTTATCTATTTGGATGCTAAGCATGGCACTATAAGTTGGTGTTCCCTTTAAGTTTTTGTCAGTTGAGGAATCAGCGTATAAAGCAGCTGAATTCATCGTCTCCCCTACTCCCACCCAACCCTCTTCCGGAGTTCCCGTACCTGTGAAGAAGCGGTGAAGTTCCCGTACCAGCACCAGGCCCACTGGTTGCTGAGTCCAGACTCCTGAATGTCAGTTTCAGCCATTTTCTCTACCTTGTGCCCATCCCACATCCAATCAGTTGCCAGGTGACGTGGCTTCTACTTCTTAAATGTCTCTTCAGTCTCCCTCTCTCCACCCTCACTGCCCTATATTCAGTCACACCACGGCTTGTGGCAACCTCAGGACTGGACTCTTTGCCTCCAACTTGACCCATCAACAGTGCACTCTCTCCTTTTGTTATTTGAGTGGTTTGTCAGAAAATGAAAATCTGACATCCACTTCCCTATTGAAATGCTTTGATGTCTCTCCATTGCTCTTTGAATCAAGTCCAAACTCCATGACCTTGTTTGTAAGACCCTTGGGGATCTGAATCCACCTCTCTACTTCTTCATCACTAGTCTATCACTATCTGTCCTCTTCTCAAATTCTGTCTCAAACAAAATAAACTCTTCAGCTCCTTAGATACACTTTGAGGGCTCTCACTTTTAAGGCTTTACACACGTTCTTCCCTCTGCCTGGAACATTATTGCTGAGTCTTGATTGCTTGCTTTTCTCAAGAGCCAAGTTCAAGCCCTGACCCGATGTCAGTTTTTGATTAAAAATGTTGACTTTGGCTTTGCTTTTTATATTAACAGTGATAAACTCCATAATTCCTTACAGCTTACAGAATGATACTTGCTTCCCCCGGGGGATTCAAAGTAATGTTTAATGTAATATATTTGAAAACAGAAAAAGGCAGATTCAATACCCTACCATTACCACCAAGATTAAAGGTAGAACAGATGTTAATCAGCTGTATTAATTGGCCATAAACTTCAATCCTACTCAGGTATTTCTTAGTGGTCACAGGCGAGCTGTAGACTAAGTTAACATGGATTTTCCTAGCTCTACCATATTTCAAAAGCTTATTAACATTTTGGCTCCGAACTTCTCTTCATGTCTAGGTTGCCAGAAACTGACAGACCATTTTGTCTAATTATAACAGTACTTGGACCTTATGATGAATTTACAGAAAATCACTTGTGAAAATGGCTGCTTAAAAAACAGGGACACAAATGCATGCAATTGAAATTAATCAGAAATATTTCTGAGTAAACATTTTACTTGAAGCCCTGTGTTCAGTCTGTGAAAAGCAAGATAAGCTCATAATTTATATCAGAGTTTACAGGATGACCTATCATCCCTGTTTGCCTTGTCTTGGGGGATGAAGGGGAGGACTCTGAGATGTATAATTTTTCAGTGGTAAATTCAGAAAGTCCCATGCAAAGCAGGATGGGTTGGTCACTTAGCTACATATCAGAATATGGGTTCATAGTGACTCCGTTTTATGGAAAGTACCACACAGTTAGTTTTGAGAAAAAATGATTTATTAAATGCTTGGATCATGTGGGCAGAGAAGAGATATCAAGACACTCACAAGCCAGGAAAATAACATGATCAAAGTCAACGTGGTGTGAAACCTTAAAGAGTGTCTCTAGAACTAGATTACCTGGGCTTGAAGATAGGTGTAGGTCAGGAGACCAGAAAATTAAGAGGCCAGTTTGAACACGCTCCAAATTCCAAGCCTGGAGGGGCCAGACCTTATTCGCTAAGTGCTTGGGTGCTAATTTTGGCTAATTTACATAATTTTGGACAAGTTTGACCAAAATGACCATATAATAAAAGTGATGTTTTTGGAGGAGTAATCTAAGCTTTGTTTTGACCTTTCTTTTCTAAGAGAATGGAGGAATCAGCAGGAAATTGTATTCATCCAGAAGACAACATCATTGCAGGCTTTGTTTTCTATTTTGTAAACAAAAGCAAGTATTCAGAAACTTGCGCTTCTTCAACAGTTGGCAATATGATAAGCTATATGGAAAACTACCAGGCTGCCTTATTTTATGTAAACTGCTTTGTGAAAATACAGATTTACATATACAAAAAATTTGAAGGTTATTTCTTGTATTAAAAGATATATTTCTTTCCTAAATTAGTGTTTAAAACAGTATTTTAAATAGTTTTAAATTTTAAAAATATTATTTGATGTATAATATGAACACTGATTTACTTAGCTATCACTTCTCTGCTTAACTGAGACCTGCAGGATCAATAGCAGTTACAGTGATGAAAAATCAGGGAATTAAAGTCCAGGTAAGGGAAATACAGGCAAAGACCCTGAGGCTAAGAGAGTGTGAAAAATTGAAGAAATTAAAGGAAGTTCTAGGTGACTAGAACATAGAAAGTAAGGTGGGGCTGTGAGAAAGGAAGCTTAAGAGGGGTGGTACAATCCTGAAGGGCATGTAGAACTGGTTAGGGACTTTGGACATCTTCCTCATTGTTTACAGGGGACTCTTAAGTGTTTTAAGCAGGAGAACCGCAACCGTAAGCTAAGGCCAGAGCCAGTTCATTGGCGTGTGACCTGTGCAGTAACAGAGGACCCAGTGTTCAGAGGGGTCCACACTTGGTTTAAGGCTCTGTTGTCGCCATCTTGGAATTCTTAATAATTTTTGAACAAGGGGCCCTGTATTTTCATTTCTGGGCCCTGCCAATTACCTAGCTGGCCCTGGCCAAGGCTCCAGGTAAATGGAGCATAGTGAATTCATGGCTACTTAGAGCTGAGAGGACCTTTTTTTTTCTGTTCATTGCTTTTTTTTTTTTTAATAGACTGTTTATAAGGGCAGTTTTAGGTTCACAACAAAATTGAGGAGAAGGTACAGAGATTCCCCATAGACCCCCTGCCCTGCCTACATCCTCCCGCACTATCAACGTCCTGTACCAAACTGGCACATTTGTTACAATATCTTCACACGCACATTGCTACCCAGCGTCTATAGTTTACATCAGAGTTCACTCTTGCTTTTGTATATTCTATAGGTTTGACAAACGTATAATGACATGTATCCACCATTATAGTAGTATACAGCGTAGTCTCACTGCCCTGAAGATCCTCTGTGCTCTGCCTGTTCATCCCTCCCTCCCCACCCTCCTTAAACCCTGGCAACAACTGCTCCTTTTACTGTCCCCATAGTTTTGCCTTTTCCAGAATGTCGTAGAGTTGGAAACTTATAGTATGTAGCCTTTTCAGTTGGCTTTTTCTCACTAATTTTTTTTCCCTGTCCAGCTTGGAGAATTCTGCAGGCCACTCTATAAGTGCCAAAGGTCGTATTTCTACTGCTTATGGAATAACTATGGGAACAGGAAGTTTTTCAGGAGCAATCAACTTTAGAGGGTTAGAGGACAAATAGACACTCCAGTGGCATGATATTCCTGGGCAATAATGTGAAGAAAGCATGGATGGAGGTGGGAATTTTTATCCTGACGTTTTCTTTAGGCAGTTTTGTGTTTCCAGATTAGTTCAAGGTATCCACAGAGTTGCCAGATCTTATCAACCAACTAGTCATTCATTGCTGATCCTAAGGAACTAAACTTGTAGAAAACTACTCGCCAAAGATATATATTAAATATAACTCCTTAGATCCTAGACAGTAAAATCATTGTGCACGCTAAACATTTGTATTTAGTGACATCACTTCTGGGGTCTGACAAAGATTAAAGGTGCAAATATGTTCTAACAGGATGCTTGTTGCCATTGAGGACCATCTTCTATCTAACCACAAATTTACCAGAGGCTCTTCAAGTCATGCTTCTCCCAAAGTGCATCCCCCTCCACTGACAGTTTCCCTTAAGCTAATGACTCCTAGCTTTCTGTGCCATTTTGGACCTTAATTCTCTCTTCTTCAAAGAAAGCAGCAACCACGTCTTTTTTGGCTTTTCTATAAATTTTATAGAATGTGTCAGAAATAGTGTCAGGCCTTTATTATTATGTGCATGTGGATTATATCATTCATATAGTATATTTCTGTGTATATTATATACTGTGAATAGTTCTGAGTGTTTTTTCTCCCTGTACAATTAAAACATGCTTGTTGCATGTTGCCAGGGCTTCATCCATATTCTTTGGCATCCTTGTTCCAATTATTGTGCACACCAGCTCCTGGGGGCTTCCATACCCAACAGCCAGTACATGTGTCTCTTTTTTGGAGGACCATCCCTAGGCTCTGGGTCCCACTACTTAGCTGGCACACAAAGAACCACAAGCTCCTGGGAATTTACTCCTCGTGGCAGGTGGGTGGGGAATGGTGGGGACAGCCAGTGACTGATTGGCATTGTGGTGCTATACATATGTGTGTGTGTATGTGTGTTGTTATAAATATTCCAGCTTCCTGATCAGATGAGTCTTGTGGGACCCACACTATCTCCCCAACTTCCCCCACTACTATGGATTGAGCCACACTTAACCTTCCCGGGATCTTGGCCTGATACCACATCTTTCCTTGGCATGTTTACTTTCCTAGTCTCACTTTCCTACTTCGCTTTTCATTCATCCTGGGAATACTTCTTATGAATCACTTTCACACAATTCTTCCTTTCAGGTCTACTTTGGGGAACCTAGTATAACAATTTGCTCATGTAAAAAATTTGCAAATCATTGAAGGTGTAAAAAAAAAAAAGAACAAGAAAGAAATCACACACCATTGTCCCATCCCAAGACACTCACTGTCTTGGGAGCTGGAGCTGGAGGAATCAGACTCTCTGATTTCAGACTATATGACAAAGCTACAGTAATCAAGACAATATGGTACTGTCACAAAAACAGAAATATAGATCAATGGAACAGGATACAAAGCCCAGAGATAAACCCACACACCTACAGTCAACTAATCTATGACAAAGGAGGCAAGGATGTACAATGGAGAAAAGACAGCCTCTTCGATAAGTGGTGCTGGGAAAACTGGACAGCTACATGTAAAAGAATGAAAGTAGAACACTTCCTAACACCATACACAAAGCAAACTCAAAAAGGATGTAAGACCTAAATATAAGACCAGACACTATCAAACTCGTAGAGGAAAGCATAGGCAGAACACTCTATGACATAAATCACAGCAAGATCCTTCTAGACCCACCTTCTAGAGAAATGGAAATAAAAACAAAATTAAACAAATGGGACCTACTGAAACTTTGGCACAGCAAAGGAAACTATAAGCAAGATGAAAAGACAACCCTCATAGTGGGAGAAAATCTTTGCAAATGATTTAACGGACAAAGGATTAATCTCCAAATCATATAAACAGCTCATGCAGCTCAATATTAAAAAAACAACCCAATCCCAAAATGAGCAGAAGACCTAAATAGACATTTCTCCAAAGAAGACATATGGATGGCCAAGTGGCACATGAAAAGCTGCTCAACACCACTGATTATTAGAGAAATGCAACTCAAAACTACAATGAGGTATCACCTCACACCAGTTAGAATGGGCATTATCAGAAAATCTACAAACAACAAATGCACTGTTGCTGGGAATGTAAATTGATACAACCACTATGGAGAACAGTATGGAGGTTCCTCAAAATACTAAAAATAGAATTACCATATGACCCAGCAGTCCCACTACTGGGCATATACCCTGAGAAAACCATCATTCAAAAAAAACACATTCACCCCAATGTTCATTGCAGCACTGTTTACAATAGCCAGGTCATGGAAGCAACCTAAATGCCCATCGACAGATGAATGGATAAAGAAGATGTGGTACATATATACAATGGAATATTACTCAGCCATAAAAAGGAAAGAAATTGGGTCATTTGTAGAGACATGGATGGACCTAGGGACTGTCATACAGAGTGAAGTAAGTCAGAAAGAGAAAAACAAATATCGTATATTAACACATATATGTGGAATCTAGAAAAATGGTACAGATGAACTGGTTTGCAAGGCAGAAATAGAGACACAGATATAGAGAACAAATGTATGGACACCAAGGGTGGAAAGCGGGGGGTGGTGGGGGGTGTGGGTGGTAGGGGGGTGAATTGGAAGATTGGGATTGACTTACATACACTAATATGTATAAAATAGGTAAGTAATAAGAACCTGCTGTATAAAAAATAAATAAATTCAAAAAAAAAAAAGGAAATCACACACCATTCTCCCATTCCAAGACACTCACTGTCAGCCTTTTTCTATGAATAAAAAATTTTTTTATTGGGGCATCTCATATAGTTCACCCTTTCAAGTATGTATTTCAATGAGCCTTTAGTAAATTTGCTAAGTTGTCTGTCCATCACCACAAATTAGTATTAGAACATTTTCATTACCCCAAGAAAACCTGTCATAGCCATTTAAATGGCATTAATCCTCGTTTTCCTCCACCCCAGCCCTTGGCAACCACCACTCTACTTTCAGTCTCTGTGGATTTGCTCATTATGGATATTTCATATAAATGGTGTCGTAAAATATGTGGTCTCTTGTGTCTGCCTTAATTTAGCATAATGGTTCTGGGGTTCAGCCATGTTGTATCCTGTATCAGTTCTTCCTTCCTCTTTATTGCCAGATAATATTTCATTGTATGGATATACCACCTTTTGTTTATCCATTCATCAGTTGGTGGATATTCTAGTTGTTTCCACTTTTTGGACTGTTATGAATAAGGCTGTTATGAAATTCAGCTACGAGTCTTTGGCCATATGTTATCAATTCTTTTGGGTATATACCTAGGAGTGCTGCGTCATATGGTAACTCTGTGTTTACGTTTTTGAGGAGCTGCCCAAATGTTTTATAAAGCAACTGGACTATTTTACAATCCATCAGTGTATGAGGGTTCTAGTTTCTCCACATCCTTGTAAAGAATTATAATATATTAATTGACCTCTAAGGGACTCTATCTTTGTAGAGGTGTGATCTAAATTTTTCTCAAATCTGAATGGATTTTTTTAAAGCTCCTTATTATCATTGCGTTCTATTTTTAAAATATCAGATCCCGGGCTTCCCTGGTGGCGCAGTGGTTGAGAGCCTGCCTGCCGATACAGGGAACACGGGTTCGTGCCCCTGGTCCGGAAAGATCCCACATGCCGTGGAGTGGCTGCGCCCGTGAGCCATGGCCGCTGAGCCTGCGCATCCAGAGCCTGTGCTCCGCAACGGGAGAGGCCACAACAGTGAGAGGCCCGCGCACCAAAAAAAAAAAAAAAAAAAAAAAAAAAAAAAAAAAAAATCAGATCCCCATCCAGGGCCTTAGAAACCTCAGAATACAGAAAGCCAGTATAATTTGTGTTTTCTCTTATTCTGTCTTCACCCTCCCTCTGATTCTCTTTTCTCTATCAGCCCGCCTCTCTATTTCTTCCAAAATAAGGCTGATTCTTAAAAGCATGCCTGATTAGTCTTGTATTTTTTTCCCTTCTCAACAGCAGCTAATTGCTTTTTTAGATTTTCATTGGAGTGTTTTGAGTGTGTCTCATCGCTGGGTTTCAGGCTGATGTACTGGGTTCTCATAAGCTAGAGATAGTTAACAGTTCACACAGATCAAGGGGGACTTGGGAAGTGAGGGCAAAAGTTTTTGCAATGAGGTAAATTTTGTTCTGCAGTCTCTTAATGAGACATCACCGCATGATTGGGCCGGTCTGGATTTTGTCACTCTCGTGTATCAACCTTTCCCCTCCAAACCAGCCTATCGGGTTCCTCATTAGATAATTTTGTTCAGACTCAGCATTTCAGCAGATAGTAACTAAATACCTTCTTTCCTTCACTCAGAAAAGCTCCCTGTTTTTATAGAAAACAAGGAGAGCTTGCTGAAATACTTCTCAGAGGCAGACTTTCCAAGTGAGTGTATTTGCCCAGGCTTTTGATATTTTAATCTATTCACAAAGTCCTAGAAATATAGTGTGTCCCTTTCTATGCAGTCTTCTGCCTGATATCCATACATGAGAAGCTGCAAAAATGGTTATAAAAGTTCTTCATTACTTAAAAGTATGGTAAAACAAACCAATATAAATTTCAGTGCACCAGATGAATATATCTTATTATCCTACATACAGATATTGACAATAAGATTACAGATAAACAACAGAATACAGGATTATTTTTTAATAACAGCTTTATTGAGATGTCATTAACATACCCAAAATTCACCCTTTTAAGGTGTACAAATCAGGGGGTTTTAGTATATTCACAGAGTTGTGTAACTGTCATAACTATCTAATTTTGAAACATTTGCATCACCCCAAAAAGAACCGCTGTGTCCTTTGGCAGTCACTCCTCATTCCTCCTGTCCTCCCCTGCCCTAGAAAACCACTAGCCTACTTTCTGTCTGTATGGATTTGCCTCTTCTGGACATTTCATATAAATGGAATCATATAATAGGTGGTCTTTTGTGACTGAGTTCTTTCACTTAGCCTAATGTTTTCAAGATTCAACCGTGTTGTAGCATGTGCCAGTACTTCGTTTCCTTTCGACGCAGAATAATCTTCCACTGTAGGGATATACCACATTTTGTTGATTGATTCATCATTCGGCAGATGGTTGGGTTGCTTCTACTTTTTTTGGCCATTAAGAACAATCCTGCTATGAACATTAGTGTATAAGTGTTCGTGTGGACATTTGCTTTCACTTCTCTTGGGTATATATCTCGAAGTGGAATCGCTGGGTCATATGGTAACTCTATGTTTAAGTTTTTTTGGAACTAACTGGCAAAGCATTTTTGCAAAGTGCCGGCACCCTCTTAAACTCACAATAATCATGGTTAGTGATGATTATCTACATTTGTAGATCAGAAAATGGTGACCCAGAGAGCTTAAAACATTTTGCCTAACCTAATAAACCAATCCTATAATCTTCAAAGTGTTAGATCATCCCAGAAATGAGGCTCTCTCAGATTCCTTTAAGAATGTCCAGCATTCCTTAAGAATGTCCGTTACCTGGGGTAATGGGTGTGTCTACCTCAGACTCTGAACATCTCAAGGGCAGTTCCATAAATGGAAAAACACACTTGTAAAAATCACACTTTTGTTTTTAAGAATAAAAAAGGTTAATTCTTTCTATGGTGAACACATATCACTTTGGAAATCAGGGAGATGGGTTAAATATATAGAAAACATCATGCCATTGAAATCATGGTACTATAAGGATTTGTTCTATTAAATATAGTTAACTGTTCTTCATTTGCTCTTTTGATGGGGGTGAAGAATCCTGTGGCCCATAGATTTTTACAGTGTTCTCCATATTAAGGGGTTAGTGTTTTCAGGAAATTCATTTCTGCTGAAAGACTCACTTTTCTAGCCCCTCAACAGCATACGTGCCCTTCTGCAGTTATTCCTAGCAGATCTCTTCTCAGGACTGACCCTATGGGAATCTGTTCTTGAAGAGAGCAAACATCCCAGATTTGTTTCCTGTTTTAAATTATTGGGAACCCATGGCTCAGAACCGTGCAATTACTTATGCTTATAACTACATTCCTATCTCCCATCCTTCTATGCCAATCTCAGTATTCTTTATTGCTGGCTGTAGTTCTTGGAACACTTTAATCGTTCTTGATGTAGGGTCTTCTTTCAGGTTACCCTCTAGGCCTATAATTATCTTACAAATTCCTTTTTTCCCTTTATTTAAAAAAATTGAAGTATAATTAATTAATAATTTTGTGTTAGTTTCAAGTATACAGCAAAGTGATTCAGTTATACATATATGTATATATATTCATTCTTTTTCAGATTCTTCTCCATTATAGGTTATTACAAGATGTTGAGTATAGTTCCCTGTGCTGTATAGTAGATCCTTGTTGTTTACCTATTTTATATATAGTAGTTTGTATATGTTAATCTCAAACCCCTAATTTATCTTCCCCCTGCCCCCGGTGTCCATTTTGGTAACCATAAGATTGTTTTCTATGTCTGTGAGTCTATTTCTGTTTTGTAAAGAAGTTCATTTGCATCATTTATTTAAATGCCGCATATATGTGATATCATATGGTATTTGTCTTTCTCTGTCTGACTTACTTTGCTTCATATGATCATCTCTAGGTCCATCCATGTTGCTGCAAATGGCATTATTTCATTCTTTTTTATGGCTGAGTAATATCCCATTGTATATATGTGCCACATCTTCTTTATCCATTCATCTGTTGATGGACATTTTGGTTGCTTCCATGTCTTGGCTACTGTAAATAGCACTGCAGTGAACGTTGGGGTGCATGTGTCTTTTCGAATTATGCTTTTCTCCAGGTATACGCCCGGGAGTGGGATTGCCGGATCATATGGCAGCTGTATTTTTAGTTCTTTGAGGAACCTCCATGCTGTTCTCCATGGTGGCTGCACCAATTTACATTCCCACCAACAGTGTAGGAGGTTTTTTTTTTCTCCACACCCTCTCCAGCACAAATTCTTATCTAGAATTCTTTTCTCTTTGACATGCATGTATTCTTCATGTGGATTACCAAACACACTGATTTAACATTTATGTAATTTTATGCCTTTACATTACATCTGCAGTCATTATAATCATACCATTTTGGAGCTGTACACACAAAGGATCAGCACCGCAAAGCAGTTTTGACAGCAAAATGGTCTGAATGTATAAGAGACCCAGGTGGGCTCTTGCTTGATAAATGAAATTGTTTATATTCCTTGAAACAGTAAGGCAATTCACAACACTCCCTCACGCAGCAGCATGTGGACACACCCTCCTCTTTGGGGTACTGTATGGGGTATGACAGAACGCTGGCCAGGAAGGCATCACTGGGGCCTGCTACTCTCTAAGGGGCTGATAAACACTCCAGAGGATGAGGATAAATGCCCAAGGGATGGAATCTGTTTTTGCCTCTGAAGCTGGTCACATTGGCAAAATATCAATTATTTGGCAGACTAGACCGGAATAGCCAAAGTGAGTAATTCAGCGTGTCTCTTTTGTGGGGTTTTAGTGGCTGACATGCTTGCATTCAATGATTATTCATCAAAATAATCACCACAATTAAGAGACTTTCATTTTTGTGAAATTCTTATATGGATCTGGCACATTTTTTTAAAACAGCTAATATTTTTCTAATTCTATTCTATTCTATTTATTTATTTATTGGTCTGCATTAGATCTTCGTTGCTGCGCGCAGGGGCTGCTCTGTGTTGTGGTGCACGGGCTTCTCAGTGTGGTGGCTTCTCTTGTTGCGGAGCACGGGCTCTAGGCACGTGGGCTTCAGTAGTTGTGGCACGCGGGCTCAGTAGTTGTGGCTCACGGGCTCTAGAGCGCAGGATCAGTAGTTGCGGTGCACGGGCTTAGCTGCTCCGCGGCATGTGGGATCTTCCAGGACCAGGGCTTGAACCCGTGTCCCCTGCATTGGCAGCGGATTCTTAACCACTGTGTCACCAGGGAAGTACCTGGAACATTTCTTATTAATTTTATTCTTCAGTACTTTATAGATTTAGTTTTGTTTGTTTCTTTGTTGTTTTCCTTATCTAGATGAAATCTACTTTTCCATGATGTTTTCAATTTGGTTATTGATGGCATACAGGAAATCTATTAATTTGTATGTTGTTCTTATATCCAGTAACCTTATTGCTTTTTTGGTATCAATTCTAATAAACTTTAAATTCACAGGGTTGTACTTCTAGGTAGGAAATCATTTCTTGCCAATAATAGCAGTTTGGCAGTCCTTTTCCATATTTAAGGCTCCATTTTGTCTTCTTGTCTTATGTATTAATGAAGACTTTTGGTACAGTGTTGAATACGGGCATCTTTGCCTTTGCTCCAGGGAATAATGGGACCACTTCTAACTTTCTACTGTTAAACTAGGATGATTTCTAACAAGTTTTGGTAGATACCCTTGACCAATATAAAGCAGTTTCCTTCTATCTTGATTTATTAATAGTTATATTTTTCTTTTAATCTGGGAAGTCTTTGACATTTTGTAAAATATATTTTAGCATCTGTTGAGATGACAATGTTATTTTCCTCGTCCTTTAATATAAATACATAGAGAATTCCATTAATAGCTGTCCTAATGTTGAACCTCCTTGAATTCCTGGGATAAAGCCTACTTGATCATGATTTATTATTATGGAGTTTTTTATTTACTTAGCTTTGTAATCATTCTCCATTAAAAAATACTTATTGGCTGAGTATACAAAAATATCTAATGAACCATGAAGTTGTTTGAATTTATTAGCAGGGAATACAAATAGACTAGTTTTCTAGTTCACTTTTCTTCTGAATAATTGCATTCCATGCAGACATGAGCGGTAGAATTAGACTGTAAAAGAGGAATGATTTCTTGGCTTCGTAGACCATGTTCTTCCTGGTAATTCATTGGATGTCGAACATTGAGTGGCCTGTATGGCTTCTTTTGTATGTTTAAACAACCTGTTCAAGCTCACCTAAGTTGCGACAAGCATCACTTACTGACAAAACTCTTTTCTGAGCTTGTAGAAATGATTATAACCATGAAATTTACTTGATTTAAATGTGTTGCATTAATCTTTGCCCAGTAATCTCTAATTGCAGAAGCTATAGCTTTTTCTTCTATTATTCGCCAAGAGTAGTTAGGAAGGTGTTGTAGTTCAGAATATCAACTGTCTAGTTTCACACCCAAGCTCTGCCATTAACTGGCTGTGAAAACCTTAATTCTTCGTTTCATCATTTTAAAAATGGGACATTTTAAAACACCTTATGGCTTATTGTGAATATTAAATGAGTAAATATAAAACACTTAAAATAGTACTCAGAGCATGGTGAGTATTATATATGTGTTAGCTGCGATTTTAAATAATCAAATCAGAGTTTTTAATTTGGCAGGAGTTTTGCTACAGATACCAGTATCTTATGATCACACATGAGAAATTTTTTTCTTATATATGACTCATAGAAACATATTCCATGTGGAATTTGACTAGTCCTTTACTCATTCAAGGCGTTTCTGAAAATAGGCAGTTTTGTTTGACTAAGTGTTTTTCCAATAAAGAAGGGCTGGCTGATTTTTCCAAAGTACTTTACATTTTGGAAAATTCAGAAAAATGAGGTTGAAGCTGATTATCAGAATAAGCCATTCTATCTACCGATACAAAGAGAAAAATCATTAAATACTGGCCACCTATAATCAACAAGCAAGGGGGCTTGGAGAAGACGAGTCCTGAGTGGCAAGGGATAACCCCACCTCTCACTGCTCCCAAGAAGGCTCTTCTACCACCTATGTGTGGACTAGGTTAGGTAACACTTAGCCGAAGTATCTTTTGGGTGATGAGAGAGAGAGAGAAAGAAAGAGAGAGAGATTAAGGGATTGAGATTGTGTGCAGGCTCTGTTCCCAGACTGACTTCCTGGGTTCAGATCTGAGCTTCACCACTGCTCACCAGCAAGTTGACCTTGAGTATGTTTCCAACACCTCAGTTTTCTTATCTGTAAAATGGTGATGATTATAGTAGTTAACTCTCAGGGCTGTGGGGAGAATTTCAAGGGAAAATTCCTGTTCAGGACCAACATAGGACCCTGCACACAGGAAGTGCTCAATCCGTGATGTGTCGTTTAACACAAAAGCATTTGTTATCAGTTCTCTTTGTTCTACTCAGGGGGTCACCATATCTCCAGCTAGGCTCATGTTATATATGGAAGTTTGGCGGCCGTGGAATTCACTGTTCTTTTTTTTTTTTTTCCAAAACAATTCATTGGTTTTTAGTATATTCACAGTATTCACAGATATATGCAACCATCACCACAATCAATTTTAGAACACTTTGATCACTTCAAAAAGAAACCTCATATATTTTAGCTTTCAACCTCCCTCCACACACATCCCATCCACCTAATTAGCCCTACGTAACCACTAATCAACTTTCTGTCTCTGTAGTTTTGCCTGTTCTGGACATTTCATATAAATTGAATCATATAATATTTGGCGTTTTGTGACTGGCTACTTTCATGTTCTTTAATATTTTCATGATTCATCCATATTGTAGCAAGTGTCAGGGCTTCGTTCTTTTTTATGGCTGGATAATATGCCACTGTGTGGGTGTAACACATTTTATCAGTTCACCGATTAATGGACATTTGGGTTGTTTCTACATTTCGGCTATTAGGAATAACACTGCAGTCAATGTTTGTGTACAGGTGTTTTTCTGGACGTGTTTTCAGTTCTCCTGGGTATGTACCTAAGAGTGAAGTTGTTGGTTCATATTCCATGTTAGGAACTGTCAGACTATTTTCCACAGTGGCTGCACCATTTTACATTCCCCCCAGCAGTGCACGAAGGTTCCATTTTCTCCACATCCTCTCCAACACTTATTATTACCTTTTTTGTTATAGCCATCCTAGTGGGTGTGAAGTAGTATCTCATTGTGGCTTTTACTTGTACTTCCCTAATGATTAATGATGTCAAACATCTTTTCATGTGCTTATTGGCAATTTATGTATCTTCCTTGGGGAAATGTCCATTCAGATTCCGTTTTTTTTTCAGTTGAGTTCTTTTCAATTATTGAGTTGCAACAACTGATCAGTTTTATTGAGCTCTCATTCTCTGATAGATCGCTGCTGCTCACACATCTGTGTACATAGGTCTCCTGGGGCCCTGGTTAAAGTGCAGATTCTGCTTTACTAGGTCCCGTGTGGGACCTGAGAGTCTATATTTCCCATTAGCTCCTAGGTGGTTAGTTCTGCTGTCCATGGAGCCCACTTGAGTATAAAACAAAGATACTATTTCCAGGGGCTTAATTTCCTCCACAGCGTGAAAGAGCTGTAGGAAACACAAGTTCGGAAAGGAAGCTGGAAATGAAAAAATGCTATTTAATGAGGTTAATTGTGAACACTAGGGGTTTGTTCAAATGAGTTGCTTTTTTGGTAGCCATCACCCTTATAGATTCCTCACTTACCCTACAGGACATATTGTTTCACTTCTGAGGGGATGTTTCTGGCGTGCAATGTGTCGTAGCGGCAGTTAAGGCTAGTTGCAGCGGCTGGTGGTATAATTTGCAGGCGCTTTCTATTCTGCTGTTGACACATTAAAATGGAAAAAATGAGGCCAGGAATGGTTTCTCTGGGAATGCACATACATGGTTAGAGCTCATAATAGACCTGTCAGCATCTTCTTCTCTGCCCCTCCTCGGGGGAGCTTTTGTCTCCTGACACAGTTTTGAAAGAGGCTTTCACAAGTGCTGGGTCTCGTACCTTTTACAGTAAAATATTTGCCCAGATGAAGTAATCTTCTTCGGAATTTGAGATTTCTCTCTGAAAATACAGCTAAACCCGTAAGCTGCGAAGAATCATAATAATTTATCTAGAGATACCTTTTAGGCAGCTGGAAGCACTGGGGAATTTTCTGGATTGTAGGTTTAGGGGCATTAGGCGGGCCTTTGGGAATTTGCCATGTCCTTAGGTGAGAGGGACTGTGGAAGGTGGGTTCATTTATAGAGTTCCTTAATCAAGATCTTATTTCTGGGACCTTTTAATAATTAACATTTATTGTACACGCATTGATGAAATTGGAAAATATTTACTCTGAAGTAATATGACTATAATTTTTAAATTTAGCTTAAATAATAAAGTTTTCATTTATAATGTTATACTACAGTAACACTATAGTATTACTATACAGATAATACTGTGAGGCTAAGGATTTGTGACCTTGTCTTTATTCCTTAGTTTAGAAGGCAAGTACAGATGCTCCGTAATCAGTCCTTGAAATTGTTTACTTTTTCCAAGTGGGCCCATGATTGTCCAAATGTTTCTCTAAGGAAAGTCCCCTCGAATAGAGGCAGCATCTTCAATCATGAAAGCAAAAGAGATCTTCCATATGCACAGTCAGCACTGAAGTGATAACCCTCCATTTGTGAAGTACTATCTCCTTATTTAGAGGATGGAATCTCCACATTCTTATTCGCCAGCTGGCCTTAGGAGATTGGAGATAGAGGCAGCAATGCCCATGCCTGGTTGCTGAGACCCTAGGACCTCCTCTGTCCTGAGCACAGCAGTGCTGCCTTTATATCTTTTTCATACTGAACCTCCACTCCTTCCTTTAAAAGTGTAAAAATGCCCTGTCCTCCTTCCGTTCCTTCTGCTCCCTCCTCTCCTTCCTTTCTTTCTGTTTTTCCTTCACATTTTAGTGAGTACACTCATACATGCTAGAGAACATGCCAGACATTAGAACATAGTGTTCCCTTGAGGCGGTGATCGTGGTGTGGTCCTCGAGATGCTCATTAAGCTGTAGACGATAAAGGAGGAAACGCAGGTGTGGGCAGAAAGATGATGAGTTCTGTTTTGGCTGCATTGATTTTTAAGATCCAGGGAGCCATTCAAAACAACGTGCCTCCATATATACAATGGAATACTACTCAGCCCTAAAAAGAAACGAAATTGAGCTATTTGTACTGAGGTGGATGGACCTAGAGTCTGTCATACAGAGTGAAGTCAGTCAGAAAGAGAAAGACAAATACCGTATGCTAACACATATACATGGAATCTAAGAAAAAAAAACGGTCATGAAGAACCTAGGGGTAAGACAGGAATAAAGACACAGACCTACTAGAGAATGGACTTGAGGATATGGGGAGGGGGAAGGGTGAGCTGTGACAAAGCGAGAGAGAGGCATGGACATATATACACTACCAAACGTAAGGTAGATAGCTAGTGGGAAGCAGCCGCATAGCACAGGGAGATCAGCTCGGTGCTTTGTGACCGCCTAGAGGGGTGGGATAGGGAGGGTGGGAGGGAGGGAGACGCAAGAGAGAAGAGATATGGGAACATATGTATATGTATAACTGATTCACTTGGTTATAAAGCAGAAACTAACACACCATTGTAAAGCAATTATACCCCAATAAAGATGTTAAGAAAAATAAAAACAAGGTGCCTCATAGGTTGCTGTGAAGCTGAAAAGAGAGATTGAGAGCTAGAGAAAGATTTGGGTTGCCTTGATCAATAGGCTGAATCTAACAAAATGAATTATAACAAGGATAAATAAAAATTCTTAAAGGTAAATGCAGAAAAACCACCTGGATAGAGGGCATACAAGTTAAAATAAAAGTATGTTATGTGTTTCAACTGAGAGTAAGTTGGCAGTAGAAGCTAACTTGTTGAGGCGATTTCCAAAAGAATAAAAATTTTCTTGGATTACATTAACAGAAGTATAGCGTCTAGAATTAAGGAGGTGATAGTCCTGCTGTATTTTAGGCTGGTTAAGACTACAATTAGAATAATGCATTTAGTTCTTAGGTCATGAGCTGTACAAAAATAGGGGGAAGGCTAGATTTGGCCTGTGGCCTGTAGTTTGCCAACCCGTGCTCCACAGACTTCCGTTCCACCAAACAGCTGCTCATTACATCTAAGGCTACTTCTAGGTGTGTGATCTTGGCCAAGGTTGTTAGGACGATATTAATACTCACGTCAGAGGGTTACTATGAAGGTTAAATGCGGAAGCACATGTCAAGCCCTGGATACAGCACCTGACACATTGTAGTCTGAGATGCTAACTAAATGGAAGCCGCCGTCAGTGCTCTTCTTTAGTCATGTGACCTTGGGTACCGTCTCCACCATTCTGGGCCTCTGCTTTTCTGCAAAGGGATATGGTCGAATAAGGTGATTCCAGAAGTCACTTCCTCGTCACAGCAAGCGCCTGAGAACACCTGAGAACTCTTCCTAGTGCTGTCTCTCTGGTCATGGGAGCACACTGCCATCACAGGGCAAGCCAGAGGTGTCAGTGACTATGGGAGCTACTCAGATGGTGATGGTTGGCCAGTTGGTAGGCAATCACCTGTCTTCTGAGATAAGTGCGAAGCATATCTGCCCTGTATCGTAGAGTCTCCCTGCAGGACTGAGCCTCACTTGTCCTTGCTGGTGTCTGCCTTGCGAGCTCACATTTTATTGGCTTCTTTCCCTTCCCTGCCCCACTTCTGCTCTCCCCTACCAGTGTTTTCTGGTGTTACCTCCTGCACTAGCAGAATAATGGCCCCTAAGAGATGTCTGTGTCCTGATCCCGAAGCCTGTGAATCTGCTACCTGGCACGGCAAAGGGACTTTGCACATGTGGGTTAAATTAACGATCTGGAGCTGAGAGTGGCCTGAATTATCCAGGTGGACCCAGTATAGTCACTAGGGTCCTTACGGGTGAAAAAGGGAGGCAGAGCGTTCAGATTCAGAAAATGAGAGATGACAGAAATAGAGTTTTGAAGATGCTATGCCGCTGGCGTTGAAGACAGAGAAGGGGCCACAGACCGAGAAATGCAGGTGACCTTCTCGGAGCTGGAAAAGGCAAGGAAATGGATTCTCTGTTAGAGCCTCCAGAAGGAATACGGCTCTGCCCACACCTTGATTTTAGCCCAGGGAGACCCATTTTGTACTATGACCTCCAGAATTGTAAGATAATACCTGTGTAATGTTTTGACTCGCTACATTTGTGGTAATTGGTCACAGTAGCAATAGGAAACTGATAACCCTCCTAAATGAACTATTTGCCCACGAATCTTTGCTTCAGCCTCTACTTCTGGGGTAACCCAAATTAAGACACTTCCCAATCTCACATTGTGTGCTTCCTTCCATTTCACTTAAAATGTCAGTGCTTTTCAGTTGTTAACTGGGCATGTAGTTACTGTGTACTTCTCTCTGCTTGGTGTTGCTCTAAGATTAGTCATAAAGATGAAATGAACTCAGCTCCTCCCTGCAAGGAGCTTACAATCTAACGGTGGAAAAAAGCTACAAATAATTCTAGCATGTGCCTATTTAGTGCTTTTTCTCTCAATAGTCACATAACCGTAAGTATTTCTTTTCATAGCATAAGTGTTTATTAAGCATTCACTATGAACATTGATCAAAGCAATAGCGTATATACGTATGTGCCATAGTCGCTGCCAACAAAAAAGCAAATTCTCAAATCTAATTTTCAATAAAATGACAGTATCCCCCTAAAAGAGGCCAATCTCATTTTGTCAGTAGACAAAAAAAGGAGAACAAGGAGTTCTAAGTGAAAACAATGCAGGGATCCCATTTTAGGGAAACTGAAGCACTGATTTCACCTTCTAGTTCCCATAAAAAGCGTGGAAAGTTAATTTTGTTCCCAAGAAAATTCAGTGTCGTTTAGCTCCTGAACCAGCAACACAGTTAAGAAATTATAATCCACTGCAGCATTTTGGCTGTGAAACGTATCGAAAGTTGAAGTCGGACGCACAGATATGAGTTCAAATTCTGGATCTGTCACTTCATACAGTCATGTGATCTCGGGCAGAAATGTAACTGCTCTGAACTGCATCTGTTAAATGAGGGTAGTGATGGGAGCCTCCAAAGCTAGTTGGCCTATGGAGGCCAGCCTTTCTCTGTTTCATACAGTTGGTCATTTAGAAGAGTAAGCTTCTCCAACCTTTTAGGCTCAAATTCTGGAATCCTGTTCCTTTCATTTCCACGGGCATAACTGACATTCTGTCCCAGCCCCCCTCCCCTTTCTTGCCAAAAAAAGCAGCAGTCAAAAGTATCCAACATGTGCTAACACTTTGATTCTAAAGGTGTATGGTCTGCCTTCCAGGTCATCACAGGTGTAAACTTTAGTAAATGTTTCACTGATGCATAACGTGTCGCTTGTTTTTCCAACCACTGATATTGTTTAGCTCTCTGCCTGTTACCTGCTGGCTAGGCCAGTTCTACGCACTATAGTATCAGGTCTCGGTTATGGCAGCCCCTCACGGTAAAGTCCATATGTCTCTACTAGGCTGGCTAATTGCTGTAACAAAAAGCTAACTGCTAGGACAAACAACCTGAACATCTCTGTGGCTTAACACAGCAAAAGTTTATCTTTTTGGTTGGCGTTGGAATTGATTCGGGCATTTGAAGGGCAGACTTCCACGCAGGCATTCGAGGACTCAGGTTTCTTTCACCTTGTGGTACCTCCATGTTCAACCTGTGTGCTCCATGGAGTGGCATGAGAGAGTGGCAAATCCCAATGAGCCTGACCTGGAGGTGACACGCATCAGCCCTGCCTCCATGCCACTGACCAGAACTCGATCATGTGGCCCCATCTCAGCTGCAAGGTGGGGGTGGGTTCGGGAGATGTGGACCCCTGGCTGAGCACACATTCTTAGTCGTCAGCTTGCCATCTCTGCCTCCAAGTGCTTCCCTCACAATGTTGCTATGTGGGTTAAAGTGCAAAATACATGGACGTTCCTTTTAGAGTACGAAGTGTGGCATAAATGAGAAGGATTGTTTTCTTCAAAGAAACCTTGTTACCCATTGTGATTGGGTTCTTCTGAAGACAGTTAGGTACCTAATAAGTTAATGGGGTTTAATGGACCTGAGCCCTAATCACCAGGTATTAACACTGCTCTTATGGGAAAATGTCTACCCAGTCCCAAAGCACTGGCCTAAGATCAGCTCCTGGAACTCACTTCATAAGTTAGTAGCTTTCTCCGTAAGCTTTGTAGAGTGCATGTTCATTTTGAGTTAATTTCTCCTGTATCATAGTTTAATTCAAATTTGTACGTGTGGTTTTATGTAATTTCATGTCCTGTCTGTGTTAAAGTGTGATTGTCCCTCAACCTTGACTTCCAGAGTCATTAGTGACATTTACTGACTGCCTACTCTATGTCAGGTACACTCTAGGCATGCTAAGTACATTCTCATTTTAATCCTCCTGATAACTCTACAAGGTATGTGTGGTTACCTCTATGTGATTATTGAGAAAACAAACTCCGAGAGGGTAACTGTATTAGTTTTATACTGCTGTGTGACAAATTACTGCAAACTTGTGTTCTGTACTGGAGGCTCTTGGGAGAGGGTCACTTCCGAGCTCATTCACGTTGTGGGCGGAACTCAGTTTCTTGTGGTTATAAGACTGAGGTCTCTGATGCCTTGCTCGCTGTGGCCGGGGGTCTTCCTTAGCTTTGAGAGGTCATCAGCATTTCTTGCCTTGTGGTCCTTCCATCTTCAAAGCCAGAAGTTACAAGTCAAACTCTTCTCATGTTTCCAGTCTCTCTGACCTCTTCTGCCTTTTAAAGGACTCATGTGATTAGAGTGGGCCCATCCAGATAATCTCCATATCTTGAGGTTGACTTGGGACTTTAATTTACATCTACAAAATCCCTTCTTAGTAGCATCTAGATTACCCATGGGACGGGAATCTTGGGGAGCCATCTTTAGAATTTGCCTGCCACAATAACTAAGTTGCCTGCGTTCGCCCAGCTAGAGAGTTGGGAGGCAAGGACTTGGAACTCAATCTATCTCGCATTGAAGTCTATGCCTTTTCCATCTACCAGGCTGCCCCTCTACAGAAATGAGTCGTGGGAAATACCCAAAGAGAATGTCCTAGAAGGAAAGCCCAAGCCCAATTCCTAAGCTAGAGGCATATAATTTAAATGATTCTTACATTTAAAATTGTAGATTCAATGTTTTAAAACTGTGTGTCAAAGTAATACTGGCTCTTTCCAAAATGCCACCACCAGAGAGATGGTACGAGTGTGGGCTACATAGATCTAGATAAATTCCAAGAGCTGCCACTTCCTCACTCAGAAACCCTAAGCCTCAGTTTCTGCACTGTAAAATGGGGATAATAATAGTATCTTACAATCACATTGAGAACTGAAACAATGACACTTACATAATGTTTATCATAGTTCCTGAGGCTCTGTAAACACTCAGTTGCTAACCATCACCATCATCGTTGTGGTGTTGCCATCACCAACTTTCAGCCCAGATGGCAACTATGTATTAAACATATTAGCCAATATTTACAGTTTCATATCAGTAACATATAAAATAAATCATGTTCATTTTATCAAATGAGCAGAAAAAGTTATTATGCCTATGATCTCACTTTTAGCTTGCATTTGCTTCTGAAATCTCAGCTGCAGATTAGCGAACGTAAGTGGTAATTTTTTGGTCTGTTAGAGACTCAGAAATTAAAGAGGAGGATATGTTTTTTTCTGCTCTTCCTATAATTTAGAGTTTGTCCACTTGGTTCTGATTCTGCCAATAACTTAAACGGATATAAATTTCATGTCAAAACTCATGAGACGTATTGCCGCTTTCAGAGCCCTCCTCTCACCTTGCCCTTCTCCTTTTCCCTCTTGATGCAAGACCCATTATTGGAAGGTCTCTAACATGTTTCATTTTACTTTTACTCCAGACTCGAGCTTGCTGTAAACAAGAAATTCATTTTTAGTTTTTTGCTCTGCATTTTATTCAGAGCTTTTCTTTTCTGCATTTTCACCACATTCCTAAGCTTCTGTTAAGCCAGCTTTTTAAATGTGAGAGAAATAAATGTCATGGAATGAAGACTTGTGGCAGCCAACAGAAGTGCCTGTTGAGTCCTCTGTGGGAGGCAGCTTGAGACCCCGGATGGTTTAAGCAGACATATGAATGAAGGACTACGAAGGACAGAGATATCAGGAGGAACCCCCAAGACTGTTTATACCAACATATGCTGAAGAAAATGTGGGGCTACCCAGACCTCAATTAGGATGGAGGATGTGGTTGGGAGAGGCCACCATGGTGCAGACATCCGTGCATTCCAACTTCTGTGGAAGTCAGCAGTAGAAATGCTCAGTGGTACAATAGTGTTACAATTGGTGCCAGAGTCAGCGCCTTGATTTTGATCACCTTATGAGGATTCCATGTGTTATTAAAATGTAAGAGGACAGGAATTTCTAATTAACAAAACCTTTTGAAATCCTTCTAGCCTTGCCACCTTCTTTCAACACCTAAACTAGCCATCTGGGACATCCTTTACAAAGTAACATGCCTCTTTTGCCTCACAAGTTAACCTTTTACTATTCTCATTGTCTAAAACAGGGTTTCTCAACTGTGACACTGTTGACATTTGGGTCCAGGTAATTCTTTGTTGCCCCCTCCGCATTCACTCTACACCTGAAGGCTGCTTAACGGGAACACCTGAAACTCTGCACCTGAGGGCTTTTTTTTTTTTTTCTGACAAAGGGGAGTTCTGGGGAGTTAATGGCTATGAAGGCACCCCTCAACCAGTGATGGATGGGGAGTTTGTGGATAGTTGCTCCAGCGTCCTAGTTCCTCAACTGGAACAACTCTGAGGAATGTTTTACACTGTCTCCCAGCATTGCCCAGTGGGATCGAGCTCCAGTGCCCACAGAAGTAACTGGTTTGATAACACAACTCTATTGATTTCTTTCCCTTCTCTGACTCACCTCCCAAATAAACTATTTACACTCAAATCCTTGTCTCAGGGTCCACTTGCAGGGGAATCCAAACCGAGACGCTGTGTTCCAAACATGGCAATTCAATATGTTTAGAGAAATCTTGAGCTAATTTGCAGAGATTTGCCCATGAAATGCTGTTGATCAGTGTTGTCACCAAGTGCTCTAAGGACTACATTCTGGGTGGGCCAGACTGCACTGGGGACGGGTGTGCACCGATGTGTATGTCTCTGATGATGTGGACATTGTTATTTCTCGTGGGTTTGTTCTGAGTAAAGCTTTTGGGAACTGTGTTTTCCCACAAGTTCCACAAATGTTTCCACATTTTAGAAATTGTTTGAGCATGCTCTAAGCCATGACTCTGAAAGTCAAACAGTTTGGCTGGTGATATTATTTTTAAAGAAACAAAAACAGTTTTGTTTTGTTTTTAATTTGGGCTTTTGTTATGCTTTGCAATCTTTTTCTGCCCTAAAGGCCTTAACTTCCTTTGTTTGGTGCTTTGCATAATGCTCATGGAGGTATTTCATAGGCATTTTTGTATGGATGTGATTGCAATGAATTTTTACTGGTAATAATTTGCATTCTAAAGCTCTTATACATGTAATGTTTCATTTAATCCTCACGCATACCCTGAATAATAGGATTATCGTCACAGTTTAATGAAAGAGGAAACCAAGTTCCAGAGAGTTTAAGGGAGTTTCTGTTTAGTACTTTATCTAGTCCTGAATTAAAATAAAATTTTCATTAATGTAGTCTGCATTCTGCAAAGACGTAAAGGAGGAGAATGTAATCTCCAAGGGAAGCATGATGTATCTTAGCAAAGCTGTAGGATGTGGGGAGCTTGGGGGTGAAAGGATATAGACCTCAGCCATGGCCCTTTCGGTTTTTTAATTGGCCATATTCTCCTGGAGGGGAGAGAAGCAAGCACTCTGCTAGCCCGCTTTGATAAAATGAACGCTAGTGAGGCAGAGACTAAAGCAGCATTTTCCCAGGTGCGTTTCTCACCTCCCGGAAATCTCCTTCATTATTGCCTTCAGTCTCCAGTGGCTTCTCAGCATCATTAAAGCTGTAGTCCATCTTTTCTGCATTACCAGCCAGGAGACCGCAGGTACCACTGTGTTGGTTCGCACACTGTCTTGCTTGCCTTAAATTTGTACCTGGGGTGTAGAGGAAGGGCATCACTATTTAAAATATCAACATGGGATCTTGAAGTCAGGTCCGAAGCTAGTAGCCTCTGTTCCTGTCAGTAATTTGAGTCTTGCCACTGATACCCAGCTCTGAGTCTGAGTCCCCACGGACAGTTGCCATCCCTGATGCTGAGCTCGGCCGGATTTCCTGAACCTTTGCCAGTTGCTCACTGTTGGTGCCCAAGTTGCTCCTGTGGAGCCCAGTTAACTCGCTTCGCCCTTCCCCCAACAGGGAACCCCAGTTATGACTCAGCCATTCTGCACTAACCAGGATTCAGGTGGGAAAACAGAAAACCCTTAGATGTTTCAAAAAGAAAGCGACTTAATACAAGAGTTAGAGGCTTACTAAAGAATTGAAAAGGACTGCAACTAGCATTCTAGAAATTAGGAAGATAGTACCTATAAGAAAGCACCACTGACAGTCTCAGCTACCTGCTGTACCTGGAAGGACCTGGCAACACCTCCAGTTGGCGTCTGCCAAAGCCTACACACCTGCTTGCCACTTCCTTTGTTTAGTGCAGGGCTTTGTATAATGCTCACGGAGGTACTGGGCGTTGGCTTCTCTTCTGCCTTGTGAGTGTGTCTCATTTGTGTGGCCTCACTCTGAACTGTGATGGCAGGGAGTCTAGAAATTGTAGCTCCTAGACTTCTAGCCCCTGGGATACAAGGAACAGCATAAAAGAAAGAACATGTTACTGAGTAGCTTACTGATAGTTCAGGCCATATTCTGTCTCTAGAAATTTTCTGAAGCTGATTTGTTAGCCTGGGGCATTCAAAGAATGTGATTTCTCCAAAATTGAAGGTGCTAAGGAAAATATTTATGATCTGGGACAGGCCAATAGAAAAGGGAGAACTCAACTGGAGACGTGGCGGCCCTCAAAATTAAGGTTCTGCCATGGTTGTTGATGTGAAATAGGAATATACTGGGACTTATGCTTCAAGCAGAGCTACCAGGAAAATTGGGCAACTTTGTACCCATGTCCTTCCTATGCATAGTACAGTTGTACTCTGAGATTTCCTTACTTTCTGGTAGAATATGTTGTGCACTTTAATCAGCTGGCTGGTGTCTATTCTACTCCTGTGTGCTGAGGTCAGAATCTTGGATAAGTCTGCTCATCCAGGGACAGGCCTTGGAGAAAGTCTCCAAGAGGCAATGAGAATTGGCCAGAGGGTCATCCCCGGACACCTGTTCCATCCAACCAGTCCTACAGGGTATGGGACCTGGCCAGTAGAACCATTGTTGGGGATGTTTTTAGTGGTATATTCTACTTGTCATCTGATTCACAACATTTGCTTCCAGAAGCTGTGCTTTTGGCCTGGGTACAAGACTGGAAGGCTGAAGTATCCATGAAATTGACCTAATGCTGTTTAAAAATGTTACTGCATGTTACAACTGATACAGTCTGATTTATTCCTCATAAAATGCTAGTAGTCGGTTTTCTATTCATCACAATGTAAAATAGTCTTTGTACATTCATGGTTAGGTTTTGTGAAGGAATTTTACTCTATTTAGTGAATTAATAATAAACATCCAACTATGATGTTTTTTTTTCTTGAGAGCACATTAATAAAACCAGAACTCTGTAAAAATAAATTGTTCTTTTGTATAAGACAAATAAAAGGTACTCTACCTAAGCATCTAGGGACTCCTGATTTAATCCAACTAAACATTAACTTCAAATATTCTGAATACCTTGATATCTAATACTGCTACTCTATTTCTTATAGAAAATTTGTATTAGAATTATAATAAATCTTATTCTGAAGATTTAAAAAAATTCTGATTGCAGAGTACTTCACAGATACATATATATGTATATATATAATATTGAAATTTTGTTTCTTTGATAATGATTAGCAAGCAAACAGAAAGGCATAACAACAATAATGAAAGTATTAAAATTGAAGACTATTTTCCAAAGTAGATACAGTTAATTAATTGGAAGCTGTATTTTTTTCTTCTCTCTCTATGTTGGAGATGTCCCTTAGTTACACTGAACACTGGTTTATTGTCTTTTCTTGCTATCTATCATCTTATAATTTTTCTTCGAGTAAAAACACCTTTTAGGCTTCATATGATTTTTCTGTTGACAATGATAAGATAATATGTAAACAAAATTTTTTATAAGAGAGTAGGTTTGGGGGCTGCACCTGACTCTTTATGACCTTTAAAAAATGATGTTTTAGACCTTTAGACTAATCACAAATAAGAATGCTAAGAGACGTATTACAGAAACTGAGGCCTGCAGGAAATCATTCTAAGCTAATCAACAATGACTTATCAAAGGGTATTATTTTTCAGTTGTAGGAGAAGCCAAGAATACCAGTATTTGTTCCAGAATTTAACTTCACCTTGATTTAATGTGTAAACAGAAATGTGAATTTATGCCAGTTCCTTTTAGACTTAAGTTGTGACATGAAATTAGGAACTGGTAACTAATCAAGTTCCTAACTATTACAAATGAGAAATATGTGCAAAGTGTGTTTCCAATCTTTGTATAAATGCATTATTGTTCTGGCTCATGGGAGTATCTTTCTGATTAATTAGTGGGTGTGTACTTATCTGTGTGTGCATGCATGTAAGAGAGAAATGCTCACTCCTCTTTGTTAATGTGCTTCTGATTATATACATCTTGTGGATTTCATAAAACTGAAAATTAGCTGAGGAGAAGAATAATGCTCAGTTTTCTTCAAGATACATTTCCATAATGCCTGCTCTCTGACCCATGTTATTTATATACCTGAACATCTTTATTGTTATTAAACTGGGTTCTCTTGTGTTTTTAAATTAAGAGGATATTCTAACTCTTGGCTCACTTAATTACAGTTGGTAAATAATTTCTTCAAGGAATTTTAGTAGTGAAATTACTTATTTAAAATAATATGTTCATTTCATATCTTTTTTGTTTTCTTACGAGTTTTCTAATAAAAGAGCATTTTTTTCTCTCTTCCTTCTTTTTAGCTCAATCCCTTTTAAAAATGATATTAATATGTGGCCATAAAGATGCATTTATCCCAGGTGCTCAATGGTCATTACATTTTTTTAAGTAACTTTTACTTGATGTGGGTTTTCTCCCCAAAGCAGAAATTAGTCAGTCCAATGCACATGGCATAGAAATTTCACAATTAAGCAATTAAATTAGAAGTATGACAGTTGGCATGTGTTCAAAGTAATAAAGTTCCAAAAATAGAAAGTGAATCAAATTAACATAAAGGCATTAACTTTTTCTGGGTGGCGTGAGTTTGCAAAAGTCTTGAGTAATTAGATTTGCTTATACTCAAAATAGTCAGTGAACCTTGAGTGACACTGCATTTCAAAGGTGGAAGCCAGAGGGAAGGTCGCTGTTGGTATCGGAGTGGCAAAAAAAGAAGAGATTTCACTTCATTTTTTTTTCGGAGCTGTTAGGAAATTTGGGTTGGCCAAATATAACTTTATTTCCCTTAGAGTAGCCAGCCTTGATTTTATTTAACGTATCAACTTTTAAAAATATTATTTCATTTTTATATACTTATTAATGTTGAACAGCTCATATGTATATATGGTTAAAATAATTGAGATGGTACACAATAGTATGTGCCTTTTAAAGGTCTCCCTCCGATCTCAATCCTGCGTCTAACATTTCACTTACCCAGAGACAACTGAGGACCAGTTTCTTTTAATCAAATCAAAATTAAATTGTGCTATAATTGACATATAACATTATATTAGTTTCAGGTGTACAACATAATGATTTAATATTTGTATACATTGTGAAATGATCACCATAAGTCTAGTTAACATCCATCACCTTCCATTTTCTTGCATATATTTACATTCTTCCTGTGATGGTATACACATTTGTAAGCATACATGTCTCTCTTCTCTCTCTCTCTCTCTCACACACACACATACACACACATATACACCCA
The DNA here is from genome assembly GCF_964270905.1 of Leucopleurus acutus. Classification (NCBI taxonomy): domain Eukaryota; kingdom Metazoa; phylum Chordata; class Mammalia; order Artiodactyla; family Delphinidae; genus Leucopleurus; species Leucopleurus acutus. The sequence goes on along the minus strand of NC_139148.1, from coordinate 8,772,156 downwards.
CACAAATGGTAGTGCACTATTTGTACACAATTTCTTACACTTGACGTTCCTTGGAGATAGATATAGTTTCATGTCTCTTCAGGCCCTTTATTGTATTTAACCTGTTTCCTACTGATGGGCATTTATGTTGTTTTGGGTCCTTTGCTTTGGATCAAGGGTTGACACTTTCTCTAAGGGCCAAATAGTAAACGTTTAGGCTTTGCAGGCCACGGAATCTCTGTCGCAACTACTCAACCATGCCCTTGTATCATGGGAGCAGCCATAGACTAGGTGTAAATGAATGGGTGTGGCTGGGTTTCAATAAAACTTTATTTACAAAAACAGGCAGCAGGCCAAATTTGGCCCGTAATCTGCATGACCAGGCCATTTTGAGAAGCACTGTCATAGCTCTAGCCCTGTGACTGGCCTGCAGCAAGTGTTTAGTAGATATTTGTTGATTAATTAATGGGTTTTCTGGAAATTTGTTATTAGCAATAAGGAGAATGCTAAACAATGAAAGACTCAAACAGGACATATTGGTATCAAAAAAGAGTTAAGTGGAAAATGAATGACTTTCATAGCATTCTACATTTTGGTGTTTAAAAAGATTTTTTTTAAGGTGGTGCTTTGACTTCTAAGTGTGGTAAACAGTAACAAGAATAGAGATGCAGACATAGAGAACAGACTTGTGGACACAGTGGGGGAATGGGAGGGTGGGATGAATTGGGAGACTAAGATTGACATATATATACTACCATGTGTAAAATAGATAGCTAGTGGGAACCTGCGATATAGCACAGGGAGCTCAGCTCGGTGCTCTGTGTTGACCTAGATGGGTGGGATGGGGGTGGGAAGGAGGTCCAAGAGGGAGGGGATGTATGTATACCTATGGCTGATTCACTTCGTTGTACAGCAGAGACTAACACAATGTTGTAAAGCAATTATACTCCAATAAAATGCAAATTATTTTAAAAAAGAAAATTATATAATGGGGGAAGGATTGATCTGACTCCTCCTAGCACTATTACTCTCTCTTCCTGCCCTGTGACCCTTCAGTCTCACCAGTAAGCTCAGAATCACCTGAAGAACTGGGTCCAATTACATGGTTCATAGTCATTAAAGCCATCTGATTTCAGGTGATGAGGTATCTTCTTGAAGATGAGTATCAGCCCCATAGTGTCCTCATCTGAATGTCCTTCATGACTTTTCCCACATTCTAACTCTTGCGAAGGGTCCTAGATATCAAGTGACAGTACTTCCCATTTCATTAGCCACTAAATGTGATACTTTGGGATTATTTGAAGTTGTAGATCAGGGATCAGCAGACTAAGTCCTGCAGGCCAAATCCAATCTGCTATTTGTTTTTGGAAATATAAAGTTTTATTGGCCCACCACCACACCCCTTTATTTATGTATTGTCTGTGGCTTCCTTCACGTTATAACCTGAGTTGTTGAAACAGAGACTGTAGAACTCACACAGCCAAAAATATTTCCTATCTGGCCCTTTATAGAAAAGGTTTGCCAAACCCTCTTTTAGTTATTTTAAAATTTTTTAAAACACCTTTATTGGAGTATAATTGCTTTACAATATTGTGTTAGTTTCTGCTGTACAACGAAGTGAATCAGCTATATGTATACATATATCCCCATGTCTCCTCCCTCTTGTGTCTCCCTCCCACCCTCCCTATCCCATCCCTCTAGGTCCTCACAAAGCGTCGAGCTGATCTCCCTATGCTATGCTGCTGCTTCCCACTAGCTATCTGTTTTACATTTGGTAGCGTATATATGTCAGTGCTACTCTCTCACTTCGTCCCAGCTTCCCCTTCCCCCTCTGTGTCCTTAAGTCTGTTCTCTACGTCTGCGTCTTTATTCCTGCTCTGCCACTAGGTTCATCAGTACTGTTTTTTAAGATTCCATATATGTGCGTTAGCACACAGTATTTGTTTTTCTCTTTCTGACTTACTTCACTCTGTATGACAGACTCCAGGTCCATCCACCTCATTACAAATAACTCAATTTCGTTCTTCTTTTTGGCTGAGTAATACTCTATTGTATATATGTGCCACATCTTCTTTACGCGTTCATCTGTCGATGGACACTTAGGTTGCTTCCGTGTCCTGGCTATTGTAAATAGTGCGGCAATGAACATCGGGGTGTATGTGTCTTTTTGAATTATGGTTTTCTCGGGGTATATGCCCAGTAGTGGGATTGCTGGGTCATATGGTAGTTCTATTTTTAGTTTTTTAAGCAACCTCCGTACTGTTCTCCACAGTGGCTGTATCAATCTACATTCCCGCCAACAGTGCAAGAGGGTTCCCTTTTCTCCACACCGTCTCCAGCATTTACTGTTTCTAGATTTTCTGATGATGGCCGTCCTGAGCGGTGTGAGGTGGTACCTCACTGTGCAAACCCTCTCGCACTGTGCTGTTCTCACCTGAGGATTTGGCACTGGTAGCCCTCAAGTCGTGGCGGACTACTTCTGTTTTTTTAGGACTGAGACCTTGAAATAGGCTTGTTTCTTAGCTTTTAAAGAACAAGCATGGTTGTTTGGTTGATTTGTCTTTTCAACACAGTGAACTACTCGTTTATCGAGCAGACAGTTTTGAACACCTGTTATGTTCAAGCCTGGAAATGCAGAGGCAAATCAGATTGATTTCCTGCTCCAAAAAGCTTGGCACCTGATCGTTGACACGGATACAGAAATCAGTGGTTACACTAAGTGACAGAAGTGTGAAACGACTGCTATGGGGAGAGCCATTGCATTATCCTGGAAGACAGTGAAGTCTTCCCAATGCAGGAAGGTGAAGCTTGAGCTAAGTTTTGCTGGATGAGTTGGAGTAGGTCAAAGAAGGAAGAGGAAGGCATTCCAGGTAGGCAGAGTGTACACTTGGCATGCGCAAAGGTGCTGAGGCCTTAAGCCGCTCTAAAGAGCCTGAAGTAAGGCAAGAAGAGATGGCAGAGAAGGAAGCGGACCAAGGGCGTGGGTGATGCAAGAGTGAGGTGAAAGTATTGCCTCGTCTTCCATCGGGGGATTGTGACCTTGAAATTGCTGGAACGTGAGGCACTCTGATGTCCTGGAGGAGCTGTTGCCATGGCTGAACTCTTCAAAGGAAGGGAGGATAAGGATTTGTTTCTTCAGCTGAAAAGTAGGTATAGCCAGAGCAGACAAGTTGCCAGAGGCCAAGTGACAGGTCCCAGTACATCCCCAAAGTAGTCAACCTGGAGGTTGAGGGAGTTTGCATGAATTCTGGAATTACTCTAGAATTCTGCACGGTCGAGGGGGGCACTTCTTGGAAGTAACTGGTCTCCTTTTCAAACTGTAGCTAAAGGTCTTTATCTTAGGAGAGCAAGTAGAGTTGATAAAGTCTGCATAGCCCTCTGCAGCCCAGTTCAAGTTAAAAACAAGAGAGAAGAAAACAAAAGCAAATTAAGCCCATTCTTTTGCCAAGAAGAAGTGTTATTTGACTTTTATTTGCATCCTGAATGTTCCTTGGAAAAGAACATGCCATTTGGCAATGTCCAAAGGCCTGTTGACAATCCTCCGACATCATTTTCTGTTTCCATTGCCTCACTCGGCACGAGGGCCCTCGTAAGCTTTCCAATCAACGATGAAGCCCAGATGTTGTGGATAAACCACAGCCTTTGGGGGGAAAATAAGCAAACACCACTAATAAATAATGCCTTGAGGTCAGGCTGCGGCCCGCTCTAAAGTGTGCTGATGGTCAGGCTTCATTATTCCCCAGGCACATTGCTTGGGCTTTTTAAATTCTGGCAGCAAGTAACATGGAGCATACAGGCTTGGGAATGGTAGCTCCGTCCCAGTAATTCCTCGTGATGGTCCCATTACAGCTTTCTTTAACTTGGTGACATGAGTGTGCGTTGTGGTGGGTCAACAAGCCATTTCTGTCTAGAGTGATTTAGTGCGTCTGCTCCCAGTCTGGGTTATTTCTCATCCATGCAAGTCATTGGAGACCATGTTAGCCTTGAGTATAAGTTGGGAGTTAAGATTTGCTCAAAAGCAAGCCTGGATTTGATTAACAGGTCGGAGGTTAGAAACCTCCTTTCTTGTGATTTGATCCCAAATTCCCAGTTTATATTGTGGTACCCATGACATTTTTCTAATTAAGGATGACTTGATGTTACCTACCGTGGGGATGGATTTGGGGTGAAGTTCCTCGTGCTTACGGGTTTTTCCATGATAGTTAACACTGGGCTGAATCACAAGGCTCATCTTTGAAAAAAGTCAGTCTCCTTCCCATTTTTAGAGGATTATTCCTGAAAGGATGTTCATGCTTTGGCTCCTGTTATATCTCTGTTCATTTCTTTTCATGGAATTTTTTTGTGTGTCTTTTTCTGTATACTTTTTGTATTTCACTAAAAAGAAAGAAGAAACTGCTAAAATTCAAGAGATTGTTGTGGCTCTGGGGGGTAAAACTTGCAGTCTGTTGGTACCATTTGTGACCCCTGCAAGCTCTTAGTGTTTTACTTCTGTTGCAGGATTGGGGCAGGATTGGGGCTGCTATCTTTCTCATCATAAGTAATCTAGCTTTCATGCTATATTCTATTCATATCTGTCATACTACCTCTGACAGCATAATTTCAGAACTTTTGATCTGCTTCCAGAAAGGACTTTTACATGGGTGATAGGATTTATAGAGGAAACTGTCAACTGAATAACAGGTATTAACTTTTTGGAAGGAGGAAAACATCAAGCACCATCTCCTCCTCCTCCTTGTCTATTAGCAAAGCTTGGTTTCCTTTTAATCACAGTGTCTTTGTTCTTTTCAGTAACAATGTCCTAGTGTAGAAAGTGTGATTGTTGTTGTAGGGGGAGAAGCAAGAAAAGCAACTTATTTTGATGAAGATTTGATGAGCACCTACTATGTGCCAGACCCTGAGCAAGTTATTGGGGCACAGGTGTGGATAAGACATGGTCTCTGTCTTTGGGAATTTTAGGGCCTCGTAGGGTGACAGTCATATAAATATAGTATAATATAGGAAGCAATAAGCAGGATATTCTAGAAGCACTAAAGACTCTGAAAGCAGAGCCATTTCTTGGAGAAGAAATTCAGCTTCTAAAATTAAATTCATGAAAATAAGGGCAACCTTAGAATTATACCATAGCACAATTAGGTATAGTTTGCTCTCCTAATAGTAACTGATGTCCCGTTCTGGAGAAACTCCTTTGCTTTAGTCCTCAAAAAGCCCTACCTTCGTGGGAACACCGAAATAAGAAACTGTATGTTTCGGCGGGTGGTGTGGGACTTCTGGGGAAACTCTGTTATCTACGAAGAATGGGTCTGTTGCAGGAAGTTGCCCAATTGAGTGTTGGCCAGCTAGATAGCAGCCTTGCTGTGGTATGGCGCAGGTTGGCCAATTTGCACTGGCATGTGGCCTAGCCTCTTGGGTCTTCCTCGCAACTCAAATCACTTTGTGAGCCCTGGGAGCTACATGGAGGTCAGATGTAACTGACTCCATGCACCTTAGTCTCCTGGAAAGAAAGGTGTTGGATCGTAACCCATTACTCAGGCAACTGTACTGAGCGCCTATTATCTAGTAAGTAACAGCATGTGGAGGCGGAGGAAGTGGGAGGGTGGTGATGGTAGCGGTCTTGATGATGATGCTGGTGATGATGGAGATGGTACTGATAACAGGGTGGGTAGTGCTTCTGCTGCTTGTGGCGTTGATGATAAGGATGTGTGGTAACAATAATAATGGGGTGGGGACTGTTCCTTACTTATTCTTACATGCCTACTATTTGGCACAGAGTAGTAATTTCAAAAAATTTGTTGAAGGATGGAATGAACAGGCAGTTTCTCTCTTAAAAGGTAACACAGGGCATGCTATCCTTCATGTTCCACACCCTCCAACAGACTCCCATTTCATCAGCGTTTCCACCCATACTTCTTGCCTTGGTCTATGCCCTCTGACGCTCCTCTCATGTCACTCTGAACTGTACTCTTATCACTCCTAGACACATTGGCTTCTTTGCTTTTCTTCAAATATCCATATATGTTCCCATCTTAGGGTCTCTGCACATACTCTCCCATCTGCCTGGAATGCTTTCCCCCCAGATATCAATGTGGCTCACTCCTTTACTTCCTCACCTTTCTGCTCGAATGTCCCCTTCTCAGAGAGGTTTCCCCGGACCATCACGTATAAAAAAGCATCACCCCTGCCTCCTTCCCACGTCCCTTTATCTGGAGCTGTGGACCGAATGTGTCCCCCTCAAATTCCTATGTTGAAGCCCCAAGTCCCAGTGTGATGATATTTGGAGGTGGGGCCTTTGGGAGATGATTAGGTCATGGGGGTGGAGCCTTCATGAGTAGAATAGGATTTTTATAAGAAAAGACGTGAGAGAGATGATCTCTCTCTCCAATATGTGGATATGGGGATACAGCAAGAAGACAGCTGTCCATAAATCAGGAAGAGGGCTCTCACCAGACACTGAATCTGTTGGCATCTTGATCTTGACTTCTTAGCCTCCAGAACTGTGAGAAATGAATGTTTATTATGGTTTAAGCCACCCGGTCTATGGTGTTTGTATAGCAGCCCAAACTGACTGAGATACCTGCATTTATTTTTCTTTGTAACACTTACGTATTATGCATTATTTATGTATTTTTATTTATTGCCTGCCTTTTCTCTCCCACTGTGTCTCCACTGAGTATAAACTACATGAGGGCAACTGCTTTGTTTCTTTTAGAGTTATTTCCCTAGAACCTAGAGCAGTACATGGTACATAGGCATGGATCTGTAAATATTCATAAGTGAATTTGAAATGAATCAATGAATTGTTCATTACCATCATAAGGCATGTTTCACAAACAGGCTTGTATTTCTAGATACCTTTCTAGGTTTGTCGTTCTTACCACCCTCTCCGTCGTATGAGCCCCTTCAGGACAGAGATCCCATCAGAAACTTCTGTTGTCCCCAGTGGCGCCCAGGGCAGAATCATTGGCAGAGTAGTTGTTCAGTAAATTCTTATTCATCGATAGGTTGCCTAAAAGGCCCTGCTTACAAGGATTGCCCTTCTTCCTTGCTCTGCTTCACCACATTTTCCAATCTCCTTGTGTTCCTTCCTGTGTTTTTGAGATGTCATCATACATTTTTTCATTGTAGCTATCTATGGGAGAGGGAGATTATACAAAAGCATTTGTACCTCTGCTCTCAAATAAATGTGGTGGACTCAGGCTTCATTTTGTATTATTCATACCACCTAACCAACTACCAAGAAGGTTACAAAAGTCAGAGAGTATTTTTTCTATTTTTGGAAATTCAGGTTCTCTTTTTTCAAAAAACCCCAAATTCCTAACTACAAAAGATGGAATAGGATGATTCTTAAAAGGAACTTCTGACTGATTACATTTAGGCCGTTATATTTAGATTTTTGCCATGGTTTTTAACATTTGGAGTAGCTTTTGAATATAGTACATTTTCACAAACTCAGCGCCGTAGAAATGTCTTTCTGAAATAGTTCGACCCATGTTGATATTCACGCTGAACTTGCTATCACTACCTCCCTTACCCAAAGGAGCTTGGCCACTTACTTGCCAGCTGCAGCTGGCCTGGTATTTGCTGACACATTTTTCAAGAACTGGTTGTGCAATACATGTTGATATTCTCTGTGCCTCTTCCTTCCCTTATTCATCCATTTGGCTCCTTCCTCCTTTCCCGACTCCCTCTATTCCCTCCCCCGTTGGCTTTTTGGAATCTACGATCTGCTTTAGTAAACCTAGTGGTAAATTGCCTCAAGGATAAAAATACTCTGCACTTCTAATCAGAAAGGACTGTTTCCATATTTCTTGAGACTCTTGTTCTATCATAGCTCTTCTTTTAAAAAGTTCTCAGCAAGTATTTTGTCTGTGTGCTCAAGATTGGATTTTTCTACTCGCTCGAGCCTGATTTTTCACAAATAAAGCTTTGAAAACATACTTTCTCACATCCTTCCTCACAGAACACATTCTCAACAAATAGTTGTCATTTTCATTAGTAGCACTGGCTTAACTTTACATCAAGTAAACTTCCTCAGGTTTGGCTTCCATTTATCTTACCTTCTCTTTTAGCTCATTGTATTAGCTTGCTCTGGTTGCTGTAACCAAGTAGGACAAACGGGAATTTATTCTCCCACAGTTCTGGAGGCTAGAAGTCTGAGATCAAGGTGTTAACAGCGTTGGTTTTTTTCTGAGGGCTGTGAGGGAAAGTCTGTTCCATGTGTCTCTCCTAGTTTCTGGTGGTTTGCTGGCAATCTTCGGTATCTCTTGGCATGCATGTACATCAGCCTTATCTCTGCCTTCATTTTCACATGGTGTTCTCTTTCTGCAAATTTGTCTCTGTGTCCAGATCTCCCCATTTTACAAGGACCTCAGTCATATTGGATTAGGACCCACCCTAATTACCTTATTTTAACTGGATTACCTCTGTAAAGACCCTATTTCTAAATAAGGTCACATTCTGAGGTCCTGGGGGTAACAACTCCAACACATCTTAGTACAACTCATTAACACTCATCTTCTGAAAACTGAAACTCTGGGTTTAGTAAAAGGAACCCATTTTCTTCTTTATCAGATCTGTAACATTGACTCTCTAGATACCGTAAAACTTCACCTGATTAGGATGAAAGGCTGTAACAGATGGAATTTCCTAATTTGCTGAGAATTAGCCTGTAAATGACATTGTGAAATGCCAGCTGTGATTCCTCCATTGGAGTATACATAATTGACATTTTGATGATCGACAGACTTTCAGTTTAGTTTATAGTTTCCGTCCTGACCTCGTACTCTGCATCCAGGCCCACGTTCCATTTCACAGAGCCACCTGGCCATAATGCAAAACCAAGATACCATAACATTGTCCGCGGCTTTTGTTCTAACGGCTCCTCCAGCTCCTGAATCGTGCATCCCTCTCCTGCTTTTGGCCATTTGTATCTGTTCTCTGAATTTCTCCACTCACCCTCCCCTAAAGAATTTGTCTTAGATATGCTCTACTGGCTCTCCCTGATTCAAATCAAGTTGTTGGATGGGCCATCCTAGTCAGCCCTCTGACATGTCACCACTGCCAACAAGTCCACCCACCAACACACAGACTAGGCTCCCTTAGTTTCTCTACAAAGTGGGGAATTTGACAAGAGAATATATTGTCATCTCGAGATAAGTATTGTGATAGTCTTCTAGACAACCTTTTCCATGGCTAGTCTCAACCTTATCTGATTCGACTAAGCTGCAATTATTTGAATCATCTTTCTAATGTATAATTCTGAAAATTCAGCTTACTGCTCAAAACTCATCAAGGACCCTCCCTCCATTGCTCATTCAATGAGTGCAAATTCCTCAGCCTGACATTTCACCTTCATCTATCTGCTAGAGCTCCAAACCAGTGGTTCTCAGCCCTGGTTGCACATTGAAACCACTTGGGGGAAATTTACAATCTACTGATGTCTGGATCTCACTCCCAGAGGTTCTGATGTAAGTAGTCTGGGGGGGCATCAAAATTTTTAAAAACTCCCTAAGTGATTCTGATGTTCACGCAAGGTTGAGAATTACCTATTTAGAGCAACACGTCTCCAGTTTTTTTTTTTTTTTTTTTTTTTTGCGGTACGTTGTGGTCCTCTCACTGTTGTGGCCTCTCCCGTTGTGGAGCACAGGCTCCGGACGCGCAGGCTCAGCGGCCACGGCCCATGGGCCCAGCCGCTCCACGGCATGTGGGATCCTCCCGATCCGGGACACGAACCCGTGTCCCCTGCATCGGCTGGCGGACTCTCAACCACTGCACCACCAGGGAAGCCCACGTCCCCAGTTTTAATGTATACAGTAATTGCCTTGTTCAAAAGCAGACTCTGATTCAGCAGGTCTGGAGCCAGCTGTGGTTCTGCATTTCTAACAACCAGCAATGCTACTGGTCTACACTTTGAGTAGCAGGGTGATAAATTGAGCTTTCTGAGATCCAGGACTCCGTTTTGCCCATCTTTGTGTCTTCAAAATATACTGTAGAGGCTCTCAGCAAATGTTTAAAAACCAAATTAAATTTTGACCTACCCACAACTTTCCAGCCTTTTTCTCTGCACGTGGAAGTCCACGTAAACTTAGGCCTACCTCCTTTTGGAAAATACCCATAACCACAACCAGAAGGCCAGCATTTTATTCATTCAGTCATTCATTCGTTTGAGCAACATTTACCAAGTACCCTTTATGGCCAGGTACTGGGCCTTCAGTGGTTAATAAGATGGCATTCCCACCCTTAAGTTTATATGTTGGTGGAGGGGACTGTGCTCTAGGCCGGCAGTTTATAGATTTTCAGTGCAAGGACCAGGTATTTTGTTCCAGTCTGTTTTACCTTTGTAAAATACAAAGTTAGGCTCTTTGGTGTCTCCACAATGTTGAATAAAAGTTTCTAACTGAGTGTTCGCAAGTTCTCCACTTGTCATGGAATGGCGGTAAGTAGTTTTCAGAGTGCAGTGGCCTGTGGATCCCGCTTTGAGTACCTCTGCTCTAGCGCCTTGCCAGACAAAGTGGGGTCTGCAGACCAGCTGCATCAGTGTCCCCCGCAGCTTCTGAGAAATGCAGAAACTTGGGCCCCAGCCCAGGCCTGCTGAGTCAGAATCTGCATTTTAACTATATCCCCAGGTGATTTCAGTGCACATTACAGATCGAGAAGCACAGTTCCAGTGCAGTGGCTCTCAACCATGACTGCGTATTAGATTTATCCGGGAACTTTAAAAAATTTCACTGCCCAAGCCGTATCCCAGACAAATTAAACTAAAATCTCTGGGGTTAGCACCCAAGCATCGGTATTTTTTTAAAGGTCCCCGGGTGACTCTGAGAAACACCTGGTGAGAACTAGTGCTGAGTGAGTCCAGCATCTCCGAGGCCCTGGAAAGTGGTTAACCCATTGCTTTAACCCTCAAATCAGCTCAGGTTCCCAGAGACCCATTTATCACTTCCTTCGCTTCTCTTAGGAAACTCAGGACCAAATACAGGGTATTGTGTGGTGGGCAGTTTTAAGAGGACTGCTTGGGTCAGTGGTTCTCCACCTCTCTTTGCATAACAGTTTGTGAAATTGAACAGATTCATCTTTAAAATGTAGTTTCAAGGGCTGTGTCTTTTTAACTGGAGTGGATCCCGGGAGTGTGCACTGGAGCACACCGCACGCGTTTAACTGGAGTGGATCCCGGGAGTGTGCACTGGAGCACACCGCACGCATTTAACTGGAGTGGATCCCGGGAGTGTGCACTGGAGCACACCGCACGCGTTTAACTGGAGTGGATCCCAGGAGTGTGCACTGGAGCACACCGCACACGTTTAACTGGAGTGGAGACCAGCAGCCATCCCTTGCCCTCTTCTTGCTAATGTCAGAGCCTGCCCCCCAGGAAAGTGTCTGGAAACACCAGATACTGTCTTTTCCAGCCTCCCTTGCGACTTAAAAATGGCCCTGTGACCCAGTTCTGGCCAGTAAGACGTAAGGGCATGGCGCTGAGGAGCCCTCTCGCTGATAAAAAGAGACGCGCAAGGAGAAAGCCTGTTAGAGGTCCACTCTGGTGCCCACTCACCTGAACATTTTAGTGTCTCAGTTTCTACTCTCGTAAGCTCAAATTGCTCAGTGGACCAATTGGTTAAACAAAGAGAAGGGAGTGGAAAATCAACCCCGCTTAGAAATACTCCATTATCTTCTTGCAAGTCTGGGCTGTGGACCAGCAGCATCGGCTCCATCTAAGAGATCATCAGAAATGCAGAGTCTCAGGCCCCGGCCTGGACCTGCAGAATCAGCAAGATCCCCAGGTGATTCCTGTACACACTGAAGTTTGAGAAGTGGTGTCTGTAAGAGACCGAGTTTTCTTTCTGGAACAGCTTCATAATGCCCCTGTTCCTTCTGCTGCCATGGAAGACGGGCTTGCCACAGAGGGAAGACCACCGAGAGTCTAGGCACATTCTTCATGCGAGAATTCAAACGTCCATTTTCACACTGCAGTGGAACTGTTGTGACATGTTCTACTGGAAGGTCGCTACCTAGATGCCATCATGTCGAGCCACAAGCTATTTTTAGGTTTTCTGGACAGGCCAAAGATTCTACTACCCAAATGACTTCAAAAAGCGTGCGGCTAAAAAAAAAAAAAAAGCGTGCGGCTGATACGTTTTACAGTTTCTTGTAACCCCGGCTTTTCAAAAAATGTCTTAGGGACAGGAATAAAGACGCAGACCTACTAGAGAATGGACTTGAGGACACGGGGAGGGGGAAGGGTAAGCTGGGACAAAGCGAGAGAGTGGCATGGACATATATACACTACCAAACGTAAGGTAGATAGCTAGTGGGAAGCAGCCGCATAGCACAGGGAGATCAGCTGGGTGCTTCGTGACCGCCTAGAGGGGTGGGATAGGGAGGGTGGGAGGGTGACGCAAGAGGGAAGAGAGATGGGAACATATGTATATGTATAACTGATTCGCTTTGTTATACAGCAGAAGCTAACATAACCATTGTAAAGCAATTTTACTCCAATAAAGATGTTAAAAAAAATGCCTTGGGTGTTTACGCTTGAGTTCAGCCCCGTTTTATTAACTACAGAAACGCATGTATTACTGTGTCCCACTTCATAAGTTGTGCTTCCCCGCCTCTTCATTCACAAAGACATGTCATGTTTCCTGGCACTGTTTTATCAGAGAAATAGAACCAGAAATGGATTCTACATGCATAACATTTTACGGACGGTCATCATCTCTATCTCACATTTTTCGTGGGGTTTGAGATGGGAAAGAACACTGGATGGAGACCTGGAACAAAGAGGGGGTGGTGGAGGTTCAAGTTTCCTCAATTTCTGTTAGAGGAGTTTGGAAGCTGCCAGGAAGTGATTAACAAATAAACAGGCAGCCACCTGAGACAGTCCACGGAGACTGGAAGAGCAAGTGTAAAAAAACAGCCAGCAACACATGGTCCATCAAGGAAAAGAAAAAGGCCATGGGAGAAGAAAATTACTTAAGTCTAATAGAATGTCGAAAGCGGTTTCCAAATGTGCATCATTACCCCTTGCTTTGTAACCCTCTGAACACTAAACAACACTGATGGAACTTGGGAAAAAACAGATGTGAGTTTAGGCTTAATACTTTCTTAATCCTCGTGCTGTTATATTTTCTAGCGTTTTCAAGATACATATTTGAAAGATTTTTGCTACCATAATTAAATTCTTCCCACCATGGTCATTTTAAAGGGCTTATTGGATGGAGAAAGACAGTTAAGTACAATTAGTAATCTTTTATGGTAAACCAAATAAATGCCGGGCATTAGGGATATAAATATAAATAAGATAATGTCCCAGCATAAAAAGCAAAAACAAGATATAAATCAGGAGTCCCACGGAAGACAACAAAATAGTCCTTAAATCATTGTTCATTTCTTAATTCTCCCAGTAGGAGAAGGCTCATGTTTCGTATTTTTCTGTATTATTTTGAAGGCAGGACTTCAAAAGAAATAAAAACAGAAGGTTGGCTGCAGGGCAAATCACAGTGGCCCCATTCTTTTTTTTTTTTTTTTTTTGCCGTACGCGGGCCTCTCACTGTTGTGGCCTCTCGCGTCGCGGAGCACGGGCTCCGGACGCTCAGGCTCAGCGGCCACGGCTCATGGGCCCAGCCGCTCCGCGGCATGTGGGATCTTCCCGGACCGGGTCACGAACCTGTGTCCCCTGCATCGGCAGCCGGACTCTCAACCACTGCGCCACCAGAGAAGCCCTAGTGGCCCCATTCTTGCATATCCAGATGGGTGTCACCCATGTTTACCTTCCTAAATTGGGAATTCTTACATCTTTTCACAAAAATGTGATTCATTATTACTTTGTTCCACTTCACTTTTTTATATTTTTAGTTCTTTTTTTTTAAACATCTTTATTGGAGCATAATTGCTTTACAATGGTGTGTTAGTTTCTGCTTTATAACAAAGTGGATCAGCTATACATCTACATACATCCCCAGATCTCTTCCCTCTCGCGTCTCCCTCCCTCCCACCCTCCCTATCCCACCCCTCTAGGTGGTCACAAAGCACAGAGCTGATCTCCCTGGGTTATGCGTTTATTTAATTTATTTTAAAATTTAATTTATTTTTTTTACAGCAGGTTCTTATTAGTTATCCATCTTATCCATATTAGTGTATATATGTCAATCCACTTCACTTTTTTAAACTGGAAGGAAATATGCTATTGATGGTAAGATACTCTTTGAATAATAAAATTATTAACTGCAATTCAAGGTGTTACCTTGAGCCAACATCAGCTTATGCAGTGTTCAGAGCAACTTTTATTCCTATTTGAGAGATGTTGAGCCTAAAGTTTAAGGTATAATTTTCAACAGATCTCAGCTAAAAATGAAGGATAGAGTCAGGGTGTCCATTTGACTCCCATGCTTAAGTTTCTAAATGTTGGCTTGTACACTGTTTTGCAATCTGGAAGTCATAGTTGATGGGCCATTTTGAAACCCAAATCTGTTTTTAAAAAGTCTGATAGTTTTATCTGAGAGAATTAGCTCCTACTGCACAGAAGTTTGAAGGAAATAAACTATATAGCTACTTGAATTTTTGTATTTTAAATTTAAGGGTTGTTGAAACTAACAGGACTAGTATTCAATTTGATATTTACAAATAAGCACAATATCTACTTGAAGTCCACATTGTTGAAAGGTGTTACAGTTTGGAGAATTAAACTTTAGTTTGCCAAACAGGATTTTTCTTATTCCTGAGAATTATATAATAGAATCATGGGCCGTTTGTAGTTGTCAAGAATAACTTCCTGTATCGTGTAGAGTGTTCCCCTCCTCCTTCATTTTATAGATGAGAAAATCAGAGAAGGAAAAGCATTTGCTCCAGGTCACACAGCTTGCTAGCGTGTGAGATGAGCTATACCTGAGAGGTTGTCTCTTCCATACTATGATGGATCGATCTCCAGCTGAACAGTAAATGTAATCATGAGCTGTTTACATATTTTTTGGTAGGAAGTTTCCAGGTTATGAGATCATTTCTTCTAAGATTTTGCTTCTTTATTTGTTTAAGATAATGTTTTAATTTCTGCCAAATAGCTTCAGCCCTATTGGAAAACTTGCCTTATGTAAGTCTAGCATGAAATATTTATCATTTCTTCTATTTGCTGAAATGTTTGATCTTACCACTGCATAGGAACAGGCTGGGTTCGGAAAGGCTGATAGAGAATCAGTTTATTCACAAGACAGAAATCACACTACTCAAATGACCAAGACGTCAGAGGGAAATTAAGTTCCACCAGAGAACTGACAATATGATATTGACCCTTGCTTGAAACAAATAAACAAGATGGGTGGTGGAGTGAACCCCATTCCAAACAGGTTACCAACAAATATAATGAAAACTTAAAAAGACACTTGTTCTGGGTGCCAGATTTTTCAACCTCAAAATACGTGGTCATGAAGCCAATTTCAAAATGACAGGCATAACCCAGCCTCTAGGGCTGGTTAGAACTTTGGTCATATTCTTTTTTTTTTTTTTTTAAGATTATTTATTTAATTTATTTTTGGCTGCGTCGTGTCTTAGTTGCGGCGCGCGGGCTCTTCGTTGTGGTGCGCAGGCTTCTCTCTAGTTGTGGCGGGTGGGTTTTCTCTTCTCTAGTTGTGGTGCGCATGGGCTCTGTAGTTTGCAGCATGCAGGCTGTAGTTGAGGCGCGCGAGCTCAGTAGTTGCGGCACGCGAGTTTAGTTGCCCCGCCGCATGTGGGATCTTAGTTCCCTGACCAGGGATGGAACCTGCGTCCCCTGCATTGGAAGGTGGATTCTTTACCGCTGGACCACCAGGGAAGTTCCTGGTCGTATTCTAAAGGCCACTCAGGGTTTTGGCATGCTTTAAACATTTTCCATTTTGTCCCACATACAGTAAATCCCTGACTTCTGACTAAAGTTTGGCCAGTGGAACTTCCCCCGTACATGGATTTTAAGCATTCAAACATTTTCTGTTCTCCTAAATGAGCATTAATTAGACTTGTAGACACCTGCTGTTGTGTATATCCTGTAGTCATATGTTCACTTTTTATCATTTAATTTATTCTTTCTCTTCCCCTCTGACCGAGCATTATCCATTGCATGGAAAGTGTACCTTTCACGTGCTTTATGTGTCACTTTGTATGCTTCACAGTAAAGCCAAAGGCCTAAAACTATTTAAACCAGCCTAGATACAGGGAAAGGGTTGTCGGGAGCCCTAAGGCTGAAGGAACCTTCTAAATCATCAAAGATTGAATTACACTGAATATGGTTTTAGCATTAAGGCAATTTCCCTGTATTCTTATTCTTTGAAAATCGGGAATCCATCTATGAGTATATGGCCTTGACTGCATTGCTCTGTTCCTTAGGGGATCTTGACTTCAACAAAGGTTTTAAAAAGTAAGCAAATTTAAAAATTAGCAGTAGAATGTAAGCTTTCCCCTTCCCCTTTCTACACACACACACACACACACACACACACACACACACACACACACACACATTATTTACAGGGTTTCTGGACCGTGCATCTAGCATACTGTTCGGGGGTACTGTCTTTGCAGTTAGGCAGTCTTGGGTTAGACTCAGCTTTGTCACCCACTTCTGACATTGGCAGGCTCCCATCCTCAATATGAGCAGCAAAGGAGGGGAGGCTAATGCTTACCTCTTAGAGTTGTTAGGATTTAATGAGATAATTTGAGCAAAATACTCTTGCATCTTCTAAACTAGGGTCTCTTAAATTTGGCACTGGTGACACTTGGAGCTGGGTCAGCCTTTGTCGCGGAGGCTGCCAGGAGCGCCCGCCCCCCACCTTCACCTCTAGTTGTGACTATCAAAAATGTCTCAAGACACTGCCAGATCTCCTCTGTGGAGCAAAATTGCCACAGGTTGAGAGCTGTTGTTCTAGAAATATACAAAATACTGCCCTTTTTGGTAAAGCAAAGTAATTTTTAGCCATTCAAAGACTCTGAAGAGAAGGAACCTTGAAATGAATCAAGCCACTAAGGACATTCGAACTGAGAAGCTGCATCGGGGAGGGGCATTCACAAGCCCCTTTAAGAGCCCCGAGGGTCTTCTGTCTACATTTCCTTCCCTCCTGAAATTCTTTGAGTATCTCAAATGAATCATCCCTGTGTAAACACTACCAGCTCCGTTTTTCAAGTCATTGCTTCATCTCTCATTTGAAACTCCACGTAGTAAAAGCTATTCCTTTTTTTTTGCGGTACGCGGGCCTCTCACTGTTGGGGCCCCTCCCGCCGCGGAGCACAGGCTCCGGACGCGCAGGCTCAGCGGCCATGTCTCATGGGCCCAGCCGCTCCGCGGCATGTGGGATCTTCCCGGACCGGGGCACGAACCCGCATCCCCGGCATCAGCAGGCGGACTCTCAACCACTGCGCCACCAGGGACGCCCCAAAGGTATTCCTTTTTATTACCACCCCCATACATACTTTCTTTCCTACCTGGAAGAGACCCTTTCTACCCCATATCCTATTGTGTCTATGTGTTGACTTACGGTAAATAAGGTGGCTGCTAAAAAGATTAATGTGTGCTAGTTGATCCTTGAGTTCGCCCTCCAGCAAGCCTAGAGGATTTTCTAACTTTGCATCTTAGACTCAAAGACTCTTCAACCTCAAAGAGAGTCTTTCCACATCAGCCTTAACTGCAGGTCCAAGATGTGACAGATAGTGTATTCTTGGCTTGCAAATGAGTGCGGGGGGGGGGGCGGGGGGGGGAAATCAAACCCATTTTCAGAAAATGAAGTCAGCTCTCATGCCTTTCCATCACACTTTTCTGTAGGTCAAGCCCTAAACTGAGACTTGAAGTTGGGTAGATTGCTTGAACTGGGAAATTGGGGATGAGGGCATGGGAATGATCTGTCCATAAACCACAGAAGGTTTTTTCCCACCTCTCCCCTCCTCTCTCCCCCATTCTCCCTCCTCTGATTCCATTGGCATGAGGACCAGCTTCTGGGGAATGAGCTGACAGGAATAGAATTTATTTGAGCAGAGCTGTCTTCTCCCTTTGGGGGAAAAAGTAGTGATTTGCCCAACCATTATTTACAGCTCCCCAAACAAATGCAATTGAAATCTAAGTGGGGGAAAAGCCTCACAACCTTAGAAGATAGACATCATTCACAAAAAGCTCATCATTCCCATTGATATGCCTTCAGTTCCGTTCAGTCGACATTTTGAAAACCAAACACTTATATGGTGTTTATAGAGATTTTATAAGTATTAACCAGTTCAATCCTCATATGAATTATATGTGATTTGTATTATTATTATTTATTATCATCCTCATTTCACTCATAAGGAAACTCAGGCACAGAGAGGTTAAGTAACTTGCCAAAGGTCATGAAGCTAGTAAATGGTGGCCCCAGGAGTCATATTTATTGAGCAGCTACCAGATGTGGTAAGTCCTGTATAACAAAGATCAGTAAGCAGCCTGTAGTTTCCTGGGGAGACCTGTAAGTTGTTAAGTCTGTGTTGCAGTGGTGAAGTGCTGTTAGTCTTGCCTTGTCATCTTCTGTACTTCTGATGGTTTGACCTCTGGAGCCTTGCTGACTCTGGAGGGAAATGCCCCTCCCAGGGCTAGTCAGTTCCTGGTGATAGTAGACAACTCACCTGCAAGCCTGCCTTTCATATGCAAGCTAGCCAATCCAGAGCTCCTGTCCCAACCTCCTCCTCTATAGGGCTCTCGTGCTCCGGGTCAGTACCCCGCTGCCCTAATCACCCCGGGGCAGGCACCAAACGCTGGAGACAGCCCCTGCCATCCCTGAGCCTGTTCACACTAGCCAATCCTAAGCCTGCTCACAGTGCCTCGCCTATTCCTTCCCTTGGAAACCACAATAAAGCCTCTTGCCCATGTTTCCCCCTTCGTCTTCTGCCTCCTGACCGACCCTAGTATTTCTCCATGTGGCCCCGTGTGACATGGCATGCCTCCTACTCTTGGGAACTGTGAGTAACAAGCTAGTTTTTCAATGGCAATACATGAATAATAATGAAACCTACACTTAAAAACGATTGTGTGCCCATGGAGCTCCATCCAGGCACACAGGAGATGAGCATTGCTGGACACTGTTTTCAAGCCACTCACAGTGTGCGGCAAAATGCTGTCCTTACGCCATGGCTGGTCCACAGCAGCCGTTTGGCTCCCCGCTGGCCTGCTTTGTGTGAGTGTAACAGACGACTTGCATACTGTTCATAAATTGCAGTCCATAGAACCATCAATTTGCTTACACACTACCGCTTATGAAGTGCTTCCAGCACCATGTGATTGCTTTGTCCTTTCCTTCTGTGAAGGAGCACCGTGCCTCGCTTAAAGAAACGGTTTTTATTGAATTTTCTGTGTATTCTCTCAGGGCCATCTTGGTGTCAATTAGCCATTTCCAACAATGAAAGCCACTGGTGGCCGCTGGGAGGGGGCTGGTCATGTTTAGAGACCTCAGTGGGATCTAAGATGCTCTTGAGCTGGACTAGTCGTTTGGCTGAGGAAAGACAGTGATTTGTCAAATGGGTAATTTAGCTTGTGGAACTCCCCCAACATGCTAAAAGGTGACCATTTACCATGATTATTGGAAAGAAGATTCTAGAACTGGGTGAAAGGGCAGAAGGAAGTTTAAGGTTTCTTGTAGCAGAGAGCCTCTTCCTCTTCCTGCTAGCTTTTCTCTAAAGCTATAGTATTGATTCTCATGGTAAATTTTCTAAATTCTTTTAAATATTGGACTTGTTGATTTTTTTGTCCCTAGATACCCAGTAAGCTTAGAGCTAACTGATCTACCCTGGCTAGTCAACTCCCTTAGGCTTATTGATTTTCATCTTACACAAGGTTAAAAGATCATCTCATAGACAAAATTAAGGGCTGGTGGCTGGGAACAGAGTGTGGGGGAAGCGTGAAGATATGTACACTGTGATTATGGGTCTGTGTTTTTCTCCAGAGTGGGGATAAAGTCGCATTCCTTTTCGTATCCCTAGCACCTAAACAGTCAGTGATTAGGCACTCTGCTAACGTTAATTGAATGCGGGTGTTTCCCGATGTCAGATCGCCTACGCTAGTTCAGAAGTGGGAGTTGTGGTCTGGGTCTCTGGGAAACATTTCCTGAGAGGATGGGAAGAAAATGTTTACCCCCAAATGTCTGAGTTTATGTCCATGTGGGTGGCTGAGGGGTCATCTGTTCAGTAGGGTAGCAGCTCTGCACAGTCACAGATCAATTAACTTTCTTGGAATCAATGGAATAGTTTTAAGTTGAATTCATAGAAATGAAACAAAGCTCTTACGTGGATCTTGCCGAGAAAGCACAGAGTAATATTCCCGAGTCTTCTGCATTTGCTTGTTCTGCGTACGTTAATTGTCTCAATGACTCACTTCTCATGCAGTTGAATGGTAAATTGGTGGTCCTGAATCAGTGGTCCTCCACCGAGGAGGATTTTGCAATATTTGGAGACATTTTTGGTTGTCACAACGCAGGGAGTGCTGCTGGCATCTGGTGGATGGAGGCCAAAGATCTTACTAATATCCCGCGATGTATACAGCCAAGAGTTATCTGGCTTCAAATATCAATAGTGCCAAGTCTGAGAAATCATGATTTTTATTTACACAGAACAACTGGATTCGTTTCCAGGCATCTATGTTAAAAATCGAGTGTCCAGAATATTAAGACATGGAGAAAATGATTGTTTAAAAATTAATTATTTTAATATTTTAAAAATTAGGAACATTTTTTGAAAAGCCAACCGGTTTTTATTTACTGTTGTCTGCCACTGAGATTATATACATAGCTCTGTCTATAAGAAATTCAGTCATTGGTTACTATTGTACACGTTTGAGGAGTGAACTCTTAACAAGTAGAGAAAAAAAGTTACAAAAATATTGAGCTCTCTCACAATCTTCTTTTAAAAAGCCATTCTGGGTCTCCTCTCTGGGCAATTGATTTTTGGGGAGGAATACATTGTGTTGCTCTTCTCCTAAAGGTAAATTTTATTGGGAGGTGCTCAACTGCAAAAGGCTAGGAAAAGCAAAGAGAAGTATAATTCAAGATCTCAAAGTCCCTTTTCACTACCAGATTTAATGGGTTTGGACTCTTTAAACATGAAACCACGATCTTCTGATAGTTCCAGAAATCTCACATTAGAAGAAATTTAGAATGACTGATTCATTTTCTCAAGTGATCTGAAAGACCAGTTCAATGTACGTATTCAATATTACAAATGTCATAAGTCACTGTTATCATGCTATAATTAATGTTTTGTCTCTTTTATTTGTATATACTTTGGGCTTTAGAGAGCTATGAGAAAGGACTCTGTAGCTTTTAGAAATGATGAGCATATATTTACAAGGAGAAAGTCCCCTTTTTGTCACAAAGGATACTAGAATATTTATATCTATGTCTTTAAAGTGGGTTCTTTAGTCCTATGGTTCTCAAAGTATGGTCTGAGGAACGTTTGAGGGTTTCTGAGTCTCAGGAGTTCCTTGAGGTCAAAATTATTTTCATTATAATGTGAAGACATGATTTGTGTGCTTTTAACTCTCATTCTCTCAGGAGTCTACAGTAGAATTTTCCCAAGATCACGTGGTGTGTGATGATTGATGATGTCATTATGCTGTCTGCTAGTGGAATGTGTGCTTATGTTCTAAAACTTTTTCAATTTTGATTACTAATTCAGCAAATAGCAGTACATAAAAACCACATAAATGCAGGCATTTGGAGCCCTCAGTACTTTGTAGGAGCTTAAAGGGGTCCTGAGACCAGAAAGTTATGAGAACCACTGCTTTAGTGAATGACAGAGAACATGAATCAGGTTAAACAAAAATTCAGGACTCAGAATATTTCGAATACCATGGCTCATAGCATGAGCCAGCATCATCTCTTACTGCTTTGTAGATATCAGGGAAGCAAAAAGCACTTGGATTCTGTGCAGAGCTTGAGGAAACCAGAAGCAGTTGTTCCTGAGTTCTTGTTTCAAATCCAATGTCTAATTCAGAGTTTCAACATCTCGGCACTATTGACGTTTTGGGGCAGGATCATTCTTCGTTGTGAGGGCCGTCCTGTGCATTGTAGGATGTGTAGCAGCAGCCCTGGTCGCTGCCCATCTGATGCCAGTAGCACCTCCAGTTGTAACAATCAAAAATGTCTCAAGACATTTCCAAATGTCCCCTGGGTAGCAAATTACCACAGTTGAGAAGGACTGTCTCTTAAGGTAATTTTCTGTTGTTGCAACAGGACATTTCTGCTTACGTCCCGTTTTCCAGAATTTAGTTACGTGGCTATTCCTAACTGTAAGGGAGGCTGGGTAACATGATATTTATTCTAGTTGGGTATATGCCAGCTTACACTGAATCCTCTGTTACTGTGTCAGAAGAGAACAAATATTGGGGGACAGCTCCAAGCCTCCATCATGTATGAAAAGAGAATTCATGTCTGAAGTATCTGTGATTGTGATAGCTCATTCTATCACCTTAAGACAAAACAAGCCATTGGATTTTACTGGAGTATTAGGTCTAGAAACTTGGAGGCTCTTCCTTAGAAACATTTCTGACTGGTAATTTTCTTTTATACAAAAATCCTGTTATGCTGTTATTTGGGAGAATTAAAACACACTATTTATCCTTGGTAGATAAAATTCAAATATCAGAAACAAATATGAAAATAATTGTACAGGTTCTTTGCTTTCTCCTAGTCACATTTTGGTCCAGAAATATGTTTTCTTGTGCATATCTTCACACCATAAGCTAAATTATTTTTCAACTTTCATTAAGATTTTATCCTCTCTCTTAATGGTCATTGTTCATAAGAACCAAAATCTCTGTCTCAGTCTCAATGAAAGTTAGCATGATTTGGGTGAGGTTCTCCAGAAGCTGGATCTGAGTCTAGGATTCAAGTTCAAGGGGGTTATTTGAGGAATATGACTAGAGGAGTAGAGGAGAAGCAGATGAGACAGAGAAGGAAGAAATCCAGTAAATAGCGTACTATCAAACACATTCCACTTTAGCCAATGGACTACAGTCTCATTCGGGAACCTGGGAGCCAGTGTAGAACATGTATCAGAGGGCAAAGAAGCTGGGATACTTATCCTCCAACTCCCATATGCCATTGGCTCAGGGCTACATCCAGGGACATGCGCTCCCCAGCACTTCTGGCCTGCCCTATGTTCTCTGGCTAAGAGATAGCCCTTAGGCAAACGGCTGCATACGCGTGCAGTAGGATGCCATTGATATGTACTGCAACAGGCAATGCTTAGAGCATGTGTGTGTGGGGCACTGACTGCGTCTGCTCCACCCTATAAGCTGGTTAGTTGGCTCTGCTCACTCACCGGGCTCTGGCCCACCAGCCTTGTTGTATGTTATGTTGTGGGATTATTGAGGTTGGCTAAGCAAAGGAAAACCAGCTGAAACAGGACCTCAGAAGGATGCTGACAAAATACTTGCATAATGAATAAATGAACAAATTTCATCAACTTGATGGTCACGAAGACACATAATTTAACAAAACTATGAAGCTAGTTTGCAAGAACCATAGCAAGAGAGTTAAAAATTCCAGCCCAGGCTTCCCTGGTGGCGCAGTGGTTGAGAGTCCGCCTGCCGATGCAGGGGATACGGGTTTGTGCCCCGGTCCGGGAAGATCCCACATGCCACGGAGCAGCTGGGCCCGTGAGCCATGGCCGCTGAGCCTGCGCATCTGGAGCCTGTGCTCCGCAACGGGAGAGGCCACAACAGTGAGATGAGAGGCCCGCGTACCGCAAAAAAAAAAAAAAAAAAAATTCCAGCCTAAAGGAGATCTGCAGAACAGCAATGGGAAGTTGAATGTTTTTGCTGTTGTTTGACTTGAACATATCACAGATGCATCCCCTCTAGGACATTAATCAGGGACATCTTTGCACCATACTTACTGTCAGATGTAAGCCAGACCTCTGTTAATGAGTGTCTGGAATGCAGCCCCAGAGTCAGTGTCTGCTTCAACACAGATGGGCATGGAGATGAGAGAAGGTGGGTGTTTCTGGAATGTGGGGAAACAATATGGTGACCTGAAGAAGGACGCATGCCCTAAAAGCTTCCTTTTATAGTGTATCAAAGCTGTTGGCCAGTGAAGAGAAAAGGCCCAAGGTGGACCACTGTGGCCTGCTGGTTTCAGGGAGATCAGCTCGGTGCTTTGTGACCACCTAGAGGGGTGGAATAGGGAGGGTGGGAGGGAGGGAGACGCAAGAGGGAAGAGATATGGGAACATATGTATATATATAACTGATTCACTTTGTTATAAAGCAGAAACTAACACACCATTGTAAAGCAATTATACTCTAATAAAGATGTTAAAAAACAAAAAAGAGAACTGGAATGTGGGAAGGAGTGGGGCAGGTAACTGTTCCTTGTTTATTTTTTTGGTTATCAACTTTTTAGTAATAATTGATTTTATAATCTTTGTGCTTATATTATTCTGTTAACATTTTGTATTAATTTTAAAAAGGAAAATATATGTATAAGCAATAAACTTTAAAAGTTAAGGAGAAGACCAAGAAAGCTAAAGAAAGTGGAAGGGATATATTAATAAAGACAATTCAAATAAAGTGAAAGAAAAGAAAACAAAATAATAAAAGCAGACTGAATCAATAAAAAAAAGAATGCTTATTATTTGAGCTTAAGTAAACCAAATAGTCTCATGTAAAGACCCAGTGCTCACTGGGAGACGTTTGTTGAGTCCACACTATTTGCAGAACATCACATTAAAGCTTGCTGACCTGTTCGTCAGCAGATTTAAACAATTTACTAAAGAAGACAGTATGGCTACTTTGAGCCTCATGTAAGTGGGAATGATTCTATCAATAGAAAGCAAGTGTTGGTCGGTGAGCAGACGGCCATGACGAAGAGATAAGGACTTCAATGGGCACTGGAGGGTGGGGGCAGGAGGCAGCACACCAGAGGGTAGCAGTGGCCGATGCTGGAGGAACTAAGGAGAAGGGCCACTTTTTTAGAGTTGATTTCTACCGTGCTTCATTGCAATACAGAAGGAGCCATGTGGTACTTGTGGGAACATCTCCAGTATGTGGTTAAAATATAAAACTAATAAGATTGAAGGACGTGAAGGGGAAATGGGGGGAAGGAAATAACAGGATGTAAGTACATAGAAGTACACACCGTAAGATCCTGTGCCTGCAGTGTCCAGTACGGTGGCCCCTAACCACGCATAGCTATTGAGCAGTTAAAAAGTGGTGAGATCAAATGGAGATGTGCTGTAAGGGTTAAGTAGGTGCACTGGACTTCGAAGACTAATACGAAAAAATATATAAAATATATCATTGATAATTTCTATGTAGATCATGTGTTTTTTTTGATTATGTGTTGAAATGGTAGTATCTTGGCTATATTGGGTTAAGAAGAATATAATTTAAGCTTAATTTCATCTGTTTCTTTTTACTTTTTAAATATGGCTACTAGAACATTTTCAATTACATAGAGGCTCCCAGTTGTGGTTGCATTATATTTCTATGGAACAGGGCTGTTCTAGACCATGTCCTATACCTGTGGCTCTCAAGCGGGGGCGATTCTTGCCCTCCACGGGACATGTGGCAATGTCTGGAGACAGGTTGGTCGCCACAGCCGGAGGGAAGGGGTGTTACTGGCATCTTGTGGATAGAGGCTGGGGTGCTGCTCAACGCCCTACGGTCAGAAGCAGCCTCACCACAGAGAAGCACCCACTTCTGAATGTCAACAGCGCCGAGTTTGAGACACCCTAGCTTAGACGATGCAAAAATATTTTGCTTAAATTATCTTACTAAATCCTAAGAACTCCAAGATTCTGGACAACCTCCTACAACAAAGAATGATCCAACCTCAAATGTCATTAGTGTCAAGGCTGGGAAACCCTGTCCTATGCCATCACTATAGGGTACTGGGAGACCCAACAGCAGGCAACAGTTTCAACATAGGTGTGAAGGTGTAAGGGTTTTCTCTAGAGTGGAGACAGTGGGACCCATAATAACATCCTTTGCTGCACATCTGTGAATTGCCGGGCAGTACACTGAGCACCTTCTGTTGGTGTTCTTTTATTTAATCCCCATGAGAGCACTGGTGATGTGGACAGTACCTCCGTTTTACTGATCGAATTGCCTGCGGTTCATAGGACTCAAGGAACTTGGCTGAGCTAGTGCATTTAGGAAGGGCGTAGTCAGATTGCATGAGCTTTATCCACCATAGAGACGAGGACTGTAAGTGCTTAAAGTTCAGGTCTCCAGACCCCATTTCTTTCCGCCCATCAGGAGGCCCACTACCCTAGTCGAGGCCACCTAACTGGTTTCTAATAGTATTGACCACGTCAGTTCTCCAATTCTCTTCATGCCACAGTGATCTTTCCCCAAACCCCAAACCTTTCAATATTTCTTTAATTACCCTTAGGATACAGTCCATATTCTTTGTCATGGGCTAGAAACTATGATTCAGATTCAATGAATTTTTCTTAAGGCTGCACAGTGGATTTGAGGCTAAGTGTGGTAAGAATCAAAAACTCGCTTCAGGGCTTCCCTGGTGGCACGGTGGTTGAGAGTCCGCCTGCCGATGCAGGGGACACGGGTTCGTGCCCCGGTCCGGGAAGATCCCACATGCGCGGAGCGGCTGGGCGCGTGAGCCATGGCCGCTGGGCCTGTGCGTCCGGAGCCTGTGCTCCGCAACGGGAGATGCCGCAGCGGTGAGAGGCCCGCGTACCGCAAAAAACAAAAACAAAAACAACAACAACAAAAAGAGAACCTCTCTTCACAGTATTACGTGACTGTCACTAATAGAAACGTATCTCAAGGAGGGGGTTAATGACAGCTCTCTCTCCTGTAAACAGATTTTGGGGGCAGTATTTTGCTCATGTAGAGTGAGACCCATAACCAGTTGGGTAAAAGCACATTTACAAGGTTTAAATAATTATCAAACCAGCAACAAGTGTGTTGAAATGAGAAGACTCTAACTTCGGGGTTAGGACGACTTATGTTTTACTTTAAACATTTTTAACTTGAAATCTACAAGTGGTCAATACTTGGAGGAAAGAGCCCTGATTTATATCTTTTTCTGTATCTCCAGCAATAACAGTGAATACACAGTAGGCTTTGCTAGATACAAGCTATCAATTAAGTTGAAACGTTGTAATGATCCTGAAATAGATTAGTTTTGAAAGTATAAAGGCTCCTAAGCGCCACCTAGTGGGCATGAGGCAATATACAATATATATTTTAAAATACCTGTACTGAAAATTTGTTCTCTTCACCTCGGTAGCCCCAGCACGACTTAAGGCCTGTGAATATAAAGCACTAAATGGTATCTCCTTAAAAATTTGCATTCTTCCATCTTCTTTAGTTTACCTGATGTAGTCTCATTCATATGTTTGCCCCCGCCCCCTGCCCTAGGCATCAAAAAAACCCTTTGTATTAGTTGGAGTAAGCCTATGTCCTGAAAAGGATGAACTCTGAAATCTGAGTGAAGTAACAGTATGCAAGTTTCTTTCTCTCTTATGTCACCGCCCAATGAGGATATTTGGTAAGCAGCCTTCCTTGCGGTGCCTCAGGGACCCAGGCTCCTCCCATCTTGTAGCTCAGCCCTAGGAGGGCTGCGATCAGAAAACTTTCCTTGTGAAGGCATTTTAGGCTTTGTGAACTGTAGTGTCTCTGTTGTAATTGCTCAACTCCATTGTTGGAGTGTGAAAGCAGCAGTAGACCATATGTAAATGAATGAGCATGGCTGTGTGCCAATAAAACTTTATTTATGGACACTTGAGATTTGAATTTCATCTACTTTTTATGAAATATTCTTCCTTTTTAATTTTTTTCAACCAGAAAGATGTAAAAAACATTCCTAGCTCATGGGCAGTACAGAACCATTGGGCTGCTGTAGTTTGCCGACCCCGGCCCAGGGGCTGAGGAATCCTTTACTTCCAGTCAGAGGTTGGAGAAGGGTCTTAAATGGGAGATTTTTCTGGGCTAGCCTGGAAGTGGTGCACCATCCCTTCTCCTTCCGTCATTGGCCAGAACCCAGTCTTATGACCACAGCCAGGGCGGAGAGGGAGTAAGTTCTGGTGAACACGTAACAGTGTAGCCACAAGTTCTAATACAGTTCACTCTGTTACTTTAAAGATACAATTTCTTTCTTTCTTTCTTTCTTTCTTTCTTTCTTTTTCCTTTGCGGTACGCGGGCCTCTCACTGTTGTGGCCTCTCCCGCTGCGTAGCACAGGCTCTGGACGCACAGGTTCAGCGGCCATCATGGCTCACGGGCCCAGGCGCTCCGCGGCATGTGGGATCCTCCCGGACCGGGGCACGAACCCATGTCCCCTGCATCGGCAGGCGAACTCTCAACCACTGTGCCATCAGGGAAGCCCCTTCCTTCCTTCCTTCCTTCCTTCCTTCCTTCCTTCCTTCCTTCCTTCCTCCCTTCCTCCCTTCCTCCCTCCCTCCCTCCCTCCCTTCCTTCCCTAGTTGATGCCATTTCTTAGCCATATTCTTCACAATCCCTTTATAAGTATTGGGTTTAAAGACTAAAGGTCTTAAAGTGAATATGTTCAGGAACACACTTATGATATTATAAATACCAAATATTTATAATGGCTAAGAAATGGCATCAAACAATAAAAAATGAATGAATGAATGAAATTGTATTCTTAAAGAAACAGTGTGAGCTCTAACAGAGATTGTGGCTACACCAGTAGGTGTTCACCAAATCCTTTTCTAACGCCTACTCACCTCTGCATGTCAGCTCAAGGCAGGTCAGTGCTTTCACAGCATCTAGTAGGAGCAGTGTTTGTCAAACGTGAATGTACGTACAATCACCTGGGGTATCTTACCAGCACTGCGGGAGGCCTAAGCCTCTGCATCTTTAATATCAGTGATGGTATTGTTGCTGGCCTGGGGACCACACTTTGAGTAGTAAGAGTTGGAGTGCTGTGCTCATAAGACTAGATCTTTTTCATCTCAGTAATCTTATATACATTTGGCTTTAATGGCTGGGGCCCTATGCAGCTTTCTGGATTTTGGACAAAATGGGGATACAAAGGGATTGTGAACTGAAGCTCAAAGCTTAGGGATAGCTACTATCGTGTTTATGCCAGAGAAAAACCAGTCTTTTCTTTAGCCTTCTTCATGCTGCCTTACAGAGTTTTAAAAGCCCAGCCCAACTTAATATCACTGAAATGATCAGACAGAATTAATGAAATGCTCTGCTTTTTCCTGATGATGTTTACTTTGGGACATTTGAAAAGCAAGAATTATTGTACATTGTAGCAGCATTATCCCACAGAATGAGCATATTAAATACTTCTCATATTTGTACATTTTCATTGGTTACCATAATCTCTAGTAGTTAGATCTTTTTCAAGAATGAATTTTACGGTATCATTTTCCCTTTCTTGTTTCTATAATAATTAACTCAGTATTTGGGGGAATACTTAGGATGTTTTTAGATGAAATATAGGCATCTTCAGAGGTGCTAGAAAACCTAATAGATTGTTAAACTCCTAACAATATCCAGAGTTTGTGATATATTTGTGGAGAATGATTTTCTCCTGATGTTCATCTAGGTATATTTACCAGTGCCTAATAATGTTCATGGATATTAAAAATAATTTCGAACCAAAAGCTGTAATATCATAGCAGATGTTATACTCTCAACACATGAAATTAATGAAGACACATGGTCATAGGGGAAACAACTTTTATATGCATATGAGAAGGTCTTTGTACATTGCAGACTTATAACTGAAGGGAAATTAGTATAAGATGTGTTTTCATCTAAAGATAGAAATGAAAGCATGAGACTTTCCTAATATATTCAGGTAATTTTGGATTCTAACAAATTTTAAAGCAAAAATGACAAATGGGAATTAAATATCTGATGCAGTTCAGGTTTTAAAATAAATATCATAGCACAAAAAAGTAGCCCCTGTCATTAAGTGAACTTGACAAATATGAATAAAAAGTATATCCAGGAAAGAGAGGAAACTGAGTGATAGGAGAGTGGCGCAGGGTAGGATGGGATGTCTTGGCCTAACTAGAGAATGCTGATTTTTTTTTTTTTTCCGGTACGCGGGCCTCTCACTGTTGTGGCCTCTCCCGTCGCGGAGCACCGGCTCCGGACGCGCAGGCTTAGCGGCCATGGCTCACGGGCCCAGCCGCTCCGCGGCACGTGGGATCTTCCCGGACCGGGGCACGAACCCGTGTCCCCTGCATCGGCAGGCGGACTCTCAACCACTGCGCCACCAGGGAAGCCCGAGAATGTGGGTTTTTATTTCATGTTATTTTTTACCTTGCCAGGAGGGGGCAGCCAGTCCCCACACTGAAAACCACCTAACAAATTAAATTTCAAGTTTGCATCTACCATTTTCGGAAAGTGTAATACACGAGATTTTTTTAAAGCTTACACCAGCTGTCCATTCTAATGACCATAATTGGAAGTTTGAGGCATACAAAGAGCACTAAACCAGGAGTCAAACAAACAAATCTGAATTTGGAACATCTTTGCCCTAGCTCTCAGCAATTCTGTGTCTGCAGGCAAGTTGATGAACATCTAGAAGATTTCTTTGTCTGCAAAATAGATATAATAATACCAGAACTGCCTCCTCAAAGTGTGGCAAATAATGAATGGAGTGATGTTCGTGAAAGCCGTGTGTTCATTTGTTTATTCATCTCTTCACTTATTCAGTCAATGCATTTAAGGCTTAATATGTTGCAGTTCTGGATGCCAAAATCACACGGACTCCGCCTTCAAACAATGCTTTGCTAACTGAATAGAAATAGGTCAGTGGTGCTGTACCTGGGCTGCAAACAAAGTAATAGGCTGGTGAGGCACCTGTCTACTTTATAGCCCTGCCCTGTTGTCCTCATCTCCCACTATTCTGCCCTTCACTCACTCCATTCCAATCATACAGGTCTCCCAACTGTTCGACTCAACAAATTCCCTACTTCTTTGAGGATTTGTATTTCCTATTCCTTGCCTGGAGTACTCTTCCCTTAGTTATCCACATGACTCACTCTTTTTTTTTTTTAACATCTTTATTGGAGTATAATTGCTTTATAGTGGTGCGTTAGTTTCTGCTTTATAACAAAGTGAATCAGCTATATGTATACATATATCCCCATATCTCCTCCCTCTTGCGTCTCCCTCCCTCCCTCCCTCCCTATCCCACCCCTCTAGGTGGTCACAAAGCACCGACATGACTCACTCTTAGGGGTTGATTTTTAGATCTCTTCTCACCTGTACAATCCTTAGAGAGGCTCCTCTGTGCACATTATTTAAAATAGCATCTCACTCTCTATTTCACTCTCTCTCAGTCTGAGAATTAAGACCTCATTCCCTAAGGCATCCATTGTGTGTAATGAATTAACTTGTCTCCTATGTGACTAGAATGATAATAGTTATGCATCATCTTTAGAAAAATTGAGAAAATCTGAGTCTCACAAATCACTTTCTGTGCTCTGATGAGGGAAGGAAGTTGAGTCTGTGGTTTACTTTCTTCATAAAACTCCACTTACCAGGTACTGTATTGTGAATATATTTGTTAATTTTTCTTCTCCTTCTTCCTCACTAAAACACAAGCTCCAGGAAGATAGGAACAATGGCTTGTCCACTGCTCTATCTCCAGCACCTAGACCAGTGCCTGGCAATATGCCTTTGTTGGATGAATGAATGAATGGATGACCAGTGAATGAATGAATGTTCAGAAAGCACTGGAGAGGCAACTCTTGATCTGGACCAACTAAGATAGGCAGAATTTTACTTGGTACATGGGAGTGGGAAAGGTATTCCAAACAGTAACACAGCATGGCTTGGTGAAAAGGGCTTGTGAACTTAAGTGCGCCGTATCCAGGTAAAATAGTGGCTTTCTGGAGTGATAAATCCGCACGCTTTTTAGCTTCTCTAGGGTTTTTTCTCCTTTGAGTAGTATTATACACTGTATGTATATTGTATTATTCACAATATGTTTGTAACAAAATAAGTCTGATTCCCTGAGCAGACCTCCACCTGTTGACGGTCTGTGTGCTCAGGAAAATACAGATTTTAACATTAGCCTAAACACTATGTATAATTGAAATTTAATCTACCACTGAAAATATTATTAGATAAAATTCCAAACCCAACACGTTATCTTGGCTTATGAGAGTTATTCTTTTCTTATTAATAAAAAAACCACAGGTCAACTCATTGATTAAAACAATAATATTCTTCCAGTGCGAGAGTCTCTTTTTTTTTTTTTTTTTTTACTAGTGAAGTGTGTTTGCAGTGACCATTAGATCTGTGCTGTTTAAAGTGTGGTCCCTGGACCAGTGCTGGTCCTTGCACAGTCCTTGCAGGTCTGCAGTGAGATAAGCAAATCAAGTGAGAGGACACACATTTAGAAACTTTCATAGAAATTTGACAGCATAATTTTATATGTAATTTATTTTATTTTTATTACATTTTCCAAAAATACAAGTCTGCAATGGATTGAAAAAACAAAATAAACCAAACCCTGGTCTTTCAGTACAGGTAATTTGAGGAACATTGCTCTGCAGTGTGATTTGTGGACTGTCTTATTTTATTTTATTTTTTTGCGGTACTCGGGCCTCTCACTGTTGTGGCCTCTCCCGTTGCGGAGCACAGGCTCCGGACGCGCAGGCTCAGCGGCCATGGCTCACGGGCCCAGCCGCTCCGCGGCACGTGGGATCCTCCCGGACCGGGGCACGAACCCACGTCCCCTGCATCGGCAGGCAGACTCTCAACCACTGCGCCACCAGGGAAGCCTTTGTGGACTGTCTTTAGTCCCACAAAGTCTGAACTATCAGAGACACTGAAGATTTAGCTTAGAGTCCACCAGCCTCAAGCTTCAGGCAGGTGGCAGTACTTGCTAATAGTGCTGAGAGCTGAGTTTTATCAGGCACTTACTATGTTCTAGACATTATGCTAAGAACTTGAAAGATATTCTTTAGAGTAAGGGACGCAGAAAAGTAAAAGTAGTAAAAGTATGGTGGGGAGAGGAGGTGCCGCGAAAATCTCAGGTGTTTCTTGGTCTGCGCCAGCCAGACTTCGTTTAGGGATAATATTTTCCTATAGAAAGTCTAGAATGCCAACCACTCCGCTGATAGTTATGCTGATTTGAACATTTTCTCTCTCTCAATACTGTGTTGGTTTTAGTAACGTTTTGAGAATTTCAACCATTAAACTCATACCTGGGTACAGGAAAGACTAAGAGTTCCAGGTTACTTTGTTTGTTTGTTTGTTTAAATGTGCCTTGGAGACCTGGTGAGAACTCAAAAGATTAATAAAGGCTCTTGCTTCAGGAAGCCTGGTGTCCCTGACCCTGGGACAAAGGCATTAGTGACCAGGATCTGGGCCTTGTTGCATGAAGATCTTGCTGTAGGTGGTTCAGTTCTAGGTGGGCTGGGCCAGTACGTTGTTTAGAAGCCCTAGAATTCACAACCTCATTGTGCATTGTGTTCTTTTCAAAGCATCCAAAGAATGTGCATTGATCACATTCTATAGATTAAAACGACAGGCAACCTCTATGTAGTTTCCTGTATTTGGAAACTCTGTGGACCATTCTGGGCAACTGTGCTAGTGAAACGCAGGCAGTGAAACGTGAGGAGCAGTAGAGCCTACGTCATGCCTGCACTAACTCAGATGTATGCCCGAATGGAATGGGAAGATGTTTCCTAGATAAGCTAGATTTCACTAGCAGTGTTTCGTCTCACTCTGTGCTGAAGGGTGAGCAAATATTTTATACAGATATGTCATAGAAAGGAAACATAAACACTGTCTTACTAGAATAAATAGGCCAAGAGGCCATCTCTTCTCAAACAGGGGTTCAGAACTCAGGGCCCTGGTTGTGCAGTGATTACTCATATGAGAATATGAATCTTCAGACTAAGGCTCCTGGGAGAAATCCAGCCATGTCTTAGAATTTTTAGTAGAAATTGTAAAACTGAACTGAAACTCGTATCCAGAAATCCGTAAGGCTTTTATGCGTCTGTGATCAGGCATACTCATGTAACGTAGCATTGCCAGCTTTAGCAAATGAAAATCTAGGACACCCAGTTCAACTTGAATTTCAGTAAAACAGTGCATCAGAAGAGAGTGGTTAAGCTAAGGTAACGATCAGGCATTGAGTGCTTACTAACTACCAGGTTCTGAATTGAGTGTTTTATACATATAGCTCATTTCAATTTCATAACACTCGTAGAAGAAAGACACAGCATTTAAAAAACTTACTTTACAGATGTGGAAACTCAGGCTTGGAGAAGTTAAGTCACTTGTCTAAGGTCAAACAGCTACTGAGTCATAGAGCTAGTACACACACACACACACACACACACACACACACACACACACACACACACGCCCTTCATATCAGCAAAGCATCATCGGGAGTAATTCTCCTTTAGTATTCTCCAACCATGAAATCAGTGGTTTCCAAACTTTTCAATTATGGAGGATCTCCCTCCCTCATTTTAATTTCTCATGGTTCAAATGAGTAATTGTGGTAGTTTAATTTTTGTTGTCTAAAAAACCCCACATAATGACAGAAATTAGCAAAGTAGGTTGTGCTTTAAAATGGATTCATATATGATTTTCACAGTAGCAGCAAACAACATAATGAAAAACAGTAAAAAAAAATATTTGTATCTTGAGATCACTTATTTATTCTACAAATGATGTTTGGTGAGAAAAGTGTTTTGAGGATTACTTTATATAATTTGAGGCTCTCCTCACTCTTACCTCCAAATGTCTATGACCCTCTTGTTGGGAATCTTTAGACTACAGCAATTAAATCTTAGAGATAGACCCAGAATGAATGAGCTTCCTTTCCCTGAATGCAGAGATGAGCTCAAAGGAAAAGAAACTACTAGAGTTGGGGAGAAATGCGAGGGGCGGGGGAATGGAAGGGCCATGCTTTGATTCTGGACCATCGCAGGTGCTTCTGGTGCCCTGCCCACATCCGCCTGGAGGCTTTAGACTGCAAACACATGAAACTCTTTACTAGAAGGCTTTTTCTGCCGCCCCTCCCTACTTCTTGTGTTCAGCCAATAGCAAGCGAGTCTGGAAATGGCAGGAAGTTCCAGCCACGAAGAAACCCTTAACATGACCTTCCTTGCCTCTTGGATGGGAAGATTGAGAGTCAGGCCTTCCACAGTCTCCCCCGGGCGAGCAGCGCTGAGCCCCAGCTGCCCACAGTAGTCACCTGCTCATCAGTGCACTCGGAACCGGCCACCTTCCCTTTCCTGTCTCACTCCTCCCCTCCCCTCTAAATCTTTCTTGGGACCGCCTCGCAATTAAATTACTTGCATCCATTCTGATCTCACTATCTGCTTCTGGGAGAATCCAAGGTTAAGGTATGGATTAGAAAGTTTTTTTTTTTTTAATATTTTCAAACTCTGCCATAGGTACCAATACTAGAAAAGATTAGCTTCAGTTCTTTTTCTGATACTCAGTGCCTTGAGAACGAGTCTAGCCTTTGAGAGTTAGGAGATTGGTGAGCCTGGTTAATATCAATTCTGGACAGAGGGGCCCGTGTAGTTACTAACAACATATGCAAGTAGAGCCTGACGCCAAGTATTCTTGTGTAGATATTTTTCCTCTGTAAATTTTGGTCATTGTAAATAAAGAATTGACAGATTTTTAAAATATAGTACATAGTAGATAACTGGTGTCCTTCAGTGCCTCCCTCCTGGCATCTTTTTGGGGCATTTTCCTTGAACTTAAACTATGAAAGAAAATTTCGATGCTTTTATTTGGTGAAAACATGATGTAATAATAAAACAGAACAATGTATCCGTTGAGTCCCATGCCAGGCAGTGTGGGGTAGTAAAAGTGAAATTAAACTGGGAGTTGGCAGCCCTGATTTCTGCATGACCTTGGGAAGTCCTGTAACATCTCCAGGTCCTGTTTTCCTTAGGGACTGAATAATCTCTAAGAATTCATCCAGCAGTAAATGTGTATGATCTCTTGCACCAATAAAAGTCCCAGTATAAATTGCAGAATTGAAAGGATGCTAGATCATGGGCAGGCTTCAACATCTCAAGCATTCCTGCTCAACCAGCCCTGGAAAGAGGTCATGCTTGCAGTATCTTGAATACCTCTGAAGATAGGTATATGGTTAGGATAGGCTGGAAGAGTGGTTCTTAGGGTGATTTTTTGCTCCCCAGGGGACTTTTTGCAATATTTGGAGACACGTTTGGTTGCTTCAAGTGGGAAGGAGGAGTGCTAGTGGTACCTAGTAGTTAGGGATGCTTCTAAACATCCTACAGTGCACAGGACGGCCCCCATATCAAAGAATTATCAGACCCCGAATGTCATCAGCGCCGAGGCTGAGAAATCCTGGGCCAGAGTAAGCTAACACATAGACCAAAGCATCTAATGGCTCAAAACGATAGAGATTTATTTATTTTTGTGTCCATATCAGTTTACGGTGCTTCAAATTAGACTAGGATGGAGTTGAGGGAGTCAAAGGGGATGGAC
Organism: Leucopleurus acutus; assembly: GCF_964270905.1. NCBI lineage: Eukaryota > Metazoa > Chordata > Mammalia > Artiodactyla > Delphinidae > Leucopleurus > Leucopleurus acutus. Next base: position 8,735,758 of record NC_139148.1, on the reverse strand, counting down.
CCCGTTCTTCTGCATGTAAGATGCCATCTGAAGATGCTCTTCTCACTTTCAGCATACTGTTTTCAAGACCACACCGGGGTCCCTCCATTCCGGCTACCAGGGAAATGGTATGGAAGTGCATGTGAGAGGTTTATATGGGCCAAATCTGAAAATAACACCCAGCTCGTCCTCTTATATTCCACTGGCTAGAAATCAGTCAATGGCTACTCCTAACTGCAAGGCAGGTTGAGAGGTACGGACTAATTACTTACCCAGAAAGAAGAGGAAAGTGTATCGCTGGCTAGTTAGCACTCTCCGCCCTAATGGGTAACCGCACCACTTCCTTTATCATAAAAATGAGAGTGATAATAATGTCCTTAGTTGTTGAATACTCATGTGTTTTCTGAATTTGTATGCCTTTTGGGCGTTTACTTATTTAATTCTCCCAGGTGCCTAATGGGGTACAGCTTGTTGTTATCTCCATTTTACATTTCAGGAAACTGAGTCATGAGAGGTTAAATAATCTCTCCGAAGTATTCAACTAGTAAGTGTCAGAGCCCAGTTGTGAACCCAGGCTGTGTGATGTTACAATCTGAACTCTACTCACTCTACTGCCATTCTCGTTTTCTCCTTTCTGGTTATTATTTCTTCTGTTGAACCAGAACTTGCCTTTCTGTAAGCCCCGCCCCCACGATCTGCTGGTCATACTTTTGTCATTGGGGAGAAATAGGCGAAGCTTATTTAGACTTTCTAACCCAGGGAAGTAGAAGTATGCGTAGAAGTCAAGAGATGCTGGGCCAGGATGATGGCAGTGAGAATGGAAAAGAAGCAGGCGGATATAAGAGATGTAACATGCACAGGATAGCAGCTCAACCAGTGAGTATTAGATCTGAGACATAGTAAGGGTTCAAGAGCTGTTTCTGTAAGTGAAGATGTGAGTGCAGAGAGAGTTCAGAGTTCCCCAGCAGTAGGGTTAGAAATAGCCACATAAGATTTACGGGTAACCTGGATGGTCTATGTCTACTCATAGATAATCAACTTTAACAGGAAAAATATTAGTTTCCATTGGGGATTTCATATTTGGGGGTGGTGTGGCAATGAAGAGGCTCATGGGGACTTTTGACTCCATCTCAATCATTTAGTTTTCATTTGTTGTTTTAGAAATACCAGTAAAATTTCATGAATCACATGAAGTGTTGAGTTAGCTCAAATAAATTTTAGAGGATGTTTTGAGCAAATAAATTGTTTACTGCTCCTGGAAGGGGACAGATTTCTTCCATTACTAATTTGTATGAATCACTTTTTAATAAACAAGAAGATGATTTTGTTTTGTTCTTTTAATACAAAATATACTTTCAAAGAAAAATAAAAGTGAAACATTTAGCAAGCAGATGTCCAAAAAATATTTTAAGAGGTGTAAATTTCCATGGCCTAAAGTTTTTTTTTTTTTTTACCTTATTTCAGAAATTTGGCCAAGACTATTGAGAGAGAGCTTTGGTTATCAAAAAAGGAGGAGGTATATTTTTTATGCCCCATTAAGTATATATTATATAGATGCTACTCAAACTGACAACTTGAAGAATTTAAAATACAGCTCTCTAACCTGACAGTGTGATGAACACAGAGCCTAGGGGATCACTGCATCACAACGCCCCTTTTCTTCTGGATGAATGCATTAGTAAAAGGCTTAGGGATGATTTCAAGAAGTTCTCTGTGCCCTTTACTGACCTATGAGCTAATATTTTATTGTCTGAGGACCTGAGAGAGCTTTTCCTCTTGTGTGAAACATTGGTCCTGCCTTTTAGGAAATTCTAATGGGACTAAGAAAAGCCAACAGAGAGCAATGTGAGACAATATCTGGGAGGGCATGGATAGCACCATTCTATTTCAGGTCCATGGTAGATATTACTAATTGATCACAACATCCTGCCGCTGAGCCTGTGTAATACCCGTGCCTTCTCAGTGCCATGCTCCAGGCAGCCACTGTCAGTTAGTTGTAGTTTTCCAGTGAGATGAAACCCATTGTTCACCCCGTGTTAGATACCTGTGTGGCTATGGAAATTTGCAGAAGGGAGAAAGCCGTCAGGGTGGGATTGAAAGTCTTGTGGGAGTGGATAGTAGGATACACAGAGGTGGAAATGTGTGTGGTGAGTGTGTGCAATACATACGCAAAGGATAAGAGGGCAATGTTACAGAGACTCAGTTGATGAATTGGGTGGTAATTATCAAGAACTTTGGTGGAAAACATTATGGAGCTTCCTCAAGAAATTAAAAATAGCCCCGCCATACCCAGCAGTTCCCACTTCTGGGAATATATCCAAAGGAAATGAAACAGATGTCTCCAAGAGCTACCTGTACTCCCATGTTCATTGCCAAATTGTTTACAGTAGCCAAGGTATGGAGACAACCTAAGTATCCATCATGCATGAGTGGAATCTAGAAAAAAAAGAACTTTGGAAAATAAGAGTAGATCAAATTAAGGAGATACCAAAAATCACACAGAGGACTTTAGGTTTCTGGTGATAAGGATGGAGAAATGACATACTAGGAGAGAGAAGCCTGTGCACACCAAAGAGATGAGAAATGGGGTATATTCGGCAGTAGAAGACAGTGGGTGTCACATGGAGGCAATTCGGTCCCCCAAGGGACCACTTGCTTTGGTCTTTTCATGAGCATGATAGATATTTGTTGAGTTAAATTGCTAAGATGTGGGGTTATTTCTTAGAGCAGTTAGCCTATATCAGGGTTACCAACCTCAGCACCACTGACGTTTTGGGCTGGAAAGTTCACTGTTGTGGAGAACTGTGCACAGCATCATAGAGTCATGTACCATAATGTTCATTGCAGCACTATTTACAATAGCCAGGACAGGGAAGCAACCTAAGTGTCCATCATCGGATGAATGGATAAAGGAGATGTGGAACATATATACAATGGAATATTACTCAGCTGTAAAAAGAAATGAAATTGAGCTATTTGTAATGAGGTGGATGGGCCTAGAGACTGTCATACAGAGTGAAGTAAGTCAGAAAGAGAAAGACAAATACCATATGCTAATGCACATATATGGAATCTAAGAAAAAAAAATGTCATGAAGAACCTAGGGGTAAGACGGGAATAAAGACACAGACCTACTAGAGAATAGACTTGAGGACACGGGGAGGGGGAAGGGTAAGCTGGGACAAAGTGAGAGAGTGGCATGGACATATATACACTACCAAACGTAAAATAGATAGCTAGTGGGAAGCAGCTGCATAGCACAGGGAGATCAGCTCAGTGCTTTGTGAACACCTAGAGGGGTGGGATAGGGAGGGTGGGAGGGAGGGAGACGCAAGAGGGAAGAGATATGGGAACGTATGTATATGTATAACTGAGTCACTTTGTTATAAAGCAGAAACTAACACACCATTGTAAAGCAATTGTACTCCAATAAAGATGTTAAAAAAAAGGTTGAATTTTATACTTAAATGGGTGAATTGTATGGTATGTGCATAGTATCTCAGTAAAGTTGTTACATTTAAAAAAAAAAGAAAGGAATAAATAATCCATCTTAGATCCTTTCCAGAGAGAATAGCTTCCTGTGACTACTACTCTTAATCATTTGCAGGAAAATGCCATTTATAATTTTGCCTTCATTTGATATCACTTTTACTGGACAGTACACATTACACTTTTTTTTTTTTTGTTCCGTACACGGGCCTCTCACTGTTGTGGTCTCTCCCGTTGTGGAGCACAGGCTTCGGACGCGCAGGCCCGGCGGCCATGGCTCACGTACATTACACATTTTTGACTGGGCATTCCATGGCCTAATCTGATACACTAAAGGTCAACCAAATGTTTTCTGTGAGAGGATTTCAAACCATCAACAGCTGTCTGTGAATAGCCTTTGTTTAGCATCTTAAGATTCCCCATTACCCCAGAGGTCCTCTTGTTCTGCACACTGGAGGTCAGAGGAGTTTATTCCTGGAAGTGGGGTCTATGAAACCACTGGACCTTTTCCTGCAATGGCTGTACCCACGTCATTAGCCGAGGGCTGTTTCACACAGCTTTTTTTTTTTTTTTTTTTTGCCTTTAGCCACATTCCTTCCACTTCACCATTTGTTGATGCAACTTTTAACACAGGACAATGTGTCTTATATTTTTCTAACCTTTCTGACTTTCTGGATTTCTTTTCTGATAATCTTCTGGATTTTAGACTTATGACTTTAAATTCCTGAATAGAACATTTCTCAAAACAGCACCACTTTTTTTTTTTAGCATGCACCCTGAATTTTAAAAATAATAAATCAATGAACAATCATCTCCCTGCAGCAAAACATCAAGAAGGACTAAGAATGTGAACAGTCAACCTGCCAGGCTGGGAGGGTCACTTAGCTTTGCAGGACCTCAGTGTTTGCATCTGAAAATAAAAGTCACTCCCAACTTGACTTGGAAATTATGTGATTCTGAGGTGCCACAAAAAGTACAAAACTGAAATTCTATATAGCATTTGAGATAAAAATTCCAAGAAATTATTTTTATTATCTGGATATAGGCCATATATTGGACCAAAAAACATTAATCTTGATCCCCCAGGTTCTTACCTTCTTTTCTACTGCCAACCCTTCCTGGTCCTAGGTACCAAAATCTCAAATTTTATTTTCTTTAGCTGGTAAGGTGACATGAGTCTTTGATGAGCTTCTTATGGACAAATGTATGTCTCCCCCAAATTCATATGTTGAAGTTCTCACTCTCAATGTGACTGTATTTGGAGTAAGGAAGTAATTAAGGTTAAATTAGGTCATAAGGGTGGGGCCTGATCCGATAGGATTAGTGTCCTTATAAAAAGAAACATCAGGGGCTTCCCTGGTGGCGCAGTGGTTGAGAGTCCACCTGCCGATGCAGGGGACACTGGTCCGGCCTGTGAGCCATGGCCGCTGAGCCTGCGCGTCCGGAGCCTGTGCTCCGCAACGGGAGAGGCCACAACAGTGAGAGGCCCACGTACCACCAAAAAAAAAAAAAAAAAAAGCAACATCAGAGAGCTTGCTGTCTCTCATTCTCTCTGTGTGCACACACAGAGGACAGGGGACATTCCCCTAACTTTACATTTGTAAAATATCTAGGATGGTGTATTACACACAATGTGCATGGTCTCAGTGCTTGATAAATAGAATAAAATTAAGTATAGAGAGCTCTGAAATGTATTCATCCATACAAACAAAACTAGAGGAAAAGTGGGGGGGGCATTTGGAGTTTATGTGGTAACTCCTATATGGCATTGGGGGATTCTGTGAAAACCTTGCTATTTCTCCCACAAGGACAGGAATGGTGAGACCATGATAAAGGCATGGGAGGGGTAGAGAGTGGGTAGCCTAGGTGTCTGGGTGTCAGCTGTAACTTTGCCACTCGCTGCCCTTGAGCCATCAAGTCACCTCCCCTCCCTGGGGCCTGCTTCTTCATCTGTCTAGAAATAGTTGGACTAGATCTGTGTAGTGGCTTATTCCAAGACTAGGAAAGAAAGATCTTTTGTGATCCTAAAAGCCCATTGGACAATGCTGTTAGGTCTCATTGGTTATGGTTTAAAATAAAAGGTTTTGCTTAAGTGGGAGGCAAAGAATAAATGATCCTAAATATTTTAAGAGGTAAGAAAAATGAAAAATGAGAGAAAATATAAAGAGATATTGGTACCCAGAAGCTTGAAGTATGATGCCAAGATTGTTTCAGTTCTGAGCATTGGGCACAGGGGTGGGGGAATAATTTTTAAATCATTGAAATTTGTCTAATGACACCTGTATAGCTGCTCTTGGTAGAAAAATATTCCTAACCTGACTCTACATATTCAAAGATTTGAAGACGGGGAAAATGGTGGCCACTATCATAGGGTGAAAGAATTTGACCTGAGGACCTTTAAGAGAATATTGGTTGATATCCCTGTTTATTCCTTACTCCCTGCTCCATACGGTGACCATTGTTGGCTGGGGGACCATGCAGCCTCAAGACTTAATCTGGATTTATGGGTCTTCCAGGTGACTGTACAGGGTGTGGTTGCAGTGGTATAATGCGTTGCATCCAGGTGGCTTAAATGGTACAGATTTCAGTGCTGCACCCAGATTATAAGTGTGTGTGTGTGTGTGTGTGTGCGGGGGTCAGTTGATCTAGACCAAGGTTGCTCAACATCAATGCTATTGACACTCAGAGGCAGATAAGACCTTGAGGTAGGGCTGCCTTGTGCACCGTAGGATATTTCACAGCATCCCTGCCCTCTCCCAGCTAGATGCCAGAAGCACCCGCCCCTGACACACACACACACACACACACACCCCAGTTGTGTCTGGAGGCAACCAAAACTGTCTCCAGATACTGTCACGTGTCCTCTGAAGGGCACAGTCGCTCCTGGTTGAGACCCACTGCCCTAGACTGAGAATCAGATGGCCTGCTGTGTCATTAAATATCTGAGTGACTTTAGGAAGGTCCTCAACCTTTGTGAGCCTCAGTTTCTCACCTACAAAAATGGGGGTTAAAATCACTAACTTGTGGGCACTCTGAAGGACTGAGAATTCATGTAAGTGAAAATGCGTATTAGAAATAATTATGCTGTGCTTTTTAAAGACACAAATGCAAATTTCCATACCATAGGAATAGTAGAGGCCCAAGAGATAAATATCCCTGTCAACTGAACAGATATTCCTGGTTTTAAAGATGTGTACAGTAAGAAGTAGAATCTTTCACGCTTGAGTGTACCCTCTAGTAGCTGCTTAAAAACTGTGCTGCCTTCTACATCCCTTGTGCCACCCTAAGGTCACATGGGATGTCGAGTGTAGGCGAAGAATTCACCCTGTAAAGAGCAGTTGTCAGCTCCCCCTCCCTGATCATAAACATTCATGTTCCTTCGTAGTAGATCACTGAGTCACAGACTGCCAGACATTTCTCAGGAACTCCTCTCCCCTTTAAGATGAGGCTTTTTATACTCGACTTTCACCACTGAATAACTGGTAGGGATTCGGGAGTATATTAATAGATGAGGCTCAGTTAAACAAGTATTTTTGAGTCCTGCAAGGCTCTGTGCTTGGTAAAAACAGCGGTGGAAACAAAGATGATTAAAGACACATTCTGCTAGAGTAGGGAGAAAAAGCTTACACATAGACAACGCTAATAAAAGAGCGAAAGACACAGGCTAAAGAGAAGAACTGGATACTTCCAACTGAGGGCTGGGGATAATCCGGGGAGAATTGTGGGAGGACGAGGCATGGATTGGGGTTTTGTAGGTTGCATAGAATTAATGTAATCCTCACTCAGGTTATTCTGTATTCTCAAGTTCATGACTCTGTGCCATTTATACGTTTGACTTACCCAAGTATAAAATGAGGGTAATGCACCCTAACTTGTCCAGGTTACCTCCAGCAGTGAAACGAGAGCTCGTAGGTAGAATGCACTACAGTGGTGGGTAGAGTTCTTATTGAGTGGCTTGTCACCTCCATTAGTCCTTCCCTCATGTGTTGTTCTTTGGGGGGAAGATTTCAGGGAAGCTTCCATGTTTGTTGAATAAAAGCCATCCAGACCTATCAGTCATTTTCTACCTTGAAAAAAAAAATCCAACCTTCTTCCAGATGTCTTCATTTACTAGGACTAGGGAGAAGTATGAAAAAGAGCACCCACTAACTTTGGGGTTTACTCTTCCCATTAGGGCTTTCCCAGTGTGGCATCTGAAATATCTCTTTAACTTTGTCTGTGGCTGTTAACTGCTTCCATTCATTTTTTTCACTATATGTTTACCTCCAGGAAAGGCATGAAAGCACTATCCCCCATTCACTGACCTTTACTGAATCTCTTCAGCCTTATGTCTCCTGGCTAAGTAAGCAATGAATGTGTATGTGTTTTCCTCATTTGGCTAAAGACTTACTTGTACAGCACTTAACTACATCTTGTGAAGGATATAGTTGGGTTTTAATGACTACTTTGGATTGCATCTTGTTTAATAGCTACTTGATAAGCAAGTTTAGATACAAGGACTTAAAAGAGTTCTAGAATATTTAATTATATATTTAAGACAGTGGTTCTTCACTGGAGGAGACATTTTTGGTTGTCCCAACTGGGGAGGGGGCGGGTACTACTGTCATCTGGTGGGTAGAAGTCAGGAATGCTGCTTAACATATTACAATGCACAGGACAACCCCACAGAATGAATTATCTATCCCCAAATGTAAATAGTACTGAGATTGAGAAATCCTGATTTAAAATGTATACCTGATTCCCAAGGAGGCTTAGCAAAGTAAACATAATAGACAAAAAGCAATTACAAATAAAAGTATAACTGAAACAAAATAAAAGGAGCAGAAACATAGATGTCATCATGGTCCTGAAGTGACTTAGTCATTTAGGCTAAACATTTGATTGAGTTTGGAATTTCGTGACAAATGAAAAAAAAGGCGGGGGGCAGAAACAGAGTTCTTGGGTTTCCAAAAGCAATCTTTAATATAAACGTTAATCAAAAGCAATCTTTAATATAAACGTTAATCAGCAAAGACCACCTCCTCACCCCCGAATTCAAAGAGAAATATATCTTGTAGGGTTTTATGTATGGGACATTGTATAATAACATAGACATATTTTCAACCGTGGTTTTACCAAAGACACGGATTGTGTGTGTGTGTGTGTGTGTGTGTGTGTGTGTGCATGCACAAATGGATATTTCTGGTCTCAGCTCTTTACCAAAAAATAACAGGGGTATGACATTAGATCTTGTGAAATTAAAGGCATTTCTTTGAGCAACTGAACCCAAATATCATCTGGGTATTGTCTTTGCTTGTGATCTAACAAATCAGGGGTAGAGTCTCTGAAGATCCGAGAGAGAGATGGCTGACATTTCCTTCAGACCCTGGGACTCTCTCTCTGGGTTATCAAGTGACTTCAGTGAGTTTTTGGCAAGGGCTAAAGAGTAATCAGTTCATGATGGAATTGTCTGATGAGCACCCAAAGTGCTTGCTTGAGATTATCCAGTAGCATTTATTTCTGGTCTACTTTGAATCATGCAGTATGTTAGTGTTTGGGCACACAAAGATGATTAAAATGTGCCCCCTGTCCTCAAGCAGCAAAGAGTCTAGTCTTCTTCCCTGGCAAGAAGATCTATAAATAATCATGAATTAATACACATAGTAGAGGAATGTGCAGTGTACCATAACAAGTCAGAGGAGCAGGTGATGAGTTCTGTCCCAGGGATGCAGGGGAAGGTTCAGTGCCGAAGTGAGATTTGAACTGTGTGGGTTACTGAAGAAGTCTTCACAGAGTTTATTTATAAACATTTTATTGATGTATAAAATACATGCAGCAAAGTGTATAAATCATAATGCATCCCTGGCTCTATTTTCACAAGTGGACCCACACATGTAACCAGCACTTGATCAAGAAATAGAGCATCCCCAGAAATAGAACCTCAGAAACCCCTCACACCCTCTCTTCCAGTAATTATCTGCCCCCAAAAGTAACCGCTGTCCTAACTTCTAACCATATAGATTAGTTTTGCACTTTATATAAATGTAATCGCATGTTACATGTTATTTTGAGTCTGGCTTTAACATTATTTTTGTGAGATTCATCCAGGTTTTCGTCTGTAGTTGTAAGTCATTCATTTTCATTCCTGTGTAGTATTCCATTGTATGAATATACCACAATTTATCCATTCTACTATGAGTGAACATTTAACTTATTTCTAGTTTCTGACTGTTATAAATTGTGCTTTTATGTGTATTCTTGTACATGTTTTTTAGTGAACACATATATATACTCCCATGAGTATATACCTAGAAATGGAATTGCTGAGGCTTAGTATACATATATATTTTGAAAAAAATGCTTATTTTTGCTTCCAAATCTTAAGTTGTGGGGTTTAATAAAAAGTTTTTAAAATGTTCTTAGGAAAAAGGTATTTTTATTCTCAGGGGTGTACAGCATAGTAGGCTAGTCAGGTGATAGTGGGGACACAGACACAGAGGGGGGGCCCCCATAGATGAGGCAGGTGGACCACGGCAGTGATGTCGGAGAGTCTTGGGAAGTGTCTTTCAAAGAAAGAAAGGGCCCAATAAATATCTATTATCTGAATAAAAAGAAGAACAGGTGGGCCAGGTGACTCTTAATGCCCTTTCAAGTTGTCTCATTTTGTAAAATCACCTACAGGGACGTTTTTACAGTTGATAAGGCGATTTTCTCCCTTCTTCCGATATCCTCCTACGCTAAAGACTTTGTTGGGAGATGCTGTTACTCTTCTAATGAGAAAATTATAAGCAGAAAAACAAAACAGACCACAACAACCTAGGTCTGAATCAGTCTTTGAGGAGAAAGCTGGTGCTCGCACACATAAACTGCAGAATATAGCTCAGTAAATCTTCCTGCTTCGAGATTGTTTCCAACTGAAGTCATGCTTGGCAAAGCCAGATGCCTCAGAATGTAAAGATGGCCTTTGTCCAAGGGCAGACCTCCATGCGGCTCCTTCCTCTTCCCGTTTGCATCCAGCAGTGCCTGGGAGAGGCTGGGATCAGAGTCCCTTCAGGCAGTGAGACTGAGATGGAGGGAAAACAAGACCATTAATCCTGGGAACCAGAGATCGGGGATCCTGGAGCCCAGGATAGCAAGGAGATGTGAGAAAATGGGTCATTTTATAAACACCTAAAAGGGAACCTTTGCTCTCAGGAGAAGAATTACTGAGGAAAAAAAGTCAGAGGATATCTGAATCTTGGAGGCCCCCGGAAGGGACACTGAGAAGGAGATGAGGACACGCTATTTTGTTTAAGAAAGGAAAGTAGTGGAGAAGCACAGGACTACTATTTTGAAGATAAATGAATTAATAGAAAAAGAATCCTATGATATGTTTAGAAGGAAGAAAAACTCTGCTTGATGAACTTAAGAAAACATTTTCATAAATGTAAACTTCACAAATATCTTCAGATCAAACGCATGACTGACTAAAGATGAATGACCCCGAATCCGACTGTAAACACTAAGGTTATGTCTACACACAAAAGTCGGCTTGACTCCATGCATTGGGGGAGAAAAGATTAAGTCAATAAAACAACCAATTCTTAAATTGCCAAGTACCTGCTTTGTCTGAATGTTTTAGTTTTCACTTGTTTTGCCAACCTGTAGACACAGCCAGAATATATTACGACAACAGAAATATCTCCTTCCAAGATGTTGTTTTAGTTACTGGGACAGGGTTACGGACAAGTGCATTCCTACATATAACTCAGTTGATGGGTAAAATCTTTAAATCTTAAAATGTTTACCAGAAGTTGCTAGAGGCCCTGGCCAAATCAGCTAGGTATATTCATTTTAAAATGCTTCCAGAAAGTCCTGTTTTAGCAAATGGCTACTAAACATGGCCAGAAATAATTGGGGTCACTTTTTCTATGTATGTCTACTTTTATTTCAACAAAACCAAATATTCTTTGAGAGCTGGGACAATATATTACCTTTAAAAAATTTCTCCTCCCCCCACAAATGCTTCAATGTAATCAAACTTCGGTTTACTTTTTATCGTTTACTCTGTGGGGTGAGTGTTAACTGCGCTATGGTTATGATGAAATAGCGTTCCAAGAAGTGAAATGAGTAGGCTAAGGTCTTGGGGCAGGGAGAGTACAGACAGGTCTTAAATTGGGTCTCACGGTGTTTTTACCTTGACATCCCCACTGGACTTGGGTCCATTTATGTACTTTGGTTTCAATAACACAAGTGTAGATGTCTGTTTATGTAAGAATGCTGTAAAAATGGTATTAATACGTATAATAATTTCTGCTAGTTCAAGATAATCAGAATGCATTTAACCAGAATGAATCATTCTCAAATGTCAATGCTAATGAAGAGCACGTGGTGATTCTGTGAATCTCACTCATTTGTCGGAATATAAAGTTAGCACAGTAGCTTTCTTGCGAATCTTATAATAGCGGATCTAACATAATAAATCTTATAATAAGCAGAACTTGTTACTATGATAATGAAATATTATAAGTACAAAAGGACAGCATCTGCATAAGAAATCTCCCTGTGTATCATCCAGGCTGCTTTTGGATTCACGTAACAGAATATATGACTGAAAGTTGCTGAAACAGTAAGGACGTTTTTCATCTCACCTAGGCACTGTATTAGTTATCTATTACTATATAGCAAATTACCACTAACTTAGTGGCTTAAAACAATATGTATTCATTGTCTCAAGGTTTCTGTGGGTCAGGAGTCCAGACACAGCTTAGCTGAATCCTCTACTTCAGGATCTTTTGCAAGGCTGCTGTCAAGGTGCACCCTGAGCTGGGATCTTATCTGAAGGCTCAACTGGAGAAGGAGCCATTTATAAGCTCACTCTGGTTGTTGGCAGAAGTTAGTCCCTCAAGGGGTGTTTGACTGAGGGCCTCGGTTTCTCACTGGCAGTTGACCAGAGGCCATCCTCGCTTCTTTGGCACCTCAGAACACTCCGTGAATGAAAGAGGACATTTAAACCTTTATTATTTTGACAGGAATCCTTTCTTAGAAAGTCAGGCTTTCCTAGCAGACTTCCCCTCAGGTCTCATTTGTCAGTGCTGGGTCATGTGCCCATATTTATATTGCAAAAGAGTCTGGGAAAGTAAGTGTGAGTATGTGGCATTTTTGCCCTTAGCACAGACGAGTCTCTGCCAGCAAGGAAAGCATGTGGAGGACAGGTGTTGGGGACTTGCTGTTGAGGAGGTAATAAATGTCTACCATAGGCACCAGTTACTAAGGGACAGGCTTTTTCAGGGACATGTGTCAGTAGTCCCGTTTCGCATAATGGCTGAATTCTCTGCCTCTTTTCTCTGGTCTCCTTGCTTGAGACATTTATTCATATAGTGTGCTGTGATATCATAGTAGTTTTACTTGGCTCAAATATTATTGTAAAACAAATGCAAACATAGGTTCTGAAGCTTCCCAAAGTTCCCTATCATTATGATTGTTTTTAACCCAGTGTTTCCTAAATAAATTATTAAGCTAGCTATAAAATTCTTCTTCTCAGATTTCTTATCTGTAAATGTTTGTCTGGTTTTTTGTTATTTCACACAAAAATGGTTCTTTGATGGACCGTTAACTTCCAATCATCTAAGCCATTTATTTAGACATGCAAAGATAATCATTAAAAGAAAAGTATAGATGGTAGTATGAGCCTTTGCTCTACCCTCAGCTCCTACCTCAAAGATAATCATTAAAAGAAAAGTATAGATGGTAGTGTGAGCCTTTGCTCTACCCTCAGCTCCTACCTCTTCAGCCAAAGCCTCCAGATAAGTGCACGAAAGGTGGGCTCGTTACCAAAAAATCTCCTCTGTAATCAGAGCTGGACCCTGTGACCATCAACACCTTCCAGACCTCCTTGCAAGTCCCTCAAATCCTGGTGACCACCTCCCACAGGTGAACCTAAGACCAGCCAACTTGACCAGCCAACCTCGCTGACCCCCAGGAGCTTGACTCCACTCCTTTTGTAGTACCACTCCCTTTGGTAGTCACACTGCAGTCTGCTCTTGCAGAACTTCCTTTCCCACTTGCAGAAGCTAAATCATGTCTCTTTCCATCCTGTAATTTGCTGTTGGTGGTCTGGACTCTGACTAAGCTCTGTTTGTCCTTTTCGAACGGAGTCATATCTATTAGGCCCATTTGCGATGACCTTCTGAATCCTGCTTCTGTAATCTCCCTTAATTACTGTATTGCTCAGCATTATGTCAGCCACAGGCTTTTAAAGCATGTCCAGGCATATTAATTGACTGAGCCAGTGCTCAGTTATGTCCCAAATGGTCTGACCATTTTGTGGGATTTTAAAAGAAAACACGCTAGAGGGAAAGCAGTGATTTTTATTAGTTCACTTAATGCAGTGGTTCTCAACCTGGTGGGAGGGGAGAATTTGCCCCCCAGACGACATTTGGCAATGTCTGGAGACATTTTTGGTTGTTAGAATGGGGAGGGAGGTTGTGCTACTGGCATCTAGTGGATAGGTCCCAGGGATGCTGGTAAATACTCGACAGTACACAGGATGCCACCATCCCTGCAACAAAACATGATCCAACCCCAAAGGTCCATACTGCCGAGGTTGAGAAATCTTGATTTAATTTAAGAAATGGCATCTAGTTTCGTATGGGAAATTTTATACAGCCTTATTTGGTCAATTTGATATGAATTTCTATTAAATATTTTTTCTGTTTAAAAGTAGAGCCCACGTCTTGACAGTTTCCCACATCTATGTCTCATTTCTCTCTTGAGCAATTCTTGCTATTACATCTGGACCCCATAGCTGAACTCCATGCCAACACCCTCAGGATTCTGACTCTCCTCTCCATAACCCAAACCATTGGTAGTTGAGAGCACAGACAGGTCACACCAAGGAGTAGTCAGGTAAGAAAGCTGCATCTGTGGACACTTGCCACCACTCCTGCTGGACTCAGTGCTGCTTTTGCCCCCATGAATAATCCCTCATTGCCCTGGCATCCTCTGTCACTTCCTACAGATTCAGAGTGCTGGTCAGGAGCATCTGATTGGCTAAGCGTGGTGCCCATGACTGAGTCTGAGCTTTTGGGATGGGCTCTAAGACCAGGGGATTCATATCCTTCATCCACCCAATAATTCCTATCCCTCATCACCATGTCGATTCCCCAGAAATAACTACTGTTAACAGTTTGTTGACTATTTTTGCAAACATTTTCAATGCATGTACAGACATTTATTGTGTGATATACTTTTTATATTATAATGCACATGTAAGTTAGGGTTGGCTAAGCTGGAATGATACTCCCATAATTCAGTGGCTTAAAGAATAATGAGATTTATTTTTCCTTCATGTCAAGGCCTGATGTATGTAGTCCAGGTTGGTGGGCAGCTCTGCTCTAGACAGTCATTTGGGGACCCAGGATGACTGTGTCTTTGCCATCTTCAACACGTGGTCCTCCAGGTCACTCTGGTAGTCACCATTCCACCTGCTGAGAAAGAGTGAAGTGCAGCATGAAGAAGGCACACGACCTAACTTAAAGGACAGGCTTGGGCAAGAACCTAGTTGCGTGGCCATACCTAACTGCAAAGGGGGCCAGGAATCGAAGTGTAGTTGGGCACTTTCTTTCTCTCTGTCTCTCTCTCAGCATAAGTAGGACCACATTATGTAAGAACTGTACTATACCTTGAACATTGTCCATGCTAATACATATAAAGATGCCTCTTTTTAAAGAACTATAGTAATTGAATGCACGGATTGTGTATTTTTGATTCTCTGTGAGGCAAGTGTGCAGTTTTTTCCCCATGGAGGGGCTCTTTTGAGCCCTTCAGTCGGACTGTTGATTGAATGCTCAGCACGTATAGGACTTGGCCAACATATATTAGTGCTTTTTGAGTGACTGGTTAGGTTTTCTTTTCTTCAGTCATTCTTTTCTAGTATAGAAATTTGCATTCTGATATAGAATGTTTGCTTTGTAATTCTCCAAAATCACATATTAAAGAATTGTTCGTTTGTTCTGTTTATTATTGCACTGTTAAGTAGCAAGGGTAATTAAGATGATACACAGCACATTGTATTCTGTTTTCCAAGAACTGGAGACAGGTCTGAATTCCTGTGATGTCTGTTGCTGGTTTGCTTCTACACTGTTGACATACCTCAGAAGAGGCGAGGATGGCTGGAGAATAACATAATGCCCATTTCAATTCTGACCTTGACTGCTTCATCCTCGCCCTTCACTGTTCTTCTCTGGCATTACAATTTTAACGTTAAATATTCTTTTTTGAAAATTGGATCTCAATGTTGATATTCTATGTATGAATTTTGACAATAAAGTCGAATTCATGCTTAAGCAAAACAATTTTAGTATGGTTTCGTTCCACCTCTACCAATCATTTTAAAAGAAAGAAGAAAAGGTAAAAAGTTTGTAATAGGCATTTCTAGGTTTGGGTCTTCCAAAGGCTATGAATAGTCGTAAAACTGTCAAACAGAAGCAGACCTGGACATCAATTGCTATCTGAAACACTGCCACCATCTGGGACAACTTGTTCCAAATCGTCTGTATTAGTTTCCTATTGTAGCATAACAAATTACCACAAATTTAGAGGCTCAAAGCAGCACACATTTATTAGTTCAGTCTCCCTGGGTCAGAAGTCCAGGCATGGCTTAACTGGGTCCTCTGCTCAGGGTCTCACAAGGCTGCAGTCAAGGTGTCTCTGAGCTGCATTTCTTTCTGGGGCTCAGAGTCCTCTTCCAACTCACAGGCAGAATTTAGATCCTTGTGGTTGTAGGACCAAGTTCCCGGTTTTCTTGCTGGTGGTTGGCAAGGGACTATGCTCAGCTTCTGGAGTGTAGCCACATGGCTCTTTCACAGACTCTCTCACAGGCCTCCTAACATGGCAGCTTAGTTCTTCAAAGCCAGCAAGGGAGAGTCTGCTGCTCCAGTCTGCTAAGGTGGAGTTTTATGTAGTGGAACATGATCATGGGAGTAGCATCCCATCACCTTTGTCATATTCAGTTGGTTCAAAGTAAGTCCCAGGTTCTGCCCACACACAAGGGGAATGGATTATACAAGGGTGTGCCTCATTAGGGGTCATCTGAGGCTGTGTCTGCCACATTGCTTTTATGGTTTAACTCACTGCCTTCTTTCCATTTAATCTCCAGTGCTCCTCTGATGCCTGTCAGGTGCCTGGTTTCAAATCTCCACCTGTCTGGTCCACACAGTATCTGAGTTCTCACCTGCTTCCTGATTACCTTTTACCCTGCATTTCCAACACCTCCATAAAATGCATCCCTCTGCCTGTCTCCACAATCTTCTCTTCTCTGTGGTCAGGTCACTGATCCCTTGACCCCATTTAGTGTTCCTTTTAGTGTTCTATTTAGTCCTCCTTTTAGTGTTCAAACACAACATGGGTAAAATCAAACTGATGCTGTTATGTTGAATACCTCCTCCTTCTAACTTTTCTACTCATCTCAGTGGCGTGATCATTCTTCAAGTCACCCAAAGAGAAAACCAGAAAGTTATCCTGGACTTCTCTCAACCAGGGGTCAGCAAACTGTGACCTGTGGGCCACATCTGATCCGCATGCCTGTTGTTACACCTAAAGGTTTACTGGAGCACAGTCATGCCTATTTAAGTACTGTCTATGGTTGCTTGTGCACTAGTGGCAGAGTTGGGTAGTTGCTACAGAGAGTGACCTACCAAGCTGAAAATATTTACTAGCTGGAAATATTTGCTATCTGACTCTTTAGAGAAAACATTTGCCCACCTGTGCTCTAGAATAAAGAAAACCAAGTTTGTTTCTTTGTCATTTAAAATTTCAGTAGCCCCCATTCTTTCCAACCCGTTACTTTGGCCAGTACTCACCCTAGTTGACTCTCTTGTTATCATATACCTGGATTGACAGAGTCATCTCCTAATTGGGACCCAGAAGCTAGTTAAGTCTCATCCTCTTTGGAGCCTTTGTTGGCTTGCTATTGTTTGAGCATCAAACGCTCTTCCCTATCTGGTTTCAAATTCTTTTTTCTCTCTCTTTACCTATGCTCTTTAATAGAAACCCATCTTTCCCAGGCAGGCTGACAGAAAACACTAGCTCAGAGACTTTACCCAGTTTTACCTGTGTTAGGGGTGATTCATTTAGCACTTCTCATAAATTGTACAGATTTAATAGTTTTCTCTTACCCTATATAAGCCTTACATCCTCTGTAGATTGTAAGCTCATTGCACACAAGAAACGTGTCATATACTTTGCATCTGGTAAAATGCTGAGCATCAGACTGAGCTGGAAAGGAGGTGTAGGAAATAAACACTGTTGGTAGGTCTGTGTGACAAACTGCCTTACTATTTAAAAAAAGTAAAGCTTTGCTCCATTTTATGTTATTTTTAATGGTGGTGATATTTTTTAAAATTTTACTTTAAATAAATACAAACATACAAAAAAGGTTGCAATGATGTATAGTACAAAAACCTTTTCCCTAAACCATTTGAGAGTAAGTTGCCGACGTGATGCCCTTTCACTCCTAGTACTTTAGTGTGTAATTCCTCTAAGAAGTGACCACAATAATCAAAATCAGGAAATTAACATTGATATGTTACTTCCATTTATTCCCTGGGCCCCATGCAAAAATTATTTTTCAAGACAAAAATTAATTTATTGTTTTGTTCTCATCTCTTCTCAAATTTAGTGCATTTTCACTTACGTTCAGTGTCCAATATTTTACAGCGCTTGATTAAAAGATACACACTACTACATATAAAATAGATAAACAAGGACCTACTGTATAGCACAGGGAACTATACTCAATATCTTGTAATAACCTATAATGGAAAAGAATCTGAAAAAGTATATATAACTGAATCACTTTGCTGCACACCCGAAACGAACACAACACTATACATCAACCATACTTCAACAACAACAAAAAATTACCTATGTGTTTTAGAAGAATATTTAACAATGCAAGCCTGTATATGTTGCCTGTATATGTTTATTGGTAAAGTTGTTACTAAACAATAAACACAGGATGATTTCATTTTTACAATAACATTATGTAAATACACAACAAAGGCTAGGAGGCTAAATATCAACATGTAAATTAATAGCAGTTACTTCTAAGTGGTAGGATTACCCCCTGCAAATTTTACCAACTGTCCCAACAATCTCCCTTGTATCAAAAAGATCCAGTCCAAGATCATGAGTTGGATTTAGTTGTCATGTCTTTTAATCTCTTTAAATCTGGAACAATTCCTCAGTCTTTTCTGACTTCCAGGACCTTGATACTTTTGAAGGGTACAGGCCAGTTGTTTCGTAGAATATCTCTAAATTTGTGTTTGTCTGATGGTTCCTCATGATTAGGTTCAGGTTATTGGTTTTTGTCAGAAATATCACATTTGAGGAGGTGTAAATATCTCACGCCTCATCAAACTTTTACCTGCTAGTTTCAGCATCCATTGATGTTTCTTGGCTAAATTATTACGGTGATAATTGCCACATGATAACTTTCTGTCTCCATCACTCCTTCTACAAATATTATTTGGCATTCCACCATAAGGAAAAGCTTTCCACTCTTCCTATTTGCTTGTTTATCTCACCATGGACTGATGGATTCCTGTTTTATTCAGTGGGTTATAATTCATTACTCTCAGTTACTTTAATGCTCAAAGAGTCACACATTTACCAGTGGGACAGAGTTGCCAGATAAGATACAGGACACTCAGCTAAGTTTGAATTTCAGATAAACAATGAATAATTTTTCAGTATGTCTGAAATATTGCATAGACCTACTTAATATTGTATGGACATACTTCTTATTATTATTCACTGTTTATCTGAAATTCAAGTTTAACTGGGCATTCTCATTTTTTATTTGCTGAATCTGACAAACCTGAAGTGGGAGCCCCTTCAAGGTGCTTTCTTTGTCTTTCCATTATATCCCCGTCATTCTTTTATCGTTTCCTTGCTTTCTGACCTAACAAGATATTCCAGGATCGTCTTGTACTTTCCTGCTCTAACACTTGCATCAACCACTGGTTCTGTTTAGTATAAAACGGTACTTAGAGACCAAGATCTCGACACAAAGTGTACTCATTGCTATTGAGTGTCATGATTCATAGACCTCTTCAGTGGAGAGATCTAGGAGAATATATGCATATACATATACGTATACATATATCTACTTATATCTACATATGTATTTATTTCTATATATTTTTTAATTAAATTAAAAAGTTTTTTATTTTTGGCTGTGTTGGGTCTTTGTTGCTATGCGTGGGCTTTCTCTAGTTGTGGGGAGCGGGGGCTACTCTCCACTGTGGTGCGTGGGCTTCTCATTGCGTTGGCTTCTCTTGTTATGGAGCATGGGCTCTAGGCGTACGGGCTTCAGTAGTTGCAGCACGCTGGCTCAGTAGTTGTGGCACGTGGGCTCTAGAGCATGCGGGCCTCAGTAGTTGTGGCACATGGGCTCAGTAGTTGTGGCTCACGGCTCTAGAGCACAGGCTCAGTAGTTGTGGCACAGGGGCTTAGTTGCTCCGCGGCATGTGGGATCTTCCCGGACCAGGGATTGAACCTGTGTCCCCTGCATTGGCAGGCAGATTCTTAACCACTGTGCCACCAGGGAAGTCCCCTCTATGTCTATTTTTATATATTGAAAACCATGAGTTCACACCTATGTCTCCAACCCCTGTACCTCTACATGGATGCCTTTCTCACTTCTCTTGGCCTCTGACAGCCCACACTGGCCTGTCTCTTGCTGCCTCAGTCTCCAAAACCCCAACTGCAAGCTGCTTCCACTGCCACTTCTTCCGTGTGGCACATGGACACCCTATTCATCCCTTTCTGGCTCCAGAAACCCATACCAGGCCAGCGCTGTTACCTCCCTGTGTGGATGCCTTCCTCATGCCACTTGAGCTCTAACCTCCGGCAGCAGGCCACCTTGAGCAAATCCCCTGCTCAGCTTACTTGGGCTGATACACTTTGCTGGGCCACCATCCCTACCTTACCCTGTGCAGATACCTATTCTGCATGGCCCACCTCATGGCTCTTATATTGGAATATTTAGAAAGAAAGGAAGGAAAGAGGGAAGGAAGCGCTTCATGTTCTTCTCATCATGTGAAATTATAATTGATTTACTTTCTCTTTGTTTTCCCCTCTAATCTGCTTCATCCACTGGTATGTTACCAAGACCTAGAACAGTGCCTGCCCTGAAATAGGCACTCAAACATACCTTGAATGAATAAGTGAGTGAATGAGTGAGCAATGAATACATGGAAACTTAAGCTTGTTCACCCCTTGAAAATAAATCCTAACACCCTTAAAAATTTCTCTTCTTTTATCGCTTGAACTCATTTGAATTTTGATGTAGAATTCACCCATGGTAACCCAGTGATTGTTTTGGGTTTCCTACTTGACCTAGCATGATGTTTGGGCAAGTTTATTTTCAGGTCACTACAACGCAGCCTTTTTTTCCTTGCAAGAGAATAGCTAAAACATCATTTTTCCTTATTAGGAGGTGGCTCGTGTGTTTGTGTTGGGCTCATTTTTCATGCCTCCCAGGCTTCTCCTGCTTCCATCCCATGTGCAGACTTAATAATATGCCTAATGGCCATTTCGATGTACAGAGATCAAAATCAATCAAAATCAACTGCTGCTTCTGTCTCAGAATCAAAATGTTATCAAATAAGACATCTGCTCAGTAAAGCTGCTTCTACACATGAAAAGAAAGAATTGAGGACCACTTCTGTGAATGGTATGAATAATGAGTTGGAGAGAGGGGGCAGTAAGGCATCCACATGCACCCGGGGGTCAGGAGGCGCATTCTCATCCTTTCACCAGCTAGGTAAATGCTTGTGGAAGAATCCCTTCCTCTTGAACCTGCCAACTGGGGAGATGTAACAGCTATGCTCACTACCCCCATCCCAAGTCATCACAAGGAAAATAAGCAACGTGTGTGAATTGCAATTTAAAAAGTATATTTTCATTTAGCATTATAACAAATTCCCTAACGATTGCATTAAAATATTACAAAATACCATGTAATTTCAAAGTTTATTTTACTTATGTGTGTGGAAGAGAGAAAAGGTGGATGGGCCTTTAAAAATAATGTCTATATCTTAACTAAGAACTGCTTCAAGGACTGAGAAGGGAGACTAACATTATGTAGGCTCAGAATATTTTTGGAAGTTAAATGGCATTTTCTACAATTTTACTTCTAATGCATTCAACTGCTCTCCTCTCTCAAAACACCTTGTGTCTTGCATGCCCTTTGAAAGCTTTGTTTCTTTCCTCCCCCTTTTGCTTCTAAGACTTTTCCCTGATAAATCCTCACTCATCCTGTAATGAAGAACATTTTCTCTCTGCAACTTCCGACAGCTCTCCAGCGAGTTTAGAACAATTATCATGCAGTGAAATTATGTATTTACATTCTGTCTCCACCATGGGCTGTGAACTTCCAGACGGGGAGATGTTGCATTTCATTTTGTTTTATTTTATTTATGTTAATGGTCTCAAGGGTACGGAATTGAGGTAATTACACTGGCTAGCTCATGACACTCTGAGTGATGTGTTATGTGTCTTTTCATTTTTAGTAACTGGCCTTTAGCAGAAGAATGGCTAAGAGCAGAATTGTGGACTTAGGCACACCTGGGCTGAATTCCTGAGCCACTTAGCTGTGTGACTTGGGGCAATTTATACGACCTTTCTGACCTGCTGTTTTCTCAGATGTAAAATAGGAATAATAGAAGCCCCTATTTAATAGCTTTTTCTTTTTGAATGTTAAATGTAATGTTGAAAATCAAATGCTAAAGAGGGTTTCTATGACAGGAAGCAGTCAGTAAAATTTTAGCCTTTTTTTTTTTTTTTTTAATGGAATGGGGCTCAACAGATCCTTGATGAATGAAACTCCATGAAGCTTTTTGGAATTCCAATGTGTTATAAGGCGTTTTTCCTTTTTCCTTTCCCTTCCCTTGCCTCCTTCCATCTTCCTCCTTTTCTCCCCCTGCCGCCATCTCTCTCTTTCCCTCCCTCCTTACCCCACCCCCACTTTTGTCATCTCTGAGCACAGCTGCTGCACAAACCAAGGCAGAGTTGGATCAGGTGCCAAAGTCTTTTTCAAGGGAAGCCAGTTTTCAAGCCCAGGCCCACCCGACTTCTAGGATGCGTCTCAAACACTATCAGATAACAGCATTAAGCTTCTCTGCAGATAAGGCTGGAATACCTCATTTTCCAAGGTTTTTAAATTTAAGGGAAGTGGAACCAGGCATTTAATAATTATTAGTTCAAATTATTCTCATAGCAGTTCTGCATTGTAGAGATTATTTTTCCCAGTTTACAGATAAGGGAGTTGGAGCCGGTGTCACTATAAGATTTAACTTTATTGTAGGTGCAGTGTCTCAGTTCTTTTTCCTTCCCTGAGGGTTTGTGTTCTCCTACTACAGACGTCTTTCTCCCTGTAATCATGGAAGATGATCACTGGCCAACAGAAACATCCATCCTTACGGCTCATGGCCCCAAAGAAAGTGGAACCCTCTGTATTATGGCATCCAGTTTCTTGACCAATTTCATGGGAAGACTGTCCCTGGCAAGCAATCAGCAGTGGTTTAAGCAAACAGAAGCTATTTGATCATTTCACAGATCTAGAAGTCTGAAGGTAGGGTGCTCTTGGGTTGATTTGGTAACCTAGTTAAATCAGGAGCTGGGCAGTGTATTGTGCATAGTAAAGAGGTCCTTCTTTCTACAACACTCTTATTTTGGGGAGTAGATCTCTACTCTCTAAAATGTCTAGAGACTTCTCTTTATATCTCATTGGCCAAAAGTGGGTCACATGTCCATCTGAGACCAGCCAGTGGCATGGAATGATGGGGTTACCATGAGTAGCTTGGAGCAGTCGTGACTCGGCCTCTGAGGCTAAGGGAAGGGACAGTTTTCCCTGATATCAATGGTTTTGGGCCTTCGGCCTGAACACATTGCAGGTTCTCTGGGCAGGGCAGGAGGGAGTGTGTGCAAATGGTTGTTGGGAAGGTGATGGCCAGTGTCAGCCACAGCCTGTTTTGTTCTCATGTCCATCCCTCAGATCTGTTGAGGACAGTGAATGAGTTCTGCCTTTGGTTGTGTTCCCCACGTGTGGACCCTGAAACTAGGATTAATGTGAAAGGGATTGATCAGGAAATACTCTCAGGAAAGAACAGTAAGGGAAGTGGGATAAAGAATGGAAGGAGTCTCCACGAGGGTTCAAGTTTCCGTAAAGTCCCCTCCGGAGAGTATCTTTAGCTCAACCCCACAGAGGAGCACTGCGAACAGTGCAGATCCCACTCAGCACTGCTGTCCCCTCAGGGTTGTGCCCCCAACCCTGTGGGGAGGGAATATAATTTCCGGGCGCTTTGTGCTCTCCACGTGTGCAGACAAAGAGGGCTGCGGAAACTCGAGTGTGGTCCTCCAACTAGGAGACAGAGACTGGCTGTTTGGAATAACAACATTCCAGAGCCACACAGCACCAGACTGGGGAAGAAGTTGGAGGGGGTGTGAGCAGAGCCCTGAGGGCATCTGCCACAGGGTCCATGAGAGTCCAGACCTGCATCGAGTCTGCACCCCAGGGCCAGATAGTGGGTGGGCATTGCTCGGTTGTTGCCAAGTGAACTAGAGCAATCTGGGC
Source organism: Leucopleurus acutus (assembly GCF_964270905.1). Taxonomy (NCBI): domain Eukaryota; kingdom Metazoa; phylum Chordata; class Mammalia; order Artiodactyla; family Delphinidae; genus Leucopleurus; species Leucopleurus acutus. The sequence goes on along the minus strand of NC_139148.1, from coordinate 8,711,691 downwards.
ATCACAGAAAGACAAGTGCTGAGAGGTCCGCATCTCAGGACCCCCCCCCCCCCGTCAGCTCTCTGCACATTCCCCCAACTCATTAGGCACCTCCAGGGGTCTTACGTGTGAACAGAGATGTTGGCTCTGCAGGTACTGTGGGGTCAGCCCGAGTCTCATCTTTCAACCCCGCTGCTGCGGGTACCTGAGCTGTCAGTGATGCCTTCTACTGCGGCTCCTCTCTTCCTGATTTAGGTTCTTCTGACTCTCTTTAGTTAAGAGTAGGGTTTCTCAACCCCAAGAACTATTGATATTTGGGGCTGGATCATACGTAATTGCAGGGGCCTGTCCTGTGAACTCTAGACATTTTAGCAGCATTGCTGGCCTCTACCATCACCCCTCCCCCCGTCGTGTGACAGATGTCCCCCAGACCTTGTCAAAATTGCCCTCAGTTGAGAACTACTGGCTTAAAACACTGGCCTCCTGGAACTCTGGCTTCCAGGTTTTCACCTGTTATCCTGGGGAGAATGTCCTCCAAGAGGTGGAACTTTACGAACTTCGTGTGAATTTGTCAGATTTAGTGCCACAACTCAAACTTTCTTTCTTTTTTTAAAAATAAATTTATTTATTAATTTATTTTTTGGCTGCGTTGGGTCTTCGTTGTTGCACGCGGGCTTTCTCTGGTTGTGGCGAGCGGGGGCTACTCTTCGTTGCAGTGCGCGGGCTTCTCATCGCGGTGGCTTCTCTTGTTGCAGAGCACAGGCTCTAGGCGCGTGGGCTTCAATAGTTGTGGCTCACGGGCTCAGTAGTTGTGGCTCACGGGCTTAGTTGCTCCGTGGCACATGGGATCTTCCTGGACCAAGGCTTGAACCCGTGTCCCCTGCATTGGCAGGCAGATTCTTAACCACTGTGCTACCAGGGAAGTCCCAGTGCCACAACTCTTTTATCTTTATTGTTTAGTGAGTTAACTTGGTATTTGTGTCTCATCTGTCCTGTGCTAAGGGAAGAGTGCTGTGGCTGTATTCAGAATCTCCTCTCCCCGCTCACACTTACCAGGCATTGCCTGAGCTGAGGCTTTCCTCCCTTGCAATTAGAATTGCCAGATTTAGCAAACACATTTGAATTTCAGAAAACAACAAATAAGTTTTTGGTATAAATCTATCCTGTGCAATACTGGGGATATACTTATACTATAAAAGTATGTGTTCTTTACCTGAAATACAAATTTAACTAGGTGTCTTGTATTTTATCTGACAATTGTACTTGGATACATTCTTTCTGCAGGGACCCCCACCACGAAAATGCCCGCCGTCACTGACTTCGGCTTATCCTTTCACCATGGGATCCCGGCTCTGCTGCCTAATTAGTTTCTATTCTACTCACTGCAACCTCGCCACTTAGACTGTTTCCATCACAGCACTTTAATCATTGCTGCTACTTCCCACAGTCTCCTGTCCTTTCCTTCCTCAGCTTTTGTGACCTTCCTGCAACTCATCATAATGGTCTTGGGTTTTTAAGGCCTGATGATGCACTTGTGTGTGGATGTGCATGTGTGTGAGAAGAAAATAACTACTGTCCCTAAGAGAAGCTCATGGGAATGGAATAATTGAGTAATGCAGTCACGGAGGATCCTGGGGAAGGAATTCTCTAGCATTTCACACTAGCCCCTCTTCTGAAAGCCTCCAGTTCGTACACTCACAAAAATAATAGAGGAAAAAATCCTCTGTAAATACTAACCCTCTGGAGCCCATCCTCGTAGTTTGTATTTTTAAAGACCAGATGGAATTAACCTCTGATATGTTGCACATACTTCGGATGATTTTTCTAAAAGATTTTGCTTGTTAATACTATCATGGCCTAAAGAAGCAGCTGAATTTTGAGTTGTTTGAATAAAGCAAATCAAAAAATAAAAAAAATTTTTGCTCGTCCTCTCCCTAGACCTGCTAACCCTGTGTTAGGAAGGACAGTGGTGAGCTTTGGTGGCTCAGGGAACTACAGCTGAGGGCAGAGATGCAGGAGACAGCGCCACGGGAATCCCGTAACTCATGTCTGTTCCTTTAGTGGCCCAGGGGAGTTTGGGCTGGGCTTAGAGCGTACGCATTGCTGTGTTCTTGCTGGGTATCCTGGTTCATTCAACTAAAAAAGACTGGAGGGAAAAAAAGCAGCTAATGTGCTAAAACTTTAATGACTACTTAAACATTACTTAAAAAAAAACAGCTCTATTGCGGCTTAATTCACACAGCGTAAAATTCACCGATTTAAAGTGTACAGTTAAGTATTTTCAGTATATTCACAGAATTATGCAGCCTTTACCACAATCATTAGAACATTTTTATCACACCAAAAGAAACCCCGTACCCATTAGCTGTCGCTCCCCATTTCCGCCACCTCTACCTCTAGTCCTGGCCAACTACTAATCTACTTCTGTCTCTGTGGACTTGTTTATTCTGGACATTTTGTATCAGTGGAATCATACAGTGCATGATTTTTTTGGTTTTGGATTCTTTCATTTAGCATAACGTTTTCAAGGTTCATCCACGTAGTACCATGCATCAGTACTTTATTCTTTGTATTGCCAAATAATATTCTGTTATGTATACCACAATTTACTTATCCATTTATCAGTTGGTGGACATTTGTGTTTTCGCTTTTCAGCTATTATGAATAATGCTGCTGTGGACATTCAGGTACAAGTTTTTGTGTGCATATATGTTTTCACTTCTCTTGGATAGATACCTAGGAGTGATATTGTTGAATCATATGATAACTCTATGTTTAACATTTTGAGGAACTACCAAACCATTTTCTAAAGTGACTGCAGCATTTTACATTCCCACTAGCAGTGTATGAGGGTTCCAATTTGCCTACCTTCTTGCCAACACTTGTTATTACCTGTCTTTTTGATTACAGCACTCCTAGTAGGGGTGATGTGGTAGCTCATTGTGGTTTTGATTTGTGTTTACCTGATGGCTAATGATACTGAGAATCTTTACATATGCTATTGACCATTTGTATATCTTCTTTAGACAAATGTCTATTATGTCCTTTCCACATTTTGACATTGGGTTATTTGTCTTTTTATTATAGCACTGCAAGAATTCTTTGTATTTTGGACACAAATTCTTTATCAGATATATGATGTACAAATACTTTTATCCCATTCTTTGGGTTATCTTTTCATTTTCTTGATGTCTTTTGAGAACAAGAGTTTTAAATTGTGTTGAAGTTCATTTTGTCTATTTTTTCTTTTGCTCCTTGTGCTTCTGGTGTCATATCTAAGAAGGCTTTGCCTAACCCAAGGTTGTGAAAATTTACTCCTTTGTTTTCTTCTAAGAATTCTAGTTGTAGCTCTTACATTTAGGTCTGTGATCCATTTTGGAGTTAAATTGCAGCGGGCCAAGTACAAAATAAAAATGCGAGGCTGCTTTTGAAAAAATTATTAGAATCTCAAGATGGCAACAGCTGAGCATTCACTCATGTTCAGAGCCCTTCTGAGCGTGGAGCCCTGTGTACAGGTTTTACTCCCATGAAGCTGGCCCTGAATAGAGTTCTTCTAAGTTTGAGAATTTGTAGATTACATCTGTCATATGGTACCATCCTATAATCAGAATTACACATCTTCAGATGCTTCCTGAGCAACTGAACTTACAGCATGACCTGTTGATCTGAGGGCTGCTACCGTCTGAAATGAGTGTGCAACGAGGTGTCTCCAGTACTAAATCTCTTTGGCTGAATCTTTGGAGCTGTGGTGCAAGGAGCTGAACTGTGATGTTGCCCTTGTTTCGGAAGGCCTTTGCCGATTGTCCAGTCACGCACAAGCTCTGCCTGTCCAAAGGCATATGAGGAATCTTCCGACACACATGGCCCTCAAGCTCAGGGCCCTGCGAGTCAGATTAACTGTGACCGCAGAGTGCGCGGGTTGTTATGAGTAACTCTGGGAGAAAGCTGCATTTGTTTACAGTGGGCACTGAAGTTGATTCTGGAAGCCTTTTAAGGTATCGTGACGACCAGATCGTTGTTTCAGTAGCCTTGTTGCCTGCTTGCTTGAAGCTTTTGCATGCGTGAGGGTTTTTCTAGGAAACAGAAAATGTTTGGGTTCCCAACTTAGAATTCCTTCTTTTGTGAGTTCAAAGATTTGGGGCTTCCACATCTCAACAGGCTTCTGTTTTTGTTTCTTTGGGACCTCAGAGGACTAGAGCTGTGTGTCACTTTGCCGTAAGAGGAAGTTGTTGTTTGTGAAGGATATTCTTGATAAGTAGCATCTTTGGAATCTCTAAGAAAATGAGAAAATACCTACAAGTGAACAGAAGTTCTGAAGAATTCTCCACCCCCCAAATCTTCCTAGCTTTGGATTTTATTTTTGGTTTTTTTATACTTTGACAAGGTATAATTTATAGCAGTAAAATACACCCATGTTCGAGTATACAGCTTGATGAATTCTGAGAAATGTACACACCCATTGCCCAGATTGAAATATAAAACATCTCCATCACCCCAGAACGTTTCCTTCTGTTCTCTTCCGGTTAGTTCCCCTGCCCAGAGGCAATCACCATTCTGATTTATATCCAAATAGATTAGCGTTGCCTGTTTTTGCAACGTATGTAAATGAAATCATACCGTATATACTCTTTGTTTTTTGTATGTACTCTTACGTGTCTTTCATTTAACACGTGTTTTTTGAGTTTGTCCATGTTGTTGTGGGCATCGTTAGTTTGTTCCTTTATTGCTGAGTAGTTTCCCATTGTATGAGCATACAATGATTTGTTTATCTCTTCTCCTGTCAATGGATATTTGGGTAGTTTCCAGTGTTTGGCTGTTGCGAATAAGGCTGTTACACACATTCTTGTACATATCTTTTTATGGACATATGTAATAATTTCTCTTGGGTATAAAGCTAAGAGTAGTATTGCTAGCTCATAGAAAAGCTGTTTATTTAACTTCAACTGCCAAAAAAGTTTTCCAGCAAGGTACAAGAGTTCCAATTGCTTCATATCCTTGTCAACACTTGATCTTGTCAGTCTTTGTAATTTTAGTCATACTGAGGAGTATGTAATTGTCTCTCATTATGTTTTTTTTAAATCAACTTTAATGATATATATATCTCCATGTAACTACCCCACCAGTCAAGATATCAAATATTTCCATCACCATATAGTCCCTTCATGGCCCTTCCCAGTCAGTGCCTTCCCCCCTCATACCAGGCAATCACTGATCTACTTTCTGACCTTATAGATTAATTTTGCTTGTTCTAGAATTTCTTACAATTGAATCATATGGTATGTGCACTTTTTAACCTAGCTTCTTTTGCTCAGCATGTCTTTGAGATTCATGCATATTCTTGTGTATATCGGTAATTTCTTTTTATTATTGAGTTATATTCCATTATATGAACGTATCATAATATGTTATACCTATGCATCTGTTGATGAACATTTGAGTTGTTTCCAGTTTTTGGCAATTATGAATATAGCTACTTTAAACACTGTGTATAATTTTGGGGTGGGGGGACACCTGTTTTCATTTCTCTTAAGTAAATATCAAGAAGTAAAATGACCATGTCATATGGTTAGTGTATGTTTAATTTTGTAAGAAGTTACCATACAGTTCTCTAAAGGGCTGTCACATTTTACACTCCCATCAGCAAGGTATGAGAGTTCCAGCTGTACTGCATTCTTGCCAACATTTGTTGTTCAATGCTGTAATCATACAATATGTTTCGATTCTAGTAGGCTTATAGTGATACCCTCATTGTGGTTTAATTTGCATTTCCCTGATGACTCATGAAGATAAATATCTTATCATGTGCTTATCAGTCATTCATATATCTTCTTTAGTAAAGTTTTTGCCAATTTTTAAAAATTGGATAGTTTGTCATCTTATTTTTAAGTTGTAAGAACTCTTTGTATATTCTGGGAGCAAGTTGTTTGTCAGATATAAGTATTGTGGATATTTTCTCCTAGTCTGTATCTTGCCTTTTTATTTCTTGATAATATCTTTCAAGGAGCAGGGGTATTTAATTTTGATGGAATCCAATTTTTAATATTTTCATCTATGCTCGTTGCTTTTTGTATCCTAAGAAATTTGCCTACCACAAGATTGCAGATTTCCTTCTGTATTTTCTTTAAAATGTTTTATAGTTTTAACATTTACATTTAGGTCTGTATTCTATATATCTATACATATATATGTATATATATATGTATATATGTGTGTATATATATGTATATATGTATAGATATATAGATATATAGCATGAAGTGGGCCAGTTTCATTTTTTTTTAAATGTTTTTAAATTTTATTTATTTTATTTTTGGCTGTGTTGGGTCTTCATCTCTATGCGAGGGCTTTCTCTAGTTGCGGCGAGCGGGGGCCACTCTTCATCGCGGTGCGCGGGCCTCTCACTGTCGCGGCCTCTCTTGTTGCGGAGCACAAGCTCCAGACGGCGCAGGCTCAGTAGTTGTGGCTCACGGGCCCAGTTGCTCCGCAGCATGTGGGATCTTCCCAGACCAGGGCTCGAACCCGTGTCCCCTGCATCGGCAGGCAGATTCTCAAGCACTGTGCCACCGGAGAAGCCCCAGTTTCATTTTTAAAAAACATTTTTCCAGCATCATCTATTGAAATTCTATTCTTGACCATTGAATTACTTTTTGACAGTTTGTTGAAAATCGCTTGACTGCATTATGTGTGTTTGAGGGTTATCTATTCTGATCTTTTTTTCTGTATATCTTTCTTTATACAGCATCACCCTATCTTGATTACTGTAGCTTTATAGTAAATCTTTAAATCAGGTAATATAAGCCCTCTAACTTTGTTCTGTTCAAATGTACTAGTTAATCTTGGCTCTTTGCATTTCTATAAAACTTTATAGTAAGTTTGTCAGTTTCTGCAAGAACTGATGCTAGAATTTTGATTGGGATTGCATTGAACTAAATAATTTATTTATGCCTTATTTCTTTTCTCAGCAATATTTTTAAATGTTGAGTTTTTAGGTTGTGCATATATTTTGTTGCATTTATCCCTGAGTGCTTTGTGCATTTTGGATAAAATTTTGATTCAATTCTAAGTGATATTGTTTTCCTAATTTCATTTTCCAATTCTTCCTTCAGCAAATAGAAATACAGCTGTTTTTGTATATTGACCTTGCATCCTGAGATTTTGCTAAATCCACTTATAGTTCTAGTAGCTTTTTGGGGTAGATTTCTAGATTTTCTTCCTATGTAGTTAATACATGATTATGTTTTCTGGGAATAAACTTAGTCTTTCTTCTTTGTTTCCAGTATGTTTCTTTTGCTTGTCTTGTAGCACTGTCTATGACCTCTTGAATCTCACTATGGTTTTACTATTAATTTCCTTGTTTAATGCCTTTTCATATATTTATTGACCATTTGAGTATTTTATTTTATTTTATTTATTTTTTTTGAGTATTTTATTTTGAGAGTTTCCTGTTTATATATTTTTTACACTCATTATTGGATTGTTTCTTTTCATTATTTACTTGCAGGAGCTTTTAAAAAATATATCTGAATACAAGTCTTTTGTTAGATATATGTTTTCTAAACGTTTTTCCTAGTCTGTGATGTGTCCTTTTCACTTCAGCAATGGTGTCTATTCATGAGCAAAAGTTTTTTTTTTTTTTTAATTTGATGAGGTCAAATTTATCAGATTTTCTGTCCTAGGAATTGTTTGCCTATTCCAAAGTCAGAAAGATATTCTAGAAGCTTCTATTCTTCTAGAAGCTTTTAAGTTTTGCCTTTTACAATTAGATCTATGATTCTTTATTTTGAAAAAGCTATATATATGCATTTTTAATTTATGTAACATTCAAATGACTCGTCACCATTTTTCAGTGGGTAAATTTGAAAAAGATAAAAAATGTATAACGCATAATGTTGGTGATTGGGTAGGGAAAGAAGCACTCAGTTATGCTGCTGGAGTTGGAAATGCATGCAGTCTTTCGGTGTGTGAAGGGGGGCAGTTCTGCAGTAGGAATCAAAAGTCTTAAAAATGCTAATTCCTGAGACTTCAGTTTCAGATGCAGAAATTTATTCTGTGGAAATAATCCTAGATGTGTGCCAAAATTTAGCTTCAAGCTTGTGTTATCGCAGCCTATTTTTTTAAAAAAATAAGGGCCAAGGGAGAATGGAAACAGTCTATAATAGTGATTTGTTTAAATTATCATATACCACTATTATGGAACACTGTTTAACCATTGAAGATGGTGCTGTATTCAGTGCCATGGATGACGTTCGTATACATTTTTGAATGAAAGACGAATTATAAAACTGAGCTTATAGGCTGATTACCTTTTCATCTGTGTGCACACACATAAATGCCTACATTCTTAACCCCAGGATTTTGTGCTTACTTGTGTTTCTAAAGTTCTTACATTGCAGATGTATTCCAGAAAAATTGTATGTATTTAAAATTTTGACTCTAGAAGAACAGAGAGTGTGAGGGCAGGAGAAGCCTTGAGGTAAATGGTAACTGGGAGTGAATGTGTTACAATGAGAACTTTTGTATCATGCTATAAAATGTTTTCAATTGCCATCTGTTTGCTGCTTTTACACTTTTAATTTGTTCCTTTGATTTTCATGTCTTTATCCTTCTGTATGACTAAGAAAAGGGGCAGCTAGTCCCCTGCCTATGAATTGAAAGCACGACAGAGAAGTGCTACCATCCAAAACATTTCTCTTACTGCCTAGTATTCTGTCATTGGAGCTACAACGCCTCGGGTCATTTATAATTTGGGGAGATTTATATCTCCATTTAAATTCCCTTTGGATGGAAATGGAAGTAGATGTAAATAAGACACACTTACCTGATCTAGGGAAGGAGGTATGCGGATCCAAAGGCGCACCGATAGGCAAGGCTGTAGATGGACTTGGGGATGCAACCAGGGCGTACTCCTTGGCATTTTGCCAAGGCTGACTCGACTGTGGTGCGAGGCTGACAATTTTAGGTCATTTTGGAGTCATGCGGGCCTATATCAAGCTTAATGGCTTGTGGAAAGAGTAATCAGAATGTGCAAAGTCTTGGTCAGCCTTTACTGAGGCACCTTCACCCACACTGCTGCAGTTTCAGGGCCTTGAGGGTATGCGTTGAACCTCATTGTACAAAGAACCCAGCAGGAGAGCCCTGGACGCCCGGAGCCTGTGGTCTAGTGGAGCAGTTGTACAGCTAAAGGGAGTATCATGAAGGCAGTTTAATCAGGTCACGTGTGCAAAATACCAACCGAACTCAGGTCAGATGCTGGAATTCTCCATCATATTGATCATCTTTCAAATACTCTGTGTTACAGCTTTTCAGCAGAAAATTCACATGTAGATAAAAGGTACCTTTTAGCCCAAATCGTCCAAATGAGCATTTGGAGTGTTGTATTTGTTTCCTAGGGCTGCCAAAACAAATGACCCCAACCAGGGTGGTTTAAAACAACAGACATTCCTTCTTTTCAGTTTTGGAGGTAGAAGACCAAAATCACAGTGTCAGCAGAGCCACATTCCCACTGAAGGCTCTAGAGGAGAATCCCTCTGCCTCTTCCTCGCTTCTGGTGGCGCCCAGCTTCCTTGGTGTTCCTTGGCTTGTAGCTTCATCACTCTAATCTCTGCCTTCATTGTCACACGGCCTCTTCCCTGTGTGTGTCTGTGTCTGTGTGTGTCCTCTCCTCTTTTTATAAGGGTACCAGTCACTAGATTTAGGGCCCACCCTAATCCAATGTGATTATCTTAACTAATTACATCTACAAAGACCCTATTTCCAAACAAGTTCCCATTCACAGGTACTGGGGGTTAGGACTTGAACATATCTTTTGGGGGAATAGAATTCAATCCACTACAAGCATATGCAGTAGAAAAATCACTTTAAATATCGCTCCTTGGCTGCTACGTTGTACCATTAAGCTGAAAGTCGTTCCTCTTTACTGCATTTCTGACCCCCTACATCTCCTATATCTTTAGCTCATAAGATGACTTTGAGAAACCCCCTAGGCCCTTCTCTGGAATTTGTAATGGAGATAGTTCATGCATTTCTATATTCATAGAAACAGAATGTTCAGCTTTAGCTCCCAAGAGAGTTAGAATTCTGGCAGTGTTTGGCGGGAAAGTGGATGTGAGGGAAGGGCAGGGACGCTAAGGGAAGATGAGGCCCCTGGACATGGAGCTGACCTAGGCGCGGATCCAGGGGCAACCTAGTGGAAGATGAAGGTACAGAAAGGGACGAAGAACTCGAGATTCAGTCCAAGCAAACAGAAATGCAGCAAGTCTGCCCTGGTTGGAAGCAGGGGTAGATTTCCAGGAATATGGAAAATGGGGCCCACCTTGGCAGACACCCAGAAGGGAAAGGAATTTGTTGTTCACACCCAGTCTATAGGCCAGGCCTCTCAGCTCTACAGCTCCATGTGCCAAATATGTCCAGTATCTTCCCATTTCCTCCACTGAAGGCTTATTCCAGCCCCCATCATCTCTCTCCAAGATAACCAATTCCCTCTTCTTCTCCTGCCATCCAAACTGCTCTCCACAGAGCAACTAAGTTATCTTTTTAAAACAGAAACCACAAGTCGCTGTATGATCTGATCCCTGCCCACCCATCCCATGTCATTACACTTCAGCCACTCTGCTTTCTTTACATTCTTTTAGCAACCTCACAACCTTTGCACCTGGAACTCTCTGGTTCTCTGCAACTCTCCACTGCCTAGAACTCTCGCCGACGTGTTGATGTCTGCTTCTCGGCCTCCACTCCCTGGAGTTACCTTCTGTAATCCTTCAGTCTAAAGTGGTACCTCCCCATTGCTCTCCATCCACAATCCAATTTTATTTCGTTTGTCTCTTATCACAATCTGAAATTATTAAGTTCGTTTATATCAGTGGTTCTCAACCTGGACCAATTTTGCCCACAGGCACATTTGGCTGTGTCTGGAGATGTTTTGGGTTGCCATTACTTGGGAGTGGGGGTAGCGTGCTACCACACCTAGGGAACAGAGGCCCAGGATGCTGCCAAACATCCTACAATGCATAGAACAGCCCCCAGTGAAGATTTATCTGGCCCCAATGTCAGTAGTGCCAAGGTTGAGAAACTGTGATATATTTGTTGCTTTTCTATTCTCTGTGTTTGACCTCCCCTTTAAATGTACATCCCAAGACAGCAAAGACCTATTCTGGATTGTGTTTTATTCACTCCTCTATCTCTGGCCCCCAGAACAATGCCCAGGCCATGATTGGAGCTCAATAAAATCATTGATTGTTAAAAGAATGAATAGCTTCAAGCTGTGCATCTGGCCTTTACTAGCTCTTCGAGCCTGGGAACATTGCTTCACTGCTCCAAGTCATAAAGGTGGCTAATTTATTAGAGTTATAACATACTGACTGAATGAGAAAAATGCTTCTGAGACACTGAACAGCACACTAGGTAAGCAGCAAATCCTCAGTTCACAGGAGCTCTTACTGTTGCCACGTGCCCCTTGCCCTAAACTTTTGCTTCCATGTCCTTTTCCCTTTCCCATGTTTAAAAAAGAAAAAGTTCCCCTGCTCACCTTGGCCTGAGGTTGCCATCTGAGCTTTGCCCTCTCCCTTTGCCTTACCTCTGTAGCCATGGTCAAGTTCTCTCTCCTGCTCAAGTGCACACTTCTTGGAGACAAGGACAGGGACTATTCCTCCTACTGCAAAAGCCGTAACACCTTTCTTAGAGCACGCTCACGCAAGAAGCACTCAACTAAATGTGTTTCTAAGTGTATTAGACCACCGTTGACCTAGTTCAGCTCCAGTCTTAGGCAAGCTCTGTGTCCCTGGGCTCAGGGGTTAGACTGTGACCTTGCCCTTCCCCCGAGGACCCTTTCCTTCACCCCCACCCCTTAAGGGGGTAGAGAGAGTTTTCTCTGTGTTCTTTTTTTCCCCAGTTACTTAGAGAATTTATTTTTATGTATTAATTTGGGGAAGACTGAGTTTTTACAAAATCAAATCTTTCCATCCAGAAATAGTGTATGGTTCTTCATTTATTCAGGTCTTCTTTAGTATCTTTTCATGAAATTTTATTGTCCATTCACACACATGTAAATTGTCAATGCAAATTTCTTACAAAATTGAGTCGTAGCTCTTTTATACTTTTTGTGGCAATTGCAAAAGGGATTTTCATTGTTGCTAGTTTAATAAACTATTGATATTTAAACATAGTTTTGCTATATCTAAACATTTAAATTAAATCTTTTAACAGTTCTAAAAATAACATTACTATTATATTGTCATGTTTATAATTTCCATTAAAATTTTTTCTTTGATACAGTAATTCTTTTTTTTTTTTGCGGTACGCGGGCCTCTCACTGTTGTGGCCCCTCCCGTTGCGGAGCACAGGCTCCAGACGCGCAGGCTCAGCGGCCATGGCTCACGGGCCCAGCCGCTCCGCGGCATGTGGGATCTTCCCGAACCAGGGCACGAACCCATGTCCCCTGCATTGGCAGACGGACTCTCGACCACTGCACCACCAGAGAAGCCCGAGAAAGCATGTTTTAAACTATGCCTAGCAATGCAATTGTCTTCAGTTATACATATATACATATTCTTTTTCATATTCTTTTCCATTATGCTTTCTTTAAACATCTTTATAGGAGTATAATTGCTTTACTATGGTGTGTTAGTTTCTGCTTTATAACAGAGTGAATCAGCTATACATATACGTATATGCCCATATCTCCTCCCTCTTGCGTCTCCCTCCCACCCTCCCTATCCCACCGTTCTAGGTGGTCACGAAGCACCGAGCTGATCTCCCTGTGCCATGCGGCTGCTTCCCACTAGCTATCTGTTTTACATTTGGTAGTGTATATATGTCCATGCCACTCTCTCGCTTTGTCCCAGCTTACCCTTCCCCCTCCCCGTGTCCTCAAGTCCATTCTCTAGGTCTGCATCTTTATTCCTGTCCTGCCCCTGGGTTCTTCAGAACCTTTTTTTTTTCAGATTCCATATATATGTGTTAGCATACGGTATTTGTTTTTCTCTTTCTGACTTACTTCACTCTGTATGACAGACTCTAGGTCCATCCACCTCACTACAAATAACTCAATATCATTTCTTTTTATGGCTGAGAAATATTCCATTGTACATACGTGCCACATCTTCTTTATCCATTCATCTGTGGATGGACACTTAGGTTGCTTCCATGTCCTGGCTATTGTAAATAGAGCTCCAATGAATCTGATCTTTATGATTTCTTTCTTTCCTCTAACTTTGGGGTTTTTTGTTTCTTCTTTCTCTAATTGCTTTAGGTGTAAGGTTAGGTTGTTTATTTCAGATGTTTCTTGTTTCATGACGTAGGACTGTATTGCTATAAACTTCCCTGTTAGACTGCTTTTGCTGCATCCCATAGGTTTTGGGTCATCGTGTTTTCATTGTCATTTGTTTCTAGGTAGTTTTTGATTTCCTCTTTGATTTCTTCAGTGATCTCTTGGTTATTTAGTAGTGTATTATTTAGCCTCCATGTGTTTGTATTTTTTACAGATTTTTTCCTGTAATTGATATCTAGTCTCATAGCATTGTGGTTGGAAAAGATACTTGATATAATTTCAATTTTCTTGAATTTACCAAGGCTTGATTTGTGACCCAAGGTGTGATCTATCCTGGAATGTTCCATGAGCACTTGAGAAGAAAGTGTATTCTGTTCTTTTTGGATAGAATGTCCTATAAATATCAGTTGAGTCCATCTTATTTAATGTATCATTTAAAGCTTGTGTTTCCTTATTTATTTTCATTTTGGATGATCTGTCCATGGGTGAAAGTGGGGTGTCAAACTCCCCTACTATGATTGTGTTACTGTCGATTTCCCCTTTTATGGCTGTTAGTATTTGCCTTATGTATTGAGGTGCTTCTGTGTTGGGTGCATAAATATTTGCAATTATTATATCTTCTTGGATCAATCCCTTGATCATTCTGTGGTGTCCTTCTTTGTCTCTTGCAATAGTCTTTATTTTAAAGTCTATTTTGTCTGATATGAGAATTGCTACTCCAGCTTTCTTTTGGTTTCCATTTGCATGGAATATCTTTTTCCATCGCCTCACTTTCAGTCTGTATGTGTCCCTAGGTCTGAAGTGGGTCCCGTGTAGACAGCATATATATGGGTCTTGTTTTTGTATCCATTCAGCCAGTCTGTGTCTTTTGGTTGGAGCATTTAATCCATTTACATTTAAGGTAGTTATCGATATTTATGGTCCTATTACCATTTTCTTAATTGTTTTGGGTTTGTTATTGCAGGTCTTTTCCTTCTCTTGTGTTTCCTGCCTAGAGAAGTTCCTTTAGCATTTGTTGTAGAGCTGGTTTGGTGGTGCTGAACTCTCTCAGCTTTTGCTTGTCTGTACAGTTTTTAATTTCTCCATCGAATCTGAATGAGATCCTTGCTGGGTAGAGTAATCTTGGTTGTAGGTTTTTCCCTTTCATCACCTCAAATATGTCCTGCCACACCTTCTGGCTTGCAGAGTTTCTGCTGAAAGATCAGCTGTTAACCTTATGGGGATTCCCTTGTATGTTATTTTTTGCCTTTCCCTTGCTGCTTTTTTTTTTTTTTTTTTTTTTTTTTTTTTTTGCGGTACGCGGGCCTCTCACTGTTGTGGCCTCTCCCGTTGTGGAGCGCAGGCTCAGCGGCCATGGCTCACGGGCCCAGCCGCTCCGCGGCATGTGGGATCTTCCCGGACCGGGGCACGAACCCGTGTCGAACCTGTGTCCCCTGCATCGGCAGGTGGACTCTCAACCACTGCGCCACCAGGGAAGCCCTCCCTTGCTGCTTTTAATATTTTTTCTTTGTATTTAATTTCTGATAGTTTGATTAATATGTGTCTTGGCATGTTTCTCCTTGGATTTATCCTGTGTGTGACTCTTTGCGCTTCCTGGACTTGATTGACTATTTCCTTTCCCATATTAGGGAAGTTTTCAACTATAATCTCTTCAAATATTTTCTCAGACCCTTTCTTTTTCTCTTCTTCTTCTGGGACCCCTATAATTCTAATGTTGGTGCAGTTAATATTGTCCCAGAGGTCTCTGGGACAATTCTTTTCATTTTTTTTGCTTTATTCTGCTCTGTGGTAGTTATTTCCACTATTTTATCTTCCAGATCACTTATCCGTCCTTCTGCCTCAGTTATTCTGCTATTGATTCCTTCTAGAGAATTTTTAATTTCATTTATTGTGTTGTTCATCATTGTTTGTTTGTTCTTTAGTTCTTCTAGGTCCTTGTTAAACATTTCTTGTATTTTCTCCATGCTATTTCCAAGGTTTTGGATCATCTTTACTATCATTACTCTAAATTCTTTTTCAGGTAGACTGCCTATTTCCTCTTCATTTGTTTGGTCTGGTGGGTTTTTACCTTGCTCCTTCATCTGCTGTGTGATTCTCTGTCTTCTCATTTTGCTTCTCTTACTGTGTTTAGGGTCCCCTTTCCACAGGCTGCAGGTTCGTAGTTCCCGTTGTTTTTGGTGTCTGCCCCCAGTGGGTAAGGTTGGTTCAGTGGGTCGTGTAGGCTTCCTGGTGGAGGGGACTTGTGCCTGTGTTCTGGTGGATGAGGCTGGATCTTGTCTTTCTGCTGGGCAGGACTGCATCCGGTGGTGTGTTTTGGCGTGTCTGTGACCTTATCATGATTATAGGCAGCCTCTCTGCTAATGGGTGGGGTTGTGTTCCTGTCTTGCTAGTTGTTTGGCACAGGGTGTCCAGCAGGGGAGTTTGCTGGTCGTTGAGTGGAGCTGGGTCTTAGCGTTGAAATTTGAATCTCTGGGAGAGCTTTTGCCGCTTGATATTTCGTGGAGCCATGAGGTCTCTGGTGGACCAATGTCCTGAACTCAGCTCTCCCACCTCAGAGGGCACAGGCCTGATCCCTGGCCGGAGCCCCAAGACCCTGTCAGCCACACGGCTGTCTGCCCAACGATGGAGGCACTCAGTCTGTGGGGGATCCTTGAGGACACCTTCAAGGTCACTCGGATCTGATAATACCCTCTCTGAAAGAGATCCACATTTTAACATTTATGTAGCTCAACAGAAAACTCAACCGTTCTTTGTACTTCAGACATGATCTTTTTGGTTCATTACCTCTAGCCGGTGATGGTGGCCCTTCTAATTCATTCTGATTCTTTGCAACCACCAAGCTGCATTTGTCAGCCCTCCTCGTAGCTGATGCGGACCTCACGACGGAGGCCTCACCAAGTCAGAGGAGCAGAAGTGATACGACTTCCTCAGAGGCTTGTCTTGAGCAGCCACGAGACAAGTAAATCTCCAGACGCGCCAGCCGCGATCTCCAGAGCTTATAGAGAGGCCTTAA
The DNA here is from genome assembly GCF_964270905.1 of Leucopleurus acutus. Lineage (NCBI taxonomy): Eukaryota > Metazoa > Chordata > Mammalia > Artiodactyla > Delphinidae > Leucopleurus > Leucopleurus acutus. Next base: position 8,695,435 of record NC_139148.1, on the reverse strand, counting down.
CGAGGTTCAGTCACATGTAACCGTCCAGATGGTCCCAGCGACTGTTGTGTTCTCAAGGCTGAGTCCTTGGAAAGCGCTCCCACTCCAGTAAGTTTTTAGAAGAATGTTGTTCTTTCTTTTTTATTTTAATTTTCAGGTATGAGAGGCTTGCTTTTTATTTTTTTATGATTTTACAAGTGTCTTTTTAAAACTACTTACTTTACTTTGTACATGTATGATGAGCTGGTGTTTTCATTTTGGAATAAGTTTAGATTTATAGAAAAGTTGCAAAAATTGTACAGAGAATTCCCATATGTCCCAAACCAGTTTCCATTCCCACTGATGTTATCTTTTCACATTACTGTTCTTTGATCCTCTTTTTCATCCTTCTGATGAGACATACCCTTCAAAGAGACCCAACTGCTTAAAAGTAAATTTTTAATTTAGTGTGAATAGAGAATATTGTATATGCAAATGACAAGAAAGAAAGATGTCTAGGAAGGGGGTGGAAGTAAAGCGGCACTGCTGTTTCCAGGATTGTCACATAATTTGGGAGGCCCAATGCACAATAAAAATGCTGAGGCCCTTGTTCAAGACTTATTAGGAATTTCAAGATGGCAGCAGCAGAGTATTAAACGAATTGTGGGGGCCTTTGCAGTGCAAAGCCCTGGTGACTGCCCGGGTTGCACACCCATGAAGCCAGCCCTTGCTGTTCCTACCAATATTTCAACTTCCTCCGTGGTCCCAATACCTAGTAGGTTAAGGAAAGTTTTCTACGTGACCAGGCCAAATCTACTCATATGTGGGTTTTTCTAGAACCACACTGAAAGTCACAAGCTTTGCAGCTTGCCCACCTTCTAAATCTCTGTTCAAAAGACTTTGAGGTGAGGACAATTGTATTAGCTACCCTGAAATGGCAGTGAAGCTAATTCTAAAATGACATCCACATTAGCTCACACAGGCTGATATTTTCTTTGCTGAAGATCTGGCAAATGGAGTGTTTGTTTTGAGTGCCTTCCAGTAATACTTGCAAGTAGCCAAGAATGCTTGGACTCTTGGAAATTGTACCTTGGTGAATATATTTTTTTAACCAGGTTTACTCATTTAACTTGTCCAAATGGGGCACTTTCACAAGGGAACCTATCAGTCAGTCATTTCTGATGAAATCACAAGAATACCTATGAGGAAATGAACTATGAAAGCTCTTGGGAAGCTGGGATTTTGAAAGTATCTGGGAAATACACAGCTGGAAATTGGTTTAGCTCCATCATTTATTTATCGACCTTCGGCAGCGTTGTATTTCGAAATTTGAGGGCGTGATGCTCACTTGTAGTATTTGCTTAGCTGAGCTAGCCAGGTAGCTGCACACCCAGACTGATATACAGTGTGAGCTGTGTACCTCCAGTCAGGCACACTAATGTCCTAGTCATCACATCAAAGGAGGCATCCTGGATCTGGGGCTGCTGTCTCCTGTTTCTACAACACAGGCGCCGGCTCCTCTATGAAACAGAGTCCCATCAATTAGGAGAGATGCACCCATCTCTCTCTCCTCTCTCTTTTGATGCCCAGGTGGTGTTCCACTGGCTTCTGAGAGCTGATTTCCACTGAGAGCAAACGGGCAGATGACTGCTGAGAATCACACCAGAGAGCCTTTTGTTCTGCCATCATTCCCTTCTCTGTGTGTATGCTCTGTGTGCAACTGGTGTGCAGACCTCGTACTTCACATCCTGCCACCCTTGGACCCTAGTTCCTGGGGTGTAAAGAGGTCACTCACTCAGAGTTTCGGGCTGTGTTTTAGTGGACTGGAATTGCTAGAAGTCTGCAAGAGACTGTTTAGGAGGCTATATCAGCTTTCTATGGAGAAGATATAAGAGTAAATTAAATATATATATAACTATTTATAACTAAATATGTATCATTTTATATAACTAAATATATGTAATGTGTAATTATATATAACTAAAATATATAATTATATATAACTAAATGTATATAATTATATATAACTATATAAATACATTTAAAACATAAATGATATATATTTATAATTAATATATATTATATATATAAATACACACACATCTATGAGTAAATACTACAAGCAGACATCATGCCCTCAAGCTTCAAAATACAATGCTGCTGAAAGTTGATAACTAATCATGGTCTCTAACCCACCCTCTCCAAGGGTAACTTATATTCTAACCTCTATCACCATTGATTAACTTTCCCCATTTTTGTGCTTTATTTAAGTGGAATCATACTGTATGTATCCTTTTGTGTCTGGTTCTCTTGCTTATCATTATATTTGTGAGTTCATCCACGGTGCTGCATTCATCTGTAGTTTACTGTTTCTTGTTGCTCTGTCACACTTCCTTCTACGTGTATACCGCAGTGTACCCATTCTCCTGATGATGTGCACTGGAGCTGTTTCCACTGGCCAGGTTTGAGGTACGAGATTCTCCTCCTTTATGATTGGAGAGAGGAGTGTTTCCCCTTGCCACAAGAATATATACTGCTGGAGTTCCAGCTTTAGGGGAAGGAATGTCCTATTCGAATTGCCACCTTGGGCAGACCCTGGAATTTGCATTTCATCCCCTGAATCAGTGAGGCCAGGAACACTAGAATTTAGGTTCACCAGGTTCAACAAATGCCTTCCAGGCAAACAGTAGCTGTAGAGCTACAATGTCCTCTCTGGTTATTTTGAGACCTAGGTGTTTCTTATTTTCTTGTCTACTCATGCATATCTTTAACAGATTTTAAATATGTTATCCAGCATTCCTAGATGTTTTCCGTGGAAGGTTGGATATTTATTCTGCTTTACTGTAAGAAATATATATAAATATGTACGTCTAAAATGCCCCTTGGTTTTCAAGACCAATGTGTCTGTTCTAAAGCTTACAAAAAATGAGGTACACTAATACTCCTTTTATCCATATTCTTTCGCAGCTTATGTAAGGACACCAAAGAGATTATAATTTTTTCCTGAAATCGTTTTCTTCTTCTTCTGGTTTTGTTTGTGAGGATAAATATGTTCATTTCAAAGGTTTAGACTTGTTTCTTTTTAATACTTCCTCCACAAATCATTTTGGGTGATTCAGGCAAAAAAGATTTTTGAGGAGCTGTTTTTTACACAATTTTGAGTTAGACCAAAGTTGGTAGTAAAAGAGACGGGAATAAAAGGAAGCATCTATTATGCAAAGAGCAGTATGATGGCTGCCGTTCAGGAGGCCCGGAGAACGTGCTCTGCAAGTTTGGAGGAGTGAGTGGATTTTTGGATTCCTTTTGAGTGGGTCAGGAGAGTCTCCGTGTAGGAGGAGGATCTGAGCTGAGGCTTGGAGGGTGGGCAGTGATGAGGTTTTCTTTTGGAGGAAGAGGAGGCATAGTTACTGCGTGAACTCAGATGGGAGCATATAGTCGAGTTGTCTGTAAGCGCATATTCCTAGATTAGAGCTGTGCTGTCCAGCATGGCTGCCACCGAGCCCCTGTGGCCGCTGAGCAATTGCTATGTGGGTAGTGCGACTGACAAACTGATTTTAATTTTATGTAATGATAATGAAGTTAAATTTAAACTTTACTAAAAAAATTGATGCTATGTTCAGTGTTCGTAAAACTTTTAAATATGTTTGGTACAACTTGGGTATGTGAGTCGACTCTTTCAACTGTATATTTTATGAAATCTAAATCCACATCAAGTATTTCTAATGAAAATTTACTGTCCAAATTGAGATATGCTCTAGCAATGTAAAATATCTTAATAATTATTTTTACATTGATCGCATGCTGAAATGATACTATTTGGGATATTTGGGTTAGATAAAATACATCGTTAGAATCGATTTCACCTGTCTATTTTTACTTTTTAAACCTGGCTACCGAAACATTTAAAATGATAAAATATATTGTTATAATCAATTTCACCTGTCTGTTTTTACTTTTTAAACCTGGCTACCGAAACATTTAAAGTTACATATGTCGCTTGCATTGTATTTCTTTTGGACAGAGGAAGGTTGGAGCATAAAGTGGGAATGTCCTGAGAACTTTAGCGAGTTAACTTCTCTGGGCTTAAGTTTCCTTAACTTCTCTGGGCTTACGTTTCCTTAACTCCCATGGCTCTTACCTCGTGGAAGTACTGAGAGGGCAAACTTAGATTTGAATGCAGAGCCCATGCAAAGAGATTAACAATTGGCTCAGTAAGTGGGTGTCATTCTTCTTCTATTTAAGGGGTGAACAGCAAGAGAGCCAAGTTCTGCGGAAAAGGGGCGAACAATAAGGCTGCCTGACTTTATAAAATATGTAGTGGCTTGGGTTGTTAGAAGGATCAGTGAGTAATAGAAAGGACTGCATGGTGAAGCGGCAAATAGGATTGAGAAAGCCGAGAGAAGATGGCAGCTGAGCGATGAAAGTGGTGGAACTGGATGGTTGTTCTAGGCTTGGAAGGCATTTTGGACTTTGCCATGACCAGACAGGGTGAGGGTGGGAGAACGAGCTCACCTGCCATGCCTCTTTTTAGCATCTATAGAATGAAGTACTCCTTTGTGGCCAGTTGCTTAATTTGGTGGAAAAAAGTGGAAGGTAAATTGTTCCTAAATGTTAGCTTTGCTTTGTATGTGAGGTCCGTTGTGGTTAAATAAAAAGAAGCAAGTTCTCTAAAGGTAGGCCTTCTGATGAAATATTGAAGAAAATGAACAGTGTATACAGAGGGGAGTAAACTTGTGAAAGAAAGGACTGGCAGATTCTTTAGCTTTGCAGTTGTACTTGCTTGACAATTACTGGAGACAGGAAAAGAAGGAGGATTTGGGCGAGATGTGTTAATTTTTATAAACAGGTAGGAACATCCTGTGCCTTTCCCCTCTAATTATAGTTTATGAATAATTGTTTGGGTGTTAGGACATCTGTCTCTTTGCCTTTTAATATATTGTTATGTGTATTCCTTGTTCATCTGTGATTTAGTTTCAGTTTTCATGTCTATGTGCTTTAGACATCAGTAAAGTTAATCACATGGTCTTAAAATGCTAAACAAAAAAGCTCAACAAGAAATATTTGAATTGAATGCACAGTGATTTCTTTCAAAATAAAGAAAAGTAAATAACTCATGCTTATCTGGAGGTAAAACAATAACTTTGTAAATACTCCTCTTTGGGTGAAAGCCCCACTGTGAACTCCCACTGTCTTCGGCCACAAGGAGGGCTTTTTATACCTCAAGGTGGAATTAATTTTACATTGAAACAGTGGATAAATGAATACGAGATTTAGCTGAATATATCAAAAAAACTCAAGATGACAATAGCTCATAAAGATAGGAGGTTCTTTTTTTTATTATTTAAAGGAGGCTGAGATGGTAGATTTACATTTACCTGGGCCCCATGTTCCTTCCGTCTCCCTCCTCCGTCTTCCCAGCACCTGTCTTTCTCTTTAAAGGCGCTTCATGGTCTAAGATGACTGCCACGGCTACTGTGGTGGCATTATGGGGACACATCACAGGCAGGGTGGGGAGTGGCAGTATTGGTAGATTTCTGGGAAGGTTCTTTAAACAGGCTGGCCAGGTAGGAGGAGCCAGGTCCAGAGCCCCAGACCATGGCAGGATTTACACATGCGAGTACGAATAGAGAACTCTGGTCCTAGGCTGAGGGGTGTCTTCTCTCTCCTTTGTTTCTGCTGCCTGCTGGTACAAGCGTATATTTTTTAGGGGTACAGATCACGGCTAAGTAGGAGGTAGACAGTAGTTTAATAATAATAGCTAACATTTGTGTATAGTCCCTACATGCCAGGCACTGGGTTAAACATTTTATGTGTACACATGCATTTGATCTTCACAAGAACCCCGTGCGTTAGGTTACACATAGGAAAACTGAGGCGCTGTGGGGTTAAGTTACTTGTCCAGGGCCAGTCACCTCTAAGGAGCAGAAGTAGGAATTGAATCAGGGCAGCAGTCTGGCTACAAAGTCCATGACCTTATCGTTCTGCTGTATTGCCCCACACCTCCCTATGCTGATTCCCAGGTGGCTAACAGTCTCTAGGATCGCTTTGCCTCACCTTGGGTTTCAGCAGCAATGCTAGGATCAGGAAGACCAACAGAAGAATCAGGCAAGGATCTGAATTGTCAGTTCCTGGGGGAAGAAACAAACAAACAAACAAACAAGAAGAGACAGGGAGAGGGAGAGGGAGGGGGGAGGGGGAGAGAAAGGGGGAGGGGGAGAGGAAGGGAAGGGAAGGGAGGGGAAGGGAAGGGAGGGGAAGGCAAGGGAAGGGAGGGGAAGGGAGGGGAAGGGAAGGGAAGGGAGGGGAAGAGAAGGGAAGGAAGGGAAGGAAGGGAAGGGAAGGAAGGGAAGGAAGGGAAGGGAAGGAAGGGAAGGGAGGGAAGGGAAGGAAGGGAAGGGAGGGGAGGGGAGGGGGAGGGAAGGGAGGGGAGGGGAAGGGAAGGGAGGGAGGGGAAGGGAAGGGAAGGCAAGGGAAGGGAGGGGAGGGGAAGGGAAGGGAAGGAGGGGAAGGGAGGGGAGGGGAAGGGGAGGGGAGGGGAGGGGGAGGGGAGGGGAAGGGGAGGGGAGGGGGAGGGGAGGGGAGGGGAAGGGAAGGGAAGGGAGGGAAGGGAAGGGAAGGGAAGGGAGTTTATTATTATTAAGTATATGATGGGATCCTCAAGCTCATTTGTTTTTAGAGAAATGCAAATTGAAACAACAATGAAACATCATTTTAAATTCAACATATTGGCAAAAGTTAGAAAGCTGAAAAATGCCGAGTGTTGGTGAGGACATGTGGATCTGGGACTCTCAGGCACTGTCAGCGTATAGCCTGGTGCAGCCATTCTGGAAGCCAATCTTGTAATCCTTTGTCAAATTCAAGTACCTTACCCTATGACTCAGCACTTCTGCTCCTGAGTATATATATCCCAGAGAAATTCGTACACAAGTCCATAAAGGGCAGTACAAGAGACGTTCATCACACCGTTTCGTGGCAGTGGGGAGTTGCAGGCAATCAGTGTCTATCACTGGGGGAAGGGGTAAGTGAAATGTCATAGACACACAATAGGAAACACAATGCAGCAGTTAGAAGTGCCAGGCTGGATATATGTGTAGCAACATGAGTAGATGATTTTTAAAAAGGGTGAATCTCTGTCCTCTTCTATTATTCATTAATTGAAGTTGACCATTTGTTCCAAAAGTATATTCCTTCAGAGAATCTTTCAGTTGCAAAACTTCTGATTCTGTGCTGATCTTGGGGGCTGAAGAATTAAGGACCCACTGAAAACGTTGAACTCCCTGAAGTGCACCAAAGGCCATCAGATATGCCACTCGTCCTGCTGGGAGTGTCCCCCCTGCTTCAACTGGTTAGTGCTCATTCACCTTCTGTCACCAACTCAGCTGAACCTTCTCTGAAGAGAGAAGAAAGAAATCTCTCAGGAAGAGAGAAATCTACCCATGCCACTGACGAGAGACACATCTGCCCAGATTTCAGGCTGGGACAGAACATGAATTTCTCAACCATTGAGCAGACAGGAGGGGAGAGGGAAGCGTGTTCCCACATCCTTCCAAGGGCCTCACCACTACATTGAAAAAACCATTTCAATCAACCATGCAGCTAGTAGAATTACCTACGCAAGTTCAGCAAGGCGCCGCCTGGGTCCAACACTTCCTGGTGTTGTGTGTTTTATCTTCTGTTGTGCCACCATAGGATTGTAGTTAGAAAGTCGGGAGAAAATATAATGTGGACTCTTTGCCACACAAAACTGTAAATTTGAATCCCATCCTGGCACAGCTGTTATGGTTGATTTGGGGGAAGAAATGGTTGCTTTCTAAGATTTGGGAGATCAGAATGTCACCCTAAATCTCATAAAAATTCAGTGAATCAGTTTGGAGTGAATTTTAAAACACAGCATGGTGCTAATGTTTTCTTTCTTGAATGAGTCATTAAAAGGACAAATTTGCTATATTCTTACTGTGTTGTTCCTTGACCAGGGCTAAAGTAAGGTCGGAAAGTGTTTTCAGAGGGTTGGGAAGGAGGAAACACAAGGACGCCATTGTACACCATACAAATAAAGCAAAAGGTCATTTTCCCACATCATCTCAAGGTTTAATCTTACTCTGGGACAAACACAGTTTGATATTTTTTATGGAGAGGACACTGCTGTGGGTGGAGCAGAGATGAGGCAGTTCCCTTTGACTCAGCTGTGACTCAGCTCAGGTCACATCTCTTGGCCTTAAGTCTCACAGTGAATTAGATGTGTGTGATTTTACAAGTTGGACTTGCCTTTTTTAAAGTGTTTTAAAAAGCACGAGAAGGAAATGTGCAGCCCACCATGTGCTAAAAGGCCATACCGTTGCTTTCTGTTTGCCCCTCGTTCGTTTTGTGTCTCATAAATAAAATATTTCTACAAAGATATGGAAAATATCCTTGCCCTAAATTGGGAAAGCAGCTTTGCTTTAACTTCCTTCCCTGCAAGTTGGCAACTGGGTAAAAGAAAATATTTTTACTTCCAGAGATGCTATTGTCCCTCCTCCAGCCTTCCTCTTAGATCTGGGATGTGGGCAGTCTGCAGGGCATCCTATCTGACCAGTTTCTGGTCAGGTCTGATCTTTTCCTCCTTGACATTGGCCCCTGGTTCTCGGCCACTAGAGCCTGTAGCAGGGAAAATTTTCTGCCTGCAGGAAGTCTAAACTCCAGTCACATCTTTCAGCGCCATCCTTAGCCTCCAGGATAGGAATGTGGTTTCCTTGATAACATTCTGCTGAGCTGTCCTCATGCAAGAAAATTTGTTTGTTTCATCATCCCTGAGATATGTTTCCAAAGCCTGGTTGTGATGGTTACGAAGAAATCTGTACCTTGGAGAGATCTGGGGAAGAAAATTCAGTGAGGCACGTCTGTCAACACCAACACCTCATTCATTTAGTTGTTCAGTAAGCAAAGCTTCTTTGAGTTTCCTCTCTGTGCCCAGCAAACGTGCGAGGCACTTGGGGTATAGAAGTGAAAAATACAGATGCCTGCTGCATTCATAGTTAATAGTCTAAGAGGCAACACAGACATATTCTCTCTCTCTCTCTCACTCTTTTTAGAAACAGCTTTATTAGGGTATAACATCTATACTGTAAAATTCACTCGTAAATTTACAATTCAATTATTTTTAGTAAATTCACAGAATTGTGTAGCTATCACTATAATTCAATCGTGGAACATTTCTGTCACACCAGTAACATCCCCCTGCCGCTCATTACCTGTCTCTCCCCTTTCCTCATCCCAGCCCCTGGCAACCACTAATCTATGTTGTCTCTAAAGATTTGTCTGTTCTGGACATTTTATATAAATGGAATCATGCATCACATGGTACACTTTGCCTGGCTTCTCCCACTTCCCGTAAGTGTGGAGGTTTATTATGTTGTAGCATGTATCAGGACTTCATCCCTTTTTATTGCTGAGTAGACTTCTAGCGTATGAATAGGCCACAATTTGCTTATCCAGTAACTGGTTGATGGACGTTTGCATTGTTTCTGCTTCTTTGGCTGTTGTGAATAACGCTGCTGTGAACATTTATGTACCAATATTTGGGAGGACATACGTTTTCATTTATCATGGAGATACCTAGAAGTGGAATTGCTGGGTGAGATACAGATATTTAAACAAGTATTTATAACGAAGTGAGTGTGATTTAAGGGCAGGAAGATTCAATCTGGACGCTGTAACACAGTTTATTACCTCTAGTCATAGAACATAGGATGAGCACTAATCTGAACGTACATGTTCAAATTCTTCTTCTCTCCTTAGTGATTGGATGAACTTGGGGCCAATGGCTTTACCTCTCTTCATCTGTTTCCTTATCTATAACATGGTGATGGTAACACCTATAGTCAATATTATCACGAGAGCGAATGTAAATAATTTGTTCATTGCCTGGCCCATACATGATATTTGTTGATGTCATGTAAGTATGGTGACTATAGTTAATAATACTGTGTTACATATTTGAAAGTTGCCAAGAGAGTAGAGTTTAGAAGTTCTCACCACAAGAAAAAAATGTATAACTCTGTGTGGTGATGGATGTCAACTAGGCTTACCATGGTGATCATTTGGCAATATATACAAATATTGAAACATTGTGATGTGTACCTGAAACTAATATATATAGTGTTGTATATCAATTATGTCTCAATAAAAAATATAAAAATAAAACTTACTTGGAAAAATAAAGTACATAAGGCTTTCAGAAGTTATTCTGAAAGATATTTAATGACAAAAAATACATACATGTTACTCTAGGAAAGTTAATTTAAACTAAGCTGATTGGAGGCAGCCTGGCTTTATTTGGGCAACTCTGTTTGAAAGACTCTAAGGGAAGAAAGTTTGGATTTCCAAATACTCAAGGGAGTTGGATCTGCATTTTGTTGAGGGTGGGCCTGCCTGAGGAACGATGTGGCTTCCAGAACTGCTCGTGCCCTCAGAAACCCTCCCTACTCGGTATGATTGGCTACCACTGAAAGAGCCAAGTGACACTCACTCCTGTGCAGGCCTGGTCCTTTATCTGGACTGGAAGCACCGTGGTTTTCAGAAGTAGGTTGCAGATGTGTTTCCTGCCGTCAGCTCTAATGAGGAACTAGCATTTCCCCTAATAATTGACTCCTACAGGGTCTAAATGGAAAAATTATCTTGGAATGGCCTTTGAGGCAGACACTGTGTTCCTTAACTGAACTCATCACATTTGGTGTGTAGAAGCAAAATCAAACTACACATTCATTCATTCATTCGTTCATTTAGTCATTCAGTGAGCATGTTTTAAGTCTGTTAGGTGCAGGTACTGTACTAAATGTTGGGAACGGAGTGAACAAGACAGGAATCTCTGCCCTCATTTTACTGTCTAGTAGGGGGAGACTGTAGGGAAGCAGTAAGAAACACATGATATAATTACATGTAAGTACAGTGAAGACAATTAAAGCAGGCTAAGGAATGGGGGTGACTGGAGAAAGAGGGTGCTATTTTAGATAAGACAGTCAACAGAAACTCTCAGGGATGGACATTTGTTTCTGAAGAATGAGCTGCTGCCCTGTGAATCCTGGTGAGACCCTGCGTGATCTCAGCCCTCCCTGCCCCCTGCGTCTCCACTGTACCTCAGCTTGAGCCACCACACAGCTCTCGCAGTGGGCTTCTTACTCCTCCTTGACTATGTCATTCCTTCCTTTCTCAGAGCCTCTATACTGTCTCTTCTCTCTACCTGGGAAGCTTTCCACATGGCGGGCTTCTTCTGTGTTCAAGTCTCTTCCTGACCAACTGGAGTTAGGTGGGACTAGGTGACTGGTTTTAAAGCACAGGCTGTGAGCGGAAGTAACGTGTGTTACCTCATGCCCAAGGTGGTAAATGACCGTCCAGCTCTCTCTAGGCCATGTGCTAAGATGGTCGCGTCGCAATTTGGAGGACCTGCCATCAGTTGGAGTCCATGAGTAACTGTGAGAAGCGGAGCCCCTGGAAAACCCAAGTTGAACACCTAGCATGAGTAAAAAATATGCTTTCATTGTATGAAGCCACTGAGGTTCCATGGTTAATCTGTTGCCCCAGCCTACTCTGACTCATATGGCCCATTTGAATGGAGTAGAAACTATTACAAGGAAACTGAGGTACAAAAGGTAATAATTTACCTAAGGTCACACAGCTAGTGAGCCAAACTGAGATTTGAACCCAGGCACTTTGGCTCCTAGGACGGTGCTCTAAGCCCCATGATAAGCTGCACGAGGGACACAGAAGGATGCACTTAAATATAACTAGCAGGTTAAAGCAGGAGAAGAATGGTGGAAATTTCCAGCCTGAGGGAGCTGTTCTGGGGCAGGACACACAGCAGGGGCTCAATAAATGTTAAATGAATGAGCGAATCTTTTGAAGGAGCAGTGTGTTCCGTTTCTATGGCTGGGTACCAAAGTACCACAGATGTAGTGGCTTAAAATATCACCCATTGATTATTTCATAGTTTCTGTGGGTCAGGAGTCCAGATACACCTAACTGGATCCTCTCCTTAGGATCATATAAGGCCTCAAAGAAGGTATCATCCTGCGCTCTGAATCCTCTTCCATACTCATGTTGGAAGAATCTAGTTCCTTGTCATTGCAGAACTAAGCTCCCTCTTGCTGACTGTCAGCCAGGGACTGCTCGCAGCTCCTAGAAGCCCCAGAAGTCCCTCGCCACATGGCCTTCTCACAGGCCCTTGGCTAACATGGCAGCTCACTTCTTCAAGACCAGCAAGGGATAGAATTTCTCATCTGCTACTATGGAGTCTTATATGATATCATGGAATCATGGGAGTGACATCATCTTTGCCATATAAGGTAACTTATCAAGGGTTACCTTGTATTCCCCATCATATTCCCAGGTCCTGCCCACACTCAAGGGGAGGGAGTTATACAGGGTGTATATACCAGGTGGTGGCAATCTTGCAGGCCATTTTAGAATTCTGCCTACCACAAGCAGTAAACAAAGAGAAACTGTTATACATTTTTTTGGTCAGTCAGATTCATTGGCTACTGTGGAGAAACTCAAATTTAATAGTCTGTACAAGTTTTACCTCAAGGAAAAATAAGGGAGTTAAGAGAAAATACATAAATCACTCAGCCCACATATTAGAAACATGGTTAAATAAAGAGAAATGTTCTGTAGGGTAACGGGGGTGAATGGAATTGGTGGTTTCAAGATATGCAAAACTAATTTTTAAATCAATTTCATTGAGAAATAATTTATGTATAATAAACTGCGTCTGTTTCAGGAGTACATTTTGATAAGCTTCGATGATGGTTGTGAAACAGCCATCACAAAAAAATAGCAAAACATTTCCATTACCCCCAAAACACCCCTCATACCTCTTTGCCATCTGGACTTCTCTCCACACCCCCAATTCCTACCCCAGGAAACCTGTCCAGCACCCCTTTAACTATTCATTAAAGAAAAGCAGTATGGGGTAGCGGTTGAGTGCTAATAGTTGAGTCAGAATACTTTGATTCCACCCCAGACCACTTACGTGCTGTGACCTTGAACAATTTATTAATTTCTCTCTGCCTCAGTTTTATCTCAAAATAGTACATTACAGTACCTCTCTCAGAGATAGTCGCTATAGCAAAGAGTTGCAGTGAGAACCAATTCAGTTAATATATTAGAAGCATAAATAGTGCTTGGCACACAATGAGTAATAAATAAATGTTTACCGTGTTCCTTTTATTGTTATTGTCGGTACTGCTTACTTTAATTAAAGAGCCACTTATAAATATGGCTAATGGAAGATATTTAATGTACATTAAAGTATATTTATGCCTCTGCCTAGAGCACTCTTTCCCCAAATATCAGTGTTCTAACTTCCTCCTCACGTCCTATTTTCTCTGATCTCAACCTCTCATTGAGAACCCTGACCACCTCATCTGATACTGCAAACTGCTCTACCCTACTTCTTCCCTCCTGATGATTCCCTATCCTGCTGTACTTTTAAAAATTGAAGTATAGTTGATTTATACTGTTGTGTTAGTTTCAGGTGTACAGCAAAGTGATTCAGTTATACATGCATATATATAGTTTTTCCTTGTCACGTTGTTTTTCATTATAGGTTATTACAAGATATTGGATATAATTCCCTGTGCTCTACAGTAGGACCTTGTTATTTATCTATTTTATATATACTAGTTGATATTTGCTAATCCCAAACTCCTAATTCATCCCTCCCCCCCTTTCCCCTTTGGTAACCATAAGTTTGTTTTCTATGTCTGTGAGTCTCTTTCTGTTTTGTAAATAAGTTCATTGTATCATTTTTTAGATACCACATGTAAGTGATATCACATGGTATTTGTCTTTCTCTTTCTGACTTACTTCACTTAGTATGATAATCTCTAGGTCCATCCGTACTGCTGTAAATGGCATTATTTCCTTCTTTTTTTATGGCTGAGTAGTATTTCACTGTGTGTGTGTATAGAAATATGAATATATAAATATATATACACACATACGCACACACACATACATACACACATACACACACATATATACAAATATATATATACACACACACATACGCGCGCGCGCACACACACACACACACACACACACACACATACATACACATACATACACACCACATCTTCGTTATCCATTCTTCTGTCCATGGACACTTAGGTTGCTTCCATGTCTTGGCTATTGTAAATAGTGCTGCAGTGAACATTGAGGCGCACGTATCCTTTTTTTTAATTTTTAATTAATTTATTTGTTTTTGGTTGCATCGGGTCTTCGTTGCTGTGCGCGGGCTTTCTTTAGTTGTGTCGAGCGGGGGCTACTCTTTGTTGTGGTGCGCAGTTTTCTCATTGCAGTGGCTTCTCTTGTGGAGCATGGGCTCTAGGCACGCGGGCTTCAGTAGTTGTGGCACACAGGCTCAGTAGTTGTGGCTCTCAGGCTCTAGAGTGCAGGCTCAGTAGTTGTGGCGCATGGGCTTAGTCCCTCCGTGGCATGTGGGATCATCCCAGACCAGGGATCGAACCTGTGTCCCCTGCATTGGCAGGCAGATTCTTAACTACTGTGCCACCAGGGAAGTCCCTGTTTTTGAATTAGAGTTTTCTCTGGACATGTGCCCAGGAGTGGGATTGCTGGATCATATGGTAGTTCTATTTTTAGTTTCTTTTTTTTCTTTTGCGGTACGTGGGCCTCTCACTGTTGTGGCCTCTCCCTTTGCGGAGCACAGGCTCCGGACGCGCAGGCTCAGCGGCCATGGCTCACGGGCCCAGCCGCTCCGCGGCATGTGGGATCTTCCCGGACCGGGGCACGAACCCGTGTCCCCTGCATCTGCAGGCAGACTCTCAACCACTGCGCCACCAGGGAAGCCCTTCTATTTTTAGTTTTTAATGGAACCTCCATACTGTTCTCCATAGTGGTTGTACCAATTTACATTCCCACCAACAGTGTAGGACCATTCCCTTTTCTCCACACCCTCTCCATGCCCTGCTGAACTTTTAATTTTTCCCTAGCATTTACCAGTATGTAATATTCTAAATGATTGTGTATTATATTTCTTATTTATTGTCTATCTCTCTTTGCTAGAATATAAGCTCCACCAGGACAGGAATCTTTGTCTACTTTGTTTGCCGATGTATCCCAGCCTCTTAGAACAATGCTTAGCACATAAACAACATTCAATAAATATTTGCTGAATGAAAGAAATGGATACCTGTAGTATGAACTTTATATATATTATCACGTACAATTCTCACAGTAAAACCATGAGATGTAGATGCTATCACCACCATTTAATAAATGAAGAAAGCAAATACTAGAGAGGTGTAGTAGCTTGCCAAAAGATACACGATTTAGTTGATACAACTCCAAAATATACTCTTCTAGCCGTAGTGTGCCATATGGAGGAGGGCTAGGGCAGATGTGATGAGTCAGGAATCACTGCCCAGCTCTAGGAATCCACAAGCAATTTGTATGTTTACACACATTGGGTTTTAGATACACTCTCTTGTGCCAAGCCAGTTCCTTATCCCTGCCCTGCCACATTTCAAAATACCAGAGTGGCAAGAGGCAGAGGCATTTTTCTGAAGGATGAGCTCATTCCCTGGCCTGCAGCCTTGCCAAAGTCTTCAGTAAATCTACTGCAGAAGGTTGGACTGCATCAAGCTTAGGATTATCTTGCTTTACTACAACTGGGACCTCAGGAGAATCGAGATTTGAGTCATCATAGTAATGCTGTGAATCAGGGACCATCCTATTAGGGGAAAGAATTTGTTTTCATACTGAGATGTGTAAAGTCTACACATCACAAAGTAAAGATGTCAGTTATGGACACTGAAAATTCAGCATGAGTTTATGTCTTTGCTCTATTTGTCTTGGTATGGGTTTTCCAAAACCAGACAGTGAGACCAGGAATTGAGGGCAGGTAGTTTATTTGGGAGATGATGCCAGGAGCACAGTGAGGGAGTAGGGACGTGATACAGGGAAAGGGGAAAAGCCAGTAAATAATATGTTAATGAACTGATCACTATTGTGGGAACTTGGAACTCAATCCTTCTGAGAAACTGTATAGAACACACCTCAGAAATGCCCCAGTGGGGCCTGATGAAGCAGGGGGTATGTATACCGTCCTCAGTAATCTTTTCTGGGCCGTTAGCCACTCTGAACGTCCAGGCTGCCCGTGCAAGTGATCCAGCACACTGCAGGCAGACAAAGGAAGCCGTCTGAATGTAGGAAACTGTCTGCAGGTGACCACTGTTGAAAGACTAATCTCTTTGTGTCTCTCATATTTCATACATCTTGTGAGTAGGGGCAAAACACCTTTGTTTTGGAATTCTTTTCAAAAATGTTTGTATAGTGAACATACTTGAGAGATGAAGGCCATGTCTCCCTCTAGAGTGAAGGGTAGGTCTGTTTGTGGTCCAGCGTAATAAGGATAATGTCTCCTTCTGGGACAGAGTTCAGGCAGGCTTACTGCCCATTATAAAAATTTATGTTCCCTAAGCTCAGGGTTCCTCTCCTGCAATGCAGTCCATTACGTGTGCAGGTGTCAGCTGAATCTCTTTAGTCCTTGTGGGACTCGGTGCGAAGAGGAACTGGGGCCAGTGCCAATACTCTGGCTACTACTATTGCTGTGAGGAATAAACTATCCATGACATCTCCACGCTGTGAGTCTCTGACTCACATGTCTCATGTCTTCTGCCAGCATCCGTGAAACTGCGGCAGAAAGACTTGTTAGCTTGCAAGTAGGGTAAAATCTCAGACCTTTGTCAATTCTTGAAGCTCTCCAAGGTGATTCGAAGGATATGGACAGGGTTCACACTGTGACTGCCGCGTGCTGTGCTTCTCTCTTGATAGTGGTATTAACCCGATAGTACTAAATCTCTACTTTATTCTGTATGTTTGATTGCGCCTCAGAGCTGAGCACTGTGTTCCTAAGTAGTACCAGTCCCTTTTTAAGGATAACAACAACAAAAATAATTTTGGGGGACTCTCTGAGCAGGTAAAAACATATTGCCTATCGGATACCGATTACATATGTCCTTTTTTCAAGGTGGGATGCCTCTTCTAGTTTTGTATAGAATAGATTCACTGATTCGTGAACATCATAATTGTTCTTTTTTCTGAATTATGTTGAACATATTATTACCAAGATTGTCTTTCGTAATGAAGGTTTTCTGTTGTTCCCATTTTCAAGGAGTGCTTTCATGTTCTGTGGTATGCAAAGAAGGTTCATCTTTGGCTGGGTCCCAGGGGACATCAATGGGCTTACCCCACCTCCAGCCCCTGCCTCTTGTCATATTGACAGGGTAGTTGAAATTCTCTATTCCAAGACACCACATCTGCCATATATCAAAATTCCGTGAATATGTGAGTCTGTAGCTGAATTCTGTTCTGTTTCAAAGTTTTCTTTGTCTATTCCGTCACCCTTGCCACATCCTCTCAATGACATTTGAGAGGGCAGGTCACTCTGCCTGGTATTTTTTCCCCCTTAAAGAAAATCTCAGCCATTCTTCAGCCTTTTCTTATCAACTTCCATAAGAAAATAGTCAGTTGGGATTCTGCTTCGAATTACTTGAAACCTATTTTAAAATTTGGGGGAAATTGACATATTTACTCAGATTTTGTCTTTATATGGTATTTCTCTCCATTTACTTTGGACTTCTGTAGCGGCTTTCAGTAATTAACATGTATAATTTTCCACATAAAGGTCTTGCATATTCTGATAGTTTTTTTCTTGAGTACATTATATATTATTTTGCAATTATAGATGGCACAGTTTTTAATATTACAGTGTATAGCTGCTGGCTGCAAGTTTATCAAAATGTGATTTGTTTTTACATATTGAATGTTGAAATTATTGCAGCCACCTGTTAATTTTAATAATGTATCTGTGGAATCTCTTGAGTTACCTATCTAGGTGGTTATATCGTCTGCAGATTATACAACAAGCTAGCATTTTCAAACACTTTCACATATATTATGCCATCTGATTCTCCCAGCGCAAATATTTATTATCCCCATCTTAGAGATGAAAAAATATATCCAAAGGTTTTAAGTGATCTGCCATAGATATCAAGTAACCGAAGTGGAATGCTCTAATCTCCTGTCCTCTTATTTTAAAATAATATGATGCCTCCTGAAATCACTCACCATGAAAAGGAGATGAAAATTACAATCAGAGGGAAGTCACAGATACTGAAGGTAGATGAAAAAGAGGAAAATAATTTCAGTTACCATGTGAACATCAAAATATAATGAATTGGCCAAGTCTTGATTTATTGACCATAGAGACCTACGAGCTCTTTTTTTTTCCCCCAGTTTGCCAGGTTTAATATCATTGCTATGTTTAGTTTAAAACTGTAACATTTCACTTTTGTCCCCACGCTGCTGGGCTAATGAAGTCCTTGGCTGCATTTACACAACCAAGGCAACATCGGGCTGCTCCAGTTTCAGATGGTCACTTCATACGTGGTAGGGACTGGTATCGTTAACTGTTCTGCCTCTCATAATGCTTTGGAGAATGACAAAGATGTAACCAGCGAGTCTAGCCATGCTTATATCATCCTAACCATTATTCCAGGCGGAAGGTCACAATTTCTTCTTTTGTCTTCACTCTTCAGAATCTGCAAAAGTACTTTAGAGTTTGGATTCTGAAAGAGTATATCCCATTTCTTCCTGTGGTTATTTTCAAAAGAGGCCTGGAAAGCAAATGGAGGAATTTCCATTTGGTAAATATAGGAATTTCTTCCACTGCCTTGGAGAATATGTTTCTTCTCCAACGTCAAGAAGATATATTAGAATCTGCCCATTGAATAATGAGGAAATAGAGTTCAGGAGAACTCGTGAAAAATTAAGTGTTGGTTTCCATGTTTACAATAAAGATCTGGCATCTCCCCAAGTTGTGCTTGAAAAAACTTGTGATTTGTTATAAAACCAAATATTGGTAGCTCCTATCCCAGGGTAGTACAGTATTGGTCCATAGTCTGCAATAATTCCAATCGTGAGGCCGAACTGGATTGAGGTGTATGTACTGAATAAAGAATATTTTGCATAATATGTGGCCTGTGTCATGAAGCCCCTCCCATGCCGAATGCTGTCTAAAGTGCCCAGTGTGCACAAAGGACTTCTTACGTTCCCCAGCTGAACCATCTGTTTCACATGGAAGTGGAAATTGAGAATTTGTAAGCAGGACTTGCAGCTGTGACTCACAATAAGGCAGGGCTAGATGGGCTGTACAGTCGGTAAACAGAGCACAGCATAAACCTAATCAGCTCCAAGACCTGAAAACCACACAGTTGATTCTTGCCAGTGCAGCCCCATATGGAAACTTACTGTAGGAAATACTCCAATGAATTCAAATGCCAGATTGTTGGAAAGCCTCCTCAAGAAAAATAAATCCCTCTTATTCAGGCAGTTACTTCCTTTAAAAAAAGATCCCCTTAGTTTTAATTCAGGGGCTGCAAATGAGGCATCCTTTCTCTCTTTCTGGACTCTGAATGCTTCAAGGAAAGTAGTTTAACGCTTATATTTCAGAAGTGTGATTTTTATAAAAAAAGGACATTCATCATGGAAGGTTCCGTGAAAGCCCACTCTTTTCTTGAAGCTTCCAGAAAGAGCTCACCTCTGAGACGGACCTTTTTTCAAGATTCTGGGACAGCATGAGACAAGACCAAGGAGAGACGGTGAACCACACCTGCAGTGCGAAATCACAGGGGATGGCTCAGGAAGACATTAATATCTAACTAAAGCACGCTAAAATGAAACAGTTATCAAAAATGAGAGTTGACACGCATGCTTTACATTGCTACTGTGCTTACTCTGCTTTTGGAAATACTAAAGTAAAAATGTGGATGACAGGCTTTTATGAGCCTTGCTGAGCAATAACATACCATCAGAGGGCTGGGGACATGTCATGTAACTCATATGAGGCTCAGTTTTGGAAGAGTAAAAAGAACCCTGTTGGTACAACCAGAAGTAATTTTGCGATAACTCAAGTAATTTACTTGAACTTCTTGGAAATAAATATTCAATGTCCAGAAATACGGCTTAGTGTCTTTTTCCTTGCCCATCCACCATCCTCAAGCACCATAACCAGATCCATGCCACTTTCAAGTGCTCAGATGCTCAGTAACCACTTCTGTGGGACTGAATTCCGCTCAGAAGCCCCGGCAGGTGCATAGTGAAGCTGGACAAGCCACAAGATCTTTAGCACGCTGGGGAAGGTAATATCTAAGAACACTCTTAAAACGTGGTAAAAAAAAAATACTTGGCCTATCCCACATATTCATAAAATTGCAGCAAATAAATTTAATACATCTCAAATGAAATTGTAGCTTGCCCAGTTCTAGGTTCTGAGTGACCCAAGTGTATCTAATTATTTCTGGATTTTCAAAACCCACACGAGCATTACCTTATTTTGGCTAGGGGCTTTTATAAACGCCCGTGTAAAGGTGCCCCTAGGTCAGTCTTTCAGAGTATAGTGGTGAGGAATAGTTTTGGAAAACTTGGCTTTGACAACTTTGCAAGGCTAAGAAAAAATGTAGAATTCATTTAGCTGCTCTTAGCTTCCCTTTGCTATTTATCTTTTTTTTTTGGCGGTACGCGGGCCTCTCACTGTTGTAGCCTCTCCCGTTGCGGAGCACAGGCTCTGGACGCGCAGGCTCAGCGGCCATGGCTCACGGGCCCAGCCGCTCCGCGGCATGTGGGATCTTCCCGGACCGGGGCATGAACCCGCGTCCCCTGCATCGGCAGGCGGACTCTCAACCACTGCGCCACCAGGGAAGCCCTGCTATTTATCTTAATAACTAAGTGAGCTTCCTGCTTTAGGACAAAGCCCAGGGGACAAGAGATTCTTGTGTGCAAATTGCTGCTTCTGTGACGAATCTCCTTAGAGTAAAGCTCTGATTAACTAGCATGATTCTTGTGTGAACTGAATGTTGAAAGTTTGAAGATTGGGCATTTCATTTATTTGCTTATTGACAAGCATAAAATTCTTCAGAGGTGTTATTCTGAACGTAAATAGCTGTAGAGGAACACTAAGCATAGCCTTAGTCAGGAGAGGTGGGTCTCTCACTTTGTGTGGTCTTAGGAAACAGCCATTCAAGGAGTTTCTGGAGATTCCTTTGATTAGATCATGTGGATGAAACTGTTACACACACTAGAAAACCTTATGTAAGTAGAAAACATTATTATTCGCACCTGCTGGGTGCCTAGGACATTGTAGGCATTCAGTTGGTATTCCTTGAATGAACGGATGGCTGAATGAATAGCGCAGGTACTCTAAACCCAGTCAAAGGAAAATTGAGAATTTCAGATTACATCTCTACTAACCAAAATCTCCTGCCAGAAGTCTGAGTTGGGGGGTGTATGGTTCATAATTGTTCTTTTTCTTGTTTTTCTAAATTCTTGTATGAGTTTCTTTTGTTATCCTTTGATTTTCATCTTTTCTTAAGTGTCAAACAAAAGAGTCCCCTCACTTCAATAGACATTTATTAAACCTTTATTAAATGCCGGGGAAGATATCATCTCTGCCTTCGAGGAGTTGCCAGTCTAGCGGTGAATTCAGGCATGTTAAAGAATGTCCCTCCAATGGGGCAGATTCTGAACAGGTGCTATGGGGTCAGGGAGAAGCGGCCTCGTCTTAGCCTGGGGACTCAGGGAGGTGACCCCTGTACAGGATGAAGGAGGTCTACAGTGTGAAAGCTGAGCTGAGAGGACAAACCAGTGGGGCCGTGAGTCGCCAGGATTTTGCTCTTCAGAACATTTACTTGGGTTCCTAGATTCTGCCTTCATTCAGAATTGAAGTCATAAATCTACAAAGAGCCTCCAGAGTTGGTGTTTCCCCTTGAGCTGATCTCCCCCTTTCATATGGAAACTTACTGCAGGACATACTCCAATGAATTCAAATGCCAGATTGTTGGAAAGAGCCCCCTTTCAGCTAGAGGAACCACGTATCTTTTTATTGAACTGTCATTAGTGTACAGTATTGTGTTAGTTTTAGATGTACAGCACAGTGACTCATTATTTTTGCAGATTGTATTCCATTATGGATTATTACAAGATAATAGGTGTAATTCCTTGTGCTATACAGTATATCCTTGTTGCTTACCTGTTTTATATATAGTAGTTTGTACCTGTTAATCCCATACTCCTAATTTCTCCGTCCCCCTCCCCTCTCCCCATTGGTAACCACAAGTTTGTTTTTTATGTCTGTGAGTCTGTTTCTGTTTTGCATAGACATGCATTTGCATTATTTTTCAGATTTCACATATAAGTGATAACATAATATTTGTCTTTCTCTAACTTATTTCACTAAGCATAGTGTTCTCTAGCCCTGTCCACATTGCTGCAAAAGGCATTATTTCATTCTTTTATATGGCTGTGTAATATTCATATATATCACATCTTCTTAATCCAATCATCTGTTGATGGGCACTTGGGTTGCTTCCATGTCTTGGCTATTGTAAATAGTGCTGCCGTGAAAATTGGGGTGTGTGTCTCTTTTCGAATTAGCATTTTTGTTTTTTCCAGATACATGCCCAGGAGTGGGATTGCCGGATCATATGGTAGCTCTATTGTTAGTTTTTTCAGGAACCTCCGTACTGTTCTCCACAGTGGCTGCACTAATTTATATTCCCACCAGCAATGTACGAGGGCGAGGAGCCGCATATTCGAATGCTCATCATCACTTTTAATTGAAGTTCTGTTCCTTGAATTGCAATGCATGAGTGTACCGATTCCTCTATTAGAGCAATTAGAAAATCAAGTCAGATAGCCCTGGGAGCCTGCACTGTGAACTCAGAGGGTTACAGGAAATGCGCCTTGGCTCTGCTGCTATGGCAACAAGTGGTGCGCCTGCTTTTTGGTTCCAGCATAGGCCATAGTGATATCATTTTCTCTTGGGGTGATTAAGAAAAAAAAAATTGAGAAAGCAATAAAGGCAATATCTTGGTTTTTGTCCCTGCATTTAACAGCTAAATTATATCCCTGCATCTACTAATGGTATCGGAATGGACTTTTGGAAGGGGCAACTATTGTCGATAAATCTTCACTGAGGCTCTGCGTGACGCTGGCCTTGGGAAAACTTTGGATGTGCATATAGGGTGCAGGAGGGCTGATCATTGCTGGGTGAGCTGCGCTGCACGGCTGGATCCATGAGTGGGGATGCTTGAGTCTCTCACCTGGGGTCTCTACTAACAGCCTCCTTGATGATTCCCCAGCCAGATGCCGTCCTTCGGTGGTTCTCAGTGGCGGGGGGTGGCAGGTGATTTTGCCCCGCCCCCCCCCAGGAGACATTTGGCAATGACTAGAGACATTTTTGGTTGTCACACTGGAGGAGGTGTTGTGCTAATGGCATTTAGTGGGTAGAAGCCAGAGATGCCGTTAAACATCCTGCAGTGCACAGGATAGGCCCCCACCCCATAGACTTGTCCAGCCACAAGTTGTCCATAGCGCCAAGGCTGGGAAACCCTACTTTAGACCATGAATTTCATGGTTTGGGAATGGCTAGCATTCAGGATGCAAGAATAGTCAGTGTATGAATATGATGCCCTGAAATGGATTTCTTCAGGGTGAATTTTCTGGACTCTTCAGGGGATGGTCAGAGCTGCTCCACCCTGGAAGAATGTATTTTACTAACGGCAGCCTCTTGAGAGCCTCACAGTGAAGAGTTCATCTCGAACCTTGCGTGACTCAGAAGCCCGAGAGGCTTAGGTGCTCAATTCCAGAAATAAATTCCCTTTGCCTCACACTGTACTACTTGTTTAGAATTTCATGTAGGTAGCAGAGCACATGGAAATGACACGTTTGTTGTACTTTGTTTCAACACCATGTGTTGAAATGGCTGCAAGAGCAGCAAACTCTTTTCCAGAGAATTTCATTAATCAACCTGGGATCAAACACACAGGAGGTAGCAAAAGAAAACACAGGTAGTGAATATGACAAAACGGAAATAGACACAGATATAGAGAACAAACTAGTGGTTCTCAGTGGGGAGAGGGAAGGGGGGAGGGGCAGGATAGGGGTAGGGGGTTAAGAGGTACAAACTATTAGGTATAAAATAAGATGCAAGGATCTATTGTATGGCACGGGAAATATAGCCAATATTTTATAATATTTATAAATGGAGTATAACCTTTAAAAATTGTGAATCACTACGTTGTACACCTGAAACTTATATAATATGGTACAGCAACTATACCTCAATAAAAAAAAACCATATACACACCCAAACATGCACACACACAAAAACTTGTTCTTTGCTCTAGAAAGGAGATTTCGAGTATAAATGACTTGTCAGGCTCTGTGTAAATATCAACTACACGTCAACCTACTTCTTAATATTCTGGAAAACCTCACTTAAAGGGGCAAGAACAAACTTCCTTGTTGTTGGTATCTGGGGACCGTTCTGATGACAACTGAGTGTACACAGCTCTGGAATGTGCTCACTCATCAGCCATTGCTGTCAGAGTGAATACCTCTCCTGTCACAGGGAAATAATATCACACCTGTGCAAGCATCTTCACGTGTTTCCCAGCGGCACTGTGGGAGTTTACAGCCTGTCTTTTTCTGAGGCAAGGCTTTCCAGACATGTCCGTCCATGAGCGTCTACTCGCATATCTGCCCACGGCATTTGCGGTCACTGATGTCAGTCACATACAAATCGTCCTGGAATCCTTCTGAATCCTTGGACTTTCTCGTATCAGTTCACTAAGCCTTTATGACCACATCTCCTGTGGTGTGCCAGAGCCTGGGCTCCAGGATGCAGATCTAGAAATCAGGAAGTTGTGATCTCTGCTTTCAAGAGAGGTCGGTCAGGATAGGAAAGCGCGTGTGGAGAATAAGTGATGAATTTTCATCCGAGGGAAAGCATGGACAGGGGCGAGAGTAGCCCAAGGAGGGAGGGGTATGTGGGCATGTGAGCCTCAGAGGAGGTCTGACTTTGGAGCTCACCGTAAAAGCCCAGTGAGAATGTACCTCGGTAGAGAGAAGAGTGAGACGCAGACGTGGAAACAGAACAGTGTGGTGTCTTCCAAAAGCTCACAGTCAATGCACAGTGGCTGCCCACATGTTTGGATCCCATTGCTAATGGGATGTGACGGGTCTGTCCAGCAGTTTAGAAAGATAGTTCTGGAAGTGGACTAGTCTAGTGGAACATCTGGCTTCTCATAATCTTCAAGAGCATCCTGCTCCCAACCACCCCAGGTAAGCATAGAAACCAAGTCAAAAAAGCTTGCTCCCAGTCTCCCACCCTAAACCAAGGTGCTGTGTATACAATTCTGGAGGCGTCACTGGCCCCTGGCTTGGAAAACTGAGTAAAGGTGAGGCTTCTCAGTGAAAGAGACACTTTATGGTGGGAGAGGCGCGTGGATAATGTTTGGTATTTCACATGGTAAATATGAGATACCTGAGGAATATCCTGAGGGGATGTCTAGGGGGCTTTTTGCTAGATCACCTGGAGCTCAGGAGAGAGGGCCAGGATGAACACGTTCATTGTGGAGGAATTCCAGTCTAGGTCATGGTTCCCAGGCATGACTGTATCGCGTGGGGAGCCTTTAAGAAACCTGCTGCCCAGGCTGGCCCCGAGACCAGTTATATGAGACCCAGACATCTGTATCTTTTAAGGGAAGAAGCGTTCTCAGTAATCATGCTGGTTTCTCAGTGAGAGAAGAGGGAACTTCAAGTGGTGCAAGTTTGGGTAAGGGCTTGAGAAGGGAAGTGGACTGTAGGCTAAGAGCCGAAGGGACTGGAGAAGAGAGGAACACAGTAGACTGATGGCCACGCAGTGCTCTGGGCTCCTCTCAGATAAAAACCGTGGATTTTTGTGCAGCCTGCATGTTGTTTTTTATTGAGCTGTATTTGACATACAACATTATATTAGTTTTAGGTGTACAACGTAATGATTCGACATTTGTATGTATTTTGAAATGATCACCACAAGTCTAGTTATCCATCACCACACATAGTTACATCTTTTTCTTATGAGAATTCTTCAGATTCACTCTCTTAACAACTTTCAAATATGTAATATAAATATGCAATTGCAAATATGCAAAAATAATATTATTAACTATAGTCGCCATGCTGTACATTACATCCCCACAACTTATTTACAGGTATACCTCAGAGATATGGCGGGTTTGGTTCCAGGCGACTGCAGTAAAGCGAATATCACGATAACGTGAGTCGTGCAAATCTTTTAGTTTCCCAGTGCATATAAAAGTTATGTTTACACTATACTATAGTCTATTAAGTGTACAATAGCATTATGTCTATAAAAACATGTAAATGCCTGAATTTAAAAATACTTTATTGCTAAAAAAATGCTAACCAGCCTCTGAGCCTTCAGCGAATCATAGTAGTAACATCAAAGATCACTGATCACCGACGACGAACAAAAATATAAAAATAATGAAAAGGTAACTGTGAGAATTACCAAAATGTGAGACAGTGACACAAAGGGAGCAAATGCTGTTGGAAAAATGGTGTCTGTAGACTTGCCCGATGTAGTGCTGCCACAAGCCTTCAATTTGTAAAACAGCGCAATATCTGTGAAGCGCAGTACAATGAGATATGCCTGTATTTTTATAACTGAAAGTTTGTATCATTTGACGGCCTTCGCCCATCCCCCCCACTTCCACCCCTATCGCTTACCTCTGGCAACCACCAATCTGTTCTCTGTATCAGCTTGGTTTTTGTTTCTGTTTTTTAGATTCCACGTATAGGTGAGATCATACGGTACTTGTCTTTCTCTGTCTCACTTGTCTCACTTAGCATAATGAAGTCTGCACATTAGTGTAAGTTTTTCCCAGTGTACTTAATATGCAACTTGAAGGAGGGGGTGTGGTCTGTTTGATCAGGAGAGGACTTTGCTGAGTCACACAGCAAGAAGAATTTCTGCAGCCGACCTGACCTCGGTATCCAGGTTAGGTGAGGAAGGTGAGTCCTTATCTGAAGTTGAGAGCGAGCTGCTGATTATCTGGAAGAAAATCAAGAGAGGAGGAAGGAGGGGGTGCTCAAAAACTGGAATATTTGAGTTTAAGATTCCAAAATAGTACAATTAGGGTGGAGGCATGAGAGAGGGTGGCTGGATTTGCTTGGAAGTGAAAGCCATTGCAGTTAAGGTGGTAAGCATATGTGTGGAGAAATATGTGTTCACTCCTCTCGTACCCCTTTCTTCTGAAGTTTGTCTTGGTTATTGCCAGTTTCCTTAACATAAGAGCTACTTCACAGTGACCTTGAAACGTTTTAGCACAGTTATGTTCTATAGAGTAGATATAGCTCCATGATTTAAGAGCACTCACCACAGCAAATTAAAAACCCTCACTCTTGCATCGGGAAATGTACATATCAGCCAACTCTTTATGTCAATTACAAGGCATTTATGCAAATTGCATTGCTTCAATCGAATGCTTTGCAGAGTTAGCATCCTTTAGAAACATCTTTCTTGGTAGAACCATGTATTTTTGACTTGTGATTGTTTGCATGTTTTGTTTTGTTTTTTGCTAAGTCTGTAGATAACATTCTTTCTTGAAGATTATTAATTATATATACAGATACCCTCTCTGAAAGTGTCCACTTGGAAGAGGCCAGAGATCTAAGGCAGAAGTTAGCAAACTGTTTCTGTAAGGGACCAGAGAATAAGTATTATTGGCTTTTCAGGCCAGAACGTCTCTGTCACGAAAACTTGACCTTGCTTCTTTAGGCCAAAAGCAGACATAGACAATATATGAACGAATTGTGGCTGCATTGCAATAAAACTTTATTTACAAAAACAAGCAATGGACTGAATTTGGCCCACAGGCTGTAGTTTGCTAACCCCTGATCTAAGATAGTAAAAGACTCCAGTAGGTTGTGTCATTTTGTGGGAAAGTCTCCTCAAGTACAGATTTTAATTGGTTTTACTTTTTTTGTATGAAGGTTTTATTTTTTTAATTAATTAATTAATTTAGTTATTTGGCTGTGTTGGGTCTTCGTTGCTGCACACGGGCTTTCTCTAGTTGCGGTGCGCGGGCTTCTCATTGTGGTGGCTTCTCTTGTTGCGGAGCATGGGCTCTAGGCACGCAGGCTTCAGTAGTTGTGGCTCGAGGGCTCAGTAGTCGTGGCTCATGGGCTCTAGAGCCCAGGCTCAGTAGTTGTGACGCACGGGCTTAGTTGCTCCGCGGCACGTGGGATCTTCCCGGACCAGGGCTCGACCCCGTGTCCCCTCCATTGGCAGGCGGATTCTTAACCACTGTGGCACCAGGGAAGTCCTTGGTTTGACTTTTCAATGTTGACTTTAACTTTTATGCCGTAGTTGGTTATGACTCTATAGAAGGGAAATAACTTGGAAATGATGATGACACATGGAAGGTTCTAACTATGGATGGGTTTATGGAAACCTAATAGGTCACGATAGTCTGTCGTAGACAGTCGTCAGGTTTGTCATCTTAACTTGCTTCCTTGAACACTCAAGCATGTCCTCCCTGGTCTTGAAGAAATGTAAGTGTCTGACACTGCAGTGCCGTTCCCTTCAACCGTGTGGTCCATAGGCACAAGACGAGCAGTGTAGTTCAGTGTTCGCTGTACTGATGCCTGCGTTCTAAAATATTTCCTCATGGAAATTCGGTGTCTTGGACTGAAAATCTGTTCCCAGCTTTTAGAGGCTCTGTATTAATAAGCGCCCTTTTTTGATAGTAAAATGTAGCTTGACCAAAAATATCTCTGACAAGATGTCAAGGCTTAATGTTCCTCTTGTGATTTAGCAGACATGGTGAAGTAGGAGAATACTTCTCCGCAGATATTCCTTAAGATGTCGATCAGAGTTTTGTTGTTTCATTGTCCCTTGAATGTATTTAAATACTTAGTATTAAGGCTTATTAAGTATTTACTACTGAGGTTGTCACTCTCTGAGGTGGTTTGATGTTTCAACCAGGGCCCTGAAGGGCTGTTTTTGATCAGGCATTCCTTGGAGTTAAGTGTGTGTACATTGGTAGGACAGGAAAGGAATGGAATGTCAGCTTTCTGCCAACGACTCTTTTGGCTGAAAGAAAATTTTTTCTTTTCAGTGTGAGTCACATGGAGAATTTATCTTAGGAAGGCATCAAAAAAAGAAGTGAAAAGCAATTAAGAAGAAAAAAACCCTGCTTACATCCATGTTCGCCCTATTCCCACTGGAAAATGGGTACCAAGTAGCATTTTTGGTTACCGCTTTTTTCTTTTTAAAGCAAAACTGAATTTATTGACTTGTTCATTTGGAACATGTCCAGATGGAATGAGCCTTATTCAGGACTCACTGTGAAAGAAGATAGCAGAAAGCATGGTCTGCTTTTCTCACTCTGCACATGGGAATTCTCATCAGAACGGTCAGCTGGGGCAACTTCAGGGAACAATATCTGAAGGGATCCTTCTATCCCAGATTGTAGAGCAAAAACAAAAGAATTCATTAAGAATGATTAGCTTCTGGATGGAATAAATTAGATTTGCAGTTTATTTCGACATGTTACTTGAACATATACAGTAATGAGAGTCTGACACTCAATTTGTTAATCCCTCTGCACGAAGCAACTGGTGAACCCTTAACATGCTGTGATGAAAAGTTAATTCTGCCCAATTTGTGACAGGATCTCCCTTCCACACATTCACTGAGCATAGCAGGTAGTGCACGTGTTTTAAATCTCATGCCAGTGTGCTTTGGAATGGGCATGACCCATCCTAGGTATTTCTCTAGCTTCCGCTCAGCTCTAAGTGAGCGTTTCTTAACCTCAGCAACCTTTGATATGTGGGGCCGGATGATTCTTTGTTGTGAGGGCCGTCCTGGGCACCGGAGGATGTTTGGCAGCATCCCTGGCCTCCGCCCACTAGATGCCACGAGCACCCCTCCATCTCTCCCACACTACCCCCTCCCCGTTATTGCCACCCAAATGTCTCCAGACATTGCCCAGTGTCTCCTGGGAGACAGAATGGCCCTGGTTGAATAACACTGCTCTAATTTGATATCGCACAGCCCTTGGTTTGGTGTCGTTTAACTGATGTTCTAAAAAGCATTGGCCACAAGCATAGGCTTCTTTCTGCATATTTGATCCCTGCTTTGCATTGAGTGGTGGAAGGAAGGGGCTAAATGTGTAGGGTGTCCACACATCTAGGTTTGTCCGGGATAACTGGGTTTTTGTCTGTTGCTCGGATGTGATTATTAAGTAACATCACCCTAAAGAGTGTCCAAATAGGGGTGAAAATTATCCAGCCCCCTTGCAGTTCGGGGCCCTTTGGCTTTGGAGAATGGGTATGAGTTTTAAGGGCTCCTACAATCTCAAGAGGCTCTTTTCCTCTGCAGAAGTCTTTGACTCCTTCCTGTCCTGCTTTGGAGCCTGGAAGTTTAACCATTTCATGCCCGTATGGACTACATACTCAAGTCTTGAGCCTTAACTCCTAATGACTTCAGTTTTTGACCAGCTAGACAAAGTGAGCTCAGACAAGAGGGAAAAGAACAGTGCTTTTAAAAGAATTTTCTTTTCTCAATAGAGACAGTTTAAAGTTCTAAGTAAAGAAAGAGTTGCTACTGATTTTATAATGGCTTTTATACTGGCTTTTACAATCACGCTATTACTGGGGTCAGGCTTCCTGTTTGGAAAAGTGCTTTGCAGTACTTCAGACAGAAGAGAGTGAGTTTAGAACAGACTGGGCTACAATAGAAGGGAGTTGAAGAAATCAGAGGTAGTTTGAAAAGCAGTCATTCCTTTGGTCTTAAGAATAAGGAAAAACGATTTTTTTTTTATTCCTCAGTAAATCCTGTCACATGTAGAACAGACTGCTTGTTAAAGCCTTGAGTGGACGGTTGGATTGTGTGGTTCCTGGCATGTACCTTTGCTCAAAAGAAGCGCACAGAAAATCTCCAGGTAGTAATATGCACTCTGACCTGTAATCAGAATCGGGCTCCCACCTGAAAATATGACGACAAGATTTTCAGCCCATAGTGAATGCAAGGTAATTATGTGAGAACAGTCCATTCCAGAGGTCAGCATTAATTTGGTTGTCTGTAACTCAATACCAGCTGAGATTTGAGTTTTAAAGTAGTACAGATTCATGGATCTATGTGAGATGTTGGACATAATAATCTCCCTTCTTCCCCACACTTTCCTTCTCTTGTCATCCTCCTAGAGCCTTTATCGTCTCTTTAGCCCACACAAAACCCTCTGGGTCTGGAGGGCCAAAGTTACAGATCCCTGACTGGAAAAAAACCTGAGGCCAGTTGGCTTCACCTACTGACAATTCCTTGTCCCAATGTCCTTGACTTCACATTGCGATGGTTTTTTCTCCCTGGGTACACCTGGCATCAAAATTGTAATGGCTGTTGTCTCTACCACTGAAGGTTGTGTCTTCATCTCCCATGGATTTCAGTAGATTTTTCAGGTATTTCCTGGGTCTTGCTCTTCTTCCCTCTTGGCTGTGAAATTTCAGTTGGCAGCTGTGCTGTATTTCCCCGTGGCTCTCAGTCCAGTAGCCTTCCGTTGAAGCGATCACCTCTAAAACTGGTCTTTAGCGTAAAATAAATAACCGCCTGTAAACTAAGGGAAACTGACTGTAGAGAATATGATAGAAGTGGCTGTTTTAAGTCATTGAATTAGGTTATGCTTTGGAAAGTCTATTTCATACTTCCAAGTTATATAGAATACTGTCTTAGGATATAGTCTTTGAGGAGGGTGTGACCTTGGCTCTATACAACTGCAAGGGACAGCAACCAGGAAATGTGAGCCCCTCTACTCTGCCTTGTAAGAGAGCATCGGATATGAGAAGAGATTCACCTGAACCTCAACGTAAATGCTCTCAGAATATAAGAAATCAGTCTCACGTTAGTGTGCCAGGAGAGTAAACAATGCCCCAAATAGTGCAACTTTGAGTTGCCTAAATTTAGAGTATTAGTATTATAGGACTCTATGCCTGTTAAGAGGCTACCCAGCCCTGCCCTTTGCCTACAGACCCCAAAGTCACCTTTCTTTAACTGTCTTTCTGACCAAAAATATGCTATCATTTTGCCTAATGAAGTATGTTCTTCATCATCTTTAGCATAAACATTCTCATTACAAAGAACTATGTTTTGGAGCACTGACTACACATGATGAACTTACTTTGAAGTATTGTGGGCACAGAGAAATATGGGGTATTTCTTCTCAGTGAACAAGTGCACGACCAAGGGGAGGAAACAGGACAGAAACAGTGAGAGAGAAAGCTCAAAAAGATAAAAGAGCATGTGCTAAGCGTTCAGTGACAATGGATGAAATAGCTAAACAAGGAAGCTGAAGGTTAGAATTTCGGTAAGGACTTAGTAGGAATAAAAATATAATCAAACAAGATGGGAGTTTTCTTTTATCCATTAAGATTTACACTTGGCTGTCAGAAACAGAACTGAAATAAGAGTGTCTTAGACAAGGTAGGTGGTAAGTTTTCTCACACATAAGACAAATGAAAGGATTGGGCTAGTATAGCAGTTCAGCAATATCATTAGTGTCTCAAGTTCTCTCTGTTTTGCCATTCTTAGTGCCTGCTTTCCTATTCTAGATTGTCTCATAATCACAAAATGGCTGCTGCGTGTCCAGCCATTGTGCCCATGTCTTGGACAGAAAGAATAAGGAAGAGGGGAGCTCAGAGTGTCATCCTTGCTGAGACAGCTTCCCTTTAACAATTTTCTAGAAGCCTTCCACCCGACACTTGGTCTCTGATATCTTTAACTTTTTCAGCCAGGTATTATGACGCCTCCTCCATCGTTATGGTACCAGTAAATAACAGAAGAGTGGATGTTGGATAGACAATTAGTAAGCTTTGGTACACAGTTCATCTTTTGCTGATATTTAAATATCAAAGCCACGTAGTTCTTCTAAGCCAGAGGTGAACAAACCATGGCCTGTGGGCTAAGTTCAGCCCACTGACTATTTTGGTAAAGAAAGTTTTATTGGGACTCAGCCACACCCATTCATTTATGTGTGGTCTATGATTGCTTTTGCACTGTCACAGCAGAGTTGAGGAGTTGTGACATAGACTGTCTGGCCTGCAAAGCCAAAAGTATTTTCCATCTGTCCCTTTACATGAAAACATTGCCAACCCCAATTCTAGACAGATAACTGAATGGAAAAATGGGCAAAAGACTGGAACACACACTTGACAAAAGAGATCTCCAAAGACCAATACACATATGAAAAGTACTCCAACTCATTACTCATCAGGGAGATGTTAATTAAAATCACAGTGCGGTACCACTGAATGCCCATCAGAATGGCTCTAATTAAGGAAGAGAGAGAGAACTGACAATATCATGTATTGCATTAATATGGAACAACTGGAATTCTCATACATTGCTTGTGGCAGTGTAGGTTGGTACAAATTCCTTGGGAAACTATTGGGCAGTATCTACTAAAGCAGAATGTATGTACTCCCTATAATGGAGTATTCTACTCCCAGGTATACACCCAACAGAAATGCCTACCTATGTTCACCAAAACCCATGTTCTAGAATGTTCATATTGGTACTATTCATTAATAACCCCAGGCTGGTAAAATGTCTCTCGACAGTAGAAAAGGAAAACAATCATGTTTTATTCCTACAATGGAATACTTCTCAGCAGTGAAGGTGAAGTATCGCATGCTATGATGTGCAGTAGTGATGAAAGACACCAGATGAAAAACACACTGTCCACTGCAGGATTCTGTTGATCCAAAGTTCAGAAAAAGGCAAACAATATCTATGATGGTGGTGGTCAGGAAAGTGGTTACTTTTACCAGGTAAAGTTGGGAGAGGGTTTTTCTTGTTCTGGGTAGTCATTATACAGGGATGTTCACTTTGGCAAAATGAACTGAATTGTACACTTATGAATTCAGTACTGTTCAGCTTGTATATGTATTATATTGTACTTCAATAAGGAGCCCCCCTCCCCCAGAAAAAGAAAAAGAATCCATATCTCTTTAATGTTGGAAACGTTGCAGTGGCGCTCTCAGCCAGTTTTCTATTAAAAATGTTGCCTATGATGATGTGTTCTTCCTAATACAACCACAGAAGGCTACACAACAGGCCTGGCCCTTTGTCTGAGACTACGTTTGCATTCTAGTCTCAGTAACAAATGGAACACATTTTCTGTTTCCGGCTTTCTGCTTTAAACTCCATCCCCCCTGACAGTGTGGCCACCTAGGTGGTCTCAGCTCCAAGCAGCCCGTGGCAAGGATAAGATGGTTGTATCTAAGCTGCAGTGGATTAAGCCACTGAGCAGACCCCGTACCCCTGGGCTTTCTGGCCAGAGGAGAAAGTGAAGGCTGCAAGGTCAGCTGAATGTGGAATTTATGGATCCTAAGAAGGCATTTTGGAAGGAGGGTTCCCCCCCATTTCTGTTTAGTCTTAACGTTGTGAAGTTGTAACGAGGCGCTGGAGACTGAGGGAGCTGTTTGTATGCGGTGTTGTCTGCCTCGATGGCACTCTTGAATTTTGGCGGGCTGCCCAGTCTTGTGTGGGAAGTTGCTTAAGATGTGTGCACTTCTTCAAAACATCAATTTTAGATTTTAAAAAGGATTAAAGTATTATTCCTCCAAAGCCAGGAATTGAGGCAGCTTTTAAAAGAGACGTTCAGAAGAAATAGCCAGGTCTTTTTAAAGAATTACCCAAACTTTTCGCTGATACTTGGAGTTCAATTTGTTCCCTCCCATGGATGCAAGTGAGAAACTATAAAAGAAAGGAGAATATTAAATGCTAAAAATGAATGAAAGGGATGTAATAATCGAAGCATTAGACTAATTGATAGCCATACTTTTTTTAAAAAAGGCACTGCTATAAACTATTTAAAGAATTGCATATTTGTATATAAATCATTATTTTAAAATTAATTAATTAATTACTTATTTTTGGTTGCGTTGGGTCTTTGTTGCTGCGCGCGGACTTTCTCTAGTTGCGGCGAGCGGGGGCTACTCTTTGTTGTGGTGCACGGGTTTCTCATTGCGGTGGCTTCTCTTGTTGTGGAGCACGGGCTCTAGGTGTGTAGGCTTCAGTAGTTGTGGCACCCGGGCTCAGTAGTTGTGGTTCGCGGGCTCTAGAGCGCAGGCTCAGTAATTGTGGAGCATGGCCTTTGTTGCTCTGCGCGGCATGTGGGATCTTCCCGGACCAGGGCTCAAACCCGTGTCCCCGGCACTGGCAGGTGGATTCTTAACCACTGTGCCACCAGGGAAGCCCTGTATATAAATTATTTAAATCATTGAATAATTGTAAATAAATCTAGATATTCAATCTAAAAGTTCTGGCACGTACATAAGATATACTTCTTTTCATATCTCATAATTATCCAAAATCTTTAATTTAAAAAGACATCATTTTTATGTCTCTTACAGAGACTTGAGACTATGTATGTGTGTGTATAGATATACGTAATCACATACATATGTGTAGACATTCATGACATTTAAAAAATTACCATCCCCCAAAGGAAAGAAAGAAGCAACTGGCGAGTGGTGAGAAAAACCGGAGCCAACTGCTTGTGAGACTTTCTGAAGATTTAGATTATCTTGATGCAGCTTCCCAGCTCTGGTGTAGCACCTCAAAGAATAAGTTTTTGGAAAAAAATCCAGTTATCAGTTTAGGAGAAACCCCAGAGAAATTGCATAACTTGCATTTTTGTGGAAATTAAGATCTGGCCGTTACAAGGGAAAGAGTCACCCACCCAACTGCTTTGGTCCCAATATTTGGGTTACTGCTGCTTCCAAGGGGGTTTCTCATTAAGGAAATAACTTCCATGTTCCTTCCCTTTTCTTCTTAGCAGTCCTAGGAGGAGAGTGGAGTTAGGGGGCTGGGCTGTTGGAACAAGGGTGCCGTTGCCAAACTCTTGTGATCAGAAGTTAAGTGGGTGCCTTGCTTTGTGGGCCTCGTCTTAGGAGAAGTAAATTATGCTGCCCCTTGGCGGCCCCTCAGTGTTGAAGCAGGAAGGAACTAAGTCTCAGTGTCTGATAATAGATTTGAACAAGGGTGAATGTGTAAAGATGGGACTCAGACTTGTCAAAGCTCAGCCTTTTCATGGGATTTTGAGTGGATTCTGCTTGTTTCATGAGAAACCAAAGTAAAGAGCCTGACCTCCTATAGATCCTACCTAAACTGCTCTGCTTTGGGGAAGCTCCCCTGTTCTGTGAGCCACGTTCACCTCTTGGTCATGTTGAACTCCCTTGAGAGAAGCCCTTGAATATATTTATTCTGTAAGCTAAAATGGCAGCCCTGAGATTGGACAGCATCCCTGTGATTTCCTGTGGACTTTCCTTTTCTGGAGAAGTGGTTTATTCTTTCCTAAGGGCCAGAATGATGATTTTAAAAGGTTTTACTTTTCAATACCACATCATAGTGTCTTGATGATAATGTGAGCCGTTTGCAGCATTCAGCATCTGGGCATGGGAGTCAAGACTGGTCCGAGGAAATGATTCTGTTGGATGAATCACCAAGTTACTCCAAGCAGCAGTCGCTGCCGTTGTAGCGATTCCAGACTTGCTGGTGCTATAACTACCAAATGCTGACTGTTCTCATCTTCTGGAAGCATATTTAATAACGGTATTCAACAAATATTTCTCCAGTGCTTGCTGTGTAGTAGGCATGGGACTAGGCTCTGGGGTAAAAATATGACTATGACAGTCCCTATCTTCGATGAGAGCAGCGTTTCAAGAGGAAACAGAAAACATGGTCGCTGTAATAGTGGT
This sequence comes from Leucopleurus acutus, assembly GCF_964270905.1. NCBI lineage: Eukaryota > Metazoa > Chordata > Mammalia > Artiodactyla > Delphinidae > Leucopleurus > Leucopleurus acutus. The sequence goes on along the minus strand of NC_139148.1, from coordinate 8,658,820 downwards.
ATGACCAGAAGGCTAGCAGAGCCTCCTATTGCAGAGTGGTGAGGTGGGTCTGTAAGGTCCCGGAAATCTAGAGAGGCTAGTGGGAGTTATACAGGCAAAGGAGAAATGGAAGGTGTGGCGGGAGGGAACTGGTGGATGTGATGGAGAAAGAAGTGTGTTACAGGTGGAGGGAGTTTACCCCTTGAAAACAAAGGACTCATATTCAGTATGTGGCTTAGAATTTCCAAGGGCATCTCCCCTGGCAAGGAGCCAGCAAGGAGGATGGCCGCATTTTGGGACGTTCGGAATGTGAAGAGGATGCTCTGTGCATCGCGCTTGTAGAAAACGGGTTGAATTTCTGAATACCTTCCAGAATCTCAACCAGTCTGGAAATTTTATATATACACATTTGTCTATCCAGTATGGCATGACTTAGAAGTCACAGCCCGTTGAAAAGTTGATGCCATAAAAATAAATAACAATTCAAGTTTGCTTGCTCGGAATGACATAAGGTTTTTAAGACAGGACAAAATCGTCAGACTCTAAGGGCCAAATGTAGACATGGATGTTCTAGAATCTTCTGCTTTCTGGTCTCAGAGCACATGGCATGCTGTGTAATTGAATCCAGTGTAGATGTGTGCGAACTCCATTCAGATTTGGAGTGATGGATACCAAGGAACAGCACGTGTTCAAAAGCAGGTTTACACTTGCAAGCTGAGGGCACAGGGAAAGCTTTCCTTTCGATGAGACTTAGAAAACACCGATCAATGAGAAAGAAATACTTTGACAACTGATTTGACACTAGTGCATACGAACACAACAAGGGAATGTTGGCTTTTGGTTATGATTTATATTGCTCTAGAAGAAATGGGGGTGGGGCTGCCTTCTACAGCCCAAATGAATCCCCCATACAATTTCCCGAGACTTCTAGAAATAACATAGGTATGTCTCTAAAAGCTTAGATATGTGGAAAAACAGAATCCAGTTCGGAGGTCTGCCTGCCCTAAACAGGCTGCTTTACCTTAGGCCAGTTGTCTGTCTGTTTCAAGTCTATAAATGAAACAAAATAATTGAGATGTTAATAGAAACGAATATATGGAAGATATATTTTTTTCCTTTGGACTTATAGAACTCCTCCAGGAGGGAGAAGATGAAAACCAAAAGTAGAAAAAAAAAAAAACACGAAAGGAAATAAAGTGCTATGTTAGTTTTCTAAATCGGGGGTCAGCGAACATTTTCTGCAAGAGACCAGATATTTTAGGCAGTTGAAAGCAGCCATAGACAGATACATACATGAATGGACGTGACTGTGCTCCAGTAAGACTTTATGTATGGATGCTGAAATGTGAGTTTCACGTAATTTGCATGTCATGAAATATTATTCTGTTGATTTTTCTTTCAACCATTTAGAAAGGTAAAAACTCATTCTTACTCCTATGCCGGATCTGAGACAAACGTCTCTCCTCATTTGTTCTTTTAGAACAAACAAAACAAAGTTGAAGTACAACATGCTTTCTTTTTCCGTTTTTTTTTGTAAATTATTTGAGTGATGGTTTTTCACTTTTGGTATTTTCCTGGATTTTTCTCGAATGCTTTATGCCCCCGCTAGAATGCTTTGGGCCCCTGTAGCACTTTCTAACATCAGTTATCATGCATATATTAAGTGCTCATCATGATCTGAAATCCTGGGGACAGACTTCAGAGGAAAAGAAAATATTAGCAATAGAAAGTGGTATAGAAGTTCCTCATTTATGGAATTTCAACTTGTACACTTTCATAGATACAGACAAAACCATACTCTGGAGTAAAGCCCTCTGGCTCTCTCCTCACCGTCAAAACATGCATTAAGAGGTTCTGGGAGCTCTCTGTTTCTGCTTTATTTCCCCCCTTGTTTTTCAGTTTACCTAATATTTACAGTACTTCTGTTTGGTGCTGAGGAGTTGTGCCATTAACCCCATCTTGTATGATAATCTCAGAGGAAATGAAGGAGAAAATGCTAGTAAGAAGTAGCAGAAGATTTCCTTGGTGACACAGTGCTTACGAACTCGCCTGCCAATGCAGGGGACACGGGTTCAATCCTTGGTCCAGGAAGATCCCATGTGCTGAGGAGCAACTAAGCCCGTGCACCACAAGTACTGAGCCTGCACTCTAGAGCCCACGAGCCACAACCAATGAGCCCGCGTGCCACAGCTACTGCAGTCCTCACGCCTAGAGCCCATGCTCCACAACAAGAGAAGCCACCACAATGAGAAGCCCTTGCACCACATCAAAGAGTAGCCCCCACTCGCTGCAACGAGAGAAAGCCTGTGCGCAGCAATGAAGACCCAGCGCAGCCAAATAAATAAATAAATACATTTTTAAAAAAGGAAGTAGCAGAAAGGAAGGCAAGATAGAAACAATTTTTCAAAATCCAAGTAGGTCAGAAAAATTGTTGCAAGTCCCTTGGCAGGAAGAATAGTTTTGAGGACAAAGACCTCATCATGCAACCTGAGAGTTCTGTACCTATGTGATAATAGCAAAAATTGATATAGAGCTTATATATGCCCAGTATGGTTCTAACTGCTACACACAACACACTTACGTACTAATTTAATCCCCAGAAAAAGATGGTAATCAACAAATGATGTCATAAAATGATTGATGAAGCAGAGAAAAATTTAACTGTGCGCTTGGGGATCAACATCTTAGACCTATTTTTTTTAGTTGAAGTGTAGTTGATTTACAACATTGTGTTAATTTCTGCTGTACAGCAAAGTGATTCAGATAGCTATATATATATATACACACACACACACACATGCACACACACATTCTTTTTCATATCCTTTTCCCTTATGGTTTATCACAGGATACTGAATATAGTTCCCTGTGCTATATAGTAGGACCTTGTTGTTTACCCATTCTCTATATAATAGCTTACATCTGCTAATCCCAACCTCCCACTCCATCCCTCCCCCAACCTCCCTTCCCCTTGGCCACCACAAGTCTGTTCTTTATGTCTGTGAGTCTGTTTCTGTTTTGTAGTTAGGTTGATTTGTGTCATAGTTTAGATTCCACATAGAAGTGATATCATATGGTATTTATTGTTCTCTGTCTGGCTTACTTCACTTAGTATGATAATCTTTCAGTCCATCCATGTTGCTGCAAATGGCAGTATTTTGTTCTTTTTTATGGTTAAGTAATATTCCATTTGTGTGTGTGTGTGTGTGTGTGTGTGTGTGTGTGTGTATAGTTTATCCATTCATCTGTTGATGGACATTTAGGTTGTTTCCATGTTAGACCTGTTTATGATAATCCAGGGGGAGGAAATAAATCCGGTAAGTAAAGTAACCTAGTTCTGGATGGTTCCACGGGTTTGCAGCTTTTGGAATCTACCCAAACTTCAAGTCCGTGGCTAAATGACCACTGGAGATGCTAAAGCTGCTGAGAAATTCCCCGCAGTGCTTGTGGGCAGATTAACCACTTCAGAAGATTTTCAGCGTATGAAATGAAATAGGTCTAGTGTGGGCAAAGATGCCAGATGATAAAGCATTTATCAGCAAGGAAGGGGATGAGCTGTAGTGTAGAGTCTTGGAAGATCAATTCATACCTCACCTTGCTGGCAACACATCTGGGGGCTGCAAGCTTCTACCCTGCTCAGGATATCTGGACACAGAAACAGTCATAAACAGCCTTTAGAGCTTAACACGTTTTCAAGCAAAAAGTGTAGTGGACACTTGCTGTTGGTACTCTGCCCAGAATCTCTCAGATCTTGACCAGTTCTGTGTGTCAGTTCCATTCCCCAGCTTCTGTGTGGTTTGCTTCTAATGACCAACATCTGTGAACGTCTTCAGAGGATTTCCCTTGGGGTGTTTGAGAGTTTCCCTGTGCCCACAAAGAGCGAGAAGTGCCTGGGAATTTACATCACCCTGGGGCCTCCCGTAGCCCATGACTGGTGGCTGTGAGAATATTTAAGGTCAACTCCTTTGGCTCGAGGTGGGGCAACTCCAGAGCTCCTCTCAGCATCAGGCTGAGACTGAGACTTTGCCAGAAATCACACCATTACTTGGCTTCCTCCCCTTTCCTACCCTGTTACGCTTACCCCTTACCAGTCACTCCTGGGACCATGTCCTTAATAAATCACTTGCCCGTGAATCCTCATCTTAGTCTCTGTTTCTGAGGAACTCTACCTAAGGCAAGAAGCAACTGTATTATTAAGAGAGAGAAATAGCACAAGGCCTTCAGTTGGCATTGAAAGAATGAATGAAAGAATGGACTGAATGCATTAACAGAAACCAGTCTTTAGCCTTGAACCACACATGTTGTAGTCAGGGAAACAGGAAAGAGATAAAACATTAGCTATGACATTTTAGAGTTACAGGTCCTCTCGTGAAACTGCTTACATAGTACCGCCTCTCTAGCTGATGGTCATTCTAACAACTGCCGGAGAGAAGACATCAGCACTCCCCAGGAGAGCTGCCTCCTTCTCTTGCACTACTCAATTTGTCATAAAGACCTCCCTTCTGTCCTTCCCTCCCTCCCTCCCTCCTTACTCTCTCTCTGTCTCTCTGTCTCTCTGGTTCTCAGCTTTTATGGAGGTAGGATTCACATTTCTATTCTGGACACTTTGTAAAAATGGAATCATATAATATGTGGTGTGTATGCATGTGAAGAATGATGGCAACCAAAGTCGAAATAGACAGAAGTCCTAGTGTGATGCTTAGATTCTGATATATTAGGATTATTTTGACTAGAAGAACAATTTCTTCCATACAATAGGGTTTCTCAACCTTGGCATTCGGGGCCGGATCATTCTCTGTTACGTATGTGTGTGTGTTGGGGGGATAGGGATTGGCTTGTTCACTGTGGAATGTTTAGCAGCATCCCTGGCCACTACCTACAAAATGCAAATAGCACATCCCCCAGTGTGTCTGCAGATACTGCCAGATGTCCTCTGGCAGACAACGTTACCCCTGGTTGAGAAGCGCTTTCATACAGCACGGTCCCAGAGGGAAAGAGTCAAGAAATGAGGCTTGGTTCCATTGCACTGCAAGGCAAGGAAGGCCCTGCCGAACTGTTGATGTTTGACCTTTATGTGCCCAGCATTCCTTGGGGATCTGGAATTCTCTGGCCCATGCTCTCTATTTGGTGGATTAATGGGATACAGATAGGTTAAGTGACTTGGCAAACAAAGGACACTTCTGTTTCATTCTCCTTTTATTACACCCCTGACAACAAATTCTTAACGTTTGCCTTATATGTTCTGCTCCCTATAAAAAATGGAAATCATCATCACAAAATAGATTAATTTGGGGAGGGGAGAACTGTTACACGTGAAATTGCTTGGAATGCTCCAGGCACTAGAGTAATGTCAGGTGTCATCATTCAAACACTGCTGAGCCTCCAAAACCAGAGGTTTTGGAGGACGTAACAGTGGCTTCCTTGGGTGACTAGTCAAGTGCTCCAAATGACTCCATAGCTACTAGTGTTGATCACACCAATGGCCAGTTTTCACACTCTCTGCTAGCCTCTTGACACGCTATGTTGGGTGCAAACCCACTTGCACGTAGGTTCCAAAGCTCGACCCTACCATTCTGCTCTGGGGGAATTTCTCCTTGTTTCCTTCCTTGGCGCAAGACCCACTCCACTAAAGGAAAATGTGTTGCTGGTGCGAGTTGTACTCCTAAGTGGAAATTATTGAAGGTGAATTTCTTATGTCTGCGAAGGGTTTGTTTCTCAGCGTCTGTACTCTTGACATTTTAGGCAGGATAGTTCTTTGTTGCGGGAGGCTGTCCTGTGCGCTGGAGGGTGTTTAGCAGCAGCCCTTGCTTCTACCCACTAGATACAAGTGGCACCCACACACACAGTTGTGACAGTAAAACGTATCTCCAGACATTGCCAGGTGTCCTCTTGGGGGAAAATTGTGCCCGTTGAGAACCACTGGCCTAGGGAGATAGGGGTGGGGCACTGGCAGCGTCTGCCTGCCCCTTTCATAAGAAGGCACCACAGCGATCTAATGAAAGAGTCTCTGCTTTGAAACATACTGGAATGGCCTGCAAAGAGATTTGGACCCAACTTCATTTACACCTCAACTCCACCATTTACCGGCTGTGCAAAACAAGTGAATTACCCTGATGAATAAAATGGAGATAATCACAGTTTCCTCACACAGTTATTCCGAGGATCCAGGTTTGCTGTTTGCAAAGCATCTAGTTGGACAAAGGGCCAGTGACGCAGGTGCTCAGTGATTAGTGGAAGCGTTATCATTCCAGATAATCATTTCAGCACCTGCAGCATTGGTGGTGTCACAAGTGTTCCGCAGGCTTTACACGCTCGCAACACCACGCAGAGGAAAGGAGGTTGGAAGTGGTTGGGTGGAGGCAATAGACTAACATTAGATTATGGAGATGATGAAAAGTGGTTTCTTGATTCTCCAGCTGTTTCTTGGGAAATCATAACTAGAGGGAATACAGTCTCTGCTTTTTTGCCTAATGAGCCTGAAATAGAACATTTATTTTAGAAACGTCTCTCTGTGGATACTTTCGTAGGGCACTCTCCTTGGCTCCAAGGCACTGAGTAGCAGTTCTTCAGTGAAGATACCAAAATGGCAAGAAAAGGACAAACCAGTGATTCTAAACTGAACCTACTGTAATGGTCACTTTATTCTCACCCTGCCTCCCTCACCTTCTTTCCCTGCACCCATAGATCATCAGATCCCAGTTCTAGTTGTTGATGTCCACCTTCTTGATATTCTTTAGAGTAGAGATCAAGGCTGAGGGCAGGAGTTCTAGGGGACACTCTCTTCTCTGTCCTATGTCACCACAGCACCGGGCGCATTCTTGGGACCCATAGGAATGCCTCAGTCACTGGTCATTGGACCAGGTGTGTCTTCAGGCTGGGGGTTCTCTCTCTCTAATATACCTGGAGAAAGGAACGGGACGCTTCATTCTTCCTTGAATCCATCCCATCCTCGTATCCCTGTTAAGGTTAAAAGGAACGGGGGGGAGTGCACTATGGCTGTGGAGCGAAATGGTAATTCCTTAAGGGGCGCTTATGTTTACACTTTGCTGACATTCGCCACCCCCAACACTATACGCTGGACTTCTGCCTAAAAATATGTCCTCCCTCAGAAGCATAACTGATGTATCCATTGCTCTTACCCATACGTGTGGACGGACTCAGCACTGGTGTTCCCAATGCTATGACCCTAGCAGGGCCGGTAGGTCTTTCTTCACTTCTAAGAGACATGATTTTGGACAAGGAGGACCTTAAGCTTCTTGCCCGTCTCTCCTTCCTGATCCTGCAGTTTGATTTCCTGAATTTTATCTTTGTAGCCCCATGAAAAAACCTAGAAGAGAGACAATTCTAAACTATGTTCAGCCTTTATATAAACCATGTTCAGTCTATTTATACTATAGTGTAAATAAAGATTCTGATTGGTACAGTCAGTTTGGAAAATGGTTGGGCATTGTCCAGTAAAGTTGAAGATATGCATGCCTATGACCCAGCAGTTCTGTTTCTAGGTTTGCACGCTCTACAAATGCAGGCACATGTGTACAAGGAGATATGTACAATGATGTTCAAGCAGTGTGGTTTTCAGTAGTCCAAAACTGGAAAGGATGCAAATGGCCACCAGCAGCTGAAAGGATAAATATTGGTAAACACACACAATGGAATACTAGACAGCAATGGGAATGAACAAACTACAGCTACATATGGTAACATGGAAGAACCTTAGAAACACAATGTTGAGTAAAGAAGCCAGATGTAATAAAAACATACTTATGAATCCATTGATATGAAGTTAGAAAGCAGGCAACACTAAGCTCTAAGATTTGTGGATACATAACTTCCTAAAAAGCAGTGCTTCTCAGACAGGGGTGATCTTGCCTCCCCACCCCCAGGGGACATTTGTCAATGTCTAGAGATACTTTTGGTTGCCACAATCGGGGGAAGGAGATAATACTTACATCTAGTGGGTAGATGCCAGGGATGCTGCTAAACATCCTATGATGCATAGGAAACTGCCTCCACAACAAAGAATTATTGGTATGACACCAAAATCACAAGCAACGAAAGCAAAAATAAACTATCGGGACTTCATAAAACGAAAAAGCTTCTGCACAGCAAAAGACCCAATCAACAAAATGAAAAGGGAATCTAAAGGATGGGAGAAAATATTTGCAAACCATATATCTGATAAGGGGTTAATATCCAAAATATATAAGGAACTCATACAACTCAATAGCAAAAAACCAAATTATCATATTAAAAAATGGGCAAAGACTGTTGGTGGGAATGTAAATTGATACAGCCACTATGGAGAACAGTATGGAGGTTCCTTAAAAAACTACAAATAGAACTACCATACGACCCAGCAATCCCATTACTGGGCATATACCCTGAGAAAACCATAATTCAAAAAGAGTCATGTACCACAATGTTCACTGCAGCTCTATTTACAATAGCCAGGACACGGACGCAACCTAAGTGTCCATCAACAGATGAATGGGTAAAGAAGATGTGGCACATGTATACAATGGAATATTACTCAGCCATAAAAAGAAACGAAAGTGAGTTATTTGTAGTGAGGTGGATGGACCTAGAGTCTGTCATACAGAGTGAAGTAAGTCAGAAAGAGAAAACAAATACCATATGCTAACACATATATATGGAATCTAAAAAAAAAAAAGAGAGAGAGTTATGAAGAACCTAGGGGCAGGACAGGAATAAAGACGCAGATGCAGAGAATGGACTTGAGGACACAGGGAGAGGGAAGGGTAAGCTGGGACGAAGTGAGAGAGTGGCATGGACATATATACACTACCAAATATAATATAGACAGCTAGTGGGAAGCAGCCACACAGCACAGGTAGATCAGCTCGGTGCTTTGTGACCACCTAGAGGGGTGGGATAAGGAGGATGGGAGGGAGACGCAAGAGGGGCGAGATATGGGGATATATGTATAGCTGATTCACTTTGTTATAAAGCAGAAACTAACACACCATTGTAAAGCAATTATATTCCAGTAAAGATGTTAAAAAGATAAAAAATGGGCAAAGGGCCTGAATAGACATTTTTCCAAAGAAGACATACACATGGCCAACAGGTATTTGAAAAGGTGCTCAGCATCACTAATCATCAGGGAAATGCATATAAGAACCATAATGAGATATCACCTTACACCTGTTAGGATAGCTATTATCAAAAAGACAAGAGATAACAAGTATTGGCAAGAATGTGGAGAAAAGGGAACACTTATACACTGTTGGTGGGAATGTAAATTGGTACAGCCATTATAGAAAGCATTATGGAGGTTCCTCAAAAATGTAGAATTAAAAATAGAACTACCACATGATCCAGCAATCCCACTTCTTCGTATGTATCCAAAAGAACTGAAATCAGGATCCCCAAGAGACATCTGCATTCCCATGTCCAGTGCAGCATTATTCACAATAGCCAAGATATGGAAACAACCTAAGTGTCCATCTATGGATGAAGAGATAAGGAAAATGTGGTGTATATATATGTACAGTGGGACATTATTCAGCCATAAATAATCCTACCATTTGAGACAACATTAATAGACCTTGAAGGAATTATGCTACGTGAAATAAGTCAGACAGAGAAAGACAAATACTGTATGATCTCACTTACTTGTGGAATCTAAAGAAGCTGAACCCAGAAATGGAGAATAGATTGGTAGTTACCAGGGACTGGCAGTGGGGTAATGAGGAGATGTTTGTCAAAGGGTAAAAACTTCCAGATATGAAATAAACAAATTCCGAGAGGTCTAATGTGCAGCATGGTGAGTATAGTTAACATTACAGTATTGTACACTTGAAAGTTGCTAAGAGGGTAGATCTTAAATGTTCTCATCACACACAAAAATATGTTCACTATGTGAAGTGACGGAGGTATTAACTAATCTTATTACGATACTCATTTCACAATATGTATGTGTATCAAATTATCACACTGTACACCTTAAACTTTTACAGGGCTATATGTCAATTATAGCTCAGTAAAGCTGGGGGGGGCGGGGAGAAGAATTTTCTGTCCCCAAGTATCAATAGTGCTGAGATGGAGAAACCCTGTTATAAAAGGGAAGCAAATAAGTGAAGTCTATAAAGACAGGGCAGTGTCTGCCCCTGGGTTGGGGTCACGGGGGAGGGTGTTATAATGCGGTTGAGGCACACTAGCAGTATTCTATTCCTTGACCTTGGTGATGGTTAGATGGGTGTATGTTGTGCAAGAATTCATTTAGCTGCACATTGTATGTTATCAGATTTCCTGTTTCAAAATTTTAAAAATACCCTTGGAGGTGGGTTGACAAGATAATAGGATGGAAGAGTATAGGAGGTGGGTTTGGGGGAAGAGGTTCCCCCAAGAGGGTTCCATCGCCACTCTGTCAACAGTGACAGGGCTGGGTGTGCAAGAAGGGCCTCGTGCTCTGATCTCAGTGCGTTGCAGTTCTCACATGGGCCTTCAGCTCCTGCTACACCCTGAACTTGAATTTGCTTCCACAGATTTAGGTAAAGTTTTCCTTAAACAAAGTAATCACCCTTGGGTTGGCACGAAATGTGGAAAATATTAACTCAGCTTATAGGCAGGCAGAGTAAATACAAACAGGGATTTTAATTTAAATGCCCTGGCAGCAAGGGCAGCCTTCAGTACTGCAAGTGCTGTAATATTTGGGGACAGGAAGTCGTGGAAATGCTACTGTTAGCGTGACATATTTTCTCTTAAAAGTGATGCTAGTAGAGGAGCTCCTAGAGATTATTTTTGAGTCCTCTCTGGGGGAAATTATAAACATCAGAGAAATTTATTTAAAAAAAAATGACTAACCAAAAGAGAACATTAGGCAAGCAGGCTCTTAACCTAACCAGTAAATGATGTGAACTTCAGCCTTTTCTGAAGTGAGGTTTTATGTGCTCTCTTTATGTCCCTCCATCACCCCAAAAGATCACACCCGAATTGCAAATCCACCTGCCATTTAATGCATAGTTTAAATGACCTAGAACAATAACTGCGAATTGTATGCACTTAAAAATATTTATTGAATAAGTAACCTAGTGAATAGTTAAATAACATGGGAAGGATACTTGGAAGCAGAGATGTACAAAAAAGAAATTGTTATTAGAGTGGTGTTTAAAATATACCCTGAAATAGATTCAAATAAAAATAATATGTGGAATTCAAATTGGTTAAGATTTTTTTATTGAAGTATAGTTGATTTACTATGTTTCAGGGTATATATATATACACATACATATTCTTTTTCAGATTCTTTTATATTATAGGTTATTACAAGATATTAAATATAGTTCCCTGTGCTATACAGTAGGACCTTGTTGTTTATCTCCTTTCTATATAGTAGCGTCTATCTGTCAATCCCCAATTCCTCATTTACACCCCCTTTCCCCTTTGGTAACCAAAGTTTGTCTTCTGTGTCTGTGACTCTATTTCTGTTTTGTAAATAAGTTCATTTGTATCATTATTTTAAGGCCCCACATATAAGCGATATCATATGACTAAATTGTTTAAGACTTAACAGACCTCTTAGAGTTCTGCACAGCCTTCTAGACCCTGAGAACTGAAGTGGTGTGTGACTCACTCGCAGGTGAATTGAAGAGTCTTGCAGCATGAACTGATGACTTCTTTTCTTCAATGCTTTGTCCTATCTCCTCAAACCTTTCAAACGCAGAAAAAACAACCCTATCGCACTGGAAAATTTAACTCCAACTTAGCACTGACAATTTAGCAAGAAGTCTGCTAGCAGGCAGTAGTCCTTCCTAAAGTATAAGTACACAGTTTGGGAACGATGGATTATTTTTGGCTTACAATAATGCCGTTTAGTGACTTAATAAAATTTTCAAAGGCAGAGAAACAAACCAAAACCTAAGATGACGCAATTTTAACATGGAGGCGACATACTCAAGGGTAATGATCAAAGGATTACGCGTAAGCTTTTGTTAAATCCACCGCCCCGCCTTGTATTGTCTATATATATTAATAATGAACTAGTTTTTGTAGGAAAAGGAATTTTTAGCTTTGAGGGCTTAATGGCAGGTATGACGGAGGAACTCTCCTAAGGCTGGAGAGTTCCTCTTTCTAAATAGAGCGGCAGGAAGCAGAGGTCCCGAAACGGGGGCACTTGTGCATGCATGCCCTCCTTTGGCAGCTCCAGCTGCATTCTCTGAGGGATGCTGTGTGGCGAAGCTTGGGCTGGTTATGCCTCATTGTGAGGGTCTTTGAGGACATAGCTGTAAAGGTTGCTTTCAGCAGCAGAGCAGAGTGAAAGTGAAGAGCGGACTTTAGTGTGTTGTTTTTCCAGCTCTGCCTGGACGTGTCGGGGAGCAGGGAGGGCCTCCAAGGTGAGGGGGTTCGCTCCCACTTCGCAGAGGAAGAGGTGATCTGCGCAAAGGCAGGCTGCAGGGAGGAGACTTGGGCAAATGGTGAAATTGACTTTCTCTTAAGACAGGTGGCACTCTGGCTGGAAGTTCCTGGTTTTGGCGGGGGGTCGAGTTTAAATTTATTTGTATGTTATTGCGGTGTAAAATATACATAGTGGAGGGTGTAAATTACACAAATCTGAACTGTACCACTCGGTGGACTTTTACATACGGGTGTACTTGGGTAGCTGTCATACAGATCAGGATACAGAACATTTCCAGAACCCTAAAAGGTTCCCTTGTATCCCCTTCCCAGTCAGGACCACTTCCCCGTCTTGGTAATCATGATTCTGGCTTCTGTCACCATAGATCACACTTGCCTATTTCAGTTCAACATGTGAATTTCAACTCCATAATAAATAAATGGAATCTTACAGCACGTCCTCTTGAGTCTGATTTCTTTCTCTGGACACGGCATTTGTGAGAATACTCCATGTTGTGTCTATCAGTAGCATTTTCCTTTCACCGCTAAGCAGTATGTATTCCCTTCACGCACCAGTTGGTTCATCACGCGCCAGTTGATGGACATTTGGATTGTTTCCATTTTGGCCGTTCTGCTTAAAGATATTTTGAACATTCTTGTGCACGAGAAGGCCCTTGGCACCCATTTCTCTATGTATCTAGAGTGGAATTGCTGGGTCAGAGGGTAGGCATACGATCAGCTTTAGTAGATATAATCTTACAGTTTTCCAGGCAGATGAACTGTCATGAGATCTAGTAGTAGATTCTTTAGGGTACCTGCACCCCTGGCTTCACATTCTCACTGCTGTTTGCAACTATGCTGCCAACTGTTTTAAAGTCTTCTATGCCAGTGGGTGGTTCGCCCAACCAAATTGTAAGGACTCGAACACAGGGGCTGCAGCCTATTTTCCTAGCCCTCCCCCCAGCAGGTGGAGGGCCACCCAGGGAGTCCAGTATAGTGGGACCCTGAAGAATTGACACAAGCCACCCCCAAATCCATCTTCCACTTGATAGCCACCCCTCTTGGGCTTGGATGGATTGATTTCACAGGGTCTGGGTGCAGCTTGAGAGAGGCTGCAGGTAAGTCACAGGCTATCAGGCCTTGGGAGGGACCTTGGCACTCTTCACGATGTTTTAAAGTGTAGGCTTCCACGAGGGGATTGCGGAGCAGAGGCCAGTTTTAGGTGGTGGTGTGAATCTCCAGCGTGTGCTGAAATGATTTGGTTTAGCTGGCAGAATTTGCAAATAGTGGACGTTTCTTCTATTTCCAAAACCTTGCTGTGTTGTTTCCCGATTTGCTAAGACATAGAAAGGAGGGCTCTGAGCACCCCGCCCCCCACTCAGGTCCAGCCTGGCACCCCTACTCAGTTCCAGCAGACTTCGGGCAGATTTTCCGGGGCTCCCCCTTCCAGCCCGCTTCCCTAGACACGCCCGGGTCCTGCAAGCCCTCTGAGACTCAGTTTGCCCAACGCGGCCCCGGCCCCGCAAGCCTCCAGCCCTGCCGCCCCTCCTCAGCAGTTCCCTCGAGCAGCATTACTTGGTCCCTCTCCGCTTGCCCCCTCCTACGGTTCCCGCCACTGAGACTCTCCCAGAGGAAGGCTTTCCGAAGACCAGAGACTGAAACTGCATCCTCGCCGGGCCGGTTCCGAATCGTCTTTCGGCATCAGATCCACACCTCCTTCAAAGTTAGTCAGAGTCTCTCTTTCCTGGAAACCCAAGCTCGCCCTGTCGCTGGTGTTGAAGGCTTTAGCAGCCCCAGCCCCGGCATCCCGGATCCCACGGGCCTGGGCAGGGGCGGGGTGGCAGGAGTTAGGAGCGCCGGCCGCCCTGACACCTGTCGTGGGCGCGCTCGGTCGCTGTAGCCCCCAACAGCTGGCGGCGGCGGGCGCGACTGGGGCCAGCCAGCAGCGGAAGGAATTAAATGCCCGCCCATCGAATCTGACTCGGCCTCCGCCCCCCCCCCCCTCCTCCTTCCCCTTCGCAGTCGCCTCCTGCCTGTCTCCGCCGGCTCCGCGGCGGGACGCTGGTGCCCGGGACGCTTTGCACCGCGCTCCGGGCACAGGCAGCAGGGCTCGAGTCCGGTGGCTGCCCCAGGATGGCGGTAAAATAGGGGGACCCCGGAGAGCCGCCACGACCCTAGGCTGCGCCCGGAGAGCCCGCCACTCCTCCCCGGTGGCGGCATGGGGGACCCGGTGTACCGCGAGAAACCGCAGCTACACTACGCGGTGAGTGTCCCGGCGCGCTCAGAGGCGACAGCGCGGGCTTGAAAGGATCCGTGGCTTCCCAGAGGTCCTCGGTGTGTATGGCGGGTGGGTGGGTGAAGAGTGCCGCGTGCGTCACCCCGAGTGTCATCTGCTCAGAGACTCAGGTGCCCCTTAGAAGGGGAGCCCCCACCCCCGGAGCCCGTGGTCCTTTGCCCCGCACAGTGGTCACTGCGTCTGGGGCCGGGGGCCGGACCCTACCGCCGCCTCGCTGGCCAGGGCTGAGAAACGGGGCTCCCAGGGCTGCGCCCAGGTTTGCCTACTCAACCTTTGGTCACATACCCTGCAAGAACCGACACAGAACTGGATGGGAGGCAGGGACCGCTTGGTGATGGCAGCGTGTGGCCAGCGGACCCTCCGGAGAAATGCTGCAGGGCGGGTTGGGATGCCGCGGGTTTGCTCCTTGGAAAGGGAGCAAACTCCCAGGGAGTTTGTAGGGGGACACAGTGTTGCACATTTTCTGATTAATATAAGAAGGTGGCAGGGGGTCTAGTGTCGGTGGCCTCTCTTCTCCCTGTTGACTCAAAGATTCCACATTTATTGGGGGCCTACTGTATGCCAGGCACTACGGGGCGCTGGGGACCGCAGGACACACCGGACAAAAAGCTAGTGTGATTTGCCTCCTTTAAAGAAGGAGTCAGGATTTCAAGGTTAACGACCGACTGACCAAATCCAGATTCGAGATTGAGTCTATTTTTGAGAAAGAGAAAAGACTTAAGAAAAAAAAGTCGAATGAAAATCAAGATGTTTCTGAGGAATGAGTCCTGCTTCTGAAGATTCTGAGTGCTGCCTCCAGGAAGCCGGCAGGCGTCCTTGTTAGTTTAGCCCAGTCTGAACATTTCTAAGATGTGTCGTTTTGACGCGGAGCCTTGTAGTTGCTCTGGCATCTGCTACTTTACTGAGTTTTCCTTGACATGATTTTCACTATTGAGATTGGACGTGCTGGGTGCCAAGTTTCAAAACTGGAGGGAAGCAGGCAGAAACTTAAGACAAGAATTATCAACATTGATAATAAGGCAGAGACAGTTGTCTGTCTGGAATTCGTGTCCTCCAAAATGCACTCTCCACATTAAGAAAAGGAAAGTTTTCACGGAAGGAGTCGAGGTGGACAGGGGTGGTAGGTGCAGAGGTCCCCGATCTCCCCCAGCTGGTTCCCGGGGCGCAGAGTGGGGTCCGGGATCAGCCGGGGGTGGGCCGTTGTGCTTGCTGCGAACTTCTGCGGTTTCACTTTGCTGCGCTGGAAAAAAAGAGGGCCTGAGTTAGAAAATCGTTAAGGTTCCTTCTCAGGCACACGTTCTAGGAACGTATGATGGCTCGTTCTCTAGTTTTGCCAGGGTTACTCGCCTTGAAATGCCCAGTGAAACACTAGTACGTTACTAATGCTTGTATGTGGGGTTGTTTTGTTTTGTTTTTTTTTTCTGAGACACAAATGGCTCAGCGATTTGCCTTTTAAAGCGGTATTCAGGACAACCCGTTTTCGGCAGAGGTCTCTGTGCACTGAAGGATCTAGGGTCTGTGCTCGTTATGTCTAATCAGCATTTCACCGCACTCCCTTTTTCAGATTTTGAACTGTGTGCTGGTGCCCTGTAATTTGCAATCTGAGGTGTCAATGTCATTTACAAGGTGAGGGAGGAAAGGTGAGACCTGGCTCCTTAAAAAAAAAAAAAGTCTATTCATTCTATGAATGATTATTGCCTCAATTATGCAAATACATCCAATGCATCACAAAACGATTTAAAAATGATTTTCAGTCAGCTGTCTCATTCTCCTAAAAGCGTAAACTTAGAGTCAAGCTGATGTTAATGTCTCCTCTTGCTCTCTGAAGATATGCTGATGAGATAGCCCTTTATTCTAGCTCAGATCACCACTTACATATTTTCTGATTTAAGACTCTTAAAAGGAAGATTCCAGAGGGAAGATGTTGGTTCTCAAGTTGGAAGAAGTCACCTGGGTCCTCTGAAGTTTCCTATGCATACTTTAGAATGATCAAGCGGCAACATTCAGCAGCACCGTATCAGTCACAAGTCAAAAGGATGTTCTTTATTGTGACCCATTGTTTTTCATATTAACGTAACTCTCTATGGCTTAAGATCTATTCTAACGCTGCACTCTTCGTCAGCTTCCCCTACAGTGGTTTAGGTAATTCCAAGAGCTTGTTTTGCCTTTTAGCATAAATATTCCACTTATTTCTCTCATCTTGGTTTTGCCCCACCGTGTATTGTCCTGGAGTCCTGCGGGCTTTTTGTGTCTGTATCTTCCTCGAAAAGAATTATCCTCCATGTGTCCTCAGTACCTCTTGCCTTCTCTGAAATATAATCCAGGGGCAAGTATATAGCAATACTCTTCCTTCAGTGCTTTTTGCATTTGTCCAAGGTGAGATTGCATATAAGAAATCAATGGCTCACATTTTCTTCGTTCACCAAACATCTGTGGAGTGCCTATTGTGTGCCAGCTATTTGGTCACTTTTCCAAAGACGATTAAATAGTGAAAATGTTAAGAGTTGTTATGAACTCTTCACTCATCTTTTTAAATGGTCCTAATGGTCACAAAGAGAGAAATACAAACACTTAAGTAGATAACAGCATCCTGCATTTATAAAATCACTTAACACTTTCCCAAAGTATAGCACAACTGTCTTGTTTTATCATCATAACAAAAATGCAGCTAATGTTTTCCTCCCAACCTTTCCTCCCACGGTTTTCCCACATGGAGTTTATGGTGACTCCATCCTCCCAGCTGGGTGTCGTCCTTGATGCCTTTTGGTGACGTGGTCAGATTTGTATTTTGAAAATCCTGCTCTGGTCCCTGGAAGGAGTCGAGGGTGGGGGGAAGTTAGAGCGCATCCTGGCACTTGGGCCAGGGAGAGATGAGAGGAGGTGACCTACACTCGAGCTGGGCTGGAGGTTGAGAGCAGTCAGCATAGTTGAGAGATGTTTAGGGCGCTGAACCAGCCAGCCTGTATTTGGATGGGCTACAGAGGTGCTAGAGTATGAGGGTCAAGGGTGACATGCACAGATCAATGTTTGCCTGGCAGCACTTCTAGAGAAACTGCAGTTTCTCGTTAGTATTTTCTTCTACAAGTTGCAAAGTGTTTGGACACAGTCTGTGTCACTTTCAGCCTCAAATCCGGCTGGTGGGTTAGACAGGTTTTCTATTTTGTGGCTAAAGAAATCCAAGCTTAGAGCGGTGGAGTTCAAGGTGGCACAGGTGCAGTTGGTGACAGAATGGGGAATTTCATCCAGGTGCCGTGATCCCACAGACCTCATCGGACTCATTCAGAGAACCTCGCCCCTTCCTCTTTTGTCACCATAATGAACCAACAATCAAATATCGTACCTTCAGTGACTTAACGTAACCATCCATATTGTTGAATTACACGACCGATAGCTCTTTAATTGGACTGGTATAGACAAAACGCAAAATTTAAATATCCATTAAGTTCAATGCCATAACTTTATGTCTTTCTCAGGATTTCTCACCTCAGCAAAATGCACATTTTGAGCAGGATACTTCTTTGTTGCGCGGCTGTCCTGTGCACTGTAGGATGTTGACCAGCATCCTTGATCTCTGCCTACTAGATGCCAGTACCATAGCCCCACGCCACGCCCAGTTATGATAACCAAATGTATCTCCAGACAGTGCCGTATGTCCCTTGGGGGGCAAAATTGCTCCCGCCTGAGACCCCCTGGTCTATCTGATTTTCATGTATGTTTCTAAGAAGATGTGACATTTACTGTGTAATAAGATCGAGAAAGAGAAGACACAGTAAATGTTCTGAGTATTATATATATATATATATATATATATATATATATATATATATGCTATACAATGAACATGCAAAACTTTAGAGAGAGACCAACACAGAGGTTCAGAGAGAGTCTCAAACACAGCACAAGTGCTGGGGGTAGAATAATGAGTCACCCCAGTTTCAATGATCACGGCTTTAACAATGTTCTCCCACTTTTGTTGACCCCCAAAAGTCAGGTCACTTGGCCTGGGTTAAAGATTACCGTAACCTACCTTTCCCAACAGTCCTCATATACCTTCTTCCATTAACCACAAACAAAATATTACAAACCTTGATTGTCTGCCAAGGTCATGTGACAAAAGTCTAATTTCATGACAAGCCATGCAATTAAGTATGGCGACTTCTTCAGGTGAATTACTGTGCTGAGTATTAGTTTTAAGTAAAAAAATTTTTTTGATGCTTTGGCCGCGCCACATGGCATGTGGTATCTTAGTTCCCCAACCAGGGATCGAACCCGCACCCCCTGCATTGGAAGCACAGAGTCTTAACCGCTGGACCGCCAGGGAAGTCCCAAATGAGTGTTAATTTTAGAACAAATTATCGGGCATCTTTTTTTATCTTCTATTTTATTTTAATTTATTCATTTTTTATTTTCTTAACATCTTTACTGGAATATAATTGCTTTACAATGGTGTGTTAGTTTCTGCTGTATCACAAAGTGAATCAGCTATACGTATACATATGTCCCCATATCTCCTCCCTCTTGCGTCTCCCTCCCACCTTCCCTATCCCACCCCTCTAGGTGGTCACAAAGCACTGAGCTAACATATATATATGGAACTTAAGAAAAAAAAAAAGGTCATGAAGAACCTAGGGGTAAGACGGGAATAAAGACACAGACCTACTAGAGAATGGACTTTTTTGAAAGGGAAACAAGATTTCCTGTTGCCGCTGGCTAAGATAAATCTATGGATGGGTGATGTGTGTTCTGTTCATAGAGGTGTGACAAAAAGCAGGGGGCTTAAACTCTGACTTGGGATATCTCCCCATGGAGTCTGGATGTCAGGATGCAGCCATTTTCGTCCCTTGGACCGGTCTACTTCTGAGCTTCTCTGTTGCTGACATCACTTCCTGTTTGGTGCCGTTGCCCCACTATCTGTGCTCTTGACCACAGTCTCATCATTAAATGCTGACTGTTTCCTTGCTCTGCTTAAGTTTCCTCCTCCCTAAGGAACCCACTGCAAGGGCTAAGCTGCTTACCCTGCCAGGGAGCCTTTCTTCACCCAAATCAGTCGAGGTCTTAATATGATAGTTTCTAAGTTTGCTTTCTATGAACGTTCGATTTGGAAAGACTTTATAAAGTCATTAAGTCCGCTTAATAATTCAGTGGTGTTGAGTACAGGATATTCTTTGGTAATTCCAAAGACACCCAGAACTGGGCACCGTTGCAGGGCTGAGATGATATGAATCCGTTATCATCCATCAGCTCTGCCAGTGTAGACATGTTAGGAAGTTCAGCGGAACTTGTACTGACCTGCTGCATGGCTCAGAATTCACTTTTATAACACTGTTTGCTAGTCATTTGTCTCCTCAGAAAGCCAAAAATTTGCAAGTTACAGATAAGTGGGAGATTACTGAATCACCTTAATTAACACCTCTGCTAATCATGGGTACCTTTCCCACCACCTGCCCCCAGCTTCCAATATGCATTCTTTTCTGCTGCACTCAGTTTTTTCTGTATGTGGCCTCTTTGGTCTGGAACTCTCATCACCTTAGGAAGCTACCTATCCCATCCTTCCAAACACTTCTTAAGCACCGCTGCTAGTTGATAAACAATCGGATTCCTCTTGGATGTTGCCTGGAAGAGATATCTGTCAATAATAAGAAAGCAAATGCTACCCTTTGCCTGGTCCTTTCTGATCATGAACTTCTATTATTTCCTTTTCCTTTTCCCCGCATTGTCATAACCCTGGACCAAATACACCTGAGTCCCAACTTGATTGTGATATTATTGTCCAGTCATATGCACTCTTCACTGGGTTTTTGATTCCCCACTTGTCCCTCACCTGTATCACTCTTGGTCTTTTCCATCACCGTAAATGGTTGGCGACTTGGCGAGCTGCCCGAGCCAGACACTTAGGGGTCATCCTGGAGTCCTCCCTTTCCTGCACCCCACGACATTGAATCTCTGAGCCAGCCCTGCCAGGTCTGTTTCACAGCACTCCCCAAATTCATCCTCTTCCTTCCATCTGCACTGCTGTTACCTAGATCCAAACCCGCAGCATCCGTTGTCCTCACTAAGACAACATGGTAACCCTATATGCCAGTCCTGGGACCAGTTGAGACCTTTTCAAAAGAAAATGAAGTTGTGACATTTCAGTGCTTAAAGCTCTCTGGTTGGTTTCCATTACACTTAGACTAATATCTCCCTCCCTGACCTTGGCCTTCCAAGTCATCGTACATAATTCTCCCTGCTTCCTAACACCCTCCCTCAGCTTACCACTGCCCAGCCACATTAGTGTACTTTCTGTTCCTCAAACGTGAGCAGCTCTTTCCTGTCCCAGACCTTTGTTCCTACTGTTTCTTCTGCCTCAGACGTTCTTTGTGTGGCTGTTTTTTGTATCCTACAAGCTGCAGGAAAAAAAGTCGCCTTCCCCGACTGCTCTCTCCAAAGTGCTTCTGCTCCCAGCAGTTACCATTGATCATATCACACTAGATGCTGCCTTCATTGTTTGCTCCACTGCTTGGCACATTATACATTGTTTGACTCTCCCTACTGGTGTGTAAGCTTATTCAGGGCAGGGACCTAATCATTCTTTTCCCACGATATCCCCGCTGCCTAGAATGGGTCCTGGTATAGGATGGGCACAAAATAAATATCTATGAGGAAATGAATCTGGCTGCCTGGGTGTTTTTACCTATAATAGATTACACCAGCGGGTTCAAAACTTCACTCATCATCATCTGATGATTGCAAAACATATTGGCTTCAGGGATTCACCCAATTTCCACTAGGTGAGAATCTCCAAGGCCTAGACTTGGAATCAATGATTCTGATATCAGCCACGTTTGGAAACCACCAATTAATTTACATGGTGGACCACTTACTGTTCAAGAAGCCTCTACAAAGCCTCGGATTCGGCGGCAAGGTGATCCAGAGAGTTCAATCCAGTGCTTTACCTGAGGTGACCCTGAGGTAGGGAGTACAAGTTTTCAGAGAGGTCTTTTGTTTTGTAACCTAGTATTCATTTCAGCTGAACCCGCTAAGGATACAAGAGGCATAGGAAGGCTTCCTCTACGTAGCGTGGTCTGGCCGTATGTCCGTCAGCATCCATTTTCTAGGTAATCTAAGCCAGTGATTCTCAACCAGGGGACACTGGGAAATGTCTGGAGGCACTGTTGGTTGTCACAACTGGCATCTAGTAGGTAGAGACCTGAGATGGTGCTCAGCACCCTGAACAATGCACAGCACAGCCTAACAAAGGGTTGTCCAGCCCAGATGTCAACAGTGCTGAGATTAAGACGCCTTGCCTTAGACATATCTCTGTAGACATCAAAATCTTCGCTCTTTTTGAGGTTCATTTTGTATAGTGGTCTCTAAAATGAATTATACATATTTCCCTGCTATTTATGAGCTGGACAAAATGTGAGTTACCTGTTCCGGATGTGAGTCATGGTTATGAACATGACGTTTCACACTGCGGGGGAGAGGGAGATTACCCTGAGAGGGGTGATGGTGGCCCTTCCAGAAGCCTCATTGCCTTGAGCTTTTTACTTCTTCACTCCTCAACTCTGATGCCCTTTGTAATCTTGGATGTTGTTTTTTAAATGCTTCCTGTCTTCTCTCTCGTGTCAGACTTTAGCTGACTTCTTGATTTATTAATGTCTAATGGTCTTATCTCAGTTCACTGCCTCTATTCTGATATAGCTGGAATACCAGTTTATTAAATCTGATAGTCCTGGCTCTAATGTCAGGAATCATAATCTCCCAACTAGGATGTGAGGGATTCTCAGAAAGCCCGCGTGCTTGGATGTTGGATCTGTGACTGTATGTGAGGAAGGAGCTAGCGCCCGCTTCTGTCCAGCAGTCAGTCGTTGAGGATGTGATGTGGACTGACCTGCTCTGGGGGAAATGCAGAAGCACTGAAAGAAAAACAAAAGGAAGGAGGAGGAAGTTAGCTTCTCCCAGCTCTTCTCTCTCAATTCCATCCTGGTTAAAAATCTCCCAGTCAAGACACACCTTATTGGTCCAATGTGGGCCCCTCGCCCACCCAGGAGGACGGAGGGATGAGATCCATCAGGTTTGAGTCACTGCCCACTGCTATTGCTAAGGAGGCAAACTGGATTCAAAGGCGTTGGATTTAAAAGAATAAGTGCTTCATTCGCTTTCACATTTTAGAAATTAGAGAAATTTGCTGTGATCTTCATCATCCTATCGTTTGTACTCAGGCTTAAATGGTTCCTAACTATCCTTGCATCTCTGTATTACTTCTTAGAGTGGCAAAGTCTTATATGGGAGCATCTGATTGGCTGGAACAGGTCACATGATTTCATGTTAGTTTTAAGAGGGAAGATCTCCTATTAGGGAGTTCATAGTGGGAGACGTGAACGATGGGCCAATAATTCTATATAATGATATATTGCCTTGAAACAGGAGTGGGGTTTGCACGATGAAGGGTAAATAAATGAACAAATGTCAATTGCAAAAAAATAATAATAATAAATAAATAAAATAAATAAATAAAATAACAAAACAAAAAACGAAAACAACTTCCCGATCAGCCCAGGGTGGCAGTTGTATTGGTGGCCTATCTGCCACTGACAAGGATTGTGGAGCCCTTTCTCAAGTCCTGGCCACATCAGTGAATGTTAATTAGCACGGCCTGTTTTAGATTGTAAGCTCCAAAATGATGGGGAGTGAATAGATTTAAAGGTCTTAGTTGCTTGCAAAATTTTGGACTAAGCTCACCAACGTTTACAAACGAATACAGTTAATTTAGTATAATGTACCTTTTCAGATTTTCTGGTTCTAACCTTATTTTCAAAAGATCAACTATTCTAATTTATGTTATTCTTAAATACTTTCTGAATACTTAAAAACTTAGCGATAGATCAAATGAAACAATAAGGACTGCCACCCATCTTTATATGGTACTGCTCTCCCTGTCTTTATGGTGACTGCTTGGATGTGGCTATGAGATACATCTCAGTTTGGATAAGTTATACACAACGTATAAGACTACTTTACTCACTCAAGTATGATCAGTATTACTAAAGGCTCTTTCCTTGAAAGATGTCATAACCCTTTGAAGTGAAAACCGGTCAGGATTTTCTCCCCATTTCTTTGGTTGCTTGACACATTCTTAGAACTCTTCTAAGTTAAATTTTTAGAGTAAAATTGGAGTGTCAGGAGTGCCAAATACATTAGATTTCTGAGATGAAGTTTTCAGAAGAATTTGGAGTTATGGCTTTGGGGAAAAGTTGCCATGGAAACAGCGAAAGATGTTCAGATGAATCAACTTTAAAAATATTTTTTGAATGACCCCTTTCTGTAGCTGACTGAAATCTCTGGTAAAGAAAGGTGTGCGTCCAAGTGAAATGAAGAGACTAGAAGCATGTCCCCAGTGTGTGGCGTGCCTCAGCTGTGTATCTGCTGAGCTCCCCTGGGCCAGGTGGGTGCCGCCCATCGGGGACGGGACTCTCGGACATGGTTCTGGATTCTGTACTTGGTGGTGCCAGTTTAATTCGATCCACAGAGTAATAATCGTTGAGCAAGAAAATGGAATGTCAGGTTTGCTGGCGGAATTTGAAAATGGTCGCACATGGTATTATTTTTGTAAGTCTTTATGCACATGACCTGTAACAGTGCCATTATGATGTCATTTTGATTGTCTAAGCAAAATGTAAAACACAGTCTTAACTTGGATCTCAAAAGATGAGGTATTCTCCCACCTTAGCTGCTGACTCACAGGCAAGGGCATTGTATCCATCAGGATGTGGCAGGAAACAGATGGGACACTCAAAAAGGCCTCACTTAAGGAACGGACTATTATGGATGTGTCAACAGGTTTACAAGCATCAATAAAGGGTGGTGAGGCACACAGCAGTTAGCAGCGGGGATGCTGTTACCACGTGGGCACAGAGAGGGTCCAGTGTTACCGGAACCTGATGACTGCCAACCTCGCTAGAAGGGACCCTGGAAATGGACCCAGCGAGGATTGCAGCAAGGGCCAAATATTAAAAAGCAGGGGTGGCGTGGGATAATAGGTAAATACTCTGATCTCTTGGTCTTCCCGCGCTAACTCATCTCCTTCTAGTACCAAACCCAACAAATCCACTGAGGTCAGTCTCAGAGGGCGCAGACCAGCACAGAGAAGGGCAGGGATTTTTGTCTTGTTTTGGCACAAGTGGGGGAGAGTTGGCAAACAGAAAATTCATCATATGCGCGTTCAGGCTTGTTTGGGATTTAATGACTTTATGAAAGACCCTAAATTCCTGAGAATATAGACGACTCCCAAACTGCTTAGAATGTCTCTTGCCTCTCCCCTGTGGGTTAATTACCACATTTAAACTAGTAATGTGTCAGACCAACTCCATCTGCATATGATGTGCATGTCTTTAAGAATATTCACATCACAAGCCTATTAAAATACTTACTCTTCACGTACTATACAGTATATATCTACATAGATGTTGTAATTAATTTAATATCGAGAAGTTCCATGCTTAATTCAGAAATGCTTTGGTCTAAATGTATTAATGCAAATTCAAACTGCAATACATTTTTTTCCCTCTAAGCCCCATAGGATCGTCTAATGTAATTTATTTTCCAAACAATGATAAAGGAAGAATCAGTTTGCCTCTTTCTCTGGCCGGTGGGTAAAGAGTTTTGACGCTGAAAGTTATACGTCAACGCCGATGGGTTAGCCTGTGCTTTATTCTCATTTGTATCTGTTGGTAAAGGAGTTGCAGCTGAGGACCGCAGTCGAAGCACCCTGTACTCCAGTTAGCTTAGCAGGGAGAAAACTCCCTTTTCAACCTTGACTGCAGAAAGTGACTCTCATTCTTAAGTTAGTTCCTCCTCGAGGCCCCTGTGCATCCACTTTCATAACATCCATCGTGCACGTAATTGCACCTCTAAAGACCAAATTCATTCCAGAACTGAAAAATCCAAAGGGGCGGAGGCCAGAACCAGGGCCCATGTCTGGATGCCATATCCCCGGTCACGTGGAGCGCGTGCCTGATAGCACGTGCTTGAAGGTCAGCAAAATTAATCAATAACTTAGAGCTCTTAGAAATATTTAGGCTGACTTGCAGTCTCAATAATAATAATCGCCAATATTTATTGAATGCTTTCCATGAGCCCTGGACATATTACATATATTATCTCATTTAATCCTTACAAGAACCCTGTGAGGTAGGTCCTACTATCATCCCCATTTACAAGATGAGGAAACCAAGGCACTGCGTTTAGATCTGTTTCAAGGTCACGCAGCTAGTAAGTAGTAGAATTGGGATTCAAATCCTTGTCGGTTTGACCGCCAAGTCTCAGTGCTTGAACCACTGCACAGTGGCTGACTGTTAAAATGGCACTGGCTTGAGATGTTACCTTTGAGATGACACTCTTAAAAGCTTTTCATTTTGTAAATATTCTAGACGCACAGGAAGTTGCCAAAGTAGAACCAAGAGATTCCATGTACCCTTTATCCAGCCTCCTTCAATGATAGCATCTCACGTAATTACAGTACGATATCAAAACCAGGAAATTGGCATTGGTATAATGCTGTTAACTTGAGTACACACCTTGTTCATGTTTCACCGGTTTTTTACATGCATTCCTTTGTGTATGTGTGAGTGAGGGAGGGAAGGACCGAGAGATGGAGAGAGAGAGACAGACACAGGGGGAGATCCAGGCAATTTTATCATGTGTCTAGATTGGCATATCTGCCACCACATTCAAGATACAGGACCGTTCCATCACCACCAAAAAACTCCCTCATGCTACCGCTTTGTAGTCACACCCACGCTACATCCTACCTCTGGCGCCTACTGTAATCCGGGCAACCACTGACCTGTTCTCCATAAAATGACACCTTTTAAATTACTTCCTCTGTCCTTCCGGCACAATGGGAACATTCCTGTCTCCATTGATCATTTATGTCAAAAACGTGCAGAGACCTAACAGGAGAAAATTAAGGTGAATCGATAATGAGATCAGAGAGGATTTCGGTGTTCTTGTCGTTAGTAACATACACAACCACAAATAAAGACATCCTGTTTGGTATTTTTTAGCTGAACGTTGTGGCAATTTTGTAATTCCAGCTCTTGTGTTTTCTCTAGCAAAGTGCTTTTAATTGAAACAGCACAGAATTTAGCTCCTGCGTGAATGCGCCATGCTCCCTCTTTGCATGGCTGTTCTAATGGAACATCCATTTCAGGAATGACAGCCGCATGGTTGAACTTGCAGCCGCCTGGAAAAGGTACATGAGAGCTGGCACTCTGCCCTCCAAAAGTATTTATGAGCAAGGATAAACACAAGTCCCACATGTATTTGCGGTAGCCACGACCCAGTTGTGCTCTGGGCAGCACAAGGGTTATGTAAACCCTGGCGTTGATGGTACACATGCATTTTTATTCATTCATCTTGAAGGGAGTGGCAGTTCATAGACCTCTCTTGGGGAAACGTTTGAACCTTATCAAGATTAGCTGGTTCAAAAAAACCTTAATAGCTGTTTTTATTCAGGATGGCTGCGGAGTGAAACCTTATCATCGGGACACAGTTATAAAGACTTCCTGCATTTATTTGGTTCCCACTGTTTAAAAAAAGGTGTAAAAAGAGCTGATGCTGTCTGATGCTGCAAACATAGGCACACTCTTATTGGATACTTCAATTAGTACTCAGTTTTACTATGCGATTTGCCTTGATCTTTATTAGAAAGGGAGAATGTTTTCCAACATCTAGACATTCTTAGACCACCTATCGCTTTTAATTAGGTAGGCAGCGAATACCATCATTACCATGTAGGTACTTCATATCACCCATTGTAGGGTGTCTAGGGAGAACCCGCGTGTGAAGAACCTTGGGGCCTTCCATGAGATTTCTGCACTGGGGGACACTTTTAAGTTTTGGATATCATTAAAAAGGAATGAAATATAGAACACGTGGCATGCGTACACACGTGCACACAGACACACAAAATGGTGCTTTACTTTATAGCTGTGTTGTCTAAAACGTAGAATTGTGTTTCTGTCAGTTAGCTGTTGTCACACTAATGCTGCATAAAAAATGACTTTGAAATTCAGTGGCTTAAAACGACCATCTTTTATTCTCGTGGATCTGTGGGTCAGCTGGGGTTGGCTTATGGGGCAGAGCTCAGCTGTTTGACCCGAGGTCAAGCTGCCAGTCCTACAGGGCTTGGCTCCTTGGTCATTTCCATTCTACATGCGTTTATTCTAGGGCCTAGGTCGGTGGGGCAGCATTTATCTGGAGAAGTGCAGAGGCACAACATGACAAGTGGAATCGACTACGAATACTTAATGCACAGGCTGGACTCCGGCACACTCTCATCTCCACCTACCTTCCATTGGCCAGGGCAAGTCCCGTCCAAGCCTAATGTCACTGGGTAGGGAAGTACACTTCCTCCATGATGGGGCCGTGGCAAGGGTGTGAGTGCAGTAAGGGGTGAAGAAATAGGGCAAATCGTTCACTTTACCACAGTATGTAATCAAATTCTGAAAATACTGACATTTTTAAGAAGGCACAAACCTATCTCAATTTTTTTCCTATTTGGTCAGTGAGTTCTTTCTGTCATGGATATCAATATATATCTCCTTATGACCTAATTAAACAACAAAGGCAGGATGATGGGGCCATCCCGCTGATACCAGTCCCCACAAATCCACTTTGATTGGATATAACTGAATAGGTATCAAGGAAATATTATAGAAATAGACTGACTATATTAACAGTTAAACAGAATCACCACGGTCTTCTCCTGTTTCCTTGGGCTTAGCAGCTCTGGTTCCTCAATATATCAAGAGGAAAACATTCAGAATCACCTCCCAGGACATTTTTAAATTAGCTTTAATTTACTAGTGCTACTTGAGAAAGATTTATCAATTTAGCTCCTGGTTTAAAACCATCTTCTGAAATTGTGGACGAGGTCATTTACAATCAGAAGAAAAATATATTAATCCTTTAGTTCAAACAAATCAGAGCCAACATTTGGAAATCAGCTGATGAGTTTGATCAATTTTGACATGTAAATGGATAAGCTAAATTAAAAATAATGCGCACATGCAAAAATCTCCTCTCTGGAGTTTGAAACCTTTGCCCTGTCTTCCTCTAGCGAATCAACCGATTGGACAGTTGCCAAATCCTGTTTCGTTCTTCAGTTTGTTCTGTAGGTGCTCATACCTAATAGAGCACCTACCATATTGCAGTCACTCAGTTGTCTGTATCAGGGGTCAGCAAACTATGGCCCATGGACCAAATCTGGACCACTGCCTGCTTTTTTTTTTACAGCTTGCAAGCTAAGAATAGATAAATATTACATTGTTAAACAGTGGAAAAAGTCAAAAGAAGACTGGTTCACAACATGTGAACATTATATGCAATAGAAATTTTAGTGTCCGTGGAAATAGCCGTGTCCATTCATTTACATATCAATTATGGCTGCTTTCATGTTACAACAGCAGAGTTGAGTAGTTGCGACAGACTATATGGCATGCAAACTCTAAAACATTTACTAGCTGGCTCTTTACCCAAAAGGTTTGTGGATTTCTGGTCTAAAGCTATGTCCAGATGACCACAGATGCTGTAGATAGATCTACTGTTACATAAGAATGAGGGCAAAAGAAAGGGGACACACATGGTTAGCATGGAGAAGAAAGTTGAGAATGTTCAGATAAGGACAAAATATCATTGAACATTCATTTATTCACCAGTATGTGTGGAGAACTGGGTGTGTGTCCAGTGCTAAAGGAAAATTTCACAAAAGAATAATATCTAGTTTGTACTCTCAGGCTTACTCTTGAATAAAAAGTAAGATGCATCCACATATGACTTAGAGTGTCTGAAACCTATCCTCCTCGTCTCCTTCTCTAAGTCACCAGAAAACAAATCCTTGGCAATTTTTAAGATAAAATTTGTATTTTTTTCAGGGCTTATTTTGTAAATATTCTAGATGGAATAATTTTCGTGAGCATTGCTATTCTTACCAGTTCAAAGTGGGGAGTTGAACTCTGAAAAATATCATTTACTCATTGGTTTAAAGTGCTGGTTCTTGTTTTGCATTTGAGATTTTTACATTAGTTATCCAGAACTCCCTCAGAGGAAAGAATGTAAAGGGCCTCCAAGGGCTGACCCTAAAAACATCACTGCCCTTTTCTTTAAACCCTCTATAGCTTGCTGAGCGCTCAGCCATAAGAGCTGGGCCGTGAGAGAGCCGTTGGTCCTGCCAGTGCAGCCCGTGTTTTGCCAAGGGACGTGGCCCCGTCTTACACTCTGTGATGTTTCTTTTGGCCGACTCTTCCGCATTCTTGTGACCCTTTGAATGGAGATGTCTTTACAGCTTTAGCGCTACAACCTGGCCTCCCGCTATCATTTCCTGCAGGTCTTGTCTTAGATCTCAGCAACTTCCTGAGTAAATATCACCTTGGTGTCTGCTAAGAGGAGCTTGGGAGGTTCACAAGACCTGGTTCCCACCATATGTGAAGCGTAATGTCCGTGAGTCTTCTTCTCACTGGACTCTGCAGGAGGTGAGCCTGGAATTCCCTTCACTTCCAGAGCAAGGGGCAACGTGAGGCGCTGAACAGAGAACCAGGCAAATGCCCCTGAGGGTGGGGATCATATCACCCCAGAGGAGGAAATTCCAATTGAAAATAGAAACCGGGTCAGCTCCCGTGTGCGAGGCAGCGTACTAGACTCAGAAACCGGCAACCTGGAGCCTGTGAGGGCTGCTATCAGAAGTCCGTGAATTGGCCTGAACAAGGGTGTTGTGTTTTAGTGCAGTAAATTGGGTGGTACAAACCCAAATGAAACATGATTTATCTACTTTCACAGTCGTGCTGGGCTGGAGGGTTATGCGGAAATGACTCAATTTCATACATTTGTCATGTTGACCAATGGTCAATTCTTTAATAGAGAAAGGCAATTTGGGAAGAATATTTTCTTGAGAACTATGGTATATGTATATATGGCGGAGGCAACTTCTAACTTACCATGATAAGAGTTTTTTCCATTGGTTGTTAAGGAGCAAAGGGTTATTTTGTGGAAGCTATATAATATCCCCTTGTTAATTAAATTAAGAGATCTCAATTAATGATTGCTCCTTAAAATAACAGACCTATAATTAACCGGGGAGCGCTCACAGTATTACCGGGTTGCTAAGGAAGTTAGTGGCTTTTTGACTAGTCTGATGAATTTCCAGAATATCTTTAAAGAGAGTCTAGAAACTTTATCCTA
The DNA here is from genome assembly GCF_964270905.1 of Leucopleurus acutus. NCBI lineage: Eukaryota > Metazoa > Chordata > Mammalia > Artiodactyla > Delphinidae > Leucopleurus > Leucopleurus acutus. Next base: position 8,627,967 of record NC_139148.1, on the reverse strand, counting down.
ACCCTTAAAAAGCTATGGAACAGGATGTCATTTGGGGAAGTTTCATTTGCTTGCTTCAGCTCGTGATCCAAGTTTGGAGGAGACTAAACCTCTCCAGGGTTTTGTCTGCAAATAAAGTTGAGAATATGTGCTATAAACTCTTTTAACCTGTTAAGAGTTTGATTTGGGGGGCGGGTAGGGGTAGTACTGGAAGAGAGTAAAATGGACACTTTTAACCTTAATGAGGAAAATATTGCACGACGGAAAAATGCTGTCTGTTGGTTGGTTGTCATAAGCTTTAAAATAGTATTTTACAGTGGAAAAAATGTTGTTTGTAGGACTGTTTTTCAGAGGTTTCTTTTCTGTGTATTTAAAACATTTAATTTATTTGTTCCTTAAAATTTTTAAACATCACAGACACCAAAATCTTGCTGTAGAAGTAGGATTTTGTTAAAGGAGAGATCTTTTTTGATTTATATTTCATATGTATGTGTGAAGATGTGATGACTTCCACGGATCTCTAGGGACAGAAAGTAGATTAGTGGTTGCCTGGGGCTGGGGGTGGGGGAGGGGAATGACTGCTAACAGGCACCAGGGATGTTATTAGGGTGATTGAAATGTGCTAAAACTGGACTGTGGTGATGGTTGCAGAGTTTGGTGAATTTCTAGGTGAATTTTATGATATGCAAAGGGTATCTCAATAAAGTTGTTTTTAAAGAGTAGGCCTTAATAAGAGCATCAGAAAGTATTTATTTGCAAATGAAGGATTGAAATCGATCTTACATAACCAAACTTGAAATACATTAGTAAAATTATCGTATATTTTTTCCCTTCTAGACCACCCACCTAGAAAAATCACAATGTAATAAATGAGACAAAACACGACTTTTTACTACTCATTCAGGGTTCACAGAAATCTGACCAAGTGTTCGTTTGTGGTTAGCACAGAAACATCCCACCAAACTAGACACCAGACTTCTAAGAAATTCAACTTTCTAAGTAAAGTGCTATCTCAGTTTTGCTATAATTTCGGCTTTAAAGAAAGGCACGTTAGCAGGCGATTATTTGTTTTACAACACTATTTTCTGTAGTGCTCTTTTTAAAATCACAAAATCACTTATGTATTTAAAACAGTATCCTTTAGACCTACTGTATAGCACAGGGAACTTGGCTCAATATTCTGTAATAACCTAAATGGGAAAAGAATTTGAAAAAGAGGATACTTGTATGGGGTATCGCTGAATCACTTTGCTGTATACCTGTAACTAACACATCATTGTTAATCAACTCTACTCCAATATAAAATAAAAATGAAAAACAAACAAACAAACAGAAAACCCAAACCAAAAAAACCGCAGTATCGTTTAAAAACGAACTCCGCTGCAGTCTGCACATTCCAGCAGTATCCATTACAAAAAGCACAGTGCACACAAAAGGGTCCCTCCTCCTCTCCTTGCCTAGGACTGTGTGTCTCTGTGAGTATGCAGGCCCAGCACTACCTTTGCAGTCCTCCTGGGAGGATGTGGAAGGGGTCCTCCGGCTCAACAGCTCTCAACCCTGCAACTTGACAGTAACACTCTGAGAAGTCCGGAGGGTGTGTGGCTACAGGTCCCCGCGTGTGCTCCTGGGTGAACACTTGACATAGATATCCAGTGAATCATAGGGTGCAATTCAGAGACACCCCCCCTTCCCCTTTCCTGAGGGCTGTGGAATCAGATCTACCAGGCTGTGGCTCTTGTTGCATCTTTTATGCCTGGAGAAGTAATGTTTATGGCAAGGTACCCAGGTTGAAGAGGTATTAGGTTGGTGAAGAGAGGGAGAAAGCTCTCCAGAAAGAAGGAATAGTTTGTGCAAAGTCTCTGGGGGAACAAAGAAGAACAGCAGGTTCGGGCTTCCCTGGTGGCGCAGTGGTTGAGAGTCCGCCTGCCGATGCGGGGGACGCGGGTTCGTGCCCCGGTCCGGGAAGATCCCACATGCCGCGGAGCGGCTGGGCCCGTGAGCCATGGCCGCTGAGCCTGCGCGTCCGGAGCCTGTGCTCCGCAACGGGAGGGGCCACAACAGTGAGAGGCCCGCGTACCTCAAAAAAAGAAAAAAGAACAGCAGGTTCCAATAACCTAATGAAGAAAGTTCAGAGTGAGCGAGGTGGAGAGGGCATAAGAAACATTTGGAGAAATGGGTGGGGTGGGCAGAAGAATGACAGGGTCTTGAAAGCCACACAGCAAGGATATTGGATTGTAGCCTAGGAGCAAGAAGAAGCTATTGAAAAATTTTAAACAGTGTGATGGGGCGTGTCTGTGTGTGTGTTGTGATCAGTTTCCTCATCCATAAAAAAAGACATGATGAAATTGTGTTACAGCCTTTTGGTTACTCAAGATAAGAGGTCCTTTATTGCCAGGATACCCATAGGGTCTCCAGCCCTGGATATCTTGTCAACCCTCATAGGAAGAATTCACGGATGACTACGGTGGGATTCTACTCCTTTAAAATCTGCTTCTGACTGTTCCTGGCTCCTCTGCTCCAGCACCCACTGAACAGCAATTACTACATCTCTCAGCTAACTAGCAACAGAGAATCCAATTAGTTCAGTTTGGGTAGTGGCATCCCTGCTGGGAGAACTATCTCAGCGTGCCTCCTCACAGGCCCCTACTGATTGGGTGACTGTCGGATCAGTCACCACCCCTGGGCCAATCAGCTACGGGTAAGGGTGGGCTTATAGTACCTGGATGGAATTTTATGCTCAAGGAGCCCCCAGTGGCTGTTAACCTCAGCAAGAGGTGAATGTGGGCATGGAAAGAATTTTGTTGCCCTTCTCAGTAGCAAGTAAGCAAACCACTGCCAAGAGCAACAACAACAACAAAATCTTGCAGAGTTGTGGCAAGGATAACAGATATTGGAGGTGAAACTTATACAATGCTTGCCTCACTGCTTACAGCAGTGCTTGCCAGACAGTGTGCATTGAGAAGTTGGTTGCTAGCTTTGCTATTAATCATTCCATTCCTCCCACACCCACACAGTTACACACATCACTTCAGTAGACTCTGCTTGACAGGTTACCAGTTTGGGGTCTTAATCTTTGACACAAGAACCAGTGATAATACCTTTGACCAATGGATGGATGACTTATAGCTCTATTTTCATAGTTTTTTAAAGTTCTGTTATTGAAGTCATTTGTTTTCTTTAGTTATTAATCTTACTGCTTCCTCCAGCGTTTTGTTGAAAAGCATTTCATCATGTTTTGGTTAAGTGATTTATGGTTAGCTCACAAATTCCAGTCTCAAGATTAAAGTTACTCACAAATTCCTTAGGACATTCATTGTGTTGGCAGAAATTAAAAGAAAAGAACTGTAGGATTCCTTCACAATTCTGTTTGAATTCCATCGTATACCTCCACCACATTTACCTCCAAATGGCCAGTAAACATATGTAACATACATACAGTTGGCCAATAAGGACATGACAACATGTTCTAAATCATTAGCCATCAGAGAAATGCAAATCAAAACCACAGGGATGTACCACCTTACACCGTCTTGGATGGTAATAGTCAAAATGACAGATAGTAACAAGTGTTGGTAAGAAGATGGGAAAATCGGAACCCTCATACACTGCTGGTGGGAAGGTAAGATGGTACAGCCACTTTGGAAGAGAGTCTGGCAGCTCCTCAAAAAGTTAAATATAGAATTATCACATGACTCAGCAATTCCACTTCTAGATATATACGCAAGAGACACGAAATGTGTGTCCACATACAAACTTGTATATGAATGTTCATAGCAACATTATTCATAATGGCCAAAAAGTAGAAACAACCCAAATGTCCATTAACTGATGTATGAGTAAATAAAAGGTGGTATACCCATATAATGGAATATTAGTCAGCAATAAAAAGAGTGAAATACTGATACACGCTATAGCACGGATGAACCTTGAAAACATTATGCTAAGTGAAAGAAGCCAGACACAAAAAGTCACATGTTGTATGATTCCATTTATTTTGAAATGTCCGGAGTAGGCAAATCCATAGAGACAGAAGGTAGATTGGTGGCTCCCTAGGACTGTGTAGGGGACAGTGGGGAGTGGCTGCTAACAGTTATGAGGTTTCTTTTCAAGGTGATAAAAATGTTCTAAAATTGGTTGTAGTGATGGTTACAAAACTCCATGAATATACTAAGAACTATTGAATTGAACATTTTCAACGCATGAATTACATGGTATGTGAATTTTATCTTAAAAAGGTGGTTGTAAACAAATAAAATCAACCAATGCTAGACTTGAACGGTGTATTCCACTGTAAGGTAGTTGTCTAAGCACATTGACTTATGAAACAAAAGCTCCTCGGTTATCTGTTTATGAGCTGGTTTGCCATATATGTACTTAAGAAACTTCTCAGTTTACTTACAATATATATGTGACAGCTAGTTTATTTTATGTCATGGGAAACAGAAACAGAATGAGCAAGGACTGTTTACGTGAGCATAGTCTGGCCTTTCACTGAAGACTTGGGTGTATTTTAATGCCCCAAACCCACATATCCCACGCATGAATCAGGGCCAGCATGCTGGGAGCAATCAGGACTGCCAACCACAGGAAAGTAAGATGCATTTTATGTGGACATTTGTAGGCAAATGTAGCATAATCTATTTAACTGGTGTGGTAGTTGTGGTGATGGTGTGTGGGGGGGGGGGGTTGTGTGTGTTTACATTGTGTGTGTGTGTGTGTGTGTGTGTTTACAGTAAGCTCAGTCAGAATGTCCTAAGGCCAAACAGTACCGCGAACCTCTAAAAAGGAGGAAAGATCAATATCTTGGAAAACGCATTCTTGCTTTGCTCTCAGTTGTTCAAGGGTTGCTGTCCCCTGCTGAGGCCCAGTTTAGTCTCCTGTTGCCAGAAGATCAAAATGGGAAAAAGATGTTTCCCCTCAATACTTACTCTATATCAAACATTTTACTCTATGCCTTATATGTGTACTTTCTAATCCTAAGAACAACTCTCTAGTGGGCCTTATTTATCCTATTTTATAGATGAGGAAATTGAGGTTTGCAGAGGCTAAGTAACTTTCCCAAAGTCACAAAGATATTAGATGGTGGAGCTAGGTTTTGAACTTATGTTAACTGGTTCCAAAGTTCATATTCAGACTCCTTCATGTTAGGCTGTTTTTCATCTTCCCAAGGGGAAATGATACCCTTTACTCTTTTGCTATTGACTTAATTGTAACCATTAATAAAACTGAAGCAGCAATTGATTATTTGACTAGAGATTGATTTTATAGCAATTCAGTATTTAGTGTAGCAACCAGGGATTTCCAATATCCTTGCCAGACCATATCTGTTCAAATTCTAAAATTAGTTGGGTTTTTTTCCCCGTGATTATATAAAATTGTACAGTAAACCCTTCGTTTTTAGGATACCAGCCTGCAAAAATGACTAATGATAAAGCATGAAAGAAAGAAAGAGAGAGAGAAAAAGAAAGAAGGAGAGAGAGAGAGAGAAAGGGAGAAAAGGAAAAGAAATTCTCCTGAGACGTAGAGTTAGGATCCGGAGAGCACGTGCTTTTATCCAGTGGTGTCATCCTTCATGGACTGTGTCTTACAGAAGGAAAGAGACACGCTAACCCATTAGTAATAGGTGCATGAGAAGCTCGTCTTGAGAGCTCTTAAGTGTGAAAAAGCAATTTTAGACAAAGAAGGGGAAGCGAAGAGGGGAAGGGTGGTAAAGATTGCGTGGTGGCAACATTGTGGTCACTTGGGACTCTGGGGTGAGCCTCCATGCCTCTTGGTGGTAGAGGTGAGTATCAACAGTGGGATAGCAATTTTCCCATACTGCTGACAGTGGAAAAGAGAGAAGGCAATGAAAAGGTAGTACCAAGAACCACTCTAACATTCACAGGAGAGGCAGCCAGCAGCCCCTCACACCTGGCCTAAGGACATTGATCGCCACATTGAAAAGACATCAGTCACAGTAATTGTCACTGTGGATGGCTGGAGACACGTTCCGCTTTGTGTGGTTATACTGTGACAGACTCATTCAGCTCTGTACTCGATCTGCATTTTCACCTATAATTATGCCTATAAGCCTAACCGGTTCAATGGTTTAAAAAGATAAGGAAATGACTCCATTAGAAAAATAAAAGCTCTTACAATAAGATGGTTAGAGCATAAACTCTGGGCTATCCAGGATGTATGCTTATCTAGAATGACTCATTCGCAGATGATCCAGGGTCGCTGAGGATTTGCTCTACTGAGCCTTCAGAGCTGCGACCTACTCTTCTTTAAAAATATTTTTGGAGCCATTTTTCCTTCCTGAGGTTACCCACAGCAGTATCCTTTGACCAGATTTTCTTTGAGCTCCAGATTAGAAAAAACCTATAACCACCCACAAATACAAAATTTCTTAAGAAGAGGCTTTCAGGGGCATAAAACTCATGAACTGAAAATTCAGTTCCTGTTGGCAGGCACTGTTACTTTCATTGAGTTCTAACTACACGGAATAGTTTTTAGACAAATTGAACAAATGCAAAGGAAAAGGATTATTTTTATGTTTTACTTTATATGTTGCATTAAAAGGACTGAAGATTGACTTGAATAGATTGGAAGTCTTGACTCTTAATGAGTCTAACATTCGTCTTTGGTCTCTTGCTTGGGTGGGTTATGTGGAGTTAAATTTTAAGGCTTTGATGCAAGGCTGACCTTGTTTCCAACCTGAATTCTCCTTGTGACTGTGGCAGGTTCTGGAGCCAAATGTTAGGATGGTTTCCGTCGGTGGGGTGCAAGACAGCCGGGCAGTGGGAGATGCAAAGAGTGGAGAGGCTCATCAGAGAGACGAAGAAGGTGGCTTTGCCTCTGACCCCGTGAATCAGCCAGGTGGTGGTGGTGAAAATGGAGGGGAGATGCTGAAAAGCAAGTAGTACCTGGAAAGCACAGAGTAGTGGGACTCAGATCTCTGTTAACATATTTGCATTCATATATTCAACATTTTCTTCTCTCCTGCCTTGTGCAGGCCTGGCCTTTCTCCATCTATGTGTCTTTTTGAAACATTGCAGGATATTCAACATTAGCACCTAATTATGGGTCTGGTTCGATGTTACAGCCTGTTTCATCTCTGCTTTAACATGGTTTAAGTATGTCTGCAAAGGAAGAAAATTTACTTACATTGTTAACCATCGCTTTCATGTCTCAAAACAGCAGATTTGTTTATCCAACAGATTCTGCCAAGAAGGCAGTGAATGAAATTTTAGTTTTCAAGGATGTTTGAAGTTAACATTTTGCAATAGATAGACAAGCTCAGTCAAGCAACACTTGCCTACATAAGCGTCTCTGAGCTCAATATAAATCATGCCTCAAAGTAACATTCAGCTTTGGGACCAGCGCTGTCAAACAGAAATGTAATTCAAACCACATAGGGAGTTTAAAATTTTCATGTTTAAATAAGTTTTCTAAAACAGGTAGAAAGAAACAGTAATATATTCTGTTTTACCTAATATATCTGAAATATTACCATTTTGATATGCAGTCAAAAAAACTATTGGAGATGTGTGTGTGTGTGTGTATATATATATATTTCGTGTGTGTGTGTGTGTGTGTGTGTGTGTGTGTGTATATTTCATTTCAAGTCTTTGGAATGTGGCACATATTTTGCAATTGCACCACATTTTAATTCCAACTGGCCACATTTCAAACACTCAGTAGCCACAGAGGCTACTGTGTTTGACACAAGGCTTTCGAGGACTGAATTCGAAGCCAAAAGACAACAGATTCGATTCAGTTCTCTGCTGTGGAAGTTTTCATATCAATTAGTGGGATTCTTCACTCTCCGCCATGCCTGCAGCTCAGCTCTGGGCACCCCAGGACTGCATTTCTGTTCTCCCCCTGAAGTAGTCAGGATCTAGCATCTCGGTAGGTAGGATGGGGGCGGAGCCATGTTTTCTTGCTGCGTGGTGAAATCCAGCTGCTCCTCTCTGCTGGTGTTTCGCTTGGCTTTGAATTTCAGCCCCCCGGCTTTCCCACACTGAGCAGCCCACACAAACTATTGTTTGCAATGATACCTGTTCCTTTCTAAGAAGTTGAAAGCAGTAAATCAGATTTGCACTTAGTACAAGGTGTTCGAGTGAAATTACCTACTTGTTTTGGCAGTCCCCCTCCCAAATTGCTGGGGTGTGTCTTCATCAGGGATTATATAAATAGGAATTGCCCACCTCCTAAGTAGAGTATGTAATACTGGAGGTAACCTAGGCATCCTCCCACACCCTGCCACCATTGACGCCCAATTATTCCCCAGAACACCTAAGCCTTTATGTAATAGGGTCCTGGGAAGAAGGGAAGTGGCAGGCAAAAGGGGGATAGTTCAAACGTCGCTCACATGTGAAACATTTAGATCCAGCGTTTAGATGCAAGACTCTTTTTGCTTCCAGTTTCAGGGTTGGTTACATTGCGAGTGTGGCTTGGTTGCCAGGGCAGCATCTTGGAGCTGATACTCACAGAGAGAGCCAGTGCTCGTTAGACCTCTTGATACAAGCAAAGTTATAGACAATGTCGTTCTAAAAGAGAGGCGACTGCTGTGTGATAAAGCCCAAGTTGTATGATGCATTTCCTCATGTAAAATGGAGGGAGAGCTCTTCTGTTTTGTTAATTCATCTGCTATATAAAGCTTTGCTTAAATTAGACATGGGCTCGAAGCATGACTCACAGTCTTTAATGTTTGGAAAACATTCAGGGAAGCTGGAATCAAAATGGATGGTAACCTTTTACCATATAGTTTTAAGAGAAGCTGTTTATTGAGTTTCTCAAGAACTGATTGAAAATGTTTTTGAAATTTTGAAATACACAGGGTTGCCTGTTTATTGTTATCTTATTCATAATGACTACCCATAGTGTCGATGTTCATGTGTACAGATGAAACAAAACCCATGATAATTCCACCACGAGCAGGTAAATGTTGATTACTTTGCCTTTTTGCAGCCAGGGCAGTTTTTTTGTAGAAACAGTTGCCGGTTGTGGTCTGAGAGGGCATCAGCATTGCATAGTATGCCAGCTTATAGAGAAATACCCTGAAAAACCACTTAAAAAATGTAGAGTGTCAGAATAATTTGTTGAGTATTAATAATACATGCCTAACCTGCTCCCCCAATGTCAGTTACAGCCTAGACCATTGGTTCTCACCCGAGCAGTTTTGCCCCCCAGGGGACATTTGGAAATGTCTGCAGCCATTTTTGGTTTTCAGTGGTGGAGCTGGGGTGGTGTGCTACTGGCGTGCAATGGATCAAGACCAGTGATGCTGCTAATTATCTACAATGCGCGGGACAGCTCCCACCACAAAGAATTATCCAGCCCTAAGTGGCAACAGTGTGAGACTGAAGAACCTATTCTAAGCAGTATGTATTTTCCTAGAGTTTATATAGTCTCTCTTCATTCAAGGTTTTGGCTAGGCTGTTAGGATCATCTAGGTAAACACTGGCCAGTCGTGAGCTAGCTGGACATAAAACTGTGAGTGTTAAGGTCAAGATGATACCTCCCTATAAGGGTTGTCAGAGGGAATTTGTGTATTGGGTGGGAGGCTGGATTAGCTTCGCTTAGATGTCCTTCGCATCCCAAGAATCCCATGCCTTCTCTCGTTTGCCCCACCAAGCTGTGTTTCAGGAAGAATCCCTCGCAAAGTTTGTGGTCATCATGACCAGCCCATTCTCAGATCCTGCCATCAGAGCCAAGCGGAGTATTTTTGGAATGTTGATGAATGTGCTGAGAATGTTATTTTAAAATAGCATTCTGCTGTGCAACACCATGATCCAGTCTCCTGAATGGAGCTAATTCCAAGTGGAGGCATGACCTCTAATGTCGAATAGTAAACTATTGAAAACTTATCAAAACAAACAGTGCAAGGGGTTTCCAAATCCATTCAGTTGACTAGGAGCTGCCATTGCTGTCCCCCTAGATACATAGACATCCCCCTTCTTGAAGGTCAGACCCTCAGATATTGGGAAAGAAACAGAATACTGCACAGTCATAGGACAAGTATCATTATACAGTGAAAGGTCAAGCTAGGCTAGTGTTAAACATGGAGTCTAGTGTAGAAATCTAAAAGTTAGTGTCTTAAAGGGAAAATAGTAAGCCACAGGAGTGAAAATAGAGGCTTATATGGTTTGCATTTTGGCCGCCTGTTCTTTAGCTGTGAATTCCACCTGAAGCAGAGGCAGATATCCTTTGTAGCAGGGGAAAGCACGAGCTCACTGACAATCCTATTGCAACATATGTTGGCCTTTCTTTTCTTGATTGGAACGATGACTAGCCTCACTTTGTCTTCTTCCTTTCATCCAAAATGCCTTCCCTCCTCCCACCTAAATCCAATGCATTCCTGAAGATCTAGCTCAGCTCTCACATTCTCCTGGAAGTCTCTGAAGGTCTTCTAAACGTTATTAATATTTCTCTCTCTACTGAATTCCTGTACCCATGTGTCTTTGGCATCTTCAAAAAAATAGAGATAGAATTCACATACCATTAAATTCACCATCTTAAAGTGTACAGTTCAGTGGGTTTTAGTACATGCACAGAGTTGTACATCTATCACCACGTGTTTGAGAACATTTTCTCATCACCTCAGAAAGAACTGCTGCATCCATTTGCAGACAGCCCCCTGCCATTTCCCTTCAACCCTCCCACCCCCACCCCTGACAACCACTAACCTACCCTCTGCCTCTATAGATTTGCCTTTTCTAGATATTTCATATAAATGGCAACATATAACATGTTTGCCTTTTTTTCTCTTAGCATAATGTTTTCAAGGTTTATCCACGTTGTGTCATGTACCAGAACTTCATTTCTATTTATGGCTGAATAACCTTCCGTTGTATGGATATACCACATTCTGTTTATCCATTGGTCAGTTGATGGACATTTGGGTTTTTCCACTCTTTGGCTATTATGTATAATGCTGCTACAAGCATTCGTGTGCAAGGTTTTGTATAGACCTATGTTTTCATTTCTCTTGAGATGAAATATACCTAGGAGTGGAATTGCTGGGTCATACAGTAAGTCTATGCTTCTCCCTTTAGGAAGCTGCCAGGCTGTCTTCCAAAGTGGCTGTACCATTTTACGTTGCCACCAGCAGCATATAAGGGATCTGATTTCTCCACATCCTCTTTGACATTTTGAGCTGCACAAGTCTGTTGATATCATTATTTGTCTTCAGGATGAAGTACCTCACACACGTTAGTTGGTCTCACTTCCCAAATTCGACTACAAGCTTCTTAAGACAGTGACCCATTTGTTCAGTCTTTATCCTAGCAATTGTTTCTTAATTTCCTACTGTGTGCCAGGAACTACTAAGTGCCAAGGCTATGAATATGAAAAAGCTCTGTTTAGTGGAGGAGGCACATACAATCACAATAGCACATTTCTTTCTTTTTTTATTTTTTTACATCTTTATTGGAGTATAATTACACTTTACACTGTTGTGTTAGTTTCTGCCGTATAACAAAGTGAATCAGCTATACGTATACATACATCCCCATATCCCCTCCGTCTTGCGTCTCCCTCCCACCCTCCCTATCCCACCCCTCTAGGGGGGGTCACAAACAACAGCCTATTTCTGAGTGACAGGTGCGGCAATGACCACCTATTCAAGGAACAGCCATTGCTTCTCAGAATTCATATTGATTGTCTCCCTCCCACAATGTCATACTTACAAACACCACTCAAGCCTACTATTGAATCCATCATATTTTAGAGAAAGAACAGATGTCTGTGTGTGTCCTCCTTTTGTCCAAATGTAGAAGGTCTGATTTTTCTCTTGGGCTTTTGTGTTTCAGTACCACTTAGCAAACATGCTTAAGAAAATAAACGCCGGCAATATTTCAAGCAGTAACTTTGGAAGTACAATGTGTGTTATTTTGAAACAGTGAATCATCGGGAACGTTAATCTGTTGACTTGCGAGTATAAAAGCTGATTGAGACTCTAGGCTAAAGAGAGAAAAGGAACCTTCTAAAAGTTTAATGCCTATGGACTCAAAAATAAATTGTCCATATGTTGCTTTCCCCAGCAGTCAGTCTGGTTTCATGTTTGTCTTTCTTCAACTGCCGGTCAGTGGTCAAGTGAGATTCAGATATTTGGAATCTCTAAACCACGTCAAGAAAAATGAAAAGAATCAAACGACGGACTGTTGAAGTGAAAGACTGGTCATGCCATATGAAAGTACAGTTATCCAAATTAAGAATATGATCATTAAACTACATCTTATAGTGTGCCTTTTAGTGAGTTAACAGTAGTATCCAACTGTTTTCGTGTGATTTCTTAATTACGTAACATAAAAATGTCAACATCAGCAATGACAAAACAGGCACCTAAGGACCTTGCTTGCGTTTGGGAAGAAGATATTGATCACCTGAAGCATTCAAGGCAAGAGAATGGCGCTTTTATTCCAGCTTGTAAATCACATCAACTTTAAACGTGACTTAATTCTTCTGTGATTCGTTTGAACTCTGAAAAGAGGGTTTTTTATGCTAGAGAAAAACTAAGAGACTAAGAGCAAATTGTGTGTTCATATTAGATCTAGATGAGTGAAATTCTTATTGACTCTGTGAACACATGAGAAAAATAAGATTCTCCCATGGGTTAGAGATTTTATAAGCACTTAGTATTTACCAAGCACTGGTTTAGGGTTTTCACAAATACTAACCTCTTTAACCTTGATAAAACCCTAGAGAACACAGTTACTGTCCCCATTTTATAGATGAGAAAACTGAGAGTTGCGGTAACTTGCCTGATGTCACCCAAATAAGTAGTGTAATTCTGTGCAGTTTGTCACTAGAATGCTTACTCTAGTCTGTCTCTCAAAGAACACGATCACTGAGTTAAATAAAGGTGGGGATTCTTTTGGGCCTGAGATTATTCCAGGTTTCAGAAGGCAGCTGGCTGCAGGTTTTTTCATACAGCCTAGGACAGCAATGAAATTAAGTATGTGAGAGAAAATATACTACACATTGTGACGTATTACATTATAGATCTTATATGTTACATTTTTCTTATTACATTTATTAATATTGTGTGTTATACACATATGCATGTATATGTATATATTCTAACACACATACATGCTTAGCCCCTTGCAGACTATCCTTTCCCATGTGCCTCCATGGCCTAGATAATGATGTGCGCTCTCCATCCCCGTCCCTCCCTTCTCAAACTTTCAGGAGCTGCAACGTTACTAGTATTCTTGGAAGTTATTATTCTTTCTTCTTGGTGAGGAGTATATTGAAAGATCAACAATGTCCATCTTTCTCCAGACACCAAGGATGGATCACGGAAGAGAGGTCCAAAGACCTCGGACATGTCTACAGTTGGGCAACATGACACTAACTTTGCTGCTCCGGAGGCAGCTTTTCTTGTCATGGTTCTTACATGCAGGGCACATCTCATGACAGTGGCTTGTAATATCAGCTACTCCCAAGAATGACAAACCTGTACTTATCTACTGGGCGGTGGCTTCCCAAAGATGGGCCCCATTTATGAGCAGCTCTTACTGGCGGTAGCTTCCCCTCATCTAATCATTTAGGGTGTGTGTGTGTGTGTGTGTGTGTGTGTGTGTGTGTGTGTGTGTGTGTGTGTTAGTGGGCCCAAATAATGAGTATTATCAAATCTTCCATGCCTAAAGGATGTCAAATTAGGTAGGACATCACGTGTGCTCATAACAGTACGTTATAAAGGCAGAGAAGACACTGGATTAAAACTAATAATTTCCATACAGGATCTCAGATTTCTTTTTTAAATAGAGCTTATGTTAAACAGATATAATGAGTATAATCATGGCTGTATAGGCATCTTTAATATGTCACTGGTCCTCATCTTGGCATTCATTCCAGAACTTATTTTTAAACGGGCTGCTAGCTACACAGTATATTAACTTGCCTTCCAAGAACTGTCTCTGAATTTGGACCGGTACCTACCAAGAATGACAAAATTATGAGTCCCAGAAAAGTGCCCAGTTATAATAAGCACTCAGTATATGCTTTTGAAAAAATAAGTGGACTGGCTACAGTTTTATCAGATACCTTTAACTCCTGCTCACTTTGGAGGAGGGAGCAGCTACTATATGAGGGGCAATCACCCCCGACCTCTCCTCGGTGCCTGCCTCTAAGTGAAGGAAGGCCGACCGAGAAGGGGTTGGAGAAATGAGGGGCATGCCGGCTGAGCCAGATGGCTGCCCCCTTAGACACCATCTGGGAAGTGTCTTGTGTGACGTCATGCCCATATCCAGAATTGGGTTGATTCCTTGACTTTTAAGAGGTTCTGAAGTTCTCCTAAGGTGGAAGCAGTCGTGTGGGTTAGTGATTCTCAACATAGCCTATTGTGATTTGAAATGTTTACATTTCAACATCCCATTTACCCTCTTTTCTATTGGAAGCTAAACTAACACTAAAACTGATAGTGAAGTCTTCTGCTTTTGCTATAAAGAGTCAGAGTTCCATGTCTCTGGTACGATAATACTCCGACGAGGTGATTCATAGGTTAAGCCATTAGAATAGAAAAGAGGACGTATTTTTACTTGGCTCTGCCCTCCTTTTTAAAAACAAATACTCCTATTTTTTTAAAAAACCATATCACTGGCATAGTTTTCAGCTCTTTTCAGCGGATTGTCTTTAAGCATACAATCTTTAACTGTGAAATCATTCAGAGACGATTATTTTGGGAAGAAAAATGACAAGGGAAATAATAATGTAGTCAGTTTTTGATTATCCATGATGATTTTGCCACTGGAATTCAAGTCCCATTTTAGCATATGGCAACAGTTGCCTTCTGTCTTTGCTAACCCTTAGAACAAAATGTTTTATTAGGAAACAGAGCTGAATTTTATTTCTCCTCCTGAGCCTTGGGCCTGTCTTATATTTTCACTTTCTGTAGCACCTGATGTTTCCCCCATTTCAGCAGTGTGCTGCAGGTGGCTTGCACTGGATGGAAAGCCAATTGTGTGCACCTCTTTCCAGCTCCATTTTCTGTTTCCCCACCTTAGTACCTTGAAGTCTGCCACAATGGAAGTATTTACACCGTGGAAATTGACGAAGGCTGCAAATCAGGGCTTTCCCCCCTCCCCACCCTGAGTCAGTTATTAAGCATTTCACCAGCACACTACTGCCCCATTCAGTCCTCACTGTTTTTTGGATAAATATTCTCTAAAATGTATTATATGTCAACCTTTTTACAAACAGAGGGTGCGATGGAAAAAGTTACTCTTTCTTGGTCTCATTATAATAATTCATATACCTGCGTCTGCATTTTAGTGTCGCTTTCTTCATGTTTCCCGTCCGAAGGAGGCTTCTTCCTTCAGAAAGCCTTCACTCACTCACTCGTTTGTTGACTCTGATTGCCCACAGCCCATGACTTAGAGAACCAAGTCCACTAGGTATGTATATAGAAGAAAAACAGTGAGAGTTTGTGGAGTTCTATAGCAGAATAAAGTTCTTGAATAAAGTGCGTAGCCTTGACTCAGAGCTTTTATGACAACTAGTTTGGTTGCTAGGACTGGCTTTATGGGCATTAGATCTGTGCAGTCACTCAGGGACCCATGCGCAGAAGGGCCTCATGCATGGTTACATGCTCTGCAGTCACCATCTTGCAATTCTGAATACTTTTTGAGCAAGAGATCCTGCATTTTCATTTTGCTCAGGGCTCCATAAATTATGTAGGCAGTCCTGATAGTTGTGCAGATGTCTCTTCTGCTTCTGATTTTAGAAAGTTGAATTTCTTAGAAGTCTGGTGTCTAGATCAGTGGGATGTTTCTATATTAACCACAGATGAAAGCTTGGTCAGATCACTGTGAATCCTGAGTAAGTAGTAAAAAAAAATGGTGGCGTTCTCATTTATTATATTTTGATTTTTCTAAGAAAAGATACAATGTTAAATAATTTATTTTAAGTTTGAGTGTATAAGATTGATTTCACTTCCTCCTTTGCAAGTACTTTTTGATTCTCTTAAAGCATACTTTAAAATAATTTTATTGACAGTTAGATATCACAGAATTCACCCAGTTTAAGTGTACAATTCACTGACGTTTAACAAATGTACACAGTTGTGCGGATATCCCTGCAATCTGCTTCAAAACATTTCCATCACCCCAGCGTGATTGCTCCTGACCATTTGCATTCACTCCCTCTTCCCATCCCCAGCCCCTGGCAACCGATAACCTACCTTCTATCTCAATAGATTTGCCTTTTATGGACATTTCAAATAAATGGACTCATACAGTATGTGACCTTTTGTGACTCACTTCGTTCACTCAGTTTCATGTTTTTGACGCTCATCCATGACATGGCACGTAAATGTACACTTCTGGGCAGAGATTCATAGGATATGTGAGGTTTGTGCAGGAGAAATAATAGTCACCTACTACACTTATCTGTGAGTACACATTCATTTTACTTCACATTTCCATTTAGAATGGAAAGGTAACCCCAATTGCACTGTAAAGGATCCCCATTTTCATCATCTACCCACATGCCATTTGGCACCTCCGGATCCAGCGTTCACTCCACCTCCTAAGAAAGTGTATACGCTATTTCTGAAGGTCTACATGAGCTTGATATTTGAGTTCAATTATTACCAAGTACACTTTCTGGAATTATTAGTCAATTGCAAAGTTCTGGCAGTTATAAAAGAAGCTTTTTTGAGTTAATGTTCATCAACATTAAAAATACATTTTTCTTAGCTCAAAGACAAAGTAAAAATACCATGAATTAGAATTCAGACTCCGGACTCCGACGGCCCTCAGCTGTCCTACTTCTACCACTCAGAGCTGTGACCTTAAATAAGCTACTCAATCTCGCCAGGATCAATTTTCTAAACTAGACCATGAAATAATATTAGACCCTGCCTCAGAGAATTGTGAGAACACTTACTAAATGTTGGCTGCTATGATGATGAGGGTCATGATTCTATCTGTCATCTGCCACCATTCGGTAGGGTATCACAACAAAATAGAGTAGGTCATATAATATGATCAAAGTTTTATAAATAAGCTATAATGTATATGCATATGTTTTAGTATATACATTGAAAAGAAAAAAGAATCAATAACACAGTATGTGACCTATATTATACACTCAATAAATAGTAGCTGTATTATTTTTTACATGTGTTTTTATTTTTTTCCAGCTTTATTGAGGTATATTTGACATATAACATTGTGTAAGTTTAAGGTGTGCAACATGATGAATTGATGCACATATATGTTGTGAAGTGATCACCACAACAAGGTTTAAGAGTTACTCTCGGGTTTCCCTGGTGGTGCAGTGGTTGGGAGTCCGCCTGCCGATGCAGGGGACAGAGGTTCGTGCCCCGATCCGGGAGGATCCCACATGCCGCAGAGCGGCTGGGCCCGTGAGCCATGGCCGCTGAGCCTGCGCGTCCAGAGCCTGTGCTCCGCAGCGGGAGAGGCCACAACAGTGAGAGGCCCGCGTACCGGAAAAAAAAAAAAAAAAAAAAAAAAGAGTTGCTCTCTTAGCAACTTTCAGGTATACAATACAGTATTGTTAACTGTAATCACCATGTTGTACATTAGGGCCTCGTAATTTATTTATCTTATAAAGCTGTATCATTATTTATATCATTATTATTTACAATGACTTTCTTTAGGGAGTGGAACTATAGGCGATTTCCTCTTCCCACAGTAAATTTCTGGTGTTTTTTTTGTTTTTGCTTTTCTTTGCTGCTTTATTTTTTAAAAGAAACATTATTATTTTTTTAAGTAGGAAAAAGTCAAGATTTCAAAAACATAAATTGTTCTCTGATAAATTTGTAAGCGTTATATGATCTCTTAGATTGCTATTACTCAACTTTTATAAACTTTGGAATAAAAAAATTAAAAATTCCATTTCCTTTAAATAAAAAGATCAGTGGTTGCTTTACAAATCATGCATAATACAAGGGAACGGACTAGTTCCTGAATTTGGCGGTGTCTTTTTCAGAAAATTCTTAGTGCTTTCCACTCGGGCAATGGAAAAGTCCCCCATCAGCAATCACAGGGAGAAAGTAAGGTGAAGGGTTGAGATGAACACACCAGTGAGACTGGGCTTTTGGCCCTTACTTTCCCATTCTAGATGGTAGTGGGCTAAATTTACCCTCTGAATATTGATTTCAAATGTATGTATATTCTTAGGATTGCATCCTTGGTTCTTAAGAGCATGTTGAAAAAATAAAGAAGGCATCTACGTGAAGCTGAGGAACCTTACCCTTGGATCTGTCTTTATTCCTATCTCTGTTACTTTTGTGCTCTGTGGCTTCTCAAAAACTCAGTTTTCCCACCTTGAGAATGGGAGTAATCCCCACCCTACTTCCTAAGTTTTTCCTAAGCATTGAATGAGATAACTGATGAAAGATTATTATATAACTCTAAAGACTCGCCCCAAATATGAGCCAGTATGATTTCTAAAATCATTTATTACTTTTTATCCCTTTAGGATTCCTCTCCCCAAACACTCCTCTACTGATGAATAGTCAGGATGCCTTCGTGTTTCAGCAGGGCTTGGAGTGGCTGTGGGTTTCTTTGAGCTCACTAATCACTTATTGCTGTTGATTAGTTAATCAATAATCAATACCTGAAGAAAAAAACCAGGATAAGGAAATGAGAGTGATGGGGTGGTGTTGAGAGTAATACCTTGGGAGAAGACGTGAATGATGAGAAGGAGCCTGCCATGCAGACCTCTGCTGAAATCAGAGCATCCCAAAAGAGGGAACAGCAAGTGCTAAGTCTGTGCAAGAACTAAGATCAACGTGGAATGGGCTGCCCTTCCAAAGGAGTAGCCAGGATTGTTTTGGTGCACACTGGAAGCTAAGATAAAGATATGTGGATTGCATGACAGCGAGGGCTCTGATTTAGGATACAATAATTCCTTATTTGAGGAATGCTGCTTTTTACCTTCTGTTTCATTTCTACGCCCACATAGCACTCAACCCAAAGCTAGGAGCTCAGCCATCGATGGTTCTCAGTGCTGGCTACAAGTTAGCATCATCCAGGACGCTTTTGGCACTTCCCTATCCGAAGTGTGGCCCTTAGACCAGCACTGTTGGTGTCAAGAAATGCCAAACCCCAGGCACATCCAGACGCACTCAATCAGAATCTACACTTTAGTAAGATCCTTAGATAATCTACATACACATTGAACTTTGGGATGTACTGTACAATACCATACCAAGGGCCAGGAGAATCTCCACTCCTGGACATCCTGATTCGTTTGGTCTAGGGAGGAGCCTGGGCATCATTAAAAAAAAGAAAGCACCCCCAATCTTCAATTGATCAGAGTAGACTGTACAGCCAAGTTTGACAACCAATGGCTCGGTCTTTCCCGCTCATGGGCCCTTAATAACCGATAACTATCAAGTACTTGGTTTCATCCATTATTTAAATTGCCTGTTTTAGAACTCCCAGTCATGTTTCAGTGTTTTCTGACATATTACAAATAATCTTAATAATTTATAAATCTTCCTCTAAAATAGTCTTCTAGTTTGCATTTTAAAATTACTGTTATCACAGATCAGGGACTGGAGACGACTCATTAGTTTTCGTTGCCTTTCAGCCAGGGAAGACTCTTTCTCCAGCTCTAATACACCCACTTTCCATGTTTGGAGTCATATTATTTCTCACTGTCTACTTGCTTTGCAGTCCTGAAAATCATCGTACCATCTCACATCTGTTTTGATTTCTATAAAATGAGTAAATTGGGCTTCCCTGGGGGCGCAGTGGTTGAGAGTCCGCCTGCCGATATAGGGGACACGGGTTCGTGCCCCGGTCCGGGAGGATCCCACATGCCGTGGAGCGGCTAGGCCCGTGAGCCATGGCCGCTGAGCCTGCGCGTCCGGAGCCTGTGCTCCGCAACGGGAGAGGCCACAGCAGTGAGAGATCCGCGTACCGCAAAAAAAAAAAAAAAAAAGAGTAAATTTACTAAGTGGTTTGGTAGAAATAAATATAAGGGTATGGCTAAAAAAAGTTTATTTTTTCTACAGATATATGATGTGGGGAGTTTAAAATGTAATATTCAACATGGATGTATTATTTCAGACACCATTTGTTAAATATTGATGGTAAAGCCTGCTCTTTAGGTGTCTTCATTTAAAGGACTTTCAGTTTGTCTGAACGTAAACTCAACTCCAAAAATCAAATTCAGTTTGAAACCCAGTTTTCATTTCATTTCGGGGTACTGATTCTCCAGCCCTCCATCTCTCCTTGTGGTAAACCCACAAAATAATGTTATTAGTGTTTTACTTTTCTGTGGGAGGCTTTTTTATTTTTCTTTAATTTGGCATATAATTCGTGCATGTTGAAACTTGTTTTATTTGTGTTGACATTGGAAGGCAGCGAATATTAGTTATTATTTGTGGAAACATTATTGTTTAGAGCAGGGTTTCTCAGCCTTGGCACCGTTGATGTTTTGGGCCAGCTCGTTCTTTGTTGCTGTTGGCACTCTCCTGTGCATTTTAGGCTGTATAGCAGCATCCCTGGACTCTACTCACTAGATGCCAGTAGCATGTCCCCAGTTATAACAATCAAAAAATGTCTGACACATTGCCACATGTCCCCTGAGGGGACAAAATTGCCCCTAGTTGAGAACCACTGATGTAGGGCAGAGATGAAAGAAAAAGAATCTAGGTTTCTTAAAAAACTAAAAATAGAGTTGCCATATGATCCAGAAATCCTGCTCCTGGGCATATATCCAGAGAAAACCCTAATTCAAAAAGATACATGCCCCCCAGCGTTCATTGCAGCACTGTTTACAATAGCCAGGACATGGAAGCAACCTAAGTGTCCAGCGACAGAGGAATGGATAAAGAAGATGTGGTACATATATACAATGGAATATTACTCAGCCACAAAAAAGAATGAAATAATGACATTTACAGCAACATGGATGGACCTAGGGATTATCAAACTAAGTGAAGTGGGTCAGAAAGAGAAAGACAGATACCACATGATATCACTTATATGTGGAATGTAAAATGTGACACAAATGAACTTATTTATGAAACAGACTCATAGACATAGAAAACAAACTTATGGTTACCAGAGGGGATAAATGAGGAGTTTGGGATTAGCAGATACCCACTACTGTATATAAAATAGCTAAACAACAAGGTCCTATTGTATAGCACAGGGAACTATATTCAACATTATGTAATAAACCATAATGGAAAAGAATATGTACATATATGTAAAACTGAATCACTTTGCTGTATACCAGAAGCTAACACAACATTGTAAATCAACTATACTTCATTTTAAAAAAAAGAATCTATAGATATTTTATGATCTAAATAAGACACTTTATTTCTCAGTGTTGCTAGTTTCTATTTTGTGGCTGGGTGGAGTGTTATCAGTGTGAAGAGCATTGGCACATTGGATTTCTATTTAGAGATGGTTACAAATATTTATAATAATTAGGTGAGAAAACTTTCTTCTTTCTGAATTTTAAAGCTCTTTAAGTCAAGTGGAAAATCAAGTCATTTATCTGCCACGTTCAAATAAGGAAATGACTTTGGCCACAATTATTGGAGTGCTTCAGGTGTAAGTGGCTGTTTTGTCGTGCTAATCTCAAGACAGAGGACCTCAGGCTTTCACTCTGGACGTGCAAGGCAGTGGGTCTCCACCCTGGCTGCTCACTGGAATCACGAGGGAGCTGTAGAAATGTCATGCTTGGGCCCCAGCCCCCAGAGATGCCACCTCACTTGTCAAGCGTGGGGCATAGGTGTTTTTTCAATCTGCCCCGGTGATTCCAGAGCGCAGCCAGGGTTGACACCCGCTGATGTAAGAAGATACAGCTTTGCTGCCTTTAGCCTTCATCCATCACTTCCCCATATTTACCTGTGGCCTGTTTTCTTCCTATCTAAAAAGTGCTGGCCAAACTCTTTTGCCTATCCTTTCTTCTTATTTTTTTAACCAAATGATTTTTCCCCCGGTGTTTTTCCTTTGCTCAGACCTGGACTTGCAGGGAAACTGCTGGCTCAGTCTAGTCCACTTAATCCATGACCTTCTTCTGACCGCTGCCTTCGTTTCAACTGTTAACCTCACTCCACCTGAAAAACCTTTATTGTTTTAAAACGGGTATTTCTTCTCTTGCCGGCAGATCATTATCCCTAATTCCCATTTATGTTTCCCATTATTACTTGCCTCTAGTTTTTCTCCTTACAGCTTAATTTTCTTTCTTTGCTTCGTGTTCCCTCTTGTTCATGTGTCCATCCTTAAACGACATGCTTACATTTTGCCAGTTCTTCAGTGTGTTTCAAGATGCTGGGAGAGTATGTTTCACTTGATGCTGATCCTCGCCTGCCTGTTATTTTTAACTTGAGACCCGTGTGTTTTGTTTGTGCATTAGTTATTTAAAATGTATGCTCTTATGTCCCTGTTTACCCCACCTGAGCGTTTAAATGTGACACCTCATGTCTGCAGGGCTCCCAGGTTCCTATTATGGCTGGTGGCTCTGGGCCAGAGAAACGAACCCAGGCCTCAGGCATCTCGTCACGTCTGGATCCACCTCTCCCCTTCCCGCAAGACAAATTCACCTGCCGTATAACCCGGGAGCCAGCCTCTGCCTAAACCTGGTTGTCTCTATAGCACTTTTAAATAATATCTAAACAGTCTTTATCCTTGACTTGCTTCAAAGTATTTCTGCTAAACCCCACCAGCAGCTTTCATCTTGTTTCTTCAGATAGTTCTTCCAAAATAGTTCATAAATTGCCTCGTTGCTAAAACTTAGGCCACATGCTCTCAATTCTAGTATCTGAATCACAGCAAAAAAGGCCCCTTGGATTCATCCCAGTGATTTTGCAGCGGAGGCTCCCGCAACACAATGAACGTATGGGCCCGGGCCCCCTTTGCCCTTTTCATTCACTTGAGGATGGATTCCTTGTGCCCGCTCTGTCCTTTTCCCTCCTCTGATTTCTAAATCTCTCCAAGTGATTGTCACGCATAGCCAGGGCTGAGAACCACTGTTCTGCAGTCACTGCCCAGTTGGGAACACCTTGTGCAACATCTCACTGCTCACTTTGACTTAATGGAATTCAGCAAATCTTGAGTTTGATAAGCATGTGTGTGGGTTCATCAATGTATAGCATTTCCAGGAAATATTCCCGGGGGAAATGTACAGTTTTCTTGAGCATATCATGTTATTTGTTGATTTTGAGTATTCATGTGCTCTCATGGCTTTTCACAAAATTATTATTTTTTTGTTTTGATACCTAAACTGTCATACCTTCATCAGTAAGAACTCCTTGAAGCTGCCTCGTTTGCCCATGTAGCACCATCCTTGAAAGCATTCACGTTTCCCAGCGACAGCAAAGTATAGGAGATCCATCCTGATTTTCTCCTGCTTCAT
Organism: Leucopleurus acutus; assembly: GCF_964270905.1. Lineage (NCBI taxonomy): Eukaryota > Metazoa > Chordata > Mammalia > Artiodactyla > Delphinidae > Leucopleurus > Leucopleurus acutus. The sequence goes on along the minus strand of NC_139148.1, from coordinate 8,604,648 downwards.
GCCATGGATTCAGTTACTCTCCGAGGATCCCTGGTTCTTCGGAGTGGGAAGAGTTTTCAAGACAAAATCTTGGCTATAGGAGCGCACATCAAGTTGTTTGACGGAAGTACTGAGAGCAGCTAGATCTTGGACTCATGACCATCTCTGCAATTGAAATCCTTAGTTCTCTCATGGTTTTTGTGTATCTCATTGGCCATCCTGTAATTTTTTTTATCTTTATCTTTTTTTTCTGCAAGCTGATACTACAACATTCCTTGCACTTTTTTCAAGCGTTAAAATTCCTTTGCTCCTTTATTTACTATCTTTCCAAATTTCAACTCTGTTTGAATCAGAAAAATATGTGAGTAAGCTTCGTGTATTTTCTGATTTATGCTCAGAGGCAAGGGGAAACACCCTGTTCTCTTTTCCAGGCCCAAACTCTATTTCCTTTTATAGTTTGATAATCTCTCTCTTCTCCAGTCGTCATATTTTCTCAAGTTTTGTCACTCCTCAGCCTATTTCTTCATAAGCCATGGCCAGCTGAATTTTATACACAAAGTGCAAAGTGGACCTTCCTCTGAAATGAGAGGAAGTAAGTATTTTGTTACCATCTTAAGCGAGGTGGAGTTGAATGAACAGAACTACCCTTTCAGTCATCATATTGGCTGATCATTTGTGTCTGAAGTTACAGATTCAGGATGTGGGTCAGAAATTTGGGATCAGAACGGCACAGCCACTAATGCGAGGACCGCAAACAAGAATCAATAGTAGAACCACATAAATGTTATTTTCAGTGAGTTTCCTACTCACCCTGGATTGTTTTGTAGAGATGGTGAAGGAAGAAAGAGGTAATAACCAGGAAAGCCCTTTTGCAGTCTTCTTAACTTGATCTTAGAATAAGTCTTTTTTTTAAATTGAAGTATAGTTGACTTGCAATATTGTGTTAGTTTTGGGCGTACAGCAAAGTGATTCACTTGTACATATATATATATATGTGTATATATATTCTTTTCTTGGTTCTTTTCCATTATAGTTTATTACACGGTATTGAACATAATTCCCTGTGCTATACAGTAAATCTAGAATAAGTCTTGGTTTTAGAACTCACTCTGAGAAGACAGTAGGCAAACCTTCGCTATCCAGAGGATTTCCCTCATTTGAGATCCTGAGTTTTGTCAAGTCACTTTAGATCAGCAATAAAACCCCCTTGAGAGTTTCCAGATTTTTCTCCACAAGGAACCATGAAGTAGGCTGTTTATTTGTGGAACTCCCAGTCCTGGTTTTTTAGAACTCCTTCCTTTGCTGACCTAAAGATAGCCTGCAAAAAAAGGCTCTTAAAAATACATGCTTTATTGATTTTGGAATGTTCTGGTAAATGCTAATCTGACTCATGTCTTTTACTTAGGGGTGGCTTTGGCTCAAGCCCCGAAGTGATTTTAGCCAAGAGGAAATAGAAAATCTAATAAATAATGTAGAGTTTACATATCCAGACACAAAATAATGATTATCGTTGCTAATAATATGACTACGGATGCCACACCCACCTCGTCATTTAGGTAAATTCCTAACAGATAGATCCAAGTGAAATTTGATGTAAGTATAAGCTTCTTTGGACTTACTATTTTTGCCTTTTATTACAGGTGCGTTTTCCTTAGTATTTTTGATTAGTTTCATTTGTACTTTGATTTGTTTTGGTAAAAACTCGGTGACTCTTTAGTGACTTAGGAAACAGTTTAATAACTGTGCACATCCATGTTTCAGGTTCATAAACACAAGTGATTATTCTGAGAATATCCTTGGAAGCTACATCTTTTGTTTGTTCTAAGATGACAAAGCTGTGTTGGCTTTGGTTGTACATATAACACATGCTCATTGTAAAAGTGTCACAACAGTCGAGAAAATTAAAAAGACTGCATTGTAGTAAGAAAAACTTCTGTGCAGGATCCATATGATATGTGTATTCCTGCCTTATTGTATATGGACGTCAATGAAAATGCACCAGTAACTCACCAGTGAAGAGCCAGCCTTCACAAATACAGCTCTATGGAATTTTGTCTGAACATAAAAGCACTCGCTACATAATAATCATTAATTTAGCATTTAGTTAACAAAACCCTTTATATCTGTCTGTTTGCTTATGTATCTTTGTGTTTGGGGGCATTGAAAGGTTTTTGAGGATGATCTGATGTCCCAGCTTTAAAACAAGTAAATGAAGACAGCTCCGTTCTTTCCTCCTCCGGTTGGGAGAAGTTTTAATTAGCTACTCATGTTAATTGCTTAGCCCATTATCTCTCCTATGGTGGTAGGCTTTCATAAAATGTAGCTGAAGTCTCCATCACCTTCACCACCATCGTCGTCTTCTTCATTATTACCACCGTCACTGCCACAACCAACACGATCACCGCCATCGCCATCACTGTCATAAGTCTTACTATTTTACCTTCTGCAGGCAGAGACATTCAAAGCCATTTCATATTATTCTATGAACATAGGGATTATCTGAAAACCATTGTGGTTCCTCTGCTTAAACGTTTGTTGTTCTATCTTGGAGAACTTCATTATTCATTGAAGAGCCATACCAATTATTATTATAGCAGGATGGTAAAACACACTATAAAAATAAAAGCCTTAAGAAATTTTGCTCACAGAATTACCAAGATATTGATAACATGTGTCCACTACTTGCTGGTGGAATAGATAAAAATGGGAAGAACTGCGTAGGGATGTGAATGGCATCGTCGTAATACTTGGTTCAGGGATGCTAAGGGGAGCCATGTGGCCATTTCTGTCTACATTCTTTCAGTGCACCTCTTTCTACCCTCTTCCCATAATAAATTATTGGTCACTGGCCGTACACTTAATCTCTAAATTGCAGAACTTTCTCTTATGTAACATTATTTTTTACTTGTCTTATTCCTAATTCTTCATCTTAAACATAAAGAAATAAAGAGCACCAGGAGACAGTTAACTTTGTCATCTCTTGCCTCCCAGGATTAAAAATAGCTGTTGCTGCAGTGTTTGGAATAGAAAAGCTTAAAAGAACCTTATATACAGAAGTGGTTCGTACAGCCTTCTCTGCTGAATTCATGCCAGGAGATATTTTTATCCTGTTAGGAAGTAACTAAAAGCATTATTCAAGTCCGCCAGCCTCTGTAATGCATATCTCACAAATGCTTGTGATTGTGTGAGAAAGTTCTGTACTCCTCCTGGTGGCAAAAGAGGAAAACTAACAATAGAGTTCCTTGTAGGAGAGTGTTGATAGGTTATGAGATACCTAAATGTTGCCTTACGCTCGTAGCCAGTTTCTTGTGAAATTTTTGTCTCACCCCCTCAGGTTGTGTTTGCTCTTCGGACAACAAGTGATTTTTATTTTCTAAGGTCATTGGGATGAAAGAGATTTGACAAACGGGCATAACATTTTGCTTTAGAGACAACTTGAGAAACACAAGTATGTCTTAAGTCGAGATGATTTCAGGGTCACAATAGTATGTTCAGCATATTAGTCACGGCACTCACTAGATTTTAAGCCTCGTGACTATAGAAATAGATGTTGGGCTTATTTTGTTGTTATTGCCTCTGAACACTGATTTCTCTAACCCAGTAGACAGATGTTTACCCTTCCGTGATAAACAGAGTTTGGAGGATGTTGGCTCATACAAAGACTGTCTTTTTAAAAAGCGTGCTCACTACCCCTTATCGAACCCAGCTTGGGAGCCAGGCCCCATGCTACACGATCACGTACATCCTGGTTCAATCAGTCCTTACAACAGCTCTGTGGGGGAAGGGCAGCTCCACTCTTGATTTAACAATTTGGTCACTGCCCCCCTGAATCACATGGGTAGTAAAATGGTTCAGCCAGCTTCAGATTTTGTTTAATTGAAGTATGGTTGATTTATACTGTTGTGTTCATTTCTGCTGTACAGCAAAGTGATTCAGTTATACATATATATGCTCTTTTTCATATTCTGTTCCATTACGGTTTATCACAGGATACTGAATATAGTTCCGCGTGCTCTGCAGTAGGACCTTGTTTATCCGTTCCATATATAATAGTTTACATCTGCTAACCCCAAACTCCCAATCCATCCCTCCCCCACCCCCAACTCAGATCTTTTTTTATGCAGGACGCATCCTCTAAGCCATTGGTTCTCAATGGTGGTTCTCAATGGAGACAGTTTGGCCCCCTGAGGCCATTTGGCAGTGTCTGGAGACAATTTTGGTTGTCACACCTGGGGAGGAGCTACTGGCATCTGGTGGATAGAGACCAGGGGTGCTACTAAGCATCTTACAATGCGCACAGCGGCCTGGCAACACAGAGTTATCTGGCTCCAGGATCACGGGCCCCATCCCAGAACTAGTGAACAGGAAACTCTGGAGGCAGGGCCCAGGAATATGTGTTTTAACAAGCCTTCTAGGTCCTTCTTGCACACTCAAGTGGGACAAGCTGTGCTCTAAAACACCAGGCCATTCTGTGTCCCGTTGAGCTGGACACAATGGTGTGGTTTCCTCATCACTTTCCAGTGTTCCATTGTTAAATAGAAGTTTCTCTTCAGGCATCCAGGAGGGGAAAGCCTGGCATTTACTAGGAACAAGCGTGACTCATGGGGAAATCAGCAGTTACAAACCCAGGAACCATGCCCAGCTGAAAGTCTAGGGGGCTCTTTTTTTCCTGTTTTCTCAGCCTAAGGAGGGAAGTCTTGGAGACTCAGTCCAGGTTAAAAAAAAAATGTCAACCTAGGCACTGGTTTGGTTTGGGGTTCGACTATCTAAAATTAGACTTACCGTTGAATTTAGTAAAACCCTTCTGAAGAGGATAAGAGCCACAAAGTGTTAAACTGCAAATCACTTTGAGTTTCTGATTTACTGACAGCCCCTAAACAGATCTTCCACTCTTGTGTGTGCGTTTTTTGAATCATGAATTGTTTTTCGGAGAGCCAGTGGAATAATTATTTTGATCTGGGTGTCTCTTCAAAAAATTGCTCATTACTTGGTATTTTATGTGATTTTTGTTGAGAATACATCACAGGCAAGAAAGTATTGTAAAAAATAAAAATGTCAGAGAAAACGTACACGTTCAGGAAGTTTGTGCTGCAGTGCCACACCATTCTCTGCCTCATTCCTTAAACAACACTGCTGTAACCCAAAAAATAGCATTTATTTAAAATTTGAAAAAAACAATACCCCTTAATTGAGTCATTATATTGATTGGCTCCTTTGACTTCAGAAGGTTAAAATTTTTGTAAAATCTAGAGAAGATTTTCTAACTTGTCTATTTTTTTCTTCGCCATCTATATTATGGTTAGAAAAAAAATGAGTATTCTCCTGAAGTATTCTGTAAAGGTTGGCTGCATTGAAATCATCCAGGGTGGTAGACGAATTCCCTGATCCTCTTCTCCTGGGATCTAGATCGAGTATCTGGGATGCTCAGAAACCGCATATTTTTTTTAACATCTTTATTGGAGTATAACTGCTTTACACTGTTAGGTTAGTTTCTGCTGCATAACAAAGTGAATAGCTATACGTATACATATATCCCCATATCTCTTCCCTCTTGTGTCTCCCTCCCACCCTCCCTATCCCACCTTTCTAGGTGGTCACAAAGCAACGAGCTGGTCTCCCTGTGCTATGCGGAAACCACATATTTTAAAATTTTTTTATTGGAGTATAGTTGATTTTCAATGTTGTCTTAGTTTCAGCTGTACAGCAAAATGAATCAGTTATACATATACATATATCCACTCTTTGTTAGATTCTTTTCCCTTATAGGCCGTTATAGAGTATTGGGTGAAACCGTATTTCTTAAAACAGCTAAGTTTAGGAACTAGCACCAGAGCATGAGTCTTCAGCATCAGTGACTTCCTCATGTGAAGGAATCAACCTGCTGCATCTTAGTTATGGTTATATTATTTTGGTGGCAGAATATTTATTGTAAATATTTTATCCTGTTGTTAAGTGGTCAAAAGTATAAATCATTGAACCCGCAGGCTAACATATATGTAGAAGTTCAGTAAGGATTTATCCTTATTGAATAAAGGATTTAACAAGTGAATAAAGGATAAAACAATTAATTCGCTAAGTCATTTGCATCATCTCTGTGCAAGGTCACTGTGACTTCGCTAAGTGGGGAAAAAAAAAAAGTCCAAACCATGTCGCAGCCTGAGGATTTGGGGATAGCAGCATCACTGATGAATGTAATCTAGAATGATCGTTGATCAGGCACTGCTAAGGAAGGCTGGGAAATAGATGCAAAAGTTTTCCAGATAAATGAAGTTTTACCCTGTACGTATTGACTTCCGTTTTCCTCAAAATTATTAGCGTAGAAACCTAAAAGTGTGTGAAGTGTCGTTTTGAGAAGTAGCGCCGCGCACCTACCCTACAGCCAGAGCTGGGCAGAGCCATGACTAAGCCACCCACGGCCGGCCTTTGAGAGGCCCGTGTTCGGGACATGAGAGTGCTGCGTGAGCCGCTCGTCACAGAGTAGCAGACTGAGGGGTAGAGTTTGCTCTGCCGTTCGGAACACGGAGGCCTCTGAAGATGTGTCTCTATTCCCTATGCATCTGCTTCTCCACTGCGGCTGTTACTGAGCAAATTCTGCTGTAATTGGGAGGTCTTCAGGGTGTCTCGAGGTGTGTAGGAATGTCTGCAGAGTCCCAAATGGCTCTGGACAGTCCAGCTACTCTAACTGGGTTTCCTCTTTGCCCTCATCCCTTGCTGTCCTCCAGCCCATCTCACAGACTCCTCTGCTTCGCTCTGAGGGCAGAGTTTAAGGCTGCCACAGGAAACCAGAGAACCGTGCTCATTAAGTAACCTTAGTTAGAAACACGCTATGAAGCTCATCACCTCTGGCCAGAGGGAGTCTCAGAGCTTCCCTATCTTGAGAGGAAAGTTCATTGGAAAGCTTTGGGTTTACTTCTGGAGTTGACATTCTCTTCCGGCTAGTTCAAGCTCCTACATGACAGACAAGCAAATAAGTGGAGACATTTCAGTCATAGTTATTTCAAGCTCCCGAAGGAATAAATATTGCTATTTGTTGTTAAAGGATTTTATTTGTTAAGGCTCATGGCACATATTTTTATTTCTGGTGAGAATTCACAGAATTGTATGCTCTTCAAGAACCTAATTTGTTTGCAGATTCCTCCTTGTCATTTTGGAAGAATTCTTGTAGACTCCAGAGTCTGGGATACTTCATCTTTTCCTGTGCCAAACTTAGGAGTGACTAAGAGACAATGCTGGGGAACCCAAGTGACAGAGTAAGAAAAACAAGGAATATTCTTAAGAGCTCTTGTCTGTTTAGGTCATCGCTCCAGTGTAAAAACGGTGCATTGGGTCAGGGGTATCACGGCAATGAAACAGGACTTCCCCACGAGCTTTTCAGTATCTTATGCGTTCAAAGGCTCTACAACACATAACATGGAACTTACCGTGAACCCTGGGTCAGAGGCCACTTGTACTCAGGTGGGACATGTTTTAAGACAGTTAATCCGTGGAAAATTTATGAGAAAGATAGATGGATGTTTTGTTGTTTTACTAGAAGGAGTCACTCACTTTTTTTCAAGGACACATTTTCCCCTCAATCCTCAAGTAAGTCACTAGAGATCAGCAGCTCATCCGTGTAGGGTTTGGAAGGCAGGAAAAAGGAATGCTAAAATGTTCTTCATGCTTATCGATCTATAGTAAAGGTACAGTGTCTCTGAATATTATAATTTAAGGCCAAAGGGCAGTGAATGATCTAGAACCAATGATTAGCAGCAAGATTTTACTTTTGTACAGGGCTGTAGAGTTTATAGACTCTATTACGTAACAGTCATATTAACTATTCCTGCCTTGTGGGGTGAGGAGACCAAGCAAGCATTATTAGCGTCTGTTTATAGAAGAGAGGGATTCAAGGATTTACCAAGACCACACCATCTAGTAAGTGACAAAGCTGAGGTAAGAAGGAAGGCCTTTGAGTCCTTTCTGTGCTCACTTTCAGGAAATTAAAAACAAAAGGCACGCTTCAACATACTTTTAATTCTCTGATCACCTCTTTGTGTCTTTTTTTTTTAAGATTTCTGATATTTGTAATACTTATTTCCTTCTTTGCACTCGTCAGTGAAGACGGTCGTAATGTGATTTTAGCGCTGGGGGTTGGAGCCTCATTAAGCAAGGATCAAGGTTGAAAGCAAGGCAGGGAGTGGGAGAAGAGAATGTGAATTGGGGATTCACAGTCAGCAAAGTAGCAGTGTTGCATCTCTCTGTGCCTTTGTGCCTTCCTTCCATCTGTTCTGGCTTTTAAAGACCCTTGGGATTAGATTAGGGCCACCTGGATAATCCAGGGTAATGTCTCCATCTCAAGGTCCGTACACTTAATCACACCTGCGAAGTCCCTTCTCCCAGGTTCCAGGGGTTACTGTGGGGAGCTCTTTGGAGGGCTGTTACTGTGCCTACTACATCATATTAGTCAACAGATGAGTTTCTGGTACTGCTGTCCCACCACCCTCCACCAGGTTTGTGAGTATGTGCGCATGACCATCTCTTTATTTTCTTCCTTCTGTATTTATATATATTTTTTTGTTCTCTCTTTTCATGATGTATCACTATTTATCCCTTTTTTATGTTCTCTTTTCCCTTTGCTGTGTATTTTTTTTTCCTTTATTATTACAATTCTTTTCCCCTTCTCTTTAACATTTTGTTTGTATTCCTTATCCATTTGGCTATTTTGAACTTGTTTTATCTTCCTGTTCTTTTCTCTGTAATTTAATTTTCTTATCACTTTCCTTTAAGCCCTTTTGGTCTCTATTTTTGTACATCATTGACCCAATCTTTTTCTGTCCTTCTTCAACTTCCCCTCCTAACCCTTGCTCTCACCCAGAATTCTTATCTCCATGCACACACATTGTTTCACTTTTGTGGCTCCTTCAGCCCTGACTGTGCAGTTTATACTTAGCAGACAGGATAGGTGGGGAAGCAGACATAGCAGGGAGAAGCCATTGGTGCTGAGAATTACAGCCTAGGCTTGTATAGGTCTGCCTTAGAAGGCCCCAATTTCTGCGTCCAAACGTGACCCTCTGGAGCTCCTGCTAAAATCTCTTAGGGAGACCTTGACAGACAAAAAGTACATGGTTATTGATTATACATATGTAAATATATCCACGTGTTCAATACGAAGGGTCAGAACAGAAATTTGGAGTGATCTGAATTATTTCGTATGGATTAAATTATTTTTGGTGTAGATTTTACTATTTTTACAACAACAGTGACAAGCTTTTAAAATATAAACAGTCTACATCATTGTTTTCTCAATTTATGTTTGTTTATTTTGTATAATTCTAGTAAAGTGAGCATTCGATCAGCTGCAGAATTTTCATGTATGGGTATTGTCGATAATAATGTTACTGATAATGAAATGGCATTATACATGTATAACTGAGGTTCTTAGTCTTCTTAGACCACAGACCTAATCCATACAGAATAACATCTAAGTTATAGATGTTCTCTCCATAGAAATGCTCATGCACAAAATTCTATATCCATTTTCAGGAGATTCCATTCATAAATTCATTCTACAAGTATTTACTGAGCATATACAAAATGAACAAAACAGAAGTACTGTTGTAGACATGATGGATACATCAGTGAATAAAATAGTTCAATACGTCCTTTTTAGAGATTACACAGAACAGGGAGATTGACAACAAATCAATAAACGTGTAATGTGCCAGATGGTAATAAGTAAGAGGACAGAATGATGGAGCGGAGTTGGTAGGATGGTAAGGGAAGCTTTCTCAGAAGGTGATATTTCCTCAGAGATATGACATAATGGAGGAGCTGATATTTAAAGGATGAGTCAACCGCTGTAACATCTGGCTATCACTTAGATTCCTGTGTGGCAAGTCAGTTTAGACAGTTAGACAAAGCCCTTTTTGTCTGTTAACGTGAAGAGCAGGTTTTAATTTAATTTCTTACACATAGCCATGAGTAACTAGAAATTAGCACATTCGGGGAAGACATACTCTTTCTAAGTTATTTGGTTTTCCAATTTGACTAAGCAGACATATGATTAGCCATTGAAACCGTAGCTCCAAAGATGGTATTAGATTGCCCACTTCTGGGGAATTGACAGAAGAAATCATTGCAGATAAATTTTGAAAAGGAAATTTTAGAAGTCTGACACCTTACATTTTTTACAGCATCTAGATATACGGCATTGTCCGGTAGCAATGTTTGTGATGCTGGAAGTGTTTTATGTTTTCGCTGTCCTGGTGAATAATCTTCCTTAGAGGTTTTCCTTTATAGCCACCAAGCCCCTATTGTTTGAAACACCCCAAGGGCCGGAAAGACCGAATCTCTACCCTAGAGACAGGCTTTCTTAAGATCTACACGGTGGCTCCCAAGATACTGGCCAAGTAAGCTGCAGTCCTCCTGGGTCCAGTTTTGGATTTTACAGCTGCTCTGTCTTGGGCTCACTCCATGCCTGGTACCACGGAGGGGGTGACTCTGTGAAGAAGGGCTTCTCTTGAAACCCCGGTCCTTTGCTTCAGCAGGCCAGGCCGTAGAGATGTCTCCTCAGGCTCGTGTTTGTTTGTATCTTTGGATAATTTCCATGGGTTATTGGCCTTGATTCTGGTACTTTACCTGCTGAAAGGCAGGTAAGTGCTTGGTCTCGATTAATAACAAGAAATTGCTTGGTCATTGGAATATTAATCAGAAGGGCAGATGCTGCTATTTCTGTCGAATGCTGGTCAACTTAATCCTGGTTGCCTTTCCTAGAGGAAAGACAAGTTTGGTGACAAACACTGTGTTTTATTTGTCATCATTCAGAGTCCCACTGCAAAGGAAATAAATCACAAATCAAATTTACCTCACCAACATCCTCAAGGTATGCCCTTCAGAATGTCACTTTTTTTTTTGGTAGGTAGCTTTTCATCGTAAAGGCACAATTCCTTTATGTTATTTATATGCTTGAAATATAGACTTTCTGTTTTCCAAATCCAGAGACAAGGATTTAATTTTCAAAATTAAAGTTCTCTGGTCAAGTGCTAACCCTTGTGTTTTAGAAATCTGGGTAAACGTTGCTACCATTTTCTTTTCTTTCTCGCTTTATTCTTTCCTTTTCTTTCTTTTTTTTCAACACTGTCTTCATTATAAACTCAAGAGAGGGCTACTGATGTGGGGTTTTTTCCCCCCAAAGTGGAGAAAACATGATCTCTTGTTTTGCATTTTACTTTTTATTTTACTTATCAAGCAGGAATTTGTTGGGCTGGTTTCTCACCTACTAACATTCTAGTATCCTGGGATTGAGGATTGGCTACCACAGCTCTTTAAGAGGTCAATACTGATGGGCAGAGATTTAGCATTCTTATTATAAAAAATAAATGGAAGTAAAAAAATTAGAAAACATTCATATAAAAATTCAGACCATTAGAACCGTTAGTTTCACGTTTAGGAATTTGTATGAATAGTTTTTTTCAGTATCTCCTCATGGTGAGCATTTCTTGAGTAATTTTTTTGCACCTGACAAGGAAGAAGGGAATAAAGCAACATGAGCTGTCTTGGCTTTTGAATTTCCAAAGTCTTTCCTTAGCTTTTCAATACAATTAGAATTGTAAATCATTGCTCTAATTAAGTTCTTAATAATTTCCTAACTATTATTTAAGATGCACATGAAACGAGGTATATGAGATTAATACTCTAAACATGGAGATTTTAAAAAATAAAATTCTTTATCACTACCCCCTTATATAGTTATATGTAGTGTATAGTTAATCACTGATTCATTAATCAGAAAGTATTCGTAGTAAGAAAAATAATGTCTAGTTGTACATATTGGAAAGAGGTAGTAAAAGTGGTAATAAATATAGATATGAAAATACTTTCTGATTTATGTACTTCATTTACCTAGAAAAATATACTTTTGTTGAATTTCCCATCCGATTTTAATGACGCGTCTAGATATTGTGAAAATAAAGCTGTAGCAGATCCTTGAGAGCCTTTGGAGGGAGAGAGAAGGGACATTTCAAAAGTAGCTTGGACTTAAGTTGCAGTTACTTATGGCAGATGGTCTTGTTTCCCTTTTTGTTTTATCAGATGTTAAGTATTCATGTCTTAAAATTAAAAGCAGGACACAAAGATAACTCTTTTCTCCATTTAAATACAATTTTTCCTTATTGGCTTTAGGTCCTCAAGTAATTATACGTTTGCATTGTTTAAAAATATATATTGAGGGGCTTCCCTGGTGGCGCAGTGGTTGAGAGTCCGCCTGCCAGTGCAGGGGACACGGGTTCGTGCCCCGGTCCGGGAGGATCCCACGTGCCACGGAGCGGCTGGGCCCGTGAGCCATGGCCGCTGAGCCTGCGCGTCCGGAGCCTGTGCTCCGCAACGGGAGAGGCCACAGCAGTGAGAGGCCCGCGTACCGCAAAAAAAAAAAAAAAAAAAAAAAAAAAAAAAAAAATATATATATATATATATATATATATATATATATATATATATAACGAGGTACATTAAATCTAAATCAAGATGATACAGGGGCATTTCCTATGTTACAGAGGAGTCTTTTGGATGAATTCGTCGATTCCAAATTATTATGTAGATACTTAGGATATGAGCATAACCTCAAGTCCTAGTATTTACTTTATGATATATATACTTGCAGAAATCAAAGATATTGAATATCTATGTTACTACCTGTCTTTTCCCACTTGAATTCCAATATGTAAAACTAGGCATTGTCTTTCTCATAAATAATATTTGATTCATTTGTTAGTGATTAGCTATATACCAAAGGGATATCGGTAGAGAAAATTTTAGCAAAAACTTCTTTGTACTAGCTTCTAATGCCTCTATTAAGGATTATAATTATTTTAAATTATTAAAGTCGTTTATGAATTCTTCAAATTAAATCAATTATTTGTCAGGGCAAGTTTAATTTTTTTTTTGTAAAGTACATAATATTTTAATTAGTTAGGGCCAGATAGTAAATATTTTAAGTTTTTCTGGGCTTATGGTCTCTGTTACAACTCTGCCATTTTAGCACAAAAACAGCCCTAGAAAATACGTAAATGAATGTGTATGTCTGGTTCCAATAAAACTTTACTTACAATAACAAGCAATGGGCTGGATTTGGTTGATGGGTCATGGTTTGCCAGCTGCTAGTTTAGAGGATAAACAGCCGTGTGCCTGTAGAACTAATTTGTTGAGAGGAGCACTTGAGTGAACACATAAAGTTTGATGCTGCCCATGTCCTTGCTGCCCATTCTTTAGGAAACAGCCATCCCTCCAATAAGATAATGGAAATGTGCTGGAGATTTCTCTCTGTCTACATGGAGACCTTCTTAAGGAATTTTTGAGATTTATGCACCAAATAAGATCTGTCAGTGCCAAGTATAACCCTGGTGGAAAAAATATGTTAACTCTACTTATCTTAATAAATATGTCCCCTTTGTCAGTCATTCTGATAGTTGGGTCAATCTTTATTATGAGCATATTTTCTCTTGTAGATTTCCTTTGGAAATGAATACACCTGTCCTCAAGGTGCCAAGGTGCTCCTCTATCTCAGGATGGAGCACGATTAGCCTGTAGATAGTGATGGGCCTCAGGAAACATGCCCAGGTAGTTCTGTGAGCGCTCAGTGGGAGAGCCCTTTTCTTTTGTTCTTCATGACATAGGTACTGTGCTCGTCAGGTGTTAAATAAGTCAATGAATGAATCGATAGAAAAGTATAGTCTCCAGTGAGCTTTGAATTGCAGGAGGTAAAAATACAGCACATTGTGACTTCAAACTCAACATCCAGTTTTACGATGACCAGACAGTCAGAGATAAATTTTCTAGTGAGAGAATTATCCAAGTTTCTGATCTCACTTTTCCCCTTCCATTGTTGACTTTACCCAAAGAGAGAACATTGGTCCTACATTAGGACTGACATCAGAGGAAAGGGAGATGTTTATAGCTGGAGACGACCTTAAAGATGAGGAAGGGGATGATGATTTTGATGTGACGACAACAATGATTGTGACCCCCATCGATTTAAACAGCAACTTATTGTTTACGAAATGCTATTTCAATCCTATCACTTTGTGATAGTTAAAACAAAGGTTCCGGTTCTGTGACTTTCGAAAGGCTAAAGGAAAGAAAGTGAAGCTGAAATACTTGGAATGTTGCCTCCTGATACACAATTAGGAAAAAGAGGAGACAAAGTTTAAACCAAGACCTAGTTTGAAGAGTGTTTGTTCAACCTCCCTATTTTTCTAATATTCACTGTTTCTTCTGCTGGTAATACTGGGTTTTAGAATAGTATTACAGTCGGATTGCTCATGGCTGCCACTGTTGACACATGCAAACTAGGGGAATCTACCCAGTGCCAACTGAACACCCACGAACTGGAGTTTATCACCAATTTTCAGCTAAATGTTTTTGCTCCTGCTTTCCTGTGGATCTGTCCAAACTCTGATTGCAGCTCCTGCGTGTACTGACAACTTGATAATTTAGCATACCCAAAGGTCCATTTTTAAGGAACCATTCACAGTATGACTGTACTCATTACCCTCTGATGTTTATCTTAACGAGTACCTTGTATTGTTAAGCTGTGAATAAAATGGAGGAAATGGCAGGGAAGTGCTGGATACAGTGGAAGGGGGAAGAAGGCAGACCTCACTGATGATTATGATGACAACAGTTTCAACTACGGTCATTTTGTAGCATTGACAATGGGTGAGGACAGGATTGTTTTACATTTATTATCTCATTTCACCCTCACACCATTCCCCTGAGATAGATATTATCCTTTCTATCTTACATATAAGAAAATTGAGGCTTAGAGAGATCAAGATCACACAGGTAGTAAGTGACAGAGGCAGGATTTGACTTCAGTGCTGTGGCGTCCAAAGTGTATGCTCATAAGCACTGAGTGACACTGTATCATAATGGCTGGTCTCTACGTTGTGGTTAATTAGGAATACTTGCAGACCCTCGCCACTCAATGTGTGGCCAATCAAACCAACAGTATCAGTATCACCTGGGAGCCAGTTAAAAATGCAAAATTTCTGTTCCCATCCCAGACTTGCTGAATAGAATCCAAATTTTCAGAACAGCCCCAGGGGATTCGTTGCACTTTAAAATTTGAAAAGTGCTGGCTTAGACTTTTCCTAGACAATCGCTACTGAACAGTCTGAAGACACATAGAAACACTGTATCATCAGGAAGGGGACCGAGAAAGAAAACAAACAGAAACAACTGCAATGTACGCGAAAGGTTTCACCTGCTCCTGAAATCCACATGTAGAATAGTACAGAGTGGCTCAGGGGAGCCCAGGGGAATAGTGGATACAGTTTCATTCAAACCAGGACCCTTAGGAAAGGGAAAGGGTCACTAGCAATAATGACCCTGGGATATTGAACATAAACTGGAACAGCCCTAAGCAAACTGGGACATATGGTCACCTCAGTTATAGCACCCAAGTCTTTATGGTAAGAATCCATGAAAATATTAGGATTCTCTATTCTGTAAAAAAGTGAAAGTAGAGAGATGGGAAGTTTCAAGGCTACAGATTTTAAAAGGGTGACAATTACTTGTTTAGTAAATTATTTTATTCCACAAATACTTATTAAACCCTTTCCTCCTTTGTCATTTTTTTTTTAAACGTAGTCAATGTTATTCTCCTTCAACTACAAAACAGAGCCTTCGGTTGTACAAACATCACTAGTCACAGTCTCGCCAGGAGGTCCCGGCTGGGGAGGGGGCCGTTAGCGACCAGAACTCCTGAGGGGACCTCTTGAAAATGCTAATGGCCGGTTAAAGGACTCGAGGCAAGGGTGGTGCTCGAGGTGGCAGGGCTCCCACCCCAAGTCGGGGGAGGCAGCCCGACCCTCTAGGAGGGCCCGGGCGGGGCCCAGGCCCCTGCGCCCCGGCCGCCCGGCGCGGCGGCTGCTGCGCAGGGCCAGCTCCTCGGGGCCCACGGCGCCCGGACAAGGCCTGCCCGGAAGCGCCATGGCCACCTCTCCATGCTCCTCTGGCAGACCAGGGCTCGGAGATGGCTCCAAGGACCTCGGCTCCTCAGCTAAATCTGGGGACAAGCGTCCCGGGGAGGTGCGGGGCTGGAGGCCGCGGTCCTCCAAGGGGCTGGGTGACGGGGTGGGCGCGGGCGAGGGCGCCGCGGCCAGGCGCTCCAGGGGCCCCGCTGGCTTCGGCCCTCCTGAGACTCGCCGAGGACCATGTGCGCGCGGAGGGCGTCCCGCTCCGTAGACTCCATCCCGGCCGCCGTCCACGGCGCGCGCCGCTCGGGCGCGGGCAGCTCGGGCTCTGCACGCGCGGCCGCTCCCAGTGGCGCCGCTCGGCCCTGGCGGTCTCCGTGCGGCGGCGGGGACGCGGGGCTAAGCCCGGCGGCGGGGCCCGGCCGGGCCCGGGCGGCTCCTCCTCGGGCTCCTGTCAGGTACTTTTATAGCCTATGGGGCTCCGGAGGTGGACATGCTACCATAGTACTTAACAGAATAGGTAATACTGTACCCTTTCAGCTTGACGACAGCAGTATCAGGAAACGTGATGTTAGAGTAAGAGCTAACCTTATGGGAGTCATAAATTGAAAGCGTCTTTGTTCTTTTTCAATCCTGTATCTTAAGAAGTGATATAGTCTAACATTTTTTAACTTAGGAATTTTAAAACAATTTTAAACAAATTAATGGAAGGTGAGTCCAAATGTGATCATTAAGGCAAGTCCGGAAGTTAGTGTTGGAGGAGGGGTAGGAATGCTGTTTTAGATGGTAAGAAAATAAACTTGCCCTCTCTAACGTCTCACCTGGATCTTCTGGCACATATGGCACCGTGGGCCAAATGGGCCATGCTGACAATTTGTACACATGTAAGCTTTGGAATTCATTATCTTTTGTGGGTTTCAGAATGGAGTATTTATCCTAAGAGTTTGTCTACCCTGCGCTGTACCTCATAAATGAAAAGTACAACGTGTGCATCTTTCATGCTGAAAAATAAACAGCAACGTCATCTTTTGTAAACAGTAATGTAATGTGCTTAGTGAGATTTACAGATGCATCCGTTTAGATAAACCATAAGAATCCTTTTTTTTCTTCTCCAGAAGCACCACTCTTTTTCTACTTATTTTTTTTGAAGTCTAGCTAATTTACAGTGTCATGTTAGTTTCAAGTGTACAGCAAAGTGATTGAGATCTATCTGTCTATCTATATAGCTCCTTTTTCAGACTTTTCCATTATAGGTTATTGCAGGTTATTGAGTATAGTTCCCTGTGCTATACAGGAATCCTTATTAATAATCAGTCCTCATGCAAGACCCATGGACATGTATATACTACATAGGAAATTTGTTTTATGACCACCATGCTTTTCCAGCATCTAGAACTAATTCCAGCACATAGTAGGAAGTCAGTTAAAATGTGCGGGATGAGTGAATGAATCAAATGGCATTTCAGAGATGCTGAAAGAGGAAAGCACTATTCATCGTTCGTATTTTAGTTTTTTTCTCAGAGTGCAGAATTGCTCCAAGGCAGCTCGCGTAGATAGTCCCAGATCAGTACGGGAAGCCAGGAAGGAGAGGGCAAAGATTGACCTTTTGGCTTTGCCAACTGTCTCTTCTATTCTTGTTTTGTTTCCTTCATTTGGAGAAGCAGATGTGCCTGCCTGATAGGATGGAAGCCTGAAAGCTTCAAGATCTGGAGGTAACAACATCCTGGTCTCTCAAACTTCCTGGGTGAATCATTGGCCAGCCACAACTATAAGATTTATCACTTCCAGAAACCCAGCCCCATCCGTGCTCTTATGAAATGGGCTTATGATCCAGAACAAGTAACAATAATTGGCAAATTATAGACAGCCGTACTGTTTATACATAATACTTCATAAGCTTAAAACAAGCTAATTTAAAGCTTGAAATATTCCTTTGTTACAGATAGTTCCATTTGAAAGTACTGGGTCAACTTGTCCTGTGGTAAAAGACCTATCACAAGTGAGATTCGAATAAGCAGCACAGGCCCCATTTCAGAGGTAAAGATATATGTCTTCCTATCCAAATCCCATGCAATCATGCTTCCTCAGGGTCCACTCCAAATAGTGTCATCTCACCCTCCTCTAGCTTCAGCTTCTCCTCTACACACTTAATTATCTACTCATATCAAAACCTTTCCTTGATGAAACCTCTCCTGAAAGCCACCTCTTCTGTTTTTTATAGCTAAACCTTGCATAAAGGCAGTTTACACTCAAAGCTACTTCACATACTCATCTCTATTCACTCCTCAACCCTCTGCTAGCTGGCTTTCACCCCATCACTCTCTTGAATCTCCTTTTTCCAAGGTTACAGACGACCTCATTACCAACTCAGGAAGATGAGTCCTTATTGCATTTAAGCTCTGTGGCTCTGTTTGAATCCAGCTCCGTTTTCTCCCTGACAACCTCTTTTCCTCCGTTTTCCGCAACTCCTTTATTTCTCCTCCTACCTCCCGAGGCAGTACATCTTGATCTCCTTTGCAGGCATCTTCTCCTTCATCTGTGCTTAAACACCTTTCCATCTCAGCCCTCTTCACTTATCGCTGTACACACATTCCCTTCACCCTGTTTTTTTTTTAAATTAAATTTTATTGGGGTATAGTTGATTTAAAGTGTTGTGTTACTTTCAGGTGTACAGCAAAGTGAACCAGTTATACATATAGTTATACCCACTCTTTTTTAGATTCTATTCCCATATAGGTCATTACAGAGCACTGAGTAGAGTTCCCTGTGCTGTACAGTACACGCTGTTGTTAATTCCATGGATTCTGCTACCATTTACATTGTTTCAGGATCTCTTCTGGTGCAGAGAACAGAGGCATGCTTGGTTAGTTCAGATAGCAAAAATTCATTGTAAAGTTACAAGAGAAGGAATGTAAGAGGAGAAAAACATCTTAGCCCTTGGGAGAACTGGAACACCACCCCAGGCAGGACACAGAAGGAACTCATCACTGCAAAATTTGAGTCTTTAGTGATGGTGGACGTTTACCAGGCTGTAGACTCAACTTCACCCACTCACTCACTATTTCCGTCTCTCTCTTTCTCTCCCTCCCTTCGTCCCTCCCTCCCTCAATCCCCTCTCTCTTTTTTTTAATCCATTTCTTCTCTCTAGTTTCTAATATCTTGACTCTTCTTCTCTTTCCCTCATGGTTTCTGCTCATTTGGGTCATCTGCTGCCTCCTGCTTTTTGCGCTTTGACTACTCATAGATCCTTGGTATGTACACTTCATTCTATAAATGAAAACATTGCTGTAATTTTTATATTTACCTCCTGGCTGCTTTCAGTGCTCCTGGAACTAGGTGGAATATATATGTATGTACATGTGTATGAGTCAATGAAAGACGGAGGGAAAGAAGGGAGGAATGCAACTTTGAACCAGATCCACTCATTTTATCTTTGTGTCCTCAGTGGCTGCCATGATATACAGTAGTTGCCAGTTATTGAGCACCTACCGTATATCTGACATTATGTCATTTATGTATATGTCTGACCTTCACGTGCTCCTAAAAGAGTTGGTATTTTCTCCTTTATAAAAAACGTATAAGGAAACTGGGACTCTCAGAGACTAAATCACTGGCTCTGGATCACCGTGCCAGGAATGGTGAAGCCAAGATTTCAAAACTGTTATGTTTTTTAGGAAATACTTCAATACCTGAGTAAATGAATGCAATATGGTTTCATTTTTAAATAAAATGCATTCATTTTTAAATAAAACTAGCAGTAACCAAGGTGTATTTTGAAAGTGGTGATTGAAACAGTCACCGTTACTTTGGCCTTTTATTTTATATTGGTTGGTCTTTTATATGTCTAGAATTTTTAGCTTGTAAAAATATAGACCAAGAGGGAGAAATAACTATCTTCAAATTTAGGAAGCCTATTGGACAGGTTGTATGAATTAGAAGGGATTCAGCTGCAAGTAACAGAACGCTCCCTCTCCAACAGAATGAAACAGCAATGAAATTGCAATCTAACATGATCAGAAATCCAGAGTGGCGTGGGATCCTTGTATAGAGTATTAGAGTGGCAGGTCTTTCTCCCTGCAGGCTCTGTCCTGCTTTGTGTGTTAGCTTTACTCTTAGGCTAGCAGCAAGATTGCGGCATCAGTTCCTAACATCATATCTAGATACAACAGTGACCGCAGGAAGAAGTACAGGCCCCCTCTTCCTTGTCTCCTTCTTAGCAGGAGACTTTCCTAGAAGCTTCTGCATATCTCATTGGCTGAAATTGGGTCACAGGCTGTGGCAATGACTGCCGGTTGCTGCCCTTTCTCTCTGCCTACCTTTCACTGCCTCCCATACAGCTAATTGTGACCATGTGACTAAGTCCCCGCCAATGAGGGCTTCCTGTTGGCTGAAGTACAGATGTCCTGTCCAAAGCCCAAGCAGCCATGTGGGACCTGAGGCAGCACAGCGAAACGACAGTCAGGTAAGCTCATGGGAGCCTCGGCCCCAGGCTGCCTAACACCTGACTTCTCTTCCCCCAGAGGGAATTATACTTGCATCTTATTTAAAGCCCCTGTTATTTTTATTTCTTGCTCTTTTTCTAATTGTTATGCAATGGAACTTAATCTGATATCCGTTTCCCTTCTTAAAACAGTCCTGGCAAATGGAATAGTATAACCGCAACTGACTAAAAATATATAATGAGGATCTGTCATTGGAACCAGGGATAGGTCATCTACCCTTTGTCAAACGGGGGAGGGTCGGGAGGGTCGCACAGCCAAACAACATCAGACCATCAGACCTCTGTTAGGAAGCAGGAGGGAGGGGGAAATGACTGTTGGGTCGGCAACTAACAGAGGCCGCTAACCAAGTTAAGTAACTTTCCCAAGGTCATGGCTAGTTATTGGTAGAAGAAAAATTCCAACTCGGGTTGTCTAAAAGCAAGTTCAGTGGACTTATCTTTACCAGCTGAGTTGAGTTCACATTTTGTCACTGATATTATAAAGGAGATTCATACCTATCTGGAATTTGTATGTCATTGATATTATAAAGGAAATTCATACAACCTCTATTACTTTATTAATTCCCTCTTACTAAGATACAGATGGTTAACAGTTACCTCTGCATTGGTGAGAATTATATACATGTATGTAAATGTTACATGCACGTGGAAAAATGGCAGGCAGAGCAGACCACCTCAGAGTTCTGTACTTGGCCGAGCAGTAATGTGAGAAAAATTTGCCTTGCTAACGTTGTTTGACTGAGGTAAATATTGAAATAGCACGTATTCCAAGCACGGGAACTGGGCGGAGTGATGTTCGGGGTGAACTACATCTTTATTGGAGTTTAATTGCTTTACAATGGTGTGTTAGTTTCTGCTTTATAACAAAGTGAATCAGTTATACATATGTTCCTATATCTCCTCCCTCTTGCGTCTCCCTCCGTCCCACCCTCCCTATCCCACCCCTCTAGGTGGTCACAAAGCACGGAGCTGATCTCCCTGTGCTATGTGGCTGCTTCCCACTAACTATCTACCTTACGTTTGGTAGTGCACACATGTCCATGCCTCTCTCTTGCTTTGTCACAGCTTACCCTTCCCCCTCCCCGTATCCTCAAGTCCATTCTCTAGTAGGTCTGTGTCTTTATTCCCGTCTTACCCCTAGGTTCTTCATGACCGTTTTTTTTCTTAGATTCCATATATATGTGTTCTTCCATATGGTATTTGTTTTTCTCTTTCTGACTTACTTCACTCTGTATGACAGACTCTAGGTCCATCCACCTCACTACCAATAACTCAATTTCGTTTCTTTCTATGGCTGAGTAATATACCATTGTATATATGTGCCACATCTTCTTTATCCATTCATCCGATGATGGACACTTAGGTTGCTTCCATCTCCGGGCTATTGTAAATAGAGCTGCAGTGAACATTTTGGTACATGACTCTTTTTGAATTATGGTTTTCTCAGGGTATATGCCCAGTAGTGGGATTGTTTTGAGTGGTGGAAGGAAGGCAACCCTAATGTGTGTTTGTGGGCTTTTTAAAGTTTGGAGCCAGTTTGAAAAATAACCCACATTGCACCATGCATGTGGCTTTCCTTGTCAACACCCTCCTGCTGCTGACCCTAGAAGTTTCACTTCCCTTAACATACTTAACAGCCATGTGGGGATAAGGCGTAGCACTTGGGTTGTAAGGGCGATAGCCTCGTTAGCAATTTGGGGAACTCAGCCGCCATCTCAAAACATCAAAGCCAGGAGGAATGACACTGCTCGAAAATCTTGCACCTCAACTTTATTTTATATGGTTTTTTCCTCTTGCTTTAAGAGGGCCTTTAAAGTGAAGTATCAGAGGCAATGTATTTGTATATTTCTCTTGGTCAACTAAAAAGGTGGAAAAAACATTTTGTGTTTGTGGATGGTATTTGTATAAGATTCAAAGGCAAATTTTATCTGTGTGACTGATTGATAAACTGCTAATGCTCTTCGATCCCATTTTACAAAATGGATTTTACAAAATGATTTCACTGATGTTGAAGGAGGCAGGAGAAAGAGGGCAAATCTGAAGTCTGTAATATCCTTGGAGAGCATCTTCTTAGGAGACAGGGGAAGGAATATTTTTTTAAAGTGTGAAGCAATACAGTGCACAGTTGCAGTGTTGAATACTGCTTATGCTAAGGTGGTTAGGAATTTTGAATGCACTGAAATTTGGTGACAGGAGGTTTGGTACTGATACACATTTTGAACAAGCCTTTTATTAATAAAGGTTAAATGAGATTTGGAGGTTATATTGACAGTACTTATGAGCAAGACCGTTTGGTTACCTTTAACCTTCCTTTAAGAGACATTTACAGAATTAATTTGTTAATTATAAAAAGTCCCTCTTACTTTCCAATTGTTTCTTCTTCTTTTATTCTGAGTGATTATGTGTTCCTGAATATTTTAAAGCAAGGTTGCATATAAAAAGTTTTTTCTCACGTCACTAATTCAGATTGGTCCATTTGTATTATTAATCAATGGAGAATTTACCCATTCTGTTATATACAGAATTTTTCTAAATTAAGATGAATTTATTTTTAGGAAGGTAAATACCTAGGATTTAATTTTGACTTTCTGCAGGACTTTGCATTAAACTGTTGCTAGACATGAATGAGTGACCTTTATGATGATAAAATAGAATGAAATATCCAAAACTGATTTTTCTCTTATAAAAAGGCAATAGAGTTACTAAATTGTAGGAGAATTTACAGAAGAATTGACATCATTCATGGCTATCTGAGGAAAACAATTAAGATATAGTTAAGAAGAGAGTTATCATATGACCTAGGAATTCCACTCCTGGATGTCTTCCTAAGAGAAATAAAAACCTATGTCTGTACAGAAACACGTATATGAATGTTCATAGCAGCATTATTTATAATAGCCAAAAAGAGGAAAGGATCCAGATGTCCATCAACTGGTGAATGGATAAGCGAATGTGATATATGCACATAATAGAATATTATTCAGCCACAAAAAGGAATGATAAGTGCTACAACATGGATGAAACTTGAAAACATTATGCTAAGCATAGAATGCAGACACAAAAGCCCCGCACTGTATGACTGCATTTATATGAAGTACCTAGAATAGGCAAGTCCATAGAGAAAGCAAGCAAATCCGTGGTTGCCAGGGACTGGGGGAGATCGGAATGGGGAGCAAGTGTTATTGGGTGTGGGTTTCTTTTCGGGGTGATGAAAATATTCTAAAATTGATTGTGGTGATGGTTGCACAAGTCTACAAATATACTAAAACCCATTAGATTGCACACTTTGGTGAATTTTATGGTATGTGAATTAGCTCACTTTTTAATTATTATTTATTTATTTATTTTTGCGGTACGCGGGCCTCTCACTGCTGTGGCCTCTCCCGTTGCGGAGCACGGGCCCCGGACGCGCAGGCTCAGCGGCCATGGCTCACGGGCCCAGCCGCTCCGCGGCATGTGGGATCCTCCCGGACCGGGGCACGAACCCGTGTCCCCTGCATCGGCAGGCGGACTCTCAACCACTGCGCCACCAGGGAAGCCCTATCTCAATTTTTTAAAAAGTCATAGTAAAGACCCAAGTTTGAGAAAAAGCAGACCTGGTTGGCATTTCTAGCTCCTCTGTCCACATAGCAGATATTTATTGAGAAAATCACTGTGTCCCTAGGTCACTGCTGGTCATGACTTGTGGGATGCCCAGTGTAATCCCTGGGCTTTAAGTGACTTCTTAGCACAGTGGAGAGATGCTGTGTGTCATTCAGGCAGTCCTGTGCAGCTAGCCAGAGAGACCCCATATCTGAAAATGCTACAACTTTGGGAGAAGAAAGGAGAAAAAATACTACAGCTATTTGAACGCAATGGATAGAATTAGAAGTCTGATAAACTAACCAAAAGACACATCAGATTTGGAAACCATAAAGACATGAGCCAAATCGTGAGAGTGTAGGGTGCAGATTTCTTTAACTCTATCCCTCATCTAACTTGAAAAGAGAATTTCCCACCGACTGAATGGGAGAAAAGCCAGGAATCCTGTGAATCAGAGCCCCTTGGATTTCATCCATCCCCAGTGCTCTGGGAGTGATTACGTCCAATGATGAACTAATGTCTGTAAAGAATGATGCATTGTGGATGTATCTGTCATTTTGACTTTAATTATAAAAGGTTACTAAAAGAAAATGACTTCCCAATTCAGTGCAGTTTGGGGGTGGGTCATAAGCACACCACCATTGCAGTTAAAATCCACAGTGAAATACTCAGAGACGGCAGGAGGGAAAGTGGTGGCGTTCTCAGTTGAACTATCATCTACTGGCAGGTAATATAGCTGTGATGAAATTCCCCAGCAAAAAAAGGTGAAAACAAATTCATTAGAGGCACAGTCTCAGTACTAAGGGCATTACCAACATAGCAACGAAGATGCACTGCGGAGAGTTGAAGATATACTCCCTCTAGCAAATATGCCCTGCAGTAATGTTTTAAACTTGCAACGCTGTAGCCTCATTTTCCTCATTTCTGGGTCAAGGCAACGTGAATATTTTATGTTATTTAATTATGTGATAAATTCTCAATTTGTTTTGGTATAATTTAACTATCTAGTGATTAGATGGATGTAAATCTTCTAGAAAGTTTTATTAGATATTAAAATGTGTACATATTAAAATATATATGCTATATATCTTAGAATATTATATCAAATAATTATATTAAATCATTACAGTATTGAAGCACAGTCTAACAAAATTCATTAATGTCCCACCAGACATAGAAAAGTATAACAATGTTTTTCAAAAGACAAAAAAAATCAGCAGTGATGAAAGTATTTAAGAAAAAAACCCCGTATTGACACTGTGTTACTTTGCCACAAAACAGCCAAAACCATTTTTATCATTCTGACGTCAGAATACTTCCAATCAGGTTAGAGTCATGTACCCTAGTGAGAGCAGTCAAGCAAACAGCTGCTTTGCCAAACTAGAGTTTCCACTGTTAGCTAATTATTCCTCATTCTTTAACCTGAATCCCTTGGAGGAAAAGTGGAAAGTTAACCGAGTAGCAAGTGGTTGGTGAGCACCTGCCATGTACCTAGTACCGAAAGTGTTGTGGGGAACGTGGAGAAACATAAGGGGTCATTCCATTCTTCAGAGGGCATGGATTAGCCCCTAGGGTACTGGCAGAACTGCCTTCCACTCAGTTGTCTCCAGCAAAGGACCAGCCTTAAACAAAATTCTGAAGTTTACTCAGGCCTTTATTAATTACCATGAATCCATTTATCATGGAGACTACACCACCCTGCTACACACCTCAGCCACGCAAAGCCATCAATAAACGTCTCTCTCATTTCTAAGCCTCCCCTTATCCCTTAATGAACCCCTGCTTCTTCTTCATATATTTCACTGAAACGATGTAGGAGAATTGAATCACAGCGGTGGGACCTCAAAGGTCCTGTATTTGGCCTCTCACCCAAAGCAGGAGTCCTTTTTCTCCGTATTGGGAATGGATGACCAAATGGTTATCTGCACGAACCTCTGAGTGTGACTGAGTCCTCTTCCCCCTAAGTCACTTATCCTTGGGTAAATGTTTTCTTTAGAAAGAGTCTCCTTGGGAAAGGCCCAGGCCTACTCCCTGGAATTCCCATTCAGTCATTTCAAATCTGCTCTGTTGAAAGATAGGCCAGATCTACTACCGAATCCACCTGGTGGCCGCTCAGATATTTTATGTCAGCATTTCTCATACCCCACAGTCTCTGCCGCTCCAGACTAAACAGCCTCGATTCCTCTTGTGGACTTCAAAGGTTTATTAAATGATGATATATCCAGCACCTTCCCTTCCCCATCCACACTGCCCCCTTCAGGGCTTGCTGGATGGGTCAGTATCTTTCAAAGGTGTGGCCTCCAGAACAGAGTTTGATACTCCAGGGGTGCTTTGACCTGGGTGGAGTCCCCTGCATTATCATTTTTATCAAGTTGGATTCTAAAGTTCTCTTCATGCTGCCCAAGTTTCCATTACCTCGTTTAGCACTTTTGTCAGACTTCATTTGAGCTTAGTGGACTGTCTAAGAGCTCTACCTCTTCCTCAGATTGCTTCTCTATCTCACATTAATTTTGTTACAATTTAAAAGCAAACCTCTCTAATTTTTTGAATCTTTTGATTTTAGTCTCATTCTAAACTTTTGATCTAATTAAATTATTATATGTAAGTTTAAACTATATTTTAAAACTCTAATTCTCTCTCCTATTGTCTGCTCTTCCTAGCTTAGTGTCACCTACAAATTTGATAAGCATGACTTATACCTTTATGTAAGTTTATGATGAAGATGTTGAGACAGGTGGGACCAAGTGCCTGCCATTGTAGCTTTGCCCTCTTTGTGAATTAGTACCTGATAGTCATAGTTCTTAAGTCTATGTGAATGTATAACCATTTCTGCTACATTTTGTATCTGGTAAGTTTCCAGAAAAATTTGTCCATTACTTCACTGAAATTGGTCATTTACCTAAACCTTTTGGGGTCAGGCTCCATGGTAATGGGAGAAAAGTGTGTTGATGGTCTGTGGGGCAAACATATTGAGGCTGATACACTATTGGGGCCTCCGTCTATATAAAAGGACTATATATTACTGTGTTTACCTTTGCGTTTACTGTACCATAGAGCACATTCCTTTCTTAACTAAAATTCTGTAATTAATAGTCATCATTTCACAAGAAACGATGATGATGGTGGTGGTGGTGGAGGTCCTGATGATAGTGATGGTGGTGGTGGTGGTGATAATGATGGTGATGATGGTTATAATGATAGTGATGATGATGATGATGATGATGATGATGATGGTGATGGTGGAGGTAGATGCCAGGCTCTATCTTAAACACTTTACAGTTATTATCTTATTTAATCATCACAACAATCTTGTGGGCTAGGTGTTGTAAACTGACCCTAACCAGCATGGCCATTCGCCACTATTAGATTCTCTTTGGTAGATAACGGAAACCACTAAAGAAGTGTGAGATGGTAAAGGTTACCTGCCGCTCCAGCATCACCACTATCAGCTTTTATGAGAGACCAAATTCTCCCATATATATAGCCATGTATTAGCCAGTCGGCACCACAGATACGACCTGTTTTGTTACCTTGACAACAATAATAAAAATGGTAGGTGCTCTGTCCTTTCAGGTATTCTGAGCATCTCTTTGCATGAGAAGTTTACCTGATGCAGCCACAAAAGACGATTGTCTCATTAGAAATCCTAGACCCTTCATTGGAGAGGGTGCGCCACCTTATGGGCACACCCTCCTCGATGATGAGGTCAAGGAGGGTGACCAGAAAGTGCTGAAAGGAAGTGGAACAATTTGGGAAGAGGGGCTGGAGATGTGGGGTGAGGGGGCCACTTGCCACATATTCAAACTCATCCTACACTGGGTATGATCAACTATCAAGAAATAGGTGTGGCCCTTGGGACAGCTTAGCCCAGGTTGACACATCTGCCATCCTTTTTCTTTTTTTTTTTTTAAGTATAGTGTAAGCATTACTGTTGCATGAGACAGATTGCTTCTGGTCAAACGAGGACACCCCAGCAAATACATCAACACTAAAGACTTCTAAGCACTGGTCAAGATGGGTAAATTCCCTGAAAAGAAGGAGTTTAGTTCTCAGAGTGACTTGAAATTAGAACTTTTTTCCCCATTGTTTTTATTTTAAAATACTTTTGCCTGGGAGAAAGCACTGTGTGGAATTAATACCTTCTTCTGTCTCCACTACACCGTGCAGGTTAACCTAACTTGGATGGGGAAATTCTTTCTTGACGTCTTTCCAAGTGCCTTAAGAGAACGCCTTTTTGGGGGGGGGGGGGGGCTTACCTCTGTGTATTGATCAGACTGAATAGCCCAAGGAGCTGTGGCGACCCTGGAGGGCATATTTTTGTTGAAATCTGTGCAGTGGTGCAAAGGATCGTGCTTTTCACAACCGAAGCAGATGTGCATACTTGTAACTTACCTTCAGTTTGGAAACATGTTAGTTAGTGAGGCAGTAATTTCTATCAATAATTAGCTACCCACAGGTGGATGTGGAACTGAGTATGCTTGAACTCATTAATACACTTTGAAGGCATTTTCAAGTGGGTTAAGATCCACACTATATGAAAAAAAATAGTCTGTATACATATACACAGTATATATACATCAATCTGGGTAAACGGAGTATGTATACGTAGTATAAAGTATACATGTGTATTTTTTTAATGAACTTATTTATTTATTTATTTTTGGCTGCGTTAGGTCTTTGTTGCTGTGCATGGGCTTTCTCTAGTTGTGGCGCACGGGCTTAGTTGCTCTGCGGCATGTGGGATCTTCCCGGACCAGGGATCGAACCTGTGTCCCCTGCGTTGGCAGGCGGATTCTTAACCACTGCACCACCAGGGAAGTCCCTACATATGGATTGATATATTGATATTTTATATGCCAACTTGAAATGTTATATGCCAATTCTCAGGCATTTCTTTTAAGAAATAAACCTAAATCTGCTCTTACTTCGTTTCAGATTCTCCATGGGTGCTAGAATGTTTTATCCTTTGGATGGTTAAGTAAGAAAGCTATAACACCAAAGCTGAAGTGTCATTTATGGCTCTCCACTGGAGAATTAAGGGAGCTTATTCAGGTGTGCTGAAATCTCTCTTCTGGTCACCTCCCTGGAAGACAAGTCGCTATAGTGAGCTTGGTCCTTGTCTGCCCTTGCCCTTTAATTAACGACTCTGATCAAGTGACTTAAGAAGATATCAGATTTGGAAGACCCTCTGCTCTTTCATATACTACTCTGGTCTCCAGTGGTTCCTGTGCTGTCTTTAAGTAAATAATAGAGGCCTTGGCTTCCTTTGCTCCGTAAACTGAGGGTATACAGGATGTACCTGCTTCAGCGTAACCATTGCTTCATTTGGACTGGTTAAGCGTGTGTGTTTTTAAGGCACGTAGGCTGTGAATATCCTTCGTTTCCTAGCAGATTACAATCAGCTAGTGTAATCATCCAACGTCTCATCTGTTGTCTTGTTAGCTCTGTGTGTGTGGGGGGGGGACTCTTTGAAATTGTAATTCATCAACTTGTACCAAATTCTCTTTGCCATTGGTGAGAGCAGTATCCTTTGCACGAGTAAGTTTCACTCATTTAAGAGGACTGCTATGCAATAGTGCGTTTCTCAGTTGATTTGAGCATGATGTTACTTAGGTCCCAGGTCTAATCTTGATTACGATTCTTTCACTTTCTGTCCCGTGGCTGAGCATCTCCATATGTTGACTGTTTGTCCCCCAGTTATCTTTTGGGCTTGGGAGAGCCAGTTGAGAATATGGATGAACAAGTACAAATCAATCCCCAGAGCAAAAGAACAACATTTAGAGTACAGAGCTCAAGCCTTGATTATGGTTCATCTTTTCCCCAAGAAAAGACAAAGACATTTCTGTATAGATGAAAACATATTTGTATGGCGGAGTGTGTGTACGTGTGCATGTATGTAATGTGTCTATATGGACGTATATGTGTGTGTGCATGTATGTAATGTGTCTATATGGACGTGTGTGTGTGTGTGTGTGTGTGTGTGTGTGTGTGTGTGTGTGTCAGGGAAGGGGTAGATCTGTTGTCATATGAATGATGACGCAAAAATACCCATTCGTTACCATGGAGCAGGTCATGTGCTGAGTGTTTGACCTGCCGCATGTTTATTTGTGCAAGGGTTTACTATAATGATCACCCAGGCATTTCCAGAAGGAGAAGATGAGGAGTGATTTGTCAATGCCTAAGGGTCTCCCAACGTGTGGTCTACAACTGTGTTTGTCAGTGAGTTGTTTGGGCCTCGGCAGGAATTTTCCCACAGAAAGGATGTTCTAACTGGCAGGCTCCCAGGACCGCCTACAAATCCATTTAACCATAACGGAGCTGACGAGCACTGTCAGGGCTGGAGTTGGTTTCCAAATGGGAAGTCAGCCTAGTATTAATAGCACAGTTCCAGCTGCACTTTGGGTCCAGCGGACTTCTGATGGACCGGCCTGGGAACCGAGGCACTCTTTGTAACATTTATAGGAAATGGATTCCTTGGTGAGCATGGTGGGAAGGGAGTACTGTGGTGGCATGAGAATCACGGCTACCCATTTCCCCCTTCTTTGATCACCACCACCGTCCGTGTCCAGCAGGAAGAGACTAAGGTGAATCCTAAGGGAATTCTTCTCCCGCCTTCAAGCTGGGGAGAGCCTGCCCTGGTCCTCGTCCGCTCGCTTGGCTTTGCTGTTCCCATGTACAGGATATTTGTAAGTTGGGCGTTTCTCGGTCACCTGTATTTACTTGTGTGATACAAGTGTTTATTTTAACATAGTAGCTGTTTATCCAGGTAAAATTACATTAGAATTGAAGGTTTATTTTTGCTTTAAAAACTTTTTCTTCATTTTGACTAATTTCAGCCCTGATTATGTTCTTGTGCTTCTTTAATGGGTTAAAGGCATTATTTTTATGCAAATGGAAAGGGTGTGTATGGTTGCAGTAAAACATTCCGTTTTCTGGTTGTTATTAGGAGGAAATGAGAGAAGTGGGTGGGGCAGTGTGGCGCGCGCGCACGCGTGCGTGCGTGTGTGTGTGTGTGTGTGTGTGTGTGTGTGTGTGTGTGATTTGAATTTGACCAAAGTTATGTAATTTGAAAATGACCCAGAGGTGTGTTGTTCAAACCAATATATGCTTTAAGATATCAAAAGTTGTGTTTGTACTCAAGAGAGTTCTTTTTCACTAGTGTATTTGGAACTATTTCAGGCCATTTTTTAAAGCAGAAGTTATAGACCTAAATCTTTTAAGGTTTTTCTCCCCTGGGAGCTCTTTGAATATATAAAAAGTTTTTAAGGAGTTTTAAAGGCTAGATGGCAGCAAGTAAATTCTTTTCTGCTCATCCTGAGTAAATATCTCTGTGATGTAGGTACGTCATCAAAGTTATCTTATGAGGTGCCTGTGACCCAAAGGGAAAATAATTTGTTTAGTAACTTGATTTTCTTCCTTTTTTATGATTCACACGTTGTCAAATTCATCCTGTTTGGGGCATTGGAAATGTGGGAACTTGCAAATGAGTAACAAATTGACGGTGTAAATCAACTGAAACGTATATGAAACCCTGCCGGATTCTTCGGAGGTCTCTTGGTGTTTCTGAACCACACTTCTCTTCTCTAGAATTCTGTTTCAAGACACAGTCATAAATGCAAAAGGAAGATTTCAGCACCCAATTGCATTCATCTTTATAATTTTGGGCCCCTTCAGCCCCTCCCAAACATTGGAAAGCTATCTGGAGTTGGAATTGCTGAGACAAGGAAAACTTTTCTTCCAGAGGGTTTTTTAAGGAAAAATTATACTTTAAGGTTATGAGTATAGAATTACAACACAGACAATTCATAATACTTAATAAGCCTCTCTAGATCAATCTAGATTATCTCTAAAATGTCTGTTTCACCCAGCCCCATAATTACATACTTGGGGAAGTAAAATTGAGTGTACAGAGTTTTCAGAGTGGCAGATCTATTTGGAATCATTCTGACCCAATTGTTCATTTTGTAGGAAAGGGAACTGGAGACCAGAGGGATTTGGGGACTTGAATAAGGCTGCTGCTAGTGAGGGCAGAGCTAGGAGTGTGATGGCAAGCAACAGTGAGAGTGTCTGTCACCTATTAAAGGCCCTCTATTTCCTGGGTTTACTTACGTCTTTTCATTTCACCCTCACAACAATTTTGCAAGGCATGGATCATATTCCAGTTTTTAAAATGACAAAACTGAAACGTGGGAGGTTCTCTAACTGCGCAAAGTCAATAGGCATTAGGAGGCAGAGCAAGAATTCAAATGCACATCCCCTGATTCTGAAGGTCTGGCGTCTCCTGGCTTGAGCTGTCTTCCACTGTATGTACCAGGTTGGCTCCCAGGCCTCAGTATAGCCTAAAATCCAAGCAGCATTCCTTTGTTATACATGTTTACAGGCATAACTCATCTTATTGTGCCTCATTTTAGCACACTTCACAGATAATGCATTTTTTACAAACTGGAGTTCTGGCAGCCCTGCGTCGAGCAAGTCTATCTGCACCATTTTTCCAAAACCGTTTGCTCACTTTGCGTCTCTGTGTCACATTTCGGCAATTCTCACAATATTTCAAACGTTTTCATTATTATTATATTTGTGATGGTGGTCTGTGATCGGTGAGCTTTGATGTTACTACTATGACCTGCTGAAGGCTCAAGTGATGGTTAGCACTTTTTAGCAATATTTTAATAAAGATAGGTACATTTTTAGACATAATGCTATTGCTCACTTAATAGACTGCATTATATAGTGTCAACGTAACATTTATATGTACTGGGAAACCAAAAACTTCGTGTGACTCACTTTATTGCAATATTTGTTTCATTGCGGTGGTCCGGAACCACATCCACAATGTCTCTGAGGTATCCCTGTATAGGGGTTATGTCAAGAGCATCTTTAAGCCACCACTGGGTTACTGAATTTAATGGGTAGTAGTCTGGGGTATTGGGTCTCCTTACCTTAGTTTTTCTGACAAAAATGATTATTCCTCTCCTACTAGATTCCATAATATTCCAAAATTTGTCTTCAATTAATACCTCCTTTTCTTCTTTGGAAAATACATACTTTGAAATGTCTAAGTCCTTTATTTAGATTTCAAGAAGAGTACAGTCCTTTCTCTCATTCAGTGATTCATCTGTTTCTTCATTTATTCATTCAATAACTATTTATCGAATGTCTACTATGAGCAGACACTATTCTAGGTTTTGGAGACACTGCTCTGAGCAAAACCGATGCATCCCTGCCCTGCTGTTACTTTATCCTACTGTGTCAGGAGATAGCCAATAAATAGCAGAAGATAAAGTAAGTGAGATGGTGATAAATGTCCTAGAAACAAAAAATGAAGAAATAAATCAAGGAAAGGAGACACCCAAAAGATGGGTGGGAGTTATTCAAAAAGGACTTTGCCGCGAGGGTGTATTTGGGGAGTGTTTGTTATTGCATTATTGGTTCAGTAAAAAATGCTGGTAGGTGTCTATTTTTTCAGCAATTCCCTTTCTAAAACCATGATACTCTAAGCTCCACCTGTGGTAAAATGCTTATCCTAACTCTGTCTCCATCCTTGTGATACATCTTCCCATCTGCCTCTTGTGGAAACTATTGTTATCCCTATACTATCCCCCCCCACACACACACACAAAAAACAGGGTTAAAATGAGTTGCCCATGAATCTTAGGGGGATATGAATAGAGAACAAGACAAGCATAGTCCCTGGGCTACTCTTCCCAAACATCTAATTTATAGGGAAGGAAACCAAATCTCAAAATGCTGAAATGACCAGCCCAGAATCACATGGCGAGGTGCTCATTATTTCATTTATCCAACAAGTTATGGATGGAGTTTTTCTGGTGGGTCAGGCTACTGAGATGGATCCAGGAGAATCAGCAGTACTCACGGGACATGGTCTCTGACCTAGAGGCACATACCGGGACCTCTGTCCCCAACCCAGTGTTCATTCCTGTATACCATGATGGACAATCTTCTCTCTTTTCCAGGGTCTGCGAAGAATGGTGTTCCCATTTATATTAATATTTCCCACTCTGCATTTCTAGTGTGTTATGGGTTAAATGAGACCATATCAGCTGGCCTGGGAACCAAAACGACTATGTATGTCGTTGTTTCCGTGGGAAAATGCATTTAGACCTTAAACACCCAGCCATCTTTACAAACTTTAAGACTGGGGAGTGTCTGAGTTGGAAAATATGAGCAGAGATTGTTTAGGGTCCATCAAGGCCACCTCTGGCTGCCCAGCCTCTCAGATATTGACCATCTCCTGGGATAAACAACATCCTCTTCAGTCCTGAAGACAGCATCAAATGAGATACAATGAGTAGTAATAGCTTCCTCAAAATTGTATGGAAAAGATTTTCTTCTCTTCACTATGAAGGCAAACTGATGGTCGTAAATATTCACCTTTAGGGAAAAGCTCTTCAAATGGGAATCTGTGGTTGTGCATACCAGCCATTCTGTAGTTTGTCATGGCTCTCTAAGGCTATGGGGATCTACAAGGGGATTGTAGCTCATTTGATCTGTGTTTATTCCATTATCTACGTATGGGACTCACATTTCCATACATGGCAGTAGCTAGCGTAGTACCACAAATGTGTGTTGAATGGAAAGAAATGTTCTCTTGGCCATTGCATAGGCTAACAAGTGCAGTTTTCCCATCTTTCTTCCATAATATGAATGCCATGGGTGTTTCAGTTCCTGTTTTACATCCCTGTCATCACCTGCTTGATTAGAATGATGCTGCTGTAGATAATAATGACTTTGAATTTATATAAGCTTCCTAAGGAAACATGAACTTATATTGAACTGCAGTGTATGCTTCACTAAGGATCAAAGGAATTATGGTTATGGTTGCCTTGACAACCATCGTTCTACACTCTGTTTTATTACTTACCATTTTCCTATTTTGAGGTCATTTTGAGGATATCATTAAGGTTTCATTTTCAGTTTATGAGGCTTTTGGGAATGATACAATTTTATGTAACTACAAAAGTAGCCCCTTTTCTTAAAATTTCCCCAAACATTGGAAAGTCCAGGCATGTGAAATAAACTGAAAATAGGCTATTACTTATGTTGACACATAAATGTCATCTTTACTCTCCATTAAGGTAATTATTTTTAAAGGAATGAAAGAAATTGTTACTTTATATTTCTCTTTAGCATACAAATATGACTTTTTCGTTTCTTTCAAAAGGGAAAATTCTTGGTCAGTAAACTTCCATAAGTGTTTTTACCAAGAATGCAGTTATTAAACTGAAAATAGCTATATAAGAAAAATAAGTTACTCTGGGAAAGGGCCAGTTTGAGAGACGGTCAAACAGTGATATTTTAACAACACGTTAATAATTAATAATCAACTCATCCTCTGTTAAGATTTTTGGTAGACCACATCAGTTTTTTAAAAGAGAAAACTTGGTAATTAATACTTTAATCTTTATAATTGGTTTATTGGTATTAAAAGAAAAATATAGTGTAAATATACATTATCACACGACTACAATATAAACAATCACTGCAAAACATTTTATTTTGTCCAATAACTTATTTTTTAACCATTACAAGTAATCTTTTATTTTTTTAATTTAATTTTATTAATTTTTTTATACAGCAGGTTCTTATTAGTTATCCATTTTATACATATTAGTGTATATTTGTCAATCCCAATCGCCCAATGCATCACAGCACCACCACCCCCCTCCGCCTGTTTCCCCCCTTGGTGTCCATACGTTTGTTCTCTACATCTGTGTCTCAATTTCTGCCCTGCAAACTGGTTCATCTGTACCATTTTTCTAGGTTCCACAATACGTGTTAATATACGATATTGGTTTTTCTCTTTCTGACTTACTTCACTCTGTATGACAGTCTCTAGATTCATCCACATCTCTACAAATGACCCAATTTCGTTCCTTTTTATGGCTGAGTAATATTCCGTTGTATATATGTACCACATCTTTATCCGTTCGTCGGTTGATGGGCATTTAGTTTGCTTCCAGGACCTGACTCTTGTAAAGAGTGCTGCAGTGAACATTGGGGTGCATGTGTCTTTTTGAATTATGGTTTTCTCTGGGTATATGCCCAGTAGTGGGATTGCTGGGTCGTATGGTAGTTCTACTTTTAGTTGTTTAAGGAACCTCCATACTGTTCTCCATAGTGGCTGTATCAATTTACATTCCCACCAACAGTGCAAGAGGGTACCCTTTTCTCCACACCCTCTCCAGCATTTGTTGTCTGTAGACTTTCTGATGATGTCCATTATAACTGGTGTGAGGTGATACCTCATTGTAGTTTTGATTTGTATTTCTCTAATAATTAGTGATGTTAGGCATCTTTTCATGTGCCTCTTGGCCATCTGTATGTCT
Organism: Leucopleurus acutus; assembly: GCF_964270905.1. Lineage (NCBI taxonomy): Eukaryota > Metazoa > Chordata > Mammalia > Artiodactyla > Delphinidae > Leucopleurus > Leucopleurus acutus. The sequence goes on along the minus strand of NC_139148.1, from coordinate 8,568,292 downwards.
TCTTTGGAGAAATGTCTATTTAGGTCTTCTGCCCATTTTTGGATTGGGTTGTTTGTTTTTTTAATATTGAGCTGTTTATATATTTTGGAGATTAATCCTTTGTCTGTTGATTCTTTTGCAAATATTTTCTCCCATTCTGAGGGTTGTCTTTTCATCTTGTTTGTAGTTTCCTTTGCTTTGCAAAAGCGTTTAAGTTTCAGTAGGTCCCATTTGTTTATTTTCGATTTTATTTCCATTACTCTAGGAGGTGGATCAAAAAAATACCTTGCTGTGATTTATGTCAAAGAGTGTTCTTCCTATGTTTTCCTCTAAGAGTTTTATAGTGTCCAGTCTTACATTTAGGCCTCTAATCCATTTTGAGTTTATTTTTGTGTATGGTGTTAGGTAGTGTTCTAATTTCATTCTTTTACATGTCGCTGTCCAGTTTTCCCAGCACCACTTATTGAAGAGACTGTCTTTTCTCCATTGTATATCCTTGCCTCCTTTGTCATAGATTAGTTAACCATAGGTGCGTGGGTTTATCTCTGGGCTTTCTATCCTGTTCCATTGATCTATATCTCTGTTTTTGTGCCAGTACCGTATTGTCTTGATTACTGTAGCTTTGTAGTATAGTCTGAAGTCAGGGAGTCTGATTCCTCCAGCTCCGTTTTCTTCCCTCAAGACTGCTTTGGCTATTCGGGGTCTTTTGTGTCTCCATACGTATTTTAAGATTTTTTCTTCTAGTTCTGTAAAAAATGCCATTGGAAATTTGATAGGGATTACATTGAATCTGTAGATTGCTTTGGGTACTACAGTCATTTTCACAATATTGATTCTTCCAGCCCAAGAACATGGTATATCTCTCCATCTGTTGGTATCATCTTTAATTTCTTTCAGCAGTGTCTTATAGTTTTCTGCATACAGGTCTTTTGTCTCCCTGGGTAGGTTTATTCCTAGGTATTTTATTCTTTTTGCTGCAAGTGGTAAATGGGAGTGTTTCCTTAATTTCTCTTTCAGATTTTTCATCATTAGTATATAGGAATGCAGGAGATTTCTGTGCATTAATTTTGTGTCCTGCAACTTTACCAAATTCATTGATTAGCTCTAGTAGCTTTCTGGTGGCATCTTTAGGATTCTGTATGTATAGTATCATGTCATCTGCATACAGTGACAGTTTTACTTCTTCTTTTCCGATGTGGATTCCTTTTATTTCTTTTTCTTCTCTGATTGCCGTGGCTAGGACTTCCAAAACTATGTTGAATAATAGTGGTGAGAGTGGACATCCTTGTCTTGTTCCTGATCTTAGAGGAAATGCTTTCACTTTTTCACTGTTGAGAATGATGTTTGCTGTGGGTTTTTTGTATATGGCCTTTATTATGTTGAGGTAGGTTCCCTCTATGCCCACTTTCTGGAGAGCTTTTATCATAAATCGGTGTTGAATTTTGTCAAAAGCTTTATCTGCATCTATTGAGATGATCATATGGTTTTTATTCTTCAGTTTGTTAATATGATGTATCACATTGATTGATTTGCGTATACTGAAGAATCCTTGCATCCCTGGGATAAATCCCACTTGATCATGGTGTACGTTCCTTTTAATGTGTTGTTGGATTCTGTTTGCTAGTATTTTGTTGAGGATTTTTGCGTCTATATTCATCAGTGATATTGGTCTGTAATTTTCTTTTTTTGTAGTATCTTTGTCTGGTTTTGGTATCAGGGTGATGGTGGCCTCATAGAATGAGTTTGGGAGTGTTCCTTCCTCTGCAATTTTTTGGAAGAGTTTGAGAAGGATGGGTGTTAGCTCTTCTCTAAATGTTTGATAGAATTCACCTGTGAAGCCAATTGGTCCTGGACTTTTGTTTGTTGGAAGATTTTTAATCACAGTTTCAATTTCATTACTTGTGATTGGTCTGTTCGTATTTTCTATTTCTTCCTGGTTCAGTCTTGGAAGTTTATACCTTTCTAAGAATGTGTCCATTTCTTCCAGGTTGTCCATTTTATTGGCATAGAGTTGCTTGTGGTAGTCTCTTAGGATGCTTTGTATTTCTGTGGTGTCTGTTGTAACTTCTCCTTTTCCATTTCTAATTTTATTGATTTGAGTCCTCTCCCTCTTTTCTTGATGAATCTGGCTAATGGTTTATCAATTTTGTTTATATTCTCAAAGAACCAGCTTTTAGTTTTATTGATCTTTGCTATTGTTTTCTTTGTTTCTATTTCATTTATTTCTGCTCTGATCTTTATGATTTCTTTCCTCCTACTAACTTTGAGTTTTGTTTGTTTTTCTTTCTCTAGTTTCTTTAGGTGTAAGGTTAGATTGTGTATTTGAGATTTTTCTTGTTTCATGACGTAGGACTGTATTGCTATGAACTTCCCTGTTAGAACTGCTTTTGCTGCATCCCATAGGTTTTGGATCGTCGTGTTTTCATTGTCATTTGTCTCTAGGTATTTTCTGATTTCCTCTTTGAGTTCTTCAGTGATCTCTTGGTTATTTAGTAATGTATTGTTTAGCCTCCTTGTGTTTGTGTTATTTTACATTTTTTTCCCTGTAATGGATTTCTAATCTCATAGCATTGTGGTCAGGAAAGATGCTTGATATGATTTCAATTTTCTTAAATTCACTGAGGCTTGATTTGTGACCCAAGATGTGATCTATCCTGGAGAATGTTCTGTGCGCACTTGAGAAGAAAGTGTAATCTGCTGTTTTTGGTTGGAGTGTCCTATAAATATCAATTAAATCTATCTGGTCTATTGTGTCATTTAAAGCTTGTGTTTCTTTAATAATTTTCTGTTTGGATGATCTGTCCATTGGTGTAAGTGGGGTGTTAAAGTCCCCTACTATGGTTGTGTTACCGTCGATTTCCCCTTTTATGGCTGTTAGCATTTGCCTTATGTATTGAGGTGCTCCTATGTTGGGTGCATATATATTTGTAATTGTTATATCTTCTTCTTGGATTGATCCGTTGATCATTATGTAGTGTCCTTCTTTGTCTCTTGTAATAGTCTTTATTTTAAAGTCTATTTAGTCTGATATGAGAATTGCTACTCCAGCTTTCTTTTGGTTTCCATTTGCATGGAATATCTTTTTCCATCCCCTCACTTTCAGTCTGTATGTGTCCCTAGGTGTGAAGTAGGTCTCTTGTAGACAGCATATATATGGGTCTTGTTTTTGTATCTATTCATCGGTCTGTGTCTTTTGGTTGGAGCATTCAATCCATTCACGTTTAAGCTAATTATCGATATGTATGTTCCTGTTACCATTTTCTTAATTGTTTGGTGTTTGTTTTGGTAGGTCCTTTTCTTCCCTTGTGTTTCCCACTTAGAGAAGTTCCTTTAGCATTTGTTGTAAAGCTGGTTTGGTGGTGCTGAATTCTCTTAGCTTTTGCTTGTCTGTAAAGCTTTTGATTTCTCCATCAAATCTGAAAGAAATCCTTGCTGGGTAGAGTAATCTTGGTTGTAGGTTCTTCCATTTCATCACTTTAAATATGTCATGCCACTCCCTTCTGGCTTGCAGAGTTTCTGCTGAGAAATCAGCTGTTAACCTTATGGGAGTTCCCTTGTATGTTATTTGTCATTTTTCCCTTGCTGCTTTCAATAATTTTTCTTTGTCTTTAATTTTTGCCAGTTTGATTACTGTGTGTCTCTGCGTGTTTCTCCTTGGGTTTATCCTGTATGGGACTCTCTGCGCTTCCTGGACTTGGGTGGCTATTTCCTTTCCCATGTTAGGGAAGTTTTCAACTATAATCTCTTTGAATATTTTCTCGGGTCCTTCCTCTCTCTCTTCTCCTTCTGGGACCCCTATCATGTGAATGTTGTTGTGTTTAATGTTGTCCCAGAGGTCTCTTAGGCTGTCTTCATTTCTTTTCATTCTTTTTTCTTTATTCTGTTCCACAGCAGTGAATTCCACCATTCTGCCTTCCAGGTCACTTCTCTGTTCTTCTGCCTCAGTTATTCTGCCATTGATTCCTTCTAGTGTAGTTTTCATTTCAGTTATTGTATTGTTCATCTGTGTTTGTTTGTTCTTTAATTCTTCTAGGTCTTTGTGAAACATTTCTTGCATCGTCTCGATCTTTGCCTCCATTCTTTATCCGAGGTCCCGGATCATCTTCACTATCATTATTCTGAATTCTTTTTCTGGAAGGTTGCCTTTCTCCATTTCATTTAGTTGTTTTTCTGGGGTTTTATCTTGTTCCTTCATCTGGTACATAGTCCTCTGCCTTTTCATCTTGTCTATATTTCTGTGAATGTGGTTTTTTTCCACAGGCTGCAGGATTGTAGTTCTTCTTGCTTCTGCTCTCTGCCCTCTCCAATTACTTATTTTTATCTATAGGAAAATGTTATATGTTTACACTCTAAGACAGGAGGTATGAAAGTTTTTTGCAAAGGGTCAGATGGTAAATATGTTAGGCTTTGAGGCTACACAGGTTTTGTTGCAACTACTCAACTCTGAAATTATAACTGAAAGCATCCAGAGACTATATGTAAAGGAACAGACCAGGCTGTATCAAGTTAATACCATATTTATAGAAACAGATAGCAAACTGGATTTGGACCCGGGCTGCAGTTTGCCAAGTCCTACTCCAGGAGAAAAATTGTTTTACTTACTTATCTGATGAAGCTGACACGTGTGTACAGTAGGACTTCAAATGAATTGGTTTTTTTTTTTTTTTTTTGCTGTACGCGGGCCTCTCACTGCTGTGGCCTCTCCCGTCGCAGAGCACAGGCTCCGGACGCGCAGGCCCAGCGGCCATGGCTCACGGGCCCAGCCGCTCCGCGGCATGTGGGATCTTCCCGGACCAGGACACGAACCCGTACCCCCCGTATCGGCAGGCGGACTCTCAACCACTGCGCCACCAGGGAAGCCCGAATTGGGTTTTTTTTGTTTTTGTTTGTTTTGTTTTGTTTTGTTTTGGCCACGCCACACGGCTTGTGGGATCTTAGTTCCCTGACCAGGGATGGAACCCATGCCCTCTGCAGTGGAAGTGCGGAGTCCTAAGCACTGGACAGCCAGGGAGGTCCCATGAATTGGTTCTTTTAAAAGATGCGCCTAAAAGGCTGTCCTTTCACTGTCTTATGTAAGATGTCACAGTTGCTGCCATATTAGTTTCTAGAAATATTAGAAAGGAGTAGAGGAGGGTAGTAGCAGATATTTCATAATAGGCTGCTTAGCTTAAAGCCTGGTAGAACATTTGACAAAAGTAAACTAATAAGATTTCCTTACATGTTGGGCAAGTTCACAACTGATCTTGAATGTCAAAGGCCTGACGTCTCCTACCTACATATGCCAGCAATGTAAACTGAGCCAGGTACTGTGAGATGGAGCCCCTTTGCCTATAGCTGGTTTCACCATCCTTGTGGCGTCTTCTTGGTCCCCTTACAGCAACTAAAACATTTTTTCTCCTTTATTTTCCTTCAGAGTATTCTCTAGTGCTTTGTTCAAACTGATTTTAGCATCCTCTTTTAGTTTTAATCAAATATTTCAAACATTAAGAAAAGAACAGAAAAAATTAAACAAAAGTCTGTCACTCAGATTTAATAACTGTTAACATTTGGTATTGTTTTAGATATTTTAATCTTTCTTTTTAAAAGAAATAATACATATGGACACAGTTGACTCCTGTACCAGACTTTTAATGTGTATGATTTTTCTACATTCTCACAATTTTTAAAGAGGCAATTTATTTTCAGATGGATCTGCATTTTTCCTACTTATTAAAATCAGTTCTTGAGAGCCGAGAGGATGGAAAGATTAGTGATTTGATCTTAGATGTGCGCGTTGTCATTGGTACACAGTGTGACCAATTTGATCTGATTTGATACAGTTTTCTGTCCATCCAGGACTAAAGAACGCTACGAGTTTACTTCCAAGAGAGACTTTGCGAATTCCCCATATCTCTTCCCTACTGTAAATGAGATGTGTGTCTAAGAGACAGTGAATATAAATCATCCTAATTCATGAGCAAGGGCTGAATACAGCTTTTCATTTCCATAGCAACTTTTTCAAATGCATTATTTTTCTCTGCTGCCCTTAACACAGTTCATGCTTTGTGGAACAAGTGCTTTCACAAGCGTTCTCTCATTCAGTCTTTGGATCGTCCTATGTGGTGGTTAGAACAAATAGTATTGCAGTCATCTCCTAGGTAAGGAAATTAAGGCACAGTGATGTCAGTGCCGTGCTTCTAGGTCTCGACTGCACCTTAACACCACTGGGTGAGCTTTGAAAAAGTACCTGTGGATCCCTGAGCCTACCCACAGAGATCTGATACAAGCAGGCTGGGATGGACCAAAGGCATTAGTATTTTTATTGATTCTTCTGTGCAGCCAAGGTTGAGAATTTCTGCTGGACTAGTGGAACTGGTCCAAGTTATTTAACCCTGTGGTTCTCAAATGGGAGCTATTTATTCCCTCCCCCACCTTGGGGGGACATTTGACAATGAGACAATGTCGATTGACACAATTTGGTTGAAGATGCTACTGGCTTCTAGTGAGTAGAGAGACCAGGGGTGCTGCCAGAACATCCTACAGCCCCGCCTCCCAACATAAAACTATCCGGCCCCAAATGCCACTATGTCAGTAGTGCTGAGGTTGATAAAACCCTTCTTAACCTGTAAGTGTTAGGCTGAAGTTCCTCTGACACTCTAAGCCATTGTTCTTTCTTCGGTCCCAAGCTGCTAGGTTATTCAAATTAGTCATCCTCTTATTTTTGCTCTAATAATGCATTTTTAAAGTAGATTGCTTTTTGAAGCTAAAATGTTTACAGTGACTTTTAATTTTTTCATCAGGTAGGTGGTCTTGTGTCATAACCACAGTAGGATAGGCAGGAATCCTACTTTTCTCAGAATACCAAAAGGAACACAAAACAAGCAAATAGACAAAAAAAGACACAACATCAAAAAGAAGAAAAGGGCTATTTCTCAACTTAAGTATATATATGATCCCCCTGAAAAATATGAATTATATAAAGCAGTGGTCCTCAAAATTGAGTATGCGTTGAAATCCAATGGAGGGCTTGTTAAAACACAGCCTGCTGGGCCCCACCCCCAGAGGGTCTGATTTCGTAAGCCTGGTGTGGGGTTCAAGCACTTGCATTTCTAAATTTCTAACAAGTTTCCAGCTGAGGCAGAAGCTTCTGGCCCTGGGAACACACTGAGAATTAATGGATGTAAAGTGTGTTTCTATAATAGCTTTTCAAATGCATATTAACCTCAGGACTATCTAGTAAAGCAACAAGTTAATATTCCTAAAAATGCAAACACTATTTATCATAGTATACACATAACTTAAAAGTATAATCCATCAATAAGTACAAGGACCTTCCAGTTCTATGATTACAATCAGCACAGACCTATGGAATTAAACCTTTTGCGCCCACTTCTAAGAGAACCAGGAGCTAGCTACAGTAAGCTTGGTTCAAGAACAAGTCTAATGTTATGACTGTACAGATCTCCACCTGATCAGAAATGAAAGGATGAAAATTCCCTGAGACATTTTAAAAAGCATCTGGGCAAAGAGAAAGTTGATATTTTCTAAGGTACGTGATGCACATTCTTCAAATCATAAGTAGATGCTTAAATCAAAAATGACGAACAAAAGTTTACTAGTTTTGGACACATTAACATATGATTGTAGAAGGGTGGATGGATCTGTAAAATTTCAGTGAAATGTATTGCCTATCCATAAAATAACACGTATTAATTCCTTAGCGAACTGGAATATTGGCATAGGTGGCTAAATAATCTTAGAGTTAAATATGGAATCTGAAACCTATTTCAAGTGTTTCAGGAACAAGTCAATTATTCTTCCGGTTCATCAGCCAATGATACTTTTATTTATTTATTTATTTACTAATATCTTTATTAGAGTATAATTGCTTTACAATGGTGTGTCAGTTTCTGCTTTATAACAAAGTGAATCAGCTATACATATACATATGTCCCCATATCTCTTCCCTCTTGCGTATCCCTCCCTCCCACCCTCCCTATCCCACCCCTCTAGGTCGTCACAAAGCACCGAGCTGATCTCCCTGTGCTATGCGGCTGCTTCCCACTAGCTATCTATTTTACGTTTGGTAGTGTATGTATGTCCATGCCACTCTTTCACTTTGTCCCAGCTTACCCTTCCCCCTCCCCGTGTCCTCAAGTCCATTCTCTAGTAGGTGTGCATCTTTATTCCTGTCTTGCCCCTAGGTTCCTCATGACCTCTTTTTTTTTTCTTAGATTCCATATATATGTGTTAGCCTACGGTATTTGTTTTCCTCTTTCTGACTTCACTCTGTATGACAGTCTCTAGGTCCATCCACCTCACTACAAATAACTCAATTTTTTTACTTTTTATGGCTGAGTAATATTCCATTGTATATATGTGCCACATCTTCTTTATCCATTCATCTGTTGATGGACACTTAGGTTGCTTCCATGTCCTGGCTATTGTAAATAGAGCTGCAATGAACATTTTGGTACATGTCTCTTTTTGAAGTATGGTTTTCTCAGGGTATATGCCCAGAAGTGGGTTTGCTGGGTCATATGGTAGTTCTATTTTTAGTTTTTTAAGGAACCTCCATACTGTTCTCCATAGTGGCTGTATCAATTTACATTCCCACCAACAGTGCAAGAGGGTTCCCTTTTCTCCACACCCTCTCCAGCATTTATTGTTTGTAGATTTTTTGATGATGGCCATTCTGACTGGTGTGAGATGGTATCTCATTGTAGTTTTGATTTGCATTTCTCTAATGATTAATGATGTTGAGCATTCTTTCATGTGTTTGTTGGCCATCTGTATATCTTCTTTGGAGAAATGTCTATTTAGTTCTTCTGCCCATTTTTGGATTGGGTTGTTTGTTTTTTTGTTATTGAGCTGCATGAGCTGCTTGTGTGTTTTGGAGATTAATCCTTTGTCAGTTGCTTCATTTGCAAATATTTTCTCCCATTCTGAGGGTTGTCTTTTCGTCTTGTTTATGGTTTCCTTTGCTGTGCAAAAGCTTTAAAGTTTCATTAGGTCCCATTTGTTTATTTTTGTTTTTATTTCCATTTCTCTAGGAGGTGGGTCAAGAAGGATCTTGCTGTGATTTATGTCATAGAATGTTCTGCCTGTGTTTTCCTCTAAGAGTTTGATGGTATCTGGCCTTACATTTAGGTCTTTAATCCATTTTGAGTTTATTTTTGTGTATGGTGTTAGGGAGTGTTCTAATTTCATTCTTTTACATGTAGCTGTCCAGTTTTCCCAGCACCACTTATTGAAGAGGCTGTCTTTTCTCCATTGTATATCTTGCCTCCTTTATCAAAGATAAGGTGACCATATGTGCATGGGTTTATCTTTGGGCTTTCTATCCTGTTCCATTGATCGCTATTTCTGTTTTTTTGCCAGTACCATACTGCCTTGATTACTGTAGCTTTGTAGTATAGTCTAAAGTCAGGGAGCCTGATTCCTCCAGCTCCGTTTTTCTTTCTCAAGATTACTTTGGCTATTCAGGGCCTTTTGTGTCTCCATACAAATTGTGAATTTTTTTGTTCTAGTTCTGTGAAAAATGCCAGTGGTAGTTTGATAGGGATTGCATTGAATCTGTAGGTTGCTTTGGGTAGTAGAGTCATTTTCACAATGTTGATTCTTCCAATCCAAGAACATGGTATATCTCTCCATCTATTTGTATCATCTTTAATTTCTTTCATCAGTGTCTTACAATTTTCTGCATACAGGTCTTTTGTCTCCTTAGGTAGGTTTATTCCTAGATATTTTATTCTTTGTGTTGCAATGGTAAATGGGAGTGTTTTCTTAATTTCACTTTCAGATTTTTCATCATTCCTATACACTAATGATGAAAAATCTGAAAGTGAAACCAATGACACTTTAAAGAGAGCAGCAATTTAGGTGATGTGGCTTGTGATTTTCTTAAACTAGCCTTAAGTTAGATATTACAGCATATTTTGTAGGTGAAAAACCTGAACCCCAAAGTAGCAGAGGACACGTCCCTTATTTTCTACAGCAAGAGCTCATAGAAACTAGAATATGCTCTTATCTCTGCCTCTTAGTTGTTTTCTGAGTCCCTTGATAGTGAAGATTTTGTTACCTCTTTCTAGAACCTGGCACACTTCCTAGTACATACCAAGGGATAATTAGGCTTTCACTGAATTGACTTAAATAGGTTTGTGAGAAGTTCATGCATTTCTCTATTCCATGAATTTCATGTCATATATTTCAGTCCCATTTCAATTCAGGATCCTCACAAAGAAGATCCTGAAGAGGATCCAGTGTATACTGTCCAAAGCACAAACTTTTAATTATGAACTAAGGATTGAGAAAAATAGAGGGAAACTATGGGAGAATTTTCCAAGAAGTAAGCATTTCTTGTTGTACTGGTATCGATGATATATATGGCACTCAACAATGACCAGTAAAGATGTAAAAAAAAAAAAAAAAACCAATGATAAAACTTCCAAAGGATAACTAAATAACCCTGTACTGTAAAATATAATATAAAAATTAAACTTCTAAGAGAACAAATAAAATCTAAGAATTGAAAAACGTTCCCAATAGCATTGTTCTGCTGCAGTGTTTAAGAGCAAACCAAGAAGTTGCTATGGCATTGACTTATGCGTGCGTAGCAACAGAGCGAGCTCAGTGATTCAGCTTGATAAATCAAGAGGAAATTAGCTCACCATTTCCCTTTCCCTAAATCAGTCAGATAGCCAAATATTTCATGTTGAAATGGTATATCCATCAACATGTTCTAATGGATAAAAGTCTATAGCGGGGGTGGGGTGGGGGAAGGTCACAAGATGAAATTTGTATGTCATGTGCTTACTTTAGAGAATGCAACTCATGTCTAAAGAATCTATTAATATCTCTGCATCCTGCTTTCCCCCCATTGAATGGGGTTTGTCGGTGGCTTATATTGGGTGAATGTACAATGACGAGTAATAATTTGGCAAAAGACAACAACGTATCAGCCCGTATAACTTTGTTCTAATGAAAGTCGACCATGGTACATTTTGTGAAAGCAACGTTGTTGGGCTGTGAAACTAACTCCCTGTGTGCAGCAGCCCTCCAGGGAAGGGACAGATTATGCCAGCATAATATGTGAAGTTTAGTCATGATCACTTGCACAAAGCCGAGGTCAGCTGTGGGTGTGTGCACAGGAGGTACCACTGGAGCGAGCCAGTACAAACAGAGGCAGACGGCACAAAGAAATGCTGGCATCTTATCGCGTGATTAATTTTAATGTTATTTTACCACAGTGTCTTTTCTTGTATTGTTTATCCTCCACATGTTTATTTTGTTTCGGGTTTCCTTTCCTTAAGCTGGTAAATGAGAATTGGGGAAGTATGGTTTGAGTCACTACTTGACCATGAACATGGGCAGTTCATGGACCCCACAGAAGAGCCCCGAACCTGTGGAGCTTGGATTCTTAGATTGATTCTGGCTTGACTTAGGTTTCAGAAACATACAATTTGATTAATTCATTTTTAATTTATTCAGTACATACAGTCAAATTCATCTTTTGGGGGTACAGTTCTGAGTTTTGACAAACACATGAAGTTGTCTAACCACCACACAATAGGGACCCAGAGGAGTTCTGTCACCCCCCCCCCCACCCCACAGATTCCCTCATGCTGTCCCTTCGTAGTCAACCCCTCCCTGTACCCCCAGGACCTGTCATCCACAAATCTGTTGGAGCTCTTCTGTTCTGACTGTTTTTTTCTTCTCCGTTCATTCGTACAACAACCATTTACTGAGAGTCTACCATGTGCCAGGCTCTGTTTGAGGTGCTGGAAGGTGAAATGGTGCATAAGACTAACATGGAGCTTTCCATGCAGAAACAGGATAATGAACCAAAGTAAATCAGTAATTCCAAATCGTGGTGAATGCTGTGTAGAAGACAGATTCCTGTGATAACACGTATCAGAAGATGAAACCTAATTGTACGTAGAGTATTAGAGAAGGTCGCTCTGAGAAGCTGGCATTAAATCTGAGCGCTGAAGGATAAGAAGGGGCCAGCTGTGTGAAATGAGCAGGGGGTGGGGACACACGGGCCATCACTCCAGACAGAAGGAACGTGATACGCGAAACGGAGGGTCGGGAGTCGAGTGAGAGAAGGGAGCAATGGCATCAGGTGCTGTGGACGGACAGGCAGGGCCCAGCTAAGGTGCATCTCCTTCATTCCCTTGCAGCAGGACACCATCGGGATCAGTCTGTATCTCGGGATGATTTGATTGACGTTTTTAGTTCTATGTAGAAAGTTGGTTGTTGCAGAGCGAGAATGGACACGGGGCGGTTACCGGGCCATGGCAGCCATCCAGTTGACTGTTGATGGAGGGTTAGGTTTGGGCAGCAGCTGTGGAGATGAAGAAGGGTTGGATTTGAAATGTATTTTAGAGGTAGAAGAAACGGAACTAGGTGTTTGATTGGATATGGCATAAGGGGCTGGTGAAAGAAAAGGAGGAATTAAATTCAACTTCCAAGTTCTTTCTTGAGCAGCTGGGTAGATGATGCCATTTACTGACATGAAGAAAATATTGAGAGAGGAACAAGGTTGTGGGGAGAAAAATAAAAACTTCGGGTTTGGGACAGTTTGAAATAGAGAAATGCATTAGACACCCACTTGGAGATGTGAAGCCCCTAGAAGTATACACACACACACACACACACACACACACACACACACACACACACGCGCATATATTTAGAATTCAGAGAGCTTGGAGCTGGAGAGAGAAATTTGTGTCATCACTTAAATATTAATTATTTATTATATTGTTAATTTATAAGTTAAACATATTTATATATTTATTATTAATATGATTTTATATGTTAACATTAATCCATATAGCAGATATGAATTTATTCACTGATATATATTGAGGGCCCACTGTGTGTGAGAGTCAGATGAGGAAAAGGGGACATGATGGTAAAGAGGAACCTACATGACTGAGGCAGGCTGGCAGGAGAGAGAGGACTTCATGAAGCAGTCTCACATGTACGTGTAAAACTAGAGTGACAATAAGTTCCGCAGAGGAGAGGGTTCTGTGAGAGGGCATAATAGGGAGATTTGCTCAGTCTGAGTAGAGACGGGGTTCGGGAAAGGCTTCCCAGAGCACTGGAGAATGAGGAGTGGGGAGAGGGTATTGGGTAGAAGAAAGAGCGTGGATGAAAGGTCATCTGACAGAAGACCAGCGATTTAGATTTGGGTTCTCAGATGTCAGATATACTGTGATTTCAATTTAGGAATCCAAGAGTACATCCCAGGAGCACGCATTTCCACAAGCCCTTCAGGCAATCCATTTCTTCAACAAATATTCATTGAGCACCAAGGTATGCCTGGGACTCTTCCAGGTGCCGGGAATTCAGTAATTAATGTGAAAAGTTTCCTTCCTTCGTGGAGCTTGTTTCTGGTGAATCTGATCCAGGAGGTTCACAGATGCTGGGCACATCTTGAGAAGGTTGTTTGACTTAAGAGATGTTAGCCTAGAACAGAGCCGTGAGGCAGGCCATCACTTAGAGCTCAAAAGGAGGAAAAGCAGCACCAAAGAAGCTAGTGATCTAGTGGCTAGTGAAGGAGGAAGTGAGGAAAGTGGTGTACGTACGCACAAGCCGAGAGAGGGAACGGATTCAAGATGGCCGGGTCAGTGGTCCACTAATGGTGCTGAGGGGTCAAGTAGGACGAAGGCAGAACAGTCCCCCTTGAACTTTACAGCATGACATCATTGGTGATCTTGAGCAAACCAGTTTTTTTTCTGAATAGTGGGAGTAGAAAACAGACTTGAGTTGTGTTAAAGAGTAACTGGGAGGTGAAAAGTTGAAAGTGAGAGGATACTGGCAATTCAAAAGTTAAAAATTGCCGACAACTCTAGAGGAATTTGCCTTCCACTTGGGACTTCATTATTGTCCCGCAGGAAAGGGTCCTGTGGCAGTGGTGAGGTTAATCTACTTCTTTTAGCCTAATCTGTCCGTCTGAAAGGAGGAAAGTAATAATGCGTTCTAAGAGTGAGATTGTTGAGGGTGAAATGGGGTAGTATATGCACGCAATGAATCCTCATTAAAAGTAATGGCGTACTAAATATTAAGTGAAAGCAAAAATAAGATCAGAATTCTTCTTCTTATTAAGTGATTTTCAAGGGAGGAAGTGGGAGAGGTCCAACAACTTGCCCCAGTTACACAGCTAGTAAGTGGCGGCTGCTAGAATCGGAACCCATGTCTTCTGACTTGGTGCTATGGGGGCTTGCTCCACTTGGCCTTATAATTGTATTTCTCTCCAGAACTGTAATCTGCTTAAGTAGAGACTGAGTGTCTGTCGACTTTGTATCCCCACCACCACTGCATTTACCCCAGGGCCTGGCACAGGTGAAGTTCTCCACCGTGAGTGGCATCAAAGTGAAAATCCCAGACTCGGGGCTCAGCCTTCTTGGGCTGCTCTTGTTTCTGACATTCCAATTTGTATCCAGGAGAAATGCTTTTGACCTCAGACCCCCAAGCTAATTTGGTTACACATGTCAGCAGCGGAGGAAGTGGGGGAAAACAGGGGTAAGGGTGGAGAAAGCACTTGAAAGTGACAGTAGAAATGGCATAGTGTTTGCAGAAAAATAACGTGTCTGTACCTTATTGAAAAATAAGTACACTAATAAGAAAACATAAGGAAGCAAATAAAACTAATTGATTATTGTTAGGTGTCTATATCCATATCCGCCTGTCTGTCTACCTCCATTCCATCCTCGTGCAGTTTTTTCCTCCAAAAAGAAATACTGCGATCATCAGAGATTACCGGCAGGAAGATTCCCTGGAGGATCAGACATGAGGAAGCATTCTCAGGACCCATTAAAGAGCCTGGGGACAGTGCACTCTAGGAGTCCTGTGGAGGGAGAGCTCAAAAGCTGTCTGTCACCTCTTGAAAGAAAGGACTGTAAGAGGTGAAGTAGACTTACTCTGTGCTGTCTCCCTGGGATCTTACTGACTCGGAGGAATTAAGTAGAACAAGCATGTGGAGAATGTCCAGGGATCATACTTGGTTCCTTTATTTCCTGTAATGGCAAGAAATGGTTTCCTGCAGAAGCTGTGCATTCTGGGTCGTCACTAGAGTCAGGGGTGAGCGTTTCCTGGGAACTGGAGAAGGGAAGTGAAACCAGACCACCCCCAGATTCCTTCCCAAATCTCTTGAGTTGAATCATTTGAAATTACCATTTCTATACATCCAAAATAGTAAAAAAAAATTAACCATTTCATACAGTTCAACCAAAAGGTCTAATCCTGATACTACAATGCAGAGGTATGGGTGGTGGGAGACCTTGCTGATTTAAAGACTGATCACTTGGTAGAAGTCTGGGACCATATATTAAAGCCTCTCAATTTTGTGAGGCAGATGAAAGGCATTCTTCTTCCTGACTCTATCTGTATAGTATATTTGATGAGAGCGTGCCAGCATCGTCTATTTACTACCCTCCTTGCTCAGTGATTATGTGAAAAGAAAGGAAAAAGCTGGGGGTGATTGTCTAGACAGTCTTAAAATAGCTGCTCCCAGGTGCAAAGGAAGCAGTAAAATGCAGACAAAGTATGAGTGTCCTTTGCCAAAAACACAGTGTGTTTGAACTTTCATAGGTTCCCTGTAAATTCTGCAGGAGAAAATGGCCAGAAGACTAAATCCCAATAATTATGATCACTAGTTACTTTAAGAACTAGTAGAAATGGTATAGTGTTAGCAGAAAAATAACATCTGATTGAAAAATATACCACCACTTCACACAGAGGCATTCTCTGCATGCTAAATTACATAGAAAGTTTTGAGTTAATTATTTGGATAATTTTGAACTAAAATAGTCCAGGCTAAAATATTTAGCTGACTGAAACACCTGTGCAAGCTTTAATTTAAATTATACAGAAAATTGGGCTTCCCTGGTGGCGCAGTGGTTGAGAGTCCGCCTGCCGATGCAGGGGACACGGGTTCGTGCCCCGGTCCGGGAAGATCCCACATGCCGTGGAGCGGCTGGGCCCGTGAGCCATGGCCACTGAGCCTGCGCGTCCGGAACGGGAGAGGCCACAACGGTGAGAGGCCCGCGTACCGCAAAAAAAAAAAAAAAAAAAAACCAAAAAAAAACAAAACACAACTAATTTGATTTTGCATGGATTTAACCTCAATAAAAAACCAAAAAAAGCCTATATGGGCCAGGGCCAAGGCAAGGATGTGGGAATGCAGAGGAATAAGGAAGAGGGCAGAGAAGCCACTCAGGAGCATTGGCCAGTTTTGTGGGGTAATGGAGAGCAGGAAGGGGGGGTCCTGAAGATTCTAGCTTGGGTGCCGAGATGAATGGTGACACCCTTTGTCAAGTGACTTGGATGATTAAGCAAATCTGTTCTCTTCATTTTGTTGCTGCCACTCACTAGCTGTGGGTCTGTGGGCAAGTTTGTCCACCTTTCTGCCCGGACAGTGGGAAAACTGGCGTTGTTGTGATGACTGAATGAGTGAGCATATCTGGAGCCTGGCACACAGCAGGCCCTCAGTGAATATTTGTGGAATGCACGAAGGATTACACTTACTTGTTTTTCAACATTAGGCCAGCCTGTTCAGAGACACCAAAATGGTAGTTGCTATGCTCTCTGGAACTCTAAGACACATGTGTATCTTGTTAACCCTTGAGAAATTTGGTGGGTTTCCTGCGGACTTTCAGTCAGCATGGTTGAGCACTCGGGGCTTAGGAGCATGCGTAGACAGTAGCAGGCCTGCACTTCCCTGGTGGCGCAGTGGTTGAGAGTCCGCCTGCCGACGCAGGGGGCGCGGGTTCCTGCGCCGGTTCGGGAGGATCCCACGTGCCGCGGAGCGGCTGGGCCCGTGAGCTATGATGGCCGCTGCGCCTGCGCGTCCGGAGCCTGTGCTCCGCAACGGGAGAGGCCACAGCAGTGAGAGGCCCGCGAACCGCAAACAAAAGACAATAGCTGGCCTATAGTAAGTGCTAACTAATTGTTACCTTTTCTTGTTGTTGTTTTTGTTGTCATTGTGGTGGCGGTGATTATAAAACGATGGCCAGGATCTGCCTGAGAATATATTGTAACACAGACGCAGTTCTGGAACAACTTGCTGGAAAGAGATGAGATAGCAAAAAGAAATGAGCCAGTCAGACTGTTTAGTTACTAAATTGAAATGTTGAAAAAAAAATGACTACTCCAGTGTTGATCCTTAAAACCTTTACCATCACAGAGAGAACAAATGAATCACTCTTCCAGCACCAGCTCCAGGAGCTTCCCATAATGAGCTCATGACCCTGGCGTCAGCAGTGCCCAGTTTTGTCAGCCTTCGTGAAGTTCATTATTTAAAGTGAGGAATCTGTCCTTGTGTAGGTGTAATGGGGTTCGTTGAATTACAAAGATGCTAGAGCTGCCATTTAGAGGAAAAGCTCCTTTCTAACACTTGCCTGTTTTAATGAGTCCCCACCATGCCTCTATGATTATCAAATCAATTGCCTTTCACAGAATTAGCTATTTTATAGCCCTGAGAGAATTTGATTAGAACATTCAGTTACCTGGTCTGAAGAACAATCTAGCTGTGGGTTCATATTCTTTGGATTGAATGGGTTGAAAATTAAATTGACAGTAGAATTTTTGTACACAAAAGCCTCAGGTGCCTTTTGGCAACTTCAGGGCACCAAAATAACGTTAGACTTGGAGATAAGTTGCACTAAAAAGATTTTGTACTGCTGCCCACCCAATCCAGTCTATTAATGCTTTGTCCACTAAATCACTGGGTACATGGCGTGTACCGTAGCTATACTACCACACAGAATAATACTAGTCAGATGTTTGGGGCTGAATGTACAAAGTTCAGAAATGACTTTAGACACGTTATCATTCTTCCTTCAGTAAAATAAGAACATTATCACCAATCTAATACCAAACAACAGCATTCACAACACAAAAGTGATTTTCTTGTAACTTCAGGGATTCAATGTAAACTATCACTGCATGTTTGAATGGGCGCCACGTTAATGCATGCCCCCAGAAGCGAGCCACGTGCTGACTAAATCAGCAGTGCCTGTGTTCATGCTTTTGCCGTCCCTGTAAAGGGCCTTCTAACGGAGTAGATTAACCAAAGATTTGAGCTAACTTCTGTGGTCACCAAGCCTGTTGTAAATGAAGTCTGTTTGTTTTGATAAACACAGTCTGTTTTCCTTTTTAGCATAAGATATTACCCAGAAGCAGGTTGTGTTTGACTCAAAATTCCTAGGAAGCCGTGTGAAGTTAGGTTCAGTCTCAACTACTCCTGTCTTTTTTTTAAATTGAAGTATAGCTGATTTACAATGTTGTGTTAATTTCTGCTGTACAGCAAAGTGACCCAGTTGTACACATATATACATTCTTTTTCATATTCTGTTCCATTGTGGTTTATCCCAGGATATTGAGTATAGTTCCCTGTGCTGTACAGTAGGACCTGGTTGTTTATCCTATCTTTTTACCCCAGCACCTGCACTCCTGGCACCTAGTAGAGGGCTTGGTAAGTAGTCACTGTGTTTTGGTGAAGTGATGTTTCTTGCTTTTCTTTTGTATCCAAATGTCTCTAATACTCACCAATAGTGATGATACCTCTGGATTATGGTGCTTACTTGGTGTGCCCTTCCCAGAGGTGTTGACATTTCCAAAATTATTTGGTACTTTGCAAAACATCCAGCAAGATCAAGTCTCTCCAAATCTTAAAAGGGCTGAACTCAGTTTGGCTTTAGAACAAAAGAATTTGATTAAAGTAATTCATACTGAAGGGTAAATGACTGTATATTTCATCCTGAACTATTTGCAATTCAAGAGGAACTTTTTTTCCCCCAGTCTTTGCAATGGATTGTGGGAGCACGACTTTGTTTCTTAGTAGGAATGAATGCCAGATGCCCTTCCCTTACCTCAGCTTCTCATTCCTAACCCGTTCAGAATCTTGACACCTGTCTCCTGAAATGTTGATGACTTATAATCTAAAGAATATCGTAGACACCCAGGAAGAGTAAACACACAGGAAATATTTTTTTCCTTCATAGCATGAAGTTTTCTCTTTTTCTTTCCTTTGGGTGGGGTAAAACGTGAGTAATTTACACAGTACTAGTCCCTAATGTAAAATTATAAAGTAATTTATATTCAGGAACATAGGTTGTTTTGTTTTAACTTAATGTGCATTTATTGTGTAATCAATGGATTATTTGCATCATCTATTCATGACTTAATTAAGGGGTCTACCATGGCATTATTTAGTGAATTAGTTTTTAAAAAACGATTTTATTTGGAAAAGCCACTATAAGCCACTGAAGAGAAATTTTAGCCAAAGTTTAACAAGTGTTTAGTTCACGATGAGGCATTTGCAGCTGTAAGCAGTCATATTACTCTACCATCACTTAGGTCTTTGGGAAATGAAGATGTTTACTTAGGGCTGTTAAAAGTTTGATTTTAATAGTGACTCCTAAGCAATACAGAGTATCACTTATGGCTGACATCAGGGAGGGCAAAAAGACAGTTGTTCACGCTCCCTGCTTAAGCTTCAGCCGTATTAGTTTTTATGATGTGTTTTTCTTATCATGTCAAGTGATTCCTGTTTTGCAGTGAGGGCATCGCATTGACTTGGTATCAAAGCACATGCTTTCTGCTCAAATAAGATACATTCAGTTAGAGAACAGCAGTGCAAGGATTGCTCGTTTGAGGCTGCTTCTACTGTCCCTTCAGTCTTCCATTTTGTTTCCGGCTCCATAAGATGCCAACAGTAGCAAGAAAGGATAGTTAAAATTCTGCCTTCCATGGAAGAAAACAAATGTCATTGGTAATCACATGTTCTCCAAAAAGGGATTCTCATCACAGTTGAATTGGGTGCTTCTTGCTTTGTTGCACAAGTTAAACCAGAAAAGACTTTTATCTAGATCAGGGTGTCTCCGCCTCAGCACTATTAACTTTGGGACCAGATTATTTTTTTGAAGGGTTGTCCTATGCATTATGGGGTGTTTAGCAGCATCCCTGGTCTCTACCCACCAGCTGCCAGTAGTGCCCTCCCCCAGCTGTGACAACCAGAAATGCCTCCATATAGCCCCAAATTCCTATGAGCTGGAAAGGCACCCCAGTGGAGAGCTATTAATCTAGCAAGAACCACTTTTTATAAAAAAAGAAGTTTGATCTGCGATGTTTTCCTTTTTCCAATGAGATCTATTTTAGATCCTTATAGTTTCAATCTTTATAATTTCAATAATAAATGTCAAATAATTACAGAATCAAAGTTTAGGTTTGAGATGTTTGTCTGCATGGGAATGTGAATAACAGTGACAGTTTTTTCTGAACGAATAATTTATATGTACAGACTAACAAAGATATTTTTTTCTGACATGCATTTGATTATATGAAATGTCTTTTGGTGCTATGATAAGATGATTACATTTAGTGATAAATGAATCATCTTCATCAGAAAATTATAAAAAGAGATGAGAAAGAAATAAACAATTTAGAAAAATAGTAATAGCTTTCATATTTCGTCTTTTATTATTGAGGTAAGCATGTTGTCCCCACTTGACTTGTTCAATAACTATTCTTAAAATTTCCCAACATTTCTTGTCAAATTTGAATAATTCTTCTGCATTGTCAGTGAATATATCATAATTTTAATAGTTGTTGATAAGCATTTTAATCTCTGGATTTATTATCATTCGACGATATAGTCACATATTTTAAAATAAATTTAGCCAAGAAAATTTGCCTATTTTCCTTATTTGGAAAATTAATTTCTCAGAATAAAAAACTGAAAGTAGAGTCAACCACCTTTGACCTGCATATACTTTTTCTTTGTTCACTTTACTAGCAGGTTCTACCGAGACAAATTTTAAGAGCGAAATCTCACTTAAATGCTTATTGCAGTTGAATATTTCTGAAATAATCTCCCCAGGAAGGGTTTTTTTGCCAGTTGATTCCTGAGTAATTGATGCAGACTATCAATATTTATCTAAGATAAATGTGATAACTAATATAAAAATCTTTAGAATTTCAGGGTGTACCATCCTCAGTAATATTGCTCTGAGATTCTGTTCAAACAGGAGAAACAGATTGTTTTGCTTCATCTATAGTATAACATAAGCAACATCATTCCCGTGCAGTTTCCAATGATAACACAATCTGTGCTTCCATTTTGTAGAGAGCGTTATGCAAAACAGTGATACTGTTTTGGTTTAAGCCTCAAATCACAAATTCTGGATGAGAATCCTTGGAAATTTTCATAAGATCATCAGAAGTATTTTAGTGGATTTTAATAATGTTTATGCCTAAGAAGCAGTCATTGCAGCTTTGTCAATCTGTTCTGATTAAATATGAAAATTTGTATACAACATTTTGGCACAATTCACAGAATGAGTTCTGCATGAATATAAATTTTTGGACAGTTTTATAATATTTACTACAATTGATCAAACAAGTTTACGTAAACGTGTGCTATCAGTGCTTTTAACTGGGAGAATTCCCTCACCCCAACCCCAAGACATTTTTGCTAATGTCTGGAGACATTTTTGTTGTCACAATTGGGAGGGGGTGGTTTGCTCCTGGCATCTAGTGGGTGGAGACCAGGGACACTGCTAAACACCCTTCAATGCACAGGACAGCCCCCCATGACCAAGAATGACCCAGCCCCAAATGTCAAGAATACCAAGGTTGCGGAGCTCTGTACTATAGATGATTAACTAAAATATTTTCTTTATTCTCCGACAATTTCTTGAGATGTTCTTCAGACCTCAGACATTTTGCAACTCTAAAGTTGACATCAGTGTTTCAGTCTTACTCATGTATATCTCATCACAGTACAAAGAAAAGATAATCCCTTAGCTGGTCCCTGATCTCATTTTACAGAGCTGTCATTTTTTTTTTTTTTTTTTTTTGGCGGTACGCGGGCCTCTCACTGCTGCGGCCTCTCCCGTTGCGGAGCACAGGCTCCGGACGCGCAGGCTCAGCGGCCATGGCTCACGGGCCCAGCCGCTCCGCGGCATGTGGGATCTTCCCGGACCGGGGCACGAACCCGTGTCCCCTGCATCAGCAGGCGGACTCTCAACCACTGCGCCACCAGGGAAGCCCCAGAGCTGTCATTTTCAACTGCAATTCCTTCATAAAGTTTTCTCGCTAAGATACCGGCAGCTTTGATATTTATGGTCAGTTTATATTAATGATGGGAGTAAAAAGTTTTACCCTATTCCTGTGACAAATGTTCTTGAATTTCTGATGCAGACTTGTTTTGATAACTGCTTTGTGTGTTACTGTGCTTTTAAAATCTGAATTTGAACAATGTGGAACCTGCTGTAATGGCTATAGCTAAACTGTGCATCTTTCGGTGTGATGGGCAGTTGTAACTTCTTTGGGCACAATTTTGTTTTTAATAGGATTACGTTCAATTTGAAAATGAGTGTGTGTGTGTGTGTGTGTGTGTGTGTGTGTGTGATATCTGTTGAAGTTCTGGGAGCTAAAATCTGAGAACCAGCAGATTTCTAAAAATGTATTCTTTCATGCATTCATGCATTTTATTGAGAAGTTACTCATGAGTGGCATTTATCTCACTGTTCTTTATATATAATATTATATTTCTTTAGAAAAGATGTTCATTTTGGAAAATGTTCACTTATCCCATCTTTTATACTAATTTTTACTTCAAAATAACATTTTGCAACTAAATTTGTGCCTAATAGAACAAATTTTTAAACAAATTGGAGCTACAGGCCAATTGTTGCATCTGAAACTCTTACAGTCACCATTTCTCCTATTGTAATGCTTCCAGTAAATTCTCTTCACAATTTGCAATAAATTATCTTTTTGTATTGGACATGTCTTTAACACAAAAAACCCCAGCACCTAACACATATACAGCTGTAGATGTTAAAATGCAGAGTTTTGGGGCTTCCCTGGTGGCGCAGTGGTTGAGAGTCCGCCTGCCGATTCAGGGGACACGGGTTTGTGCCCCGGTCTGGGAAGATCCCATATGTTGCTGAGCGACTAGGCCCGTGAGCCATGGCCGCTGGGCCTGCGTGTCCGGAGCCTGTGCTCCGCAACAGGAGAGGCCACAGCAGTGAGAGGCCCACGTACCGCAAAAAAAAAAAAAAAAAAAAAAAATGCAGAGTTTTGTATTATTACAGCCTATGAGTTCTTTCTTTTTTGGCATAGTTTTTTTTTTAGTGGCAATTTTATTTCAGTGTTGCTGACTATATCATTTGTTCAGTGGCTATTTGCTGAAACGTTTGCAATTAGGGGCATTTTGAATGCTTAATTGGAACAAGGGGATCTTATATTTAAATTGGAATTATTCTGTAAAGTCTGAATGTGAGTGTGTACATGCACTCGCATCTATCCATCTACAGATATGTTAAGGTGGAAAGAGAGACTTTCTCTGAACTGGTCAAAACACACATTTTCCTTTTCTCCATTAGGGCACAACTTTTTTTCCCATTCTTCCATCTACCCTGTTCTCCCACCATAAAAGACATTCGGGATAGTTTGCAGGTGGCCTGTAATTTATAATCATTTCAGTAGTGAAATCCATCATTCTTGGGATTATTCCCTGTCTTGTCACACATTAACTCCTCGATCCAGACAGTCTCTGCTTTGACCTCATCTGTAAAAATTTGCCTCCTTTTTCAACGTCTGCGTTTTGCTTTCTGGAGAAATAACGTTTGTTTCTCAAAGATTTGAACAAATGGAAATCCCAGCACCAGCGCAAAGTGACTTTCTTTTTCTCAGTCCTGCAACTGTTTACCCATTAAAATTACCAATTACATTTCCTTGTGTATACGTCTTGTCTCTAATTGGTACCCACTGAGGTCTGAGACAGCACAGCCCGTATTCTTTAACTTGACCCTGAAGAGATGCAGGCCTAGCTTTTACTTAGGTTAAGGTTGGCGTCTGGGGAACTGTGTTCCCATTGCATGCAGCAAACATGAACCAACCCAACCCCTAAATCCAGCGCCGTCAAACTAACATGAGGAAGCAGGCAACAGAAGTGTCTCTGAGAAGCTTTGTTCTTCGAACTGCATCTTGAGTACGGTAACGTGGCTGACATCCAGCAAAGCCAAAATTTACTTGAAGTAATATGGTTGGTTCCGTACTGTAGACAATAATTGTAGACCTAAAAAAAAAAAAGTTAGGAGAATAACATCTGCTTTTCCGTGTGATATTTCCCCCCCAGCTGTTCAGAGAATTATAGATTGCTCCGTCGAGAGCTTGTTTACAAGAGCTTGGCCAGTTTCAAAATGAAGCTGGCTTTGAGTCGTCCCTGTTTCATCTCACTGTTTGGAAAATAAATCTGAATCGTTAAGATGTAAATACATCAAGTTAGAAGCCAAAGGCAGTGAAAACCAAGTAAAAGCAAGAAATGTACCGTGATTTAACTATTATCCTGGGGGGGAAGAAGGTACATGGTAATAATTTTTATACAATGTTTTATTAAATTAAGTGGAGAGAATTTGAGAACACCATGATATCTCTTTTGTGTAGTATGTAACAGTATGATTTATATTAACAATTGATGATAATGAAAGTTAAAGTACGTACGTGGGGATAGCCATATGTTTACTAAAATATAGATTGCTAATGAGATAGAGATAAAGATAGAGGTAGAAGTATAGGCAGCGCTTCTCAAAGTGTAGACTTCACACCACCAGCATTGCATCACCTGGGAACTTATTAGAAATGCAGATTCTTAGACTGTGTCAACGATATGCGGAATCAGAAACTGGGGATGGGATAAAGGAATCTTCGTTTTAATAAGAAGCCCTCCAGGGGATTCTGATGCACATTCAAGTCTGAGAACCACTGATAATATAGATGGATGGATATATGGGTATAGTTGCAGGTATGTATGTACATATAGGCATAGGTATAGGTATCGATACAGATATTAATACAAATATAGATATAGATATAAATACAGATTTGTGGATATATATGTAAATCTAGATATTTGGACTTGCCATCACAGGATTTTTGTAGCGGAGCACATTATTTATTTTTATTAATTAGACGATTGAGGAAAACCTGCTTTTTTCTAGGCAATGACTCTCTGACTTATAAACTGAGAAACTCTGTTTGGGATTCATTTGTTGAATGTTTCTCCATTCGGTTCATTCAGTGTTTGCCCTATCCTGTCTGTCGCAGGGGTAGTTTCCTCTGTTGCAAAGCTGGCTGCTCTTCTCTCCCCTTTGTCCTCTCTTTTTTTAAGTTGAATTTTATTTATTTTTTAAATATTTATGTATTTATTTATTTTTGGCTGCGTTGGGTCTTCGTTGCGACGAGCGGGGGCTACTCTTTGTTGCGGTGCGCAGGCTTCTCATTGCGGTGGCTTCTCTTGTGGAGCACGGGCTCTAGGTGCTCAGGCTTCAGTAGTTGTGGCACGTGGGCTCAATAGTTGTGGCTCACAGGCTTCAGAGTGCAGGCTCAGTAGTTGTGGCTCACAGGCTTAGTTGCTCTGCGGCACGTGGGATCTTCCCGGACCAGGGCTCAAACCCATGTCTCCTGCATTGGCAGGCGGATTCTTAACCACTGCGCCACCAGGCAAGTCCCCCCTTTGTCCCCTTTGAGGCTGGTTTCTGTGATTGGATGTACAAGTGAATGGTAGCAGAATTCTGAAGCCAATGATATCCTAAGCCTTGGGCCATTTTGCAGACTTTTTTTTTGTTTGTGTTTTGCCCTTACATTTTTGTTTCTGAGCCTGTGTAACTTGTTTTCAGCTAGCCATTCATATGAAGCACTGTTTACAGATGGCGATGAATTAGGAAGAACTTGAACATCTGATAAAAGGAACTTTTAAAATACATTATAGTAGATTTCAAAATAATATGATACTATTTGGGAAGAAATATCTCAATATGCAAGAAGAATATTTGGGAGAATATTCACTGAGATATAAACAGTGATTGATTCTTAGATTATTTAAATATTATTCATTTTGCTTATTTCTATATTTCTGAAGTTTTTTAGTTTTAAGCTTTCATTGCTTTTATAATAAGGAAAGATAATACAAACTAATATGTATATGAAAAATAAAAATCCTAAGAGGTAGGTTATAATTTTGTATCTTCTCCCCCTCCCCTCATACCCAGAATTTAACAGTCTGCCGGTTATGCCACCGCTATTTGTTCATCAGTTTTCAGATTAAAAAAATCCTGCTAGATGGTAAAATTAAATGACAGATCTGCCTGCAGAAATGGCACGAAGTCCGCTGTAGATGGATAATTGATTTAGTCATTGAAACCATGTAGAATGCCTATTTAGGGAGAAGGGACTATTTAAGCGTATGTAGCCATAAGAACGCGTCTCCCTTTGCTTTTTACGCAAGATGTATGGTGACTCGTCCTTCTCAGGAAGTGTTCTGAAGTGGATAATGGCTCTGTTCCTGATATTTGCAGGCACGTGGCTTAATCCTCTTTGGAAAGCCTTCCTTTGATGATAAACATAGACGTTGGTTTTAGCGTATTTCTCCTTCCCTAAAATCACTTCCTGCTTTGAAATTATACAATTCCATAACAAGTGTACACAAGCAGCAATTAACAAATGGGGAAATGAGCCATTTTATTTCTGTCCTACACATAAAGCTGAAGCCATAGAATCGTGCCCCAACGTGGGACTTGGCTCATTTCTCCAAGCTGTAGAATGCCCTGGAGTAAAGCAATGTGCTGTGAACCGTGATGGTGGACCCTGGATCCCCTTTGGTGGACCTTTGATGCCCCTGGCTGATAATAATTGCCAAACCCATTTAAACCAGCTTAAATAATTAGGAATTGTAGAGGCGTGTGTCACCAAAAATCTATAGGTATAATGGGTTTCACCCAGCCGACTCTGGTCTTTTTCCTGCAATTCTCTTGACTTTGTGTTCCCCTAAGCATCTCTAAGCTGGTCTTGAGAGAACCTGTGGCAGTTTGGGGATAAATCTGACAATATTTAGGCCAGTGGTTCCCAACTTGGGGCAATCCACTCCCAGGAGACGTCTGGCAATGTCTGGAGACATTGTTGGTTGTCACAACTGAAGAGATGCTGCTGGCATCCAGTGGGTAGAGGTCGGTGTTACTTCTCCGCAGCCTTCATACACAGAACAGTCCCCACAACAGATGACCCCAAATGTCGGTAGTGCTGAGGTTGAGAAACCCTGGCATAGAGGAAGAAAAGGTTTCCTTTTTCCTGTGTCTCTTGCTTACAGTCAAGGGAGCATTTTGCAGAAGCCTCCAGACACCTTTCCATCACGTGCCTCTGGCTGTAAGGAAGGCTGATGGCTTTCGGTCTGGGTTCCAGGATCAATCATGGGCAGGAAGGGTGATACTACCAAGATCAGCTCACTCAGCCCCAAAATGCATGGGAATGCCCACTCTGTACATTGTCCACATGAAGCATAAACACACATCATGGAATGGTACTATTTTGTTCTGAGCACGAAAGGGTAATTCAGGCAGCATTAAGGAGCCTGTGAACTGCCAAAGAATAAACCACTCTCTGTAGCAATCCAAGTCCCCACGGTGGGATTTGGGAGAGCTTTTCTGCACCTCTGTTTCCTTCTGCGTCATCTGCATTAATACCTTTCTACAGAAAGATAAGACTGGCAGTGACTCACTGACAATCCGAAGATTTTCTCAAGGAAAATTAGCTTCAGTGAGGAGAAATGAGTATTTTAGGGAGGGTTTGCAGAACCACTTTCTATGCTGAGTCATTTAGAAATTTTTATTATTAATCGAGGTGAGAGATGCTGTTAGCTTGGCCCAGAGTGGAACAGTGGAAATGATGAGAAAAGGTCAGATTCGGGCATGTTTTGAATGCAGTAACAGTAGGATTCACTAATGGATTGGCTGTGGAGTACCATATGGAGTCAGAGGTGATAGGGAGTCAAGGTTCTGGCCTGAATCACTGAAAGGATGAACTTGCCATCAACTTAGATGGGGGAAACCATAGAGGAGTGGGTTGAGAGGAAGTTGAAGAGCTCAGGGAATTCAGGCATAAAGGTCCTGGCTGGAGATATAAATTAGGGGGTGATTAGTGTATAGATGTCATTTAAAGCTTTAAGATTTGTTGAAATCACCGATAGAGTAATTGCAGATGAAAAATAAAGGAGATCCAAAGACAGAACTATGGGAAATTCCAACAGTACGTTACGTTCAGGGAGGCGAGGAGGAAATAGGAGGCAGCATAGGAGACAGAATCAGTGGCTAGTGGGCTAGAAGGACACCCGGAGAGTGTGGCATCCGAAAAGCCAGGAGAAGAAAGTGTTTTAAAGGGAGGGGACAATGGGCTGTGATAGGTAGGTGCGATGCTTCCGATGAGTAGGTGACAGTAACTCTGTTTGCCAGATACAATCCTAGGTAATGCACAATTATCAATGAGCATACTTGTCAATAGCACCCACTGGGACTCCTAAAAGAGCTCTGGTTTGGCTACATCATGGGGTTTTCTGCTGACGGGTCAAGTAAAATGAAGACTGAGGATTGATCAGAGGATCGAGCCGTGTCAAGGTTACTGGTAACCTCAATAAGAGCAGTGTTGATGGGTGGAGGGGCCAAAGCCTGACTGCAGTGGGTTCAAGAAAGACTGGGAAGAGAGGAAATGGAAGGGGGCATATGAACACTTCTTTGAAGGCTTTCTTTTCTGTAAAAAGAAGGAGAGAAATGAGGAGGTGGCTAAAAAGGGAAGTGTGATCAAGAACTTTTGTATGGTGGGTTATATCAGTACGTTTTAATGTTTACTTTTACTTTAATGGGACTCATCCAATTGAGAAGAGAAAATTAATGATGTATAAGAGAATGGCTGGAGTGATGCCCTTGAGTAGGCAAAAGGGGATGGAACCTAGTGCACGGAAGATACAAGCAAGGTGTAATAACGGATGGGGTATTTAATGTGAAATAGGAGGGTGAAGGGAACTCTGGAGAAAGCCAACGACAAAAGCAAAGACAGAATCCGGAAAGTATGAGAGTTAGCAGTTCTATTGAGCAGGGTGCGCAGGGCTTGCTGGGAAGAAGGGCCAGAGAATGGTTTGAAGGAATGGATTCGGGTCAGGTCATGGAAAGCCTGGGGTCTTGTGCCGAAAGGTCTCAACTGACTGATGAACAGTGGAAGGGTTTTGAGCAGGGAAGGGCCACGTGAAGAGAGGAATGTCACAGCAGAGCAGGCAGGAAAGCATCCCCGGCATCCGTTCAGCACTAATGCTGAACGCCCTGGAGGTGTCAAGGGAGACTGCGGAGAACCTGTGGGTGAGCTAGAGACAAAGCAAGACCTGGTGAGGTTCTCACCAAAGCTTCCCTTTGCTTTTTGGACAAGGGCACGGTTTATTACCACGTTTATTTATTTGACATCGAAAACAGTGCTGGATGTCTTCTTGTTTTGTTTTTGTTTTTAACTTGAGCGCTTCTGTCATATTCTGGAATTTAGGTATCTTTCCCTAAAAGAGACAAAACAGCCGCCTTTATCTCTTGAGCAAGCCAAGAAAGCTCTTCCTGCTTTCGATTTTTATTTTCTTAACACTGTCCACTTACAGCCTAAAACGTAGTCGAGTTATGGGCTAAGGCACTTGCCTTCCTATTCTTTCCATCTGGCCAAATGGTTCATCCTTCCTCTCCAAGGTGAGAAACGCCCGTCCCTTTCATCCCATGTGTACATGGAGGCTAACAAAAGATATTTAACAGAGATGATTAATTTTACCGAAAAGATTGCCGATAAACTGCATTTCTGGACACTTAGTGAGCTTAACATCAATTAAGAGCGTATGTTTTTCCTTTATGTGAAACAGTATCTTGAATTTCTCAGAATTAAACCACAAATTTAAAAAGCGGACACATTTCTGTTGTATATTTTTCTATAACAGTACACGTAAGTCTAAATAAAGGGGAAAAAATAGCTTTCAAGTTTTATCTGCGCAGGAATTTTCTGGAAAATTTCTTGAAATGCAGATTCCTGGGCAGGAGTCCTGTTGTGGTTGATTTGGGGCTGGACTCCAGCTGGTCCATTTTGTTTATTACACACCATTATCTGATTACGGGGCCGGGGAACCACAAGCTTTCCAGGAGCCCACACAAATGTCTACAAGCTGTAAAGGAAATTATTGGCTCCCAAGGTAATTATGTAAATTCTTAGCTATGTATCTTAAAACATAGGATGTCAATTTCATTGACAGTGTTTTTAACAATCTTATCACACATGAAAGCGATTTATAATGTACTTTTTTCTCTCCTAGCAAGTATTCCTGAAAATACACAATGATTACTTAAAAGTAACCGCGAAACTAGAATTCCATGAGGTACTCATTGCCAAATCGTGTCAAAATCAAAATTATAAAAATTATTTACAAAAGTAGGTGATAGGCCTCAAAAGTAAGCGCTTAAAAAAACAGAGTCCTGGGACTCTACTTTTGATTAAAAGCATCCCCAGGTGATTCCAGTCACGTTTGGAGAACCAAAGGTCTAAGTGGATGTTTCATACCGCCAAAGCATTCTTGTCTTCATCCAAACGGTTATCAAATTTTCTCCTCACCCGCTAAGTGCAAGGCAATATGCTAGATGGTGAAAATACACTTGTAAACAATATTATTGTTGTGAAGCCTCCAGACCAATGGGAGAGACAGTCGATAGACAAATGGACAAGCATATGAAAGCAATTACAAACTGAGATAAGTGCTGCGAAGAAAACCAATGGAATGTTGAGATCGAGAAGCCAGGGAACATTGATTTCAGACTGGGAAGGTCAGGGAAGGCTTTACTGAGGGAGCGGGATTACACCGGGAGGGGGAGGGGTAAGCTGGGACGAAGTGAGACAGTGGCATGGACTTATATATACACTACCAGATGTAAAATAGACAGCTCGTTGGAAGCAGCCTCATAGCACAGGGAGATCAGCTCGGTGCTTTGTGACCGCCTGGAGGGGTGGGATAGGGAGGGTGGGAGGGGGGGAGACGCAACAGGGAGGGGATATGGGGATATATGTGTACGTATAGCTGATTCACTTTGTTATAAAGCAGAAACTAACACAGCATTGTCAAGCAATTATGCTCCAATAAAGATGTTAAAAATAAATAAAATAAAATAAAATAAAAACATGGACAAAAACAGAATAAAGAAGGAGGAGCCAGCCCTGTGAAAATTCCTGGGAAGAACATTTCAGGCACTGGGAACAGCACGGGCAGAAACCTATGCAGCACCCAGCTTGTCTTGTTTATGAGTGTCAGGCAAGCAGGAGGAAAGAGAGAGGCATGATGGGGGAGGCCGAGGAGGTCAGCCCAGACCCTTTTGCACAGGGAAATCCTGTGCAGATGGACTTTAAGTGAAGTGAACTGACAGTCTTTGCTTCCTTGTTATTTTTAAAGCTGGGGTATGGCATGGTATTTTGTGTAGCCGTTGAACGCTCAGCTCTGGACTCAGACCTCTTGAGTGTGAATTCTGGCTTTGCCCCGTAGAGGCAGAGTGATCTTGGACATATTCCAACGTCTCTTTGCTCAAGCCGTTACCCGTAAAATGGAAGTAATAATAGTACCTACTTCAAAAGGATGTTTAACATATTGAATAAATACGTGATAAGCACCATATATGTTTTGATAATGTGTATTTAAGGAGACCCTTCTGGTTTCCTCTCTGGACAATTAGTTGTGCGAGGGCAAGAGTGGACATGGTTAGGTTGGTTAGGAGGCTGCTACATTTGATCAGGAGAAATGTGATGGAGGCTGGAGGTCGGATGGTGAGAGCAGAGTTGGAGAAGAGAGGTAGGATTCCTGATTTTTTTTGGAGGCAGACTTGACAGAACCTGGGAATGGATTAAATGTGGGACATGAAGTGAAGAAAAGAATTCAGAAAAAACATTTGGTTTCTGGCTCAACTAATTGGGTGCATAAAAATCATCATCTTCATCATCATCAATCATCATCAATATCATCAGCCTTTATTGAGCAGGTCTGCATGCCAGGCACTGAGATAAATGCTTTCTGAACACCTCTTAAGATGTAGGAGGCTTAGGTACAAAGACGTTTGCCAGAAAGGAGAGTCAAGAGTTCAGCACTGGGTAAATGAAGTTTGAGATGACCCTGAGATACCAGATGGAAGGGTCAAGAAGCCAGTTGCACAGTCGACTCTATAAAACTCAGAGATGACTGGTTTGAAGATAATGTTCACGAGTCATGAACTTTGCGATGGAATTCACCACAGTGTTCTTTTATGTAATGATTTGGGCTGTTACAGTAATGTTTTATTTCTTTTGGCCTCTACTCCTTTCTTTGAGTTCAGGACCTGCTTCCTAACAACCTTTGTGTCAATTGAATTTTCAGTCAGTTCTCCGTAGCTGTAAGATAATGCGTTGCATTAACATTTCTGATTCTGAATAGAACTCTGCTGAGCTCAACTTGTCTAATCTGAAGGCCATATTCTCCATGAAACATTTCCTAGTTAAAACTCAAGGAAACTTTCGTTCAAGTTATGCTCTGGAATCAACAGCATAATACCAATTCATAGAGGTATAGAAAATCATTTCTTTACAGTGTTTAAATTGACATTTGAACAGTTTTTCGAATCCCACACAGTTAGTGGCATAAGGTCTTGAGAAAGCATGAAACATTTTTTTATCAGCCTCATATTTCGGCAGGCTTGCCAAGCACAGTTCATTTTCCATAGAAATTCACAAACCTGGGCAGTGGCCAAATTTTCGGAGTCGCTGGGTATAAGCCAGTGAATAAAATTGTTAAACCCTTTGATTTCCCCCCACATTTTTCCCTTAAAAAGTAACATAGCATGTGCCTCTGAGTTTTATTATTTGACATCTATTACCCACAGCACTCAAGTGTGTTTGAGAAAAAGCCTGTATGAACATTCCAGCACAGAATGCACACAGGCGGGGTCTGTTGGGAACGTTCATTTGCAGCCTTGCTTATCCCTCAGACGGAAAAGCCTCCTCCTTCCACCGACGTCCTTCAGAGGGCAATGGTACCAACTTGTAAAAATGAATGATTTTTTAAAAAATTTATTTTACTGAAGTACAGTTGATTACAGTGTGTTAATTTCTACTGTACAGCAGAGTGATTCCGTTATACATATATATGCATTCTTTTTCATATTCTTTTCCATTATGGCTTATCACATGATACTGAATATAGTTCCCTGTGCTGTACAGTAGGACCTTGTTGTTTATCCATTCTCTACATAATAGCTTGCATCCGCTAATCCCAAACTCCCAATGCGTCCCTCCCCCTTGGCAACCACAAGTCTGTTCTCTATGTCTGTGAGTCTGTTTCTGTTTCAAAGCTAAGATCATTTGTGTCATATTTTAGATTCTACCTATAAGTGATATCGTATGGTATTTGTCTTTCTCTTTCTGACTTATATCCCTGAGTATGATCATCTCTAGGTCCATCCCTGTTGCTGCCAATGGCATTATTTCGTCCTTTTTTATGGCTGAGTAGTATTCCGTTGTACATATTTACCACCTCTTCTTTATCCATTCATCTATCACTGGGCATTTAGGTTGCTTCCATGTCTTGGCTATTGTAAATAGCACTGCCGTGAACATTGGGGTGCATGTATCTCTTTGGATTCTGTTTTTTCTCCTGACATATGCCCAGGAGTGGGATTGCAGGATCATATGGTAACTCTGTATTTAGTTTTTTGAGGAACCTCCACACCGTTCTCCATAGTGGCTGCACCAATTTACACTCCTAGTAAAAATGCAATGCAGGAGGGCTCCCGTTTCTCCACGCCCTCTCCAGCATTTATTGTTTGTGGACTCTTTAATGATGGCCATTGTGACCAGTGTGAGGTGACGCCTCATTGTAGTTTTGATTTGCATAAAAATGAGTAACTTTAAGGACTTTTAAAGGTTGAAAAACTTTCAGACACATCCAGAATAGGCAAAAATTACATGCTGGTCCAGAATGTGATAAATTCCAGACACTGTGCATGGTAACTGATTGGGGCCACTAGTAAACCTTTCTCTTAAGGCTAGTCCTGATAACAGAATGCACTGACTCAAGCAAAATCTCGAGCATGGGACAGGATGGAACTAGTTATCATTAAGAAAATAATTTTCGTAGGCATTGGTACGTTGTGCCCAAGAATAGTTTGGAAAGATAAAGGATATGGAAACAAATAATACTAATGAGTATCAGTAATTAAAATGTGTCAGTAGCTCTAATGTAGTTCTCTTCGTGAATGATAAAATTATGTAAGAATGTTGGATTTCTTTAACCCAGTGACCACTGTGGTAGTCTCTTCATTGAATTGCTTCCTTCATTGGCATCACCTGCTAATTTCGTTTTTCCTTATAGCTGTAAAAATGCACAATAGCGCCTAGAGGCAATACCCTTATTTTTAAAATGCTCAAAAAAATAGCCCCTTTCCCTTCAAAAAAAAAAAAAAAAAGGTGAAGGGTAACAATTTGCTACTGAATTTCAGCTATGAGAAAGTTCCTAAGCTGTGAGGGGCCACTGTGCTTAAGTCACATGTCGTCTTTGGAGAGGGCCGCTACCTGGGATACAGGAGCAACTGTAAGTTCGGAGGGGCTCTCACAAATGGGAACCATGGGCGTGCTAGGAATAGAGTCACCACCCGGGAATGAAGGAGTCAGGGCGGAGAGGGGCCAAACCATGAAGCCGGAGCAGAATTCTTGTCATCAGTGGCCTAGAAATGAAGCTGAGGAGAAGGGTCCTGGTTTGCCAGGGGCCAGTAGTCACGGTCCCGTGCTTGGGGAAGCCCTCTCTCATCATGCCAAGCCTGTGGCCAGCCGAGCCACATAGGTGAATCTGCAGGAGTGAGGGTGATCTCAGAAGAGCCCAGTGTAATCGGGGAAGGGTTGGGGCAAGGCAGTAAGAGCCAGCATTTCAGTTTCTAATGGGACAGCTTTATTGAGGTGTAATTCACATACCGTACAATTCACTCATTTAACGGGTGTAATTTAGCGGTATAGTCAGAGTTGTGCAACCGTCACCACAATCGATTTTAAAAGTTTCATCACCCCCGAAAGAAACCTTGTGCCCCTTAGTCATTACTGCCCCCGATCCTCCCATCTGCCTCAGCCCCTGACAACCACTAATCTTTTGCCACTCTATGGATTTGCCTGTTCCGGACATTTCATGGAAACGGAATCATACGATATGTGGTCTTTTGTGTCTGGCTTTGTACGCTCAGCATAATGTTTTCAAGGTTCATCCACGTTGTAGCACGTATCAGTTCTTCCTTCCTTTTCATAGCTGAATAATTCCATTCTATGGATACGTCACATTTTGTTTCATTATTCATTGATTGATGGACGTTTGGGTGGTTTCCACTTTGGGGCTATTATGAGTAATGCTGCTGTGAACAATTTTGCGTACAAGTTTTTGTGTGGACGAATAGTTTCAGTTCTCTTGGGCATACAACTAGGAGTGGAATTTTTGGGTCATATGGTAACTATACGTTTAACATTTTGAGAAACGAAGAACTGTTTTCCAAAGTAGTGTCTCATTGTGGTTCTGATTCGTATTCCCCTGATAGCTAACGACGCTGAGCATCTTTTCATGTGCTTCTTGGCCGTTTGTATATTTCCTTCAGAGACCTGTCTATTCAGAGCGTTTGCCCATTTAAAAGTTGGGTTATTTGGGTTTTTTACTATTGAGTTGTAAGATTTGTTTATATATTCTGGGCACAAGCCCCTTATCAGATATATGAGTTAGCATTTCATTTGCATGCATTCCCTCCGGCATTCGTACTGCATCGCTACCATTTACTTTAAACTGGTATACATCCATATGACCATTTACCTCAGTTTTGTAACTTTTAGAATTTTACCCCTAGTAAGTTCTCGGTGCCTCTCCACCTCATGTTGCAAAGGAGGCCTTTCAGAGCTGAGAGTTCCCCAGGGTGTCTGACTCAGAGGGTCACAGTGACCCCAGGCCTTCTCCCTCCCAGGGCCTCTAGCTGCACATTCCAGCCAGGGAGCCTTCCTGCCCTGCCCGGCTGCTCTAGCTCTCTGAGCAGTATCCCTGTCTCCAGGCTCCTTCTCTGTTCCCACACTGGCCAGGGGCTCTGTGTGGGGAGGATGGGAAGTCAGATCTGCCTGGAGCTGCTGCTACTGCTGAGATGTAAGGACCCTGGAGAGGTAAGAAGATACTGTGTGTACATTTCAGTCTGTGTGTGTTTGTGCCTCTTGCTTGAAACAAGGCAGGGCCCAAGCCAGTAAGATATGGACGACTCATGGGGTAGTAATCCTGGAGCTGCATCAGGGGAAGGTAGACACAAGCAGGAAAGAATGAGAGAGCAATTGCTTTGGAGGGATTCACTCAGCTTGTTCCAGCACCAGAGTCGCTTTCAACTTCAAAGTTCAGATGGTTCAGATGACACTTAAGATGTCTCTGCCTGTTGCTTTAGGAGGAGGTTCAGAGCCTTCGAGCCAGGCTGACTGGAATGTTACATATCATTGCCAAGACACTCATATTTTTACTGAAAGCTTAAAGTGAATCTCAGTAAGGACCTGCCATTTCTTCTGTACCTTTCCTTTCGGCTGTTTTCTCGGTGTTTAAAAATTGATGCAATTTGACTTTAGCAATGCACATTGCCTTATGTTGTTACTGTCGCAGGGGTCTTAGTGGCCTTCTACTGCAATATTTTTCTGAGACAGATAAAGAAACTGAGTGTAGGAGTGGATCCCATTGTGGCAGGGTCACCTGGCTAGTCCATGACAGAACTGAGACTAATCATCATTGCTTTTGAGCTTCTCTTTGGGTCTGGATCATTGGGTACCGTGTAATGACAGAAATTTGGGACAAGGGCACGTCTTGCCCCTCCCCTCAGTATGATGGAGGATCAAGATTCTATGTCATCTACAAGCAATATGGGTACCGGTGTGAAACCAGAGAATGTGGTCTGACTCTTCCGTGCAGCAAAGACAGATGATTGATGGGGAAAATCAGAAAGCCTTGGTTTTGCTGCTTGCAATCTCTCGTACAAACCTTATTTTTTGTGATTCCAGCTTTTTACGATTTCATAGAAAGACCTCAAAATTCCTCTTTTCTTAGTATTAATTTAGAATATTACCCAAGTGTTCACAGAGCTTAGAGACTTGCTGGTTTTATATAGCTACAAGTAAAGGTTTCTTGGAATCCTTCCTGAAGGAACAGAGGGTATCATATGAAACATTAGCTTATTTGGTGAATGTTTCTAACACCCAGAAGGTGAACTCACAGGCTTTCCTGCAGGTCGGCAATCTCTTACCTTAAACTACGTGACCATGCTGCTTCAATTCATTTGCAGATTTCTTCCTCTCTCTGTCGTGCGCACGTTGCCACTATCCGTATAAAGCAGTTTAAATATATATTAATTATTTAATTTGTTAAAAACCAAGTTACTTCTGGAGAAAATTTATTGCTCTTAAATCCCCATCATTTACAATCTGTTTAATGATTCCATTTTGAAAGAGGGCAGAGACTTAATATAGCGATTCTGATTATTTATAGTTACTAGCAACTATAAGAGAAATCTGCTTCAGGCTGCAGTGATTGCAGGTTCCTGGATACCTATCGCTGTTCATCAGGAACGTTTTTTTCCTACCTGTGGGAAAATAAGCCACAAAGGCAGTAAGTCCCCTTTCGTTTTCCAACTCTCTTCAGAAATCTTGCTGATAGGAATTGCACATTTAAGCAATGTTCAGTAAATACTTTTAAAAATCCATCACTGCCTTTCCTTAAAAAAAGATTTTGAAGTTACTCACTTGTGCCTATTTTCAGATTAAGAACAAATTATTTGTGGAAACCAGGTTGAGCCCAAGTTCCTCATCACAGGGTGAAAATTGGATTTTGTAAATCTTCCAAGCCCAGGTTTCTTACTGCATGCGGCTGTGCAAATTCGCAAATGTTTCCTTCTCTAGTCAGGACCCGGTGGAAGGAGCCAGTTTGGACTGCCACCTCGATAGCTAGCATTTGTGGACACTTCAATGCAGGACGCTATTGAGATATTTGAACCTTTTCATATATTTTAATGTGGACATCAGATGCCGGGTAGAGAAAGTATGTGAGCCAACCAGTTCTGATTCAATGTCATGCTGACAGTATATCAGCAGCCTTCCTATTCTGACCATTCTCGGTGAACTTCACAGTGTCACTAGAACTGGTCTTTCCATATGTGTTGAATATGAGTTCAGTGCTCTTCCTGGGAAGGAAGATAACGTAGGGCCAAGGCCTGAATTTTCTAAGATGTCATTAGTTCCCACTGTAGCTTTCTCTGAACGAATCGATGAAAGACAGCACCTTGCTGTTCCCATAAGGACTGGACTTGTGTTTGTTTTCAATCCGTCTTTTGGAACCAAGGAAGGAGTGAGGGCTGGTCATGCTCAGGTTCGCGCCCACAGCTGGAATGGATGGGGTTCTCCTGGTTGCCACGGCAACGCTGCCCTGGTGTGGTGGTACTTGCCCACATTTGCAGAGCTTTCCTCCCCATCTGTGGTGGTTGACCAAAACTGCAGAGGAGTTATTGGGTTAGGAGTTCTTTAGCTTTCTTTACAATTAGCTCCTTATCACATCCTTAGGAGGTCAAATGGGCAGGAAAAGTTAAGCGACAACAGGAGAGGAGCTTTATGACTCAGATCAAGTTGAATTTATATTTGCTGTTAGCAATAGATACAGGTTGTTTTAATTAGGATCTTAGAGGCAGATGACAAATTAGTTTACCTTTTAAATGGCACTCATCAAACATGGGACAGGATGTGCGTGTTTTAAGTAATGCCTCATTGCTTTTTCAAGTTTAAAGTTTAGACAAGTCCTCATTCTGTAAACTGGGGACAGAGACAACTTTTCCTCTATAAGGTTGTGAAAATTAAATGAGCTAATACATGTCATGTGCTTAGAACAGTGCCTAGAATATAACAACAGCTCAGTAAATGTTCAATGTTATATTAGCTTTACTTTTGCATGACAGTGTGGTGGCTTTTTAATGCTAATGGTGGTTCCTTGAGCAAATATTAACCACACCGACCAGTCTCCAGGTATTTTTCTAAATCTTCCTCAAGGACTTTATCAGCTAGTGGGGAGACCAAAGTAGAAACGAGTAGTTGCTTGAAGTAGCAGCATGCCCAACATATTCTGGGAAACCTCGAGGCTTGAGCGCTCCAGCCCGTGTGGGCCAACAAGAAAAAGTCCCTAGATGAGGCATTGAGCTGAAGCTCACGCGTACAGGGGCAGGGGCAGGGGGTTAATCTCACTTGGAAGAGTGTCTCGATTTTGGTATTTGAACAGACAGGATGTTCTGTGTCTTGGGTGCATCCAATATTGTAGATTGCCCGAGGTCTGCCCTCAATCAAAGTAGGTCTCCTCTACTTAAGGCACACTGCTTTCTATTCTCCATGGTTGTCAGAGGTTTTTTGGTAATAATTTTGTAACAAAAACTTTATTATATTCATCAAATATTTGGAGAGTGATGGTTCTGAAAGTCACGAGAATCAAGGCATCTTAAATCCCTGCCCACCCTATGGACACAACTACTTATTTCTCATTA
Organism: Leucopleurus acutus; assembly: GCF_964270905.1. Lineage (NCBI taxonomy): Eukaryota > Metazoa > Chordata > Mammalia > Artiodactyla > Delphinidae > Leucopleurus > Leucopleurus acutus. Next base: position 8,528,897 of record NC_139148.1, on the reverse strand, counting down.
GTCTGCCAAAGTCAAGTAAATCCCAAAACAGGACTCTTCCCAGGCAAACTCAATGCGTTCTAATCCAGTAGTTACTCTAATGACTCATGGTCTGGTTATTTTTCTCCTCTCTATTACTCAGGTAAGGCACCCACTTTTATGTAACTTCAGAAGAAGCAGCTATTCTAATTTCTGCAGAATGGCTTTGATTTAGAGACATCAGCTGATTTAACCTTGAAGTGACCGTCTCTTCATCTTGCACGTTTTCTTTAATAGCCCGGTCACTCCCCAGGCTCTTTAGATTTTTCTGATGCAGTGGGTACAAGAAGTGAATGAGACCCTACATCAAGTTTACTAACTTTAAGATGTGAGCTTTTGGTTTTTCTTTCTCGATGACGTTGTAGAAATGCACACAGAGTCGTACCTTTGTTCAGAGTCTCATTCTTTCTTATGTTAAGTTCTGAACACACAGTACGATTCAACATTGGCATTGTTTCCAGAGTAGGGTTTCTCAACTTGAGCAGTGTTGACGTTCAAGCCTGGACCATTCTTTGTTGTGGGGTCTGTCTTGTGCATTGGAGGAGTACCAACAGCATCCCTGGTCTCTCCGTACTAGCTACCGATGGTACCACTTCAACCCCCATCCACACACACACACACACACACACACACACACACACACACACACACACCCATTATGACCCCAGACATCTCCAGATGTCCCCTAGAAGGCACAGCTGCCTGGTTGAGAACCACTGCTCTAGTGAAAAACAGTTTGGTAGAGAAATCCCTAAAGTGGAATTAGCTGAACTGTGACCAACGCCAGAGTGACAAGGAAAGGTTCAGAGTTGGAAGTCAGTATACACGGGGGCCAGGCCTTACCAAGCAGGTGAAAGGAAGACATTCAGAGAGAGGAGGTCTAATGCTTTGGCCTCCAATGAGCCTTGTGCAGTCCATGCCACCCTCCTGGTGGATTTACTCTCCTACTACCCTTAGAGTGACCTTGGGGGTGGCGAAGGACAGCCTCGGGGGATGTCAGATAGGAGAACGCAGGGATCGTGCAGTGTAGCAGTCAGTAAGGGAGGTGTTCAGGTAGCTGTATGTCAGAGAAGGCACACTGAGACCTGACAGATGTGTTCGACTTTGGAGCCTTCGGCCTAGAAAACTTCCATGTTATTTCCAAATCCTGTATCATCCCTGCTTCCAACCGTGTAGTGTTCCCTTTGTGGGCCTACAGAGCCAGGAGAAGGCTCCCTTTCTGAATATAAGAGTGGTAGCCAACATTTATGGAACTTGGAGCTCACTGACATGAAAGGACCCGGAGATGGATGTTAGTACGACTTACAGATGAAGACATTGAGGCACAGAGAGGCTAAGAGACTTGTCCAGGTTTCCACAGCAGGTAGGCAAAGGTCATGATTGTGAACCCGGACAGCTTGAACCCAGACACCCCACTGGGAAGCCATCCTTGCCCTTGTGTGGACACTTCACTGACCCCAGAGCCCCCGCATTCCACAGACAAATTCGAAGCGTGGAAAATTCTTTGGAGAGGAAAACAAGATTTGGCTGTTCTGAGGAAGTTATTTAACATTGTTGTGACTATTTTTGATTAATAAAAAGAGAAGAAATGCTGGACCCTGGGCTATTTTCTGTTGACCGTAGCGCATGGCATTTGTGAGGGGGCTTCACTGAGCTGGATTTTTTTTCTGATGTATGATTCAGATGTGATTTATCGAGGCAAATATTTTGGGACCTAAATGACCATTTCTTTCCTCCCACCTCAACCTCTTCTCTCCTCACCACTCCCAGCCCTATCTTACTCCTCAAGTATTGTTTAGCTTCTCAGAAGAGTCAGGTGTTTCAGATGAAGCCAGGATGAATTCTTCCCAGCAGGGAAGTGGTTTTGAATAAGTAAATTTCAGCCAGTGACCCCTGCTGATAAGGCTCTAGACCAAATGGGGGCAAAAGGAATTAGAAGCCAAATCACAAAACAGTAAGTTAAAATTCTGATTAACAAGAATTTCACAACAAACGTAGACTGATGGCTATTTTATTAAAGCAATATGGAACCCACCTAGAGACCACTCTGTTCTGGTAATGTGGGAAATCGTTTGAAATCATTTTTCTCTTGTGATTTCCATGTTAAGCCATTCACAGTCAGATCTCTTTTTAAAAAAGTTAATACAGTTCCTTGCTATTTTGTATTCTTTTAAAGTCTTGGCCTTAAACTCGGTATTAGTATTTCTGGCAAGCGGTTACTACTAAGGGGCACACTTCAGATTTAGGGGAAAAGTCAGTGTTTTCATTTTGTGTTGAGTTGGGAGAGGAAGTGGTCAATTGGACATTGCTTGTAAATAAAGTGAGCAACTTGACCTTTTGCTCTTGATAGAAGTATCATGTACCTTGGTGATGATAACGAATACAATAGCCATACAGTCTCTCAGTCTCTAAATGATTAGAGTGGAGAGAAGTTTTGTTTAAAATTTCAAGTTGTTCAAATGGTATATGTCTCCACATATGTCCTTTTACTGCAGGTAGACTCCGTTGGCATGTATGCGCGCGTGTGTGTGTGTGTGTGTGTGTGTATGTGTACGCACCCATTTGTCCTATGTTGCGCTGTTGGTTTGAACCACAAAATAGAAAAGAACGTAAATATTTTCCAACGCTTACAGGCAGTCAGCCACCCTCAGGGATGGACAAAAGTTTGTTAGTTTTTTCTTTTATCTTTCCATCAGCTTACACTTTGGCCTGTTTCCAGTGAAGCCCTAGGTCAAGGGCAGCCCCCACCTCGTACCGCCAGTGCGGACGTGGCTGGTAGAGGTCTGAAAATAAATGACCATTTCTTTGGAACTAAATTAGTGTCTCATACAAGAAAAATTAATTTAGTGGAACTCTGGATTTGTCTATTTTAAAAGAAAACTAGAGGGGAAACCATTTTGGAGTGTTTGATTCGACCTGACGAAGAGAAGGGCGCTTCTACAGTTCTTCGAAAATTCCCGTACAAGATCGTGGTTCCTGGAATGCTTGGAAAATGGCTGGAGATGTTCAGTTTTAACCAGCAAATCTGTTCTGTTTCATCTTTTGTTTAAAATCTTGGAATTCGTAAGAGTTGCTGTTCAGGAAGCAGTGTATAGAGCAGCGCTGTCTAGTAAAACTCTCGGTGGTGACAGAAATGTTCTGTATCTGTTCTGTACGGTAGCCACTAGCCCCATGTGGCCTTTTAGCACTTAAAATGTATCTAGTGTGACTGAGGAACTGAATTTTAAATTTTATTTCATTTGAATTTTTAAAAAGTTGAATAGCCGCGTGAGGACGCGTACCGAACGGTGCAAGCGTAGAGCATAATTGCCAGTCGGTGTATGTCTCTGATTTTAAATATTCCATTATATTATCGCCCTACATATCTAAATTTTGATTTGGAAAATGTGACAACTATTCCTGTCTCTAAGTGAAGATTACCTCCAGGTAATCCTTTGATTCCCATCCTCAATGCATGCTAATTGTACATTTTTTATATTATAGTAACACTTTACACTTTTTTTCTAATTTTGCTGCTTTGCTTGTTAAAAGGCTCTTGCCTTCCAAACAGCTCATCATCCGAGAGCCATATATCTGGCAATGAGTAATAAGCATTACTCATTAATTTAAATAAGTAAGATTCCAACCTTGAGTTTTCTTTCAAATTGTTTTCAATTTAATAAAACCAAACTTCACCTGAAAAAACAAAAAAAAGATAGGTGGTTATGAAAATGCAGCCTGGAAATTAGCTTGTTAGATTGCATTTTCCTTTGCCTTTTCTAATAAGTGAACTGTGTGCATTTTCTGGTTAATTGGAGTTGTTAGTGATTGAGGTTGAGCTCTTCAGATGATTCAGACCGAATGTAATTAAGCATAGGAGAGAAAAATGTACATTATAGCTAGCTGAAGCCCAAAAGTAAAATTAGATAATTAACTAATTTTAAGTCAGCAATAGTTCAGGTATTATTTGAATCAAAAGAGAACCCATTTAATTTGGAAAGTCACCACAAGCCACCTCTCTTTAAGGGTTTAGGGCTTAGACATTGAGTTTTCTCTTTGACCTGCCTGCTCGTTGAATGCAGTTAATCTTTGATAGAATTTCAGCAGGAGCTGCCTCGATGGTCATTTCTATTTTATTTTATTTTTGTTGTTTCTAATTCTTATCCCTTAACTTTATAAGGCTCATATCTTCTTTGCTGTTTGATTGTATTGTTCGTTTTTGTTCCTGCTAAAGCCAGTTGCCCCTTTCCCTTCACCTTTCTTTGGTCCAAATATTCCTCCAAAAAATCAAGTACATATGAACTGATTTGTGCTTGGAATTTACCTGCAGGGGGCCCACCAAGATCCAAAACTCACATCAAAGGGAACTGAAGGAAGGGGGTGTGTCTGGATTAAAGCGGGAGAAAGGGAAAACAAACTTTAAAAAAATTAAATTTTTCCTGATTACAGAAGTAATTTATGTTTTTTGTAGAAAAATTGGACCTTCATGCAAACAGATGTATCTTGCTCCTAGTTTTTTTTTCTATGCACATCTATGTATGTGTGTTTAAATTATTTACATGTTATGGTGATGTGTAATATTCACATACGGTATAGTCTTGGTCTTAAATTTCACTTTATCACATTTTCTCCACTAATAAATTTTCTTCTAGAGCATCCTTTTTATCACACAATTCCTTCAGATACATATAGGAAAATTTATGTGAGGTCCAGTTTCTCCCTCTTATACATAATGCTGTAATCAACATCTTTGAACATATCTTTCCATGCATTTTGATGACTCTCTAGGGGTAGTTCCTGTACGTGTATTTGCACCCTGGAAAAAATTATGCATATTGAAGTCTCACTAGCAAGCAGTGAATGATAGCAGAGCAGATTTCAAATGTACTAGTGACATGGGAGTGGTTATGGTGAGATGAGAGTTTCCTTGAGGTGGTCTACTCAACTTCATCTGTATCTTTTCGCTTCATCTCAAAGACATAGCACAGCTTGTTAAATGATACACTTTTGCTTTTTTACGGATTTCAGAAGTCTTTATGTATAAGTTTGGGTTTATTAGTGCATTTATGATCAGTATTGCTATTTACTTCAACCGATACTTTGAGTCTTGGTCATTAGTATCTAGTGATTTTTCTTCCATATATGATTCAGAAACGTACAACATTGGGTGGCTGACTAAGCCTGGGTTTTAATTAATTAGAAATGCTCGTTTTATTCAGTTTTTATCAGCTTTGTTACACTATGTAGTGATAGCCACATACACCTACATGTATTTTGTCCATTGCAGCCGTCCGCCACAGTTAGGCAATCAGGAAATAAAATAGTCTCAGAGTGACTGTTGGAACTTCCAGAATAACAATCCAAAGGTCAACACACTTTATTTTGTTAGGAAGAATATATATACATAGTAAGCTACATATCGGAAGGTGTAAATATACATTAACACAAAGAAGAAGGGATAGCCAGGAGCAGAAAGGAATGGTTAGAACGACAAAGCAATACAGGGCAATTTAAAACAGGCATAACAGCATTATTACCTCTGAATTTCCAAGACAGCACAGTTCACTGATGGGTGTCCATAAGTCTCATTCTGGGCCATCAAACAGATGCTCTGTTGTGATTAATATGCCTGTCCATCGTAGAAGACTGTGATGAAGATGATTATGTTAAAACACATGTTTGGGCATTTAATACACAAGTTTCAGTTTCTTATAAAATTAACTTATGCAGTACATCTCATACCACAGTGAGTAGTCTTCAGAGTCCAAAACCTGGCATTTTCCCTGTAATTCAAAAAATGATTTGAATATATATATATATATGCATATATATAATTTGAATGATTATAAAAGGAAAATTATTTTGTCCATGGCTTTCCTAAATAGAGAATCCTCTTAGATCAGAAAAATTGAAAGCAGCCGCAGTCTGACTCCGAAGTCTGTGTTCTTTCCAGTATCACACACAGTCTTCGAGTAACATCATTCCTCACACCCTTGAAATGTTTCTCAGTAGGAGTAAACATAATGGCAATATTTTCGTGAGCCGTGGAAGGCAGAGTATGGTGGAGGCATATATTTTGGAGAGTACACCAGGATATGTATTTCTGTCTATCTTCCTATCGGATTGTTTTTTTTCAGGAAAGTCATTGACAAAATAATTCTCCTTAGTCCTGGCCATAGAAGCTTTACATTGTTGGAAGAGAAAGTTTGCTGGCATATCATAAATGATAGGGGTCCTGATACTGATGTCATGACCCACTAATCAATTGTGACCCACAACCGAAAGACACTAGCATAGAAATAGAGTGTGTATCATTCATCTAGAGATAGATGGTTCCAAGGTTGGTTAATTCAGGGACACGATGCTGCCACCAGCGACCTAGGGGCTTTCTGCCTTGCCACTTGCCCCTCCTGGTCACAAGATGGCAGACACAACTCTAGGCGTCACATCCTCAAACAAATAGATCCAAAGACAGGACAGCACTTTTTCCTAGCATGTATGTATACATCTTAAATTAGAGGGTAATTCTTTTCCCCAGAAGCTCCTCCTCTCCTACTAGACTTCCCTTTTGGCCTCATTCATTGTTTAAGTTCCACCACAACCAATCCCTAAATCAGTCACTAGCAAGGGAAATAGATGCCGCATTTGGTATGGATATGGTAACTGGAGGAGCGAACATGCGTTCCGTGGGACAGGGGAGGGAGCTCCTCTCTCCTGAGTTTGTGGAAGGCCCGATGCTCGGATTAATTCCAGCACAGCCGACAAGGAAGGAGTGGTGAGGAAAGGTGTTGCACACCTAGCTAACGATGTCTGCCACATTTGCCGGGGCATTTTGACTATACTTCTGTCACAGTGTTAATATTATTAGGCCTTCTCTTATCATTATCTGTGAGCTTATTTTATCTCTTTGGCAGATTCTAGATTCCTTAAGGATGGGGACTTAACCATTTTTATCAGGACATGGAATAGTGCTTTGCCCTAAAAGGTGATGAATAAATATTTACTGAATTGATTAGAATTGGCCTATGCCAATTGATTAAAAGCTTTCCTGCTTTTTCATTGACTCTAAATTCTTTAAAATCAAGTTATTTGTTTGAATATCAACACCCTCCCAGTAAAGTTATGTTTATTCATTCCAGAAAATGATTAAGGGGCCTTAATCATAAAGGTATTAGAATAAAGTTACTGTGGGTACTGTGTAATATAAACCCTAAAAAGACTGTTTACAATTCTGTTTGGGTGTAGGAGGAAAAAAGGATTCAAATATAAACATAAGTGGGAAAGAAAACTTGTATTGAGTCCATTTTATGCATCTGTTAACATTTTGAAGACTGTACAGTAGAATTTATCATCTTAAAGATGATGAAGTGAAAGAAATGACTTGTATGAAAATCACTGTGATTCTCTATTTAAAGCTCCATTTCATAGAAGTTTTCTTAGGAAAACTACCTCAATAATTTACAATTCAGTACATCATTATACGTACCACATAATTTCATCAAAAAATCACTTTCAGTAGAATGAGATAGATCACAAGACCAGAGTTTGGTTACTAATGTGGTGTAGTGTAAAGCCAGCGTTCCAAGTTTTAATTTGTTTTGTAATAGAAATATTTCTCAAAATCTTACCTTTTTTAATGTAAAGAATTCTTCGTGTAAACCTCCCTTCTTTTGGTTCAGGTTCAGTGACTATACGTGTTCATAATTTTTCACGTTATCAACTATTACAACTACAGTATAAACTTCTGTTTTTTAAAAGATTTGAGATGGTGTAATTTTAATTTTCTCCACAAAGAAATATAGTCCTCATTTGCATGCAGAATGGTCAACTTGTAGGTGTAAATGAGCAGCTCCTGTCTTATTCAAGAAGAGCCATTTATTACATCTTCTTTCAAGTGACATGGAATTTTAAGTTTAATTCAACACAAAGACATGAATGGTCTTTCAAACATTTTATTGTTTGCTAAAGGTACTTTTCAGTTACAGAATTTGCTAAGTGATGGTAGGAACAAATCGTTCCTTGTGTTCTTGTGTCATTCTGAAAGCAACTGGAATACCTGTTCTCATTTTCTGATCTTTCAATCCTGGGGGGAAAAAAAGCAAACAGAGCAAGTAAAACAATTGACAAATATTCCTAGTGAGTATCAGGTACAGTCACACATACGGCTTCAGTTTTGCCAAAACAATATTACAGCCATTGAGGTTGAACTCTATAATTTTCAAACTTTCTTTGTTATCTCACTGTCTTTAGATACGAGGTGTCCAGGATGGAGGCCCCTGCCTTCAGAACGCTTAAAACTATTATTCAGTAATAAAATAACAGTTGCTGCCTTTTGTTGAGTACTTTCTGCATGCCTGGCGCTGAACTCATCACTTTATTTTATTTTCCATAAGACAACTCTAAGAAGCTATCACTATTTATATTCTAATTTTATTTTATTATTCTTTTTAACATCTTTATTGGCGTATAATTGCTTTACAATGGTGTGTTAGCTTCTGCTTTATAACAAAGTGAATCAGTTATACATATACATATATCCCCATGTCTCCTCCCTCTTGCGTCTCCCTCCCTCCCACCCTCCCTATCCCACCCCTCTAGGTGGACACAGAGCACCGAGCTGATCTCCCTGTGCTATGCGGCTGCTTCCCACTAGCTGTCTGTTTTACGTTTGGTAGTGTATATATGTCCATGCCTCTCTCTCACTTCGTCCCAGCTTACCCTTCCCCCTCCCCGTGTCCTCAAGTCCATTCTCTACGTCTGCGTCTTTATTCCTGTCCTGCCCCTGGTTCTTCAGAACCTTTATTTTTTTTTAGATTCCATATATATGTGTTAGCATACGATATTTGTTTTTCTCTTTCTGACTTACTTCACTCCGTATGACAGACTCTAGGTCCATCCACCTCACTACAAATACCTCAATTTCGTTTCTTTTTATGGCTGAGTAATATTCCATTGTGTGTATGTGCCACATCTTCTTTATCCATTCATCTGTCGATGGACACTTAGGTTGCTTCCATGTCCTGGCTATTGTAAATAGTGCTGCAGTGAACATTGTGGTACATGTCTCTTTTTGAATTATGGTTTTCTCAGGGAATATGCCCAGTAGTGGGATTGCTGGGTCGTATGGTAGTTCTATTTTTAGTTTTTTAAGGAACCTCCATGCTGTTCTCCATAGTGGCTGTGTCAATTTACATTCCCACCAACAGTGCAAGAGGGTTCCCTTTTCTCCACACCCTCTCCAGCATTTATTATTATACTCTAATTTTACATGGGAATTTTAAAGAGTTCAAACTACCTACCCGAAGTCACCTTTCCATAAATAGCTCTGGCAATGTTTATAAAGTTCATGGCCTTAACTATTAATAAAGAGATAAATAAATGCATTTTCTGTACAAACAGGGAACATGTGCCTTAGACTAGAATAATCCACTATTGGCACCAGCTTATTTGGGATACAGTCAATTTTCAAATATGCTCTGTATTCTCCACAAATATGCCCATAATTTTGAAGCCATATGTAACATATAATTTTATTGGAAAACTATGGTATCTGTTCTTAGACAGAGGCTTGAAAATTATCTGATTTAGTTGCTTTCTCTCATTTTAAAGAAGGGAAAACACCCATAAATTTGAAGTGACTTGTGCAATACCATCTCCTCTTTGGGTGCAAAGCCGGAACAGGAGCCCAGATATCCTGGCTTCCCATCCGGGTCATTTCTGCCTCACTCCTCACTTTCTCAGTAGAAGATCATCGATAGCATTTATAACTTGGAATTACATTTGAATTCATACATGCAGTAGAATTATATAATCTCATATACACTCAAGTAAGGATTTATATATACGGATAAGGGTCACTTATTTTGTTGACTATTTCCCACTCATTTGCAAGAGCTTTCTGTAATGAAAGGATATTTTGTGCTTAATTGTGAAGACTTCTTGCTAAAAGCTTAATCTGTAGAATCCCAGCACTGAAAAAGGAATCTAGCAATGTGTCTAGTTTAGCCTCCTCCAGGTTGGATTAAAAACCACTTCAGACAAGTAATTTTCTTTTAGGTTCTTAAAGAGATTTCCCACCTACCCGTTCAAATACTTGCATCCCCTCACTGTCAAAAATTGCCCTTTTTAAAAATCTTCAGTGCAATTCTAGCCTATTCTTGATGGTCAAACCTTTGAAAGATAAGGAGAACTAATATTCCCGTATAGTGTTGTCCTTAAAATTAACAGGTTTCAATAATATATATTCTGGTAGGAATTCAAAGTAATTATAGAATTTAAACCCACCGTGAAAGCTACGGTCTTAATTACTAAGCCATGTAGATAAACGCATTTATAATAGAAACTTACAGTACAGGCTTGGACTCACAGAATCATCAGACTGTTGCTACTGAAACTCCAGGCCTTGGATTGTGTGGGAATTGAGGACTCTGGGGGCTAGTCTCGCTTTACCGTTTTCGTAGGTGTTGCAGCGACTTCAGGGTGTACTCACCACTTCCTCCCGCTTGGTCTTGTCTGTTGCGGGCCAAGCCTCCAGAGGCAGGTCAGGAAGCATGGGGGGCAGGGGCTGCATGGGGAACATCGGAGGCAGAGGCGGCTGGGGCAGCAGGGGCGGATGAGGCTGTGGCTGGACGGGCTGCTGGGCGGGCACAGGGAGGTGTGGCTGGTGGGGTTGGCTTGGAGTCATGGAGTGCTGGCCAGGAATTGGCATCATGGTTTGCTGGGGGCCCACGGGCTGCTGGGCTGGCACCATGGGGAAGTGGTGATGAGGCTGCAGGGCAGCCTGCTGGGATACCACGGGAATGATTTGGTGACGCAGCCAGCCACCCATGGGTTCGTAACCGTAGGACGGGTACTGGTGAGAAACAGAGAGTCGGGTTTACCATCAGCTCCATTGACATCTGTCACCTACAAATTGTCACTTGCCATCTGCTTCTACAAGGACTAAATTATGAGCCACTGCAGCTTCTGACCTTCACCACCCCCTGCAAGAAGTTCAGGGTGGAGATCAGGAATGAGCCACTCTGTGCTCTGGGAAAAACTGGCAGAACAGGTTTTCAGATGGTTAGCTCTTTTCAGGAGACAATTTTATGAGCCCAGTTCTTCAATCTCCTCACATCTAGAAAAGCACTAAAATCCTTCATGTCTGCTCCTCATGACTTGCAGCAACCTTCTGCAAAAACTGTGCTCGATTGCGTGTACTCCTCCTTCACCAAAATCACATGTATACTGACCTTCCCCCCTACCTCCTTGGAGCAGTTTCTCAGAGCCCTTTGAAATGCGTCTCCTGGCCTATAGTTCTCACCTTGTCCCAAATAAAAATTAACTCACAACACTCATGTTCTGCATTTTTTTTTCAGTCAGCACTTCCAGCTGGAGAAGTAGCAATGTTTTCTTGGTCATTGTGACAATATTAACGCTTATTCATGTTCCCCTGTGCAAGAATTTCTAACTGTGTATATAGATATGACAGTTTACAAACTAGATTTCCCATTAGTGTCTATATGTGGCATAGATATGTTACCTCACTTAAAAGGGAATTGAAATGCATGCTTGATATTTTAAGGGAATAAAGAACAACAAAAATAATCTACGTACCGGGTGTCTTATTACGTTCTGGTACCACTTCAGAGGGGTAAGCACCTTAGGAGAAAGAGACATTAGAGTACATTTGTTTTGATTTAGTTACGTGAAACATACACTCACTGATGCAGTCCCGTCAGTGCGGACAACCTGAAAATATGCTCTATGGAGGAAAGAATAAGGTAAACGTTTGTCAGGTGCTCCCTCTGTGTGAGGCTCTACCTTACATCCATGACACACATTTTTCATGTTTTCCCACATACTCTGAGGCAAGTATCTTCACCCTCACTTTCACAGACAAGGTCACGGAGAGTTAAAGAGGTACATGAGCTCGACAGAGGTTACAAAAGTAGTAAGTCTGTTTAATTCCCCAGCCCCTGCTGTTCTTTGCAAGAGAAAAACAAAATGGAAAATTAATGTCATATAACATTAATTATATACTGTTTTGATTTGATGTCACAATGAAAAAGATAAAGGAGGCAGAAACACTGTCCCTCATCCTAGAAACACAGGTTTTCAGGTCAAATATGTCAACCTTTTAAGGTTTAACAGAAAATCTTGCCTCAAATATTTTTTGACACTTTTCCTCACTTTGTATGAGTAAACAAACTCATGGATTGTCATTTGAACGTATGAAAGAAGGAAGAGTTTCCTTCCTTTCTAAACATTATGTATTCAGTTCACGTCAGGCCCGGGGACTCCTTCGTGTACAACATTTGATATCAATACAACGAACAATTCTTAACCTTGTTCAAGTTATACTTAACAAAGCACCTTTTATATTGCTTAATTACTTTGCTCCCCAGATAACATTTTGAAGTGTGGGTATTATCCTTATTTCCCTTTTCCAGATGAGGAAACTAAAGTTCCAGAGAGAGAAAATGATTTGCCCAAGGTCACATGCTTAGTATGGGGTTGAGGAGAGCCTCACACCCGATTTCTAGAAATCTCATGCTTTCCATTGCTCTACAGAATGTCTCACAGACCGCTCAGTCGCTCATATTTCAGTAAAGACAAATGAGGGAGATGCATAGAGTATGAACATCTTAGAAGCAGGAGTTTTCCAGCTGGAAAGGATCTTAAATAACATCTTACCTGATTCCCCATGTTTTACAGGCTGGGGTAGAACAAAGGTGTTCAGCCACAGTTCATTTCTGCCCTACTATGCAGTCCCCCTGAGTGGTAGTTCATGATGGGTAAATTTTATAGCCATGTAAGAGGAGAAACTGAGTCAGAGAGGCCAGGTAGGAGTGTTCTGGGGCAATGCAGGCTTGAGGTGACCCATCAGGGCTTAAACCAGGAAGCTGGTAGTGAGAACTGAAAAAGTGGGACTGAGAAACATCTTGAATGAAGAATCAACACACTATGCTTTACAGAGCCCAGGGCATTGTTAACTCAAACAATGGTCAAAATTAGTAAAGAGAAAAATTACCTCATAGCTGAAGTTGATATAACCAGGGTGCCCAGGATGAGGTGGTAGCTTTTATAGGGAGGGGGAAAGGAGAAGAAAAAGAATGAGGGAGAGGGAGAGAAAGAAGGGGAGAGAGAGAGAGAGAGAGGAAGAGATTAAGTCAATATGCAATTTTCACATTAAGACAGACTGAAGCTACTTTTTAAAAATCTATATAGTGCAGAATATATTTGAGGTCTCCTTTTAGTTTGAACATGTACGCTGTGTAGGAGAGGAGCCCTCTTATTTTAAAAAGGTCCAGAACAGCTAAATGGCCTGGGGGCAGAAACCAGCACACGTTTATCCTCCAGTGATCTTCAGACACCCCTCCATCCATGCTGTCAGTGAATCCTACTCTGTCCTACTCTGTCATTTCATTTCTTGATGCAACTGTCGACTAAAAATATATTCACAATCTAAAAGTTGAGAGTTCTGTTGTACTCGGCAGAAATTTTTAGGACTTCAAGCCCAGGAGACAGCATCTCAAGTAACCCTGAGAAAACTGCTCCAAGGAGGCAAGGGGGGAGCCAGGATATAGAGAAGTTTTGCAACGAAGGGCAGGTAGTCTGAACGTCGAAAGATTATTGTTAATTAACCAAAACCAGACATCTCAAGTTAAGGAATTCAGCGCTTTTCTATGTGTGGGAAGATGCAAGAGTCTGGGCTCACTGAAAAGCTTCCTTTGATAGGCACCTCAGCTATCTGGGGCCAGTATCCTGTGTTTTCATATCCTGAGTTTCCTCAGGGCTCGCCGCGGGGAGTGGCTGCAGTCTGATGGCTGCTAGATGGCAGGTATTCTTCCCTTCCTGAGTTCCCTCGGGGCTCACCAGCTCACCGTGGCGGTGGCTGCAATCCCTGAGGATTGTGACGTCCTTTGTTTACTGGTATGGCAGGCAATATTCCATTTCTCAACACTCACTCCATGTTGGGAAGAATGATACGTTTCTCTTACACAATTACAAAATACCAGCAAGAAGAGAATTGTCTCACAAACCTTCCCTTATAGATCAGGAGGTGGATAAATGCTGAAGTAGCAACGAGATTACTCATAATTGGCATGCAAAGTAGATAGCACATCAACAACAACAAAAACGACTAAGCGTGAATTATCGATGAATGTGAAAACAAGATGGGTGTGGTAAAGTGGAAACATTATAAGTCCCATGGAAAATGAAAGAGTTGATTTATGAAGTTTTGGCCGATTCTTTTCATTATTCTGTCATCTTTTTATTATTCTGTCGATGTTTCTATGGCAGAAAAATTTTAAAGCTCAAAATGAAGAACAACCTGAATAATTATCTAAACCAGGACTCTCTGTCTTTTCAGAAGTGGAGGCCAAGTGATTGATGCCCGCATTGTGGAATTCTGGTTGGCCCTGGAGTGTGGGAGAGGGAGGAGGGAGAGGAGAGAGAAGCGTGCAGACCATCCCCCCCCCCCAGGCAGCGAGTTGATTAAGGCTCTATTCTCTTGAAATGCTCATATTTCATAAGAGGATTTATTCCTCTCATCTGAATGTGAATTATTTTAGTTTTAGGTAACTGCCTTTCCTCTGTCTTCTTGATAGAAGCCCTCAGAGAATAGGGGTGTTGAACTGAGGAGTGGAAAAGGGACTGAATTTGTAATGCAGGGGCCCTCAGGGGACTAGGAATTGCCACAATGTAGGATTTCAGGAAGGCAGAGCACAGAATCTTGGTCTTATGGGTGAGAGAGGAAGAGAGGTAGTAGATATTCAAGCTTCGCTGGCTTCTGGTTGTATCAACTGCTCTTTAGGCCACGGAAAAGCAGATGGATCCTGCCTTGCCTGCATGTGACCTAACCTCTTCTGTGTCTGTGTTTAGAGAGAATTGGTCAGACTCCCTGGTCCTTGGTACATTTGAATGTAAAATATATCCATATGTATTGAGCATAGGTTGGATTCCAGACAACCACACGGAAGTCATGTGCTTAACAGGTGCGCCCAAAAGGATGAGGCCTCTCAGAACGGGGAGGTGGGTCAAGAAAGGAATTCCTAACACAAAATCTTACCCTCTGAAGGACAACGGCAGTGGAGTTTGGAGAGCACGAAAATATTTGGATCTTGTGAGAAATTGGGTTTCAGAGAAAACTGACATTTTTGTAATATTCGCCTAAGGCCGATTAAGTACTGTCTCTGGAGGCCTTTCAAGGGTCCCTTCCAAAAGTTTCCTCCATCTAGAGATGGGTGATGTTATTTACAATCTGAGTGTCCCATCAGAATCTCCTGGTCCCACCCCAGCCGTACTGAATCAGAATCTTTGGCATCTGGGAATCCATTTTTTTTTTTTATTACAAGTTCTTCATAGTGTTTCTTAAACACAGAGACATTTGAGGATATCTGATCTTGTACTGTTTTAAACCCTAACGTTTACCAACTGTGGGGCAGACTTTTACTTCCAAGCTTGTGAAATTGGACATTGACTTCTGAAGGGGGTGTTTTACTCACGGGCATAGAGAAGGCTGCTCCCAGGAGGCAGGCAAACAAAATCCAGGTCCCCATTTCTTGATGGCCCTGAAATAGAAGTCAACACCCACTTTTCTTATCTCTTCTCAAGTATGGCCGTAATTAATGCTTCATAAAGCCCACATGACCCATATTAGTCTGTTGCTAGTAAAAAGGATAGGACCATTCCTTGTGAGGTTACTTCATTCCTATATGGTTTCCAGTTCTGAACCCATTTTATTGTTTCTGGAATTACAGTGGTAATAAAGATGCTTTTCATTTAGGTTGAGAGCTGAACAAGTTGTAGGAACATAAATGGTCTATCATTACACGACTCTGCATGCCATTTTCCTATACCTGTATAGCCTGTAGAGTCATAGAAGCTAAATGTAGCTTATAATTAATGATTAAAAGAATAGAGTTGGCTCCAAAAGTTGAGGAGATCATCAAGGTGCACAGTATCTCATACTTTTAGAACCAGGAGGCACAGAAATGTTTTTTGGTACCGTCCACCTGAGCACTGCTGCTGTTAAAAACAAAGACCAATCATCTGAGGAAATAGAATAAGGAAGGAGTGGAATTTAGTTTCAGGTGTTCTGACCTATAGGACTTCAGGCAAGACCCTCAGGTGACATATCCCTGAGCTCCAGATGTGGAGCAAAAGATGTGGTTGAATGGAAGGGAGAGGATGGTGCTAATATTCTGTGATTATTCCATGAATTTTGAATGCCTTTTATTTGAAAGATTCCATATTTAGTTAATGACATCTTCCTTTTGTTTGACACTGCACTGTAATTATTCTGCAAATAAGACCCTTGGAACATGAAGCAAAATAAGCCATCCTAAAATACATTGCTTTGTGGTGTAAATTGTTGACTAAGTTTGAGAAGTATCAGAAGAAAGGCCTTAAATTTTGCACAGGAAGTGAATATCAAGTGTAATAATGCTGGCTATGAGAAGTCCACTGACATTTTTACCTCCTAAATCTGTTTTTTAAAGTTTGAATTAATGAAGGAAATCATTCAGTTGATGGTTCTATCTGATGGAATTAAATGAGATGTTTTTCCAAGAAATGGATCACAGCCTGTGAAAGATTATTTTTACCTTAATTGATAAGTAATTAAAATAAATATTTTGCTGTGAAATTTGGCCCTGAAAAGTGCTTCGGGATTCTGGACCTAAAATTTAAAGAAATATAGACAAACATTTTACTCCATTAGAAAGTAATATAATTCATTTAAGTAATCAGAGTCTAATTGGCATCTTTCGAACATGAAATGCAGAAAAAGAATAAGTCTGATAGAAAGGATACCAAATTATGAGTAAAATCCACATACCTTTGAATGCGCGTACTCAGATTAAGTTTCTGTCTGAAACTCAGGGATGCTGCTTGATCCTTTAGATTTCTTCCAACTAAGAGCTCATTATATACCATTCATGGCATCTAGAAGAGCCAATCAGGTTTCTGAAAGAAAAATGTGTTCAGTATAACTAAAAATCCCTGCATCATGACTTTTAGAAGCTGGGATCAAATGTAAGGCTGTATGTTGTGATTAGTGCATATAGAGTCTTTCATTATAGGCAATAATAGGTTTAACAGGCAAAAATTTCATCAGGCTGTCTTTAAGTCAGCAAATTAGTTGACTGCACATGCTGATATATTCAGATTTACTGTCAATAAGTGGCTGTGTCATTGTCTGTTCCCTGGTTCTAACAAAGAACATTGTTCTTTACCAAAAAAATGTTAGATGGTTGAGTTTCTGAAGTGTAATCAAAGTGTAGGGTTCCCTAGCCCTCAGAACAGGATAAATTGATTCAAATCCCCATTCTGGTAAAATCCGAAAGCTCTTTCCAATAATTCTCTGAGGGATTATAATTTCAGGATCACCACTGCTCTATCTTCTACTTGCATTGAAGGTATTTTCTCATTCCCTGTGATTATTCCTTTATCACCATTCTGGTGTCCACGGAAAGAGCATAAAGTCCCTTCTCCTCGGCCCCATCCTGCAGCCCATCTGCCATCCAAGCACCCATGAACTCAAGGTTATCACAGTAACCAAACTTTTACTCATGATCTGAAAGACAAGGCAAGGAACATATCACATACCACACCACACACTTAAAAATGTATTTTGATTCCTGCAAACAAATGTGTATCACAGGAAGCATTGCCCTGGCTCCCACACCCCACATAGCAGCTCAGCCTCTCTCAGTATGATGACCCTTCTTAGCCTGCATCCTTCTGGCACAACCCCACAATCTCTAGTAAGCAAGTCCGAATTCTACTCTCTCTTTTTTTTTCAGAGTCTCCTTACTGTCCCTTTTGTTGTCTTGTCCCCATGTTCTCAGCAGCCTCTCCTTTGCCTGAACAACAAACCAAAGCCCTGCTCTCTCTGAGAGGACCTCCGATCTAGCTATTAAATTCTTTGACACTTCTACCTTAGTAAAGCGTATGGATTTTTTATTTTATTCTAAAATATGATCAATTAAAAAGCAAAATTTGTGACCAGTGATAAGAGGTAGCTGATGAGTAGTCTATCAATATTAGGTCAATAGAAGAAATACTCATTACATACCCAGATACTATTGCAGTATAGCCAGAACTTTTCGACTATTTAAGTAATATTTTGAAAATTTGTTCATGTACCTGTATTCTTTTATTGATGCTCCACATTGGCTGAATTAAATTCAAGGAGAAAATATGCATGGAAGGCAATGTAGTATTATTAAGAGCTGGAGATTAGAATTATGTGGGTCCTGAACCCAGCTTCCCCGAGGGTTTAGGGACCATTGACAAGATACTAAGTCTGTCTGAGCCTCAGCTTTCTCATCAGTAAAATGAAGGTAATTATAGAACCTACCTAAGAGGATTTGTGTGAAAACGAGATGAGAGACATCTCTGGGGGGAATGGAAAATCATCACCTTCCCCAACCCCATCACTTGGCACACGGTTAATGTTTAAAAAATGCTAACAAATAAGATTCTAAGATGATCTCTGAGGATGAGTTAGTAGGGAATGAATAGCCATCGTGAAGAAAGTAAGGTAGACCTTTCAATCAGAGAGAGAGAGGAGTTACAAAAAAGAAAGTGGGAGTTTATGACATGCAAAGTGTATGAAAGAAAGGGAACATAGAATATGGTCCTAAAATCCAATTGTGTCCATAGTTTGCATTTATTTATGGGTATATTGTATATCAAAGGCAGGAAGGATTGCTTTTGAATGAACTTGCAAAATGGATTTTAGGAGAAATGCTCTCCGCTTACTGGGAGGGAGAAGAGGTTGGGGGGCGCGCAGCAAGGAGGTAAGGGAGAGTAGGAGGGAGAGGAAGGAAAATGTAGATCATATTGTGTGCTTTTGCAATCCTTTGCCCTATTTTATTTAACTACGTATATTGAAGTGCCTGAAAAAATTAAGGACAAGTCGTTGGTGAACTAATAGCGGTGTTTTGGTTTTTTACAGAATTCTTCTCGTTACTTTGCCTTCCCTTTCGACAGTGAGAGAGAGCCATATATTTGGCCACAAGGATCAACGAAATGATCCTTTGTTATGGCATTAATTTCTCTGGTCCATTGGATAGTGAGTCATTGCCAATTCACTATGGGCAGTTGTTCAGTGTGACGGCAAATGCAATAGAAATTGTGGGGTTCTTTCTACTTATTTTCCCCCACTGCATATCCCGAGTCACAAGGTACTAAAATATGGATCTCTGTGCTTGAAATCTCTTGTAGGTCCCACATACAGAATTTAAAAGTTAGTCAATGTTTTGGGGGAAAAATTCAATTGAAAATTTTTTCCTATAAGCTGTTGTTTCATTTATGAGTAAGTTGACTTCATAAAACAGAATTTACTAGATTGACTACTTATTTTGTTGTGTAGAGGCTATAACATTTCCGAAGTATTTGTGTTCTTGTTTTTCTTACTCTTTGACCTCAAATATTTTCTTTTTTTTTTAATCAGTATTTTTAAAATGGATCACAAGAATAAAATATTTTCCTCTATGGCAGTATCTCTGGAATATCTGTGGCAGAATGACCCCAGAATGTGTCTTTATTCACTTATGCATTCATTTCAAATACATATGTTGAATACTTATGAACCTAAGACCATTTGTGTTACTTAGGAGACAAATACATGCATGGTTTTATTGCTGTTTCTAAAAGCTTTTCTCCAAAATGATGAGTGAAGAAATGCCCTTATGAATTATAGGTTCCCATTCTTGCTTACTGGGAAGAAGGAAGGTCCAAGAAAGGGTCCTAAAAATATTACATTCAGACACCTTCTGGCCCAGAAGCAGCTGCTCTTAACTCTCTCTTGATTCCTGTAGGATCAAGCAGGGCTGCAAAACATGCAATTCATGTGGAAGGACCTCAGGCTGGGATTTTGGCACAAATCAGGAACCAGATGGTCCCTGCCTGCCAGTGGTCAGAGATGAGGAAAGCATGGGTTAATTCCAGGCAGCTAGAATCTAACCTACTGCTGTAACACCTCCTTGCTGTGTCCCAATCAACTGCTTTTGATAAAGAGAAGCCATGGTAGTCAAGAGCCAAAGCACCCTTGAGCTCTGAGAGGAAGCATATTTTAAATGTCTTCACCTCCTGCAGTGCCTGGCCTCGGACAAAAAGTAGGCACTCAACAACAACAGATTTTATACATATAGAAAATTTTTGTGTGGTGCTTTATAATTTTTTAGTAAGTTCTTTCGCCCATTTTTTTGGGTAGTAGTTATTCTTTTTCTTGACTTACAGCCCATCACATCTTGCTGTTCTCACGTTGCTTATGCTAGCAACTTCTCCCCTTCTAATCTGCTGCTTCTGATTTACAGTGCGCTGGAAAATCACGTGCCCAAACTTGTTAGAAGTATGTGTGGACTGTAAGTAAAGGGATGCTCTAAGCAGAGGTAGCCTGGGAGGCTCACTTTTGAGAAAAGCTCAAAAATTTCAGTCTTGTGGCCTTGGTTTTCGAACGCTGAGAGGATGTTTTGTTTGGTTCTGGGCTCTTCCCCCTTTGCTCAACTTCCTGGTTTTCAGCAGTGGTCGAGATATGTGGGTGATCTTTGAATAAGTGAGGCGATATGAGTTCCAGGAGCCTTTCTTATCATCTCTAGGAGCTCAACTCTTGAATCTTCTTTTAAAGCAGGTCTACGACTATCTAGTGTTCTGGAACAATTTTATGAGTACGTTTTCTTAAGTAGCTGGAACCAAAGTCAGCTTTTAAATGTTTCTTCTGTAGACATTTACTTAGAAGAAAATATCATTCTCCAAGATGGTTGTTTTGTTTGTTTTGCTGGAGTGGAATTGTACCCTCTTCTGAACTCAGGGACAGCACCACCAATTGATTCCGATAAACGCACTGACTTCCCTTTGCAACCTTTAGAAGTCAGGTATTGTGTCTTATACTTCCTTGGGAGCTCTTTGGTACCTAGGAAAATCTCTTTTACAAAGTAGGTGCTGGATAAATGTGCCAATTAATCGATGAAAATATAGAGAAGTTATCCATGACATAATGAAAATATTAAAAATGTCCTTGATCTATGTGGAATCTCCCTAGACAAAGAAATCTTGCAGTGATTTAGATGGGCCTTTTAAACAGCTAAGATGGGTAACTCAGCATTGCTGTCAATTGCTCCTTTGGACTTTCATACAAATAGCCTCTGATAAGGACCTAAAAAGGGAGATGCTGTAAAAGGTTTAGAATCTATTAGCATAACATCGTTACTACATTTGGCTCTCACCTGTTAGTTCAAATTGTAATATATTATAAGCAAATATACTATAATAGATATAACTGATTTTTCCCTTATTTGGGACTGAGTTTATTTGCTTAATATAATAAAGTTTTATTATTATTATTAGCCTCTTAGGCTTCAGCCCAAGGTGTAATTTGAAAAGAATAATAACAAACAAAAACCTCTCTCACCCACATTCACGTACTTTATTGATTGCAAACCATCAGTACACATTCCAGAATATGCTGGAATTAACTATGTTTTATGGCTGGTCGTTTGAAGATATGGGAAAAAAAAGAGGAATCTTCTACTGGCTAACAACATTTAATAACTGAGTAGACTTGGAATAAAAAGCATAAGAAAAGCAGTAATGGAGGTAAGGGACCAGAAAGAAGAAAGGCACATATAAGAAGAGGAAATGCATTGTGATGGTATTCAAGATGGTGATCAAAGCAAGCCGCAAGAGTTCTGAAAAGAAAAAAGGACACATTATTGAAGCAGTAGGAGATAAAACAGCTATGCAGTAAAGGGAGGTGGTCCTCGGGTCATAAGCTCTGAACATATCCCTTAAAGGCCAAAACTGTGATCTAACTTAAACAGCCATTATCGAGCCCTTAGTGTGTGCCTAGCACAGTCATTGGTGCTGCAGTACAAAGATGAATAAGACAGTGACCCGATTCTCAAACTGCTCACAGATTCTAAAAGAAAGCTCCACTTGGAGTTGGGGTAGAGAATGCTGGGGGTGGGCGTTGGAACAAATCTTGCTTCTCACCTTCAGGAGACTAACACACGCTCTGCCTATGTCTGGGTTTGTGGCAGAGAAAGGGGTAAGGAGGGCGGAGAGGGAGAGCAGTGACACCAAAAGACGTGGGACCTATGGGAAAGGCGGTCCCTCTAGAGTATTCCAATAGTTCTTTGGCTGGACTGGGAAGGGGCATACTAATTGTATACAGGCCCACTTCAGTCTTTTCAGCCTAATGTCCTGGACTTTCTGCTTCTTCAGGGATTGTACCTTAACGGATACGTACACACTGAGTCATCAGGGAAGTATTAGGTTATAGGCAGTGCCTGCTGTTTCCAAGGACAGTATAAAGTAGATAGAAGTGTTTATGAACTAACATCTAAAGCAAAATGTCTACCAATAGGGGACGCTTCAGATCAACTACGGCACATATAAAGGGTATCAGTCTGTATTTGTTGGCACAGAAAATGTTTGTGATACATAGTTAAGTGGGAAAAAATAGATTTTTACTTCTCGCTCCTGTTTTCCTCCCTCCCTCTCTCTCCCTATCTCCATTTGGGGAGATAGTCACCAAAATATTAGCAAGAGTTATCTAAGGGACTCATGCCTGAAAGCCTCTGGGAAACCAAGATTTTATTTCTTTTAAATAATTGGTGAATGGAACAAATGCAGGGGAGATAAAAGAAGTTTAGGGTATAATATTTCTCCTTCACGTTCAGTGAAAGCGATGAGTGATAGTACGGGATCTTCTGTAGGCCTTAGGTTTATTTAATGTTCATTCTCAAGGGGGAAAAAGCTGAACATAAAAATCAAAGACAAAAAAAGTGAGTTTTAGAAAGTGATAGGATCCCTTTTAGATCGTTAGTAAAAAAATATCTGAATAATAAAAGCATTCATAGAGAGAGCTCATACAGCTTGTAATTTGAAAGTCTGTAAGCATTTGCTGAGTATCTGGTGGAGCAATTTTCAATAAGGGAAATTATATGCAGATGGATAGTATGTTTGGGTTATAATTAACTGGTAAGTGTCGGGAGTGAAAATGTTACGTCTGTGTTAACAGAGGTAACACAGTAATGTACGAACAAGCGTTTTTACTTGCTTATTGAGCAAAATATAATACACCAAAGTAAGTTGCACTTTCCTAACGGGATTCAATGTACACATACACAGACTGGTAGTTTTCAAACAAAAACGATATGCTATGGTGGAGAGAACTTGGCTTTGGCAAAGGACAGCATAGGTCAGAATCGTGGTCGGGCCATTGGCCCCTGAGCAAATGTTCTTGACTCTTGTACACTTACCTTACTGCCTGGAAAATGGGGAAACACCATTAAGGGGAAGCTAGTAATGTCTTCAGCATATATTTGACTCTTCCTAGCATGATTTCCAATATTGAGGGACGATTTTAGTAATTGCTCAAGGAGGAAAGAGAGCAAATTTGAAGAAACAAAGGAAATAGTTCACCACCCAAAAGGTTGGAAATGATCATTCTCACATATTCGATGCGCAGAATTTCTTCTATTGTTCTTGGACAGAAAAGTCTTATATTGTTACAGTTTAGTAGCATACCTTTCATCTTCATCTCTTAAGGAATTACCCACAGAGACATGAATGTAAAATGTCAGAATACTGTTTTACCATCATCTACTAATTCTACAGGGAACAAGAAATATATGGTAAGACCTAAGTACGGGCGATGTCCCCAGTTCTGGCTGTGTTGTCATTCCTGTTACCCATTCCAGTTATTGTTTTAGCTCATGGCCCTTTGAACTTGGACAGCGCCCTGAGCAGCTTTTCAGCTAGTATTTTCTTCAGCATATCCCTAAATTATATAAAATTCAGTGATAGTAGTTGAGAATTATTTCCAAACCTCTACTTACAAAGTCACATCATGAATGGTATGTCTGTTTGGAGTATTAACTAGATCTGAAGTTGATATAACTCTGAGGAAATAAATTAGCAGGAATACCAGAAGTGAATTCAATTCTACTCACATCCATTTTATCATAGGAATTTTCACTTGAAATGAAATTAGAGTTCTGTGACAGTCACCTGTCACAGAATTCTGTGGAGTGAGTGCAAGTTTGTTCTAATTATAGATGACATTTTCGCCAGTATAGTGCTGAAATAGCTTGAGATTCATAAAATCTCTTTTTATGATTCATGATAAATCATCTTCATCACCACTGTGCTCTTAGGAGAATCATAGTCACGTGCTAAGTCTCTTCTCAGTAGCATGCCATATATCTCCAAAATTTTTAAATCCCTGGGATAAAATATTTATTGAGTATCTATCTGTAATATCCAAAGCATAGCGCACATAACTATATGGCGTGTTATCCATACAATGCAATATTATGCAGCCATGAAAAGGAATGAAGTACTGGCACACCCGACAACGTGGATGAACCTTGAGAGCATTACGCGAAGTGAAAAAAGCCCGACACAAAAGACCATGTCTTGTATGATTCCATTTCAGAAATGCCTAGAACAGGCAAATCCATAGAGACAGAAATTAAATTCATGGTTGCCAGGAGGTGGGGCAGAGAGAAATAGGGAGTGACTCCTAATGGGTTTGGCGTTTTTTTGGAGGGGATGATGGAAATGTTCTGGAATTAAATTAGTGGTGATAGTTGCACAACCATGTGACTCTAGTAAAAGCCACTCAATTGTAAATTTTAAAACGGTGAATTTTATGGCAGGTGAATTATATCTCAATCTAAAAAAAAGACATATCAAAAATATATACACGTCATTGGTCTCTAACCTCAGAAGCTTACCATCTTTATACATTATATAAAATATAGAAACAGGAAAGGTTAAAGACAGTGCAGTGGTGTGGAATAATAGTACAAGAGTTGCCCCACGATGATACAGTTGATGATGATGACAATTATGATGGTGAAACTAAAGTTTATTAAGTGCCATCTGATGTTCTAGCATTTTACATGTTTAAAGAACTATTGGTTACTTTCCACATGCCAGGCATGTTCTACGTTCATGGAGTGTATCAGTGAGTAAAAGACAGATATCCCTGTTCACAATCTCGCAGACAGCAACTGTGAACAATAGATACGATAAATAAATGATATGTTAAAAGGTGATATATGGAATCTAAAAAAAAAAAAAAGGTACTGATGAACCTAGTGGCAGGGCAGGAATAAAGACGCAGACATAGAGAATGGACTTGAGGACATGGGGAGGGGAGGGGGAAGCTGGGGCGAAGTGAGGGAGGCATCAACGTATATGCACTACCAAATGTAAAATAGATAGCTAGTGGGAAGCAGCCGCACAGCACAGGGAGATCAGCTCGGTGCTCTGTGACCACCTAGAGGGGTGGGATAGGGAGGATGGGAGGGAGGCTCAAGAGGGAGGGGATATGGGGATATATGTATACGTATAAGTGATTGACTTTGTTATAAAGCAGAAACTAACACACCATTGTAAAGCAATTATACTCCAATAAAGATGTCTAAAAAATAAAATACTATTAGAGATTTTTAAAAAGTGAGAAAGGCTAAGGAAAAGGAAAAGATAGAGCTGGCTAAGGGGCATTAGAAGTGCTGAGTTGCAAGTTTCAGTAGGGTGGTTGGTTTTAAACAAAACCTGAGCATCTCTAGAGAAAGGGCCAGCACGAAGGCGCCAACATGGAGGCGTACTCGGAATGTGGGAGAACTGGCGGGAAGCCAATGCCACTGGCGTGGTATGAGGTCAAGGCTGTAGTACGAGAGGAGGTCCCAGAGGTGACATGTTGTAGTGCTTCCATGCTCTTAGCAACTAAATGTACAATTCGTCACCTAAAATAACTGCTATCGTTTACCGTGAACCAGAGGCTTTGGAAAAAAGGTAGAATGATGTCTGGGCTTTGGGGATGCAAAGGATTTGGATAGATGTAGAGGCTATTCCATCATAGGGCTTTGTCACTGGAAAGAACAGAAACGGAAAAATGCAGCGCGTGTTTGCGTGTGCAGAAGGAGACCAGCTGGGCAGGAGTGGAGATTTTAGATCGAAAAATAGTGATGCAGGTGGCTGGTGGGAAGAGAGCGACCCCGGATACCAGGGCAAGGAAGGTGACTTGTGTACAGTTGGCAGTTGTAAAGCACTGAGCATTTGCTCTCACCATCCTTGCTTTCTTGGGTTTCTAACAAGAAAGTTCGTCAGGAATGAGGACGTTGGAGCAGGAAGTGGCCAGATGACTTGGCCATCTTTACATCACAACGAGAGCGAGAGCAGAGGCCAGACCCCTGGGTACCCACCGTATCCCAGCCCTCCTGACCTCTTAGCTCACAGATGAATGCAGTATATCTCAGGGCCCCAGACCAAATAATAACATTATGGGAACATCTAGAAATAGATTAATTAAAAAAGGAAAAGTCTTTAATGTCTTTCCTATAAAATATAGTGTTGCATTTAAAAAGCGTTGCCACAGAATATTCTCCAGCTAAACCTAGAGCTATTCAAAAATGCTCTTGCTTAGTCAGAAATAAAAACTACTTAATGAAAGGTCTATAAAAAGAATTTTAATAACCTTATTGCTCTATCATTTACATACCATAAAGTTCACCTGTTTAGAGTGTACAACTGAGTGGGTTTTAGTATGATTTTTTGTATCTTTACCAAGTTTGTAACCATCACCACAATCTAGTTCCAGAACATTTTCATCACCTGAAAAGAAATCCCATACCCATTAGCAGCTGCTCCCTGTTGCCCTTCACGTAACCCCTAGACACCCACCCATCTTCTTGCTGACTTGATGGGTTTGTCTGTTCTGGACATTTCATAAAGATGGAATCATACAATATGTGGTTGGAAAAAGGATCTCTGAGAACCTCTACAGCAGGGTTTCTCAGAGTCCGCATTATTGGCATTTGGACTAGATAATTCTTTGTTGTGGGAACCGTCCTGTGCACTGTAGGATGTTAGCAGCATCCCTTGCCTCTACCCTCTAGATGCCAGGAACACCTCCTCCCCCAGCTGTGACGGCAAAAAATGTCTCCAGACATGGCCATATGTTCCCTGTGGAAGAGGGGGAACAAAATTTCTCCCAGTCGAGAACCGCAGATCTACATTTACCTAAGAACTGAGCTGAGTGTAGAGATGTAGAAGTAGGGTGGGTGCCTGGACCCAGCATCTGTGGTGGAAAAACCACTGTTTCAGGGTCCTTGAAGATCTGAATGATGAACCCTGAGTTCTAAAATTCTGTGATTGCTTTTAGAAAATAGTGAAGAGATAAATAGGGGAAAGGAGGGACTTCCCTGGTGGTGCACTGGTTAAGAATCTGCCTGCCAGTGCAGGGGACACGGGTTTGATCCCTGGTCTGGGAAGATCCCACATGCAGCAGAGCAACTAAGCCCGTGAGCCACAACTACTGAGCCTGCATGCCACAACTACTGAGCCCACATGCCGCAACTACTGAAGCCTGTGCACCTAGAACCTGTGCTCCACAATGAGAGAAGCCACTGTGATGAGAAGGCCTCACACCACAACCAAGAGTAGCCCGCGCTCGCCACAACTAGAGAAAGCCCGTGCGCAGAAACAAAGACACAACACAGCCCCCCCACACACACAAAGAAAAATGCAGCTGGCAAATCTAAAAAAAAAAAAATAGAGGAAAGGAGCACAATAGTTACTTAGGTAAAATTATTGTTCAAAAAAATATCTGGTGGGAAGAACCATCCACTTTTCAGAGTATTAAAAAAGATTGAAATTGTTGTTTAAAAAATAAAATAAAGTGGTATGTGCCAGTGGTCTTCACCTTCATTATGAAGCATTGGAACCATGGCGCCAATAATTCAAAAAGTATATCAGTTTGGATTTGGCACGTTCTCTGCTACAGCCACAAAAGTGTATTAATGGTTCTCAGAGAGTTTTGCTTAACTCAGCTTTAAAATTATACTGCAGCATTTTGCGCCAGAAACTCTGGTTTGAGGTGCCAGGTGCCAGGTGTGAGGCCTCTGTGTGCGGCCCCCTGTGAGCCGGTGAAACCAGACTAAGCACAAAGGAAAAGCAAAAGACCGTGGTTGACCGTGGGTAACCGAAACTGCAGAGAGCCAAACCACAGATCCTTCATATTGCGTGCCTGGATGCTATAACCAGATTTCCCCAGTGAGGAGGCGTGGTTAGCCTGGGGTCTCCATCTTTAGCAGAGATGGTCCAGATAAACTATTCTTTCAAGCAGAGTTTGGGCTACACTGCAGCCGTGTGGCTGACAGGGTCTTGGTGCTCCAGCCTGGTGTGAGGCCTGAGCCTCTGAGGTAGGAGAGCCGAG
Organism: Leucopleurus acutus; assembly: GCF_964270905.1. Classification (NCBI taxonomy): domain Eukaryota; kingdom Metazoa; phylum Chordata; class Mammalia; order Artiodactyla; family Delphinidae; genus Leucopleurus; species Leucopleurus acutus. The sequence goes on along the minus strand of NC_139148.1, from coordinate 8,500,675 downwards.
TTCAGGATATTGGACCAACCAGAGACCTCCCAGCCCCACATAATATCAATCGATGAGAGCTCTCCCAGAGATCTGCATCTCAATACTAAGACCCAGCTCCACCCAACGGCCAGCAAGCTCCAGTGCTGGACACCCCATGCCAAACAACTAGCAAGACAGGAACACAACCCCACCCATTAGCAGAGAGGCTGCCTAAAGTCATACTAAGTTCACAGACACCCCAAAACACACCACTGGACACAGTCCTGCCCACCAGAAAGACCAGATCCAGCCTCATCCACCAGAACACAGGCACCAGTCCCCTCCACCAGGAAGCCTACACAAGCCACAGAACCAACCTCACACACTGGAGGCAGACCCCAGAAACAATGGGAACTGGTGCTTCCCTGGTGGTGCAGTGGTTCAGAGTCCACCTGCTGATGCAGGGGACACGGGTTCATGCCCCGGTCTGGGAAGATCCCACATGCCGCTGAGCGGCTAGGCACGTGAGCCATGGCCGCTGAGCCTGCGCGTCCGGAGCCTGTGCTCCACAACGGGAGAGGCCACAACAGTGAGAGGCCCGCGTACCGCAAAAAAATTAAAAAATTAAAAAAACAATGGGAACTACAAACATGCAGCCTGTGAAAAGGAGACCCCAAACACAGTAAGTTAAACAAAATGAAAAGACAGAGAAATATGCAGCAGATGAAGGAGCAAGGTAAAAACCCATCAGACCAAACAAATGAAGAGGAAATAGGCAGTCTACCTGAAAAAAGAATTCAGAGTAATGATAGTAAAGATGATCCAAAATCTTGGAAATAGAATAGAGAAAATATAAGAAATGTTTAACAAGGACCTAGAAGAACTAAAGAGCAAACAAACAATGATGAACAACACAATAAATGAAATTAAAAGTTCTCTAGAAGGAATCAATAGCAGAATAACTGAGGCAGAAGAATGGATAAGTGACCTGGAAGACAAAATAGTGGAAATAACTACTGCAGAGCAGAATAAAGAAAAAAGAATGAAAAGAATTGAGGACAGTCTCAGAGACTTCTGGGACAACATTAAATGCCCCAACATTCGACAGAAGGGAGTGGCAGTACATATTTAAAGTGATGAAAGGGAAAAACCTACAAACAAGATTACTCTACCCAGCAAGGATCTCATTCAGATTCAAAGGAGAAATTAAAACCTTTACAGACAAGCAAAAGCTAAGAGAGTTCAGCACCACCAAACCAGCTCTACAACAGATGTTAAAGGAACTTCTCTAGAAGTTCTAGAAACAAAAGAGAAGGAAAAAACCTACAATAACAAACCCCAAACAATTAAGAAAATGGTAATAGGAACATACATATGGATAACTACCTTAAATATAAATGGATTAAATGCTCCAACCAAAAGACATAGACTGGCTGAATGGATACAGAAACGAGACCCTTATATATGCTGTCTACAAGAGACCCACTTCAGGCCTAGGGACACATACAGACTGAAAGTGAGGGGATGGAAAAAGATATTCCATGCAAATGGGAATCAAAAGAAAGCTGGAGTAGCAATTCTCATATCAGATAAAATCGACTTTAAAATAAAGACTATTACAAGAGACAAAGAAGGACACTACATAATGATCAAGGGATCAATCCAAGAAGAAGATATAACAATTGTAAATATTTATGCACCCAACATAGGAGCACCTCAATACATAAGGCAAATGCTAACAGCCATAAAAGGGGAAATTGACAGTAACACAATCATGGTAGGGGAGTTTAACATCCCACTTTCACTAATGGACAGATCATCCAAAATGAAAATAAATAAGGAAACACAAACTTTAAATGATACATTAAGTAAGATGGACTTAATTGATATTTATAGGACATTCCATCCAAAAACAACAGAATACAGTTGCTTCTCAAGTGCTCGTGGAACATTTTTCAGGATAGATCACACCTTGGGTCACAAATCAAGCCTTGGTAAATTCAAGAAAATTGAAATCATATCAAGTATCTTTTCTGACCACAACGCTATGAGACTAGATATTAGTTACATGAAAACTTCTGTAAAACATACAGACACATGGAAGCTAAACAATACACGACTAAATCACCAAGAGATCACTGAAGAAATCAAAGAGGAAATGAAAAAATACCTAGAAACAAATGACAATGAAAACACGATGACCCAAAACCTATGGGAGGCAGTAAAAGCAGTTCTAAGAGGGAAGTTTACAGCAACACAGTCCTACGTCATGAAACAAGAAACATCTCAAAAAAACAACCTAACCTTACACCTAAAGCAATTGGAGAAAGAAGAACAAAAAAACCCCAAAGTTAGCAGAAGGAAAGAAATCATAAAGATCAGGTCAGAAATAAATGAAAAAGAAATGAAGGAAACGATAGCAAAGATCAATAAAACTAAAAGTTGGTTCTTTGAGAAGATAAACAAAACTGATAAACCACTAGCCAGACTCATCAAGAAAAAAAGGGAGAAGACTCAAATCAATAGAATGAGCAATGAAAAAGGAGAAGTAACAACTGACACTGCAGAAATACAAAGGATCATGAGAGATTACTACAAGCAACTCTATGCCAATAAAATGGACAACCTGGAAGAAATGGACAAATCCTTAGAAAAGCACAACCTTCCGAGACTAAACCAGGAAGGAATAGAAAATATAAACAGACCAATCACAAGCACTGTAATTGAGACTGTGATTAAAAATCTTTCAACAAAAAAAAAGCCCAGGACCAGATGGCTTCAAAGGTGAATTCTATCAAACATCTAGAGAAGAGCTAACACCTATCCTCAAACTCTTCCAAAATATAGCAGAGGGAGGAACCCTCCCAAACTCATTCTACGAGGCTACCTACCATCATCCTGATACCAAAACCAGACAAAGATGTCACAAAGAAAAACACCTACAGGCCAATATCACTGATGAATATAGATGCAAAAATCCTCAACAAAATACTGGCAAACAGAATCGAACAGCCCATTAGAAGGTTCATACACCTTGATCAAGTGGTGTTTATCCCAGGAATGCAAAGATTCTTTAATATCTGCAAATCAATCAATGTAATAAACCATATTAACAAATTGAAGGAGAAAAACCATATGATCATGTCAATAGATGCAGAAAAAGCTTTGGACAAAATTCAACACCCATTTTTGATAAAAACCTTCCAGAAAGTAGGCATAGAGGGAACCTGCCTCAACTTAATAAAGGCCATGTATGACAAACCACAGTCAACATTGTTCTCAATGGTGGGAAACTGAAGCCATTTCCTCTAAGATCAGGAAGAAGACAAGGTTGTGCACTCTCACCACTCTTATTCAATATAGGTTTGGAAGTTTTAGCCACAGCAATCAGATCAGAGAAGAAAAAGAAATAAAAGGAATCCAAATTGTTAAAGAAGAAGTAAAGCTGTCACTGTTTGCAGGTGACATGATACTATACATAGAGAATCCTAAAGATGCTACCAGAAGACTACTAGAGCTAATCAATGAATTGGTAAAGCAGCAGAATACAAAATTAATGCACAGAATCTCTTGCATTCCTGTACACTAATGACCAAAAATCTGAAAGAGAAATTAAGGAAACACTCCCATTTACCACTGCAACAAAAAGAATAAAATACCTAGAGATAAACTGCCTAAGGAGACAAAAGACCTGTATACAGAAAACTATAAGACACTGCTGAAAGAAATTAAAGATGATACAAACAGATGGAGAGATATACGATGTTCTTGGATTGGAAGAATCCACATTGTGAAAATGACTGTATTACCCAGAGCAATCTACAGATTCAGTGCAATCCCTATCAATCTACCAATGGCATTTTTCACAGGACTAGAACAAAAAACTTCACAATTTGTATGGCAACACCAACGACCCTGAATAGCCAACGCAATCTTGAGAAAGAAAAACGAAGCTGGAGGAATCAGGCTCCCTGACTTCAGACTGTACTTCAAAGTTACAGTAATCAAGACAGTATGGTACTGGCACAAAAACAGAAATAGAGATGAATGGGACGGGATAGAAAGCCCAGAGAGAAACCCACGCACATATGGTCACCTTATCTTTGATAAAGGAGGCAAGAATATACAATGGAGAAAAGACAGCCTCTTCAATAATTGGTGCTGGGAAAACTGGACAGCTACATGTAAAAGAATGAAATTAGAACACTTCCTAACACCATACACAAAAATAAACTCAAAATGGATTAAAGACCTAAATGTAAGGCCAGATACTATAAAACTCTTAGAGGAAAACATAGGCAGAACACTCTATGACATAAATCACAGCAAGATCCTTTTTGACCCACCTCCTAGAGAAATGGAAATAAAAACAAAAATAAACAAATGGGGCCTAATGGAACTTAAAATCTTTAGCACAGCATGGAAACCATAAACAAGACGAAAAGACAACCCTCAGAATGGGAGAAAATATTTGCAGATGAAGCAACTGTCAAAGGATTAATCTCTAAAATATACAAGCAGCTCATGCAGCTCAATATCAAAAAAGCAAACAACCCAATCCAAAACTGGACAGAAGACCTCGATAGACATCTCTCCAAAGCAGATATACAGATTGTCAACAAGCACATGAAAGGATGCTCTACATCACTAATCATTAGAGAAATGCAAATCAAAACTACAATGAGGTAGCACCTCACACCAGTCAGAATGGCCATCATCAAAAAATCTACAAACAATAAATGCTGGAGAGGGTGTAGACAAAAGGGAACCCTCTTGCACTGTTGGTTGGAATGTAAATTGATACAGCCACTGTGGAGAACAGTATGGAGGTTCCTTAAAAAACTAAAAATAGAACTACCGTACGACCCAGCAATCCCACTACTGGGCATATACCTAGAGAAAACCATAATTCGAAAAGAGTCATGTACCACAATGTTCATTGCAGCTCTGTTTACACTAGCCAGGACATTGAAGCAACCTAGGTGTCCATCAACAGATGAATGGATAAAGCAGCTGTGGCACATATATACCATGGAATATTACTCAGCCATAAAAAGAAACGAAATTGAGTTATTTGTAGTGAGGTGGATGGACCTAGAGTCTGTCATACAGAGCGAAGTAAGTCAGAAAGAGAAAAACAAATACCATATGCTAACACGTATATATGGAATCTAAGGAAAAAAAAAAAGGTCATGAAGAACCTAGGGGCAAGATGGGAATAAAGACGCAGACCTACTAGAGAACGGACTTGAGGGTATGGGGAGGGGGAATGGTAAGCTGGGACGAAGTGAGAGAGTGGCATGGACATATATACACTACCAAATGTAAAACAGATAGCTAGTGGGAAGCAGCCACATAGCACAGGGAGATCAGCTCGGTGCTCTGTGACCACCTAGAGGGGTGGGATAGGGAGGGTGGGAGGGAGACGCAAGAGGGAGGGGATATGGGGATGTATGTATACGTATAGCTGATTCACTTCGTTATACAGCAGAAACTAACACAACTTTGTAAAGCTACTATACTCCAATAAAGATGTTAAAAAAATTACACTGCAGGTTATAAGCACCCCTTGAGCAGCAAAAGAAGCATAAGATTTGATTTATGCTGTGGCTAATGAAAACAAGCGGGCAATCACAGTTTAATCCTATCCTACTCATGTAAATTAGTCTAAGGAATGGGAGAAAGAGAGGAAGCATGTAGGATTCAGAAATATGTACATTCTAGAAAGTCCGTTTATAAGCGTGACCTCTGTTCAGAAATGCGTGAGTGGAGGAGGCCCTCTTCCGCCCTGGTAACCCGTTTATAAATGAATGGGCTGCAGGAAATCGTGTCTATGGCTTGTTCTTGTTCTCAAGATCTGCCCTGCTCAGAGTGGGAATCTTAACATTATGGGGGGAATAACTGGCCCATTTCCTGCTCTCAATTTTGAGGAAGTGTTTCCTCATACTGCCTTAGTCTGTGTAACCTTGACTGCCCAGGACTTGATGCCCTGTGTATGGCAGTGCTTTTAGACTAAAGTTAGTAAACTCGAATTGTGGTTACGAGTACGTTGCTGTTGTACAATGGCTTCTCTGCGAATACAAAACGTGGATTTTCTTATTTCTCATAGACTATAGCAATTCCAGAATGTTGCTTTTAACTCTTGTTTCTATCAGGGACATTGCAGAATGCCTTAAACTCATGCTGACTTAAAATTATTTTAAAAGTTTATTTAACAAACATCCAAAGATACTTTCAAGATTTTAAGTGTGCATATGTAGAGCTTTCCTTAACTTATTCTCCCACCCCGTCCATTAGGAAGTGGAATAGGTAGAGAATCTGAAAGGGTCTGGGTCTCACAGATCAGCTATTAAATTGGGTAAAAGCAAAACTTCTGGGGAAAAAAACCCCACCACAACTGTGTGGTGGTTCAACTGGGAAGATCTGTTCCTACTCAGTTCTTCACAGAATTATTATGGGGATTAAATGAAATGATCTCAATGGAGTATGTGGAGTAGTGTTTAAGCCTAGTAAGCACTTAAGAAACTGGGGGCTAATATATACACATCAGCTGAAACATCTGATGCCGTAACATGGTAGAATATCGCCTTGTGATCAATTTTCTCATAAAACTGCACAAGCTGAAACCACGTAATATTGGGTCCCTTTACAAAATGCTTCTTGAAGGGCCACCTCTGACTTCTTTGATAATATAAATTTAGAAGAAATTGGTCTCAATGCAGACTACACTTTAGAGCCACTTGGGTAGCTTTTAAATAATACTCCTGTCTGGGTCCCATTCCATCTAGCTTCTGATTTAATCGGTCTGAGCAGTAGCTCCAATTCATTGTGGTTTTGAATCACCTCGGGAGCTTTTACAAATATTACCAGCCAGGTACCGCCCCCTAGAAATTCTGTTTCAGTTGAATGTAATGTGCAACCAGGGTTGAATTCCATGGGACACAGTCTCTTCCACTTTATGAATTGTTACATATGTCTCTTAGACATTTACTGTATAAGAAAAGTTGTAGTTCTATCAACTTTGCCCAAATCAGTGGGCTTTTTTCTTTTAAGCGAAGTTCCATTCAGTGCCGTGAGTGGAATTAAGTACACTCAACACAGTAGCATCTGCAATTGATTATAAAATAGGAGTATCGGACCCACTGAGATTTAGCATGCTGGCAGATCCACGGTGAGCACCCAGAAAACATTTGCTGCTGGTGGGCAGAAAAAGTGTTGTTCATGGTCTCCTGATGCATCCACGAGTATTTCATTTCAAACGGAATCTCTCACAGAGTCCGCATGAGGCTAAAATGTTGATTCAGTGAATGAGTGCATTTCATGAACCACCCATCTGAGTAGGTTACTTTGGGTGTAGCTGTGTTGATTTTTCCTTCCTCTCAATACATGGTTTTCTTCATTTAATCAAACAAATCCAAGTGTTTTGCCGGTTTTTTTTCTTTGGTTTTTTTTCACATCTCTCTTGGAGTACAATTGCTTTACAATGGTGTGTTAGTTTCTGCTTTATAACAAAGTGAATCAGTTATACATATGTTCCCATATGTCTTCCCTCTTGCATCTCCCTCCCTCCCACCCTCCCTATCCCACCCCTCTAGGTGGTCACAAAGCACTCGGTGTTTGGTGTTTTGCCATTTTGTAGACACATTCTTTGTGTGGCCAAAAATCCTGTTTGCGGTGGTCACACCACAACTAGATTAGAATGTGGGGCAGCCCAGCAAACAAGTGTTAATTTGAATCAAGTGTTAAGACTGCCAGCAACAAACCAATGTGACCACCCTCACTGGGTTCAATTAGCGACCCTGCAGGTGAGGCACTAGGTTTATTCCATTATCATTTCCTTCATCCAGCAAAATCCCTCATCTTCCTGAGTGATGAAATAATGATCTCAAATGTAAGGCATATTTTGTTCATCTTAATTTTCTCTATGTCCTTTTTCTCTGAGTACAAGCATAATACATGTTGGTAAAGAAATTCAAACAATATTGAAATACATTAGGCAGAATGTTAAAATCCCTAAGAATCCCCTCCTGAAGCAATAGTTACTATTAACCATTTGAGAATATTTTTTCTGCTCTTTCTGTGCTCAGGCTCACATATATTTCCTGTAAAAAATTGTAGTAGACATCACGCGGTTCTGCCACTTCCTTGTTTACCTTTATATACAGTGGACATCTTTCCAAGTTTATACAGAGAGAGCTACTTCATTTTTCTTACTGGCTGCATAGAATTCCATTGAGTAGATATCCCATTTCATAGTTTATGTAGCTAGTCACCCACCGATAGATACTTAGGTTGTTGATGTTTATATATGCATTTATGTGTGTGTGTGTGTGTGTGTGTGTGTATATATATAATAGAATGCACATGTAGAAAAGTGCACCTATCACACAATCATACATAAGCTTACAACTTAATGTTTCCCCAAAGTGAACACACGTATGCCAGATGAGGAAACAACATGACCAGTACCCTGGGCCCCCCTTGAACGTCCTTCCAGTCACTTCTCCCCGGTGATAACTCCTAACCTGTCTTTTCACAGCACAGATTTGCCTCTTTTTATACTTTGCATTAATGGTTTTATACAGTATGTTCTCTTTAGTGTCGGACTTCTTTCATTCGATATGTCTGTGGAATTCATCCGTATTGTTGTAGTAGGTGGTTGGAGTTTGTTTATTCGTTCTCATTACTACACAGTGTTCCATTGTGTTGATATACCACAGTTCATCCATTCTACTTTGATGGACGTCTGCGTCGTTTACAGTCTTTGGCTGTTGGAAATAGTGCCGCTATGAACATTCTTGGGCACGTTTTGGTGAACATAGGCATGCATTTCTGTTGCTTTTATGTTGATTTTTTTTTTTTAGCTCTCAGAGGTGGTGTTGAGGTGAATATCTTCGTGAATGTATCTTGCACCTTCTGTATTTCTATAAAATACATTCTTAGAAGTAGAATTGCTGGGTCAAATGGTATGCACCGTTACATTCTGAGTAGATATGCAGAACTGCTCTCCAAAAATATTTTAACTACATCCCGAACAACCCACTGTGGCTGCGTCCCTTTGCTATTGCCATTATCTGTGACACAGACACTGCTGTTGTGTCTTCTAGGCTATGAGGCAAGGCTAATGAAAACCCAAATCTTCTTTTTGGCCCTTTTCAGACACTTTCTAGTGGGCTACTGCCTCTCCCATGTGTCCACGGAAGGACAAAAATGTACATGACCTAGAGTTCCGGGGTGCCAGGGCATAGTGTGAAAATGCCAACTGAAACTATTGAGTAAATGGATGCTATGAGAAGATGCACCGAACGGACCCCGTGGCTCTAAGTGCACTCCACCCCCGGTTGAGATAACGTCATTTCCCAGATAGAGATTCTAACCTGGAAATGAGAAGCACATATCCTACCAACAATTGGCCCATTCAAAATGCCCTCTCCTTGAGAGGCATTCGACTTGGGCACTATTTCCTAATCTTGAAGCTCTTGACACTTAGAGTGGGATCACTGTTTGTTTGGGGGGCTGTCCTGGGCACTGTAGGATGTTTAGCAGTATCCCCAGCCTCTGTCCACTAGATGCCAGTAGCACTCCACCCCTCCGTTGTGACAACCAAAAATGTCTCCAAGTATTGCCGCTCGTCCCCTGGGAGGTAGAGTCACCCCCCCACCCCCAGTTGAGGACCACTGGGCTACTGCTTACAGAGGTCCCTGGCTCTAAATCAAATTGTGCTCAGATTCTGTCTCCGCCACGCCTGTTGTGTGACCTTGGGCAGAGTACCCAAATTCTCTGTGCCTCAGTTGGCTCATCTGTAAAATAGAGATGTTAGTAGTAATACTTACCTTAATCCATTGCCGTAAAGATTAAATGAGGTTCTTCACGTGAAGCACATAGCACGGTCTTTGGTACAAAATAAGTATTCCAAGTTTTAGCTTTATTAGCTGTAATCTTTACTATTATTACTATTATTATTAATTAAAAACTGAGGTGGTGGAAAAAAGTATTCAGTTTCTGAAAAAGGATGTGGATAATATATATCTGAAAGACATCAAAGGACAGTGTTCCTGGAACAGGCAGTGGGAAATGTGGAGAAAGCGTTATTTAAGTGCTACGAAGGAAAACAGCAGCCTTTGGTTGTACCCCTGTTCCTTCTCAAATTAGCATGTATGGAAACCAGAATTTGTGGAAAATGGACTTTGGCAGCAGAATTGGGCGTTTTTAGGAACGTGCTCAATCACCGTGGGAAAGTATATATTTTATGGTGTTCTTGTTAATATGCAATTAGTAAATTTTCAATAGTTTGTTGAACACGTTTATTTTAAACAATAAAATAAGTTCAGTGCTAAAATAGCCATATTGGTTTTGACATTATTGAGTAGAGAATTTGATGTCGTGAGTTTCGTTGTGGCGATTCTCTCCTCATAACATCTTCTCCCGCCAGAGGGCTAACTTAGATAAACCTGGGTGCCAGGAAATGTTGTCTTCTTGTCAGTGGGACAGAGTGTGAGGCCAGGGCTGTGTCTTTGTGTTGCCAAAGTGCCACCTTGGCAAGTCACTTCTCCCCTTTGGGTCTCAGGTTCTCAGCTGAGCAGGTGGGATTAGTTCAGCGTTTCCCAACTATGTTCTGAGGAATCTGAGGGGTGTGAAGACATGTTCTGAAAAGAAGAAAAGAAAAGGAGGTGAGATTATAGCACATGTATTTAGAAGATACCCTGAGCTACAGTGTTCCCTCTGCAGGACTTCTCAAGTTTCCTTAGTTATGGTTATTGTGACTCTAAGATGGGGCTCACATGAACAACTTTCTCAGACTTACTTGATCATGGAACAGTTTGGGAAATCCTGCCTTAAATAGTTTATGAGTCCCTTGTAGGCACAGAAATTTTGATTCCCTCTGTGTTCATTTTCTATTGCTGCTGTGTCAAATTACCACAAACTCAATGGCTTAAAACCGTACACACATTATCTTACAGCTCTGTAGGTTAGAAACCTGACACAGGTCTCACTGGACCAAAATCAAAGTGTCAGCAGGGCTGAATTCCTTCTGGGGGCTCTAGGGAAGAATCCATTTCTTTGCCTTGTCTAGCTTTTAGGAGCCGCCCACATTCCTAGGCTCACGGCACCCTATCTCCAACTTCAAAGCCAGAAATACTGCGTCTCTCTGACCCATTTTCCATAGTCATATTTGCCTCTCTGAACTTTGCTGAAAAAGGTGCTCCTGTTTCAAAGGCCCATATATTTATATCGGGCCCACATGGGTAATCCAGGGGACTCTCCACATCTCAAAGTCATTAATTTAATTACATCTGCAAAGTCCCTTTTGCCATGTAAGGCAACATACAGTTGAACCTTGAACAATGCAAGGGGGGTGTCGTTAGGGGCACCAACACACACCCCCCAAACCGCGCAGTTGAAATTTAGCATGTAACTTACAGTGGCCCTCAGTAAACAGGGTTCCTCCGCACATATGCTTCCATGTCTGCAAGCTCAACCAACCGCAGAACATGTAGTACTGTAGTATTTACTATTGGGGGGCAAAACTGCACATAAGTGGACCCATGCAGTTCAAACCCATGTTGTTCAAGGGTCAACTGTACTTCCAGGTTTCGGGGATGAGGGTGTGAACGTCTTTGGGGGTGCCATTATTCTGCCAACCACATTATCTGTCTCAGTGGCTTCTCCATTTTTCTTTTCTTTTTTCTCTTATTTTTGGCTGTGTTGGGTCTTCATTGCTGTGCGCGGGCTTTCTCTAGTTGCGGCGAGCGGGGGCTACTCTTCGTTGCGGTGCATGGGCTTCTCATGGCGGTGGCTTCTCTTGTTGCAGAGCACGGGCTCTAGGCATGCGGAATTCAGTAGTTGTGGCACGTGGGCTCAGTAGTTGTGGCTCGCGGGCTCTAGAGCGCGGGCTCAGTAGTTGTGGCGCGCGGGCTTAGTTGTTCCACGGCATGTGGGATCTTCCCGGGCCAGGGATTGAACCCGTGTGCCCTGCATTGGCAGGCAGATTCTTAACCACTGCGCCACCAGGGAAGCCCTTCTCCATTTTTCGACAGTGGAGACTGTGAGGGACTGTTCTGTAGAGCCAGAAGGCAGCTAGGGTGATTATCTTTCTTGTTTATTTGCTTCTGACCCTATTAAGCACTGCAGTGTGGAATGACTATCTTGCAGGAGGTATTAAGCTCTTTTGGCTTTTCCTCACCTGAAGAGCAATAAAATCAAAGAACACAAGAGTAATTAAAACAAGGCTACCGAACTGTTCTGTGCAGCATTTTGTTTTTAGCTTCTCTCCTTATATAGACAAGAATATCTCCTTGAAAGGAACTGGGATCTGAACTGTGCTTTACTTTAACATGTAAAATTGCCAGGCTAGATATCAACACTTAGTCACTGGAATTAAAATATGAACATAAAGGGATTAAGAGAGTTTACTTGCTCTTTTTGGTAGAGCCGTTACCTGGCTCAGTTTCTAAAAAATGTTTACATTTTTCAAGCCACTCATGATCACCAGCTTGTGAAGAGAAAAGAAACTGAGGAATTGGATTCTTCCTCACTGCTTGGTAGAAGCTCGAAAAGCCCATCTGTATGAAGTGGAAGCACTGTGTGGGTTTGCTTGTACTTGATATTTTATCTCACGTGAAAGGAATGAAGTGGAAAATGAGTTTTGCACTAAAATTACTTTAAAATCTTGGTGTTCAAACTCCCGTTGTTTTTGCTGTTGGCTTTGTCTGGCTATTTGTAGAGTTATCATATGATCCAGCCATTCCACTCCTAGGCATATACTCAAGAGAATTGAAAACATGTTCACACGAAAATTTGTACATGAAAATTCACAGCAGCTTCATTCAGAATGGCCCAAAAGTGGAAACAACCCAAATATCCATCAACGGATGAATGGATAAGCAAAAGTTGGTATGTCCATACAGTGAGTGTTATTCAGCCATAAGAAGGAATACTGATGAACCCTGAAAACATGCTAAGAGAAAGAAAGCAGAAACAAAAGGCCACATTTTGTATAATTCCACTTACATTAAAAGTCAAAGATAGGCAAATCTATAGAGACATAGAGTAGATTAGTGGTGGTCAGGGCCGGAGGTGAGAGGGGAATGGAGAGTGATTGCTAGTAGAGTTTCTTCTGGGGGTGATAAAATATTCTGGAATTAGATAATGGTAATGGTTGCATGTATCTGCGTATATCTAAAAAACCACTGAATCATATACTATAAAATGGTAAATTCTATGGTATGTAAATATTATCTTTAAAAAATTGCATCAGAACTTTGGGTATCTGGTCTGGCATGTAAGAAGCTTGGAAGACACCACTCCACCTAACAAGTACAAGTCTGAACAAACTGAAAAATTAACAACCCTGCTTAGATCCATTAGAGAAGGGAGGTCACAGCGCACACTGATGCCTCCAAAAATTGGAGAGACCAACAGGTGAATACAGAGAATCACAACTTCTTGGAGCAGCAGTGTCCAAGGGAACCAGTGCTGGGGTAGGGAAACCTGAACTGTAATTGACGAATTGCCAGAGAGTCAGTGTGGACCACTCTGAGAGTTAAAATCCCCAGGGAAACCCAGTCATCAGGAGGCCTCCACACTTTTGCAAGTTTTACCTCTTGGATCTCTGCCAGGTTCACAGATGTTGTGATCATCTATGCAGAAGATCTAAAATAATGGAAAAGGGCTTCCTTGGTGGCGCAGTGGTTAAGAATCTGCCTGCCAATGCAGGGGACACGGGTTCGAGCCCTGGTCCGGGAAGATCCCACATGCCACGAAGCAACTAAGCCTGTGCGCCATAACTACTGAGCCTGCGCTCTAGAGCCCGCAAGCCACAACTACTGAGCCCACGTGCCACAACTACTGAAGCCCGCGCGCCTAGAGCCCGTGCTCCACAACAACAGAAGCCACCGCAATGAGAAGCCCGCGCACCACAACAAAGAGTAGCCCCCACTCACCGCAACTAGAGAAAGCGCACACAAGACCCAATGCAGCCAAAATTGAATAAATAAAATTATAACTAAATAAATAAATAAAATAATCGACAAAAAACCTGGAACTAATAAGCAATTATAGCAAGGTTGTAGGACACAAGGTTAATATACAAAATCACTTTCCTATATACCAACAATAAACAAGTAGAATTTGAAATTAATACCACAATACCATTTATATTAGCACCCCCCAAAATGAAATACTTAGGTATAAATGTAACCAAATTTGTACACCATCTATGTGAGGGAAACTACAAAACTTTGATGAATAAAATCAAGGAAGAACTAAATAAATGGAGAGATAGCACATGTTCATGGATAGGAAGACTCACTATTGTGAAGATGTCAGTTCTTCGCAACTTGATCTACAGATTCAGGGGAATCCCAGTCAAAATCCCAGCAAGTTATTTTGTGGATATTGTCAAACTAATTCTAAAGTTTCTGTGAGAAGACAAAAGACCCAGAGTAGCCAACACATTATTGAAAGAGAAGAACAAAGTTGGAGGACTAACACTACCTGACTTCATGACTTAGTATAAAATGGCAGTCATCAAGAGAGTGTGGTGTTGGCAAGAGAATAGGCAAATAGATCAATGGAACAGAATAGAGAGCCCAGAAATAGACCCACATAAATACAGTCAACTGATCTTTGCCACGAGAACAAAGGCCATACAATGGAGCAAAGAGAGTCTCTTCAACAAATAGTGCTGGAACAAGTGGACATCCACAAACAAAAATTTGACTCTAGACATAGACCTTACACTCTTCACAAAAATTAACTCAAGGTGGATCACAGACCTAAATGTAAAATGCAAAACTATAAAACTCCTAGAAGGTTAACACAGGAGAAAACCCATATGACCTTGGGTGTGGTGATATAACACCAGAGGCATGATCCATGAAATAAATAACTGATAAGCTGGACTTCATTAAAATTAAAAACTCTGCTCAGTGAAAGACAATGTCAAGAGAATGAGAAAACAAATCACAGACTTGGAGAAAATATTTGCAAAAGACACATCTGATAAAAGATTGATGTCTAAAATATACAAAGATCTCTTAAGACTCAACAATAAGAAAACAAACAACCCTATTAAAAAATAGCCAGAGACCATAACAGACACTCTACCAAAGAAGATATACAGATGGCAAATAAGCACGTGAAAAGATGCTCCACATGGTATGTGACCAGGGAAATAGAAGTTAAAACAACAAAGAGATACCGCTACACACCTACTGTAGTAGCCCAAATCCAGAATACTGACAACACCAAGTGCTGATGAGGATGTGGAGCAACAGGAACTCTCGTACGTTGTTGGCGACGACAGCTTGGCAGTTTCTACAAAACTAAATATACTCTTACTATACAATTCAGCAATCACCCTCCTTGGTATTTACCCAAAGGAGCTGAAAACTTATAGCCACACAAAAACCTGCACATGGATGTTTATTCATAATTGCCAAAGCTTGGAAGCAAGCAAGATGTCCTTCAGTCGTTGAATGGATAAATAAACAGTGGTGCATCCAGATAACAGACTATTAGCACGAAAAGAAATGCACTATCAAGCTGTGGAAACACATGAAGGAAACTTCAGTGCATAGTAAAAGAAGCCAATCTGGAAAGACTGTGTACTGCATGATTCCAACTAGATGACATTCTGGAAAAGGCAGAACTATGGAGACAGTGAAAAGATCAGTGGTTGCCAGGGGCTGGGGGAAGAGAGAGATGAATAGGTAGAGCACAGAGGATTTTTAGGGCAGTGAAACTACTCTGTACAATACTATAATTGGGAATACATGTAATTACACATTTGTTCAGACCAGTAGAACATACACCAAGTGTGAATCCTAATGTAAACGATGGACTTAGGATGATTATAATATGTCAGTGTACGTCTGTCCATTGTAACAAATGTGCCACTCTGGTGGGGATGTTGGTAATGGGAGAGGCTACACATGAGTAGGGGCAGGAGGTGTATGGGAGATCTCTGAACCTTCTACTCAAGTTTGCTAGGAAACTGAAACTGCTCTAAGAAATCAAGTCTATTAAAAATGCACCCATGGGCTTCCCTTGGTGGCGCAGTGGTTGAGAGTCTGCCTGCCAGTGTGGGGGACGCGGGTTCGAGCCCTGGTCTGGGAGGATCCCACATGCCGCGGAGCGGCCGGGCCCGTGAGCCATGGCCGCTGAGCCTGCGCGTCTGGAGCCTGTGCTCCGCAACGGGAGAGGCCGCGATAGTGAGAGGCCCGCGCACCGCGATGAAGAGTGGCCCCCGCTTGCCGCAACTAGAGAAAGCCCTCGCACAGAAACGAAGACCCAACCCAGCCAAAACTAAAAAATAAATTAATTAATTAAGATGCACCCATTAGTTATAACTCTCCAAGCCTGAGTAATTTACTATAATTTACTTTTTTAAACTTCATTTTCTGTATGTTTCATTGCTCAAAGGAAGCATTCTTTTCCTTATATCAAAGCAAAACTATTTAGCCAGGTCTGTGAAACACTTTTTAATTTATCATTTTAAGCGTAGTATGTTGAAGAGAAAACATTTCTGGGGGGAAGAAAGAGTCTGAAAAATGGCAACTAAGACACCAGCTCTGGGCCAGTAAGTGCAGATGGTTCGTTCATGTCCTACCTGGTACTTTGTGTCATCCTGCACATTAGCTTCGCTCTGTTCAGTTGCCCCTTTTACATGTTTTGACACTTCATACTAAAAGCCAGGAAGCAAGATTTTTTTTATTTTAACTGGAAGTGATTTTAGCTACTTCGGAACAAATGTCCTAAATATAAATATTACCAGCTGGTCTTGTTGTTTCCACGCTAATGGACACAAATGGTTTTCAGTATAAACTCAGAGGTGTACTTTCCCAAAAGCTTTCTTTCAACCAACAGATATGCAAAAGCACAAAATGTAAGTGCTATTTCTTCTCAGTGCTGTGTCTATGTACAATCTAGCGAGAGTGAAATGGCGCAAATGTAAAGAATCAAATAGATTTCCAGTGTTATTAAATAAGTCAAGAAACTAGCTGAAAGGTGACGGGTGGGGTGGGGAGTGTGACGGTAACAGAGGAGGGAGGGGTCCTATGAAGCTAGAGTTTTCTGGGAAAATATCTGACATCTAAACAGTCCCAATCTTCCTCTTCCCTCCATAGCGAGACATCACAAGTTGTTCCCTCCATATCTAAAGTGTCTAGGTCATTTGGCGCCTCAAAAGAAACATAAAGGGAAAATATGCTATTGAGCAATCTCTATAGACTCATCTGCTCATACATATGTACATGTTGCAATGGTAGCCGTAAAAAGATGTGGTTCCTTTGAAACTCTGTCGTTTCCTGTGCTACATGTCTGGTGATTTCTTTTCGGTGGGTCCAGGACGGGATCGACAGACCTTTTCTGTGAAGAGCCAGGTCGTAAATATTATAGGCGTTGGGAGTCATACGTCTCTAGTGCAACCACTCAACTCTGCCGTTGTATCAGGACACAGCCCTAGACAAGGTGGAAATGAATGCGCTTTGGCTGGGCTCTAGTTTACAAAAACAAGCAGGGGCTGGATATGGCCAGGGCTGTAGTCTGTGCACCTGTGCTCTAGATCAGCAGTTGCCACCTCAAGGTCAAGTCGTGCCTCAGTCGATGTTAGAAGTGATTTCTTATTGACAACGGATAACTTAGAAACTTCAGAATTTTATTTTGTAAGAGAACTAAATGAGAGAGGATTTGAGATGAGCCTAGAGACACCTTACACAGTCGTTCTGATGTACTCTTTGAGCCATACCCCGCCATACCTTGAGAGAAAGGTTTGGTACTCATAGGGAGGTGAGGTTAAGACCCCACACTCTGGGGTTAAGGCCCATGAGTTTGAATCCCAGCTCTGTCACTTACAGTTTGTTTCCTTGTGCAAGTTATCTCCTAGTGCTTAATTTCTTTCTTTATCTGTGAAATGGGTACATATTAAGATACCTTACCTCATAAAATTGTTTAATGATTAAAGCAGGGAGTACATAATTAGGGCTAGGAATAATGATGGGTACATATTTACATCCACAAGAAATGTTAGTTATTCCTCACCTATCTAAATCCCCTGGAATTCTGAGTCTTACCATTTTTATGAATAAAGTGTTTATCTATGTTTATTAGCACACACTTCCTTGTCCCATTAATATTAACTGGTGGTATGGAAATCAATCAAAATGAAGACTCATTAGAATAAATAGGTTCAATATTTCTTAAAAATCACAGTATCATATTACTTTTCCTTGTAGCCATTTTCCAAATTGTCTTCGTTATTGCCACATTAATTAATCATTGCTTGGAACACGTTTTTATGAATTCCATGAGTTCCTCCCAAAAGTTTTATCCTGCTGTGTGCTTTACTCACCACAAAATTGTGTGTGTGTTTTGCGGGGGCGGAGGTGTGTGTGTCAAAATCTGGGTCTAGGAGAGTGTGTGTGTAGCACGTGTCTCATTCATCATGCATATTACATGCATTACTCCATCCTCCCCACAGGGCTATTTTTTAAAATTAAAGTATAGTTTCTGTACAATATTATATGTTACAGGTGTACAATATAGTGGTTCACAATTTTAAAGGTTATAACTCCATTTGTAGTTAATTATAAAATATTGGCTATATTCCCCATGTCGTATTATATAGCCTTGTAGCTTATTTTATACCTAATAGTTTGTACCTCTTACTCCCCTACCCCTGTATTGCCCCTCCCCCATTCCGTCTCCCCACTGGTAACTGCTAGTTTATTCTCTACATCTCCCACAGGACTCTTTTTATCTCCACTTTACAGAGCAGGTAACTGAGGCTTAGAATGGTTAGATACTCACATGGCTAGTTGTGGGCTTAGCTGGAATTCAAAGCCAGGTGGTAGGACCACAGAAACTGCCCTGCAAGCACTGTGCTGTAACACCGCATCCCATTTGAAGGAAACAGCTGCAAATGAGCAGAGGAGACCCGCTTATCACACCGTCCCAAAGACTGTGGTCAGATGAGACCCACTTATCACACCGTCCCAAAGACTGTGGTCGCTTAACTGCGCTACGGTTAGAAATATTCCCCATCACATCCAGGGCAGAAATCATAGAAAATGGCATCTGGATCAAGCCTGTGCAAGTGAAAAACAATTTTAAGTTATGGGCGTACAAATTAGGGAATTTAATTCTTAATGGGTAGAATTATTCGATTTTATTTCTGCTGCCCCTGAAAGAGAAGGGGAAAGGATCAGAGTCTATGCTTGGTGTCAGAGAAATCTGGCAGGGTCAGTAAATAGAGGAATAGACAGACAGTGCACCTTTCACGTGGCAGTATGGTGGGATGTGAGAAGGGAGGAATGGAGACAGGAGCGAGAGGCAAAGGTGCATGGCACATGCGTAGTGGAATTTGGAGAAAAGTAATGCCTTATGGGAAAAGTGCAAGGAATTTGCCACCACTGATGATTTCCTTAATTCCAGGTCATTAGTGGTTCTCATCCTGGACTGCATATTAGAATCCCCTGGAGAACTTTGTAAACCTGCCAGTGCCTAAGCCCCAACCCTGAAGAGTCTTACTGGTTTGGTCTATATCTGCACTGTCCAGTACAATAGCCAGTAGCCACAGTGGCTACTTACATTTAAATCAATGAAGATCAAATAAAATTAAAAATTCAATGACTCTGTTTCGCTAGCCCCATCTCAAGTGCTCATTAGCATGGGTGGCTGGTGGGCAGCATATCAGACTGTACAAAAATTTCCATAATCGCAGAAAGGTCTATTGGACCTCGTTGGTCTGGAGGCGGTCGCGGGCATGAGTAGTTTTGAAAACCGCACCAAGTAATTCTTTTCTCTTTTTAATTGAGGCATGCACTGAGTAATTCTAATGCACAACCAGGATAGAGAACGGCTGGTCCTTGTAGAGTTTGTTCTAAAATTTATCACCACCTGCATCTGAACTGATTTTGCTTTTGAAGCAGCTATTCCAAGGATATTATTAAAACTAGACTTTTTTTCTGCAGTCAAGTAACGTAGAGGCATATACTTTTATTTAAAACAGCTTGCTTGTTCATATGCTATACGAGTAAAGATTTAGGTGAGTCAACTGCCAACCTTCAATTGAAAATGTGTAAGTTGCCTTTTCCCACTTAGGTTGAAGTATTACAACAACTCATGCCGATTTTGAACTACCTGTTGAAGGAGTTTAATAAGATAAATTATCTTAAACTGAAGCTGAAAGTTTTATCGTCAACATCTCACATCTTGGGCAATAGATTAGAGGTGACTGATGTTTATGCATTTGGTGGTACTCCAAATTAATTAGTTAAGGTAATAAGTGGATTAAGTCTAATGTAAGTTTTAGGAAGTTGTTTTCCTTTCCTATTAGAGAGGAACCTCAAGGAGAGGAGACTTTTGCAAACTGTTAAGTGCAATTGGTGAAACAAAACGTTGTCAGATGTAGCATTGAAATGAGAAAGTGGAAGGGAATTCACTTTGGTGTTTTTTGTTATTGTTGCCTATTTTGTTTTGCCTAAGAGTTTTCAGCACAGATTTTTCCCTCTTCTAAATATGATATTCATCTTTCCTTAAGGTTTGCTTTACTTGCTGCTTATTTGTAAATATCTAATTTGGGGTTGAGTTCTCCAGTTTGGGGTAACATTTCTTCAGTATCCCTGTATCTTTTCGATAATCTTGTTCCAAAATCCATTTCTTATTTAATGAGCAGTGAATCTGCTCATATCTGAATAAATTACCTGCTCTTCAGAGAGTTTACCTGACATCTTACCCATAATGAGTGTCCTCTCATCTGAGTGTCCTTCTTGGGTGGAACCTGCAGCATCCGTCCTTATAGCAGCTTTCCTGGCAATGTGGGTGGAAGAGCAGCCTACACAAGAAGTGCTACCCTCTGCATCATATTGAAACCAGTGACGTCACACCCATACATCTCTATGAGAATCAGAAGAAAATGATCTTTTGTAGGTCTACCCTCCCCAACACATAAAATGAGATACGAACGTCTCACTATACCCCTGAAGGTATTTCTCCAAGTATAATACTGGATCTGACTCCCTGGGGATCCAGATTTGTTGGACAAACTGAGGGACTGTCATAAAGAAAGCATCCCTGTAGACCTCAATGTTTACTTCCTCTTGCTCTCCCCTTCCCATCTGTTCTGCACCACTCTGCATCATTCATCTTTCCTAAAACACCCCTTTCATTGTGTCACACCTCTACCCCAAAACTTAGCATGCATATTCCTACTTGTAAAGGGTATGACACTTGGGAGGTTTCCTAAAATGACTATTTCTCTTTCTTTCAAACAGACACCAGTGCCCTGACCCTTACTCCCGGGGGTGATTGCCCATCAGCTTTCTGTTTGTTTCCTCCTGCTTCCCTGCCTCTATTTGTACACATCTCTGTGCCTCTGTTCCGTAACGGCTTTGGGGACTCAGCTGCCCTCCGTGCGTTTACCAGATTTCTCCCAGTTACAGAGAGGCCTTCCAGTTCTCGTTGGGTGTGCTCTGTGTCCTACTTACTTTGCACACATGTCTTCCAAGGGACTCATTGAAGAAAATGTCATTGGCATGCTGTGATACAGCCTAAGGGTTAAACCTATTGCATTTGGAAACAGTTTCCAGTTACCTAATACTTGGCTTTGATGGTAGATACTTAGATCTAAAGGATCTAAAAGTTACTCTCTCTGCAAGTGGGTTACAGTAGTAGCAGGAGGATACTAGAACTTAGACCAAAGTCAAGTGCTGGAGGCGGGGAGAGGACAGAGAGCTATGGTTAGGGAAGCAAATGACAGCCGGGAAGAGAATACAGAATCGTCCTTCTGTGCTTTTACTTGTCACCTCACCTCTGAAAGTTCTGAACAATACAAAAGTAGAGTCTGACAGTTAAACTAAAAGATCAGATTTTCACTGCAGTCTGTACGGTATCAGAAGGATTGAAATGTCCTTAACAATTTTTTCACTTTTTTTATGTACAATCAGAAAAAATAGCAACACCTCAAGTGCCAATTCTATGGTACCGGTCAAAAGAGGGTAATTGGACCAACAAAAGGTTTCTCAGTAATAAATGTGATCTAGATGAAATTTCACTATGCCATTTTATCAGATTAAGTCATAATTCTGAAAGAGAAAAGCATCACCTATTTCTAAATATTGACTATATATTATTTAAAACCTGGAGGATGTCATTAAACATATATTTATCCTCTTGTTCCTAAAAGACTTTCTACGTGTTCTGAAAAATGACCTGTAAAGAATAGTTTTTATTTTATCTTCTGGTTGAGCAGCACTCTCTTTCCACGTGAAAACGTAGAAAGTGAAGGAATGACCTGCCCTGTCGTTCAGTGGGGAGAAGTACACGAGAGGTTCCAGGGGTAGGACTCCAGATTCAGATTGTTTAGAACTGCGATCTGTGTGTACAAAAGAAGTTAAGGGAGGTGAGCTTGACCGCCATATCACATACATCCCCAAATCTCACCATACAGTTTGTTACTCACTCCTGTTTTCATAGTGTCTACGATTGGTGGGACAGCTGTGTTCCAAACAAGGATTCAAGGACCCAGGCTGTTTTATCCTGTGGCTCCACTATCTTCAGCACAAGAAGATGTTGATTTGGTTATTCACTGCCTCGTAACAAACCACCCCAACCTTGGTGGCTTAAAACAACCACCCTTTTATTTGCTAACGGTTCTGCAATCTGACCTGGGCTCAGCTGGACACTTCTGCTGGCCTTGACAGTGGTCACTTATAAGGCTTCACTCAACTGGGAAGTTGTCTGGGAGCTGAGACGTTGGGACAGCTAAGCTCTTCTCACTCTCCATGTGGCCTCTCCACGTGGTCTCTCCAGTACAGTAGCCACAGTTATGACGCGGTGGTTCAAGGGTCCCAAGAATGGAAAAGCAGAAATTGTCAGGCCTTCTTAAGTCTTAGGTCCAGAATTATCTCACCATCGTTTCTGCCAGATTTGATTGGCTAAAGCAGATCACAGAGCCAGTCAGGATTGAAGAGCAGGGGACACTAGGGCATGAATATTGACAGGTGTGGTCCATGCCTGGGACTACCACATGTGGCTCTGAGAGCTGTTGTCTTCAGGTTTTTTATCAATTTCATGTGAAATATTATATTAAATAACTTTAATTGAGGGTTTAAATTCCATAAATGAGTATCCAGATTACATGAACCATATTGATGATCTGCTGGAATGATGACTCTTTTCAGCATCTGGGTTTTGAGGATAGTGGAGGCGAAGGTATAATCCCGTAACAGGTAAATTTTTACTCTGAATTTCTCTTTAAGTGTAATTGTTCTAGTAAAGAAAACCATCTGACGTATTTTATTGGTTTTAAATTCTTTCCTCTTACTAAATACCAGCAGCAACAGAAGCTATGTGTGGCTTACATCAAGAGATGATTAACCTCACAGAATCCTAGTAAAAAAATGTACCGAGTCCATAAATTTTGAGTCAGTAAGGTCTTCCATGAAATCATTTCTCAGTTTGTCAATTATAATCACAGTGATTCTTTTGTTGGAATTCACTTGAGACCACAAGAGGAGTATAACTTCATATTGAAGTCAGTTTGAGTCCTTTTGAGTTAGTTTTGGTTCAGCGCCATGTGGAATACGTGGAGATCAAGGTAGTCAGTGGTCAGGATATGTTTTAAATCTTCCCTTTTCTCTCTGCTCTTCATGGCTATCTCTCCGCCACCTCCACCGGCAACCTGCACCCTCTTAAACATGGCCACGTGGTTACACCCACTCCTCCGTACCCTCTGTTCAGGAAATGAACAATTCCTCAAGGACTATTGTTCCACAAAGCGCGTAAGATTCAGAGCATGTGTTGTACTTGAGAATAAAGGAGAATGAAACCGTTTTGTTTTTTAATGGTTTTTTTCTAGTGTTAGAAAAAGGAAGAAGGCAGTGTTTTTAAAATGTAATTTAAGAATTGAGAATTTATCCTAAACAAAGAAAGCACCCTATGTGCCTTACCATGCTCTCAGGGGTTTTACCCAAGGCTTCCGTCATTCTTTGGTTGATTCCTAATAAGGACAGTTTGCCCAGTTACAATCCAATTACCATTCGTAGATCCCTGTGGAAAAGGGGATTTTTTTTTTTAAGAGGAATCCTTTCCTAACTCCAGAATATCTCTTCAATATAGTCCTATGAAAATAAAAAGCAGGAAATCCAGTTTCAATTTCTCTGCCTTCTTTTTGTCCCTCCCCCTTAGCACTGCCTTTCTCACACACACACACACACACACACACACACACACACACACACTCACTCACTCACTCACTCACTCACTCACTCACTCACTCACTCACTCACTCAGCGGCACAGCCTGCCTCTGTTCTGAAGGGACAGGAACTTCTCAATGGTCCGATGAAAAGATTGCATTTTTTTGGCCCCAAGACTCATGGTAACGGAGGTCTCTGGCAACAAAAGGTATCCTGGGAGTCACAGCTATGCCAGCTGGGCCATTTCTCAGACACTCGTTGCAATCTGCCATTTCAGGATGCATTTTTCACCAAAAAAAATAATTTTTTTCAAGCAGACTCAAGTTCCTACTACAAGCTTAGTTCAGTGAAATTAGAGAGGACAGCAAAGACACAGCTGAATGTAATTCATGGGTAAGCAATAGAAATATCTATACTTCTATTTCTTTTCCAGATTACTGTGATAAAATGTTGTGATTGTTCCACATTTGTCTTGTGATGTGGGAAGAAAAGTGGATTGATCAGTGTCTGAGATGTGTGACAACTAAGTACAGTCCGTGCCAATAGAGATTTATGAGAACGTTATTTTTAGACTGAATGATAATGTCGGAGCAGCTTGAAATGAGCAACCTGGACCCGGAAGCAGCATGCCGTGATGAAATGGAACTGGGCTGATTTCTCCGAAGATTCAGTGCAGGCTGTTTTTCAGGTCTGAAAGGGTAAAGCGGCTTATCTTCCCCTCTAGACT
Source organism: Leucopleurus acutus (assembly GCF_964270905.1). Classification (NCBI taxonomy): domain Eukaryota; kingdom Metazoa; phylum Chordata; class Mammalia; order Artiodactyla; family Delphinidae; genus Leucopleurus; species Leucopleurus acutus. The sequence goes on along the minus strand of NC_139148.1, from coordinate 8,475,788 downwards.
TCTTGAACTTGGGGCAACATTTTAGTTGCCGTGGCTCTGATAAATATGGGCTTCGGAGAACAGCTCAGATATTAGATAAGGCTAATCATAAACCGGATTTTTAAATCATCTGGTTTACCCTATTATAAGGTTATGTCTCAGAATGAAAAGACTCGGTGGCGAAAGAAGACAGAATGTGACCCTTACCACCCGGATCCCACTCTGCTACTGCAGAGTCACCTAACTTCTTTGGATTTTGCTTTGCTCCTTTGTAAAGGTAGGGGTTGGATTGACTTCTCAGGAGAAGTGGTGAAATGCCTATGATAGTTACCGTCTAGATTCTGGAACCTGCAGCCACGCTTCAGATTCTAATTCTGCCGTTTACTAGGTGTGTGATCTTGACAAGTCACTTAAGATTTCCTCATCTGAAATGTGGGGGTAATAATGGTAGCATAGCCCTTAGAGTTGCTGCAAGAATTACATGAGTTAATATAAATAAAGGACCTAGAACAGTAGCTAGCAGAGTAGTTAGCAATTATCTCCAAGGTCCAGTCCGTCTCTGGAGGTCTGTCGTTCTGATTTCAGTGAACTAAGTTTAATTATAGAAAGGCAAGCAAAACTATCAGCTGCTAGAGCTGTCATTGAGAAGTTTCTAATTCTTGTAAGTGTTTCCATTTTCCACACTGTTGGGATCTGTGCAGAGGCTCGTTTACCCCTTCCCCATTCCAAGAGTCAAGTGAAGCTTAAAACTCAAAGTTAAATTGGTGGCTGGTAGACAAGTCCACGATTCAACTAGGGATACACAGAAATGAAATTTGCCTTTTGTTCTGACGTTTTTGCCTCTGGGAACTTTGAATATGTGGCTCTTTTCCCCTCTATGCCAACCATCGGAAAGGTTCTTTCCACTGGAAACAAGATGTGTGTGACGAGTGATGTTTGGGGTTTTTTGGTGTTGCTTTTTGTTTTTTGAGTGGTGGTAGCACAGCACTGGGTTTGACAATGTTCGTTTCTACTTTGGTTTATCAGTAATCCAGATGAATAGGCCATTTGCAGATAACCACTTCTATTGCACCCTAGCTTTTACATACTTTACAGTATCCCCAAGTCTTACAGTGTCATGTGATCTCTTTACAGGTTCTTTGGGATGTTGCCCAGAGAAACAAAATCTTACGAGAGGAGGAAAATGTTGATCCCAAAGACAAATCCTCATCATAGATGTGCCTTTACTTTTAGTCTAGTACAGGGGTCAGCAAACTTTTTCTATAAAGAGCCAGAGAGTAAATATTTTCACCTTTGCAGGCCAGACAGTCTCTGTTACAACCACTCAACTCCTCCATTGTAGCATGAAAGCAGTCATAGACAATACCTAAAGAAATGTTTGTGGCAATATGCCACTGAAACTTTATTGACAAAAACAATCAGTAGATGGGATTTGGCTCACAGGCAGTAGTTTGCCGAGCCCTGGCTTGTCATCATCCCCATTTCACAGATTAGGAAAACAAAGCATGGGGAGAGAAAATAAGCTTGCTAAAAGCCACATGGCTGGAAAGTGGCAGAACTGGGATTCAAGCCCAGGCAGCCTAGCTTGCCAACCTTTGCTTTTAGCCACTGCCCCAAGCTGCCCCCGTGTCAACTCACCCCTGCCTGGGATGCTCATCTCCTGAAATCTGCCTGTCTCATTACCTCACCTCCATAAGAGTTTGTTCAAATATCACATTCGCAGTAAGGTTGCCCTGGAAACCCTCCCAGCACTCCTGATTCCCCTCACACTCCCCTACCTTCTCTTTTTCTCTAGGCCTTATCACCTTGTAACTTGCTGCGTAATTTACTCATTTATTATGTTTGTTTCTTATCAGTTTCCTCTACTGGCCTAGACACTCCATGAGCGCAGGGCTCTTTGTTTTGTTCACCAATGAATCCACGTACATAGAATAGCGCCTGGCCTATAGAAGGTGCCGATTAAATATTTGTTGAATGAGTGAGGCGCATTTTCCCACCATGTTACTCTAACATTTTGGTACCCCTTATGTAGCAATCGATAGCGAATATACTAAGGCAAAAGGTTAAAATGGACTGCTATACCAACCAAACGTTCAGACTTTTCTAAAATTTCTGCTTTTAAAAAAAGGACCAGAATAGATAAAGAAAACAAAAATTATATACAATATAGAAGTATTAAATCTTCCTAAAGATCTGTTGAGAAGAAGTGCTCGAAGAATCAAGAGAAGAATTAGCAAATGTTATTTTGTTGAGTTCACAAAGGAATAACCTCTTTTTAAGAGTCCAAACAGGGGTGTGACAGCTATGCAGATACCCTCGGCTTTGCCCAGAAGCTCATGAGGAAAGGAGTTCCTTGTCATTGGAGATGTGTTTATTTTGGAATTATAAAGAACTGGGCAGCCCTTTTCAGAAATGTTGGTTGTGAGCCTGGTATTTAAACTTAGGCCATGCTTCAGCAGTTATTAATTATTAATAAATGACAGCTGGCCACAGTAGAAAACAAAAGAAATTCAGCCCCTGGCATGGTTTGTGTAAATGGCCTGCCATTGTTCAGACCTTAGCTTACTGATCTGGTCTTTGCTTCTGCTCCTCACCTATATGGAGCCACAATCCAGCTGGCTGGCTTGTAGACACGTAGAAAAGGCATCTTACGCATAGTAGAACCATTTATTCATGAATTCAACACACATTTCTTAAGAGTTTTTGGTGTCACTAAAACTGCCAGGCTTAAAAAGGGGACGCAAATTTAGAGGAATGATGATTAAAATTAATGATAACTTTACCACACATTCAGGGCTTGCTGGGAGCTAATAAGTACTCGGCAAGAAATTCACTTGCATTGACTCATACCATCACTACAAACCTGGGAGTTAAGTCTTTTTCTTTGCTCCATCTTATTGGTGAGAAAACTGAGGCTTGGAGATGTTCTGAGTCTTGCCGAAGAGCTCATAGCTGTTTGAATCCAAGTCTTTACTACCACGCCAGTGGGCCTCAATCTTTATTGTGCAAGGATAAGAATCCCCCGAGGATTCTGGTTTATGATGAAGGTACTTGGGCCCCATTCCTTGTGACCCTAGTTCCCTAAATCTGCCTTAGAGCCCAGAAACCTGCACGTTTACAAGAATTGTCTGCAGGCCATATTGTGAGCAGCCTCGCGTCACTTCTTGCTGGCTCACTGGGCCTTGGGAAGTTTATAGTTGGATGAGGTTAAAGAGCTGCTGCAATTAGAGATTAGTTTCAAGGGCATAATAAAACAATGTGGTATAGACCAAAACCAAAAGTATTTCAATCAAGTTTATTTCATGGGAAGAATCAAGTCTGTTTGTAAAGATGCAGTTGAGCTCAAAAGAATGACCTTTCTGAATAAATCCCAGATATTAGATGGTTGGTTTTTCAGTTTGCCTTTTGCTTGTTTTTTTCCCTAAACGTGGAGACATATACTTCTGGCAGGAAGGAGATCTCTTTAGTTAATGCTTTCGGTGAGTTGTTCTCCAGTTAATCGAGATTCTGTTGTATTGAGGCTGTTTTTGCGTGCCTCTTTTAAACTGGTTTGTGTTGTTTGTGCTTCTTAATGCTAGTTCTAAATAGCTTCTATGATTCTGCTTACTGATTTCCATAATATACAGAATAATACATGTATAATATACATAATCATGCACAGATGCGTAAGAGTATATAGTGCATGGTGCATGCCTTTGATGATAAACAAAACTCGTGAGTGTTAATGTCTTCTGACACCATCATTTTGAGGACATTGTGTGTAATTGGGGCCTAACAGCAGACCCAGCTTACGCTGTGCCAGGTTTTCTCGATCTCTGCATGGTGGACATTTGGAGACAGGTAGTTCTTTATTGCAGGCACAGGGGGCTGTCCTGTGTATTGTAGGATGTTGAGCAGATCCCTGATGTCTACTCACTAGTTGCCAGTAGGAAACCCCACCCTAGAGTCATGATAGCCAAAAATGTTTCCAGACATTGCCAGATGTCCCCTGAGAGGGCAAACTCACCCCCAAGAAGCACTGTGGTATATCCTTTTGTATCGTATTGTTACCTTTTGTTAATGCTGTCCCATAGTACCCGAAAATAAAAAGGATATTTTTATAACTATCAAGGGCTTTTGTCTATCCAGAAACATTTGGGTCACTTTCAACCTCACATTTACGAAATTGAAACAAATTAGAAATCATCCACTTTCAATCTAAAAAAAAAAGTCCTATGACAGCCACTCAAAAACTGGATCCAGAGAGCCTGAAAATGAGTCATCCGTTTATGAGATAAACAGTCACCAAAGAAAAATGCTGGACTGGAATGTGCATTTGAGAATTGAGGAACCACCAGAAACACATCCTAGGCTGTGCTGGTGGGCTTTGGCACGCGTCTGGCGGCTTGTTTATTCATTCCTTCATGGCCCACGTGATGAGGGTCACAGGGCAACATTGACCCTTATGTTTGTGTCTTCCTGCTCATAAGACATCTGACATATGAGCGTGAGTGTCACAGATTCATTATTCCTCAGGTCCGATATTTTTACACTTATTTTCTGCCCTCATATACCGGCATTTCGGGGCTCAACAACAGGCTCTGTTTCAAAAGACTGTTTCTTAGCAGTTTATTCAAATCCTGAAGACATCTTCCCTCATAGATACGATATTACCTGAGTTGGTTAGTTTCCAGTTTCTTATTGAACTCATGATGCATGTGATTCATGTAGTCCCTAGACTGACAAATATTTATTGCTTGTGAATTATTTATTCTTCAGTGATAATTAATTGCCAGGTAGTATCTTGGATACTGGGAACACCCAGGTCAGTAAAGCAGACGAGCTTCTTGCCCTCATGAATCTAGCTGATGTATGTCGCTCGCGATGCAGAGCGCTAGGGACTGGGTCTCTGCCGCATGGTAGTAGATGCTAAATAAGCATGTGTAGCGTCCTAAATGATCCCAATCTCTTTATATCAAGGGTTGGCAGACTGCAGCCAGTGGGCCAGATCCAGCCTGCTGCCTGTTTTTGTATGACCTACGTGCCTAGAATGGTCATTACATTCTTAAATGGTTGAAAAAAATCAAAAGAATAATATTTTGTGACTTGAAAATTAGATGAGATTAGAATTTTAGTGTCTGTGAGTAAAATTTTATTGGAACTTTTGTTTACACGTGGTTTATGGCTGCCTTTGTGCTACATTGGCAGAACTGGGTAGCTGTGACAAAGACTCTATGAACCACAAGCCTGAAATATTTACTATGTGTAACTTTCTAAAATTCTATTTAGTGGGGAAAGTGCTTTCGAAATTCCAGTCTTGGAACCTCTCCAGTTCAAATCATTGGTGGTGGTACCTGTAGTATGAAGCAGCACTGTAGCACCAGGAAAGAGGGCGATAAAAATCTGATGGGAGGTCAACACCTACTTTCTTAAGTGTCTGGGAGCTTATCCTCATCTGAACTCAATCCCCTTGACCTTCACCAACCTTCTCTTCTAATGCTCCCTCCTACTGCTTCTCTGTTACATTTCCTATTGCTGATGTAACAAATTACCATAAACTTAAAACATGAGAAATTTAATGTCTTACAGTTCTGGAGGTCAGTGTCACTCAGCTGAAATCAAAGGCTGCATCCTCTGGAGACTCTGGGGGGAATGTGTGCCTTGTCTTTTCCAGCTTTTGCAAAAGCTGCCTGCATTTCTTGGCTTATGGCTCCTTCCTCCGTCTTTAAAGCTGTCAGCCTAGTATCCTCAAATCCCTCTCTCTCTCTCTCTCTCTCTCTCTCTCTCTCTCTCTCTCACACACACACACACACACACACACACACACACACACACACACAGAGCCACCTCTGCCTCTCTCTGGTAAGGACTCTTATGATTAGGTTGGACTCATCTGGATAACCCAGAATGACCTCCCTATCTCAGGATCCTTTAACTTAATCCCATCTGCAAAGTTCCTTTTGCCAGGTAAGGTAACATATTCACAGGTTCTAGGAATTAAGACGTGGCCGTCTTATCATTCTGTCTGCCACACCTCCTATCCAGTAACTCCATACTATACTTCTCTCTACCTCTGCAGAACAAAACGCAGGCTGAAGGGCATCTCAAGCTTTGTATCCACCAGCCTGGATATTGTAGTGGCTAAGAGCATAGGCTTTAGAATCTGAGTGTCTGGTTCAAGTCAGTTGTTGTTGTTGTTGTTGTTCAATAAAGGAAAGCAGATGGTGCTCACTCCTGAGTGTCTTAAAGCTCACATTTTGTTTCAAAAAGTAACATCCTGTGGTAAAATTGCATCTTTCTTTGGTGGCGAACTTCTTGAATTTTCTAGGAACAGCAGACTTACTACAACCCAACCTGAATCTGATCAACCGTGGAGCGCAGTGGTTCTCAATCCTGGCTGCATGGGTCAGTCAATCAGGAAACCAAAAAAAAAAAAAAAAAAAAAAGCGTGCTCAACTGCAGAGCAGACACCTGCCTCAGAACCTCTGCGAGGTCATTAGTCTCATCTCTTTCTTTCCTCATGTTTGACAATTTTCGTAATATAAAGGCAAACATATTTTACGCACAGAAACACTGTGACCGCTAGGAATTCTAGAAAGAGGCCACTGAGGAGATGTGGAAACCTCATGGATTTGCTCGGCGACTCCCCGCAACTCTGGTCTGTGTGGTTCCCACGGGTGCCGCATCTGGGGACTCCGTCCTCAGCTGTAGCAACCTGAAGGGAGAGGTGAGAAGGCGGAAGAGAAACAGGCTGAGTTTAGATTTTAGACTTCTAGGTACTTCATTGCGAATACTCTGATTTGAACCTTGGGATAATTTGGATAAACCTTGGGTGAATGTTTTGAGAAAGGGCTCTTTAAACAAATTAATTTTAAAAGATGATGTGGACTGAAATTAGGAATGTGGATGCATTCGACCAAGTAACTTATTGTGAGCCAACACTAAATTATCACGCCTTAAAAAGCAATACGACTGTAGTTTTAAGACATGTTCACAGAGTTTCCCGGCCATTGTGTTGTGACATTTACTTGACCGTATGTGCAAAATGTCTATATTGCATTAAGGATAAAAATAAAAATGAAGAATGCTGTTCTATGTCATTTAGGGCAGGCACTGATACCTCTTGACTTTATCGCAAGATACTATGAATGAATATGGTTTTAACCTGTCAGCTAATTGTGTTAATTTGATAATTTCCCAAAAATGGACCTCACGTATTTCCAACTTTAAAAAACATGTTGAAATCGCATGTGCTTAATCTGAAAAAAAAATCATTAAAATTCACAATGGTAGAAATATAGATTGGGAGCGGTGAGAAAATTGGGACACAGGGGAAGATGCAGATTATTTGATGTATTCATGACTGCTGATTGGCAGGTGGCAAAAGACAATGAGATGGTGGAGGGTGGAGGGTGATGAACTGGAGTGGCCCGTCCAGACTTTTCCAGGTCTGTGTGAACACTTCAGGCTTCAGTTCTTCACGTTTGCGGTATAAAATGGATTATGAAGCATCTTGGTCCATTACCCATAATCAAAAATGTAACTGATATTTTTTAAGATGCCACACATTTGATAATAGGTAGCTTTGGAGATATCTTTGAAGTCCCTCTTTGTTAATTATTTGATGACCTTCTCTCCCAAGAAAATTGTTTTTTCAGCCATGTGCTAAGGATGGGTTTAAGAACCAGTTGGCTCTGGGGACACTGTTACCTCCTTTGTGAAATGACTCTTCCAAAGCCTGATGAATGCAGCTGCCCTGCATTCAAGAAAGCGCCACACTCTTTTCTCTTTCTGAGCCATCAGCTGCTATAAGAACTAAAGTCTTAGGAGACAACAACTCCATAAATTCAAGTCATTACTAATAGACCAAGGCTTTTCTCTCTTTTGGCTGATAATTCCAAATTTACCAAAGAATTTAAAAAGTCTACGAAGTTAAGAGCCATGGGCTATGATGTATAATGGACTCAGAGAAATTGAAAGCATCACATCTTCACTTTTTCATTATGCTAAGTGTAGTCATTTGTGAGCAGTTTCCAGAACTATGTATTACTTGATTGCGTTGGAACTGTTTTAGTTGGGAGAAGAAAATGAAGACTCAAGAAAGATGCAAACTGGCCTGATTCTATTTTGCCAAATTTGGTCATGTGTTTTCTTTCTTTCTTTCTTAGAGATAAAATATCACTTTCAAAATGTCACATTTGAACATCTGTCTTCTCCCTTCTGCCCTTCCTCATCTTGGTGATTTAGTGTACCATCCTCCCAGTTGCTCAAGCCAGAAGTGTTTAAGTCATCCTAGATTACTCCTTCCCTACCCTCCACTACATACAATTTGTCCCCAGGCATCTCTGTGGTTCTACGTATCTCCCTATCTGTTCAAATTTGAATCAGCATCATACCTAGCCCAGTGGCTCTTCTGATCTCTGCATCTTTGGCTTGCACCCTCCCTCAATTCCCTTGGAAATGTGTTTCCAGTCATCTGATCACGTTCCTCTCTTACTCAAGGTTCCTTAATGACTAGCCATCACCTACTGAATAAATCCACTCTGCTTTGCAAAGCCTGCCGAGAAAGCCCTCCAGGATACGGCCCTGAGTTCTGCGTGGCTTCGCCTCCTGCTCTTTCCTTCCTTCTAGCCTCGTAATTTCCCCCAAACAAGGCCATTCTCTCAAATTCATTTGCCTTGGCACCTTTGTTCCAATGTCGCATTTCTACAGAGCAAACCCTTACCCCTCTTAGTCAATGTACAGGTCTCCTGGGAAACGCTGCCTTCTTATAAAGCTTTCCTTGATCCCCAGATGGAGGTCAAAGCCTTTTCTCCAAGGCATCCCATTGCATTTGGTACTTACTCCTAGTATCATAATCTCTGTGTTTCATGGACTGAGTGTGTTCTTCCTACCAAAATGTAACTCCTTAAGAACAAGGACTGGCTGCGGCGTGGAGACCGGATGCTGACACCGAGTCACTTGAATTAGCTTTAGCAGAAGAGAAATGGAGGAACCATAGAACATTAAGGATGAATTCAGGAAGACCCGAGACCATGGAGAACTTGCCTGCTCTCTACACTATCTTCCAAGGAGAGGTTGCTATGGTGACAGACTGTGGAGGCTTTATCAAAATCCCAGGCTGTCGGAAGCAAGGTCTGGTCCATCGAACTCACGTGTCATCCTGTCGCGTGGATAAGCCCTCTGAGATAGTAGATGTCGGAGAGAAGGTGTGGGTGAAGCTTATCGGACGAGAGATGAAAAGGGAAAGGATAAAAGTATCGCTCTCCGTGAAAGCTGTCAACCAAGGGACTGGGAAGGACCTTGACGCCAACAACGTTATCACTGAGCAATAAGAGAGGCAGAGGCGGCCCTTCCAGGATTACACTGGGCAGAAGATCACCCTCGAGGCTGTCCTGAACACTACCTGCAAGGAGTGTGGCTGTAAAGGCCACTTTGCAAAGCATTGTTTCATGCAGCCAGGTGGGACCAAGTACTCTCTGATACCTGATGAGGAAGAGGAGAAGCAAGAGGCAAGATCAGCAGAGTCTGAAAAGCCTGACCCCACGAGAAAGTCTTCTAGGAAAAGAAAGAAGGAAAAGGAGAAAAAGAAACAGAGAGACAGGAAGTCATCTGACTCTGACAGCTCGGACTCTGAGAGTGACACACAAGAGGGCAAGGCACGCGTCAAAAGACAGCAAGGCAGCAGAGAAGAAGAAGAAGCAGCAGCACAAGGAGTGAGAGTGCAGAGAGTGGAGGGGGTGGTGGAGAGAAGGAACCAGGAGCCTTGTGCCTTGAAGCCCTGGCTCCTGCAAAGACTCAGTAGTGAGAATATGGCCTTCCACGCCATTGACTCCTCTCCCATGGGAGAGGGCTTCTCCTCCTGCCACAGGCAGGTTTGGGAGATATCAAAAGTATCTGCCTGAATGAGTTCTTTCCTTATCACTCCAGTCCCTTTGCAAGTGACCCCTGCAGCTGACCCATTCATTCACCCAACTTCCTTCATTCAGCAGGAGGTCCTATTACCCTCTTCCAGCTGCCACCGCCAGGGCCAGACTCCTGTACAGGAGTCCAGGCTAGGGCCACAGGTACTGCTGTGGAGGTGAGTCTGGCTGTAGTTGGAGAACAGAGCGATTGGCCCCTCCCTGTTGGCCTGCCTTGGGCTGATTGGTGGGTGGTCTCTGCTGTATCCAACACAGGGGCAGAGGGAGACTGGCAGTACTAGGGAGAACATGGTAAGAAGTGGTACTCACTTTTTCCATTCCCCCTGACATGATTCTACTATGTTAGAAGTGACAGCCAGTGGTCACAGCCAGAAAACCATTGTTTGCAGTGACTGAGCTTGTGTGTGACGTTCCGCCCGATCACTGAACCAGACAGCTCAAGCCAAGATCATTGCTTTACTTTGTATTTACTACAATGTGAGTCAGTTGGTTCCAAAAAAAAAAAAAACAACGAGGACTGTGTTGTCATTTTGACAATCCCAAGCCTAATACTGTTTCTAGCACGTAATAGGTGCTCGTTGAACTTTGTTTGAATTCATTATGCTGGAGGTCATACTAAATAAAAATAAAATGTGTCTTCTAGGGATTGATTAATTTTATTTCAGTCATGAGCTATTGTTCAAAGGTTGGCAAACTACAGCCCACTGTCCAAATCCAGCCTTCCACCTAGTTCTGTAAATGAAGTTTGACTGGCGCGCGGCCACACCCATTCATTCATAAACTGTCTGTGGTTGCTCTCATGCCACAAAGGCAGATCTGAGTAGTTTTGACAGAGACCACATGGCCCACAAGTCCTGAGATATTTACTGTCTGGCCTTTTACAGAAGAAGATAGCCAACCCCTGCTACAGATACTAGAGCCCGTTGGAGGGCATATTTTTAAATGCATTTAAAGAATAGATATGTAATTCCATTTTGACACTTCAAGTAGCCGCGGGCTCCCTTAGATACCTAGACTTCATATTTAAAAATCCCCAGCTCATGTGGAACTTCCCATTTGGGTGAGGGGAAAGCAATTCACTGATATCGTACCTGTGGTGCCCTAATCTTGAAGGGTGTGAGTGAGAGGTACACCCAACACTTAAGTCCCCAGTTCCTGTCTAAACTTGTGGTTAGTCCAGCTATACCAAAAAAAAAAAAAAGAAAAAAGAAAAAAATCCAAAATACACTGGGCCTGGAAGAATGTTCTTCAGTTCACCGAACGCGACTGCAGCCTACCCGCTTTGCCTCCATTTATGCCCTCACTCCTCCGCCCTGACGCATTCCCACACCCTGTTCCCTGTGCCCTTCCTGGGTCCCTGGTACCCCTCCTTCTCACCCACTGGATGCAGATGCACGGGGGTGAAGGCAAACAAACAAAAATTCCTCACCTCCTTGAAGCTCTGCTCAAACCTGGACTTCCCTGTGAGGTCTGTCCCAGCCCTTCCACCTAGTAGTGTAAATCCCTGTCCTCTCCTCACACGGCCGGCCCCTTCCCTGCTTTTTGTTCCTTCCTTAGCAGTTATCATTACTTAACACGCTACATTCTTTACTTACCCTTGTTTATTTTCTGCCCCTACTAGAGTATGATATCTCCATTTGTGAAATAAATCCATGAAATCCCAGATAAAGAGGAAAAAAATAACAAAGAATTAACACAGTGCCCTTCACTCTTTGGAATGAACCTTCTAGGCAGGAATTTGCTACCAGTAGGGAACAAAGGTGTCTTAGCGGTCGCTGGGGCCAGCCTTTCTGTCTCTCTTCTTTAAGGTGAATAGTGAGGATGGTGAAGTCTTCTGGGATTCCTTAAATGTTCCCCACATCCGCAAGAAGTCCCTGGCAGTGTCTGTAGGGCCCAGCACTATTCCTTCTCCCACAATTTTTCTTGATTGTTAACGAAGCAGTAGATACCTCTTCACAGCTGTTGTGCCCTGGTTGTATATCTGTGATTCGTAGGAATTCCTCCTCAGTGAGGGGACATTGGGCTTCCGAGGATTGTGAAGGATTGTTTCTTAGGTCATCGCTTTCTCACTGTCTGCATCAAGGGTAGAGATATTCACTCTCAGAGGTGTGAAATCAGAGGTGTGTGTGTGAGCACACAGATAGACTCAGGATTGTGGGAATCTTTGCTTTGATTCTTCGATGTGGAGTATTTTAGCTTCAAACGTCTCTGTAAATATGTGTAGCTTTTATTGATCGTATCTCTATACTTACTGCGATCAAAAGAGCTCATTAGACTGCTCTAAATAGAAACTCAGTGGTTACAATTTAGCATAGAATTTAAAAGCCTAAGATGTTTTAGCTGGAGTCCTGGTTAGTTTCAAATCTTGTAAGTTTTACAATTTGGCGAAAACTACTTAACCTTCCTAAGCCTCAATTTATTCTATATTATATTATATTATATTTATAGATACTATATATTACTATAATATCAACATAATGTATCCTAAGTATATATTACAATAATGTATCATAAGTCTGAGTTATATATAATAATAATACATTGTGTCATATATAATAAATATACTAGATTGTATTATTATATAGAGGAAGTGACTAAAGAGCCCTTGGCGCTTTGCTGGTACACGGTAGGCTATCAGTATACGTTTCCCCTCCTATGTCTAGTGCGCACAATGGCAATTAGCGGTAGTTTTTCCTGTTACTGAGAAAGAAAAGCCGAAAAGTTCCCATGTGTTCCCACGAGAGAGGGGAGGCAGGACCCTTGAAGCATCTTTCCACATAGTTTTCTTTGCATCATTTTATGGGATCAGATGACCTAGCAGATACTCCAGATTTTGATGTTGGCAGTTGACTGGGTAAATCCACAGTTAAGTAAGAGTGGATTTGATTTTAGGGATTGAGAGCCAATTTGGGAACGTAAAAATGAAGTTTGCTTGACGTGATGACCGATTGAGAGAGAGGCTGAGGCTTGCGAGTCGTAGATTACTGTGTGACCCTTGATGTGCTTCCCCTTGATCTGCAGGGTGACTTCACGTGGAACAGTATGTCGGGTCGCAGCGTACGGCTGAGGTCAGTCTCCATCCAGAGCCTCTCAGAGCTGGAGCGAGCCCGGCTGCAGGAAGTGGCTTTTTATCAGCTGCAGCAGGACTGTGACCTGAGCTGTCAGATCACCATTCCCAAAGGTAAGGCCCCATCTGCCATCACATGGGGGATGCTGGAAGTCACACATCTGCTCTGCCACAGCCCCAAGCTGCAGAGTCCTCTCAACCCCACTATTAACACAGGGAGGAAGCCGTAGCTTCTGGGTCACTGGCTGGCGCTGGCAACCATTTTGAAAGATGTGTTCAAGTGGGACAGTTTACATGTCGACTATTATGTGTATTTAAAGGGAAGATCAACTTGGGGCATTAAAGGGGGAAGCCATGTGTATCTCAGCGGTCTACGTGGCTTCAGCACAACCACTTAAAAAGAAGTTTCAGAAAGGTCAACTTAAAGGGTTAGAAGAAAAACCATGTCTATCTCAATATGATTTCAAAATAAGCAGTTGAAAAGAGTGTTTTAACAATCTGTTAAACTTCTCATTTGACCTTATGCAAACTCAGAATCAGTGATTATACCAACGTTAACTCATTTTTATCCAGTCTTTCACCTGGCCTGTCTCTGTTGGGGTTCACCACTATGACACTGGAGCCAGTGCAGGCCTGGTTGTCTGATGTTTTTACAAACACAGATCCCGATTCTGATAAAGATGAGAAGCATGTATTTGAAATCCTTTGATCTGTAAAGCCTGTTTCTGAAAGTTGACTATCTTCTATAAAGATACTTTTTAATGTGTATTCGTGTGTAGCCGTAAGGTAATTTGAGGTGAAGTGAAAAGCTGTGATGTGATACAAATAGAGGAAACCTGCCGTAAAAACGCAACATTGGCTGCTGTGCCTAAAACTTAAAGGAAAGCAGGAGAGGGATAGCAAGCATCTGAAAGCTAGAAGGTTGCCTTGGAAGATTTCAGTATCTGCAGAACTTCTCCTTTGTTTTCTTTTTTTAGGGAGTTGAGGGGATGCTTCATGAATATTCATAAAATCATTCATTTCATATATACACACATACACATAGATACGTAGTTCTCAACCAGGGATGGTTTTCCCCCATTCCCCAGGTAAAATTCAGCAATGTCTGGCTCCACTTTCAGTTTTCACAGCTTGGAGGAAGGACGCAGCTGACATCTACTGCATGGAAGCCAGGGATGCTGTTAGACATCCTGCAATACACTGGACAGTCCCCCACAGCAAGCATTGTCAGGGCCCAAGGGCCCAAGTGGAGAGGCTGAGCAACCTTAATACACACATGAACACATGTGCTCGCATTCCGTCAACAGCAGTGTTGGTGGAGCTGTTTTCTTGGCTCACCTGTGTCCGATGGAAAGGGCACTGGCTTGGGAGTGTGAAGACCAGAATATGAGGACTTGTCCGGTCACCCCCTCCCCCCTCCACATGTGAGCTTGGGCAATTTACCTCTGTAGTAGGAGGCTCGGTTTTGTTGACTAGAAAGAGTAGCACAAGGACAGTGACCACACGGAACTTTTTATTGGATGATGGCTCTTAGGGCCACTTTTATTCTTTTTTTTTAAAAAATGGAAGTGTAGTTGATTTACAATGTTATATTAGTTTCAAGTGAACATCATAGTGACTCAGTATTTTTACAGATTATACTCCATTAAAAGTTATTACAAGATAAGACATGGAGAGTGGACTTGAGGACACGGGGACGGGGAGGGGTGGGCTGGGACAACGTGAGAGAGTGTCACAGACATATATACACTAACAAATGTAGAATGGATAGCTATTGGGAAGTAGCCGCATAGCACAGGGAGATCAGCTCGGAGCTTTGTGACCACCTAGAGGGGTGGGATAGGGAGGGTGGGAGGGAGACGCAAGAGGGAGGGGATATGGGGATATATGTATACGTATAGCTGATTCACTTTGTTATACAGCAGAAGCTAAGACACCACTGTAGAGCAATTATACTCCAGTAAAGATGTTGAAAAAAAAAGTTATTACAAGATAATGGCTCTAATTCCCTGTGCTGTACAATATATCTTTGTTGCTTACCTATTTTTTACATAGTACTTTATATCTCTTAATCCCTTACCCCAGTCTTGCCCCTCTCCCTTCCCACTCCACACTGGTAACCACTAGTTTGTTTTCTGTATCTGTGAGTCTGTTTCTGTTTTGCTATATACATTCATTTGTTTTAGTTTTTAGATTCCACATATGTGATATCATACAGTATTTGTCTTTCTCTGTCTGACTTATTTCACTAAACATAAGATTCTCTAAGTCCACCCACATTGCTTCAAATGGCAGAATTTCATTCTTTTATGGCTGAGTAATATTCCATTCTCTATATATGCCACATCTTATTTATCCACTCATCTGTTGTGAATACTTCAGTTGCTTCCATATCTTGGCAATTGTAAATAATTCTGCTGTGAACATTGGGGTGCATGTACCTTTTTAAAATTTTTTTCCAGATATATACTAGAGTGGAATTCATGGATCTTATGGTAGTTCTATTTTTAGTTTTCTATTTTTAGCAGCCTCCATATTGTTTTCCACAGGGCTGTACCAATTTACATTCCCACCAACAGTGTAGGAGGGTTTCTTTTTCTCCATATCCTTACCAACATTTATTATTTGTAGACTTTTTGATGAGAACCATTTTACAGGTGGGAAGTGATATCTCATTGTGATTTTGATGTGCATTTGCCTGATGATTAGCGATGTTGAGCATCTTTTCATCTGCCTCTTGGCCATCTGCATTTCCTCTTTGGAAAGATGTCTATTCATGTCTTCTGCCCATTTTTAAATTGGGCTTTTTTTTTTTTTTGATGTTGCGCTGTTTTTATATGTTGGATATTAACCCCTTATTGATCATATCGTTTGCAAAAATTTTCTCCCATTCCATAGGTTGTCTTTTCATTTTTGTCAATGGTTTCCTTTACAGTGCAAAAACAAAAAGTTTAATTAGGCCCCATTTGTTTATTTTTACTTTTATTTCTTTTGCCTTAGGAGACAGATCCAAGAAAATATTGCTACGATTTATGTCAAAGAATGTTCTGTCTATGAGCTTTATGATTTCAGGTCTTATAGTTAAGTCTTTAATCCATTTTGAGTTTATTTTTGTATATGGTGTGAGGAAATGTTCTAATGTCGTTCATTTACATGTAGCTGTTAAATTTTCCCAGCACCGCTTATTGAAGAGACTGTCTTTTCTCCATTGTATATTCTTGCCTCCTTTGTCAGAGATTAATTGACCAGAGGTGTGTGGGTTTATTTCTTGGCTCTCTCTATGTGTCTGGTTTTGTGTCAGTACCACGCTGTTTTGATTACTGTAGTTTTGTAGTATAGTCCGAAGACTGGGCAAGTGATACCTCCAACTTTGTTCTTTTTTCTCCAGATTGCTTTGGCAACTCCAGGTCTTTGTGGTTCCGTATACATTTTTGGATTATTTGTTCTAGTTCTGTGAAAAATGTCTTGGGTATTTTGACAGGGATTGTATTAAATCTGTAGATTGCTTTGGATTGTATGGCCATTATAACAATATTAATTCTTCCAATCCAAGAGCACAGGCTATTTTTCCATTTCTTTGTATCATCTTCAGTTTTCTTCATCAGTGTTTTAGTTTTCAGAGTCAAGGTCTTTCATCTCCTTGGTTAAGTTTATTCCTAAGTATTTTATTCTTTTTGATGTGATTTTAAATGGGATTGATTTTCACATTCTCTTTCTGATAGTTTGTTATTACTGTGTAGAAAAGCAACAGATTTCTGTATATTAATCCTGTATCTTGCAGCTTTACTGAATTCATTTATTAGTTTTAATAGTATGTTGGTGGAGACTTTAGGGGTTTCTTTTTTATTTATTTATTTATTTATTTGTGGCTGTATTGGATCTTCATTGCTGCACACGGGCTTTCTCTAGTTGCAGTGGGCAGGGGCTACTCTTCGTTGCAGTGTGCAGGCTTCTTATTGTGGTGGCTTCTCTTGTTGCAGAGCACAGGCTCCAGGCCCACGGGCTCAGTAGTTGTGGCTCATGGGCTCTAGAGCACTGGCTCAGTAGTTGTGGGGCATGGGCTTTGTTGCTCCGCGGCATGTGGGATTTTCCCGGAACAGGGCTGGAACCCGTGTCCACTGCATTGGCAGGAGGATTCTTAACCACTGTGCCACCAGGGAAGTCCCTAGGGTTTTCTATATAAAGTATCATGTCCTCTGCAAATAGTGACAGTTTTACTTCTTCCCTTCCAATTTGGATGCCTTTAATTTCTTTTCCTTGTCTGATGGCTGTGTTCAGCACTTCCAATATTGTGTTAAATAGAAGTGGCAAGAGGGGCCACTTTCATTCTTTAAGCTGGAATCTCGGACTCTGCTGGAGGTCATGAAAGAGTTCAGGAGAAGGGAGAGGTAGGTTAGGCCAAGAGGCTGGTGGACAGGCACATTTCACTGACTGATGCCTGGCTCCCTTGGCTTTCTCATCATGTGCTACTTGACACCACAACCACAGCCAGTTCCTTCCAGGAGGAAATTCCTACCCCTGTTATATCTTTTCATACTAATGTAACACAGAGATCCTCAGGTCAAGTAAGAAGAAAATCCCTTTGGCAATGGGTGAAAAATGAGTGCTAATCACCATCAGG
This sequence comes from Leucopleurus acutus, assembly GCF_964270905.1. Taxonomy (NCBI): domain Eukaryota; kingdom Metazoa; phylum Chordata; class Mammalia; order Artiodactyla; family Delphinidae; genus Leucopleurus; species Leucopleurus acutus. Next base: position 8,458,219 of record NC_139148.1, on the reverse strand, counting down.
CCGGGTTTCTGCTTCTCCCTAAGACCTTCTCATTCTGCCTCATCTTGTCTTGGTTTGGTTTTAGGGTGGAGATGAGGCCTGCCCTCGCCTCCCCATTAACTCACAAGGTGGCCCAGGTGGGGCCCAATCGTCCTGTGTCCCTTTTACAAGAACAGATGTTCTTTCAGTTCCTAAGAAAAATTTTTAATAGAAATGTTTCTGGCAAACCAAATTTATAGTGAAGGGAATGATGACTCTAAAAAGTTATGTGAAAACCAGATTGGATGCACATCAGATGAGATACCAAGGAAAAAAATATTCTTTGTAGCTTTGTTTTTAAATCCAGTTAATTTGATGTTTCTCTTTGTTCGTGCTTTTTATAGAGTCCACTAAATAAATAACCTTTACCAAACAGAGGATTTTATAAAACTTATCTGCTAGAAGCTCTGTCTCCATTGCTTATTTATGAGACTATGTTGGTCCTAGTACATTCAGGGAAAGATTTGTTCTATCAAGATATGCAAAGATATTTGGGTTACAGGAGTTATTTTGATATTTTCCATCAAAGTAGGAGCTAACGGTTTACAAATAATTTCTTACTTACGAAGGAGAGAAGGAACTGGGTGGCTGGGTGGGAAAAAACAGACATCACCAAAGAGTTCTGAAACGATTGTTTTGGGCAGATGATTATAGACATTGAATGTTTACCAAGATCCTTCAAATGCATGGCCGGTGCTGAGCGCTATGATGGCAGCTCTGGTCCGAGGGTAGCCACTTGGTTCCATGTAAACCCCTAAGTGGAGGTTCTAAACAGGGTTCATATTCACTGTATGAATAATTTGCTCAGGAACATAAATAGTTGTCAGGGCCTAGAACCTAATGAGATAGTGAGTACAATGAAAATGGAAACATACTCTTGTTCTTTGCCACGTTAGGATGACTGTAGGAATTTATTTATGGGTATCTGTTTGGAGGACCCTCTTCCTCTATGAGACTGGTGCTCCCAGGGCTCAGGTGAATGGTAATATAGCATATTCATCAGCTGCTGGTATCCACCATGGAGAGGGAAGAATAGAAGATTGGTGGGTTGGGAAATTACTGGGGTTATTCCCAGTGGTGGGGTCCAAGGCACAGGTAGAGAGTTTGACCTCCTCCTGAGCTTTAGTAGTAGGTGGACATTGGTTATATGGGTACAGATGTAGGTAGATTAGAAGATGATGGGAGAGCATATGGAATTTCACTCCAGATTGCCTCTTCACTCACAGCAAAATAGGAAACGATTTCATCTGCTAGGAGTGGGGCTGGGAAGGAGGTCCTAGAGGTTTGAGGAAAGAGGAGAGGAATGGAAAAGAGGGAAGCTGATGGACCAGCAATGTTGCAGGATTGCAGGGCAGCCCTAAAGGTCTATTTGAGGTTAGTAGCTGGGAATTTAAATTGCAAAATAAACATCTGGGCAGCTAAACACTGCTAAAGCAAACACACCATTTTGTAGTTTGAGTTTCCCAGCCCTGTTTAATCCAAATTTCCTCTCAGTAGAGTTAGGATTTTCTGGTTGAGTTCAGTAATGGTAGAGAGGGACATGGCAGTTGAGGGTATATCTGTGGTAGGCAGAATACTGGACCCCTCAAAGATGGCCTGGAACCTTTGAATATTTACCTCACATGCCAAAATGAACTTTGCAGATGTGATCAACTCAGGTCCTTGAGACAGCAAGATTATCCTGGACTCTCTGGGAGGGTCCAAACTAATCACATGAGTACTAAAAAGCAGAGAAACTTTCCCATCTGAGAGAGATACGACTTTGGAGGAATGGTCAGAGAGATGTAGTGTTGCTGGCTTTGATGATGGAGGAAGGGGCCATGAGCCAAGGAATGCAGGAGGCCTCTAGAAGCTAAAAAAGGCAAGGAAACAGATTGTCCCTAGAGCCTCTAGAGAGGAATGCAACCCTGCTGACACCTTGATTTTAGCCCAGTGAGACCCATTTCAGACTTCTTGTCTCCAGAAATGTCAGATAATACATTTGAGTTGTTTAAGCCACTAAGTTTGTGGTCATTTGTTACAGCAGCCATAAGAAACTAATGCAGTATCCAAGGGAATGATGATAATCTCAGACTGTGGACTCTAAGTTGAATGAGAAGTTAGAAATAAATATAAAAGGCTTATATTTTTCTTGAATAAAAAGAATCAACAATATAAAGACGTAAATTGTGTCGTAAATTATCTATAAACCGAATGTGATTCCAAAAAACATACCGACAGAATTTGTTTTTGTAATATCACTAAATTGATCTAAACATCATCTTGGCGAATAATTATATGAGCGTAAGTAGGCAGGGGAAAATCTGAAGAAGAGGTCAAATGGAAATTATCCCTATCCATTTATTAAAATGTCATAAAACTAAAGCAGTTAAAAGAATATTGTACTGCTTCACAGTAGGTGGATCAATGGGGGACAGTAGAGTTCAGAACTGAGCTGAAATAAATGAGAACTTATGACATAAATATTGCATTTCTTGTCAGGGGGAAATGATGGCTTAGTATTGTATTTGTGACAATGAGACAGCCATTGAGGAGAAAAATCGGGATTCTGACCTTACTCCTTACATCCAAATAAACTGATGTGGAAGGAAGATTTGAAGATTTAAAAAATGAAACTATAAATGCACCCAAACAAAACATAGCTAGATATTAATATATTTTTACATGGAGGAAGGCACTACCCAGAAAACATAAAGAGAGTGACCTGTTTCACTACGTTAAAAAAAAAGAGAATCATCTGTGTGGCAAATAAATAAGTGAATAAATAAATAAAGTAGAAATTTACAACACATTTGACAAACTAAAGGCTAACTTCTCTATGATACAAAGCTTTATTACAAATTAATATGAGAAAGAACATAATTAAAATGTGGACAAATTATAGGCAGCTCACAGAAAAAGAAGTTCAAATGATTTATAAATATTTGTAAAGATGCTCTCACCCTCATATTCATTCAAGAAATGCAAGCTCAATGACAAGGAGAATTTTTTTTTCTCTTAGACAGGAATGGCTCCAAAAGTTGGATGGTGTACTTTCTGGGAAAACAGACACTCATGTACTGTTGATAGGACTATAATTGTTGCAGCAACTTACAAGGCGATTTGGCAACATCTAACTCTTAAATGGCCCAATAATGCTACTTCTGGGAATGTATCTCACAGATACATACTTGTATTAGTCGAGATAGGCTAACCGTTTAGTACCTTAGTACTATAAAAGTTTCTTTCTTGCTCAGGCACCATCCACTGCAGGTTGGCCATGAGGATTGGGAGGGGAGAGTGTTCCACACAGTTATGCAGGAACCTAGGTTTCTCCAGTCTTGTGGCTCCTCCCTCCTCTATATCTATTCAACCAGGAGACAAGCAAAATAAAAACTAATAAGATTTACATAAACCTTTTAAGATGACTGATGAGCTTATTAATTTGTTACCCCTTCTAAACTTGATATTTCAAAAAGGGAATTTTGAAGATGCTATAGAGAACCTAGTGGTAGAAATCAGGAGGCCTTTTGGTGGGAGGGATCATATCTATCAATAGAGTTTTCCCTGTGAGCTTGAGTTTGCCCCATGGAGGCGACCATGGAATGTTTCTACCCGTCAAAGGCAGCTCTTGGCATGAGTCTTTGGTTTTTTTTTAACGTCTTTATTGGAGTATAATTGCTTTACAGTGGTGTGTTAGTGTCTGCTGTGTAACAAAGTGGTCAGCAATACATAAACATATATCCCCATATCCTCTCCCTCTTGCATCTCCCTCCCACCCTCCCTATCCCACCCCTTAAAAAACTAGAAATAGAACTACCGTACGACCCAGCAATCCCACTACCAGGCATATACCCTGAGAAAACCATAATTCCAAAAGTCATGTACCACAATGTTCATTGCAGTATTATCTACAATAGCCAGGACATGGAAGCAACCTAAGTGTCCACTGACAGATGAATGGATAAAGAAGATGTGGCACATTTATACATTTGCATAAGCTCTTGGATCAGAGTTTCTAGTCTGTAAATGGCTCAATCCTTAACAGCAGACCCAGGAAACAAATGCAGAGACCATGGTCGAATATTTAAGCAACGCCTAATGGCCTTCATGAACTTTTCACGTATTCAGAACACATCAGTGGAGTATTGTTTATGTTTCAGATTCAATTAATGTTATTTTGATAGCATTTTAATACCAATGGTCTAAGGCAGGGGTTAGTGAACTGGCCCACTGGCCAAACCCAGCTCACCATCTGTTTTTGTAAATAAAATCTTATTGGCACACAGCTATGCTTAGTCATTTACGTATCATCTGTGGCTGCTTTTGAGCAACGAGGGCAGAGTTGAATAGTCGTGACAGTCCATATGCCTCAGGGAGTCGCAAACATTTCCTATCTGGCCCTTTACAGGAAAAAATGGCTCACCTGTGGTCTAAGGTAAAATAAGAGTAAGTGACTGACTTACGCCCAATCTGTAAAGCCGCTTAGTGTAGCCTTTATCTCACTATAATGGAAACTAAGTATTTAAAGCGGAATGGTTTCATAAGAGAGAAATGCATGTTCAAGTTTTCTTTAGTGCTTTTTTTCTTCACTTAATTTCCGATATCACAATTGAGAAAGGCTTCGTTTATGTATTTTAAGAACAGTCTCATGGAATGAGGAATAGCTGATGGTTTAAGAAAAGGTGGGCAATAGTCTAATAAAAGAGTACTCTCAGGCCTCAAAATTGCTGTTATATGGCTTCTATATAAAGTGGTCCCTCACCGTTGTCCCTCAGGCTGTGTAAACCCCAAGTAAACAACTCAATGAAATCAAGAAAATGATATTCTTGGTTGGCTAACACTGCAGCTGTCTTTGGTTTGTGATTCGAATGTTGATTTAAAAAATAAGGGCAACCTGATGGGCAAGGAGATTGAGCTTGGGTGTTTATGCAACAACCCCAGACAGAAACTATAGCTGTCCAATTTCTATGTTATCCCTGCCGGCATTGTCCATTTGCAGAGGTGAAGCACGAGAACTGTTTATCAAAGCTTTTTGTGTAAGTAAAGTTGAAGTTGCAACCTGGGGTAAAATCCACAAACTTCAGTGTAGGTAGAAATGCTGATAGGAGACAAACATCCCCAAATAGGGTGATCAAAGAATAATGTTAGACCACTGGGCTCAGCGGCCCTCAACAGATGTCTCTAGTGTGTGAGCTATAGAGCTAGTTGTATCTTTTATTTTACATCTCAGCCCAGCAAACACGTGAACCAGATGGTGTTTATTGCTATCTGAGATACACTTTGATATCCTCTATAATGTTCTCTCCTATACACTTTGATATCCTCTATAATGTTCTCTCCTATTGTCTTCTATTTGATTCGATATCATTTTCTAAAATACGCTTGTCATGACACGCTAAGTTCTCATGATTCATTAATAAGTTATGACCCACAGTTTGAATAACGCAATCTTGAAAGGCAGATGGAATGGAAAAGAGGCGATCCAGAAGAAAAGAACAAAATTGGCAGCAGGGAAACCTTTCACTTGTTCCCTGCTGTGGCTCTTAGGGCCTTGGTAAGGTGGATGGGGCATTGGTTCCCTAGGGCCACAGAAAGGAACGTAGGCTAGACCCTTCGTCTAAGCATCTAGTACCGTCTCTATCTAGAGCCCAACATTGGCGTACCATCCAGGGGCTTCCCGTGCTGCCTCACTGCTCTCATGTTAAAAGTAGTCCACATCCTCAAGGAGTTCTTAATCTGTCGACAGAGAAAGCACAGACACATCAACTGTATTAAAACAGAGCAATGGATATCGTCCTGTCCAAGTTACCCTTGGTGACCCTTACAGGTAGAAGCTGCTTCATCCACCCGTTCCAGGTGGATGAAACCCAGGAATGACAGAGAGGTTTCCCTGCAGGTTGTCGTTGAAATTTTCTTCTTGGGTGCTCTCCTCTGTACCCCAGGGCTTTTCCATGTCACGTTCTCAAGTGCGCGCTGCTGTATATTCTGTTCTGTGCCAAGCAGGCAAGCCATTACAATCGTCTGTGCTTACTTAAGCCATATGTTTTGTGCCGCCATATTCACGAATGGCTTCCTTTATGTTCTTAGACAATATAGTTTTCTAGCTGAGGTCTTGTCCCTCCTGGCCACATTTACACATACGGATGTGTCTTTGTTGGAGTAGCGGCTATTATTGCACAAGGCTTTGGCATCTTGGACAAAACTTTTGTCATTGCAGTTTGTGAAATGTTCTGGCACCTTTCAAACATTTCAAGACTACACTCTTCTCTCCGTTGGGATCATGGCCCAAAAGTAAACTTGATAATTACGAAGAATGTCCCATCCTTGAAATATGAACAGGAGCTTCCATTTTTGCTTTTTTCTTTGTTTCTCCATGGGCAAAAACAAAGGCAAATAGTAACAACTGAAATTAAATACCAAATGTTTTTTAAACCAATCAAGCTTTCTAGATAATTTGAAATTAAGCCCTCAAGATTATTTAAAAATTTAATCAGTGGGTGTTTATAAAGTTTTTTATAAGTGGAAAGCTCTGGAAAAGTAGTTTAAGGTGGTCTTCACTTAAGATAGGAGAGGGCAAACTACAGCCTAAAGGCCAAATCCAGCCCACTGCCTGTTTTTGTAAATAAAGTTTTATTAGAACACAGCCCTATGTATTCGTCTCGGTATTGTCTAAGGCTACTTTAGTGCTATAACAGCAGGGTGGAGTAGTTTTGACAGAGACCGTATGGCCCACAAAGCCAAAAATATTTGCTATCTGGACCTTTACAGAAAAAGCTTGCTGACCTCTGATTGAAGAGATTAATATTAATTTGGTATAGTAATTTACAGTTATTATCCATGTGGTTGATCAACTATACCATCCTATTCATTTCAATTTCTTCACTCTCTTAGTTTTACTCTTCCATAATTGAGTGTTTTTTAATTATCACACTTTCATATCTCTCAGATGTTTTAGTGTTTATATTATATGTAATCAAATTTTTTTTTTCAAAGTGAGCAATAAATTCCCTTGGTGAAGCTAAACAAGAAAGAAATGTCAGTATTTTAATGAGTTGCTCAAACAGCTGATGCCGCCATGCAGGTTATAGGATGTCAGTTATGCATCAGATGGTGACTTTAATAAGAAGTCAGTCTCCAATATGGGTTGATCATTAGCTTTATTATTACTATCTGGTTTGATGACTGAGAATTTAACTGTCTTTCTCTTTAAGGACTTTACTTATTTACAAATTTACAGTTCTTTGTAATCTGGTCTTCCTGCTTTTACCCTCCTTCCTTATCTTAGATGCCACCCAACACACACAAATTCAGATCTTCTAGGGATGTCTTTCTTAGGGCTATCTAGCACTGTATGACAAGACTGGTGCAAATATACGTAGGAAAATCACATCCCACAACTGGAGTTTGGGGTTATCCATCATTAAGATGCTTTGGCTGCAAATTATGGAAACCAAACCAAAAGTGACTTATATAACAAAGAAATTGATTATATTACTTCACTAGGAGCCCACAGATAGGCTAGTTCCAGGACATAAATTCAGTGGCCTTCCACCTTTTTTCTCTGCCATAATCATGGGTCACTTTGTTCTTTGGCTGGCTTCCCTCGTTGTCACAAAATGACTGCAGCAGCCACCGGCATCACTGCTTCTATGGCAGCATGAAGAGGCAGAGAAGAGCAGTGACTCTTCAGCAAGTATCTTTTTAATAGTAGAGAAGGATTTTCACCGCTGCCTCCTAGCAGACTTCCCTCCCTTCTCGATCCCTAGAATCGCAACAGTTGCCAGTGCCCAGATCAATACAGCAAGCAGAAAGAAATCACAAGAACTAGCTTGACTTAAGTTTCCTTTCCTGAGCCTGGGGTGAGGACTCATCCCAGGGTGCATGACCACATGGAGGGAGAGCACCTAACAAAATAGGGAAAGAAAAAATTGGGTGGGGGGGTGTAGTAGAATAAAGATGGATTTAGATTAGTAACCATTGGTGTACATAATAGCAGTGTCATCTTCTGCCATTGCAAACAAGCAACGGGGAGGAAACTGTTTGTATATAGATTTGCATTAGTGTCTGACAGAGTGCTTTGCTTTTGTTGCTCCGGAAATTGTTAAGAAATTGAATGGAAAGGATTAAAAATTCAATCATAGCACATTTATTTCTATATCATAAAGAATTGTTTCAAATGGCTCAAAGAATAATCAAACACAACAGTTTTCGTCTAATTGCACCATCTGTCCAGTTACTGAATCTATGAGAGCTGTTTTCATGGCAGCAACCAGCAGAAATTTTGAGGAGTTTCCAAGGCCTAAAGTCTATGATTTAAAGATAATTGATTCCCTTCTTACTTATTCATTATAAAACGATATCTGTCAAAAAGAAGGTAGGTAGCATTAGCCCCTTAGACAGGTCAAAAATCACACCATGTGTCAATACCCTTGTCTGACTCTACCTTTTCAACTAGACCTGCAGGCTTTGGCTTTAAAATGTGTAATGCTGAAACTCCTCTAAATTGCAGTTAATTTCCCTGAGTTAACAATCCAGGGCGTTTCTTTGGGATGAGCGCTTTCTGTCTTTTTGTTCTCCCACCTGCTTTCTTTCCTTTACGCTCCAGGAAATAAACATAACTTAAGGAAGTGATTTGCCAAAAGCCATTTTTCTTGCTCTGGTATTTGGAAACTTCTGTCTCTGCAAATACAAGACCTCCATAGACTAAGTTAAAAATACAGTTTTCAACTTAGGGTATGTGCAATAAGAGATGCAAATTCAAGAGCCTGGAAGGACAGGCGAGCTCCTAGTTTGGGAAGAGGTAACAGCAGTGCTACTCCTTTGGAACACGAGCTTATAGCTCCCCCCCCCCCTTTTTTTTTTTAACTCGTAACACTTGAAAGTGGAAAAAATGACAGAAAGGAAAAGATCCTTCTAGGGCATAATTTGTTCACGACCAGTTATTACAGTAAGCAGTGATTACAAAGAATGCCTGGCTAAAGAAAAACCATAGTTGAGCTCTTAAACCCATGGCATCCAAGCCAGGCAAACAACTTCCCTACCTCACGTTTTGATAGAATAACGAAACGTGCTCAACAAATCAAATATCTCAATGATTTTCTGTAATAGAAACACACTTGTTTAGAGGTTCAAGAATCTACAAGGTCTTTTTTTCTCCTCTTGAGAAAAAGTTTCAGAACGAATTACCTTGCCAAATAATTTACAGAAAACGGGAAAGGTTTCTTAGTGTTTAATTTAGCTGGAAGCATGGTGACCTCCAAGAGCTGACTTTCTTACAACAGTCAGAGACTCACAGAATGTTCTTATTTTCTGCCCACAGCTTTGATAATTTCACCACCACTTCAACATGTAAACTATGGGGATTACTACATTTCTCAAGTAGTTTGGGGAGCCTCGGCTCTAAGGAGAGGCATCTGCATTGCTTAAGAATACCATAAATATTTCTTTCCCCAAGAAACAGACACTTTGGAAACAGATTTTGAAAACTCTAATCCACAAGGTGCTAGCAGGATGAAGAAACAGTGTTTGATTCACTGGGATTTAAACCAAGAAGAATGACTCAATCACCCTGTTTCTTCCTGCTTTCTATTTCAATCAAGGTTAATGGAAAAACTACTAAGGATGAGGTGATATATAAATGGAAATTTTGACCTATAGATTTGATTAAATAACCAACAGTCTATAGCATGGAAGATATATAGTGAGACTCAAAGTTGGCTGAAAGGCAGGACCAGTTTGGGCTTGAGTACATTGTTTTCCACTTTTTCCATGTAGATTGTTTTCTTCCAGGATTCTTCTTTTTCACTCTCTTAAGCCCTAGTTCCCACTAAAGAAACTGTCAGTCCACTCCTGAATTTGTGATTTTCTCGTCTTTTTTCACCAGTAGAATGCTTGCTTGATAAAAGTTTGGATTGCTAGGAATAAAACATGAAGAGGCTTAGGGTGGGAAAGGATTTCCTAGACTAAGCCGTCACCGTGTGACTTATTGGGAGAAATCCCCAGCAAAATTCAGAGGCCCCTGAGAAGGGCAACTTCATCCTGTAAGAGACTGAACTTGAACATTAGCCTTCCCAAGCAGCGTCAAGGACAGCCTTCTTGCTTCTGATCTACCACCTAGTAACCGTCTCCACTGAAGCATTTCTTCCTTTTGTTTTAATGAGGTTTCCATGTATCTGTCTTTAGCGCTAAACTCTGAGTTTCTCAAAAGCAGAGACAGTGCTTGTTCATCTGGGTTCATAACTAACACCTAGCTCTGTCTCATCCTTAATGTTGGATGGAGGGATAGATGGAGCAATGGATGGATCGATCTGTGGAGGATGAGCCCACTTTCCAGGGGGAAGATGCACTTTGAATGGATTAACTGTTGTGGTATAAATAATATCCCTAAGGCAAGGAGTTCTTCATGTGCTGCGGCACATCACCCTTTAATAGAGATTACTTGTTCTAGAGTAGAGGAGAGAGCCCTGCTTTGGCTCGTGTCCTAAATCTCTGGGGTTAATCCCAGTGTAACTCTTAGGCCAGAGTAATGCACTGGTCCTATTGGTTTCCCTATCCTGGGATTGTTGCCACAGTTCCTGCCAAGAAGCAGATGTAGCCACTTTCCTGGCACCTACTACTCCCTCCTGTCAGGGCTGCTCTCCTTTCCTTTTCTTGGGATGCACTTTGAATAGGGAGCAGGCAACTCAGAGTAGCAGAGGCAATTTTGAATTCATTCCACTGAGCGTGGGTATGGCATTAACTGGCTCCAATGTCCAGCCCGACTTTTCCTGGGATATGATTTTTTTTTTTTTTTTTTTTTTTTTTGTGGTACGCGGGCCTCTCACTGCTGTGGCCTCTCCCGTTGCGGAGCACAGGCTCCGGACGCGCAGGCTCAGCGGCCATGGCTCACGGGCCCAGCCGCTCCGCGGCATGTGGAATCTTCCCGGACTGGGGCACGAACCCGTGTCCCCTGCATCGGCAGGCGGACCCCCAACCACTGCGCCACCAGGGAGGCCCTGGGATATGATTTTGACTGGGGTTTTGGTTGCCCAGCTCTCATCAGTCCCTATGTGTTTTCCAATGTTGATTTATTTGGCCAAATTAACTTACATTGATGAGATTAATTATTAGAAAACACTAGACTTGGAGTGTGGGCCCAATGAATGGCCCTCAAGTGCCAGGAGCCATAAATAATATTATTTCTTTGACAAATCTGCTCCAAGCTAGAAATAAAACATCTGGTTTAGTCTTCGGCTTGCTTTATTTTGGGGGAGGTCTGTGGCTTGAGAGCCATCAAAGGGGAATGTAGATGAGACTAAAGAATGAATTTTAGTCTTGGTAAACAATTAAATCGTTTTAGTAAACACTTTTATAAGACAGCCATAGATTGCGTGACTCACCTAATGTACTTTCATATATATAATTTAAAAACTATATTTTGGTTTATTAGGATAGGCATCAGTACATGAAAAATAAACAGATTTCTGTGCTAAGCAGTGTTCTTGGATGCCAGTGATGGGCACAAAGTCTGGATAACTCAAGCAGAAAAGGGATTCAGAGAACCCAAGAAACAGGAGGTATCTGAAGAGAATCTACTCAGCCACATAGGAAAACATCACCAGAGCCATGAAAACAGGTCTGGTCAGGCCTCTCCACTGTCCACTCCCTTTCCAGAAAACATGCTACACAGAATGGCAGATCTGATGGATGCTTTATATTGGCCTGGACACATGTTTTCTTTCAGCTCAGGGAGATGTGAATAGGAAGATGATTCCAGTAGTTTCAGCCAGGTCAGAAACTCTGGCATGTGAGTCACCTTCTCGCCGTAACTTTCAGCTCCCAAGTCCGTGTTTTAGAAGTTCTTCAGTGAACAGTGCAAGCCTCCACTTTCTCACATGCTTGACAAATGAGTCTTCAACCTTTGTTTGAATACATCCAGTGCCTGGGAGAAAGGGCTTTTTTAAAAATAAATTTTGTATTTTGGAATCATTTTAGATTTACAGAAAAGTTATCAGGAGAATACAGAGTTCCCAGACGCCCCTCACCCAGTTTCCCCTAATGATAACATCTTTTATAACCTTGGTACACTTATCGCAACTAAGAAACCAACATTGGTATGTTACTCTCAACCAAACTACACACTTTGTTTAGATTTCACCAGTTTCCCCACTAACATCCTTTTTATGTTCCAGGGTCCCATCAAGGATACTACATGCATTTAGCCGAGCATCTTTTTTTTTCTTCTTTTAAAAAAATAACAAACATGGGCTTCCCTGGTGGCGCAGTGGTTGAGAGTCTGCCTGCCGATGCAGGGGACACGGGTTCGTGCCCCGGTCTGGGAAGAGCCCACATGCCGCCGAGCGGCTGGGCCCGTGAGCCATGGCCGCTGAGCCTGCGCGTCCGGAGCCTGTGCTCCGCAACGGGAGAGGCCACAGCAGTGAGAGGCCCGCGTACCGCAAAAAAAAAAAACCATTTCTTATCTCACACAGTTTCTGGGACCATCTTATCCTAGTTGTTCTGGTTTAGGTTCTGGTTCGTGAGGTTGCCATCAACCTGAGCCAGGGCTGCAATCATCTGAAGTCATGAGCAGGCCGGAAGATCAATGTGGCTGCTGGCTGGAGACTCCAGTTCCTCACCACATAGCCCTTTGCAAAGGGCTTCTCATGCCATGGCTTCCACCAGAGTGAGGGATGCAAGACAGAGACCATGCAAGATAGAGGCCACGGTGAACAGTGCTTTTTTTGTGAGGCAGCTCATTCCGTTGCTGAAGAGTTCCATTTGTTGACAAAACTGTCTTCCTGCAAATTCCTCCTGAATCCTCGTTCTGGCCAGTGGAGGGCTGGCCAGGTCTCTTGTTCTGGCCAATGGAGGGCTGGCCAGTAGGTCTCTTCATCCACACTGTTTAGTCCTCTTTAAAAAAACTAAAGAAGAAGAAGAAATGGTGTCCCCTGAGTCTTCCCTGAATGCTAAAGACACTCCACTTACACAGCTGTTCACCCTCAGATGCCAGATGACTCGATCTGGTGTTCCCCGCCATCATCACCACCATCAAAGGAGAAAAAGAACTGCATGTAAAGAAATCGAAGGCTGTTTACTCAAGGAACTTGCTATATTCCCCTCCCTGTAATTAGCAATTTGGTATAAAGATAGCTATAGGCAGACTCGCATTTCTTTATAAATTGAAGGGAATTGTTACTGTGTCCAAAATTCAACGTTATATATGAAGGCTTAACAATTCATAAACATTTTTATATTGTTCTCTTTAAAACAAAAACTGAGATGGGGTACAAAGTGAGTATTGTGACAAGTGGGAAAATGTGAATGTTTTATAGTTCGGATGTCACATGGTTTGAGCCCCGAGCTGTTCTCTAGGTAGAGTTATGCACAGACCAGTGGCTCGCAACCAGAGTGATTTTTCCCTGCAGGACATTTGGCAATGTCCGGAGGCATTACTGGTCGTCACAACAGGGAAGGGTGCTCTGGCGTCTGTTCAGTTCAAGGCAGGGATGCTGCTAAATAGCCCACCATGCACAGGACAGCCCTTCACAGCGAAGAGTCACTCGTGCCGAGACTGAGAAACTGCGGCATGAGTTATATGCAGTTTCTAAAGGGCCACTTCCCATTCTGCCACCAAGTGTTTCTTTTATATCTTTTTTTCCTCACTTTGTTACTGAGCTCCTCTCACTGCCTGTGAATTCCTTTGGTTTGCGTTCTCTGAGAGTCTGTTTTTCTGGTCCAAGTAAATAGCAAGGCAGCTGTGGTTGGGAAAAGCAGGACAGGTGGTGCCAAAAAGCATTCCTTCAAACTTTTCTCAGCAGGAATTTTTTTGAAGACTTGAAACAAGCTAGAACCTTCCTTTTAGGCTAGGATGGAGTTGCAGACTCGAAGGCTTGCCAGGTGTGCAGTGGCCCAGGGTTAGGTGTCTATGCGGGCCTGGGGTGAGTGTGAGGAATGTGGGAGCCAGTGCTGTCAGGCCTCCCACCTTTCTCAAGAGGTTAGAAATCCAGATATGTATGAACTTCCCACGATTTTGCATTAGAGCTCAAGTTTTTATAAATCACTGCGTGGCTTAGAGATGATCGTACTAAGTGAAATAAGCCAGACAGAGAAAGACAAATATATGACATCACTTCTATGTGGAATCTAAAAGTTGATACAAATGACCTTATTTACAAAACAGAAATAGATCCACAGACATAGAAAACAAACTTTTGGCTACCAAAGGGGAAATGGGGGTGGGGGGGATAAATTAGGAGTTCGGGATTAACATATACACACTACTATATACAAAATAATCAACGAGGCCCTACTGAATAGCACAAGGAACTCTACTCAATATTTTGTAGTAACCTATAAGAGAAAAGAATCTGAAAAAGAATATATTTATACATATACACATACACACACATATATACGTATAACTGAATCACTGTGCTGTACACTTGAAACTAACACAACATTGTAAATCACCTCTACTTCAGTTAAATCAATCAATCAATCAATCACTCACTGTGTGGGCTAAACACCACGTGAATAGTGGGGAGCTGGATGTGGTCATGGCATACCCACTGGACTAGCTCTGTGGCAGCATCAGCAGAGGGTTTTGACCGCAGAGCTGCACTTATTAGTAAGTCCTCTTGGACTTCATTCCGTGTCTCAGTGCAGAGGCAATTTCTTCTCCTTTCCAGTAATGTGATCTTTGCAGAACTCTGCAAGCGAAGGGATTTAAAGGGGCTTAAATGTTGATGCCCTGTCCCATATCCAAGTGCACCTGTGAATTTCAGCCGTCTACACCCATTCTCTGTGACTGCTTCACTAAGGAACGAGGCTTGTCCATCGCCCAGGCTTCTGGGAGGGAGGAGTCTAAATGACCCTTACGAATGAGCATCCACTGCCTTACAAACACCTCCAGAACCATCTCTCGTGATGCAGAGGCAAAGTGACCTTAAACAAAGGATTTTCAGCTTCTCGTCACAGGTATCTGGGTTCTCCTCCTAGCTACCCCTCTCTAGACAGAACCATGCTTTTTGGAAAGAGCCGCAATTTGGGTTTGAATTCCAGCTCTACCGCCTACCAGTCCTGTGATTTGGGGACAATTTGCTTTAGTTCTCTGATTTTAATTTTCTCAACTTTAAAATGAATAAATCAAAAGGCTACCTCAGTGGATGGTATGTTGATGTGTATTAGATAATATCATATATGCAAAAGTGACTCATGCGAATCCTGGTGAACATTTAGAGCTCAGTATTGTTCGTTTCTCTTTCCTCTCTAACTCTGTATTACCTTGGGCATGTGGGTCCCTATATCTGGTCTTTAATGTCACTTCCCTCAAGTAGACACCACACGTTCTTCCCTACAGCACAGGTAGAGGTTAAGAGCACCAGTTGGATGTTGGCTAGACCTGGGTGCAAGTTCTAAATTTACCACTTACCAACTTCTGCCCTTGGACAAGTTACTTAATCTCTCCTAACCTCATCTATAAAAGAGCAAAATATAATAGTGTGGGCTTTGTAGAGCTGCTGTGAGGATGTAATAAGGTCATAGATACTAAGCTGCTAGTATTGATACATACTCAAAACCCACTAGCGCTTCATTGTTCCTGTGTGCCAGTGTCACAGGGAAGTTGTGGTAGCTGGATGAGATCATGGGTGTTCAGATATTTTAAAAAGTTAGACAGGGGAGAACTTTCTTTTGCAGGACTTTCTTGCTGAGTTTTCAGCCCCATTCAGTTAAAGCACTTTTTATGTTGGTGCCATTCTGTAAAAATGACAAAGTCTTTTGTTATTTTTATTGAGGAATAACATATATATAGTAATGTACCTAAATACGAATGTCCACACGTACGACTCAGTGGGTTTTTAATATGCACGGACCATGTACCCGACAACCGGATCAAGACAGTGAGCATTCCCAGTATTCCAGGAAGCTTCTTCTTGCCCCCTTGCAGGCAAGAGCCATGCCCCCAAAGTAACCCTGACTCTTCCATCTATCACCAAAAACAAGTCTTTCTTTGGACAATATTTTTTATCATCGTTATCTCTAGAATCAACTTAATGTGGAACATACTGTTTAATAACCTGTATTCTCTGAATCTGATCCGATCTGATTAAAATTAGGACTTGTGTACTTCAGTGGTCCTGGGTTCTCTTTGGAACCAACCCAAAACTTCCATTTGACTTCTGGCCATGGACAGTGCTGACAATTCCTCATGGCGTGCCTTGCCCTGTGCTGTTTACTTGGAGGGAGACAAAAGCCTAGGAGACATGATGCTACCCTCACAGAGCTTGTCGTCTAGGTAGAGAAACCTACAAGCCTTAAACTGGAACACTAGCTGACGGCGAGTGAGGCCGTGAAAAGCCTTGTCCTAGGGGAGCAAGCCAATGTTTTCTTGTTGTCAGCCCTCCTGGAGACCCTGTTTGGTACTGGCCTCCCCCAAGATGGCCAGATTAACGGCACTCCGTAACGATGATTCCTTTGCTTTGTGGTCACTCGCATGCAGAAGGCTTGCTGTCTTGCCATCTGCTATTGTGTCGTGTATGTCTGTGGGCTTTCCCATCTAGGATGTGGTCTCCCGCAGGCACGTGGAGGGCAGTCCTCAAGGGCTTGTTCCAAGATGGCTTTGATCAGGACTTGCGACCCCAGTTTTCTCTACAGGTCTCTGTAGTCCGTAAGACAGTGCCCACTCTGAGAGCAGTTAGTAAGCATACACTCATCACTATTTGCATTATAAAAACATTGCTGTGCAGTGTGGACAGTTAGGAAGCTTGAATTTCTTCAAAAGATGGAATGGCCCTTAACCCACTTACTGGCATCCGAGGAACTGGTTGAACACAAAATATTCTGTATGGTTGCAAGCACATAATACGGCAGTCTCTTGAGCAGGTTCTCTGTGCTCTGTGGAAACAAAAGACATTCTTCAGAAACTGGAGACTCAATCAGCAAACCACTGATCGATCACAGGGGAGAAGAGGAGTGACTCGTTTTATTGCACAGCTCTGGTCATTTTTCCTGAGGATTTTACTTTATTTATTTTCTTTTTTTTATTTTCCTGAGGATTTTAAATGAGAAAATGGCTAAAGCAGTGCCTCCTTACACATTATTGCACATCATCCATCATTTTGTCTAGTTGCCTATTAATAACTTGCACCTCTATCTAATTAAGTGAAAGTATAATATTGTTGTAAATAGCTAAGCATTTTTTATGATAGACCAATATTCACAAAGATCATATTTTTCCTATAAGGAGGCTTCAAGATATTGTTTAGAGTTTTGGAGTTTGAAATACAAAGTATCCTTATGGAACTATGGAAACTCTCTTACTGGTGGGAGTATAAATTAGGAAAACTACTTGGAAAGCAGTTCATTGTTACCTCCTAAAAGCCTAGGATTACATACACACTGACCTGGATGTGCACCTTCTACATATATATCCTAGGACAGTGGTTCTCAGACTTTAGTGTGAACCAGAATCCCCTGGAGGGTTCAATGGGCCCCAACCCCAGAGTTCCTGATTCAGTAGGTCTGGGGTGGGACCATAGAATCCCCATCTCTAACGAGTTCCCGAGTAATACTGATGCTACTAGTGCTAGAACCACACTTTAAGAACTGCTGTCTCAGAGAGATTTTTGTACATAAGAAGACATGAACAAAAACATTGTTCCTAATAGTCCCAAGCTAGAAACAACTCAAATTTCCATCAACAGTTCAGTGGGAAAATTAACTGTGGTATATTCATTCAAGAAAACACTGAATAGCAATCACCTACAGCTACCTGCCTCAACAGGGTGTATTTTAGGAAGTGTTGATGAAGGAAATAAATGAGGCAAGAAAGAATACCTACAGTATGATTCCATCTCTATGAATTTGATAAAAACAGAATTATATTCTTTATAAATGCATACATAGATGGTAAAACTATAAAGGAAAGCAGATAATTGATACTGCAAAAGTCAGTCCAGAGATCACCAGGGGTGACAGGAAGGGAGGCGTACAGAGGACTCCTCAGGTACTAGCTGTAGTCTACATCTGAACTTGGCTGTTGGTTATGTGAGAGTTGACTTCTTCATTAATACTTACACTGTACATTTATATTTATACACATCTACATATATCATACATCCTCTAGTTAAAAAAAAAGTTTAAAAAATTGTTCTACTGTATCTTAAAAGAAAACGTCTCCTGGCTTCCCTGGTGGCGCAGTGGTTGAGAGTCCACCTACCAATGCAGGGGACACGGGTTCGTGCCCCGGTCCGGGAAGATACCACATGCCGCGGTGCGGCTGGGCCCGTGAGCCATGGCTGCCGAGCCTGTGCGTCCGGAGCCTGTGCTCCGCAACGGGAGAGGCCACAGCAGTGAGAGGCCCGCATACCGCAAAAAAAAAAAAAAGAAAAAAAGAAAATGTCTCCTATCCTACATGTATTCTGGTTCTTTGACAACTTGTTTGAAATTTAGGATCTGTCCACTGGTTATGACAAATAAATCCCTTAAGCTTTTTTTTTTCTTTCCAGTTTCTATTTTTTAATTAAAAATTTTTTTTAACATCTTTATTGGCGTATAATTGCTTTACAATGGTGTGTTAGTTTCTGCTGTATAACAAAGTGAATCAGCTATACATATACATATATCTCCATATCTCTTCCTGCTTGCGTCTCCCTCCCACCCTCCCTATCCCATCCCTCTAGGTGGTCACGAAGCACCGAGCTGATCTCCCTGTGCTATGCGGCTGCTTCCCACTAGCTGTCTATTTTACATTTAGTAGCATATATAAGTACATGCCACTCTCTCACTTTGTCCCAGCTTACCCTTCCCCCTCCTTGTGTCCTCAAGTCCATTATCTACGTCTGCATCTTTATTCCTGTCCTGGGTTCTTCACAACCTTTTTTTTTTTAAGGTTCCATTTATATGTGTTAGCATATGGTATTTGTTTTTCTCTTTCTGACTTAACTTCACTCTGTATGACAGACTCTAGGTCCATCCACCTCACTACAAATAACTCAATTTCATTTCTTTTTATGGCTGGGAAATATTCCATTGTATATATGTGCCACATCTTCTTTATCCCTTCATCTGTCGATGAACACTTAGGTTGCTTCCATGTCCTGGCTATTGTAAATAGTGCTGCAGTGAACACTGGGGTGCATGTGTCTTTTTGAATTATGGTTTTCTCAGGGTATATGCCCAGCAGTGGGAATGCTGAGTCATATGGTAATTCTATTTTTAGTTTTCTAAGGAACCTCCATAGTGACTGTATCAATTTACATTCCCACCAACAGTACAAGAGGGTTCCCTTTTCTCCACACCCTCTCCAGCATTTATTTTTTGTAGATTTTTTGATGGTGGCCATTCTGACTGGTGTGAAGTGATGCCTCATTGTAGTTTTGATTTGCATTTCTCTAATGATGAGTGATGTTAGCATCCTTTCATGTGTTTGTGGGCAATCTGTATATCTTCTTTGGAGAAATGTCTATTTAGGTCTTCTGCCCATTTTGGGATTGGGTTGTTTGTTTTTTTTGATATTGAGCTGCATGAGCTGCTTGTAAATTTTGGAGATTAATCCTTTGTCAGGTGCTCCATTTGCAAATATTTTCTCCCATTCTGAGAGTTGTCTTTTCGTCTTGTTTATTGTTTCTTTTGCTGTGCAAAAGCTTTTAAGTTTCTTTACATCCCATTTGTCTATTTTTGTTTTTATTTCCATTACTGTAGGAGGTGGGTCAAAAAGGATCTTGCTGTGATTTATGTCATAGTGTTCTGCTTATGTTTTTCTCTAAGAGTTTTATAGTTAACATTTAGGTCTTTAATCCATTTTGAGTTTATTTTTGTGTATGGTGTTAGGGAGTGTTCTAATTTCATTCTTTTACATGTAGCTGTCCAGTTTTCCCAGCACCACTTATTGAAGAGACTGTCTTTCCTCCATTGTATATTCTTGCCTCCTTTGTCAAAGATAAGGTGACCATATGTGTGTGGGTTTCTCTCTGGGCTTTCTTTCCTGTTCCATTGATCTCTATTTCTGTTTTTGTGCCAGTACCATACTGCCTTGATTACTGTAGCTTTGTAGTATAGTCTGAAGTCAAGGAGGCTGAGTCATCCAGCTGTTTTTCTTTCTCAAGATTGCTTTGGCTATTCGGGCTCTTTTGTGTTTCCATACAAATTGTGAAATTTTTTGTTCTAGTTCTGTGAAGAATGCCATTGGTAGTTTAATAGGGATTTCATTGAATCTGTAGATTGCTTTGGGTAGTATAGTCATTTTCACAGTGTTGATTCTTTCAATCCAAGAACACGGTATATCTCTCCATCTGTTTGTATTAACTTTAATTTATTTCATCAGTGTATTACAGTTTTCTGCATACAGGTCTTTGGTCTCCTTAAGTAGTTTTCTTCCTAGGTATTTTATTCTTTTTGTTGCAATGGTAAATGGGAGTGTTTCCTTAATTTCTCTTTCAGATTTTTCATCATAGTGTATAGGAATGAAAGAGATTTCTGTGCATTAATTTTGTATCCTGCTGCTTTACCAAATTCATTGATTAGCTCTAGTAGTTTTCTGGTAGCATCTTTAGGATTCTCTATGTATAGTACCATATCATCTGCAAACAGTGACAGTTTTACTTCTTCTTTTCCAATGTGGATTCCTTTTATTTCTTTTTCTTCTCTGATTGCTGTGGCTAAAACTTCCAAAACTATGTTGAATAACAGTGGTGAGAGTGGGCAGCCTGTCTTGTTCCTGATCTTAGAGGAAATGGTTTCAGTTTTTCACCATTGAGAGTGATGTTGGGTTCGTCATATATGGCCTTTATTATGCTGTGTATAATGTATGTGCCTACTTTCTGGAGGGTTTTTATCATAAATGGGTGTTGAATTTTGTCCAAAGCTTTCTCTGCATCTATTGACATGATCATATGGTTTTTCTTCTTCAATTTGTTAACATGCTGTATCACGTTGATTGATTTGCATATATTGAAGAATCCTTGCATTCCTGGTATAAACCCCACTTGATCATGGTGTATGATCCTTTTAATGTGCTGTTGGATTCTGTTTGCTAGTATTTTGTTGAGGATTTTTGCATCTGTGTTCATCAGTGATATTGGCCTGTGGTTTTCTTTCTTTGTGGCATCTTTGTCTGGTTTTGGTATCAGGGTGATGGTGGCCTCGTAGAATGAGTTTGGGAGTGTTGCTCCCTCTGCTATATTTTGGAAGAGTTTGAGAAGGATAGGTGTTAGCTCTTCTCTAGATGTTTGATAGAATTCGCCTGTGAAGCCATCTGGTCCTGGGCTTTTGTTTGTTGGAAGATTTTTAATCACAGTCTCAATTTCTGTGCTTGTGATTGGTCTGTTTATATTTTCTATTTCTTCTTGGTTCAGTCTCGGAAGGTTGTGCTTTTCAAAGAATTTGTCCATTTCTTCCAGGTTGTCCATTTTATTGTCATAGAGTTGCTTGTAGTAATCCCTCATGATCCTTTGTATTTCTGCAGTGTCAGTTCTTACTTCTCCTTTTTCATTTCTAATTCTATTGATTTGAGTCTTCTCCCTTTTTTTCTTGATGAGTCTGGCTAATGGTTTATCAATTTTGTTTATCTTCTCAAAGAATCAGCTTTTAGTTTTATTGATCTTTGCTATTGTTTCCTTCATTTCTTTTTCATTTATTTCTGATCTGCTCTTTATGATTTCTTTCCTTCCGCTAACTTTGGGAGTTTTTTGTTCTTCTTTCTCTAGTTGCTTTAGGTGTAAGGTTAGGTTGTTTATTTGAGATGTTTCTTGTTTCTTGAGGTAAGATTGTATTGCTATAAACTTCCCTCTTAGAACTACTTTTGCTTCAACCCATAGGTTTTGGGTCGTCGTGTCTTCATTGTCATTTGTTTCTAGGTATTTTTTGATTTCCTCTTTGATTTCTTCAGTGAGCTCGTGGTTATTTAGTAGTGTATTGTTTAGCTTCCATGTGTTTGTATTTTTCACAGATTTTTTCCTGTAATTGATATCTAGTCTCATAACTTTGTGGTCGGAAAAGATACTTGATACTATTTCAATTTTCTTGAATTTACCAAGGCTTGATTTGTGACCCAAGATATGATCTATCCTGGAGAATGTTCCATGAGCACTTGAGAAGAAAGTGTATTCTGTTGTTTTGGGATGGAATGTCCCATAAATATCAATTAAGTTCATCTTGTTTAATGTATCATTTAAAGCTTGTGTTTCCTTATTTTCATTTTGGATGACCTGTCCATTGGTGAAAATGGGGTGTTAAAGTCCCCTACTATGATTGTGTTACTGTCGATTTCCCCTTTTATGGCTGTTAGCATTTGCCTTATGTATTGAGGTGCTCCTATGTTGGGTGCATAAATATTTACAATTGTTATATCTTCTTCTTGGATTGATCCCTTGATCATTATGTGGTGTCCTTCTTTGTCTCTTGTAATAGTCTTTATTTTAAAGTCTATTTTGTCTGTTATGAGAATTGCTACTCCAGCTTTCTTTTGATTTCCATTTGCATGGAATATCTTTTTCCATCCCCTCACTTTCAGTCTGTATGTGTTCCTAGGTCTGAAGTGGGTCTTGTATAGACAGCGTACATACGGGTCTTGTTTTTGTATCCATTCAGCCAGTCTGTGTCTTTTGGTTGGAGCATTTAATCCATTTGTATTTAATGTAGTTATCAATATGTATGTTCCTATTACCATTTTCTTAATTGTTTGGGGTTTGTTTTTGCAGGTCTTTTCCTTCTCTTGTGTTTCCTGCCTAGAGAAGTTCCTTTAGCATTTGTTGTAAAGCTGGTTTGGTGGTGCTGAATTCTCTTAGCTTTTGCTTGTCTGTAAAGGTTTTAATTTCTCCACCAAATCTGAATGCGATCCTTGCTGGGTAGAGTAGTCTTGGTTGTAGATTTTTCCCTTTCATCACTTTAAATATGTCCTGCCATTCCCTTCTGGCTTGCAAAGTTTCTGCTGAAAGATCAGTTGTTAACATTATGGGGATTCCCTTGTCTGTTATTTGTTGTTTTTCCCTTGCTGCTTCTAATATTTTTTCTTTGTATTTAGTTTCTTATAGTTTGATTAATATGTGTCTTGGCGTGTTTCTCCTTGGATTTATCCTGTGTGCGACTCTCTGTGCTTCCTGGACTTGATTATTTCCTTTCCCATATTAGGGAAGTTTTCACCTATAATCTCTTCAAATATTTTCTCAGTCCCTTTCTTTTTCTGTTCTTCTTCTGGGGCCCCTATAATTTGAATGTTGGTATGTTTAATGTCATCCCAGAGGTCTCTGAGACTGTCCTCAATTCTTTTCATTCTTTTTTCTTTATTCTGCTCTGTGGTAGTTATTTCCACTGTTTTATCTTCCAGGTCTCTTATACGTTCTTCTGCCTCAGTTATTCTGCTATTGATTCCTTCTAGAGAATTTTAAATTTCATTTATTGTGTTGTTCATCATTGTTTGCTCTTTAGTTCTTCTAGGTCCTTGTTAAATGTTTCTTGTATTTTCTCCATTCTATTTCCAAGATTTTGTATCATCTTTACAATCATTACTCTGAATTCTTTTTCAGGTAGACTGCCTATTTCCTCTTCATTTGTTTGGTCTGATGGGTTTTTACCTTGCTCCTTCATCTGCTGTGTGTTTCTCTGTCTTCTCATCTTGCTTATCTTACTGTGTTTGGGGTCTCCTTTTCACAGGCTGCAGGTTCATAGTTCCCGTTGTTTTTGGTGTCCGCCCCACAGTGGCTAAGGCTGGTTCAGTGGGTTGTGTAGGCTTCCTGGTGGAGGGGAGTAGTGCCTGTTTTATGGTTTCTGGTGGGCAGGACTGTGTCCAGTGGTGTGTTTTGAGGTGTCTGTGACCTTATTATGATTTTAGGCAGCCTCTCTGCTAATGGGTGGTGTTGTGCTCCTGTCTTGCTAGTTGTTTGGCATGGGGTGTCCAGCACTGGAGCTTGCTGGTCGTTGAGTGGAGCTGGGTCTTAGTGTTGAGATGGAGATCTCTGGGAGAGCTTTCGCCATTTGATATTATGTGGAGCCGGGAGGTCTCTGGTGGCTGAGACCGGTCCTGAACTCGGCTCTCCCACCTCAGAGGCTCAGGCCTGACACCTGCCTGGAGCCCCAAGGCCCTGTCAGCCACACGGCCAGGTACGTGGGGAGTTTCTTGCCTTTTGGGAAGTCTGAGGTCTTCTGCCAGCGTTCAGTCGGTGTTCTGTAGGAGTTGTTCCATGTAGATGTATTTCTGATGTATTTGTGGGGAGGAAGCTGATCTCCACATCTTACTCCTCCACCGTCTCGATGGTCTCCCCCACCGCACTTAAGCTTTAATATATGGTTTAGTTATTCTTCTGCGTCAACTAAATATTAAAATGAAGGAATGATAGAATTTTTTGAAGAAATATGATCTTGTTATAGTCAAATATATTTGTTTATATGAACTAGTGATGAACAAAGTATTACAAAGTAAAATACCTGTCAGTCCTATCTGAAGAACAGATTAGAATCTTGTGCAGTTAGTATGTTTAATGTCTGTCTGTATGTAACAAGCCACGTAAGGCCCTATGGTGAGATCATCGTTTAGACACTGAAGATAAGAACGTACACATGATGTAAGAGACTGACGGCTCTTTGCCACATCACAACGGATTTACATAATTTTCATCTATACAAATCTCACGACTGCAAGAGTGAAGACTCTTATGAACGATTTCCATTTCATGGGAGGAGAATCACGTTAAAAATATCGCTTTGCTTTGTGAAAGGAAGGAGGGATTGAGTGTGCCTGTTGATTATGTTGTGATGTCTTTTGCCTCCAAAAATTCAGAGAGGAGGCGTTGGGAACATCTGTAGCCCCATGAGGATCCCAGGAACCCTCATTTCTGTTGAAGAATGCTTAGTCTGTCTTTTCCTGATAATCAGAGTCTTGCCTTTAAGTTTTATCGGGCTGAGTCTCTTTCTTTACTACACTTTTAAGTATATCTTATGAAAAAAGACAATTCTTAATCCCCCGTTTACACATAAGGTTCCTTGCAGCATGGGCTGCATTTCTCCTGATTGGTAGCGGTGTGGGTTCCCGATCTGTGCTTCCCACACATTAAGTTGACAGCTGCGTTATTCCAAAACACATCCTTGCAATGATGGCTGCCAATATTTTACGATGATATCCTAGGAATTCATTTGCAGCTGGTTACTGATATGAGGGGTATCTATATCATTTGGTGAGTTAACCAGTTAAGTACATTTGTTGCAAGTGCAAGATGCTAAGAGGATAAATGCCTTACTTATTCTAGTAAAAAATTAGAAACAACCCAAATGTCCATCAGTGGGGGGGGGGGGGGATGGTTAATTAAATTATGGTAGAGGCATACTATGGAATACTATGAAACCCCCCAAAAGAAAGTAGATCTGAATTTATGGAATGTGTCAGGCTCCCCATTAAACACTTTATATGCATTGTTTTGTTTAATTCTCACAACAGCTCCACGAAATTCCCATTTTACAGATGAGGACCCTGAGACTTGTGCCAAGTCACATAATGAGTAAATGGTGCAGCAATAATTAGATTTGAGTTCTGTGGACCCCGAATTCATTTCCTTATCCAGTTACACTCTGCTAGCTCATGAATATCAAAGCTGTATGTATTGTTGGCTCCCCTCTCATGGAGATTTTATTCGAGATAACATTGGTTTGCGTGAACATGAAGAATAGGAAGAAACTCATATAAGAGAAAAAGCAAACATATCTGAGTGTCAAAACTAAATGACTTCTGAAGGAGGTAAGTTTCCTGTACTTCCCGTGATTGAAACACAATTCAAGGGCATACACCAAGATTCTGGTTGTGTGTGCAACCCAAGTCAAGGATTTTCACGTATTTTCAGGGCCATTACTCTGTTTAAAATGCCAAATTCTGAGTAAAGTGAGAAGTCACGCTTTTGCTCAGATGTAGTTATTCATAATGTAAAATGTCAGTTATATGCTTGTTTTTACAACTTTTCATTCTTTTAATATTTACAGATGGACAAAAGCGAAAGAAATCTTTGAGAAAGAAACTGGATTCACTAGGGAAGGAGAAAAACAAAGACAGAGGTAAAGGACAGAATGAACTAAAGCAAATGCAGCTCCCGTGGAGCCTGATGGTTGAATTTGGTGGGGTTTTTGAATTGCATTGAGTTATGCGGTTCAGCTCTATTATGTAAACTGGATTTCTACGATGGAATGTCATTGAAGGCTGTTGGAGTGGCCCTGCACTGAACTGATGAGTTCAACTGGTTTGAGCAAAAAGCGATTTCTGCCAAGCTTGTGGTTCCAATTATGATGCTAGCCAATCAGCAATGCATAAGGAAAACCAGGTTGAGCAGCCATGGATAGCATCCCTAACGCTAACCAGCTGTCTGGCAAATCCAGATAGTTAGGCAGGGCTAGTTGAATGAGAAGGAGTTTGGATTCCGCCACCGTGACTACTGGAAAGAAACAGTCTCACCCTCGTGGCTACTGAAGATGGGACATTCTCAGCATTGTAATGTTAGATCACAGCACGCTTCTTTTTTTGCCCTGTGTACAGTTTTGGGAATTGTTGACTCTCTTCATACTGTCCCCTTCTGTATCTATTTAGGAAACTGATAGCTTAGCCACTCTTTCAGAGGTATTTGTGGTCATTTTTAACTAATATTCATTGAGCCTGCATAATGGACACCTGGGCCTCATTAACCCAGTACATCTTTCTGTGGCTTGTTTCTATGGTTTCATATGAAATGACTGCTGAATGGTGTGGTCATGTGAATGTATTTCCATTTTATATGACATAGGGAATGAGTGTAGAGTCAGGAAAGCCATATATCTCACCTTGGAGTTCTTTTATCTAATGATCGAATTTCTGCTTGAAAAGTAATGAAAGGCAATGAAACTGAAGGTATAAAAATAAATGCTTTGTGATAAGTATTAGACAAGACCGAGACACACCGTTGATCCGAGACCCTACACCCATATCTTGAACTGTGCCTAAAGGGTCATGACATCTGGTTCTTGGACTAAAAAGAGATTAAAGAATTCTAAAGAACGGAACGCCAATGTTTTACTTCCCTTAGAGCATGATTTCTCAACCTTGGGACTACTGACATTTTAGACTGGATAATTATTTTTCGTGGAGGCTGTCCTGTACATTGTCTGAGATATTTAATAGCATCCCTGGTCTCTACCACTAGATGCCAGTAGCACCGCCCCCAACCAAAATATCTCCAGACATTTCAAATGTTTACCTCAAACTGAAGAAAAGGACATGAAAATGGCAGTGATCCCTACCCCTGACTACATAGCAGGATAATTTTTGAAACCTTTAAACATTCCAGTGCCCAGACCCCCACCCCAGAAAATCTGATCCCGTTGGTCTGTAGGGGAGCTGAGCATGAGTAATGTTATAAACTACTAATGTGCACCTTCTAAGAAGAGAACTCTGGTCCATACTAACCAGTATACTCCCCAGGGCACCTTCTACCACAGGAGAGTCTACTGCTGGCATAATGAATGCAAAAGACATTAACTCTTGTCCAGATACCTATCCTTGTCTGATAAACTGTATTGTGTTTAATTGGTTCATGTGTTCTTACCCTTATTTTTTAAAGGAACGTTAGTAGCCAGCGTAGCTTTATTAAACTAGAGTTTTTACTCAGTCTGTTCCTGCCACGGACCATCTTTATCTCGTGAGATTAGAGGATTCGTGAGAATTCTCAGTGTTTATAGAGTTATTAAAGGGATCGTTCAGACTGATAGCAGCAATGTGTTATCTTTAAAGTTGTTTATTCTAGGATCAAGATAATGGTACTAGGATCTGAACACTCACGATGTAGACTCGAGGTGATTCTTCAGAAGTGCCCGTTCCGGCTAAACTAAGCACAATGAACATTTTTTGCAGATGTTTGAATTCCCTCAACGGAGGGAGATGTATGTGTGCTCGCTTATGTAAGAAAACAGCAGGAAGTGAGGGTAGGGCAGGAAGGGCCAGGGGAAGTAATCAACCACTATGCACTGGACTATTACACATTTTAGACCAAATCATATTTATGTATTGTATAGGCTCAGTGAAAACTTGGCAGTGTTCTGTAGGGTTGCACAGGGGTGCTGGCTGGGAAAAGGAAGGCAGGTCCTGGTGGTTCCAAAGAAAAAACACATCACCCATCCAACTAAGGAGAAAAATACCAGGAGTTATGGCAAAAGAGGTATTTTTAAAATATAGCTTTGATAGTTAAAAAGGTGACGTCCTAGGCTTAAGTGAAACTTAATTACATGGCCTCTTCTCTGAACATAAAGTCCTGTGTGTGTCCACGCATCCATTACGTGGATGTCTTGGGAACCGGGGTGTGATGAGGCAGTGTGCAGGTCTCGCATGGTTGTGATCATTTCACATCGTTCTCTTCCGTTGGAATATTAGCATTGGGGTTCATAACAGCTGCACATGTGAAAAATGACAATCATTTGAATCCAAGAGTAAAAGAAGGAAAACAGGAAATTCTAGATGACTTCTTGGGTTGGGTCATCTAAAAATAAATAGGAGCAGCTTTTTAGAATCGAGTCGCTCTCCCAATAAAGCGATTCATTAAGTGTTTGATGTGCTGCTATATTAATTGATTCAATCAGAATGAATCATGGCCTGTGTTTTATTTAATTGCCTTAACATAATATACAGCAGATCATGTGACACTTCTGTGTCCCTCCTGCCACTTAAGCAGTGCCCATATGACTTTTGATTTCCATACAGAAAGTAATTCAGGATTGATGCTGGTTCAGAAAACATATTTTCATACAGAATAGTTCCAAGGTTCTTCATTTCTCTTAGTTAAATTACTTGGCATCCAAAAAGTATTTTTTAAACTTTCAGAACTTCAGAATATTTCTTTCTTGTGTCAGAAAGAATCACTCTTGGGGAAAGGTTTTAAAATGGCTACTTTGTGCCAATTATTGCGGTTCCTAATCAGAGCACAAGGGAAATAGGTTTTACTGTGGCCTAAGTCTGAGAGCTAGGTCCCCTGTCTGCAGGATAGTTTCAGATGATGAAGTGTTTATCAACATAAACTCTGGTGATAGTTCAGGTCTAGCACCTTTCTTTGTGCCGAAATTATATCATGCCATGTTTTATTGTTCCTCACTGTCTAAATGGGTTAATATATGTGAGTTGTGAAGTAGCACTACGTAGGAATAGTTGATACAACTTTATTTTGTGCCATGTTAAATAACAGTAGAAACATCAAGTATCAATTATCACTCTTTAGAAATTCTCAAAGAAAATGTATTGAGTGCTGTTACTGGAGATGAGAGAAACAGGGGGAGTGTGATTCCAGGGAGGAATAGGAGGGGCCACCTCGCACAGGACTGTGGGCCGCAGCACAACTTCCGGTCTGCATGCTAAGAGCACTGAGACGCCATCAAAGTGAATTAAGGATGGGGTGGCTTAATGGTGTCTTTAAATGGATTGCCACACTGCAGTGTAAGACATGAGCTTGGGGTGGGAGGGTGAGACCACGGTGGAGGAAGGAAGCCTGATTCCAGGGGCCAAATCACTTCTGCTGAGGATAGGTCCAGGATGGGACCGAGGGAGTTGGTGAAAAAGGTAGCTTGCAGGAAAAAGTGAGAGGAGAGGAGAAAGTCAAGGAGATGTGAGGACAGAGAATCAGATGGGTCATTTGGGTAGACATCCACGTCTCCCGGGATGATGGTAGACGGGGGTTCTGACGGTGATGATAGAAGATAGCAGTGAGCGTGGGGGCAGGGGAGCTTGCAGTGGCCCCAGGTTTCTGCCACACAGCAGGAGGGAGAGGATCTGGAAGCTGAAGCACAGCTGAGCGACCAGCGCACCACCTCCTGGCCCTGAGGGTCATGGGGAGGGAGCAGAGACAGTCTCTACCAATGAGGACAGCAGGGGATGCAGTCTCCTTAGTAAACACACACTGTAGATTAGAACACGATACACACAGTCCCTGGGCCCAGAACACTGAGTCTTGGGTAATATTTTTATGGTTTGAAAAACCCATTATCAAATTTATTAGCTGCTATCAACACAGAGTCTGTAGGTTCCCTTCTCCTCCCCAACAGAAGAGCTTTGAACCCACAGATAAGCATGTGTGCCCAACACTTTATTTACACAGAAAGGAGGGTTTTGCTCAACAGCCTTGGGCCGAGTCCTCAGTTTCACAATACCCATATTTTGAGAAGCAATC
Source organism: Leucopleurus acutus (assembly GCF_964270905.1). NCBI lineage: Eukaryota > Metazoa > Chordata > Mammalia > Artiodactyla > Delphinidae > Leucopleurus > Leucopleurus acutus. The sequence continues at coordinate 8,428,085 of NC_139148.1, read as the reverse complement.
ATATTCAAGGAACCCTGCCTAGAATTTTCCAGGGCCTAGACACTGTGACACAAGTTTAGAGCATAGAGAGATCTGTCTCCTTTCTGAAGCTTGTGAGAGAGTTCTCTGGAGAAAGCAATGCGAAACTAAAGAGACGAGATCAAAACACTACCACTGAAAGAATAAATAAACTCAGCCAGGAAAGAAAGCCTGTTAGAGAAAAGCAGAAATAAGAAAAGAAATAGAAGAGTCATTTGGGGAGAATGACTTCATGTATTCCATCTGTTTAATTTCTATTCAGTTATTCCAGTTTACAAGTAGAGCGGCAGACTTCTAGATATTAAAAATGACAGATACCAAAGGAAACCATCTTGCTTCTTTTTTCCAGGGATATTAGAGATCTCTAGCCGAGTCTGGTTGGTTTCCTTTATGTGGAAAAAATGTCTAGGAGAGGAATCAATAGTCCTCATGTCACATTAAATCCGTGCTATGAGTATGCCTGCTTGAGCAGACACAGGTCACTTGATACATTTATCAGTGTCCTTCCTGCTATCATTACCCACCAACAGTTTGTATATATTCCAAGTAGCTATCAGCCTTGCCATACGCATGTTCCTAGATTTGCCCCAAGCTTTTTGAAGGAAGACTATTTGATTATTCCCATAGACAAGATAGCACTGATTTACACAATAAACCCTGAGGTGTCCCCTTTGGTTTCTAATTTTGCTAGTAGTGGAAATGACCTTTTATCAGTAGTGAGTATTGGATCTTGCTACACTGTCCACATTGATCCCTCAAAACAAATGCCTGAATTGTTTTCTGCATTAACGTATGCCGACTAGTTCACAAACTTATAGAGGATGATAAGCATCCTCTGAAAAATCCCGAAATGCTGAAGTTTTGATTTTTCACTTCAAAATGAATTGCATGTTTTGATAGAACAAGAGGTTCAGGCTTTTCAAGTGCCATTTCTTTTTCTTTTTTTTTTTTTTTTGCGGTACGCGGGCCTCTCACTGCTGTGGCCTCTCCCGTTGCGGAGCACAGGCTCCGGACGCGCAGGCTCAGCGGCCATGGCTCACGGGCCCAGCCGCTCCGCGGCATGTGGGATCTTCCCGGACCGGGGCACGAACCCGCGTCCCCTGCATCGGCAGGCGGACTCTCGACCACCGCGCCACCAGGGAAGCCCTCAAGTGCCATTTCTGCTTTTAATGCAGACTTGACCATTAGCCCCGGGATGTTCAAAATGCTGTCGTGGATCAAAGAGGAAAACCTTTCAGAGCCTCTTTCCACCTGATGTAATGTTAGCATTTCCAACCTTAGAGTTGTTTTCCCTTGCTCATTCTGGTTTTATTCATAAGGGTTATAAAAACAAGGGAGAGGCTAGACTCCAGTTTTCTGCTGCTAGGAGATGTAATTTTTAGTCTCAAAGAAATAATGCATTTAATATAATTATTGATGCTTTTCAGCATGAATTTAAAATATTACGAATAAAATGTGTGGCCCTAAGGATCAGCGTGCTTACAGTGTACGTGTATACAAGTGGATTTACTCTAGAGATGCAGAATGCAATTGTGTATACATCTCCAAATAAAGCCGTAGGTTTCTGCATTATGCTCCTTCCCCCAAATTGTCCTTACTAGAGGATTTAATAAATTATATTCTGGGCTCTTCACCGAATATTTAGTGGTGAGGATCCACTTCTGCATGTGGCCTGGAGAATGGCTTGAGTATAGATCATGAGCGTGACAGCCCTAACCCAGCAATTGGAGGCAGCATGTGGGAACAAAGAACACAAAGAAAAAAAGAACAGACTTATTCCCAAGCTGCTCCTCTGTCTCTTGAGTTGTCATTTCACATGTTGGAAGCTCTTTGACTGGGAACCTCAGAGTGTAGCCACTTACCTGAATTTCAGTAAGTTTTGGCATCTCTCTCTTACACAGATGATAGACACAACTGCAATTATTTACGTATCTGATTCTCCAGTCCCCACCTCACCCCACGCTCTGAACCCTTCAAGAGCGAGGACTGGACCTTCTGTAAGCTTTGTACTCCTCACTGCATACCTTGACACGGCACACAGTAGGTATTAGTAAGTGACAGTTGAATGAATGTGTACGCACAGAGTCTTCTCAGGCCTTGTAAGATTTGGGGGCTCTTGAGACATCAATCAAAGACACATCTTGTAAAACCGTTTACTCACGAGGATGAAGTATTATGTTCATCCTATCACAAAATGTCACCCTTCTCTATAAAGTTATTTCCTTTAAACATACTTGAGATACGTCGAGAAAAACTCGAGGCTTAGATTTTTAAAACCCATGCTCTTTATACATCCTAGCTTTCTGTATTGAGATAGAAACTTCAGCCACTCTGACAAACTCAACAGTCACCTCCGTATATTGATGGATGAATCAGTTCTTCAGAAAACAGTCGTTGGAATTTGTCTGCCCTTTGATCTGCAACGTGACTGAGAGTCTCCCCTGGTGCAGTCTTTCTCTGAAAGTGAATGTTTGGTTTTTGATTCCAGAGTTCATCCCACAGGCGTTTGGAATGCCCTTATCCCAAGTCATCGCAAACGACCGGGCCTATAAACTCAAGCAGGACTCACAGAGGGGCGAGCAGAAGGATGCCTCCGATTTTGTGGCTTCCCTCCTCCCATTTGGAAATAAAAGACAAAACAAAGAACTCTCAAGCAGTAACTCATCTCTCAGCTCCACCTCGGAAACACCAAATGAGTCAACGTCCCCCAGTACCCCGGAGCCGGCTCCTCGGGCCAGGAGGAGGGTGAGTTGACCAGTGTTTGCTCTGACCCCGATGTCAGGACAACGGAAGAGTTCTAAGGTTATTCTCTGAGTCTTGGCTCATGTGAAAACTGGAAATGCAGTTTGTGTCCAGGTATCTGTCAACAACCCCATTCAGGGAGAATTTGCACCGGCCCCAAGGCACCTGACACACCCCTCACAGCCTTTCCCTGACCTCTTTCAAAGATATTGGGTGCCTCTCCTTGCTTACCCGTGATATCCAGAACATTCTACAACATCACCACTGATCCTACTCTAGTGTAACCTTCTGTTGTGGTACCAGAATTTCCCATGAGACTTTGAGGCTTGAGGGCAGGGCCAGGTGTCTTTGTTAATCTCTTCATCTCATCCAAGAACTATGCGTGGCCGAGTGAACTTGCTGCTGGTCTTCATAAGCAATGAGATTTTTTTCTACCAACGGAACATGGCTTTTTTGTCAAACGTAACTGTAGAAACACACACACACACACACACACATGTCCTCTTTCAAATCAATACTGTAATAATATGGTACCATTTATTAAGTGAGTACTATGTTCCAGGCAGTGTGCTATTATTTGGCATTTCAAATTTCAATCCAGGAAAGCTGAGTTTCCAGGCAAATTGGTTGGTGATTAGCTGAGTCAGGTGATAAGCATCTCTGAAACTTCCTAGGTCGCTGGGAGATCTCTCCTTTGCCTTTCACCTGAAGCCCCAAATCTTTGCCACCTCCAGCCATTGACTACTGCCCTAGTTAAAACCTGAGGCACGGGCTTCCCTGGTGGCACAGTGGTTGAGAGTCCGCCTGCCGATGCAGGGGACGCGGGTTCGTGCCCCGGTCCGGGAGGATCCCACATGCCGCGAAGCGGCTGGGCCCGTGAGCCATGGCCGCTGAGCCTGCGCGTCCGGAGCCTGTGCTCCGCAACGGGAGAGGCCGCAACAGTGAGAGGCCCGCGTACCGCAAAAAAAACCCAAAAACCTGAGGCACTTCCCAGTTAAAATCCGCAGTTCTCAATCAGCCTCCAACATTTAGAACCTCTCCAAGACTCAGGGGCACCTGAGCCACCCACCACTGTTTTCAGGGATTCACTGTGTGTAAAGCTAAGTTGGCATATTCAGACCCCCATCACTTTCTCTACCTTACAGACAAGAGAATTGTTCTTCCAATCCTGGCACAGTCTCTCAGACTGTTTATATAAGCCTATGTGGCAATGACACCAGAATGCCACATATGAGCTTTCTGAGAATCTAGAGCCCAGGCAATGGGCGTCCCAAATGCCCTCCCCTCTGGCCAGGCCTTGCTAGCAGCCAACTTCTTCCTCTATGCTTCATCAAAGGGTGGGTGGCCATACAGGCATGAGTGGTGCCCTGCACCCTTACCCTCAGCCTTTTACCATTCCTAGAGTGCCAGCCCTCCTTCCACCTGTCATTACCTCATCTCTTGGCTGGGGGCTTTCTCTGATGGCCAGGGGCGCCCACCCATAGAGACGACGGGCTGCGAGTAGCAAGGCGTTAATGTCACCTCCCTACCCCACCAGAAGTTGTCTTTAATCAATGACTCTTGAGACTCGTGGTATAAATACCCGCAACTCCCTTACTCCTTAGCAGGAATAGCTCTGGGGTGCATGGTCTACACGGTCTCCCAGGTCCCCAGGGCAGTTGGGCTCCAGCGGCCCACAGGCTTGTCACAGGCTTGGCGATGCCCCCTTCATTAGCTGCATTCACTTCCCTTTCTCATTTCCCTACTTCCCTACAGCTGTCTCCTGGGACTATTCCCCTAATAAAGTTCATTGTGTCACGTCTTGGGGAAAACTAAACTAACACTGTTTATGGAATCCTCCTATTTTAAAATCTACTTTCGAGAGTTGAATTATTATTTTTTTTTCACAAGAGTTCTCTGACTTTACCTCATTCGTCAAGTATGTGATTTTTTTCTTGTTTCAAGGAATGAAGTGGTTGGGTCAAAATATTTTAATTGTATGTTTGCCATCTCTTGTCTTCCATTTGGAAGAAGTTGTCTATTGTTGAAATTGTAACTGTCATTACCTTACCCTATGCTGTGGAGATTTCCTAACCTTTTTTCCTTTGAAAATACACACCGCACAATTAAACAGTATTATTTCGAGTGTGATTAGTGGTCGTGGGCAAAAGGATTTATTGGATGGCATTGGGGGAAGCAGTTTTTATTTTCTCCATGTGCACTCTGTGTTCATGTCTGTGTATAATTTGCAGGGTGCAATGTCAGTGGATTCTATCACCGATCTTGACGACAATCAGTCTCGACTGCTAGAAGCGTTACAGCTCTCCTTGCCTGCCGAAGCTCAAAGCAAAAAAGAAAAAGCCAGAGATAAGAAACTCAGTCTGAATCCCATTTACAGACAGGTCCCCAGGCTGGTGGACAGCTGCTGTCAACATCTAGAAAAACATGGTAAGCAAACGTGTTTGTCAGCAGTCAAGTACTGAAGACTTTCATGTATTCAGGCATCATTCATTCAAGCACCTGATTCCAATTCTATGTTCACTTGATCAGGCTCTAGGCCGAAATTTCCTTTGCAAAGAAAATTTACAAATATGAACGTTTGCTTATCCCCAGTAGGGCTGAACCAGATTTGGGGCGGCGCGAATCCACCTGATGGTATTCAGGCTCCCCAGCCCTAAAGAGTCCTCAGAAGTGACCCTGGAGATCAAGGAATTGAGGGGAGGGCAAGGTCTGCTGGGCTGGGACTATCCTCAGGACCCCCTGCAAACAAAGCAGGGCCACTTTTATCTTTTTTATACGTTGAGGTTCCCCAAGGCTTCCTTTAAAAAATAATAGTCCAGCTTCTTACAGAAAAAAAATAGATTAGAGAACCATTCCTTAAGTGAATAGAAAATACATAGTTTTGGACAATAGGTTTCTTTCTATATTGCTCTTTGCATTTTTGTGGAAAGCTGTCCACTTAAGATTTCTTCATCGTGACCGTTTTGGAAACTCAGTTCCACTTAATACGCTGACTTTACAGCTCTTTAAAATTTTTGCGGAACTTTAGACTTTTGGCTCATCAAACAGCCATGTCTACGATCTGAATTTGTTTGCTATAATGTTAGCATGCGTTTTACGGACGTGAGAAGAGTTTATAATTGCTTCTTTTTTCCAGTTTTATTGAGAAATAATTGACATACATCACTGTAATTGCTTTTTTACTATAAAAGTAATATACACATCATAATAGAGAAAAAAAGAAACAGAAAAGCAAATTCTGAGGCTATCATATAGATATAACTACTCTTGACATTCTCATCTATTTCTTTCTAATAAAAGTGGGACTTTATAAAAATGACTAGGATATGTCCAGGTCTCTTAATCAATTCATTATATATGGAAATCACTAGATATCATATGGGTGACTTAATATAAGTAATATGTATTGAAACTTTGTTTATACAATATGTATGTGTATGAGTGTACATTCTTATCTGTCTCTTCTCCTTGGAAAGTAAACAGGACATCAATAAAAATATCTTAGACCTTTTGGATTCCCAATACTTAGTATCATGATAACACAATGTAAATGTTTCAATCAGTATTACTTGAACAGAATTATTTTTCAAAATAGCTTAGCAACTAAAGAGTTCTTTAGTTGCTTTTAGCACCTAAAGAATTTACATGAATATTTAAATTCAGCCTAAACTTTACTACGAGGTAGAAAAAGCGACTCATACTTTTATAATTATAATTTTTCCCTATAGAGAATGTAGAGAGTGAACTGTAGCACTATAAAGAATTCTAAACGAGAAAATTCTACTCTAACCATGCAAAAATGCAGTGCCAGGTTGAGTAACTGCTTTTGTGAAAGAAAACTTGACGTGTCTTTGTATTTTCTTTTTGAAAATAAATTTTCATGAATTATAATTTGTAAAATAGCATTTCCTTTAAGATTACTAAAAAACAGGGACGTTCACTTTTTTGGGGGGGTGCGGGGGAAATAGTTACAATGCAGTTTAGGGCCTAAAGGAAAGAAGATAACCTACATGATCTTTCAAGGCCCTGAGTCTGTTCTGAGTTTCCATGATGTTTAGACCAAATGGCTCTGGAAAAATAAGAGATAGTTTCAAATTCAAACAGATATTCATCTTGGTCACTTTAAACCAATGATAAAAGAGCAAATTTCAAAAACAATTCTTTTGTAAGACTTCATTTGCCAGTGTTTGAAATGGGTAGCAGAGAGTTTGATTCACTTTAGCTTCATAGACATTTGTCAGAGACCTTTTCATTCTCTCCCAAATTGGTCTTGGACACACACACACAAAAACAAAACAAAACAAAACACAGAGAGAGAGAGAAACAAACAAAAACAATTGGTCTTGGACAGTTTTCTTGACTCCATCTATATATTCGTGTACGCCACCCTTCCTCACTTTTACTTCACCCAAATGCTTTCTCCACTATTAGGGCAAAATTCCTTAAGCATCCTTAATTTCCCCGAAGCACACATTTCAAACAAAAAAAACGACAAAAAAAAAAAACAACCCAGACAATATAACAAAGAGTCAAACTCTCTTCTACTTAAAGGATGTAGGCTGATTTTAGGGTGGGGCCGCCTCCTTATTATGCCTGCCCTCATTCCTTGAATTCCCTAAGCCTGAGATTCAGGTACCCTGGTTCTAGTTTCCATTTCAGGTTCTGACAAAAAGGAGAGAAAGGCAATCATATCCATTTCTGGCACAGGGTACAGCAAAGTCACATTTCTTTGCCAGATCTATGCCTTTTTTGATGGACACCTGTTTTTAACAGTGACTGTCTCAAGTCAAGGTTACTGGATGCCTAGATTGTATCTTCTCTTTGAGGAAAATGACTCTAAGGCTTATGTCAGAGAATGGCATTGGCTGTCTGAAGGCTGTCATCTGCTCAACCTAAAATTAATTAATTAATTAATTAAAAAACTTAAAACAGGTTATAAGCAATTGATACATAGGAATTAGAGCAATCGGTCACTAGCTAGTTATTTTTGGAATCACAGTCACTTTTACTGAGTGGAGAAATACTATAGTTTAGGAAATAGTGACACAGAAATGGGCATTTCTGAACAGAATGGAGGACTTCAGGCAAAGGAGTAGTCCCACCTGGGAAGAAAGTGCCCTTATGTGATATCTCACTTATGTAGAAATTTCAGCCACTTGGAAACCATCGGACCAACAAGAAAATAAATGCAGCCAAAACTAAAATTGCTAAGACCTCCTATTATATTACAGTTTTCTGTCCTGCACAAAAAGCCTCATTTAGTTCAGTTAGGGCCTGTATCTCTCTGTATAATAGTAGATGCCAGATACAATTCTAAGTATTTTATGTACATTCATTAATTGAATCACTGAACAACTTTTGAGGTGGATACTTATTTTGCTCATTTTGTAGATGAAGAAATATAATTCTGTATTTGATTCTAATACCTTGATTATCCTGTTTTCAAGCTCCCAGAGAGGTAGAAGCAATAGATTAGGCTGGGGGCTGGACTCAGTTATAAGGCAGATGAATTGATGGCAGCAACAAGGAAGGAACACAAGTCTTTTGAGAATAGATGCAAAGCAAAATTGCACCCAAGTGCAAAGCACCAAGATGTACTTATGCAAGTCAGCAATAACTAGCCTCTCAGCATGATTCTCTCAAATTATTCTGGAAATTCAGGATAACGCTCATAAGAAATAAAAGTGATAAATGGGATATTTATGGATATTATCGTTTCTAACTGAAAAATTCTAGAAAACCAATTTTAAAAGTCTTATACACAATACACAATGTGGCAAGACCATAAAATAAACACACAAAAAGATAGCCATGTCTTATATAAGAGCAATAATAGGTTATGTACTATAACAATAAAATAATTCATTTATATTAATATCAAACGTATAGTTACGTAGAATATCTGTAATAAGAAGTAAGAAACTTACGTGACAAAAACTGCAAAGCTTTACCAAGAAATATTAAGAAATTAAGAAATAAATTAAGATATCTACTTTGTTTCTGGATGGGAAGAAATAATGTTGTAAAGATTTCAGTTCTTTCCAATATCATTATATATTGGACTAGTCAGAACTCTTTCCGTGGCAAGAGAGAAGAACCCAGATAAAAGCAGATTAAGCAAAGCAGCCCCCCAAATTCCCACTTACATGCTGGAAGTATGAATATTATATCTAGATTCAGGAACAGGTAGATTCAGGATGCAAATGATGCCATGAGAGCATGAGTCTGATTGCTGGAGTGTTGACTATGTTTCATGGTCTGTGGACTCTCACAGCAGCTCTCTTCATGTGGCTGCCCGCCACCCCTGGCAGCTACAATCTGGCATCAGCCTTGTAACTGATTATCCCAAATGAAGAGAAGATGAGCCACCAATGAAACAATAAACGTAGACAATGATCATCAGTGGCAGTGACTCATGGCTTGCATAGGAAAGGAGAGTCATGCAGACCCTCTGTGCCACCTTAAGGAAGTGCATAATACCTCTTGTGAAGTCTTCTTGCCCCCAAGTCCAAACCTGAATCAGAGAAAACTCTGGCTCTAACTATCTCTTTAGAGGAAATAAAGGGGAGAAAGGAGCACATAAATGACACCACAGAGTGTCTACATCCAGGCAGTGGGAAAATCTGCAGTGGGAAATCAATGCTATTTCTTCCTCAAACCAATTACGAGGAAATCATATAAACAGGGAGGGGGAAACAAACACATTAAGAGACTACAAGGCTCGCCAGCCTATCGCAGTTTGTGAACCTTATGTGAACGTTGACTGGATATTTAATGATATTAAGGAACTATTGTTGAAATGTCTAACTTGTGGTAGATTATGTTTCTTTTAAGAGACCTAATTTTTTAGAGCAAAGAGTTTCTCAACCTTGGCACTACTGACATTTGGGGCTGGATAACTCTTTTTCATGCACTGGCCCCATAAGCCCACTTCTAGGACATGATCTTAAGACAATCAGAAATGTAAACTGAGACCTATGTACAAAGTTGTTCCTAATAGGGCTAGTTATGGTATCAAAACAAGTGCATATATGTTGCGGGGAGCTATATTGTCATTCAGAGGAGAATATGAAGTGAATTGTGGCACATTCATGCAGTAGAGTATTTTGCATCCATTTTAAATGACATTGACAGAATTTTTACTGGCATAAAAAATTATTGTGGCATAATATTGAGTAAAAGCAGCAGCATTCTACCCCCCATATTTTTTTTTCATGGAGAAAAGACTGGACAGAAATAAACTCAAATATTAAGTCATTACTTCTGCATCAGGTATTTTTTAAAGTATATTATTTTTTACACTTTTCTGCACCTTATAGATTTTCTTTAATAAGTACATGTTTTAATTATGATCAGTAAAGCAAGAAATGTCTATTTTAAAATTGATAAAGGGCTGGAAATTCATAGAAAATTCATGTTTATTCTGAATGATGAAGAAAATGTTACATTATTTTTTTCATACGGAGAAAGTGTGGAAATACATAATAACGCAAGAAAATTTTTTCATCAGAAACATTTAACGTGAAATGATCCTGGTACTTTCAGGGCTAGCCTCTAGGTACCTGGTGAATCTAGCGCGGGATAAAGAAGCATTCGTGCACACTGTCAAGTTACTATACTGCCCTGCACGTTGCAGCGTGGTGCTGGCATTCCCTTTTATATCTATTTTGATTTCCTCCAGTTTCAAGCCACAAAACAGGACTGATGATTTTGTTTGCTTATTTGCAGGCCTCCAGACAGTGGGGATATTCCGAGTTGGAAGCTCAAAAAAGAGAGTGAGACAAGTAAGTGAAAAGTGAAGATTATATTGTACGTTTCACCTGACTTTTAGTTGAATTACATCGTGCAAAGTTCAAGCTCATGCAAATTCATTTCTGAATATCTTTTCTGTACCCTCCCACCTATTATAGTATAATTGAGTCCCAGGAAGTGAAAGGCAACAACTCAGAATCTCAGAAAGGTCGTGAAAGAGTTAGGATCATACAAATGAAAGCAAAACATCTGGACGTGCCCACAGCATGTACAGCCAAATGCAACTAATTTATAAACATCTTACTGACACTGTAAATGTAGGCGATTCGGAGAGTACCTGATCAGTAAGTGATCGTAAATAGCAAACAATTGTACAGCAGCCGTTTTGACTAAAATGCGATATGAGTAATGCCATTAATATCTCTTCTTTTAAAATGCTATGTTTATAGCTTTACTTTCTCGAAAACAAATAATTCATATTACTTTTCCAAGGTACCATTGATTCCCCAATTCATTTTCCGTGTGGGGACTGTACCCCTCAGTTTCCTTCTGCACTCTGCAGCATTCTTGCAAAAGAAGTTTGATATGAGAGCTTCAGGAATAGGCTCCTATGACCAGGCAGGTATCTGTGTTCATGACGGCTTCAGAAAAGGCAAACCATCCTTTGAGAAAAGAATTCATTTGTTGGCTAAAAGAAAATTAAAATGTTATTTTCCCTCTGTTGGTGCCAACAGAAAGAAGTAAGGAGCCCAGCAATTCAAAAATGAAGCCAAATGAAAATAATTTTTAGTTGGATGAAGCTGAAGAAACATTATTCGTTCATATTATTGAAACTAACTGAAATAAGTGTCTCCTCATAATGTCTTTCTTCTTTTGTCAGGACAAAAGGGGTTTTCAAAAGAAGTATGTTTTCTGTTTGGTTGGTTGGTTGGTTTTATTTGTTATAGTCACATAAGATACTATTGAACATTTAACATTTCACAGTAAGATTAGCAGGAAGAAAGTTAGCATAGTAATAACATTTCTTAGGCCTCTCACCTGTGCGGAATTGCAGAATATTTTTATCAACGTTGTCTCGTTGAATCCGCCCACTGGCTGGGAGACAAGCCCCTTTCACCCACTTCTGAGGCTTAGAGAGATTAAGAAATTTAATTCAGGAGCACACAGTTTAGACCAAGCTCTTCCCACGATCCATTCTTTCTGCATGTGTGTGTGTGTGTGCGCGCGTGCGTGTGCGTGTGCATGTGCGCTCAGAAGAAAAACATGGTGTGTTTAGATGACCACGATTAGGAGTGCTGCTGATGGAAGCCTTCTTCATTCTGGCTGCCCGATACACACTAAGGATGAGTTGCCTGGAATTGATGTGCGATTCGGGACAGCAACAGGCATTCTTGTCAGGTGGCGAGGTGGCTAGTGACGGAAATTATTCCTCAGTTATATCTGGATCCACTAAAGGGAAAACCTTTGCATGGAGATTTACGTAAGGATTCTCAAAAATATATATAAAATTAGTGGTTAGATTTCAAGTGTGAAATATGCTCTAACTCACCATTTGATCTTGTTATATCACTTCTTAGCATCCTACACTTTTTCTTGAGAACAACTGTCACAGTATAAAGAGCTAATTAATCATTGGTGGGATTACCAATTTATCACCTGTCTGTCAGCCTGAGAGCTGGAGGAGGGGGAGGGCTTTGCCTCTTTACTCATCACCGTATTTTGAGGACCTGTAACAAGGCCATACACAGTAAGTGTGCAGTACATCTTTGCTGAATGAATGGGTGAATGAATGACACAGCAGATGAACACTTACAGAAGTTTACTGCCTAGAGTACATTCATGAACTCACAAAATTATTTTAACAGCAGAGAACAAACAATACCTAAGAGAAGTTGAGCTGTCCGAGATGAAAATAGGGTGTAGAGTTATGACTCTCTTCTTGCTATTGTGTTTTCCTACTGTTATAAACGCTAAAGGACTGAGTATAATGATGAAAGCAGGAAATCTTCTAGGAAAATGTTAATAAGGCTACTTTGACAAATCTAAGGCAGATTTTATTTCGTTATTGTCATCTTTCAAGGCTTAGTCACAAATGGTTTATCAGGGTTTTATTTTGTTTTGTTTTTGTTTTTTGGGTTTTTTTGCGGTACGTGGGCCTCTCACTGTTGTGGCCTCTCCCGTTGCGGAGCACAGCTCCGGACGCGCAGGCTCAGCGGCCGTGGCTCACGGGCCCAGCCGCTCCGCGGCATGTGGGATCTTCGCGGACCGGGGCACGAACCCGCGTCCCCTGCATCGGCAGGCGGACTCTCAACCACTGCGCCACCAGGGAAGCCCCTATCAGGGTTTTTAATTTCATTGTTTGCAGAAATATCTCTTTGCTTTCTTGTCGAGTATTTCTGGAAAATGTCAAAATTCCAACATGGTAAATTTGCTGACATGCACAACCACTGTATAATAGATTAATTCCTCCCTCCCACAGTTAGAATTGACCTAACCCCTTAGCTCTTCCTCCCAACCTTCTGGATGTCGTTATCAAGCCCTTCTGCTTACATCATTAACAGTAAACGCACAGATACTTTTATTTAATAATTCATTTCATATATATATATATATATATATATATATATTCATGGCTGGGTTTGCATAGACTTTGTAGATCAAGGTGACATGTTGTTTGCTCCTCCTTCTTGGGGTCTGGGTAAACTTAATACCAGATGCTGCATGTCATAGCACTTCTTTTGCTGGGCGCTGAACACTGAGGTATGGTGTTCTGAGACTGCCACTTGAACCGTTGTCTTTCCAGTTACGTGAGGAATTTGACCGTGGGGTTGACGTGTCCCTGGAGGAAGAGCACAGCGTTCATGACGTGGCTGCCTTGTTGAAGGAGTTCCTGAGGGACATGCCGGACCCCCTTCTCACCAGGGAGCTGTACACAGCTTTCATCAATACTCTCTGTGCGTAACGCAGCCATTTGCAGGAATGTGTTCCTGGGTTACTGGGATGTCCCACTCATTCATCAAAACCTTATGCATGTGTTTTCTAATAGCTTTTTTTTTTTGCCCTTATTTATCAGTGTCTAATGGGCGGGCTATTTGGGGAATTTTCTGAGATTTACCCTGGGGAGAATTAGAAAGTTGCAATAAAACAAATGGAAGTAGCCAAGAAAAATTTGGGATGCCTTCAAACGACTCTAGGATGGTAGAAATTGCTATAAATTGATGCTTTGGAGGAACAGAGAGAGTTCACATTGAGTCTGGGCCTAAAAATGAGTTTGCATTCCTGGAACCTAGAGTGAGAAAGCTGGGGGGGGCAGGAAACATTCCAGGGAAAGCAGGATGGCATGGCCCAGTGTCAGTACTTTCAATGTGGCTGCTTCAGGGCTAGAGACACAAATCCCACACAGGGGAAAAGGACGGGGAGAGGGAGGAGGAACCACCAGAACGGTTTCAGCCTCCATGAATTTCTTCATCCATGCTGCAGTTAAGATAGGCTCACAAAAGAGAGAGAAGACACTGACATTGGGCCGTGTCTTGGTTATCGCCAACAAAAAGTCTACCTCATACATTGCTCAACAGACAAGGGTCTCAAATGTCTTCTAAACTCAAATTTAAGAACATTCACAGACTCTCAGTCACCGTTAGCAAATAGTTAACTACCGTGAAAGACTGTGACCCATAAAGTATGTGATGATTTATACCAGGGGAAAGAGGGAGAGGAAAGTAAGGGACGTGGAGTTACCTTTCTAACCTGGATTAGAAGGACTTCTCTGGATGGTACATTGCCCCAGGTCGAATTCATCTTTGTATCCCTCATAGAGCCTTACTGTTAAATTGCTAAAGCAGTGGGAGAGTGGGTGAAGGAATGAAATGTGACTTGCCGTGCTAATCCCTTTCTGAAGGCAGTTGAGCGTGAAGGGCATGACGTCCCCCTTTGACTCACTCGGAGCGCCTCTCTTTGCCTTGCTTAGTGTTGGAGCCTGAGGAACAGCTGGGCACCTTGCAGCTCCTCATCTACCTTCTACCTCCCTGCAACTGCGACACGCTCCACCGGCTGCTGCAGTTCCTCTCCATCGTGGCCAGGCACGCCGAGGACAATGTCAGCAAAGATGGGCAAGAGGTGCGCACCCCACCACCACCGCAACAGATGCTCTGGTTCTTCCTTTTTCCTGTTTTAAAAGGGAGAGCTAAAAACTAATACAAATGGATGTCTATGCAAAACAGAAACAGGCTCACAGACAGAGAAAACAAACGTGCGGTTACCAAACGGGAGACAGATGCGGGGAGGGATGAATTCGGGAAGTGGGATTAACAGATACAAACTACTATACATAAAGTAGATAAGCAACAAGGATATAGCGTGTAGCACAGGGAGTTATACCCACTGTCTTGTAATAACCTATACTGGGATATAATCTGTAAAAATACTGAATCACTATGCTATACACCTGAAACTAACGCAATATTGTAAATCAACTATACTTCAACTTTAAAAAAAAAAAAAAAGTAGTGCTACCAATTTGGTCAGATGTTTCACCCGGAGAAAATGAAGCTTCCCTTTCCTGGCCTATGTGTCTATGTAGGAAGAGAACTAATGCAGGCTTCCCCCCCCCCCCCCCACCGCCCCTCTGGAGGGACCGTTCCTAAGAGCGCATTGGCCATTAACTTCCTTGTATGTTTCAAGGATGCTTCGAACTGAGGGTGTCATTTTCCATGATGATGCTTTACTCAAGACCCTGAATTTCCATTTGTGTGAAGGAGACGAACGTGAGCTACAGAGGTGCTTACAAGCATGAGAAAAATGGAGTAATGGAGGCGGGGGGAGATGGCTGTCCTTGTAACTCACTTGATCTGCTGCTTTACCTTGAAGCCCAAACATGGTGTCACCTCTTCATTCTTCCATTTTATTCTGGAGTGTCCATGTGCCTTATGGCTAGAAGTCTAGGATCTTCCATCTTAGAGGTGCTTTCTCTCCTTCACCCCCCCCCCCCCCAAAATAGGGACTGGCTCAGTGCGATGGAGGGTGGATCCTGCTTCAAAACCAGGTGGAGAGAGAACTGAAAAGTCAAATCTATTGACCGTTGCCATGTATCTCAATGCCACATGGTACCAACTGCTAAAGACAGGTTCTGCACAGTCCTCTGGACCCTTTTGGGATGTTCTTGTTGGACCTGGCCCCCCATCTGAGGTCTTGGGCTCTGGTTCCCTTTGGTCATACTCCTGTGCTTCAAGGTGTTTTCCAGTTTCTCCCTTGGACAATTTTAAGTGACCTGTTAGCAAGCAGCCTATTTAATCTTTGCCTTAACGAGAGACCTGTTTCCCTTCTTGAAAGCATGCAGTCATACTTCTCCCTGACCTTGGATTCCCCAGGAGATCAGACCCTTTAATATGTTGACATGCATTGTAAATCAACAAGAAGGCGGCAAGGGCATTCCAAGCTTACTTATCCCAGAAGCTTTTATTTTAAATCCTGTTAAGCAGAACACAGCTGTGTTGTGGATTCATTTCTGTGTTTGTCAGATTTCTTTCCCAAAGGCCATGGTCATATGTATTTTTTTTCAGAAAGGCAGTTCTCCCTTTCTTATCCTCACCCTCCCTATCAATGTGAGAATGGAACCTTCCTGAGTTATCCATTTCTCTCTATAGCAGTTATTAGTGAAACCTCTGCTGGCTTCAGGTTTCGTAATATAGCACTGCCACCTTCTCTCAGCAGACACAGCTCTTCAAAGCGTATACTGTAATTCTCATAATTGTTAAGTAGTTATATTACCCGTCTGGGTGTCAGCCTTGATTGACTATAGATATAAGAGAAGCTGTAGAATCATCTGCCTAATCATTGGGTCAAGACAGAGCGCTGTCTGGGTTCCTAGGTATGTCGGTTGCCTCGCTGACGTTTCTTAAGTACTATGTGAGAAGAAAGTCGGGTCTTAGGTGATTAAGAAGGCATTGAGGAAAGCAAAATGTCCAGTTGAACTCACTCGTGCCTTTTTGAAATCATTTGCAGACATGCTTTCGGTCCAAATGCTGAACAAGACTGCATTGCCTGTGGCAAAGAGGAGAAAATATTCTTGGATAGGTACCAGCTAGGTGCCATTCACGTCTCTCCTACCATATGCCGGCCGTGTGCTTGGGCCTTTATACATATATTATAGCTAATCCTCCATGGAGCAAGAGAGAGATCGTCATCCCTGTGTTTCCGCGGTGGAAACCGAGGGCTGGAGGGGTTACGTAACTTACCCAGCGTTCCCCAGGGAGCCTCCACTTAACGCTAGTGCAAGTCGTGCATTCGGGACCCTGGGCGAGGTGCCAGGTCCCCCGCAGTCAATGCAGATTTGCAGAGATATTAGGACAATATGCCAGCAGGGGGCAGTAAAATATCTTGAGGAAGGGCTCCTTTTTCTAATTCACACAAAAGTGTCACATTGACTAGTAGTCGGTTCGGTCCCTTGACTAGCGAAGTCCCAGCTGTGCCTCAAACCCAAAGCACTCTGACTTACGGAGAACAGAAATATAGAATAGCAAGTAGGAAAAAACAGCTCTGCTGGGGGTCTAGCTCACAGTCTCCCGGCCTCCATACGACTGACCCTTGGGACCAGGTAATTCTGTGCTGTGTGGGTGCCCTGTGCATTGTGGGATGCTTAACAGCATCCCTGGCCTCCACTCACTTGATGCCAGTAGCAGCTCCCCCCGGCCCATGATGCTGCCCCAGTTGTGACAGCTGAAAGTGTCTCTAAACATTGCCGGGTTTCCCCGGGAAGGAGGGGAAGCTCAAAATCACCCCTGGTTGAGAACACTTGTTAGCTTTACATCTCACTGATCATGTGTTCTTGGACGAATGTATTAATCTTCCTAAACCTGGGTTTCCTTCTCTGAACTTTGGAGATAAAATTTCTTCAACTGGCACTGCACAGTCATTGAGAAAACTAGTTTATTACAAGGAATATAAAAATTGTACGGGAAGCAGGAGATGACAAGGGTTTCTAGACATCCTTGACCTAAACCTTGAATCGAAATGAAGGGCTAGTAACCAAACATTAAAGCAACAGAGGAAATATGAGGAGAGCGCTGCTTCCGTGAAATGGTTAGAAGTTACAGGAAAGCAAGTAACTCACACAGCCGTCTTGGACTAGAGTTAAGGCTGCAGTGTGGGAGAGTACTGATGAGGTCTGAGGGGAAATTGGACTATGTTCCCGGAGTACTGAATGCCTTTGTCAGGGGAAGGTGGCTGATTCTTTTAAGCCATGAATCTTCGGAAGGATTCAACTAAGGTGATATAATCCGTGTTTTAGATTGCTTAGAGACAGGAAGAGGGTGAGTTAGGAAGGTTTTGTAGGAATAGCAATATGGAAGGAAAAACAGCAATTCACATTATAAACGTTTCCGTGTAAGAATGGCCTTGGTATTTGAATCACGTAAGTTCTGAGCGCCTACTCTCTGTTCCTCTAAACCAGTGAGCATTGTTCAGGAATTTTCTAACTACCGTTCCCAGGAGGGGGTAAAAACACAAGGCAAATATAGAATTAGAGGACACAACGCAGAGTCACTGCAGAACTTCAGAGAAGTGCTGAACGTGGAGCAGAAAAGTTAGGAATGGCTTTGTGCAGGAGATTGAATTTAAACTACATATCAAAGGGTGTGTAGGGATTGAGTAAGTGGACCACATAAGCATGGCATAGGGATGGGAATTAGCCGAAAACCCCTTCTGGTAGAAGTGAAAAGGGGAGGGAGAGGAACGGCAGGGAGGTTTTTTGCTCACGATTTTTTAAGTTGGCTTGGCATGAGCAGGTAAAGAATTGGAGTGAGACAAAAATTCAATTGTAAAATATAATCAAGAAACGAAGAGTTTTTCAAGTTTCTCTCTTACCTATTTGTTAGTTTGTGCTAGATGTCTTACCTATCCGTTGGGTAGTTATTATGGGCTGCAACAGGAAGAAAACTGAATCAGAGTGTCAAGGAGCTTGGAGGCTCACCCAGGCTCTGCCAGCACCTTGCTATGTGACCTGGTTTTTGTAAAATAGAGGAAGAGGAAGGAAAACAGAGTTGGGGTAGGGGAAGGTCTGAGATTCCTCCTCTATAAAATGAAGGTAATATTTCTTTTCTAATAGGTGCTTAAACTTCAGTGCATCACTAACTTAAAGATGTCTAAAAGAAAGACATTGAGAAAAATTATTGGCTGGTCAATGAGTGCCTTTGGAGGGGAAAATAGTGGTATTTTATTGACTGCTTTTGCTATCTTGTGTTTGGTTTGTTTTATTCCATTTTTTTTTTTTTTTTTTTTTTTTTTTTTTTAGTTTGCTATTTGCTTTGCTCCTTAGGGGAAAAGAGAAATTCCCACATGTAAGAAAGGTTTCATTTCCTCTAGAAAGACTATTGCAGGGACATCATTGAAACCTCTTGAGCAGTGGTTTTTCAGGGTGTCTAAGAACCCCCCAGCATGGCATGGAATATGTGGTGTGAATGTACACTTTTTTTGGAGAGAGAGTCCATAGCTGGCCTCCAGTTCTTCAAAGAGTCTATGAGGCAAACAAGAAGTTATGAACCACTGACACAAGGCCGGGATTACTGACCTTTGTTGAGGTGCATGCCTCTAACGAGTGGGAGTTTGGCTTTAGAACTGTAGCAGGACCCGTGCCTCCCCTCACCCTGGTGCCGGCCCGGCTTTGGAGCCAGTTTTCCCACATCCCCGCTATGCCGGCTCTGCCAGCAAGAGTGAGCGGCGGGGCTGCCTGGAGCCCGGCTCTGGGCACCACTTCCCTCGTCTGTAAAGTAAGGACGACAGCAGCAGCGGCTTCGGAAGCATATAGTGAGAGGGAATTGAGGCAGCCTGTGGAAAGCCTCTAGCCCAGTGACTCTACATGCTAAACTTTAAAAAAAAATTTTATTTTATTGAAGTATAGCTCATTTACAATGTTGTGTTAATTTCAGTTATATATGTGTATATATACGTATATATTCTTTTTCATATTCTTTTCCATTATGGCTTATCCCAGGATATTAAATATGGTTCCCTGTGCTCTACAGTAGAACCTTGTTGTTTATCCATTCCCTGTATAATCGGTTGCATCTGCTAGTCTCAAATTCCCAATCTGTCCCTCCCCCACCTACATGCTAAACTTTTAATATCAATAAATGTGAGCTCTTCATATTCGGATCAGAGATGATCTAGGATGCTTATTTAGTAGAGATAAATGTTTTCCTGATAACATTTGGAAACATAACACTGGCTGACAATTAAATAATGAACCAAGCCCAAGTACACGTTATGTTGTGCGCTCTTGGGCAGTCGTGGAGATAGATGATAGATAGATAGAGAGATGATAGATGGATAGATAGATGATAGATATGCTGAAACCTGAGGGCTAAGGGTAGAAGCCGTCTGTGAGCAAGTCTCCTTTCCAGATTAAAAAACAATAAAATAAAACCAAAATGAAGCAAAAAGGTGTTAACACACCACAGCAGCGTGGTCTGCAGCTGGCGTCTCTGTGCAGTTTTACAGAGGGATTGTATTGCATTCCCAGAATAGCAACAGGAGAAGGAGAGCGGAAGCGGTGTTCTGGACTGTCCTTGTACTACACATGCTTTTCAAAGAAAACAGAAGCTTCCATTTGATCATGTTTTTTTAAAAAAATGAGAAAGCCCTGATATTCCTTTAAGAGGGGAAGGGGAAGCTCTCCAAATGCCTCTGAGTTCTAAAGGGACGGATTTGAAAATGGTGCATATTTGATTTTATCCTCAGCCATGAAGTTCCAGGAAGAGAAATGAAAAATAACATGCAAACTTGTCAAGTTTTGTATCAGTGAAATGAAACAAAGGAAAAACGTAACTGAACAGTCGTACATTAAGGGCACTTTCTCGAAAATTCCCAGTGTTTACCACATGAAATCATTTCACTTGGCAGCAAACCTGAACACAGCCTCGCCTCCTAAAAATAACACACCCCATGTGCCATGCTGGGCTTGCAGGGCTGGGTAGCCACCAGCTCGGGGCTCCACGGGGCAAGGTCGGGACTCAGGAGGCTTCGTCTCACCTGTGAGTCAGGAATTTTATGCTGTGTATCCAGCTGCCTCTTGAAGGCTGTGCAGGTCGTCCCAGGCAAAGGGTCCTCACCAAGCAGCCACAGTCCCCATGCCTTTCTGGTCACTCGTAGATTTTCAACTCATTTCAACAAGAGATAAAAATTGGCCTAGACCAGTGGTTCTCAACCAGGAGTAGTTTAGCCCCACAGGGGACATGTAACAATGACTTTCACCTGGCCCTCGCCAGCCTTTCCTGCAAGACCTTCTGCCATGCTGAGTTTCCTGGCAGGCCTTGGCGTAGCTTACATGTTTCTGTCTTTGCATATCGTGTTCTCACCACTGTGAAGGTGCCCGCTGCGCCAGTTCCTCTGCTTTTCAGCCCAGCAAACTCTACTCTCCTTCAGGGCTTTGTGCAAATATTGCCACCTCTTTGGAGTGTCCCTGGGGCCTCCAGAGTTGATAGTTTCATACTTTGTACTCAATGCTTGTAATTGATCATCTTCTTTATCCTCTAGAACGTGAACCCTTTAAAATAAGGGCTGGTTTGTGATCATTGTTGGCAAAGCTTTAGAATAATCAGAATCCATGAAAAATGCCTAGCCTATGGTAGGTGCCGAGTGGGTGGATTAACAGAGAGGTGATGGGTTGATGGATGAAGGATAGACAGGGGGATGGATAAGATGGTCAGTTGGATGGATGGACATCAATATTTTTAAAGAGCAGACAGGATAGAAATTTTATATAGTACCAGTTTCACAAAAGTAACAGTTATAAAATTTTACTCAGTATGCGATTGAGATGAGCACTGAGCTTTGAGCTTCAATTCAAGATACGAAGCAAAAGGAAAATGATGATGCTTTTCATGGATTCTGACAGAGATGATGTAGCCCTTGCAGAAAAAAAGAAAGAGAAAGTCAAAAGGTTATATTGATTATTGAACCACCTGGCATTTTGAAAAGCAAAAATCGCAACAGTCCTTGTGTCCTCTGCTTCTGTAGGTCACTGGGAACAAAATGACATCTCTAAACTTGGCCACCATATTTGGACCCAACCTGCTGCACAAGCAGAAGTCGTCAGACAAGGAATTCTCGGTCCAGAGTTCAGCCCGGGCTGAAGAGAGCACAGCCATCATTGCCGTGGTGCAGAAAATGATTGAAAATTATGAAGCCCTGTTCATGGTAAGCGGCCCTTCTTTGGCAAGGCATCTCAGTCAACTGCCTGTTGATTGCCTCGTGGTGGCATAAGGAAACTCAGGCACAGCACAACTTAGGTCCATAGTGCTGGTCATTAGCTGAATTCATTGGAAGCCAGGCTGTTAATAGAGATTTACATACCTATGATGTCACTGTAAGTTTGTGATTCCATGTTTAAACAAACATATCCAAATTATACATTTCATTTTGTTGTCCCCTAAACAATGGTCATGTTTTGGAATCATTTAATTCTTTGTATAGCAGTGTCCTTGCCCCCCAGACTGATAAAACTCTTCTTTTCGGAACTCTACGTGGCCCTCGTGAATTCACGTATTTCTAACCATCCTCAGCAGTAGCACCTCCTCCAAGGTCAATCTGGACGTTTTGTGTCCTGCATGAAGCTTTACCTGTCTTTCCTTTGTCCTTCTTGCGTCACCTTGCCGTGTCACTTCTCTGTCCCTTGAACCCTGTTACTGTTCCTATTGATGTTTACCGTATCCAACATTGTGTTGAAGTCATTTTTGACTGTTTCCCCTAGTAGATCATAAGCGCGTTTAGAACACAGGCTGTGCCCTTGTTATCTCCTCTCTGTATCCTTTGTACACTTTTGGAAGGCCCTCCATCTGACAGGCACTCAGTAAATACTTTTTTGATTTGTATTGAATTACCAGTTCCTGTTTTCCTTCAAAAAACTGCATTGCTTGCTCCAGCTTCCCTCGGATCATTAGAACAAATGCCAACTCTCTTCTACGTCTATTCACCACTCGTATTGCATGTCAAAATTTACAGGAACTTTCTCCATGATTCTTCTCCTGTTTCTCTTTTGAATTTACAAATGCTCGCCATAAATCTTACCTATTCCGCTAGAGCCTTCTGGGGCTTCTTCAACCAAGTATGGTAGTTCCCTCTTTTGAATTTCCTTAATATTTTGTCTATATTTATCAAATGCCTTGCATTAGATTTATTTCCATCCTTGTCTTATATCAGTTATTTTTTGTGCATCTGAGAGCCAGTAGTTTCGAATATTTGCCCTCTCTGTCTCACCTTTGTGATCATGACCAAGTAATTCAATATTCCATAAGCATCAATTTCAGCTTTTGTGAAATGGGAAAAAATTAAAATCTGACCCGTTTCCTGGGGTGGTTCCCAGAATCATTTGATATGCAAAAGCATTCTGCAAACTGCAAAATTCTATGCAAATGTTAATTAATAATTGTATTAGTTGGGCAACACAAGTTGGCTCAGATCTTAGTACTTCAGCACAACAGACATAAGTATCTTATTCACATAAAGTTTAATCAGATGTTTAGCGGACAGCGTTCCAGGTGGCGATTTAGGGACCCCAGCTCCTTGCATATTGTGACTCCTCAATCCCCTGGGCCTTTATGGGCCGAACCAAAAGGGACAGCCATCATGCCCACTCCAATCCCATTGGCCAGAGCTCTGCCACAAGCCACACTTAACTGCAAGGGAAGCTGAGAAATGTATTCCTGCTGGACGCCCAGGAGGAAGTGAAAATGGGTTTCCACAATGAAAAGTTCACTGAGGTAGAATGGTGTCTCGCTCCTCTTTGAGTATCTGAGGCACTGCCCATGTGTTGCATGCAGTAAGCTCTCAAAAAAAAGTGGAAATTTTCATGAACTCTATATAAATTTCACCCTTCAGCCACAATCCTCGTGATTAATTACATATTTGGATGAATCAGATGTCTGAATTTTTCAACATTTTCATCAAGTTTTAAGTCGTGTATCATCTTGCCAAGTAGTCTTGGCATACTTCATGCTCTCTAGATTCTTTTTTAAGACAAAATAATACGTCTTGTCAATCTTAATTGCATTCTCTAAATTCTGTATTCTAAGCAGAGTTCTTTACGTGAAACCAAACCATCAGGCGTTTCTTTCCACCTCAGACACTAACGCATCTCTTCCTGGCCTCCTTGAAAGTCCAGTTGCTGCCGTTTGAGCTGTGCCATTCCTCTCCTTCCAGTTCCTGCTGCCTGGATTATTAAGAACAGCAGAAGAACATCAATACTCCATCTTTTCCAACGTTTTCCACATCTGATCTTTGTTTGCCATTCCCTGTAGAGACCGACACCGAGATTCTCTTGGGTAATAGCTTATTTGTGTTCCCCAGTTGTGATCTATACTTCTCAGCGAGGCCTTCCCTGGTCACCTTGTCTAAAATCCAGCCCCCTACCACACCATCACCATACACGCACATCCTCACTTCCTATTCCCTTTCCCTGCCTCTTCTTCTTAGCAGGTACCATTACCAATAAGGGTTTTACTAATTTCTCTTGTTTGTGTTTCCCCATTAGAATGCGAGCTCCCTGACAGGGTGAATTTTTGCTCATTTCCACCTAACTTTCTTTATTTATGGCCGTGTTGGGTCTTCGTCTCTGCGCGAGGGCTTTCTCTAGTTGCGGCGAGCGGGGGCCCCTCTTCATCGCGGTGCGCGGGCCTCTCACTGTCGCGGCCTCTCTTGTTGTGGAGCACAGGCTCCAGACGCGCAGGTTCAGTAATTGTGGCTCACGGGCCCAGTTGCTCCACGGCATGTGGGATCCTCCCAGACCAGGGCTCGAACCTGTGTCCCCTGCATCGGCAGGCAGATTCTCAACCACTGCGCCACCAGGGAAGCCCCACCTAACTTTCTTTACTGCATTACCCCTATGCCTGGTACATGGTAGAAACACAAGAAATATTGGTCGAATTAATGAATGACTCAGTGGTAGCTCTGTGACGTATGATTTCCATATTACTAATCCTTACTTCTTATAGTTGTGAAAAGGTTTAGGCATGGAGGAATTAAGGATACCTTTCTCAGAGTAAGTTAACCATTAACGTAAGCATTCTTGATCTCCTTAGACAGATTTTGAGAATTATGTGTTGAGGAAAGGGACAAGGAAGTAGGAGGAGAGGTAGGACAAAGGTCCCAAGCCTGTGTCAATAAAAAGAAAACTGGGGGCTTCCCTGGTGGCGCAGTGGTTGAGAGTCCGCCTGCCGATGTAGGGGACGTGGGTCCGTGCCCCGGTCCGGGAAGATCCCACATGCCGCAGAGCGGCTGGGCCCGTGAGCCATGGCCGCTGAGCCTGCGCGTCCGGAGCCTGTGCTCCGCAACGGGAGAGGCCACAACGGTGAGAGGCCCGCGTACCGCAAAAAAAAAAAAAAAGAAAGAAAAAAAGAAAAGAAAACTGGCTCTGGAGCCAGAAAACTTTGCTATAGTCCTATCTTTACTATACATTAGCTGTGTGACCTCATCTTCTTAGATTTCCATTTCTTTAGTTATCAAAGGACTAGGTTAGAATGGTAACCAAGATCCCTTCTAGTTCTAAAATCTGCATGGTTCTATGCCTTAGACCTAGCTTCATCTCTTTTCTTAAATTAATCACATCACTTTGTAGATTCTTTCGGCATATTTGGCATTTCAGAATCTAATTTGTTATACCAAAGCTGGTGGCTGGTTGGCAAAGTGGGTCTGTGTGGATGGACAAAAATTCAATCATGTAGATAGCTGTTTCATTTTGTTTTGTTTTAAGAAGCTTTCAGAATTAGCACAGTAATTCCAAACAAGGAAGGATGAAGCTAGACAGGACCTGATGGTTAAAGGTGGTTAGCAATTGTGCTGTTTCACAGTCCTTGGAAGGGTTTACAAGCTCAGAGAGGGAGGCATCGCTTCCCATTGGCATCAGAAAGGGAAACTTGTTAGAAAAGGTGGCTGTGAGTTTGTCCTTGAAGGCAGAATGCATCCTAGAAGCAGCGATTCCATTGAAGAACTGATGCCACAGAGGCCTGGCAGGGACCCAAAGCTTGTTCTGAGTGTTATAATGTCCTTCGTTTCCTCATGTTGGACTGCCTCTCCCAAGTGGCCAGTATCTGAGTTAATGGGAAAGGACAGAAAGAACCTGGCTTGGTCCCATAATACGGAAAAGATAACCAGATTTAGAGGCTGACACACAGTTCGAGAGTGTGGCTAGGACAGTCTTTTTACCGGTTGTTTGCTTTTCAGGCACTGGGTTAGAAATCCTAGAGCTGGAAAAAGGTCATGATAACAGCCATCATGATCACTCTAGCAAGAGACCAAGGCAGCAGATCATAACCGCGGTTCACCAACTTGAACATGCAACAGTTGCAAGAAAAATTTGTCAGACATTCAGATTCCTGGGCTGCACTCTAGAGAATCAAACGTAGTAGCACTGAGATGGGGCTCAGAATGGTGCACTTTCTAATGAATACCTCCAGGGCATTCTGATAGTTTCCTAACCACATCTTGGGCAACTCCCAAGATGGTGGGAAGACCATGAGCTTTGGAATCAGCTCCCAGAATTCAAACCTCTGGTCAGCCATCTATTTGCTACGTGATCTTGGCCCTATGCTTACCTTCCCTAAGTCTTCATTTTTTCTGTTGAAAACAAAAATGAGATGAAGCTTTACAGGATTATTTTGAGAATTAGAAATGACATCCTAAGGCACTTAGGACAGGAACTGACATATACTAGGGGCTCCAAAAGAGAGAGAGAGAGAGAGAGAGATCACTGCTATTATTGTAAGAAATTGATCAGGTGCCTGCCCTATCAAAGCACCTCCCGGTGTCGCCTTCGCAGTAAAAGCTACCCTCGCCACGCTGTGTAACACTGCGACCTACTCCCACACTTATATACTCCTAGCCTTTGTTCTTCTCTTTCTTTTAGCTCTAGCACTTATCACCTTCAGCTCACTGTATATTTATTTATTATGCTTGTTGAAAGCTAATAGAATGCAAACTTTATGAAGGCAGGGATTTTTGTTTGTTTTATTCACTGATAGCAACAGCACCCGGAAAGTACTTGGCAGGAAATGGGTGCTCGGTAAGTATTTGTTACAAAAACACACTGCGATAATGCATTGCTAGAGAAAAATGCATTTTTGTTGTTTGTTTGTTTGTTTCGGGTTTGCTGCCCATACTCCTTAGACTCCCCCAAACTTTAAATCAGAACCGTCCATTTCTGATATCAACAACTATCTAAAAACTGGAAAACGTAAAATGGTGCTCTCTCTGGGAACACTGGAAATAAAAGAGAAGAATCATGCATACGTAGAAATGGTCAGTGTTATCACCATGAGGCAGAAAGCGTTCACCGACTCAATCATGAACACATTCATTGTTGTGAAAGTTGTGGCTTCTGTAATGATGTCGGCAATGCCAGAGAAAATGCATCGTGGCTCTCAGAATTACTAAGAGCTTCAGAGCGGAGTGGAGAAAACAGTCAGCTCAGTCTCAGGGCTGATACCACTAGGCCTTCTTTTTTGGAGAGAGGGAAAGAGGAGAAGGCACCGCCCTTGTGGGCTGATGGAAAGTGCCTGCTGTGGAGGCGTGGGAACGCCAGCGCGTTCCCACCCTGCTGATTGGTCAGCCTGAGCTGGGGATCAGCATAGCGCACGTGGGAAATTTCGAATGAGAAGTACTGGGAGCAAGGGTCAGAGGCTGTGATGAGGGCTCCAAGCTCAGAAGCCAGGCTTTGCTCTGTGTTCTCTTCTTTCCCGGCACAAATTACATTTTCTTAAAACTTCTCTCACATGCCAAGTCAAAAGGAGTCAAGCAGTAATCCAGGGCATCGAACAAGAGACCACCCCCATCCAGATAATTATATACGATGTCCATTTCCCTTTTTATATAACCACTGCTTTTAAAATATCCACTGTCTGTGTGCCAGGGGTCGGGCTAGTCATTATGTCCATCATCAGCTCATTCGCAACTGCACCACCATTGCACCAGGAGCAAGCCAGGGTCGTTCGCCTAAGTGATGCGGCAACTGAGTGAATTATTTCTACGGTGTGATGCCTCCCCTCACAAAAGATGAGGTGCTTTAATGTGACGTCTCAGATATGGAATTCGTTTGGCTGGGGGTGGGCGGGGGAGAGTATTTTAACCAGTTTGAAAATGGCGCGGAAAGGGGACCTTCAACAGCATTAATCCCTCTGGACTGATCATAACACCGACCCACTTGATGTCCGGGCCAGCAGATGGCTGTGAGAGCCTGCTCACCTTGTCCCTGTCTGTAGTGACAGAATGCATGCACTGTAGGTGACACACGCAGTGTGGGAGAGGGGCAGCAGCTCTTCACCTTCCTCGAGTCATCCCCCATCACAGCTCCACGAGTCCTGGGCTCTTCGACTATATTTGTTCAATAATGCGCCCCGACTGCCAAAAACGCTGCCTCGCATGTATCAGGCACGTGAGAAAAATTTCTTGAACTTAACGCATTCTGGCCCTTTAAATGCACTGAGACCTCCTTATATAATATTAAGCCATCCTCCACCCCAGAGCTACACAAAAGTTCGAGGCTGGGCCTGCGCATGTGTGAGCCTTTGCTCCCATAAATAGCCAGTGATTTCTCTCGGTGTGTTTGTTAGCTTAAAAAATATATCATCATGACCTCCAATGACATTTACTTCTGCTGGGGACTGTTAGAGTTTTAAATGCAAAGCATTCTTCTTGGTTCAGTGCCAAGTGGTGGACTGGTGTGAAACACCTACACAAGTACAGTACAGTAGGATCGGGTCCTGGGAAGTGCTCTTTCAGATGCCCTTAGTGGTTTGTTATGGTGACTTAGTAAATGGAGAAAAGTCAAACCATTTTTCACTCTCTCTGGTTTATGGAATAAAATACATCATAGCAGTTATACCCTAGGCAATCATTCAAGGTTTCATTTTTAATTTGGTAGGGTGGATTTTAATTGTGACAGTTTTATTCCTTCATGTGTGCAGTGTTTACATTTTTTCTCTGAAGCAGGACGGTCCAAAGTTCTTTTGAGTTTTGAGATAGCATTATCCTTTGAAGGAATATATGAAAATCTAAGGAGTTGAGTCTCCAGATAAAAACAACCATAAATGGTACCGTTAGAAATTATCTAAAGTTACTAAATAGTTGACTAAAACACAGTAGATTTTTTTTAACATCTTTATTGGAGTATAATTGCTTTACAATGTTCTGTTAGTTTCTGCTGTATAACAAAGTGAATCAGCTATACATATACATATATTCCCATTTCTCCTCCCTCTTGTGTCTCCCTCCCACCCTCCCTATCCCACCCCTCTAGGTGGACACAAAGCACCGAGCTGATCTCCCTGTGCCATGAAACGCAGTAGAGATTTTGATTTGAAACAGTAAATTGTAAGGGAAGAAGCCCTTTGGGATGGGTTTGGTTCCTTCATTTCAATGTCCAGAATTGGTTGATTAAAAAAAGTAATGTGTTTTTCACGATCCTACTCCTTAGTTTTCATTTCACTATATACAAAATTCCAGAAGAAAAAAATCTTGATTATTGAGTCATACTTTTCATTTTTAGAGTTTTTCTGTTAATGGAAACAGTAGTTTGAGAACTTGTTAGAAAAATTCTGGTGCGCCTCAGTTGGGGAAGGAAATTTATCTTCCAACTCTAGAAATGAGTAGCAAGGAAATTTTGCTAGAGCCTGCCTGACATTGGTACTACTTATAAGTAGAGAGAAGCATCTAGACAAAGGCAACATAACCAGTGTACACCATGAAGACCAATAATTCTGGGTTATTTTTTATTATTATTTGTAGCCATTCCAGCAACATTTATTCAGCATCCATTGCGTAGAAGGCAGCACCCTACCCTGTGTTCTGGAAGCATATAAAATTGAGTGAGTGAGTGAGTGGGTGAAAGGGCGTGGATATGCAGGTAGGAGTTTCAACTGCAAGGTGGAGAACAATCAACTATAGGTGGTGGCAAACATCAGGATTTATTATCTCACATAATAAGAAGTCTGGGGGCACGATTTTAGCGGCTCACTCGCACTTATGCTCTCTCTGGTCCGCCATCTTTAGCTGCAAGAGACCACAGTCATTTCCAGCACCTCGTGCAGCCATTATCACATCCAGTGCCAAGGAGAGATGTTTTCTCTCCTGCATCTCTTGTCAATATGGAGGAGAACCTTTTCCAGAAGCTTCTATAAGACCGCCCCCCCTTAGGGTACCTTGGCCAGGATTGGCTCATATGATCTTGGCCTAGCTGTGAAGGAAGCCAGCTGACAGAGAACTGCAACCTTAGGACCCTCTCTCAGTTCCAGGTGGTCAAGTCAGATAATCCCTGCCTTCTGATGATGTGACCAGCCCAAAGACTTGAGGTCTGGCACAGGAGAAAAAGCCAAAATGGAGAAGCTACACAGAGTCTGGCTTCAAGACCATTGCAGTTGAGGGACCAAGAGGTCATACACTGTAACTCTAGAAATCAAGGGGTGGTCAAGAACGGAGACATATCGAGAGGAAATCCCATAACTTAGTTACCCACCAGAAGTGTTAGGCAAAAGAGAAGAATGATGTTTCTTTGCAAGCACACAGGATAAAAGGTGGAAATCAATGGCTGTTAGTCAAGAAAGAAATCTCAGAACAAACATTGACCATCTCCAAGTTATCTGCTTTTATTATTTTAAGTGTTTAACTTATTATTTTGTCTATGTCCAATAAAATCTGTAATTCTAAAGTCCTTTGCAACTAGTCAGGTACTTTCAAATTTGTTAGCCCTTTTGATCCCCATAACATCTCCATAAAGGCAAAGGGGACAGATAGGATATGCCCGGATTTTCAGATTCAGGAATAGAATCCTAAAGAAGCTGGTCGACGTGTCCAAGTTTATATTAATTATAAGCAGCAGAGCCAAAACGCGACCTCGGGAACTATCGATTCTTGGTCAGATATTCTTTCGACAGCATCCTAGTTACTGAAAAGGAATGCGTATGTCAGTGGCCTGCGTGGATATTTCTTCTTACTTACTGTAAGCTGATGTTTCTATTCGGCTCATTCCCCTGACTTTAGTTTCTCTATTAAGTATCTAAATGAATAGAAAATGAATGCTCATCCAATTGAACTGAGCCAGTAGTTTGAAATTTTTATTAAATAATAGGAAATGAAATGTGCAAATGTGGACAGAGATGACAGGAATTATTGGGAAGACAGCACTGGATGCTGTAGTATGAATATTAAAAGTCAGTTCCAGGCATCGTTTCAAATTCTCTACCTTCATTTTCCCACTGGTTCCAATTTTCGGAACCATTCCTTTATTAAAAAACAAAAACAAATGTGGTTTTATCATATGAATTTTGGAAGCTGCCTTAAATCAAAGTGGGCTCTAAATAAGCTAATTAAAATAATGGATTACGTACACTGTGGTCAGTCTTGCGTAATGCATAGGAAAATATTATCTACTCTTCCTGCGACACATGGGTCCACACTTTTAAGCTCTATTTTTTCACTTATTTGTAAATAGTGTCTCCAAGCCAAAACGGTGTCGTGGGTCTTTCGAAAAGAAACTGTAGATAGGTTTATAGCACTGACCCTTTCTATTTGCATTTGTTACCAAGTAAAGGTCACATACGCTCCAGAAAATAAGCCTCAGGAATTATAATTGGTTGGGAATAAAGCCTGGCTGAATGAGTAAAAACTCTGAATTGCAGAAATGATGCTATTTCTGCAAAACTTCATGGCAAGTTACTTTCCAGTAATGATCCTTCCTCTAACCTATTCTAATAATGTGTCTGAGTTGATAAGTTATCATTAGACACACCATATACTCTCAGAGAACTAATATTGTGACGTGTGCACCGCTCTGAAGGCCGTGCACTCCAGTTGTTTATTCTTAGTGGGGATGGATTGGTTCTTGGAGCAAAACTTTGTATTACATGTCTAAGCACAGGAAATTTTAAACCAACTGGACAAAAATAGAAATAGTCTTCCTAATTTGCTCATGGAAGATTCTTTTTAAAAAAGTCAATATATACATTTTTGGCCTATATTATTTTTTGCTTTGCTGTTCATTTTTTTTTTAATGAGTTCTCTCTCTCTCTTCTCATTTGCACCCTTTGAATATTACTTTTGGAAAAACTGATGTAATCAGATGTATCTGTTGGGTCATGTTGTTTGTCAAAATTATCAGTCTTTTTATTTATTTAATGTATTCAATATAGTAAGAGAACAGTCTCTCAGCCTGGACCTAAAAGTCCTGCCCCTTCTCTTCTCCTTCCATTCTCATTCCCAGGCCATTGCATTTGGTCACAGAGCTTTAAGTACCATATATATGTGTCCCCCAAATCTCTATGTTCAGGCCAGGACTCCCCTTTCACCCCAGAACTTTATTTCCGATCACGTACTAGATCTTTCCTCCATTTGGATGTCTCACAGGCCTCTCAGTCTTACACCAAAGCCACAGCCCTAATCTTAATCCCCAGCCTTGACCCTCCTCGCCCTGCAGCTTCTCTACATCAGTTACCAGCAACCCCATCCTTCCCGGTGCCTAAGCCCCAAACGTTGAAGTCATTCTCTCTTCTTCTTCCTCTCCCACTCCCTCTCCCTCTTCCTTCTCTCTCTTCATCCAGTCAATTAGCTAATGCTATCGTCTACTGTCTCCAGGATCTGGATATTTCTCATCCGCTCGCCATGCTGGCTCGGCCCCCCATCATCTCTCTTCTGCATGTATCGACAGCCCCCATCTGCACTCCTGGCTTCACCCCTTGCTTCCCTACAGTCTCCTAGCAACTCAGCAGCCAGAGTGATGACAAGTCATGTTAGTCCTCTGCTCAAAACTTCCGGTGGCTCCCCACCCACTTAGACTGACAGCAGAAGTCATTATCATGCAGTAAGACTGCACAACATCTGGCCTTGGTTACCTGACCTATACTTCCTACCGCTTCCCTTCTTCCTCTCACTCTGTTCCAACCTCGCTGGCCTCCAAACTGCTCCTGATTCAACATCTTGCTAATTCTTTCTTCCTTCTGCTCGGAATGAGTTTCTCCAATTCCTTCATCTGCTAAATTGTCAGTTTCTCTGACAGTCCTATTTAAATTGCAGCCCCGGCCCAGGATTCGTCACTGCCCTTCTTTGCTTTCCCTTTCTCCGTGGGATCCATGCTATGTTTTCTGTTCATTTGTTTCATGCCAGTCTTCCCATATTCACTGTCAGCTTCAAGGAGACATGGCTTCCCGTCTGCTGGGTTTGCCGCTGGATCCCAGCATCCCGTGCCTGGCGCTCAGTAAGCACTCACCAAATATTTACGTAACGAATTAAAGGCATGAGGTGGGGAGAGGTCAGAGTGGGAAGCGCAGCGCTGCTGAGGCCGCGGGTGTGTGAGGATGACTGCTGGGGAGAGGATGAGAAATACGGATGGAGGCAAGTAAGCGGCTTTGATCAAAAGGGGTTTGGATCAAGTGTCTTGATCAGAGCATTCTGACAGCCACATAGAGGAGAAATGTGATGTACAAGTTGAAGGAAATAGTACACAAGTTAGCAAGCTGTTGTATCAAAGCCTCATCAAGGGTATATCTTTCTTTTCAACTAAAAGCTCAAACCAGCTTAAGGAATTTGGGGGCTCGCACAGCTGAACCATCTAGAGCAGATGTGGCTTCAGGCGCAGCTTTACCTAGGACTCAAGTGATGTCACGAGAGCCCTTTACTTTCTCTCCATTGCTTGGAATGGTTTCTTCAGTCTCGGCACAAGCCTCAGGCCCTGTATCCTGTCCCTCTGAAGCCTCTGGGAAATTCTCACAGCTTTTCATTGCTTCTGATGCAGTCACATGCTCATCGCTCAGGCAACCACGGTAGTCTGGGAGTGGAATGATCATTGACTTAGGCTAGGTCACACCTCACCCTCCAGCTGGAGGTTGGAGAGCAGTTAGTTCTCCAGAGGGAACTTGGGGTATGACTGTTATAAGAAGAGGGAAATGAAGGCTGGTAATGGCCAACAGATGACCACTCCAAACGGGTAATGAACACTCAAACCTGGATCATTGCAGTTGGAATGGGAAAGAGAGGTAAGAAGTAACAGGCATCACGGAGATGAAATCAAGTAGATCTCCCAGCTCCGAACAGGGAGGGAAAAGGACACAGAGAAGCTTGAATCCGACCCAGATTTTGAGCTTGTGTGACTAGGGTTTGGCAATGTCATTAATGACGATTCAGAATGAAGTAGGAAGAATAGATTTATGAAAGGAGGAAAGCATTTTGTTGCTTTTTCATCCCCGTTTTTGTTAATAAAATTGCGTCCAGCTTCTTAGAGCTCAGGAAGAATTGAGTTCTGCAAGAGGCAGAAGGCCATTCTTCCACCAACACTCGTTCTCAGAAGACGTGTCCCCACAGTATTTAAGGGTCTTGTCTCCGAGCCCACATGTGAGAGAATCAGACTGAACATGTATTTTCCCTCAACAGTTGGAATTTCCTGTGGTTGAGCTACCAGCATCTACAGAGTAGAAAGCCATTGGAGCCGAGTTCAGTCTTTTCTCCCAGAAAAAACTTCTCCGTGAGTGATTTAGGATTGTAAGGTCATCTTCTAATGCACTGAGGATTAGGCTTAGAGAAACACACGAAGCTCATCTGTAACAGTCTAGTGAACGCCTCATCAAATTATGAAGCAAGAAACTTTTTTTTTTTTTTTTTTTTTTTTTTGCGCGGGCCTCTCACTGCCGTGGCCTCTCCCGTTGAGGAACACAGGCTCCGGACGCGCAGGCCCAGCGGCCATGGCTCACGGGCCCAGCCACTCCGCGGCATGTGGGATCTTCCCGGACCGGGGCACGAACCCGCGTCCCCTGCATCGGCAGGTGGACTCTCAACCACTGCGCCACCAGGGAAGCCCAGCAAGAAACTTTTAATTGTTGATAGACCAGGAGGCAAGAAAGGAGTGAAGGCCGGCACTGAATGACAAAGTGGCACGTGCAAACGTAGTAGTAAACATTTTTTTTTGAGTGTTTTCTATTTGCCAGGTGCTTTTCTAAGTTCTCAACACGTAGTAAGTCCTTTACTCACCACATCAGCCCTTTGTGGTGAGTACTCTTATTATCTCTAGTTTAGAGTTGAGGGCACCGAGACCTGGAAAGGTCATACACCTTGCCAGAATTCCCACACCCAGCAAGTGGAACTGGGACTCAAATACAAGCAGTCTCCGGCCCCAGGGCCCGTCCTCGATAAACTGATCCTATGTTCCAGAACTGCCCAAGACAGTCCTAACTTATGCCTGTTGTCTTGGCATAGTTCTAAATATGAACTCTAGAAAGTGTCCCCATTTGGACAGTAAATTACAAACACCGTTCCTCTTAACCGCAATATTTTGCTTATTGAAAGCCGAGAAAATGGCGTCTGAGCAACAGAGGTACCCAAGTGGTTAGGCTGTGTCTCCGGTCGCAAGTGGCGTGACAGTTCACCCCACTTGAATTGAACTGACTATTGAATATGACTATTTGGTAATCATCCAGTTTGTCCTAAGAACGAAACTGGCTGTATGGGTTGGTGTAGGTTTGGTTTTAACCAAGAGGTCACTCTGTTTTCTTACAACTTTTAAGGCACCCTTTTATATGCTGTTGTCAAGTTGCCAGTGACCGTAGTTCGCCTCCTTCTGGAGTGGTTTTATTTATGCCTCAGCATTTGGCCCCTGCAGGTTCCCCCGGATCTCCAGAATGAAGTACTGATGAGCCTGTTAGAGACCGATCCCGATGTTGTGGACTATTTACTCAGAAGAAAGGCCTCCCAATCTTCGTGAGTATGCCAGTTTTTCCATCTTCTAAAGCCGCCTTGGGGACTTCTATTTTCATTTCCAAAGAATTAGAAAAGTTTACATAACTCCACGCAGGGTGACTTGAGTGGAATTTTGGTGACTTCCTGGCAAATCTGATCGATCCACCTAAACAGAAAATGCTTGTCTTACCAATGCACTTACCAAACTAGAAACTGCTTTATGGGATTTTTCTGTTTCAGTTTTCTTTTTCTAGCCCCTTGAGGTCCTTTTGACTGTGTTTACTGGAAAAAAAAAAAAAAAAAAAAACCTACTAAATCACACTGGCAGGAAGCTCAGGAACTGACAGCGATGTGCATCAGTGATTCCACTGCTAGAATCCTAAAAACTCTGCTTAGGGGCCCCTAAGGCTGCGCCTGGATGCGTCTTACGTGTGTAACTTACCAACGGGACAGATGCATTAGCAAACCACAAGACAGGCCTCAGGCGAGGCCTCGGTACCCATGAAATTAGAGATGCTCACCCTCCTAACTCTCCCGCTCTTCATAGCTAGCATCCTTTTGAGAAAAATGCATGCCGGTATACACAAGCACCCATGTTTGCAGTGAGGGAAATACAAGCCTTGCTGTAGGCTACGGTTAGCCACCATTTTTCCCCCAAAGGAGAAGCACTGAATTTTCCCCTTAGTCAGATTTTATGATTTATGGTAACCATTTGCTCTAGAGGCAGAGTGTATGGGGGTGAACTTTAACAAAGCTAGTTACGGGGATAATATTGCGTCATGAACCAGGAGTGATGTTGCCACCATGACACCAAACCTTAAATTTGTGACAGGAAACGTTGTTTCCTTCATGAAAGTATCATCTTATGCTGTGCTTGTTAATCTACTGAATTTCAACAATTCTAAGACACATTTTCCCCCGTGTTTTATCATCTCTGAAATTGAGGTTAATCTTATAATCAGCGACATGTCTTAAATTAATTCATAGCATTTTTCCCCCTCTGAGTCATACATAAAATACTGTCATGGTATGTCTTATTCAATGGTATCTCAGAAACGTGGACACGTGTTAAATTGTTCTTTTGTATTGATGTCGAACGTGATGTACTAATTTTCATTTAAAACTATTTCAGGTATGTAAAAATGACATTCTTTAGAGAAATTTGGTGGAAAGGAATTGCACATTGTTTTGCTCCATGTCCTGTAGAACAGGGAAGAATTTTTAAGGGGATTGTCCTTTCAAGAGCAGTTTTAAAAATCCATTTCTGTGCCAATCATTATCAAGATAAGTTCTGCTTCAAGTAAGGCATTCTGCCAGGATTCAAACCCTAAGAGCCACGAGGGAATAAAAACGTATTCAGACTGTATACACGGGCTGGTATTTCATGGTCTTGCGTTTCATATCAGAGAATTGGGCTCGCTTAAAATGTTCCTAGATTCCTGTCATCAAGGTGGAGATTCTAATTTAAACAAGCAAAGGGCTTTTTCTTCATAGGAGATCTTGTGTCACCGGACTTTAAAGGAACTCACTTATTTCCCTCCCCTGTGCAAGAAAACAGACATGGCAGCCTTTCTCTTTGTGAATCCCTCGTTAAGCTGCCTTTAAAACACTTCTCTGTGGGAAAAACACACACCTAAAAAAGCCACTGATTTTTGACTTATCGAATTTCTGCTTTTATGTGACATTTTAAAATACATGAACATTATACTTTGAAGAATAGATGTTAGAAGTTATTTTGATGTGGTTTTCAATACGCTCTTTGCATGTAAATGCCAAGAAGTGAGCCTTTCTTTCTCTACTCTTAGGAAAAGAAGGAAGCGTACATGTTAAGCCCATCCCAAACTGTACAATGGTGCAGCGTCTTCTGTTCCCTGTCCCTGTAGGAATAAGAATTGTAAGGCCTAGGCAAGCTGACCCTACACCACGATCTTAGGTGAGTGTCAGGGCTTCAAGAAAAGGAAGGTAAGCTCACAGGAGCACTGGAGATGTCACAGACTAGCAGTATCGAACAGAAAACATTTGGAGGAGACTTTGGCAGTGAGGAGAAGCGAGTGTTTGGTTGTTTTCCTCTAGGTACAGGTCAGGTAGCAGCCCAGAAGGTCGATGATGTTACCATGAAGTGAAAATCCATACATTAGTAAATAAATGTTTATTTTTAATGGCCTCTTGAGGCTTGAAACGTCCTAACCCTCGCGCTGTAGGTAGTCTCTTCGTGCTTGAAAGGTGCGCTTCTCAAACTTCCCTATGCGTCCAGGTGACCAGGAGATCTTGTTAAAATGTTCTTTCTGAATCAGTAGGTCTAGGGGAGGGAGTCTGAGAAACTGCATTTCTAACAAGCCCCCCCCCCCCAGATGATGCTGTGATGCTGCTGGGCCATGATGCAAACTTTGAGTAGCAAAAGCTTAAAATCTCAAGGCATATTCTTTTCTTCTCTCAGTATTTATTTTATTGAAGTATAGCTGATTTACAATGTTTCGTTAATTTCTGCTGCACAGCAGTGACTCATTTATACATATAGATGTACATTCATTTTTGATATTTTTTTCCATGATGGTTTATCACAGGATACTGAATATAGTTCCCTGTGCTCTACAGTAGGACTTTGTTGTTTATCCCTTCTCTGTATAAATGCGTACATCTTTAAGGACTGGCAGACTTGTCGAAGGAGGCCTACAAGGGTGAAGATGCTACGTGCTGAGCCCCGGGTTCTCAGCCTTGCCTCCCGTTCGAATCACTTGGGGAGCTTGAAGAACAGCTCCGCCTGGGCACCCCCCTCAGAGATTTAGATTCATTTATTCCGGGGTGCAGTCTGGACACTGGGATTTTTAAAAGCTCCCCTGTGTTTCTCACAAGCAGCCAGGCTAAGAACTGACAGCTGAGAGCTGCCCCATTAGCTACTACGTATTTACTGTCATCCGGGGACTTGAGGTAGGTGATTTGTTACATGCCAAAGGGGTCTTTGTGTTGACAAAGAAGGGAACCAGCGCTCCAGACCATAGATCCACGTGGAGTTTCGATATCTTCTGAGAAGAGCACGGATTTGCAGGGAACTTTGTAGGCTGGAGAGGTTGTCAATAGGCCTGGATGTTTGGGGAGCTTGAATCAGGGCCTGGTCATAAAAGTAAATATGTCAGCTGGCTGGGGACACGATAAAGAGGCCAGCACAGAGGGCAGAAGCCCTTAAATAGCAGCGGTGCTTAAATCAAGAAGCAGCGGCAAAGAATTACAGTGATGATAGATCATGGTAACGACAGAATACAGTGGTGACAAATTAGAGTACCCCAAATGCCAGACAGTGCCGGCCACACTGACATGTCAATTATCCATCAATAGCACACCCTTCTATGATACAACGTGCTGGTTATGAGCTTTGGATTCAGAGCCACATTGCCTGAGTCCAAATTCCAGTTCCACTGCGATTAGCTGTGCGGTCTTGGGTAAAGAAATTCATCTCTCTCTGTCTCAGTTTCCTCATCTGTAAACTAGAGATAAAAAGTCACACTAACTTTATGGAGTTGTTCTGCTATTAGAATGGAATCTGGTTTTTAGAGAAATGCTTAGTACTTGTTAGTGATTATTATCACATTGCTTAGAATTTCACCATTCTGTTCATTTACAACTACTTACCAAAAACTCGGGTGTCACTAGATTCTACCTTGCTGTCCATGAGATAGCAACCTATGAAGGCAATATGGCGCGAGAGAACCCATCCACGTTAAGTTGTGGCACTGTCTTGAAAGGCAAAGCTCACCTGATGTGATTGGCATCAGGATGATGGCGTAGTTCTGGAACAGACAGAGGGGTGAGGGTGAAAGGCACTGAAGTTGGGAACATGACCTGCTCTCACCAGGCCAGGTAGATTTCTGAAGGGACTGGAAGCGATCGCGTTTGCAGGTCATGAGGTCGAGAATCTGGATAAGCTGTGGCGCAATGGGAATGGACAGAATTCTTGTTCCGAAGACCTTATTTAGTGAAAACTCAGCTACGAGGGCTATAAAAGGTAAGAATGGAAAGGATTTGCAGGAAGACCACAGAGTGGGAAGCAACAGTAGCTTCTAAAATGAACATCATAAGTGCAGTGATATGCACGAGCTGCCTCATTTTTCTCTTCC
The DNA here is from genome assembly GCF_964270905.1 of Leucopleurus acutus. Classification (NCBI taxonomy): domain Eukaryota; kingdom Metazoa; phylum Chordata; class Mammalia; order Artiodactyla; family Delphinidae; genus Leucopleurus; species Leucopleurus acutus. The sequence goes on along the minus strand of NC_139148.1, from coordinate 8,388,762 downwards.
AACCCTTTGATTTTTTTTCCTGAAGCTTCTGTTCTTTGCCATCAGTTCACATACCTAAATAAGGTTTTAGATTCCTGTGCCCCACGTGGGAACTGCACAAGATTTTATCTGGAGTGGACAAGTAAGTTTTCAAAAGAGTGTCAAACCAAGAACGAGAACATATTCATCAAAATTTCTGTTTTGAAAGATGAAACATTTAGTGATATTTGGGAATTTAATGTTTTGCTTTGAGTCTTTTCCCTTCTTTATGTGCGACAACAGAATTGGGGGAGTGAGAGTAGGATTCAGTATTTTTTTCTTGTGCTTGTCTACTTACATTTTTGGCTTCAACTAAAATGGAATGCCAAGAAGAGATTAGAAGAGATTTATCTCACTAACAATGAAAGACTTCCAGTTTTTTAATTGCTTGTCTGGTATATTTATTAGAATTATGTGCTCTTTTCTTCAAAGATACTTAAAATAGACCCTCCCCCTTGATTTAGGGTTGTAAGGTAATAGGGGATGAGAATGGAGTCAAAGAGGACAAAGTATGTTAACACACAGGCATTTGCAACAGAACAGAAGTACATTATCGTGGCAGGGCAGGGACTAGGGTGAGGGGAGTGAGGTGCAGATTTTAAGGGTGTGTTAAAACGGTCATCAAAATGGACAATATTGAAGTGTAGTATTTCTTAAAAATCAAAGTGAACACCAAAAATCTCTGATGAGCAACATATCAAAACATTTTAAAAGACCTGGGCGAATTCTAACGTCCAGGATGCTGGCTTTATCTCCTGGTGGGAGTTTGGATCCAGGTCAGCGTTTCTTTGGAGCAGGGTGCATTTGTCCCTAGGATTCTGCATCAGGGATGCTTTGCAGAACTGAGCATGATGAATGTGAAAATCGTCCATACGTCCAGAGCTACTGTGGCAGTGGATTCCTTTCCTGGTACCGTTAATAGTGTCCGAGATGGTTATGTGCTTTGAGTTCCAACAGACTGAGGTTTACCCGTTCATGGCTAAGCCGAGCATGAAGCCGATGCAAGTTCGAAATCCCCAAAGGTGTTCCTCACTGGGGTTGCTCAGTGAGGGGCTGGGCTGGCCGCTTCCGGTGATTGAACCGGAGTTTTCCGTTTATCCACAGAACAAGTTCTGTGCCTCCGGCTGCGGTACAGGCCTGCCCACAGTACCCTGCCAGCGTGTTTACACCCTGACCTGGAGGGACCAGCTAAGGGTGAGAAAGTGATTCGCTCTCCACGTCCATCTCATGCTTCTTTGGTTGGCCGAGACCGGCCATGCATGCTGTGGATGGTCCCGGGGCTTTCAGGTCTCCCGGGAAAGCTCTCCATTCATGGAAGCAACCCCATGTCAACTGGCAGTGTATCCATCCGCTCAAATCCATGAAATTCCAAGACATAGAAAGAGGGAACATTTTGTGCTTCTAAACGATTTCTCATCTAGTGAATCACTGGTTAGGATAAATAGTTTAGATAAATGCATGAATATTTTATTGCCTTTACTCGGAGTGTTGAATTCAAATTGTCTTCCTAGAGTAGAATCATTTCAGAGGCAAATCTTAGAGGAGACGTCGGTGGTTGCTTGTCTCATTGTCCAGAGGGAGGGTCCTGGATTTGTTTCCGATTGATTTAATGATAAAGCGATGGAATGACACTAAAACGTTTTAAAACTCTGAACTGCCGATGTTATAGTGAGAGTTCTGAGGCGTTTTATTTTGTTTATTTTGTTTACTAATTGGTGGGCTGTCGTGTGGAAAGACGGTTCTTGGGCATGGGCTCTTTAGGCACGTTTGGCCACCATCTTATTGACCTCTGCCGAGAAAATAAAATGAAAAATAGGAAATACTTTAAACATATAAAAGGGCCCACCAACTCTAAGCATAAAACAAGCGTTTTACTATTGATTTTTAATCATTTTGAATAGTATTTATGAAACAAGTTTTAGGAGTCTCGACCCCTAATGCCGGTACTGCTAGAAAGACATGTCATTTTGATATCTCCTCATTTCTTTGGCTCGTCTCTAGACTTGTGATCAGAAACAAGGAGAGTTGTTAACGGTAGCTTAGTCCAATTTCTGCCACATAACGGACTCTATATAAATAGCAACTTTTGTGCTTCTCTCAGGCCAAGGGGTTACTTCCCATGAGTGTATATACCACAAGCTGTTTGCCATGGGCACTCAATCAGTTTCCGCTGCCACGGGCAAGTACGCTGGCCGGGAAAAGAGGTATCACCTCTCGTGGGGTGTCCCCACCTGCCCGTGTCCCTGGCTGTGACCCCAGCCACCCTGAGGAGGTTCGTGGTCCGTGTCTGCTTCATTCACCTCTACCTCCAGGGATTAGCTCTAGCCACCTCCTGCAGTTTCTCCCCTGATTGGGGCCGCAGCTGTGGTGACTTTGGTGGGTGGACTTAGGAGCATGACACAGAGGAGCGGAGAAAGGCAGGTTGGCCCCTCCTGCCCCCCCTCCCCTTAACACGTTCTGAGCCATCACCAAACGACGTTCAGTTATCCGGATCCTGCAGGACCACCACATTTACCCCCGCTGCCACTATCTGTGGTTTCCCTCCTGATTTGACTCTTACTAGATCCATAGCTCACGGTCACATCTGTGGGTTGAGGGAAGGCAGGTAGGTTTGGTATCTGGGGTTCTCAAACTTCCCCAAGCATCAGAATTACCTGGAGGGCTCTTAAAGCCCTGCCCCCAGAGGTTCCCTTTCAGTCAGCCCAGCCAGCTTCATGGGCTGAACCCCGTACTCAGAAGGAGCACCCATTTGGCTTAGTGATCTGCTCTCACCATCTTGAAATTCTCATCATTTTTTTAATCTTAGGGCCCCGCATGTTCATTTTGCCCTGGGCCCTGCATATGGTGGCCAGTCTTGTCAGGAGGTCCAGAATGGAGCTTGAGAATTTGCATTTCCAACAAGTAATGCATTTCCCAGGTGATAGCGATGCGGCCGCATCAGAACCACTGAGTGAGGTTTTGCAGAGTCAGCCCAAAGGACAGAGGAAGAGGACAGTGGCTTTCCACCTCTCCCCCCCCCCCCACCTCACCTCTGCTGGATCAGATCCCATCACAGCCATGATCATGGAGGAAAAAACAATGTGGCAGCTTCAGTTATTTTTGTTATTGCCGTTATTGTTCTCTGTTTTGTTTTAACCAAACTGAATGCTCTCATGAAGCATGCTGCCTTTTTAATACCCCCAGCGACATGGACTTGATTTCCCTGTCTGTACACCAGTCCAAAAACAATGTATTGAAGCAGCTCGCAAAAATATATAAAGTGGAACAATATCATAGTAAGTAACTTGAAAGGCCAGGGAAAGGAAAGCAGTGGAAAGAGTGATAAGGTAAGCTGAAGTTGGGGTGTGAAACACACAAAGGCTTCACACAAGCTCCAATACGCCAACTCGAGTGGAGCCCCAATTCCTCAGAGCCTTTTAGCGGTCATTGCAAAGAGAGATACATTCTTTATTTCATGACCCGTGTTTCTATGTGGAGAAATAATTTTTACCTCCAAGTAGGTAAAAATAACCTGCTTGCCTGGGAGAAACCCAAATGTCCCTAGTACTGAGACGTTCAAGAAATTTCTTTCATGAGGTGTTTTTCTTTATGCACATAACTGTCGGCTGAATCTGCAACTTATAATACTTTGCTTAATATATGCTCTTCTATATGTTTTGTAAGACAGAAGAGCCAGCTATGAGACCGAACTATTGTGGTCTCCATGAGCTACAATACGACCTTTCCAAAACTTTCCTCCTATTGTAAAGGGACCAAAAAGCATTCGAAGCCCTGATAGTTATTTTGTTTTGGCAAGTGAATTGACTTGACTCTCTTTAAAACAGCCCATAAAATAAGGCTTTATGTGCCCACTCTTATCGATATAACACTATGACTTATTCTTGCTGAGTAGACATAAGACATTTTCATTAATGAATGGAAAAATGCCAACTAAACAGGGAAAACAACTGAAATTAGCCCAGCAATTTGATATCTAGCCCTGGTCAGAACATAGGACCCTGATTCTGAGCTGAGCTCTGTGTTGCTACCAATTCAGCACGTTCGTATTTTTCTCATTTTCATAGTAAAGCATCCTCAGCGAGAGTCGAACCCCATGACGACAGACAAGTGTCCGTTTGGTTTGTTTTGTGTCCCCTCCACTAGAATTAGGGAGGGTTCCCCCTTTAATTAAATGGTGGAGGTTAAATCGTTTTCTTCCCCCACTTCCCAGCAGGAGTAGTAAGTTCCTTTTATTTTTCCTTCATTCACTGGAGGCCTAAAGTTTCGTGGTTGTCCTCTGGCTCTTTCCCATAAGGTTATCGGTCATCGGTTTAAACAGGAGGCAAGGAAAGGACTGTTTATTCCATGTGGGTAAGAAATTCCCTCAGCTGCCTCGGTGACAGGGAAAGCATGACACAGCTGCTGAGATGCTTTCCCCTGGCACTACCCCCTGCTGGAGACCACCGTGAAGCTAGACCCCCTGAGAGCGTCCTTCCTCCGTGTTGCATGCACAGAACCCTTTGGTCAGGAAAGCCTTGCTCGGGCATGGGTTTGCCTTCTTTAAGATCACAAAGGATTTGTTTTGAAAAATTAAACCAAAAGAAAGCAAAGACAAGTAAAGAGAAGTGAAGTGGGGGAGCGCGGTGGGGGGGAACAGAAACGGGTTTGGGAACTTGTCATCAATCTGTGATCATTTCCCTTTAAGATGTCAGGGCCACTGTTTTGAGGAAGGTAGAAAATACAGATGTTCCCAGGTAAGACTTTCAACACTCTTGTCCTGTTCCTGATGTTCTCATCTTCCTGTTCCGCTCACTGTCTTCACGGTTATTTCTGTTGCTGTGACAACTCATGCACATATAAACCTTAATGGATATGCTCATTAGTACGCTTTATATCAACTTGTAAAAGCACTAGTGCCTTGTAGAGTCTTTTTAGGTGTATTTAAATACTATGGACTCTAGTGATGGTCATATATTTATCCTTTTAGCCACCGTTTTAACCATGAAACAGTTATTCCCACCAGCGTCGTCATCGTCATCGTCATCATCACATCAGCAGCATCATCGTTGTTGTCCTCGTCCTCAGGAAGGATGGATTCACTTACACTAAGTATTTGGGTGCGGGGAGGAAAGGTGTCCGTAAAGCCATAATGAACTACACGTAAAGTTTCAATCATAGTTTTAGCTGAATTATTTTTAATTCAGGATATTGAGGAAAGTAAAAGAGTTATCTACAGTTTTTCCCTACTTAACAGATAGTGAGCATCAGACTTTAATTTTTAAATCGAAACAGGGATTGATCCAACAGGCATTTCAGTGATGCACCTTGGAGAAGACAGGCATCCATGTGTTTCACCCTCCCCCGCCCCACTTCGCCTTGCTGGTTCCTGTAACATCTGTTGGGTTTTACTGCCATCTGCTGGCCACTTCATAGAAACGCTTTCACCTTATTGACACAGGAGTCTTGGAACCTTGCTCAGAAGCTCTTTTTGTTTCAGCCCGTGTCCATGCATTCTCCTCCTGTCCTGTGTGAAACCGTCGGACTGTTTGAATCTGATCGCTCATTGTTAACACACTCACGCGCCTGTAATTGTCTCCCTGTGCCAGAAGCCCTGACATGCTGAGGTCGGAAGTTTCCTTTTCCATGGGAGGAAGGCATTCGTCCACAGATTCCAACAAGGCCTCCAGCGGAGACCTCTCCCCTTATGACAACAACTCCCCAGTGCTGTCCGAGCGCTCCCTGCTGGCTATGCAAGAGGACGTGGCCCCGGGGGGCTCAGAGAAGCTTTACAAAGGGCCAGAGCAGTATGTGCGGGTGGGCCACTTGCCATCTTCGAAGTCGAGGGAGAGTTCTCCTGGACCAAGGCTTGGGAAAGGTAACTCCACCAGTGACTTTGATTGCATGTGGCCTGATGTGGGTGATTTGGACCTCCTCTCCATCCCTTCACCATTTCACGTTTCTCTAATTCAATGAGCATTTACTGAGGACCTGCCAAACACCGACTCTGAGTCTGAGTCCCTGCAGACCCAGCTAGCTGGGAAGCGGTCTCAAGCTCTGACAGCCCCTGACATTCCCAGCTGACTTTTCTGCTCCAGCATCCGAGGAACTTTATGTGTCCTGGCCTGTGGGTTGGGGGGCGTATTTGTTAGGCTAAGATGTCACCGAACCATTGCTGTTAACTTTTATAAAAGGAACAAGCTGAACTTACTGTATAACAAGCTGGCATGTTCCAAAGAGGTCTACATGGGAGATGACGTTTTTAGGCAGAATCAGGTTTCCACGGTCAGATACATTTGGGAAATATTGGATTAACCAAGCTAACGGTCTCTCTACTGTACAAGTTCTCAAACTCTTTAAAGTGCTAGTGGGCACCATGCATTTCCACAATGGGAGGGAGGGTATGGGTTGCAGCTTTTCTCAAATTCATTTGACCACCGAATGTTTGGTTCTGTTCTCTCCCTCCACAGAGTAATTCCTCAGGGTCAGGACTCAACAGGATACTTTTAAAGTAATAATTGGAAGACACGGTACAAATTCTTACTATTTTATCTCAAATTTATAGTTTAATCCGAAGAGCCACTCTGAAAGGGCTTTTTTTTTTTTTTTTTTGGTGTTTTTAATCAGCAGTTTTTTTAATTTTACAAATATTCGTGTCAAAATGTTTTTTAAATTTACCATGAAAACAGTAACCCATGTTCCCATCAGGCATAAAATTTATTTTTAAAATGCGAGAGTACTTGCCTCATCTGTAAAATGGACTCAGGGTCATCTCTTCAGGATTAAATGAGAGAATGCGTATGAACTGCGGAACACAGGGAAGCATCCGGTAGACGTTTGCTTCTAGAAATATCATTATTATCAGAATTGTAGTGAGGATTAAATGAGACGGTGAAAACACCTAAGATAGTGCCTTAGGCTGTAAATATTTACAGACAGACTAAGGGGATGTATGAATAAATACATGCAGGACTGACTCTTTTGCTGCCAGATAAAGAAACTATAACTATTCCTCTGTCTCTGTGTTAATGCGGTCAGAGCTGTTGCCACCCATCACAGTTCTACTGGTTTCCTATTGCTGCCGTAACAAAAGACCACAAACTTAGTGGTTTAAAACAACACACAAATTTATTATCATACAGTTCTGGACATCAGAAGTCTAAAATGGGTCCACAGGGCTGTGTTCCTTCCGGAGACTCTAGGGAACAATCTGTTTCCTTGCCTTTTCCAGCTTCCAGAGGCTGCCTGCATTCTTTGGTTCCTGGCCCCTTCCTCCATCTTTAAAGCCAGCAACGTAGCATCTTCTGTCTTGCCTCCCTCTTATAAAGACCCTCGTGATTACATCGGGCTCGCACGGATAATCCAGGATCATCTCCTCATCTTAAAATCCGTAATTTAAGCACACCTGCAGAGTCCCTTTTGAATATAACATCTTTACAGGTTCTGGGGATCATGACACGGACATCTTTGTGGGAGTCCTTATTCTGTCTACCACAGCCATCATAGAGAAAGCCTTTTTGTAAATCTCAAATGGAATAAGCATCTTGAAAGGCAGGTCTGCACCGTATTCTGCCTTGTGTCCATCACAATCTCGAATATAGTACTTTGAGCAAAAGAGATGTTATAAACATATTTGTCTATTGATTTTTTGCTCTTCAGTTTGATTGTGAGTTACATCCTTTTTTATACACTTCTTCCTAGACATGGCAGAGGAGGCTTTCAATATCTGGGGAACTTGGCATTCAACATTAAAAAGTGGATCCAAAGACCCAGGAATGACAGGTAAAGGATACTTTTTTAAAACCGGTATTTCATTTACTTTTTAAGTTAATTTCCTTTCATTTTCACCTTACTATCATCGTATTACATGCTTGTCAAATATTGTTTGGAAAATGCTGGAAACAGAGAAAAAGGGGATAAAGCTATACTTATCCTTTCCACCAAAGTACATCAGTCTTTGACTTTATTTCGTTTCATTTGCAGGAGTTTTTAAAGATAGTTACAGTCATTCTGTCTGTGTACCTTTATGTGATTTGTTTCCCGTCCATTCTCGAGTTATTTTCCATTATTATTGTTGAGAGCCATGTAGTATTCCAGATGCATATTCGTAGTTTAGAGCCCAATGCTGGGACAATGAGTTGTTTCCATTTTTTTATTGATGTAGTAATAAGTCATGATGTCAGGGACCTCTTTTATGGAACTTTTTTTTTTTTTTTGGTATTTCAAGTTATTAACAAATTCACAAAATTTCAGAAAGCCAGTTACAAATCCAGAATAGTAAAGTGGGGGACTTCCCTGGCGGTCCAGTGGTTAGGACTCCAAGCTTCCCCTGCTGAGGGCCTGGGTTCAATCCCTGGTTGGGAAACTAAGATCCTGCAAGCCGCGTGGTGCAGCAAAAACAAAACAAACGAAAAAACAGAATAGGAAAGTGGGTCCAAAATGATGAACCTTTTCAAGAATTCAGAGGTGCAGTCACTTCACATTGCACAGAAGATGCGTTGTCTGATGCCCCATGAGCTGTAGGTGGCAGTGCCATGTCACTGCACTGTCCGTGTCACTCGAACCTCATTCGTATTGCAAAGCACTGCGTTTGCATTTTGGCTTCCTTAAAGAGCAAACTTGTATTATTTTCATTGGCCTTTCTTTCTCACCAGTGTTTTTTCATTTTTCTGTTGATCAGCTGAATTTCGCCCACTGATTATCGGTTATGTCATTGGCTATTTGTGTGTGCTAGTGTCTTTAAAATTGCTTCTTACAAACTCTTCCTATCATAAAGACGTTAACCCTTTGTCCACTTTGTTTGCCACTGATATTATTATCCCTTGCAGTTTTTTCCCCTTTTTGGATATCTGAAATTTTTTAAATGTTTTACGTAAGTAAGTCTATCACTCTCTCTTGTTGTGAATTATTTCACAAAATTAATCTTTACTTTTACTTAAGCGTTGGAGAGTCAGTCATCTATGCACTTTTCCCTTTCATAGTATTCCATTATTTTAACCCTTAATTCTTTAATCCATCTGGAATACATGTTAATGTATTACATGAAGCATGTAAATTGTTTGGTTTTATTGTTTCTCCCGAATGTGTGTGTATGTATGTATATGTGTGTGTACATGTGTGTATATGTTCCCTTTCTCATTGTTTTGTAACACCTCCCATATTACAGTTTTTTTTTTTTTTTTTTTTTTTTGCGGTACACGGGCCTCACTGTTGCGGCGTCTCCCATTGCAGAGCACAGGCTCCGGGCGCGGGCTCAGCGGCCATGGCTCACGGGCCCAGCCGCTCCGCGGCATGTGGGATCCTCCCGGACCGGGGCACAAACCCATGTCCCCTGCATCGGCAGGCGGACTCTCAACCACTGCGCCACCAGGGAAGCCCATATTACAGTTTTAAAGCATGGTACATTTTTAATTTAATGGCCTCTAATCCAGTTTGAGTACTGATCCATTATCTAACTACATCTCATTGTATCCCATGAAGTGCTTTACTGCCTTTCCCCCCAAGGATAAAGTATTCCACGATATTCTGCTCTGTTTTCCTTCACTCTTTCAACTCTGATCTGTGCCTGTATAAATGCTCATATGCCCCTCTCTCCCCAAAATGATCTGCTCTCTTTCCCTGCCTACTAAAAAGAAATGAGAGGACAGGGCAAATCCATAGGAAACAGGCAGCCTGGGGACATAGGCCCCAGGAACTGCTCGTTTGCTTGTGAAATGCACTGTTTTGCTCTCCTTTCAATTTCCTGAGGAAAGTTGTATCAGTTAGGGAAGGCTAACTGCTGTAAGAAACAGCCGCTGAATGTCAGTGGCTTAACCTCTCGCAGGCTGATTTCTCCCTCACCGCCCAGTCCACTGTGGACTGTGCAGGGCGATTAAGGGTGGGAGTGCTCTGTTCCACAGAGTCATTCAGGGGCTCAAGTTCCGTCTAGCCGGTGGCTCCCCCATCCTCAGAGGCTGGAGTCTTCCGTGGTTTTTCCATCCTGGGCTAGAAGTTAAAGGAAGGGAGCAAGCAGGAAAGACTAGGAGTGCATTTGGGTTTTTGTTTGTTTGTTTGTTCATTTTTTTATTAGACCAGGCCTAGAAATGGCTCACATCACACCTCTGCACATGTGTTAGCCAGACCTCATTTATGTGGCCCTCCTGACTGCAACGGAGGCTGGGAAATGTCATCCAGTAAGGAAAGGGGACGATTTGGTGAACAACGAGCCAGTCTCTCCCACAGTGGAGGTGGTGGAATGTACACAGCGGCAGCTGTCTTCATTATCTTCTGGCACCAGATGAGGCACTTTTGATTCATCTCATTTATTCCTGCAGCTTTAATTGACGCAATAGAAACGTGGAAACATTTATGTCTCCTCTGGATTGCAAGTTGCGCTGAGCAGGAAGGGAATGTTCCTTTCACCTTCTAGGTTCAGAGAAGTTTTCATAACCACGCAGAAGGGGGCTTTCCTAAGACATAACTTAGGGCCAAGGACTATCCGGTTGCATTTGACAGCTAACCTGTCAGAGTCCAGGCATCTGTCTTTGGAGCTGCTTCGCGAATTGCGCCAGTAACCAAAAAGCGCTGCACGTGTCTCTTACTGGGAGGTCTTTCACTTTAGGCAACAACAACTAAGCGTGTCAGCACTTCTTCAGTTTTTGAAATTGGCAGTAGGAAGGAGATAACAGGGCATCCCGACCGGGGCTCTACAAACCAATTCCATTTCTCGTCCTTCTCTCCGGCTCCCAGGTTCCTACGGAGACATTTTTGAAAGCAGCTCCCTCCGACCGGGGCCGTGTTCTCTTTCGCAAGGGAACCTGTCCCCAAACTGGCCCCGGTGGCAGGGGAGCCCCATGGACCTGGACAGCAGTGCGCAGGTCATTGGCAGGACTCAGACCACGAGCACCATCGCCGAGTGCAGGGCGCACGCCCCCGTGGCCCGCGTCTGCAGCACGCCCCCCATCAAGGGCGGCGGGGGCGGGAGGCGCGTGCCAAGGCCAAGGCCGGAGCCGTGCTGGACCGAAGACCTCGCGGAGCGCGAGCCGGAGGCGGCCTGGCTGCAGAGGAGAGCCAAGCCTCTGCACCAGAGACCTGCAGAGGGTGCCAGGCGCGACAAGAGGCCTCCTCCTCCGTATCCTGGTCCAGGGAAGCAGGCCCTAGCATCGGCCCAGCAGCCCGCGGAGCCGCCGCTGTGGAGGCCTCAGAGGCCAGAAGGAGGCTCGGGAACAGCGTTGGAAGAGGGAATCCAAAGAGCCGAGCGAGAGCGTCAGGCCGCCCAGCAGAAAGCGAGCAGCGCCTACCCCAGTCCCGCCGGCGATCGGAACAGTAAGACCTTGGGGGAACCCAGCTGGCTCGACTGGCAGAGGGAGCGGTGGCAGATCTGGGAGCTCTTATCCACCGACAACCCCGATGCCCTCCCGGAAACGCTGGTATGAGATGAGCCCTCCACGCTCAGCCCTCACGTCCCAAACAGCCTTCTTCCACTCCGTAGGGGAAAAAGTGGGGTTGGACAATTGGGCACTTACTTGTTTTTCTTCTTTTACACTTAAAAACAAATAATAACACGAGAAAAGTCAGTTCACTTAAAGATATAGAGCACTAGGACCCTGGCCATTTATAATAAGATTCTATTGCATAGCCAGCCTTCAGAAAAAACAAAACCAGAAGTGGATGCTAATATCCAGTCTAAAAGCTATTCACATTGGCTCTGTATAAGATAAAGCTCTTGCTTTGGTATAGCTTAATTGTATTTATGTGTCTTCAGTTTTGACTCTTGTATATTCTGTAACAGATTATGTATGATAATCCTATATGTTATATTCACAGAAAACAGAAGGAACACATTTTTAAATCACTTATTCTAAGTAATGAGATTCTATAGAGTGTTCTAGAATACGCACAAGCAGGTTTCTGTGCTTTGGCCATAGCTTTTTAACTGGGGACAGCCCTTTCTTCGATGCCTGAGGAAAACACTAACAAAACAAAGTAAAACAGAATATGAGAAGCCATATTTTTCTATAGTAGCGAGATACGAAAAAATATAGTCACTGAATGCTTTTTCATGTTGAATATGTTTTAAGGAAAATATTAAATTTGGTACAGTATGGAATATATTTTTAGAATCTGTTTAGAAAGAATTCAGAGAGAAAGGCCGTGCCTGACAAAGAAAGAATAATTAAGAAGTTGTCCTTCCCATTTTAGGTCAAATTCAATTTTATATAGACAATATATAATATATATTTATAATGTACGATTTTTATGTATTTTTCAAAACTGCAAACTGGAATCCAACTATAAAGTGTTTGAGGGTCAAAAGAGAGTATTCAAGTTACAGAACATGGTTTTTCCTTTTGCCCCATAATCAGTATTAACCAGATTATATGCAGTGCTTTGTGAAGTAAATCATATTTGGAAAAAGATTAAGCTCTGTATTTACATTGTGCCAAAGGCTGAGGAAATGTTTTCTTTGGTAATTTTACGTGTAGTGTAAAGTGTTCCTACCATAGTGCAGTAGTAAATTTGAAGTTTTTCAACTGCAAAACAATTTTTGACCAGCGGGTGGCAATTCGCTTCAGTATTTTATGAAAATTTTTTTTCACTTCATAAGGGAATGTGTATTGTAGAAAAAGATGGTTTTTTTTTTTTTTTATAAAACATGCTACTCTTAATTTTCATATTGGCGATGACATTTTCAGTGGTGTTTCCTAAATTTCTTACTTGTGCCATAATGAATAAAAAGTTAAGCAAAGCCTTCGTTCCCTGGCATTAAATCTAGTGAATGAACTCGCACCCCATTCCAAACGTACACTTCCCTATCCCCAAGTCCAAGTGTAATAAATACCGGCAGTACTATACATACACAGCTAAAGAGCTAGTAAAAAATATCAGGTGGCTTGGGGACGTAACCCGGTGACACTGAAGCAAGTGAAGGCTGATTGTCACTCATTTGAAACTCAATTGTCGATGAGGAAGTGGTTTGCTCCAGGATGGGAACTCAGGTTTCCCACCTGCTGGACAGGTGTTGCCCAACACAATCCTTGTAAATTACATCTGCTCTATAGGCCTTAGATGCTCCTTTTGCTTCCGGGCTGAAATAACGAAGTCTAAAAATGCTATCTGATGCCTCTTATCGGGGGGAATGATAAGGATATCTTCAAGCTCTGTCACTGGGTCCAGCACTTCTGCCACTGGCAGGAACTCGGGAGGGATTCGCCTGCCGGCCTCCGGTTCCTCCTGGCTGCCCACACACAGCCCAAAGTTGCCAACAAGACCCCGAGCAAACGCTGTCTGACTGTGGACCACAGGTTGCTCTCCTGTGCCACCTCTTCTCTTTCTCCTCCCGCTGACTCTGTGTTTTCTTGGCTTTGAATTTGACACCAGTCTGGCCAGTTCTCTGTCTCCTTTCTGGACTCAACTGCCTGATATATGGGACCCCCCCCCCCCACCAGGTTCTTGCCCTAATAGTCCTGTTTTTTAAACTGCCAGGTCAGATGGCCCTGAGGTTGACGTCTGTGTCACAAAAGGTAAAGTATGTCTATCTATTAATAGATCAAGAATAGTCCAGAAAACATGGCTCGGAATATTTTTTATGTAATTAAATTGTGGTGTGTGTGTGTGTGCTGTGCCTGTTCATGCCCATGTGCGCACATGTGCTGAACAATGTTCACTCTCCCTTTCTCTTTAGATGCTTTCAGCCCAGTGGCCCTAACTTTAGCTTAGCGAGTGAAAGCTTGTTTCTCAGATGCCTTTATCACATTGAAAGTAAGCTGTTTCTTTAAATTAATTTTTATTGGAGTATAATTGCTTTACAATGTTGTTAGTTTCTACCGTACAGCAAAGTGAATCAGCTATACATATACGTATATCCCCTTTTTTTGGATTTCCTCCCCATTTAAGTCACCACAGAGCATTGAGTAGAATTCCCTGAGCTGTACAGTAGGTTCTCCTTAGTTATCTATTTTATACATAGTATCAATAGTGTATATATGTCGATCCCAATCTCCCAATTCATCCCACCCCCCCTTTCCCCCCTTGGTGTCCATACGTTTGTTTTCTATGCCTGAAAATAAGCTGTTTTAAAACACACACACAAGCCCCAAAGACCTGAGTCGAAATTGGAGTCATTTCTAACACCTTGTAAACGTTATAATACCTGACAAGACAAAAAAAACCAAACTCTTTCAATTTGGACAAAAACCATTTAACAGGCTGTTGAAGTCACTCATTCCTGGGAGCAAAGAGATCCTACAATCAAGAAAAAAGCTCCAGGGGCTTCCCTGGTGGCGCAGTGGTTGAGAGTCCGCCTGCCGATGCAGGGGACACGGGTTCGTGCCCCGGTCCGGGAGATCCCACATGCCGCGGAGCGGCTGGGCCCGTGAGCCATGGCCGCTGCGCCTGCGCGTCCGGAGCCTGTGCTCCGCAACGGGAGAGGCCACAGCAGTGAGAGGCCCGCGTACCGCAAAAAAAGAAAAGAAAAGAAAAGAAAAAAACTCCAGCGTGCCACAGATGTCTCTGCATCTTTGAATACTCAGTCACCGTTTTTGTGTCTCTGCCAATGGGGCAGAATGATGGCAGAAATGGCCAAATAGGAATCTGTCTTGATCTAAGAAGCTATTAACATACGTTTGTTGTGGGTTTTTATAGAAAAGAAAATCTCTTCTACCAATGGAGTTTGTGCAAATTGAAGAAGTTTCTAAATAAGCCCAGCTTCTTTTCTTATGCACATTTTAATACACATCTGCTTGACAGAGAAACAGCATTGGGACTAAATCTAAGGAGATGTCAGGACCGAGTCCAGGCCTGTGGTGTATGTCGCTCTGATAAGCAAACTGCAGGAGGTGGACTCAAGTGAACTGAGAAGAAAGGAAATGACTGAGGAAGAGTCACACAGAGATGAAAACAGGACACCATCTCGACCGGACAGAATTTTAAAACAGGACTAAATCAGTAGCAAATATTCTTCTCAAGAAGAAAATCCAAACCACAGGAAAGTTCCAATAAAGGTTGGAATTCATTGGCACGGTCAAGGCAGCGGATGACGTCGTGAAGACGTGGAGCTGCAGACAGTGGTCTCTGGGGTGCGGACCCCTGGCCTGGCGTGGTCTGCGGTTCCTCACGGTGCACAGAGCACCAGCCCCAACCGAAGGCCCCTGCAGGTTTCAGAAGGGTCGGAAAATTCTCTCAATTCAATTTGAGCAACATCTGTTCAGACTTGAGTGAGCAACTCAGACTCATCCCAGTCTGCCTGGGCCATCCCAGGTTTAGTAATAAAAGCTCCACATACTGGCATGGTAGGGAAAGGGGCCAGGATCCAGAGTGCGCCACCTTGGTACCTCTCAGGTAGGGTCGCCAGGTAAGATACAGGAAGCCCAGTTCAACTGGAATGTCAGGTAAATGACTAATCTTAATTTAGTGTATCTCAGGTACCATTTGGGATATACTTACACTTTTAAAAGATTCGTTGTCCCAGATATTGCATGGGACACACAAATATTGCAAAAGGATTTGCTGTTTATCTGACATTCCAGTTGAACTGAGCATCTATTTGCTAAGTGTGGCCACCCTGACCTGCAGCCTTGCTAGCCACTAGGTCCCCAACAGCCTGCTTGACGTCTACACCGAACGCCCCACGGTGCCTCAACAGCCCTGAACGACCAACTGCAGCCTCGACTTCCACGTGGAGCCACGTGGTCTCCAGCCCCTACGCCCCTCTCCATCCAGGGAGTCTCACCAGCAGCCTCCCTGGGATCCCAGGCTTGTTGACTCATTTTGTCGTAGGCGCGTCCCTGCTTAAAAGACATCGGGGCCAGCTTTTCCCTCTGGCCTACAGGACAAGGTCCACATCCTTCATGATGACGTCAAAACGCTCCACAGTCTGGTCTCGATCTGCCGTCTGCATCTCATCTCTCCCCATATACTCTGGCCACGTGCAGAAAACTCCCCGTTCCCACGGACAGGACACGCTTTCCTGCCTCTGTCCCAAGGGCCTCGAATGCTCTTCCTTGTTTTTCCTCTTCAGTCAAATGCTAATTTTCTTGTAAAATTAGCTTGACTCCTCCCCTCCCACAAACACGCTGAATCGCCGCTTACTCCGGCATTTGGCGCAGGTGGCCGTGTTAACAAGCGTCGCTGTGCATTATGGGTACGGCCGTACATTTTTATCCGTAGGTCATTCCCACTCTGTCCGTGACGCTGGGGACTACGTCCTCAGGACTTGGCAGAGACCGGACATAGAGTTGGTGTTTGATAAATGTTGGCTGAACGTATGTGTATAAATACGATCGAGCAGTTTACCACGCAGTGGAGAAAAAGTACAAGGCCGCCCACCGTCTGGCAAGTACAAAGGTAGGACTTTATTTTCCAGATAAAAAGGTTTTTAGAGAAAGGAGGAGACAGTCTGGGGAGAAGCTGATGGCAAGCACGGAGACACTGTGGGCGGGCGGGTGGCCTGTGGTGCATCACCTTTTCACTCCTAAGATTTAAACTTTCATAGTAAACGTGAGAAGCAGGTGTGTATTTCCATGGTTCCTGGTTGGCGCTCAGTAAGTATTTAATGTTTGAAGAAACAGTGACGTTTCAAAGTGTGGGCTTCAGGGTCAGAGAGAACACAGCTTGACTACCGGCTTTATCATTCATTAGCTGGGTACCAGTTACTTTAAGTGGCTAATTCTCCATTTTCTCAGAGTAGTCGAAGCATAATAACACCCAACTCCCAGGATTGTTCTGAGGGTTAAGTGAGAAAATACCTAGAGTTGCGGCAGCCATACAACACGTATTCAACAGCTGGCAGTATAATTGGTGTCCCATGTGAGATCACTTTAGAAAAATTAATTGGGGCCCTGGGCTGCGAAATGCAGGTACGATGAGCTAACGTTTATTGACGACACCTGCTCGGTCTAAGTTTCACTCACATTATCTCATTTCATCCCCCACAAGCGGTAGACTGGAACCATGACTATTCTCATTTTCCAGGGGGCACAAAAGACTCAAATGGGTTGCCCAAGGCCGCATAGCTGGAAGGTAGCAGGACCAGGATTTGGTGGCGGCCCATCCAAGTGTGCGGACCTGCTGTTTGGACCGAACCTTCCGTTGTCCACTAGGGGGAGCAAAGCTGTTTCTTGTTTCCTTACAAACAAGATGCCCACGTTTGCTTAGAGGGTGTAGGTGTTTAATCACCAGTTAAGCAAAAGACACTTTAACAGGAGAAAAGGGTTTATTTCATATGCATACAGGAACCAACAGAAGAATTATCTGGGTCCTTAAATAGTTAAAGGTTTACAGACATAACCTAGCAGGGAAAAGGGAGTGGGGAGAAATAGCTTCTAAGGGAAAAACAAATAGGTTTATTTAAGAAAAACAAACGGGTTTTTAGGAGAGCAGACAGGAGATAAGAAAGTTTTTGATAATGGTTGTCTATACAGGTAAGATCAGTCTTTCTGTCTCCATCAGGACCATAAAACTCCCCCAGAGAGGGGATTTATGGTAGCGTCATTTCCCAGAAGTTGCTTTTAGTCAGATAAGGGAAGCTCAGGAAGGCTTTTTTCTGCATCTGTTGAATCTCAAATGTCTTCAGCTTAAAACCATCTTTATGCCAAGTCTGGGATTCTGAGTGTTCTTCTCCACAAGGGTAAAATGAATTAGAGAAGGAATTAGAAACACGCTTATTCATGCAGGAAAGAAACATGGCACCTCAGTGGTCAGAGTCTTCTTAAAGTAAAATCACTTTACTTGGTCAAAGACCGAGCATCTGGGTCCAGAATCTGCTTGGGAAACTCAGTCATGAGGGGCACCTGAGGGCAGATGAGTCGCCTGGTTGGTTTTTCTTCCTGTTGCTTCGCAGGAGGTGAGCTGGCCGCCATCAGCCGCTTATCCCATCTGGAGGGGCGGATGCCATTGTGGCCATGAGCACAGCTGAGCTTGGCAGAAGGGCAAAGACTTGCTAGGGACCAAGGCAGTTCTGGTTTGCAATGTCACTGCCGAGCAAAGTGTGCAAACAAAGAAGCAATTCAGCAGTGACAGAGCGCAGACGCCAGAGGGACAAGCTGGCCTGGCGCTGGTGAGGTTTTTCACAGCCATTCTGCAAACATGAATGTTACGGGTTGAACTGTGTCCACCACCGAAAAGGTGCTGGAGTCCTAACCCCCAGTACCTGTGAGTGGCCTTATTTGGAAAGAGGGTCTTTGCAGACGATCAACTTAAGATGAGGTCATTAGGGTGGGCCGTAATCTAGCATGACTGTTGCCCTAATAAAAAGGGGGAAGTTTGGACGCAGAGACAGACACATACCCAGGGAGAACGCCTTGTGAAGACTGGAGTTCTGCTGTCACAAGCCAAGAACTGCCAGAACCTGGGAGAGAGGCCCGGAACAGACCTTCTAGCACCTTCGGAGGGGGCACAGCTCTGTCAACATCTTGATCTTACTTGTAGCTTCCAGAACTGGGAGGGAATACATTTCTGGTGTTCAAACCACTCTGTTTGTGCACTTTGTTACGGCCTTGCAAGCGAATATGGTGAAGAAAGCTCAATCAGCAGAGACAACCCAGAACACCTGTGCAGCTCAGGGGAGCGGCCACCAGGAAAGCGTTTGCCTTTTGAGACCACGATTCACATAGAAGAAGTACCCAGTAGCAGAGGGGTTTTCTGTGTCCCCGTTGGGTGGGCACTGTCTTCACCCCATTGTCACCTTCCCCCGCCCCCATCGTCACCTACCAAAGCGATGTGAGATGAGCTTTCAAAGGAAAGGTTTTCGTTATTAAAACAAGACAAAGGTGGAATTCTGCAACATTTAGAACTGAGGGGAGTGGGAGAACTTCAAGGACGACTTGGGAATAAGCATAACGTTGGACAAGTGGCATTTGCACGTAACATTTGCTTTCACATTTCCTACTTGGAACTTTGACCCACGGCTGTGTAAATACGTGGCAGTTGTAAATGTATCGCAAAGATGGGGCGTGTGGAAGTGCAGAGGATTTGAAGGATGCAGGCGGAACGGGAAGCTCGAACCCTGGCCCCAGCGTCAGCATCTCCTGGGCACGCTCTCGGAGTGCCAGTTCTCACGGGACCTACTGAATCAGGACCCCTGGCGGTAGGCAATCTGCATTTTAACAAGCCCTCCAGGGGATTCTGATCTACACACAATTTTGAAGAGCATCTAGCTGGGGAAACCAAGGAATGGGGAGAGGTGGAGTGGGGAAAGGCAGCAAGGTCCAAAATGCTGCCCTAATGCAATACTTTGTCTGAACAGTATCGAGTCACTTTTTTTTACATCTTTATTGGAGTATAATTGCTTTACAATGGTGTGTTAGTTTCTGCTTTATAACAAAGTGAATCAGCTATACCTATACATATGTCCCCATATCTATTCCCTCTTGCGTCTCCCTCCCACCCACCCTCCCTGTCCCACCCCTCTAGGTGGTCACATATTTTTTTAAGTCAGATGAAACAGGAAATCATAAAATGAGTTTGCCTTACGTTTTAACTGAAAGCACAAAAGGACACCATTTGCTAAGCTTCCAACGTGGAGCCGAGGCTGTTTCTTTCTCTGGGTGCAGGACGGTCAGCAGCCCACCTCCCGCTTCTTAGCTCATCCACAGCCATCGTCTAACATCCCGCTTCCAGTTTCTTTGCAGCAAAGTGTAGAAACCACTGCGAAGCAGTGAGCAAAGAATTATTCTGGATGTTTACAGGATTTCCCCAGTGCTTTCCAGTTTCGTGGCAGTATTTTTAGTGATTCTCCTTTAAACCCTTCTTATTCACTCCTTAGTATGTACAGACTTGGTTTATGCATCGTCTTTCGTTTTGCTCAGTTAAGTTACTGACTCTTGGTAGACTGACTACTCGGTTACTAGGAGCAGAGGGGCATCTGTTAGCTGTAGGGACCAGCCAGCACATTGTTTTCCTTTTTTTTCAAGTAGATTTATCGAGCTATAAGTATATACCAGACACTTCACACCTTTAAAGTGTACAATTCAGTGGTTTCCAATCTAGTCACAGAGTTGTGCAACCATCAATTTTAGAACATTTTCATCACCCCTGAAAGAAAACCCTACACCCATTAGCAGTCACTCCCCGTTCCTCTCTCACCCCAACTGTGGCAACCACTAATCTACTTTCTGCCTCTATAGATTTACCTATTCTAGACATTTCTATAAATGGAATCATACCATATTTGGCCCTTTGTATTGCTTAGCATAATGTTTTCAAGATTCATCCACATTGTAGCATATATCAGTGTTTCATTCCTTTTTATGGCCGAATAAGATTCCATTGTATGGATGGACCACAATTTGTTTGTCCAGCCATCAGTTGATGGACTTTTGGGTTGTTTCTAAGCCAGCACATTTTATAGAGGAAGAGGAAAGCACTGGTTAACCAGGAATTATCTGAAATGTAGTCTTTTAAGAGTGCATCCACTCAGGGGGATCAGCTCGGTGCTTTGTGACCGCCTGGAGGGGTGGGATAGGGAGGGTGGGAGGGAGGGAGAAGCAAGAGGGAGGAGATATGGGAACATATGTATATGTATGACTGATTCACTTTGTTATAAAGCAGAAACTGACACACCATTGTAAAGCAATTATACTCCAATGAAGATGTTAAGAAAAAAAGAGTGCATCCGTTGATGTACTTTATGTAAAAACTAGTTTGAAGTAGGTTTTCAAACCACATTATTTTCCCTGAGCTTAAAAATTTTCAGCATAAAACATGGCATAACCCAGTCCATCGAACGTGAGAGAAATAGGCCACATAAAACCTAGAATTCTGGTCAGAAAGGAACCTTCAAGAGAAGCTATGGAAAGTGAGGCTTATAGACCTAAAGTGATTGCTCAAACCCCCTAGCCAATGCGGAGAATCAGTCTAGAAATGAAGAAGCCCAACGCTTTCTCCTTCCCTTCCACTAGCCACCATCTCCAGATTGGAAATGCCAACCTAAGCGCGTGAAGGAAAAAATACTTCAATGAAATGACAACGAAGGATGGGGTTTTTCAATGAATTAGTGATATAATTCTCTAGTGGGCACTGCAGTTTTCGCCAAATGATTCGTCTGGGTTAATCTAAGCGCGAGGCCCTCCCCTGGGAATGTAAAAGGTGAGGGGTGTGAGGACCCAGGCCTGATGCCAAACTGGCCCAGATGGATTAAAGAGAAAACTTATTTTCCATTGGTTGTGGGAGACGTCCCCCTCCCACCCCGCCTCATATCCACTGGCCGTAAATAAGGATCGGAAAGCTCAGACAGCACCTAGAAGCCATCTGATGATGATGAAAGAAATCAGCCCATTGAGACGAGGTTGAAATTGAGCTTGGAAGGAAGTCATCGGGAGAGACGCAATGGACCAGGCACATGCCCAATCTTGCACTTATGGTGGTGAGTCCCAGCAGGGATTCTCTTCCTTGCAGCCAAAAGCATCCTGATACTATTCCATACCCAGCCACTGAAGAGCCACAGGAACTCATCCCATTAACTTATCCTAAATGTAGAAGGAATAGCAATGCGTATAAAAGACAATTCTGCACAGAGCTCCAAAACGATAACCTTTAAGCATCCATCAGGACTCCACTGTTACTGTGAAATCGTCTCTCTTCTCACGATTCCTAGGTTATACCACTCAACATGAATAGTTTCTGCAGCCCCTGTCACATGTGACAATGTGTCTGTTAAAGCATTAAGTAAAAGCTAATTATAAATGTAAGCCTCATCCGCCAGATCGATATAGGCTCCCCAAGAAGAAACTTGTCTTAGAAACTTGAATTTCCAGTACCTGCTATGATTTCACAAAAACAGTGGCATGCTTGCCACGTGGTGTGTGTTAAAACCTGGCAGAAAGTGCTGTCAGCTTTCTCTTCAAAGCAAGAGAGTAGAGTACAGAAGCATGAAGTTAGACGTTTTCCACATATACAAATGGCAGAGAATTTTATTTAAGATACTACGGCTTCCCCTCCATTGCAGCAATAAAATGTGTTATTTCTGTTATTGGGGGGGAGGGGTGGAGAAGTGAGATATGTTGCTTTAATATACTATATATCTAAGAAATTATGTAATTTTGAAAATTTTACCTTAAGGAGGAATACGTTGCTTTTGAAATGATCTTTGGTACGTTTTACTTGCAGTAGACATAACACTGTCAATCCGTTTTGAATCTGGGTACACGTTAAGTTTCCAGGGAGGGGATACCTCTGTGATCCTGAGGACACAATGAGCTACATTTCAAATTAGGAAGCACAAGGGCCCAGTTATAATCTTTATTTTTGTCGAGTGGATCTGGCACATTAAGGAAACCAAATGTCACCCTGTTGTGCTTATATTCGTTAGAAGGTCAAAGACTGCTGCTACCTGTCTTTTCCCTTTAGCGATTTTAAATAACGTGAGCGCGCTTACAGCAAGCAGCCGAGTACCTGCTAATCCTCCACATCAGGAGGAGGCCCTGCCGTCCCCCCTCTAGACAGATTCTTCGTGGGAGGAGTCGGAGGGTGGGGATTATTTCTCAGTACTTCTTTTCTTCCCATCCATGCCTTTTCCCCCTTGGTGATGATGAGGCGATGGCTGACATTCTTTAAGCCTTTCCCAGCTGCAGGCTCTAAGTGCTTTCAGGTGGTTTGGGAGGTGATTAGGTCATGAGGGAGGAGCCCTCAGAAATGGGATTAGTTACCCTATAAAAGAGACCTCAACGAGCTCTCTCGCCCTTCCATCACGTGAACAAAACAAGAAGATGCCATCCCTGAACGCGGAAGCCGGCCCTCCTTACCAGACGCCGAATCTGCCAGTGCCTTGATCTTGGACTTTCCAGCCTCCAGAACGGTAAGAAATGAATTTCTGTTGTTTATAAGCCACCCAGTTGATGGTATTTGTAATAGCCATGTGAACAAACAAAAAGTCAGTTCTATTAATTCTTTTTATGGCCAAGAAAGCTGAGGCCCAGAGATACTGAGATGAGTGAAGGGCTGAGTCGTGGCTCTAAGCCAGCCGTCTGCCTCCAGGACACTCGTTCTTTTTTTCTTTTTCTAAAATTGTGGTATAATTAATGCCGTATAATTTCAGGCGTACAACATGTTGGTTCGATATCTGTATATGTTGTACAGTGATCATCACAAGAAGGCGTTAACACCTGTCACCTTAGAAATTTTCTTTTCCTTTCTTGTGGTGACTTTAATATCTACTCTCTTAGCAACTTTCAAATATGCACTACAGTTTTACTAACTATAGTCCCCACGCTGTACTTTGTACTTATCTGCTTTGTAACTGGAGATCCGCCCCGCACTCGGGCAAGCGCCAACATCAATGTCAACGTCCTACCTACGAGCTCTGGATTTTGGGCGCTTGTGGCCGTTTGGGATTCCGCATATAAGGGAGATCATATGGTATTTGTCTTTCTGGGTCTGACATTCCACGTGGCATAACGCTCTCAAGGTCCTGCCATGCTGTTGCAAATGGCAAGATCTTATTCCTTATTATGGCTGAATACTAGTCATCTCCCTCACGTTTTCTTTACCCACTAGGCATACTGCTGCATTTTCATCTGCAGCCCCAGTTTAAACCCTCACCTCGTTTGCTAATCCTTAGCCTTAGATGCAGTAGTTTGTTCTGATTCTGAAGAGTCTACGACTGAAGACTTAGTTTAAAACCCTGGAGAATATCCAAACTGATTTCAAGTTATAAATGAAATCCCCTATCAGAGCAGAGAAGTATTGATCCCTGGATACAATCAAGTATAATTTGGACACCAAGCAGCTCTTATATCCAGGATTCTAGTCTTCTCTCGGAGTGGAGTAATGGTGTACAAACGGGATCTTGTCATCAGGTTCACCTGACAGTTTACTTTAGAGGTGGTTTTTCTCAAGAAATACTAGAACCCTATAAAAGGGGTGATTCCCTGCCTGCGGCTCAATTTTCAGTTTCCAGTTACAATACGTGGTTTCCCATAATAATGCCTTAACCTATGCTTACTCAATGACACTTAGGACCAAAACACATGCCAACAGTAATTATTTTCCTCAGATTAGAAATAGTTCATCTGTCTGATGAAATAAGTGTAAAGTTACTCTTAAAAGATTTTCAAAACCTGTTAACTATCAGCTTTATTTTCTTTGAAAACACACAAGTATTTTGAAATGTAGAAGAGTTTAGGGTTGTTGGATTTTTAAAACTCCACACAAAAGAGACACAACAAATGAAATTCATACCAAATGGATCACTCCAAACTGCTAAGTCCATCTACTAATTTAACACTACAGCACTCAAATGAAAGGAGTTCATATTATTAATACTTTAAAAAAAAACCCAAAACAACCACCAACAGTCATCTGTAACATGCTGCTGTAAGTTGAACAACCAGTGTATGGATTACTGGTACAAAGAAGTTCAATGGCAAACTTAGAGCTCCCTTAAAAAAACAAATGTGAACGGACACAGTGAGTTGGTGCAACCATTCTACATCTGGGAAAAACATTCTCCTTGTGAATTCTAACAACAGTGGACAAAATATAATCGTGTTTTAGAGTGGGACTGTCCCCAGCACTGCGACTTCAGCCAGACCTTCATGGTTCAGATGAGGCCAAGCAGAGAAGGGCTTCAGGCGGGGGAAGGAATGGGACTCAAGGGTGGGATTAAGCTGTCAAATGCCAGTACAGTGAGGCCCGCTTGCGGGGGGCGGGCAGAGTTACATATCAGAACAATTGGAATTAAAACAAAAATATTTAAAAAGTTAAAACATATACTCCAATGCACGTGCATCATCAAGTCATGGGGGAGCTGAAATTATTCTAGATCAAGGTCCAGTGTGAAAAAGTCACATAAGCGAAAATGTGCAGAGCCAGACACACTTCAGTCTGGCTGAGCGCATTTCCAGTGTGTGACCGCATTTCCCTCAGGGGTCACTACTGTATCGCAGGGACTTTAGAAATGTTGGTGACTTTTTAAAAAGCATAACAGAACACTTTTAATTGAAACACTGGACCAGGTCAGAGCTCCTGAGCATCCCATGGGCTTTCAGATCTACGTGTCAGTATGTAAGAGAAAACAGGGAGGAAAAAAGCAGCTCTCTTCATATTTTAAGCAAAGGTCTTTCTCAGAGGTTGTTCAGACTTTTCTAGATTAAATACGCAGGCAATGCTACAGGGAGTGCTTCCCACTTCTCTAAATGGGAAGACGACTTAAAATGATGCAGTATCAACTGCAAAGTGGAAACAGAGCTCAGAAGAGCACGTGCAGAGTGCCCTCTGCTAAGTGACATGTGAGGTGTGATGACCCCCTTGACACTCCCATTATATCAGGAGTGCAATTCAGTTTGGGGAAAGCAGTTTAATGTATTGCTCAGAAAAAAAAAATAGTTTATACATTCCCATGCCTGACAAAGCAGTGGCTAGGACGTCCAGCGCCACCAGGAGACCTTCACCCTGTCCCACACGGCCGAGAGCGAATCCAGAGCCGGCCGGACGTCCAAGATGGTGAACTGGTAGTCGTGGTTGACCTCGCCACCATCGTAGTAGTCAATGACGTATCTGACTTCTGTCCCGCAACGGTTGACGATCCAGTCGTGCCTGTCAAAAGGCAGCTCGTACCTGGAATGAAAACATGGCGGCGGGGGTTAAAACGCTGGTGGGGTGTTCAGCTCGGGTTTAGGCGGTGAGCAAGGCGGTGAGGCCGCGCGTGGGGAGGCCTGCTCTCGGAGTCCACGTCTAAGGGGAGGGGAGACTCGGAGGTCAGAACAGTCCACAGCGCTGAAGGCAGGTGGGGCTGGAGGGCCGGAGGAGCCCCGATCAGAGGACAGCTTATCTGCTGCAAGGGAATAAGGTCAACGGCGGGAAAGACGCCCAGGCCTGGGAGGTCAGCTGAGGTCCTGCAGAAATGCGGGTGTGAGCTGCAAATCCGACTACAAGAGGAGCGCTGACTGCACAGGCGGACAGGGATGGAGCGCGGGAGGAGAGAGGGGACAGCTGCGAGAACACAGAAGATGGCTTGGTTCAATCCTGTAAGAATTAGACAGGAAGCAGCCCGCGGCGCCCTGAGCCATCCGCACGCCAGCGGCCGCCCTGCGGGAGCGCAGCTCTACGGCTGGGCGCCGGTGACGTTCTGGAAGTTAGCACCACAGTTCTTCCACTGTCTGGTTTTGCTGCCAAGAGAAAGCAGACCCTGACCTGAGGAACAGAAAAGAACATGTCTGCACTGACACTCACCCCATCCAGGAACGAATTCTCGCCCTTGGTGAATACTCCTTCGCTTTCCCTCCAAACCGGATCAGTGATGGACCACAAGGACACTCCCTAGAAATCCCCAAGGAAGAAAACTCTATTAAAATATTTTCTTTCCCTTGAAAAATAGGGTGTTGCAGTTTCTCAATAATACACATTTTTCTGTAGGCATTTTACATAATACCACATTTACAGAGAAAGGTAACTTCGAAAAAATTCAAAGAAATAGCCCTATTCGTTAAAAATTCTGTGCTTTACTTCTGGATCAAGTACGTTTTACTCCCCCCCTTTCCCTCCATACATCTGCACTGCTCTTGGCAGGAGTGAGGAAACAGGGCCTTTCCACATGGGGTGGGGGTACACTCTCAGGAAGGAAAGTGTCAGGCATCGGGCATCACGCTTCGCTTTCACGAAGAGCAGCTGGGGTTTTTTCAGATGAATATACGAAAATCCTATACTCTTCTCTCATTTGAAACCAATAAACAGCCTTCATGAGGAAAGAAAACTGCTGGCTGATTCCCTAGGAACTAATGTAATCAGTGGTGGAACCATCTCTTTAAGTAACTGCATACAAGCTAACGGAGGGCAAGGTTCTGCCTAGACAGTCCACCCAGCCTCTGGGCAGACCCTGGGCTTGGACGTCCCAGGTGCCCGCCGGCCCGCGCGCCGGCACTGGGGGGCTCACGGTAGGCCTAGCACGAGGCACACGGCAGTGGCCCCTGTGGAGGGAGGGGAAGCTCCCGGAGGCCACCTGTCTGGGCAGCTGCTGTCATTGTTGAGACAGGCTTCGGCCTGGGCGGGTCTCTCTAATGAACTGGGAGGGAGCAAAGCACCCCGAGTGTGATGGGCCCCCAGGCGAGGACTAGCCGAGCTCCTTCCCTTCTCGGCTCTAACGACAGCACACTTTCAGCACAAGTCGCTGCAGACATTCGGAGCCCCCGTCACGAGCCAGCCAGGAGGATGACGCCTGCCTCTCCCGGGGAACTGAGAGGGGAAGCGTGGCCAAGTGACACCCAGGGAGTGACTAATGAACTTCAGAGTCCAAGCGTGAAAAAACAAACAGCACCTTAAAGATCATTAAGTGGATTTTACCCAAGAAATTAATCACTCGCATTTTGCCATGAATTAAAAATACTAGCCACCGACCATGGCAAAATCTGGCTGCGTGGAGACTCCACCCTCCGCCCCACGCTTCTCCGGGGGAGCCCTCAAACTGCCATCATTCTGGAAATGCTAAGTTTGGGCCTCACCCCAGACTGACTGAATCACAAACCCTAGGGGTGAGGCCCAGCGCTCGGTATTTTAACAAACCCGCAGGTGATGCTGATGCAGCTACGGCATGAGGACCGCGGCCCTGAAGAGACTGATGGCCCATCGCCACTAACTCACAACTGCATTTGGTTAGTCTCCCTGAGAAAAAGGGCCGTGTGCAAAGATGCCTCTTGACGTCTGCTCCTAATGGGGATTCAATAAACGCTGCTGAGTGAACAAACAAAACTGGTTTTCCCAGCTCCCTTTGGGCAGAGAGCATTTTAGAATCTCCCAACCCCCATGCTCTGCTTGCAGTGGACTCTGACACTCCTGTTGAGAGCTGCCGTCTACGGCCCCTCCCCTTGAATCTGGGCAGGCGGTCATCAAAGGAGAGGCAGCTTCCCTGCCGCTTTCTGGAACTCTAGCTCTGGGAACCCAGCCACCATGGTGTGAAGAAGCCGAAGCAGCCACATTTAGAGGCCATGGGCAAGTGTCCCGGCCGACAGCTGGTATCACTTACCAGAAGATGCCAGCCCACGGCTGTCAAAGCCACCCCTGACCCCTGAGTCTCGGTGGCTGAGACCCCATGCATCAGGGAGCAGAGACGAGCCATCCCTGCTCTGTCCTTTCTGTACTTGGAACTCACCAAACCCACGAGCATAATTAACTAGTTGCCATTTCACATGGCCGAGCAGGGTGGTCTGGAACAGGCCCACTACCTAAAATGTTTTATCAGAATAGCACATTGTTTGAATAAAATGCTTCTCTATTTCTTTTCATAGAAAGTGGCAATGACATTAGGAAGATGCCGGAAGGATGTTTTTTAAGACTTCAAACAGACTTACGTAGCGTGAAGGGCTTCCCACTTCAAAATTTCCTTCCAGGCCTGCTCATTGTTCTGGTTGTGAATTCTAATGATATTATACATGTCTTTCTGACTAATATCCTCATCCTTCCATGTCCACCTAGGAAAGAACATTTTGGTAAAACTTGACAAATATTACTGAGAATGCCATGTATTCATTTCATTGAGTCACCAAAAATCAGATTTACCCAGATATCAAGGATCCATCTATTTTTAAGGTGACACTTTTTCAATTAGCATCACGGATTCCCTACCTTTCCCAAGTATTTTATATAGTAGTGTTACCTTTTTTTTTTTTAAACTATTACTGGCTATGATGGGTTAATTTTACGATGAGATTAACATTTAAATGGGCAGAGAGTGCCCAGATCTAATAGCTGAAGGCTGAAACAGAACAAAGAGGCTGAGCCTCTGCCAGTAAAAGGGAATTCCTTCTGCCCGCCTGCTTTCCAACAGGGACATCGGTTTTTTTCCTGCCTTAGGACTTGAACTGAAACATCGGCCCTCCTGTGTGTCTCCAGCCTGCCAAGCAGATTGTAGGACTTCTCAGCCTTCAAAACTGTGAGTCAATTCCTTATCACAAATCTCTCTATATGTATAGAAAGACATACACATCCTGTTAGGTCTGTTTCTCTGGAGAATCCTAATACATTGGCCTTGCACTTATATTCTGATGAGTCTGAAAAATCAGTTGATTATTATAAACATTTACTGTACGTCTGGGGGATTAAAAACCTCTTTCACATTTAATTCATCTAAGAATTAAATGTGAAAGACGTTAGATTCACGAGCAAATTTATACCCTCAGTAATGTGCTTACTCACTCACCCTTTCCTTAACATCGCATTCCAGAACATCTGTTCGGAAGGATAAACCCACTTTTTATCTGAATCTGCCCTCGGAATAGATGACTCCTGTCTCACAGTAGATAGTGCAAACGGCTGATCGGGGGCTGGCGTCTGATTAGGTGGTGGCATCTAAATAAAATAAGTGGGTTTTTTAAAAAAAGGTTAGAGATATAAAGTTGAAACAATATAATGAACTACTTCCTAGAAAGCAAGGCATCACGAACACAGCACAGGTTCCCTATTAGACCAGCGACATCAAAGTTGCAGACTCTCAGGTCATCTGGCTGTTTCTCCTCGTTGTTTTGAGTTCTCATAAATGGTAAATGCACGCTGTACTTAAAAATTTGGTCTCTTTCTCCTCAAGGATTAAAAAGTAAAAACTAATATCATGATGGGCAGGAACTGCTACAAATTCCTGGAAGAGAGAAGGTGGGGCTATGTATATACATGTGTTTGTATGTGTGTATTTATAGACAGACAGACAGCAGCATACCACTGCTTTCTCGATGGCATTCCACTGCTGGCTGCCACGTGACACTGCACCACCCTTGTCACTGCCGTACAGGCTGGCACCCAGGTGTGCCTTAAGAGGCGCCCCAATCTTGCAGCGTGCCTACGAGGTTTCCCCAGACCACGAACACCTCTCCGAATTCTAGCTGTGCTAACTGAATTTCCTGCCCTCCTAAAACTCTATCCCAAAAGGCAATGTCCTCTGGCCTGGCTTATTCCTGGTCAGCCCACTCTGGGGCTTCGGGATGGCCCTTTGCTTTCTCAGGTGCTCTCTGAAACTACACTTAGTGACACATTCTAGATTTTCACTGTGGATGGAATATCAGACTTCTTTCTTTTAAAAGGACAGAAGAATCAATCCTAGCAGTTTGTCTTGGAGTCTGTAAAAGCATCTCTGCATAAAAACTTTAGGAAGAGGGGCCGGGCGCGATTACCAGGTTAGAAGGATCTAGGTTCTCCTTATTCTCAGCCATCGCGCCGGTGACGGGACACTGCACGTACTCGTACGCGCGTTCTTGGTGCGCAGGCACAGAGTCCGTTTTGCTCCCACAGGTTGGGCCAGATGGCTCGGCACTCACTGCACCGCCTGAAATAGTTGAAGGGTAAAAACAGTGTCACCACAAAGGCAGGACATCTGCCTCTCTCATCCTGGGCCCAAAGAGCTGAATGTTTGACTAGTGACCCACCAGCACAGGCAAAGCCAGGTTGCTACTGTTCACAGCTGCCAGGAGTTAAGCTAGTCAACATTCTAACATCCTAAAGACCAGCAAAAGGTTCGATAAATTTACTTGCCCCTTGAAAGAGAAAGGGGTACCCATTGGCTTACTGTGTCATTCCCCTAGTAAAAATAAACCCCAAAGCCTCAGCATTTGCAAGAGAAGCTACTGCCCACACCAGGGTTTTAGTAAGGGGTGGAAGGTAGCTGCTGTGAGCTGCTACAGAGGAACCTCCGTGGGGCCGGGGGCCACATGTGACTGGGTCTCCCTGACTTTCTGTTCCCAAATTCCAGACAAGATCCAACCCCAACCGGGACACAGGAGGCCAGGCTTTCATTACTGAGGCCTTCTCTCAGGGACTGCGGACAGGAGATAAAAAATGAGCAGAGGAGCCTTCAGAAAGGCTACTGGAGAAAAGAATGCCACTCTGCTTGTGCATTACTCCAGGACTAAAACAGGGCACAGAAAATTAGCACTTGGCCGAGGTTCTATTCCCCGTCAGCAGATAGCAAGTTTATCAAGCAAGGGCACACATGAAAGAAAACGTTCCACAATCCACGTAGGATCCAGATGCCACTTAAGAGGAAAGCTCTCCAGCTGCAAGAACAGCAGCGGGCAGGGTAGTGAGTGCCCAAGGATCCTGGGTACTGTTGGAAGCGAGTGTGCGGACCCAGAAGGCGGTGTAGACTCAGGAGGTGGGGGGCAGGCATTGGGAGAGCTACGGCCCAGGAAGACAGCGCTTGTGTAAAGGAACCCTTATCTTAAGCAGCAGCAGTTGGCACCAGGAATACACTGAATGCTGGGTGCCCTACACGAAAAAAGATGTTTCCTTTCACTTCCTTTCCTCTGCTTCTCCTCCCAGACCCTCATTCCCTAGGACCCTGTACAGCTGTCTCCTGAGGGGTAGAGGGAGACTTGTTCCATCTCCTCTCCTCGCCACCATTCCAAGTGCCAATCTTCTCTGGGCCACTGGTCCCAGCTGGGTGTTGCCGAGAAAATCCTGTTTACATTTTTCATATTATATAACCACTAGCCCCTTCGATCTCCTACAGATACCTACATTCTTTCCTAATGCAAATTCAGCTGACGGCTCTCCTGGATACACAGCGAATGAAATCAAACCGTACACAGGGCTCTGTGATTTCCTGGGGATGCTCAGAGCAGGCACACACCTGTTTCGTCCAAGTCTGCCTCCATTCTTTCCTGTATGAAGAAAGCCCAGAAGAGCACTGGACTGGTCCTTATCCAAGGTCCCAGAATTTTCACTGGCTTTGCCATTTACTAGCTGTGTGACTTGAAAGTTTCCTTAACTATAAAACAGGGGGAAAACCTACCATGCAGGATTATGAGGATGAGAATGTAAACTCCACTAGGCAAAGGATTTTTGTCTGTTTCGGACACTGCTGTTCTCTCAGTGCAAAAACAAACGCACAAAACCCATCAGTGCCTGGCACAGAGTGGGCAGGGAGCAAATCCTTGCTGACTGACGGAGGGAATGAACAGCTATAACTGTTATATAAAAGCTATAACTGTTATAACAAGGGAGTGTCAGCACTCAGTAAGCATGCAACACTGCTTCCTGCCCTCACGTCTTAAAACAGGAAGTCACACGTCAGGTGAATTCAGGCCATACTTTTACATGGACAATCTAAAGCGGAAGGTGGACCGATTAAAAATGAAAGCATTTCCATTCTCCCCTTTGCACTTAAAAAATGAACAGCAAGTCCATCATACAATGACTTTTTTTTTTTTAAGACGGACCATTTTTTTTTTTTTTTTTGCTGTACGCGGGCCTCTCACTGCTGCGGCCTCTCCCGCCGCAGAGCACAGGCTCCGGATGCGCAGGCCCAGTGGCCACAGCCCACGGGCCCAGCCGCTCCGCGGCACATGGGACCCTCCCAGACCGGAGCACGAACCCGCGTCCCCCGCATCGGCAGGCGGACTCCCAACCACTGCGCCACCAGGGAAGCCCGATGTGGGCCATTTTTAAAGTCTTTATTGAATTTGTTACAATATTGCTTCTGTTTTATGTTTTGGTTTTTTTTTTTTTTTTTGCAGTATGCGGGCCTCTCACTGTTGTGGCCTCTCCCGTTGTGGAGCATAGGCTCCGGACGCGCAGGCTCAGCGGCCATGGCTCACGGGCCCAGCCGCTCCGCGGCACGTGGGATCTTCCCGGATCGGGGCACGAACCCGTGTCCCCTGCATCGGCAGCCGGACTCTCAACCACTGCGCCACCAGGGAAGCCCTATGTTTTGGTTTTTTGGCCGTGAGGCATGTGGGATCTTAGCTCCCCGACCAGGGATCAAACCCGCACCCCCTGCATTGGAAGGCGAAGTCTTAACCACTGGGACTGCCAGGGAAGTCCCGGCAATGCCTTAGTTTTACACAGAGAGTACTCCAACGGATGGAGGAGTAAAGCTGTCTTGGTAAAGAAAGACAGCGAGATCTAGACCAGGGTTTCTCAGCCTGGGCACTCTTGACATTTGGGGCCTGTTTTAAGGGCTGCACTGTGCATTGCAGGATGTTTAGCACAACTCCTGGCTTCTACTCATTAGACACACCCTCTTCTCTCAGTTATGACAAAGCAAAAATGCCTCCAGGCGTTGCCAGGTGTCCTGCAGGGTGAGGTGGGGAGAACCGCTGAAGTAGACAATGGCAAACTCTGGGGGTGGGGGCTGATGTATGGGAAGAATCCCTACACTCTCATGCACTATCTCCATCATCACACTAACCCTGTGAAATATAGTTATTATATCCTCGGCTTACAGAGGATCGGTGGAGACTTAGAGAAGTAACTTGTCTACAGTCACATACTTGTAAGTAACAACCTAAGGAGTGAACCCAGGTCGCCTCACTCCCAGGCCTAGGCGCCTCACCAGCATGCTGTACTGTCTCCTGAGGATTCTTTTGAGAATTCTCGTTTTTATTTCCTAGACAAAGGGTAGATTACCTTTCATTTTCCCTTCATGCATTGGGCATCCCGAAGGCGGGGCTGCTGTCTGATGATCTGACGTCTGAACTGCAACATCAGGGGTAGATACAGACAAACCCATGGTTGGAATCGCAGTGTTGAATCCAAGCAAGTCTAAATTCACAGGTGCCAGAGCAAAGAGATAGATTAATGCTGATGCCTGGGCTCCAACTACTCCCTTAGTGTTTTTTGGTTTTTTTCCCCCCCCGCTACGCGGGCCTCTCACTGTTGTGGCCTCTCCCGTTAAGGAGCACAGGCTCCGGACGCTCAGGCTCAGCGGCCGTGGCTCACGGGCCCAGCCGCTCCGCGGCACGTGGGATCCTCCCGGACCGGGGCACGAACCCGTGTCCCCTGCATCGGCAGGCGGACTCTCAACCACTACGCCACCAAGGAAGCCCCCTTAGTGTTCTTAATCTGGCCAACGCTTGTTTCTCCTCCTTGTCATCCTTATGGAAATGTGCTGGGCAGGGACGCCACTTCGCCCGCCACTTCGCCCTCCACTTCGCCCTCGAAGTGGAGCTTTAGCATATCACCCACTTTGGGAAATACTAGTGTGAAATCTACACCACCTTTGGGGACACGTTTCTAAGGGTGTGCGGATTTTGGCGGTGACGTGAGGAGGTCCCTGAGAAGTCATGTCACAGCGAGGGGGTGTAGGCCCGGGGTTGGGGAGAAGGGGGTTCTAGGTGGTGATCCGATGGGAGAAAGGAAGCCCACTGAGTCCAGATTAGACCCCCGGCCCTGGAGCTCAGTGAGGGTCTGGGAGTCTGGGAAGGGTATGGCGTAGAAAAAAAGATTAGAGGAAGGAAGAAAAGGACAGTAGAGGGCAAGGCGCGGCCAGAGTCTTCCTGGCACGGTCCCCGCGCGTGCTACCGTCGAATCCCAGGATCTCAGGCCCCCACGGCCTCAGCCAGCCCGCCCCTCCGCACCTGACTCCGGTCCCGGGCTCCGGCCCCGCCTCTAACCGCCAACTCCGGCGCGGAGTGGCAGCGACCCGCCGGCACCTCCTTCCCCTCGCTCGGTCACCGCAGGTTGCCCCGGTCACTGCAGGCTCTCTTGCGCGCCGCTACTTCCTCTTCCGAAGGCGGAACTTCCGGGCGCGTGGAAGGCGGGCACGCGGGCTGAAAGGGAAAGGCTTCCGTCAATCACGGAGGAGCAGGCCCCGCCCTCTCCTTCCTCGGCCTATAAGTGCGAGTGTCCCTCCCCGGCCCCGCCCCTCCTGGCCAGAGCGGGCAGAGAGAAGCTTCGGCTGGACCAGAGACTTTACCGTAGAGTGACGTTCTCTGCTGTAGCTGCTTTAGGCTGCGGAGGCGTTGCTTTGGAAGAGTTCGTTTTAAAATTTCTATCTTTTAAATTGTATCCCGTCAGTTTTAATTATAGTAATGACTCAAGAAACATCAGTAGGTGTGCAGAACTGTGGCCGACTCTGGAGATCTAAAAATGAACAAAACAAGGTCCCGGCTCCCCAGGTCTTCTTAACTGGGTGTGTGGATTTGAAGGTTTGTATTTTCACTTGCCTGTAACAGAAATTTAGCATTTTTTTTTCCTTCAGGAAGGCAGGCAACAAATCCTAGTAGTGTTAGCTATATGTGGCACTGATAGCACTCACAGAGAAATAATGTCACATATGATTGTTATTTCTGTCTCAAAATACTATTCATCACTACTTTGAAATTAAAGTAAGTTTATCTTGTTTTTTAAAGTGTTAATAAGAAGCATATGTCTTTCTGTATCACCGTAGTGGATCTGTGAAGTCTCTTTCCAGGAATCGCCCTCTGCCTAAGAGAACTGCTTCAAGCAAAATCACATTCCCTCTCTGGGGACAGGTTGCTGCCTCTGAGTCGTCTCTGCAAGGGTACCTAAGCCCAGGCCCCTAGCCTCAAGCGCGACAACTCAGAAGGGCCATCCCAGCTTCAGAGCTGCTCCTAGGGTCAGCTGAGGCTTCCACTGTGACTGCATCACAGTTCCATTTCTCCTTTTGCCCTGTCTTTCTATCACTCTCTCGAAGCTGTTCATGAGAACCTTTTTTTTTTAAGATGTTGGGGGTAGGAGTTTATTAATTAATTTATTTATTTTTGCTGTGTTGGGTCTTCGTTTCTGTGCGGGGGCTTTCTCTAGTTGTGGCAAGCGGGGGCCACTCTTCATTGCGGTGCGCGGGCCTCTCACTGTCGCGGCCTCCCTTGTTGCGGAGCACAGGCTCCAGACGCGCAGGCTCAGTAGTTGTGGCTCACGGGCCTAGTTGCTCCGCGGCATGTGGGATCCTCCCAGACCAGGGCTCGAACCCGTGTCCCCTGCATTAGCAGGCAGATTCTCAACCACTGCGCCACCAGGGAAGCCCCATGAGAACATTTGTATGCACAAATCTTGTGGAGTCTCAGCCTTTTTAATAAGTGTAATTGTTATTTAGGTTTGGTGAGGCCGGCAGATTGGGAAACAACTACCATTAAAAAGGTAGTTTATTATACTCACAGATCCCAAGAGATGGAGGACACACCACACCGTGGGGCGCCACACGTGGAGGCGCTGGGGTTGATCACGAGGCAGGAGGAGAGAGGGGGACTGTGGGCATGAGCCTTTATTATGGTTTCCATAAGAAGGGATGGGCAAAGCAGGGCAAGCAGGTTTAGAATTGGCTAATTGGAATAATTTCAGCAGGCTCTGGAGCATAGGGGCTGTCCCCAGTTGTTTGGTACCTGGCCCTGGGGTGATAAGGGCAGGTGGATAGTGGCCCCGAGTGTGACATCCCAGAAAGGGAGGTGATTGGGGGGTGTGAGCTTAGATGCTGAAGTCGGGGAACTGACCAGCCTCTAGCCAGAGCGTCAAAACTGGATCAAGACAGCATTAAAAAAAAACTCTGTTACATTGGTGTATATTTCCTGGGGGAACCTAGCCTAATCTGTTTTTTAAAATATGCTGATAAGTATATTTCAACATACAGTAGACCCTAGAACAACACGGGCTTGAACTGCACATGTCCACTTGTATGCAGGGTTGTTTGTTTTTTCCCCCCCCCCAGTAAATACTACAGTACTACACCATCTGGGATTGGTTGAACCGCGGATATGGAGGGTTGCCTATGGGCGTGAGCTTCTTCGAATTTGGGGATCCGTGGTGGGTTCTGGAGCCAGGCCCCCTCGGATACTGAGCAGCGACTGTAATTGGTTTCTTTCGTAATTTCTTGTATTTTATTTTATGCATGTAAAAATATTATTCTGAGAAGATACAGACTTCACCAGATTCCAAAGGGTCACATGGCACCAAAAGGGCAAAAGCGTTTGGTAATTGAAGAGACAGGCATGCAAACAAGTAACAATATTTACATGTCAGTATATGTATGTGCAGACTATTCCTGGCCAAAAAGGAAGAAGTGACTATTGTGAGGATGATGTGCAGGAAGTGGGTGGAAGGGAAAGTGTAAGTAACAAGAATGCTTTATAGAGAAGGAGCTGCTAACGTCGCGTGTTACAGGAAGAGTGGTAGGTGGGTGAGAAGACTGGCAGGACACCTTCGACCCCAATTTCCACTCTCTGAATTGTTTTGTCTTGTTTGTCCCTCCACATTCCAGGTAACACGCTAACACCAACATGCACACACAAACACATCCCTCCCGTCTGCCAATAGTTATAAACAATTTTGGATAAATCACGGTTTAGTATTTATGTTATTATGACTCTAAAAATATTCGTAATGACCAATGATGAAATTTTTTCTTGTAGAACTTTTCCACTAGAATTTAATACTTGCCTTGTTTTTCCCCTTTGTGTAGTTTTAAATGATTACCCATCAGCATTGTAAATCTCCTCTCAATGCATTCAAATATATCAACTACTCTTTATGTTTCCTTTTTTGGTTTTTTTTTTCCCTTGGGTCCTCACTCTTGAATAAACACCTCACCTCTGTCACTGCCCAGTTCTAGACTGTTTGGAAATGACTTCTGCCCATTGTCTTCCTGGGACTTGCTGTCAACCTTTTCCTGTCCTGTGCTGGATCTCTGGTCTTTGGATACCGTGTATTCTTCTTTGCATTGTTTTGGGAGCACATCAGTTTTTGAGGTCTGGAAAATCAAAAAATGTCTGTGTTTTACCCTCCCACTTGACTGCTAGCTTGGATATATAATTCTAGGTTTAGAGACATTTCTTTCAGAATTGTTAAGTGATTGCTTCATCATCTTCTAGTTCCCACTGTTGGTGTTGAGAAATCAGATGTCATTTCTTTTTTTTCTTCCTCAATATTTTTAACATCGTCTCTTTCTTCCAGTGGCCTGAAAAGATGTGCCTTGATATAGACCTCTTTGCTTTCACTGGCTTGGCACCTGAAGGGACCATTCATTCTGGATACTGATATCCTTCATGTTAGGGATATTATCTTATATTATTAATTTTCTTAATAACTTGCTCCCCTCCTCTTTCTTCATTCTCTCTTTTAAGTAACTTCTATTACTCATATGTCGGATTCCCAGACTGGCAGTCCATTTTCTATCAGTTTTTCATTTTGTTTTATTTTTTGGGATATTTAAAAAATTTTCCATCCATTTTATTAGGTTTATTTCTGCTCATGTATGGAATTTCCAAGACATGTATGTATTTATTTTTATGTATGTGTATGTGTGCATTTGTGTGTGTGTATATGTGAGTATGTGCATGTGTGAGTATGTGTACATGCACATATACAAGGCAGTGTATACGGGTGTGATATGAACTGCTGCTGTCAGACCCAGGGTTTAGCAGAGAGGAAAAATTGAATCTCTTTTAGAGTTACAAACAGAATTTATGACTGGTCCTGGTAAAATCAGTCTCCTTTCCAAACCTGCAATTACTTACGTTTACAGTGTTGCTTTTGTTCTCAGAGCTCCCACAATTCCTCATCCCTTGCACAATTCTCATTTCCCATAATTCCATTTCTCCTATAATTCCCCATCTCTTCCACAATTCTCCATTCTCTCTCACAATTCTCTGTTCTCTGATAATATTCTGACCTCTTTCACAATTCCCCCATTTCTTCCCCAATTCCCCCCCCATTCTGGTTTTTTCCCACAGTTCCCTGTGTCTCCCACATTTCTGTGTTCTTTCCCAGAATTCCCCATGCCTCCCACAATTCTTTATTCTTTCCCTCAATTCCCTGTCTCACTCACAATCTGTCTTTTCCCACAATTCTCTGCTTCTCCCATAATTCCTTTCCCACAGTTTTTGTGGTGGAGGGGTTGTTTTAATTGTTTTCTTAATTGAGATATAGTTGATGTATGTTATATTAGTTTCAGGTGTACAACATAATGATTTGATATATGTATATACTGGGAAATGATTACCACAATAAGTCTAGTTAAGATCCATGACACACTTAGTTACAAAATTTTGTCTTGTGATGAGAACTTTTAAGATCTACTCAACTAGTGACTTTCAAATATACAACACGGTACCATTAACTACAGTTGCCATGCTGTATATGACATCCTGAGGACTTACTTATTTTATAACTGGAAGTTTGTATCTTTTGACCACCTTCACCTATTTCACCCTGCCCCCAACCCCCAGCCTCTGGCACCACTAATTTGTTCTCTGTATCTGTGAGTACATTTTTTTAAGATTCTACTATAAGTGAGATCACATGGTATTTGTCTTTCTCTGTCTGACTTGTTTCACTTAGTATAGTGCTCTCAAGGTCTTTGCATGTTGTCACAAATGACGGGATTCCATTCTTTTTATGGCTGAATAATATTCCATTGTATACAAATACCACATCTTCTTTATCCATTCATCCATTGATAGGCAGTTAGTTTGCTTCCATGTCTTGGCTATTGTAAATAATGTTTTAATGAACGTGGGGGTGTGTACATCTTTTCAAGCTAGTGTTTTCATTTCCTTTGGATAAATAACCAGAAGTGGAATTGCTGGATCATGTGGTAGTTCTATTTTTACTTTTTGAGGAAACTTCATGCTTTTTTCTTTAGTTGCTACATCAGTGTACATTTCCACCAACAGCACACGAGAGCTTCCTTGTCTCCACACGCTCATCCTCATTTCTTGTCTTTTTGACAGTAGTCATTCTAACAGGTGTGAAGTGATATCTCATCTGGGTTTATTTGCATTTCCCTGATGATTAGAGATTTTGAGCACATTTTTATGTACCTGTTGGCTATCTATATATCTTCTTTGGAAAAATATCTACTCAGTTCCTCTTCCTATTTTTTAGTTGGATTGTTTGTTTTTTGCTATTGAGTTCTTCATATATTTTGGATATTAATGCCTTATCAGA
The DNA here is from genome assembly GCF_964270905.1 of Leucopleurus acutus. NCBI lineage: Eukaryota > Metazoa > Chordata > Mammalia > Artiodactyla > Delphinidae > Leucopleurus > Leucopleurus acutus. Next base: position 8,349,195 of record NC_139148.1, on the reverse strand, counting down.
TATATGATTTACAAATATTTTCTCCCCTTCGGTAGGTTTCCTTTTCATTTTGTTGATAGTTTCCTTTGCTGTGCAGAAGCTTTTGAGTCTGATATAGTCCTACTTGTTTGTTTTTACTTTTGTTGCCAAATCCAAACAATCATCTCCAAGACCAATGTCAAGGAGTTTACTGCCTTGTAAACTTGTAGGAGTTTTCTAGTAGGAGTTTTATGGTTTCAGGTCTTACTTTTAAGTTTTTAATCCATTTTGAGTTAATATTTGTGTATAGTGTATAATAGTGGTCCAGTTCAATTCTTTTGCATGTGGCTGTGCAGTTTCCCAACACCGTTTATTGAAGAGACTGTCCTTTCCCCATTGTGTATTCTTGGCTCCTTTATTGTAAATTATTTGGCCATGTATGCATGGATTTATTTCTGGACTCTCTATTCCATTCCATTGATCTATGTGTCTGTTTTTATGCCAATACCATACTGTTTTGATTATGGTAGGTTTGTAATATAGTTGAAATCAGACTCTGTAGTGCCTCCAGCTTTATTCTTTTTTCCCAAGACTGCTTTGGCTATATGGGGTCTTTTGTGGTTCCATACAAATTTTAGGATTGTTTGTTCTATTTCTGTGAAAACATGCCATTGGATTTTTTTTCTCTTTCTTTTTGGCCACACCACGTGGCATGCGGAATTTCCCCTACCAGGGATCGAACCTGTGCCCCCTGCAGTGGAAGCATGGAGTCTTAACCACTGGACCGCCAGGGAAGTCTGAAATGCCATTGGAATTTTGATATGGATTGCATTGAATGTGTAGATTGCTTTGGGTTAGTATGATCATTTCAACAATATTAATCCTTCCAATCCATGAGCATAGAATATCCTTCCATATATTTGTGTTTTCTTTGATTTCTTTAATAAAAATCATATATTCGGTTGGCCAAAAAGTTCGTTCAGTTTTCCTGTAACATCTTACAGCAAAACCCGAATGAACTTTTTGGTCATCCAGTTTTCAATGTTCAGGTCTTTCAACTTCCTGGGGACTTTATTCCTAGGTATTTTATTCTTTATGTTGCAGTTGTGAATGGTAATGTTTTCTTAATTTCTTTTGCTGCTAGTTCATTATTAGTTTATGGAAATGCAACTGATTCCCACAATTCCCAGTCTCATGCACAATTCTCTTTTCTTTCCCACAGTTCTGTGTCACTCCCACAATTCCACATGGATTCCACAATTCTGTTTTATCCCAGAGTTCTCCATCTCTCCCATAATTCCACATGTCTCCTATAATTCTCTATTCTCTCCCACAATTCCATGTCACTCCCACAATTCCACATGTCTCCCGTAATTCTCCTTCTTTCCCACAGGTCCTCTTGTCTCCCATAATTCTCTCTTTTTCCTACAGTTCTCTGTTTTTTCCCGTAATTCCCTGTCCCTCCCACAAATCCATGTGTCTCCCGTAATTCTCCGTTCTTTCCCATTATTCCCTCACTCCCAGAATTCCTCCTGTCCCCCACAATTCTCTCTTCCTTCCCAGAATTCCCACTGTCTCCAACAGTTCTCTATTCTTTCCCACAATTCTCCACTCTCCCTCAATTCTGTTTCCTAAATTTCCCGTCTTTCTCATAATTCTTTATTCTCTTTTGCAGTACCCCATTACCTCTCACAGTTTTTGCTCTTCCATCATACTCTGTTCACTCCCACAATTCTCTACTTTCTCTCCATTCTCTCCCGTAATTCTTTGGTCTTTCCCATAGTTCCCCTTGTCTCCCACAATTCTCTATTCTCTCCCACAATTCCCTGTCACTCCCACAGTTCCACGTTCTCCCACAATTCCCTGTCACTCCCATAGTTCCATGTGTCTCCCACAATTCTCTATTCTCTCCCACAATTCCCTGTCATTCCCACAGTTCCATGTTCTCCCACAATTCCCTGTCACTCCCATAGATCCATGTGTCTCCCACAATCCTCTGTTCTTTCCCACAATTCTCCATTTCTCCCACAGTTCTTTTTTTGTCCCGTTACCTCATTATTTATGACAATTTTTCTCGCATAAAACGTATTTTCTCTCACAACTGTCTATTTTTTCCTTGTCATCGTTCTTTCTCAGTGCCCCAATGCCTCCAGCAATTCCCCTGTCACTTTCAAAATTGTCTGCACTCACTCAATTTCCTGTTTTTCCCATAATTGTCTACTCTGTACTGCAATTTTTCATCTCTCCCACAACTCTTTGTTTTTCCCACAATTCTCTGTTCTTAACCACAATTCCCTGTCACTTCCAGAATTCCCAGTGTCTCCAACCATTCTCTATTCTTTCCCATAATTCTCCACTCTCACAATTCTGTTTCCTAAATTTCCTGTCTTTCTCATAATTCTTTATTCTCTTTTGCAGTACCCCATTATCTCTCACAGTTCTTGCTCCTCCATCATACTCTATTCACTCCCACAGTTCTCTATATTCTCTCTTTTCCACAGTTCTCTGTCACTCCCACAATTCTCTCTCTCCCAAAATTCCGCCTGTCTCCCACAGTTCCCTTTTTCTCCCACAGTTCTCTGTTTTTCCCACAATTCCCTGTCAGTCCCACAGTTCTATGTGCCTCCCGTAATTCTCTGTTCTCTCACACAATTCCCTGTCAGTCCCACAGTTCTATGTGCCTCCCATAATTCTATGTTCTCTCCCACAATTCCCTGTCACTCCCACAGTTCCATGTGTCTCCCACAATTTTCTATTCTCTCCCACAATTCCCTGTCACTCCCACAATTCCTTGTTTTTCCCACAATTCTCTTTTCTATCCTACAGTTCCCATCTCCCACAATTCTCAGGTTTCCCCCATAATTCCACAGGTCTCCCACAATCCTCTCTTCTCTTCCACAATTCCCTGTCATTCCCACAATTCCATGTGTCTCCCATAATTGTTTTCTGACAATTCTTTGTTCTTTCACAGAATTCCTCATCTCCCACAGTTCTCTGTTCTTTCCCACAATTCTCCATTTCTCCCACAGTTTTTCTTCTCTCCCATATTACCACATTTATCACAATTGTTTCTTCTCCCATAACACTCTATTCTCTCCCACAGTTATTTATTCTCTCTCACAATTGTATGCTTTTCCCTTCTCACAATTTCCTTTTCTCTCATAAGGTCCCAGTGCCTCCCACAGTTCCTGTCACTTTCACAATTCTCTGCATTCACTGAATTTCCTTATTTTTCCACAATTGTCTACTCTGTCCCACAATTCTCTCTTTCCCACAATTCTTTGTTTTTTCCCATAATTCTTAATCTCTCCCACAATTCTCTGTTTTATCCCAGAATTCCCTTTGTCTCCCCCAATTCTCAGTTGTTGTTTTTTAACATCTTTATTGGGGTATAATTGCTCCACAATGGTGTGTTAGTTTCTGCTTTATAACAAAGCGAATCAGTCACACATAAACATACGTTCCCATATATCTTCCCCCTTGCGTCTCCCTCCCTCCCACCCTCCCTATCCCACCCCTCCAGGCCGCCACAAAGCACCGAGACAATATACCTGTGCCATGCGGCTGCTTCCCACTAGCTATCTACCTTACTATGTTTGTTAGTGTGTATATGTCCATGACTCTCTCTCGCCCTGTCACAGCTCACCCTTCTCCCTCCCCATAACCTCAAGTCCGTTCTCTAGGAGGTCTGCATCTTTATTCCTGCCTTACCCCAGGTTCTTCATGACATTTTTTTTTCTTAAATTCCATATATATGTGTTAGCATATGGTATTTGTCTTTTTCTTTCTGACTTACTTCACTCTGTATGACAGACTCTAGGTCTATCCACCTCATTACAAATAGCTCAATTTCGTTTCTTTTTATGGCTGAGTAATATTCCATTGTATATATGTGCCACATCTTCTTTATCCATTCATCCGATGATGGGCACTTAGGTTGTCTCCATCTCCGGGCTATTGTAAATAGAGCTGCAATGAACATTATGGTACATGACTCTTTTTGAATTTTGGTTTTCTCGGGGTATATGCCCAGTAGTGGGATTGCTGGGTCATATGGTAGTTCTATTTGTAGTTTTTTAAGCAACCTCCATACTGTTCTCCATAGTGGCTGAACCAATTCACATTCCCACCAGCAGTGCAAGAGGGTTCCCTTTTCTCCACACCCTCTCCAGCATTTATTGTTTCTAGATTTTTTGATGATGGCCATTCTGACTGGTGTGAGATGATATCTCATTGTAGTTTTGATTTGCATTTCTCTAATGATTAACAATGTTGCGCATTCTTTCATGTGTTTGTTGGCAGTCTGTATATCTTCTTTGGAGAAATGTCTATTTAGGGCTTCTGCCCATTTTTGGATTGGGTTGTTTGTTTCTTTGTTATTGAGCTGCATGAGCTGCTTGTAAATTTTGGAGATTAATCCTTTGCCAGTTGCTTTATTTGCAAATATTTTCTCCCATTCTGAGGGTTGTCTTTTGGTCTTCTTTATGGTTTCCTTTGCTGTGCAGAAGCTTTGAAGTTTCATTAGGTCCCATTTGTTTATTTTTGTTTTTATTTCCATTACTCTAGGAGGTGGGTCAGAAAGGACCTTGCTGTGATTTATGTCATAGAGTGTTCTGCCTATGTTTTCCTCTAAGAGTTTGATAGTTTCTGGCCTTACATTTTGGCCTTACATTTTGAGCTTATTTTTGTGTATGGTGTTAGGGAGTGATCTAATCTCATACTTTTACATGTACCTGTCCAGTTTTCCCAGCACCACTTATTGAAGAGGCTGTCCTTTCTCCACTGTAAATTCCTGCCACCTTTACCAAAGATAAGGTGACCATATGTGCATAGGTTTATCTCTGGGCTTTCTATCCTGTTCCATTGATCTATCTTTCTGTTTTTGTGCCAGTACCATACTGTCTTGATTACTGTAGCTTTGTAGTATAGTCTGAAGTCAGGGAGCCTGATTCCTCCGGCTCCTTTTTTCGTTCTCAAGATTGCTTTGGCTATTCGGGGTCTTTTGTGTTTCCATACAAATTGCGAAATTTTTTGTTCTAGTTCTGTGAAAAACGTCAGTGGTAGTTTGATAGGGATTGCATTGAACCTATAGATTGCTTTGGGTAGTAGAGTCATTTTCACAATGTTGATTCTTCCAATCCAAGAACATGGTATATCTCTCCATCTATTTGTATCATCTTTAATTTCTTTCATCAGTGTCTCATACGTTTCTGCATACAGGTCTTTTGTCTCCTTAGGTAGGTTTATTCCTAGATATTTTAGTCTTTTTGTTGCAATGGTAAATGGGAGTGTTTTCTTGATTTCAATTTCAGATTTTTCATCATTAGTGTAGAGGAATGCCAGAGAGTTCTGTGCATTAATTTTATATCCTGCTACTTTACCAAATTCATTGATTAGCTCTAGTAGTTTTCTGGTAGCATCTTTAGGATTCTCTATGTGTAGTATCATGTCATCTGCAAACAGTGACAGCTTTACTTCTTTTCCGATTTGGATTCCTTTTATTTCCTTTTCTTCTCTGATTGCTGTGGCTAAAACTTCCAAAACTATGTTGAATAAGAGTGGTGAGAGTGGGCAACCTTGTCTTGTTCCTGATCTTAGCGGAAATGCTTTCAGTTTTTCACCATTGAGGATGATGTTGGCTGTGGGCTTGTCATATATGGCCTTTATTATGTTGAGGAAAGTTCCCTCTATGCCTACTTTCTGCAGGGTTTTTATCATAAATGGGTGTTGAATTTTGTCAAAAGCTTTCTCTGCATCTATTGAGATGATCATATGGTTTTTCTCCTTCAATTTGTTAATATGGTTTATCACATTGATAGATTTGCGTATATTGAAGAAACCTCGCATTCCTGGAATAAACCCCACTTGATCATGGTGTATGAACCTTTTAATGTGCTGTTGGATTCTGTTTGCTAGTATTTTGTTGAGGATGTTTGCATCTATGTTCATCAGTGATATTGGCCTGTCGTTTTCTTTCTTTGTGACATCCTTGTCTGGTTCTGGTATCAAGGTGATGGTGGCCTCGTAGGAGGAATTTGGGAGTGTTCCTCCCTCTGCTATATTTTGGAAGAGTTTGAGAAGGATAGGCGTTAGCTCTTCTCTAAATGTTTGATCGAATTCGCCTGTGAAGCCATCTGGTCCTGGGCTTTTGTTTGTTGGAAGATTTTTAATCACAGTTTCAATTTCAGTGCTTGTGATTGGTCTGTTCATATTTTCTATTTCTTCCTGATTCAGTCTTGGCAGGTTGTGCCTTTCTAAGAATTTGTCCATTTCTTCCAGATTGTCCATTTTATTGGCATAGAGTTGCTTGTAGTAATCTCTCATGATCTTTTGTATTTCTGCAGTGTCAGTTGTTACTTCTCCTTTTTCATTTCTAATTCTATTGATTTGAGTCTTCTCCCTTTTTTTCTTGATGAGTCTGGCTAGTGGTTTATCTATTTTGTTTATCTTCTCAAAGAACCAGCTTTTAGTTTTATTGATCTTTGCTATTGTTTCCTTCATTTCTTTTTCATTTATTTCTGATCTGATTTTTATGATTTCTTTCCTTCTGCTAGCTTTGGGGTATTTTTGTTCTTCTTTCTCTAATTGCTTGAGGTGCAAGATTAGGTTGTTTATTCGAGATGTTTCCTGCTTCTTAAGGTGGGCTTGTGTTGCTATAAACTTCCCCCTTAGAACTGCTTTTGCTGCATCCCATAGGTTTTGGGTCGTTGTGTCTCCATTGTCATTTGTTTCTAGGTATTTTTTGATTTCCTCTTTGATTTCTTCAGTGATCACTTCATTATTAAGTAGTGTATTATTTAGCCTCCATGTGTTTGTATTTTTTACAGATCTTTTCCTGTAATTGATATCTAGTCTCATGGCGTTGTGGTGGTCGGAAAAGATACTTGATACAATTTCAATTTTCTTAAATTTACCAAGGCTTGATTTGTGACCCAAGATATGATCTATCCTGAAGAATGTTCCATGAGCACTTGAGAAAAATGTGTATTCTGTTGTTTTTGGATGGAGTGTCCTATAAATATCAATTAAGTCCATCTTGTTTAACGTATCATTTAAAGCTTGTGTTTCCTTATTTATTTTCATTTTGGATGATCTGTCTATGGGTGAAAGTGGGGTGTTAAAGTCCCCTACTATGAATGTGTTACTGTCGATTTCCCCTTTTATGGCTGTTAGTATTTGCCTTATGTATTGAGGTGCTCCTATGTTGGGTGCATAAATATTTATAATTGTTATATCTTCTTGGATCGATCCCTTGATCATTATGTAGTGTCCTTCTTTGTCTCTTTTAATAGTCCTTATTTTAAAGTCTATTTTGTCTGATATGAGAATTGCTACTCCAGCTTTCTTTTGGTTTCCATTTGCATGGAATATCTTTTTCCATCCCCTTACTTTCAGTCTGTATGTGTCTCTAGGTCTGAAGTGGGTCTCTTGTAGACAGCATACATAAGGGTCTTGTTTTTGTATCCATTCAGCTAATCTGTGTCTTTTGGTGGGAGCATTTAGTCCATTTACATTTAAGGTAATTATCGATATGTATGTTCCTATTCCCATTTTCTAAATTGTTTTGGGTTTGTTATTATAGGTCTTTTCCGTCTCTTGTGTTTCTTGCCTAGAGAAGATCCTTTAGCATTTGTTGTAAAGCTGGTTTGGTGGTGCTGAACTCTCTCAGCTTTTGCTTGTCTGTAAAGGTTTTAATTTCTCCATCAAATCTGAATGAGATCCTTGCTGGGTAGAGTAGTCTTGGCTGCAGGTTTTTCTCCTTCATCACTTTCAGTATGTCCTGCCACTCCCTTCTGGCTTGTAGGGTTTCTGCTGAGAGATCAGCTGTTAACCTTATGGGGATTCCCTTATGTGTTATTTGTTGTTTTTCCCTTGCTGCTTTTAATATGCTTTCTTTGTATTTAATTTTTGACAGTTTGATTAATATGTGTCTTGGCGTATTTCTCCTTGGATTTATCCTGTATGGGACTCTCTGTGCTTCCTGGACTTGATTAACTATTTCCTTTCCCATATTAGGGAAGTTTTCAACTATAATCTCTTCAAATATTTTCTCAGTCCCTTTCTTTTTCTCTTCTTCTTCTGGAACCCCTATAATGCGAATGTTGGTGCGTTTAATGTTGTCCCAGAGGTCTCTGAGACTGTCCTCAGTTCTTTTCATTCTTTTTTCTTTATTCTGCTCTGCAGTAGTTATTTCCACTATTTTATCTTCCAGGTCACTTATCCGTTCTTCTGCCTCAGTTATTCTGCTATTGATCCCATCTAGAGTACTTTTAATTTCATTTATTGTGTTGTTCATCGTTGCTTGTTTCATCTTTAGTTCTTCTAGGTCCTTGTTAACTGTTTCTTGCATTTTTTCCATTCTATTTCCAAGATTTCGGATCATCCTTACTATCATTATTCTGAATTCTTTTTCAGGTAGACTGGCTATTTCCTCTTCATTTGTTAGGTCTGGTGCATTTTTATCTTGCTCCTTTATCTGCTGTGTGTTTTTCTGTCTTCTCATTTTGCTTATCTTACTGTGTTTGGGGTCTCCTTTTTGCAGACTGCAGGTTCGTAGTTCCCGCTGTTTTTGATGTCTGTCTCCAGTGGCTAAGGTTGGTTCAGTGGGTTGTGTAGGCTTCCTGGTGGAGGGGACTAGTGCCTGTGTTGTGGTGGATGAGGCTGGATCTTGTCCCCCTAGTGGGCAGGTTCACGTCTGGTGGTGTGTTTTGGGGTGTCTGTGGCCTTATTATGATTTTGGGCAGCCTCTCTGCTAATGGGTGGGGTTGTGTTCCTGTTTTGCTAGTTGTTTGGCATAGGTTGTCCAGCACTGTGGCTTGCTGGTCGTTGAGTGAAGCTGGGTGCTGGTGTTGAGATGGAGGTCTCTGGGAGATTTTTGCCATTTGATATTATGTGGAGCTGGGAGGTATCTTGTTGACCAGTGTCCTGAAGTTGGCTCTCCTACCTCAGAGGCAGAGCCCTGACTCCTGGCTGGAGCACCAAGAGCCTTTCATCCACACGGCTCAGAATAAAAGGAAGAAAAAGTAGAGGGAATTAGTAGAAGTATGTGGAAAGAAAGAAGGAAAGGAGGGAAGGAAGGAAGGAAGGAAGGAAGGAAGGAAGGAAGGAAGAAAGAAAGAAGCATAGAAGGAAAGAAGACAAGAAGGAAAGAAAGGAGGGAGGGAGGGAGGGAGGAAGGAAGGAGGGAGGGAAAAAAGGAAAAAAGACAGAAAGAAAGAAGATACAGTAAAAATAAAATAAAGTATAATAAAGTTATTGAATTAAAAAATTCTTATTTAGAAAAAAAAAAAGGGACGGATGGATAGAACCTTAGGACAAATGTTGGAAGCAAAGCTATACAGACAAAATCTTACACAGAAGCATACACATACACCCTCACTAAAAGAGGTAAATGGGGAAAAATCCTAAATCTTGCTGTCAGAGACCACCTCCTCACTTTGGGATGATTCGTTGTCTAAAGGAGGGAAGGAAGGAAGGAAAGAAAGAAAGAAAGAACGAAGGTAAAGTATAATATTGTTATTAAAATTAATTATTAAGAAAAAAAAATTAAAAAAAAACATGGACGGATAGAACCCTAGGACAAATGGTGGAAGCAAGACTATACAGACAAGATCTCACACAGAAGCATACACATACACATTCACAAAAAGAGGAAAAGGGAAAAAATCATAGATCTTGCTCCTAAAGTCCACTTCCTTAATTTGGGATGATTGGTTGTCTATTCAGGTATTCCACAGGTGCAGCGTACATCAAGCTGATTGTGGAGCTTTAATCCGCTGCTTCTGAGGCTGCTGGGAGAGATTTCCCTTTCTCTTCTTTGTTCTCACAGCTCCCGGGGCTCAGCTTTGGATTTGGCCCCGCCTCTGCGTGTAGGTCGCTGGAGGGCGTCTGTTTTGTGCTCAGACAGGACGGGGTTAAAGGAGCCGGTGATTCGGGGGCGCACTCAGGCCGGCGGGGAGGGAGGGGCACGGCGTGCGGGGCGGGCCTGCGGCGGCAAAGTCCGGCGTGACTTTGCAGCAGCCTGAGGCCCGCCGTGCGTTCTCCCGGGGAAGTTGTCCCTGCATCCCGGGACCCTGGCAGTGGCGGGCTGCACAGGCTCCGCGCAAGAGGGGTGTGGAGAGCGGCCTGTGCTCGCACACAGGCCCCTTGGTGTCGGCGGCAGCAGCAGCCTTAGCGTCTCCCGCCCGTCTCTGGGGTCCGCGCTTTCAGCCGCGGCTCGCGCCTGTCTCTGGAGCTCCTTTAAGCAGTGCTCTTAAACCCCTCTCCTCACGCACCAGGAAACAAAGAGGGAAGAAAAAGTCTCTTGCCTCTTCGGCAGGTGCAGACTTTTCCCCGACTCCCTCCCGGCCAGCCGTGGTGCACTAACCCCTTCAGGCTATGTTCAAGCCGCCAACCCCAGTCCTCTCCCTTCGCTCCGTCCGAAACCGAAACCCGAGCCTCAGAGCCTCAGCTCCCAGCCCCACCCGCCCCGGCGGGTGAGCAGACAAGCTTCTCGGGCTGGTGAGCGCCGGTCGGCACCGACCCTCTGTGCGGGAATCTCCCCGCTTTGCCCTCCGCACCCGTGTGGCTGCGCTCTCCTCCGCGGCCCCGAAGCTCCCCCCTCCGCCTCCCGCAGTCTCCGCCCGCGAAGGGGCTCCTAGTGTGTGGAAACTTTTCCTCCTTCACGGCTCCCTCCCACTGGTGCAGGTGCCTTCCCTATTCTTTTGTCTCTGTTTTTTCTTTCTTTTTTTTTTCTTTTGCCCTACCCAGGTACGTGGGGGGTTTCTTGCCTTTTGGGAGGTCTGAGGTCTTCTGCCAGCCTTCAGTAGGTGTTCTGTAGGAGTTGTTCCACGTGTAGATGTATTTCTGGTGTATCTGTGGGGAGGAAGGTGACCTCCGCGTCTTACTCTTCCGCCATCTTCAAGGTCCCCTCCCAATTCTCAATTTTGTCCCACAGTTCTCTACTCTGTCCCACAATCCCCCATGGCTCCCACAAATCTCTGTTCTATCCCAGAATTCCCTTTTCTCCCACAATTCCCCATCTCCCACAGTTCCTCTTGTCTCATTCAGATTTCTGTTTCTCTCTTAATTCTTTGTCTTTTCCACAATTCTGTGTTCTTTCCTAAAATTCTCTGTTGTTTTCACAATTCTCCTTACCTCCCACAATTTATTCTCTCCCCTAGAATTCCATTAACTTTCAAAATTCCCCTTTCTACCATAATACTGTCTTCTCTCCACATTTCTTTGTTCTCACAATTGTCTGTTTTTTCTGTCACTCCCACAATCCCCCTTCTCTCCCACAATTCCCTGTTTCTCCCATACTTCCTGATCTCTCTCACACTTTTCTGTTCTATCCCACAATTCCATGTTCCTGCCACAATTCTCCATTTCTTCCTCAATTCTCTTCTCTCTCACAATTCCCCTTGCTCCTCCCAATTCTGTTTCTCTCACAATTCTCTTGTGCACAATTCTTTCTTCTCCCATAATGCTCTCTTCTCTCCCATAATTTTTTGTTGTTGCTCACAATTGTCTGTTTTGTTCTTTCTCACAATTCTTTTTTCTCTCACAGTGTCCCAGTTCCCCCCCACCCCGTTTCCCTATCACTCCTACAATTCCTTGTCCCTTCCACAATTCCCTTTTCATGCACAATTCTCTGTTCTTTCCAACAGTTCTCTAATTCTCTCCCACAATTTACTGTTTTTCTCATAATTCCTAATCTATCCCACAATTCTCTGTTTTTTCCCCCAGAGTTTCCCTTTCTCTCACAAGCCTCTGCTTTTTCCCACAATTCTCTAACTCTCCCACAATTGTCTCTTCTTTCCCACAACTACCCTTGTCTCCCACAATTCAACTCACCCACAGTTTTCTGTTCTTTCTAATAATTTCCTGTTTCTCTTCCAATTCTTTTTTCTCCCCAATTCCCCATTCCCACAATTTTCCATTCTCACAATGCTTGATCATCTTTCACAATTCTATCTATCACAGAATTCTTCCTTCTCTCCCATAATTGTTTTTTTTCTTCTACTGTTAATTCCCATCTCTCCTGCCATTCTCTGTTCTCTGTCAAAATTTCTTAGATCCCTGGAGCCCATCCCCAGGGTTTGCCAGGATCAGGCCCCTGGGTGGAAGAAGCACAGAAGGTTTGACCCATTCAGGAGTGGCATGGCCAGAGTGTGGGAACAGAGTGTGGCCTGGGAATGAGGATGTGACACAGAAGGTAGGGTGTCAGCAGGAGGACATAGCTAGCTTTGCATGGGATATAGGTGTGGCCAAGAAGGAAAATGGGTGTGGCAGGACGAGTGTGACCCAGATGAGCTCTGTATGGCCAGGCAGAGAGGAGGGGCATGGCCATGTGGGGAGGAGTGTGGGCATGGACATGCAGGAGTGTGGTGTAAGTGGCAGGGGAATGACTCTGTCAGGGCAAAAGTGGGAAAATTCTTGGTTATGATGGAGTGCAGGTGGCCTGGGAGGGCATAGCTAAGGAGGAAAGACAGGGGCTCAATTCCTTGTCTCTGAGACAATACTCTATTTCAGTACATGACAAAAATATTTTGTAATCGTGTATTTAAAAGTATATTATTTATGCTACCTACCTATGGTTATTTGAAATCAGAAAATACATTTTTAAAGCTTTCTATCCCTTATTTTAGTGCTACTCACAATGTGTCACCCCAGTGCGTCTAGTTCACACACTTACCAGTCTGCCATGAGATGAGGACCTTGGACCAGAGGGAAAGTAAGGCACTGCTTCCTTCATCAAGAAAATCTTGCTATGAAAAATACATCATCTCAACTAAAGTTGTGCTTAGTGACAGCAGATTGGTATTTTAGTACAAACTTCGTATCTCAGCTTGGACCTGCAGCTAGCAATTCCTGGGCTGGCCTTTGAGTAGCTAGCACTGTCAGTCACTGAAGCAGTCAGTAGGCAGGCACTGAAAGGGTAGAAGAGTCAATGAATCTTGAACAGTATCATTCATTCAACAGTACATGTGGCGCATCTGTGATGTGCCAGGTCTTAAGTGCTGAGAACACACAGGTGAACGCACTGCACAAAGCCCTTGATCTTAGGGAATTTACCTTCTAAGTAAACAAACAGATCAAGCAACCAATGAACAATCCAGTACACAAACAAATAATTTCAAAGTGTGAGAAACACCATGAAGAAAAACCAAGTGGTGTGACAGAGATTGAAGGGTGATGGTGCTACTCCAAGTGTGGTCCAGGAAGCAACAGATCTGCATCTCCTGGGAGCTTGTTAGAAATGCAGAATTACAGCTTCAACACCATCCCCCCACCACTGAGTCCAAGTCTGCATTGTAACAGGCTCCCCAGGAGATCCGTGTGCACAGTGCAGATTGAGAACCCTGGATACAACCTCAGATGTGGTCGTCAGGAAGACTTCTCTAAGGGGGGGACATTTTAGCTGAGACCTGACTCATGAGAAGGACCCAGCCGTGTAAAGGTCAGGACAAAGAGTGGTCCAGACAATGGGAACAGCAAAGGAGAGCTTCCTGTGCTTGGAACGAACAGGGGAAGGCCAGCGGGGCCTGCACGGGGTGAGTGACGGCAGAACGTAGGAGAGGATATGGGGACTGGAGCGTGCTCGGCTTCTTGGGGGCGGCGGGGGGGTTGCATTTTCTTCTAAGTGAGATGTGAAGCCATAGGAGGGTTTTAAAAAGAAGAGTTATTGACCCGACAACAGGGAGAATTTGCTTTTCTCAACTTCACTCTTCACCACTCTCCAGTTACGCCTGGACACCTTCACTTGGCCCCCTGCCAGCGCTGCCCTTGACCTTCACAGTCTTTGCTAAGGTCTGAATGCATGAAGGCAAGTTCCTAAGACACAGCCAGTGGGCGTCCTTATAGCTCAGTGTTCCACGGAGTCTGCATGGGTTCACCAGGACTCGCCGCATCGGTACGCAGAGGGACCATGTCTGTATCATGTCTCTCTCAAGGGCCAGGGCTGCCTCTCACTCTTTGAAATATGGTAAATGCCACTGTTCTTCAAAGGGATTTGTTGCCAGTAAAATTAAATTACTGGAGGTTATCATTCTGTTTAATATTTTTAATACTATTGTAATAACTTCAGAAAATATATTATTGCAAGTTCCAAGCTTGTGTGTGTGTGTGTGTGTGTGTGTGTGTGTGTGTTATTTATTTTTTTGATGAGACCAGGGTCTCTTAACATAAACCTCTAAAAAAATGAATTAATTTTAATTCACTGATGATAGATAACTGCCTTTTATTGTGGGTCACTCTCAACTTATCTGAACCCTTGTTCCATATCTCCAGATGTACACAGGGCATGACTGTTTGAAGAAGTTTCTCTAATTTATAGCTGAACTTATTTAAGACTGAACACTCCTTGATATGTGCCAAGTGGGCCTGGGAGGGCACTGACAGGCCTGCTACAGGACCAGTTCAGAAAACTGAAGCTTGTCCTCTGATGGACGCTGACAGGGAGATGCCCAGCCTTTTACTCTGTTTGGGGATCCATCATGTATGAGGTTTCATAGCGGGCAGGGGCTTGCTCCCCTGTGTAGCGGTGGTTCTCACGCGGGGGTGGGGGCGGGATTTTGTTACTCCCATCCCATCCAGGAGCCATTTTTGGCTGTCACGCTGGAGGTAGGGATTGCTATTGTCATCTACTGGATCAAGGACAGGAATGCTGCTTCCCATCCTGAAATGTACAGGACAGCTTTCACAGCACAGAATTATCCAGCCCAAATGTCAATAGTGCCAAGGTTGAGAGACCCTGTTCTAGGCAAACCAAAGGCCAGAAACTTACTATCCTTGATACCTGGCAGCTAGAGCATGGGCTCCTACCTCCTCAGCTTGGACAGTATATAATATAGATATACATGTACAGGTACGTGTGTGTGTGTAGTTACTAAGTAACTACGTTGGGAAAATTTAACTTAATTCTCCTCCTTTTTACCCTATTTTGTTTTAATTATAAAGTTTTTATTGACGTATAGTTGATTTACAATGTTGTGTTAGTTTCAGGTGTACAGAAAAGTGATTCATATGTCTATCTATCTGTCTATGTATTCTTTTTCAGATTTTTTTCCCCTTATAGATTATTACAAGATACTGAGTATAGTTCCCTGTGCTGTACAGTAGGTCCTTGTTGGTTATCTATTTTCACCCCAGTTATTCTGAAGCTGAAATGGGGGGAAAAGCTGGTGTTTAATAGTAAACTGTTGTTGTTATTACTATTATGTTATTGTAATTAAGTTATTAGGCCAGTTGTTACCACAAGTGGGCCTTTATGGGTGAGCAGATTTGACATGGTGGACTGAGAATGACAGGAGTGTACCACTGGTCACAACGGGTGAAACGCACGTTGCTCTGGAGAGGAGCTGTGCGGAGCAACGTGTTACCAGCCACCCAGGCAGGAAACCTCAGGATAGACTTGCCTAGAGGAGTGAGAGATTTCATCCTTTCTCCCCTGTGGAAATAATTGGTAATGGATCCGGTTTGCTAATAATTACCAAAATTAAAGAGAAATGGAGCAGTAATAGGGTTATGTTAATGAAATTTCCTGCTGGTATTGGATTTGCCTTTCACTTTTTAAGTATAAACCGTAGCCAAGGACCATGCAACGTAATTTTTCTTTTGAAGGGAAACAGCAACATGGTAGGCTATGTCTGAAACTACCAACTTGCCGTATAAAGAGAAAAGTAAGATAAAGAAGGCAAGAAGAGAGGCAGTAAAAGAAATGGCTGCTGATTTTGAGAAATGTCTGGGTTTAGGGGCAAGATGAGTTCATTGTTGGAAACACTGCAGTTGTGATGACAATGGTTATCGACAGTGAAATCCAAGAAGCAGTTCAGAGCACAGAACTGAAACTCAGGGAAGTGAGAGCTGGTTACAAATAAAGAAACGTAAGTCATCTGGTGTGGTTGGATGGTCAGACCACAAGGATGAATGGTGATAGCCTTCACGGCTTTTGTTCTCCTTTGCTATCATTCCGTACTTACCAAAGAGTCTTCGGACTAGTTGGGTTTCCCTACTCAGAAGGGTATGCCTGATTAGCTCACCTAAATATATTCCTGCCTCTTCGGCAGTTTTGTTTGTTACCGTAAGCATTGTGAATTAATAAATTGGAGAGAAGAAAAGTAAAAATGGAAGGAAAATCAAGAAGGTAAGTTATGAGTGGCTGTAGGGGAAGGAGGGGGAGGCTCTCTTAAGTGGTTTGGATTCATTGTAAAGTGGGATTGAAGAATTAAAGCCGCAGAAGACAAGTTGACAAACCATTCTCTACCACCACCACATCAGACACAGTTTTCCAAGAAATATGCTGTGGGGGATATTAAAATTCATACTTTAACTCTTGAATCCTAGGAACAGATGTTTGTGATATTATTTTATTGCTTGGTCTCCTTATGCATTAAAAACCAAAGATATACAGGCTCTAAATACAGAGTTATTGGTACAAATATTTAAAAGATATAATCAGAATATTATAGCAAAGGTTTGGATTTTTCTTCTCTCTCTCTCTTTCTCTCTCTCTCTCTCCCTCCTTCTCTCTCTCTCTCTCTCTCTCTCTCTCTCTCTCAGTCAGTCTGTCTCTCTCTCCAGCAATGGCAATATAAGGCTTTATAGCCAAAGAAATATACTGTGAATTATAAAGTATGAAATAAATTGTTAACAAAAATGCTAAAATATGTTACTCTGCCCCTCTTCAGTTGCACTTTCCTTGATGTTACGTCAGAAGCAGAGGCAGCCATGTGAGTAGGAAGCCTAACGCATGAGGTTATCTGAGGAGTGCTCTTTTGCCCCAAATCAGGGTTCTCCAAAGAAACAGAACCAACCAGAGATCTAGCTAGCTAGCTACATATCAAGAAATTTATTTTAAGGAATTGGTTCACACAACTGTGAGCAGTGCCAAGTATTAAATTTGCAGGGCAGGCCTGCAGGCTGGAAACTCAGCAATAAGCTGACGTTGCAGTCTTGAGTCTGAAATCTGTAGGGAAAACATTTCCTGAGCTTCTACCATGTGCTGGTTATTGAGCCAGTCTCGGAGGCCATGGGATGGGTGGGACATGTTCCCTGCTGCCTCACCAATACTCTAGGTAGTGAGACAGACACATCTTCAGATAATTTCCTGTATTTCGTAACTCTGTAAACTTACTGTGGGAGGATAAAGAAAATGTATTTAGCCATGGCCTTTACTCTGGAGGAGATGACCTCTGAATTGACTTTTTAAAAAACCATTTTAACTGTTTTTAAGTGTACAATTTTGTGGCATGAAGTACATTGACAATGTTGTACAAACATCACCGTGAATTGCCCTTTAAAGGCTAACTGGGGGTTATTCCGGTGTATCAGACACTGTTAGATGCAATATAACATCTGTTCTCTCCCTGCCTACATTTTTTTTTTTAATATGAATTAGTTCCTCAAAGTTGTTTATTAATTTCTTTATTTATTTTTGCTGTGTTGGGTCTTCGTTTCTGTGTGAGGTTTTTCTCTAGTTGTGGCAAGCGGGGGCCACTCTTCATCGCAGTGCGCGGGCCTCTCACTATTGCGGCCTCTCTTGTTTTGGAGCACAGGCTCCAGACGCGCAGGCTCAGTAGTTGTGGCTCATGGGCCTAGTTGCTCCGCGGCATGTGGGATCCTCCCAGGCCAGGGCTCGAACCCGTGTCCCTTGCACTATCAGGCAGATTCTCAACCGCTGCGCCACCAGGGAAGCCCTGCCTACATTTTTTTTTTACACAAGTGGTAGCATACTTCACATAGAGTTTTCACCCTTGTTTTCTTCAGTTAAAATATCTTGGAGGTTTTCCATATTGATACATAAAGCATTCCAGTTTGATTTTATCTAACAGTTGTACACTGTCCTATTGTATAGATTAATATAATTTATGTAAGTGGTCTCTTAATAGTGAACAAAATTTAATTGTTTCTAATGCATTCCCATTACGAACAATGCTGCAATGAATAATATTGTAATACTTACATTTTTTCTCACATGCGAGCAGATCTGTGGAATAAACACCTAGAATCAAAATGACTCGCTCCAAAGGAAGTTGCTTTTATCTTTGGTAGGCATTTCCAAATTACCCTCAATAGGTGGTTGTACCAGTCCCTCTCAGAATGTATGAGAGAGCCCATTCCCTCACACCTTCATCAATACATTGTATTGCTTTTTGTTACTGATTTTGTAGGAACTATTTACATAGTAAGGAAATGAACTCTTTTTCCGAAGTATGAGTGTGTGAGTCTGCTTGGGCTGCCATAACAGAATAAAACAGGCTGAGTGGCTTAAACAACAGAAACTTATTTTGTTCCCGAGGTCAGAGGTTCAAGATCAAGGTGCCGTCAGCGTTGGTTTCTGGCTTCCTGGCTTGTAGACAGCTGCTTTCTTGGCCTCTTCTCTATGCATGTGGAGAGAGGGAGCTCTCTGGTATCTCTTCCTGAGAGGACACCAGTCCTATCAGATTAGGGCCACGCCCCTAAGACTTCATTTAACTTTTGTTACCTCCCTGAAGACCCTATCCCCAAATATAGTCGTATTTGGGTTAGGACCTCAACGTACAAATTTGGAGGGGGAGCACACAATTCGATCCATAACAATGAGTTAGAAATATTTTCTCAGTCATTTTTCTTTTGTTTTTGTTTGTGGTGAATTTTGCTTTGAGTAATTTTTATGCACCTTAATTTCACAGTCTTTTCTGATATGGTTTCTGGGTGTTGGGGTGTCGTTAGAATTACTTTCATTTAAGTCCTAAATGAATTCTTCTACGATTTTTCAAATTTATAAAAATTTTGCCTTTTTACTTTATTTTATTTTATTTTTTTTACAAACCCTTGTGTCGAGGGCTGACTTTCAGTAGATCGCAGCGAGGGAGCTGCTCTGCTATGCCTTTTTACTTTAAACCCTTGATGTATTTGAAATTTATTCTGGTGTAAGGAATAAAGTACAGCTCTAATCTCCCCTGTTTTTTTCAGTTACTCAATTGTCTCAGGACTATTTTTTCAATAAACCATCCCCCCATGTCCCCCTACACACATACAGAGATTTGAGATATCATCTCATTATTAAGACACGAAAGTCCCATGTATACTCAGATCTGTTTGTGGACTTTTTACTCCGAGCCATTATTATGTCCATGAACAACACACCAATATCATGTTAAAGTACTGGGACCATCTGGCAAGTCATTCTTCTCTCATTATTCTTCTTTTTTCAGAATTTTTCTTGATACCTTTGCTTGTTTATATTTCTGAATGAAATTTGGAGTTGGCTGGTCAAGTTTTTTATTTTTGTATTTTTTTTGAAAATCTGGATCGTAATTTTACTGGGATTATGTTAAATTTATATATATAGGAAAACTAGAAGTTTTTAGAAAAATGTGTCATCCTATACATGAATATGCAGTGCCCTCTCCAGATGTTCAAGTCTTCTTTTGTGTCCCTCAGTGCAATTTTAAAGTGTTTCTTAAAATCATTTTAAAGTGTTGAGTTTATTCCTTGGTATTTAAACTTCGGTTTTGCAATGTAAGGGAAATCTTTTCCTTTTTTATATCTTCAAACTTATTATTGGTACATTTATGAAAGCTGTTGACTACATTCGACTTCTGTTTTGCTATGTTTTGAATTCGTGTGTTTTCGTTAGTCTTATTTTTTGTTTCTTTATCTTGGATTTTCCAGGGATTCTTTCATATAATCTCAACTAATAATAATTTTACCTCTTCATTTCTAACTCTAATGCCTGTAATTTCTTTTTTCTGCTAATTGCAAAAAAGTTAGGACTTCGCAGCAAAATATTAACTAATAGAAGTGGTTGTGGACATTCCTAATTTTTGTGGGAATGTGTCTAGTGTTATTTATCCATTAAGCATTGGGTTAACTTTTTAGATTGGCATATAGTTTTTTTTTTTAACATGTTCAAGAAATATCCGTCTATCTCTTTTTATTCCAAGTTTTAACAAAATCAACAAATGCTTTGGTGAATGGGCTTCTGTAGAAGATGATAGAGGGGTTGATTTGTTCATCTGAGTCAATGTGAACTGAACCAGCACAGGTAGAAAGAGGAGTCCAGAGGCAGAGGTGACCATGGGAGCATAGATTGCTGAGAAGCACCATATAATTTAGGGAAACTGGATCTTCTGAAGACCTGGAGATTCAAGTGAATCAGATCTTGAGCCCCAGGCGGTAGGAAGGCCAGGCCTAGCTGACAAAGGCTTACACTTTGCTTAAGGGTAAATCTATTAAATATTGTACAAAATGTGGTGAGCTGATACTAAAACATTCTATGGTCTGAAAGTGATATGTGTGTGTCTGTGTATCTGTACAATTGCTTTTGATTTTCTAGTTTAGACCATTGCTTCTCATACTTTACTGGGTGTATCTATCCCTCAGGGATCCTGTTAAAATGCAGATTCTGATTCGCTTACTCTGGCTGGGGCATGAGAATCTGCTTTTGTATTTCTCACAAGCACCCAGGTGATGGCAGTGCTTCTGGTCCAAGGAGCACACTTTGGATGGCAAGGCTTTCGAGTACCCTATGTGTTGTCCGTAGAAAGAAATACAGAGATTGAGAGTAAGCGTTCAGAAACTTCTGTAGCAGTTTAAGAGAGTAATTTTCTTTCTCATGAATCTGAGAATAAAGAAATTTGGCGTACGTTTTGTACGTTTGCTTTTTATTTCATTCCATTAGTAATTTTTTGGTTTTGGTTTTTATGAAAATATCGGTGGGCAATTGATTAGAAATTAAAAAAACAAAACAAGACAACCAGTCCTTCACTACGGATAGTTCCAGAAGCATTACTTTAAAGTACCTCCTCCTGAAGGAAAATTGATTATCTTTCTTCTCTCACGTGGAAGCAGGAACATTTGTCTAAAGTTTTCAGTTACCCCAAATTAATTCAGCTTGATAATTAGGGAGTAGAAGAGATGAGTATGACTGTTCTACTGTTTACAATCGTAATATAATTAACCCCTAGCTTTATCTGAATAATTTCAATAATAATTATCAATGAAAATAATATACTTGCTTTATTTTTTAAAATGCCTTTGTAATTGCTCAGAGTGGCCTCATACTTGATTCCATTGCTTTTTGCAGGGTTGTAGCACTGAGCACTGAGCCCCCTGAGGTGAGAAAGGCTTGTGTGGCACTGATGTGGTTTGAAGGTCACCTACAATGTGATATGTTTATCCTCAGGTGAGTCTGCTATGGTGCTGGAAATTCTAGTACCAAAAAGTGACTGCTAGAATGAAAATGGGCTACTACTCCGTGGGAAACAGCATGAAATATACATTTTATTGTATCACATGAACTAGAAACAATTGATTGCATATTATACTAGTGGTTAAATACTTAAAAGAGATTTCCACTTCTGGGAACTTCCTTGGATTTTGTGTTGTCGTTCTGTGTTCATACGCTTTGCTCTCTGCGAACACTTGACAATATAGATAAGAATTGTGTGGTGGGAAAAGGGCTAAATTTAAGAATGTTCTATCCATTTAAAGGTTTCCTGAAAATTGTGTGTGGGGGCGGCGGGTGTTATTTTATTTTAACAGAGAACAGCTCAGTCTGGCCCCCAAAGTACCACAGGAAAACACTGAAGACCATCACTGTGAACTATTAACTCCAATAGATTACATTTGTTTAAAGTCACATCACTGAAAACAAACTTCAAAAGTGTGCTGAGGGCATTCATTAAGGACAAGTGAGCATTTAATTGGTGGGTGGTGTTAATTAGGGAGATAGCAAGTCCTTGTAAGAGAATTCTTTTCTCTACCTCTCCTTTCTTTCTTTATTGTTCTCTCTTCTCCCTCTCTCTCTCTCCCCTCCTTCTGGCCTTCCCCCCTTCCTTCCGTCCTTCTCTCCCGCTACTGCCCCTTCCCTTCCTTTTAACAAATTACTGAGCACCTCCTATGTGCAAGATATTATGCTAGACAGGAAAAAAGAGAGAAAAGATAGACTTTGACACTAATAATGAGGCCCCCAGACCACCAGGATTTGGGATACTTGAGCAAAAGAGATGTGATGAAGTTTATCCTCCAAAGGTAAGGGGAGAGGGGTGGTCAGAGGAGGAGAATGTTCTGGCCGGAAAGGAGTCAAGATCTGAGTACAGAAAGCTGAAGGACACACATTTCCGCTTTGGGTTTAGGAGTGGCGGGAACGCTTGGGGTGTAGGAGGTTAGCAGCAGGTCAGTATTATATCTAAAGGACTATAAGCCTGGCCTCTAATTGAGAAGGGGTGTGGAGGCAGGGTCTAGCAGGTGGTGAACCAAAAGAATTTACTGGGATCTGAAAAATAAGCTGAAGTAACCCCATCGTGGGTAGGCAGGCGAGAACCTTCCCCTTCCTGAGGTGAAAGTAAGCCTCCTGAGTCTGGACTTGCTTCCCTAAATTCCACTTCCTCCTTTTCTCGAAAATGAGGTGAAATAATACCAGCCACAAAAAAGCATTGACTCTATATAACGTGAGGCTGTGACCTTATTACGTTATAAAAGTGTCCCTTGGCTGTTTCATAGGTTATAGCTGCTCTCTCCCTCAAAGTAGTTTGTGTTTTTGGAACCCCACGTAGCCCACATTTTGTTTTTCAGAGAAAACATTCAATGGCTGTGGCCGAATGAGGTCTCACCTCTACCCCCAGGCAACCAAGGCCAGCTAGGTCTCTAGGCCCACCTGATGCTAACCGCTGAGAGTCTTTTCTGGATTTGGCGATTTGGTACTGGTTATTTCCACCTGCTCTGAGAATGAAGCCTTAGAATAGAGACCATACTGAGAAAATCTTAAAAGTTTCTTTTGCTTTGAGAATCATGAAAGCAGGTAGTACATCTTACCCATCTTCTGTCCTTGGTACCTCACACAATGTCTGACACATACCTAATGTACAGCCGGATGGATGGAGGTGCCCACAGTGTGTTACCAGGAGGCTGCAAAATTATTGTTGCAGTGAAGAAACACTTTTTTTCCCTTTTGTTTTCCACAGGATATCTTCCTAAACCTGTCTAAATGGATGGGTGGGAGGATGGACAAGGGGATGGGATGATAGGTGAGCGGACGGGTGGGGGATGAATTCAATGTTACACCATCAGTTCCTACTGACCATGGAGACGCTTCAGTATCATTAAACTATCTCTATATGATGACTCGGGGCAACTCTATCACCTATTTCTGAGTTTCACTTGGTTAAAGTTTGAAATCACGAACTTCCGTTCATTTCATTCTGCCACTTTGTGTATTAATCTGCTGCAGGTTTTGACAACCTAACAGTGATAATTTCTAGTTATTTGTGTGGGTTTGATGTTGGCTTTTACAAAGTTTTATATACATGGCTTGTAAACCTTCATATGTTTTGGCTTTAAATGGTTTCTCACCTTCTAGGACAATGTTACAAAACATTTTATGGTGGAAAAGTTTACAAAGGGGTAGCGTGCGTTTAAAAATTATAGTCAATGACAGTGATTTCATTGAACCAGAAAAATGGAAACCCTGATCTAGATCCTCTAAATTAAAAACAAAAGCGCATTTGGGGTAATCGCTTTAATATTGGACTGTACAGCTATGATAGGTAGGAATTTTTTCCAAAGGGCATCCTGATTGGTGAGATCTGTCAATTGCATGATTCTTGTCAATTGCATGAATCTACGACCCTGTGACCCAGAGGTTATAAACTCAACATTACTAACACACCTCCACACACACATTTCATAATCTTCAGTGTGAGAATTTTTTTTAAAAAAAATTTTAAACAGCTTTGGAGGGAAGAATCTTAACCTAAATCTTTTTGAGTAACTAACAAAAAGACTTAGGAAACTGCCACTGGGGGGCGATGGAAGTTCAGAAACTGCCCTGCTAGTCCCTAAGGCATTGGAGCACTTCAGCTGGTTTATTTATTCAAAGCTGGAATTTGGACTAGCGAACCACCAATCTCAGGGAAATTCCTGGATAAGGAACACAGTCCTGGGAAAAACCTACCAAAGATGGAATTAGCACCTTGGCGGACCGCCTTTAACACAAAGAGCTTTCCTTCCTTGTGCATCTTAAAAACTGACTTTAGTTCCCATCAGTTAGAAACAGAGGAAGCCAAGTTAAACTGCAAAGAAATGAGACAACAAAGGAGGGTGCTTATTTATCATGACCTGCAAACACATGTAAGTGCATAGTTTAAACGGCATTAAGGTATCTCCCAGCCGCTTGGATCAGAGTTTTGGCTGGTGTGGGTGGGCCTCAGTCAGGAACTTTCCTGGGGGAGGAGGGAGGTTGTAGAGTTTATCTCAGGAAACTCTGAGTCATAGCTAACACTTCAGGTGACAAAGAATCTAGTGAGGCAGAGTTTAGATGGGTTTAGAAAGGTATCTTGTGGAAAACAAAGGAGAAAAACATGGGTCTTCACTGAAGGGGTAATTCTGCAGCCACTTGGTGGTGGGCTGTGGGTTTTATTTCTCCTTCCCGGTTACCTCTGCGGTGCTTGGGACCACTGGTCAGATTGGGGTCCAAACCTGGCCCCAGACTTTGGCCATCCCACTCCATTCAGCATTATCATTGTTGGGGGTCCACTGATCTTACTTGGTTTTCTCTTCTTTCCCGAGATTGATACCACCAGTGTCAGCAGCACAAGGATTTTTGTCCCGCTTCCACTCCAAGAAGGGCCAAAGGACAGGGAGAAGTAGAACATAAGAAAGCAAGTCCAGAATGCACTTTTGTGCATAAGAGAAGGCATAAATATGTCCAAGGGACTGTGTTGCACCCCATGTCCCATAGGTTCTCCGTTTCTAAAGCCCTCGAACCTAGCAGAGGGATGGCCCGGGAGTTCCAAGATTGCAGCTCAGATGAGGATCCATGGATCCCAGAGCTCAGTGCCTGGTGCCCGCTGGGAGCTGCTGATGCGTGTTTCTGAGGACACTCAGAAATCTATCTGGAAGCATGTTACATCAGTGAGGACATTTGGGGTTTTGAGTGAGAAGCCCAACTTGAATTAGTCAAGCAGAAAAAGGAACTTACTGGTTCACATCCCTAGGAAGTCCAGGGGTGGGGAAGGCTTCAGGAAGGGCTGGATCTGGGGGCTCTGCCTCCCTCTCTCAGCCCGGTGTCCATCTGTATGACAGTCTCTCTCCCAACTTCTTTAATATCCTGGGTAATTAGCTCCTATCAGGTCACATACTTTCTTTCGGATCAATGACTCTGTTGAGGGGTAGAACAGGGTAATATGATTTGCGGGGGCCCCGAGGGTTGTAACTGATAGCCCACCTAGGACCACATGAAATGGGAGAGAGGATGTTCCTCAGAGGAATTGTTTCTGGACAGACTAAAGCAGCAGGAATCTACATGCAAATAATTTGTCTGTGTGGACAGGAGATCAATAAGTCAAATAATAATGAGATCAGTTAGCCAACAGTAAAATTAATCCCAATTGTAGTTTTGCTTCCTTAAATTCTACCATAGGCCTAATGAAAAGGCTCTGGATTCTTGAGTAAGTAAGTTGGGGAATGTCTCTACTAATTCCAAGAGGATCTAGGAACTGTTTTCTATTGGCAAATGCCTCTATCAAAAGGAACCTGAGTTGTAATCAATGCAATAAGGAAAGCACCATGAGTTCAATATCGGATGCTGAAAAGAAAAGGGAACATACTGTCTAATAACGAAAAGGACCAACAACTGCATTTGGGACTAACAGTCCTGAAATTATCCCTGGAAACCCCTTAAGGTCTCCATAATTATTGCAAGGCTCCCTTAATTCAAGTGATCTGCTTTCTATGTAAATCCTAATCATACAAAACACATGCCCCGGTGCAAAACATAAACCGAAACAAAGTAAAATTGCAAGAAACTGAGCGCCCAAAATAGCTTGCAGCAAACACTGATAGGGTGTGATTGGAGACAGCGGGGCATTTGGGCCTGGGTGACAAAAAGGGTCTGCAAGGCTGAGAGGGTTGTCGGAAGCCATTGTGCTGAGGGCCGACATCCACCCACAGTTGCAAGGTCTAAGGAAAGCCCTAGGCGCTGCGGCGGGTGGCCTGGAAAGGCTACCTTTCTGAATGTGCTATTCCCATGCTTGAGTTCTCTCGAGCTCCCTCCCTGCGGGCTGTGAATCTGGAAGTCACTTCTGCTCCCAGTGGACTGGCAAGAATACCAACCTGTGGAGTCATCTTGTGGGTGGGACGAACTATCATATACCGGTCTCACCCAGGAGTTGGCACACTTTTTCTGTAAAGGGCGGGAGAGTTAGTATTTGGGGCTTTGTGAGCCCTAGTCTCTGTCTGGAAATTACTCGGCTCTGCAGCTGCGGGCAATATGTGGCTGAATGGGCGTGGCCACAGGTAGCTACCTCTAGTCTAATTGGTACTTCTTCCCCGTTCTCGAAGTGTTAGCTCCTCCTTTTATGGACTGAATTGGGTTCCACCTCCCCACCCCCCCACCGCTGCCAAATTCATATGTTGAAGCCCTAGCCTCAGGTGTGACTGCATTTGGAGAAGGTTTTTTTTTTAAGGAGGTAATTAAAGTTAAGTGAGATCATATGAGAGGGGTGCTAATTGGATAGGACTGGTGTCCTTATAAGAAGAGGAAGAAACACCAGAACCTTCCCTCTCCACCGTGTGAGGACACAGCGAGGCAGTCATCTGCACGCCAGGAAGAGAGCTTTTATCAGAAACCAACCCCGATGCCCCTTGGTTTGGGACTTGCAGCTTCTACAACTGTAAGAAACTCAATTTTCTGTTGTTTAAGCCCCCTAGTCTGTGATGGTTTGTAAGGGCGGCCCCAGTAGATTAAAACAATGATGGACACATTAACTGTATGAATCTTGTTGTCACTTTAAATGTCTTTCTTCTCTCCCTCTCTCCTTCCTTCTTCCCTCCCTCCCCCCCTTGCTTCCTTTCTTTTTAAAATTTTTTACATCACTCAAATGGAGGTAAAAACATCTGCCCTGCTTATCCAAGAAAATTTTTCTGAAGCTTAAATTAAATCAAAAACATGAGGTAGGGCTTCCCTGGTGGCAGAGTGGTTGAGAGTCCGCCTGCCGATGCAGCGGACACGGGTTTGTGCCCTGGTCCGGGAAGATCCCCCATGCCGCGGAGCGGCTGGGCCCGTGAGCCATGGCCGCTGAGCCTGCGCGTCCGGAGCCTGTGCTCCGCAACGGGAGAGACCGCAGCAGTGAGAGGCCCGCGTACCGCAAAAAAACCCCGAAAATACAAGATACAATATACTACAAGCAAATATTAAAGTATTTCTGTTTAAGCTCAATCACCTCTATTTGCAGATGTAACCTAGCAACTCTGGACTCAAATGTTGAGGGCTTCCCCACCAAGCGAGGTTACTTGGTCAGTGGAGTGGTGTTTGTGTTTCGTTGCCTGCGGGCTTTTATTTTTTTGAGAGGCGGGGGAGCTACAAGGAGGCTAGGAGAAGAAAACATAAAAGGATTCTGGTTCTAGTCCGTGGTGGAGAGGTAAGGGAGGTTGGGCTCAGAACTCAGAACAACTGAATGAAGAAAATAATTACAGACTCTGAACAACGTCAGGGAGAAAACCAGGGTCACGTGACAGAAGTTACAGGCCTGGGACTGGCTGTAGACGAAATAAGCAGTCTTTATGGCCTCTTCGTCTTCCCTCTCATCTTTTCTTCCCTCAACCCTCATCTCCAAGGCTTTCAAGCTCCTAGTTTCTCATGAAAATGTTGAATGAGGATGCTGTTCTTTTCTTCGGTATCATCCGTCACCTACAGTTCACAGTAATAGTAATGACTATTTTTAATTGTGTACTTCTGACCTGGGCACTACTATGCTAGGCATTTTTTGTAATAAACTTTTAAAATTACAGTAGTTTGAGATCTACAGAAAAGTTGCAAAGCCATAAAGAGAATTCCCATACACTGCACACACCGTTTACCCTATGACTAACGTCTTACATGAGCCTGGTGCATTTGTACAAGCAATAAACCAATTTTGATACATTAATATTAACTTTCATTCTTGATTTGAATTTTGTTAGTTTTTACCTAGTGTCCTTTTTCTATTCCAGGACCCCTTCCAGGAGGCCACATTACAGCAGATCATCCTGTCTCCTTGGGCTTCTCTTGGCTGTGCCAGTTTCTCAGGCTTTCCTTGTTTTTCAAGACCTTGACAGTTTGGAGGAGGAGTGGTCAGGTATGTTGTAGACTATCCCTGAACTGGGATCAGTCTGATGTAATGCATTATTTTTTACTCTGATGGCTAAGCTTCAGTGTTGGGATAAATTACTTCGTCGTTACAGATGAAAATATTGAGGCACAGAGAGGTCAAGGAACTTCCCCAAAGTCACACAGCTAGCAAATGACAGAAGCAGTGATCAAACTCGAGGTTGACATGACCTCATGCCACACACTTACTTGGCCTCCCCAGCTCCTATCTGCTGAATTCTTGACATTGAAATAGTTCCTTTCAAGGCTACCAGGGTGATGCTTTTTGTAGCTGTTCTTGCATACAGTTTTAAACAATTTACTGGTATGTTTAATTAGGTTCGAACATTTCTCCAGTCGGTTATTTGCTGAACTATTTGTGTCACTTCAGTGGCTGCTTTCTTAGGGCGCTTGGTTAATTCAGAAGGAACGTCACTAGAAAGTATTAAAGAACTTGTGTTTCTAGGCGTGGTTCTCAAACTGTGCTCACCTGGCGCCCAGGATGGTCACCTGGGCTGCTCGTTAAACACGCACTTGGCCGGGGTAGGATGACCCCCTGGCCTGGTTTGCCCAGAACTGACCCGTTCCCAGGATGTGGTGCTGAAACCCAAACCGGGACAGTCCAGGCAATCCAGGATGGCTTGTCATCCTACCACAGCGTTCCTAGGACTTGCTCGGGCCCCGCAATCTGCTTTTAAACAAACCGTGCAAGGGGTTATTCTGTTAAACATACAGAAGTTGGAGATCCACTGCGTCGGATATGGGAATGAATTGCTGACATTGCTGGGGACGGGTTTCTGGAGACACTGAGAAAACCTCAATTTCCATCTGTTTTGGTATGTTTGATTCTGCCTGGAGTTGAAGTAGAATAATATCACCCAGCCTCCAGCCCTGATAACATCAGTGGGGTGCTTTTGCCCTCTAGGTAAGAAATACGCACTACTTCTCCAGTTCCACCTTTGAGCTGAGGAATGATGGGAGCTCTTAAAAGATGTAAGGTCTTTAGGAGGTCATTATGTATCAGTTGTGATGAATGAATCTGTATTAACCTGCGGCGGTGGTTCTCAACCCTGGCGGCTCAGTAGAATCACCAAGGACAGTTGAAAAATCCTAATGCCCAGGTTCATCCCAGACCAACTTCACCAGAATCTCTGCGATGGGAACCCAGGCACCAGTAATTTTATAATTGGAGAACCGTGGCTCTAAAGCAGTACTGTCCAGTAAAAATAATACATGAGGCGTTATTTTCTAGTAGTCATATTTTTAGAAAGTTAAAGAGAAGCACGTGAACTTTAAGAATGTATTAAATTTAACTCAGCATATCTGAAATATTAACCTGTAATCATTCTAAAAAATTATCAATGACATGTTGCATGCATTTTTTCATGCCAAGTCTTTGAAATCTGGTGTGTATTTTACACTTAGAGCACTTTCTCAATTCACATAGTAAATTTTCATCAGAAATACTTGATCTGTCTTTAGATTCGTATATCTGAGTTGTTCCCAACATGTTCAGAAGTACTCCAGTAATGGAATCAAGTATTAGCTTTTAAATTCACATTTTGACAATTAAAATAAAAGCAGTTTCTCAGTCTCACTAATCACATGTCAGG
Organism: Leucopleurus acutus; assembly: GCF_964270905.1. Taxonomy (NCBI): domain Eukaryota; kingdom Metazoa; phylum Chordata; class Mammalia; order Artiodactyla; family Delphinidae; genus Leucopleurus; species Leucopleurus acutus. The sequence continues at coordinate 8,319,531 of NC_139148.1, read as the reverse complement.
TGAATAGACAGGTGGCTAATAGCTCTTGTCGTGGGTAGCACGGATCTAGGCCACTGCTTCTCAAAGTTGAATGTGTACATACAAATCACCAGGCAGCGTGGTTAAAATCTAGCTTCTGATTCAGGAGATGTGGGGTGGAGCCTGAGACTCTGCATGTCTAACAAGCTCCCCGGTGATGCTGACGCTTCTGATCCTGCAACCGCACTTTGAGTAGCCAGGGACTACAGTAATCTTGAATGAGGGCCGCCTCAACTGATTTCTCCACTTGCTTAGTGGTATTCTCTCATTTCAAAGGCTAAGAAATGTGTGTTGGTATGAATATATGAAACAGGTAGGCATACGTACACACGTTATGTATCTGAAGTATACATACGTGTGTGTGTATGTGTATATATTTATATATAAAACATCTGATCGTGTCTAGACACACGAATAAGCTCCGCAAAGAGAAGGAACGCTTGAGTACTACATGTGTTATTTGTCTTCTTCACTTTCTTTCACATTCAGCTTGATCTTCTTTGGTTCACTGGAACTGAACAACAGCTGAATGTTTAATCTTGATTTAAGTCCCTATATTCCTTTGTTTGCTTTTTTAAAATGAGTGCAGTAGGTTTCTGCATTGTGTTTCAGTGTTTGAAGTTATTTAAAAAGTATTTGATGACCCAGGCTCTGTGGTTTTGTGTACAGTGCAGAGTAAATCCCAGTTCCATTTGCTTCCCCTGTGCTCGTACGTGGAAATTGTGTGCCTCAGTACTTGTATTTATTTCTACAGATGATTTTTATTCTTTTCTAGACATCAGTATGGAAAGGTTATGTATTACTTTTGAAGTGTTGTTTCAACATGTATTTAATTATTCAATTCAGTTGGTTCCTCTGAGCCAAAGCTTATTTGAGCCAAAGCTGATTTAACTCCTATGTCAGGTTCCAAAAAACAGATAAACAAACAAACAAAAATCCGAAAAACAAAAACTAAAAGTGAGTTCTCTTTTTGAGGATTTATAATCTGAGTAAGTTATCTGAGTATAAATAGCAACGAAAATCATAGTGAAATTGGAGGAATTGGTCATGCTTCTCCCTTTATTGTCCTTTCGTTTCTTTCTGAACTCAGACAAAGGAAGATAGGAAGAACGTAGCTATTAAAAACTTCGGGGGAAAAATCCAGAGGATAACCCATTAAAATTGAAGGAAATAAAATGAGTAAGAATAATTGGGCCTCTCAAAGCGGGATTTTTTACCTTAATCCTAGTTTTAATTGTATTATCTACTATTGGGCATGTGAAGTGGGGAAGTTCTTTTTCTTTATGGGGTAGATTCTTCTGTATACCCTTACAGATCCCAACAGTTACAGATCCCAGTAATTATAAGGTATGGCATCATCCATGAAAATGGCTATTAATTCAAAAGCTGAATTCACTGGGCTAGATTCAAGAGGAGTCAAAAGCCCCAAGGGAAATCAAGGTGGAACTGAATATTAAATGAATATTCTCTTTATTTTTGTTTAACTGCATGGGTATCTCTGGGTTAAGTTAGGAGTATGCTACATTTTTTATTTCCTGTGCATCAAACTGCATTTAATTATAGCTAACAATAATAGCTAATATTCATTAACTGCTTAAAATGTCAGGGCCTTAATTACTTTATTTGCATTATTTTATTCTCATAATAACTTCATGATGTAGGTACTGTCAAAGTATAATTTTTAAAGAGCTAAAAACAGGGGTCTCACACAAATAGAGAATGAATGCATGTCAAGAATTTACTCAACTCATTAATAATGGAAACCCTAAGAGGGTTAAGATGATGCGAAGAGCATTTTTAAGAATTTGGTATTTATAGACATTCTGAGGGGAAAAACAGTGTGTTGGAATAATATTGCTAGGATAGATTCAAAACTGGTTAACATGCTACAGGGCAATAAAACTACAACCTTTGAGGTTACCTTTACCACTGGGCAAAAATCTGTGCATTAACATGTGACTTCAGAGCATATGAATTCTAATGAAATAAAAGAAAGTCAAACGCAAATACATTCCCTGGGTAATTAACTCTTCAGTAGGCAGGTTAGTACCCCAGTAAGATTTTTATTTTTTAACATCTGTATTGGAATATAATTGCTTTACAGTGGTGTGTTAGTTTCCGCTTTATAACAAAGTGAATCAGCTATACATATACATATATCCCCATATCTCCTCCCTCTTGCATCTCCCTCCCTCCCACCCTCCCCATCCCACCCCTCTAGGTGGTCACAAAGCACCGAGCTGATCTCCCGGTGCTGTGCACTGCTTCCCACTAGCTATCTGTTTTACGTTTGGTAGTGTATATATGTCCATGCCACTCTCTCGCTTCGTCCCAGCTTACCCTTCCCCCTCCCCGTGTCCTCCAGTCCACTGAGAGAGGGTTTGGAAACTGGTATTCTAACTGGATATTTTGGGGGCTTTTATTGGCAAAGATTATTCAGATGATAATATTTTGACCATTTTTTCCCTCTTTTTAAAAAGAAACATCATTATCCTTTGCCCATTAAAACACCTGTCATTAAGGAGAATGCTTCTCAATTGGCTTCTTACGGACGGGGGTAGGGCTTGCACTGAAACATCATGTATATCCTTGCCCTTGACCACCAGCACACATTTGAGAACTGGCTGGCTAGGGGAGTTAGACTTTGAAGTCCTGAAATAGGCTCTTCCTTGGTATAAAGCAAGATATGTTCATGCAGAATCTAAATCCACGAACCCTAGTCTATAATCAACTCAGCTACCCAGCTTAGATCACAGGGAGCTAATACATGCCTTTTAGGTGCAATTTGAATGAAGATCTTATCTCTAAAATCTAGATCTTAGAGAGAGAGGAAGAGAGGAAGAGAGAAGGAGATGATATTAATTCAAGGTGAAGCTAAATTTTGTACCCATTGAGAAGACCAGGAACCAGATTTAAAGGTTAAAACATGGGCTCCACTCCTTTCCTTGGTACGCCGAACCCTGATCTGTTTGCCTCGCTTGAGCCAGGCAGTTGCCAAGAAGTGGGCCACTAGAGTGGGTGAGACCTTGGGGTCTGTTGGGACCCTGGGAGCTGGAGAGACCTAGGCTGGACTACTGCACACGGGTCACCTGACGATGACTGGTGGGTGGCACGTCCCAGCTTGGTGTTCAGAATGCATGATGATCCCACTCGAGTGTTCTGGGTTCATGTGATCCCCATGAGTAATAAAAGAAGCCGGGTATAAGAGCTAGCAACGGTCATGTGACCAGTTGTAGAAATGAGGGTTGTGTTAAGGCATTTTTCTTCCAGTTTTGATATGGATATCTGTATATATCAATAAAATGTGTCCTTCTCTTTGTTATGTAATATAAGGATTGAGTTAAACCTGTATTTCAATTTTTAAATTGCACAGTAGGAAAGAGCTATTGTGACTGAACTGCAAGACAGCCATCAAACATTTATGGATAAAATAACAAACAGGACTTGGTGGCTCCGCCTGGGGGGAAAGCTTGAGTGAGTTTGCGGTGGATAGGGAATCGTTGCATCAAGTAGAACAGAAGCATTATGTTGTTTATTTGGAAGGTAAAAATGGGTAAAGGGAGACGGTATGGATGCCACATTGACCAAGGGCTGGAATGTGGTGGCTTAGTCATGGTCAAGTACAATACGTATCACTACCTCCCCTTCTAAGATTTCTTCTACATCTTTGAGAAGCCAGGTGGGCATGACATCCCTTCCAGTCTCCTTCCCTATACGGTCCTGAGTTAGAGTTTGCCAAAGGGAGTAACATAAGCTTTTTTTCGGGTGAAAGGAATAGAAGCGATTATGTTCAGGGGTGATTGCAGCTGGATGTTGGGCAGGCAGGAGACTCACAGTGGCTTTTCAGGGAGTGATGGAGAACCGAGACGCTTTGGTGATGCAGACTGACACAGTTGCTGAGAGGTTGCTCATAGGTTCTTGCAAACTGGAAAAATTCCTGTAGTGCTTTTGATAACCACCCACACTATGGTGATGGGCTGATGGATTCAGTGCGTGCTTCCCTGCTCTTTGGTAGTGACCTTCTTTTATTGTTTTTTTGGTTTTTGTTTTTTCCATTTTGGAGTCGACTTGCTTGATCCCACTCTCCCAGATATTCCAACCCTGATATAAGCCCGAATTCGTGTATTGACTTCTTTATTCCTGGGATGTTTAGAATGACTTTATTTTCCTGATTGAATCTAAGCTTATGCAGATAGTTTGAGAAGTGCATCTCAATGATTGATTTAAGGAACATGCTGTTGGAACATTGTGAAGATGCACACAAGAATCGTAGGTGGTGCTGAGCATGTTTTAAAAATACAGGGAATGGAAATAAAAATAAATAAAGATACAGGGAATGAAGAAACACTATAATTTTCAATTGGATCTAAAGATTGGCATCTTCAGTCTGTTTTGGAGAGACATGTATGTTTCATCCCAGGGGTAAGCAAACTATGGCTTGTGAGCTAAATCCAGCCTGTCACCTGCCTTTATAAAGTATTACTGGAACACAGCTCTGCCTTCTTTTTCCTTTTTTTCCTTTTTGGCTATGATTGCTTTCCCCATAACGGCAGAGATCCTGGGGCACACAAAGCCAAGAACGTGTGCAGTTTGGCCCTTTACACAAAGTTTGCTGACCCCGCTATTCTCCGAATTCCTACTGCCTTCAAAAATGGAAGCTTTTTTTCTCTGGCATCATCAACTTAGCTCACTTGGTGGGACTGGACTAAATGAAAACATTAATTTTTTTGGCAAAGAGATTGAGGACGTCTTCAGAACCTTATACCTGGCTCCAAGTACCCGCTTACTAACACTTCAAACTAGGCATTGCGGCATGTCATTTTTATGAGGCTGAGTTCCTTCTTAATCATGTTGACTACCTTTGCAGTGTGTCCCTCCCTGCGGTGCTTAAGGTAAGCAAATAGGCTCTTGCTTGCTGCCTTACGTGGTTCCCGGAAGTGTCATCAGCATGAGGACGTTTCTGAAGGATACCTTTGCTCTCTAAGTGGAATTGTGGCACAGATGCGAGGAGGATTGCTCCCTTCTGTCATAATCTTCCAATAATAAAAAGGGCTTAGATGTAAAAGTGGAGTGTTTCACATCTTAAAACTCAACATGTGAGGAGCAACTGAAGAGAGATTGGATACGTTACTGGAAATAGAGAGGACTAGTGATTAAAATGCTTTAAAAGCAAAACCCTCGGTGAGTCTGTTGGAATTACTCATTACCAGCTGGCCATGCTAATTTCTTCTCTTTATTAAGTGACGGAATGGAGCTTGCCCTCTTCTCTAAAAAGTGTTGCTATTAAAAAGCAACTCTGGAGAGAGAGAGAGAGTTTGACATGCTACAGCCCTGTTACGACATGCAAAGAAGATTCTTTAGCTTTTGGTTGTGATACTGCCTCTGCTATAATCCAGTGAGCCTGCAGATCTGTAAGATAATTAATCTGTTGATAAATATAATCCGTGTGCATGTGTCATTCATTAAGTCCAGCCCATGCTCAATCAGCTCATTTAAAAAAGCGTGTGTGCATGGAGATCAGCTCGGTGCTTTGTGACCACCTAGAAGGGTGGGAGGGAGACGCAAGAGGGAGGACATATGGGGATATATGTATACGTATAGCTGATGCACTTTGTTATACAGCAGAAACTAACACACCATTGTAAAGCAATTATACTCCAGTAAAGATGTTAAAAAAAGTCATGACGGTTGGCTGTTTAAAAAAAAAAAAAAAAAAAGTGTATATATGTATGTACTTAGTTCCTACTGTGTGCCTGGCCTTTCTTTAGTTCCTGGGCTTATGAGGACAGGAGGCAAATAATGAGAGAAAGGAAAGTTCTGGAAACTTCTCTCGGGCTCATCTGATTTTGGAGAAATAGCTCAGTTATACAAACCCTGTATTCATGGCTGTGAGACTAACAGCCCTAGCATGGCTCAGTCAGGCGGCCTCCTCCGCACTTATTCCTGGCTTCTGTCCTCTTGCTACGTCAGCTCTGCGCACAGAGTAACTGCAAAGGCACATAGAAGGATCACTTTGAATGGATTTTTTTGTGAAGAATCAACTCTAAAGTTTGTATTGGACCAAAGTTAAGTTGGCCTTCCAACTCCAGAGTCTGATATTTATTCTTCTTGACAGGAAGATAGACTGCCAACTTTGTTTTTAATTATTTGAATAAAATTACATACATCAGTCTCCTTTTCTCATGCCTCCCTCTGAAATCCCATCTTCTGCGTAGCTCATGCTGATGAAATTGCCGGGTTTGGCATTAGTGCTTCTGTCAGGCGAGTGAGATGAACTGAGTTAATATCCACACCCTGACGTGAAGCCAGGAACATTTACCCTGGCTTCTCCCTCGCTCCCCTCACTCTCTGCCTCTCTACCTGCCACCCTGCGGACGTACCGCACCGCACGTTGATCGCATCTAACCTGGCGCCTGAATAAACAGTTTCCAGTATGTTTTAATTCCCTACCTTCCCCCATCGCCCTTTCATTCTTTTCTCTTTTTATTTCTTAACAAAATAGTTGAGTCTTCTTTTGTGTTTTAGTGTAAACACGGAACAAATGTGTAACTCATCATAATGGACATCTGTTACATGAATAGTGGCGAGCTCGTATCTCCCAGATTAATCACTGTTTCTATTCATTTGGAATTAGCAACCTGTGACTTCAAGTAACTCCCTGATGAAACAGAACACACATTCTTTTCACAGATGTATAGAAAGAGGAATAAATCTACAATTTGGCAAGAGCTCCAGGTGCAGGACACAGTGCATACTTATAGTAAGAAAATATAATAACTGTCTTAGACTAATACATGGTTAAGTCTGACAAAGAGGAATTTATATAGTCAAAACTTCTTGAAAGCAGCCTCACCTGCATGAGTGTTTTCTAAACTCTGGCCCTGGGGGCCTGTAGTTTCCTGACAAAGTTTTCTCCTGTTATTTGTACTCCTCAGAGACTTGAAATTCCTCATCACTTAGAAGCAAGATAGAAATTTGGAGGCTCTGAAGCATAACGGAATTATCGTCTGTAGGAGCCAGGGTCTTACTGGCTACCCTTCTTGTCAAGGGATGTTTTCAGAAAGAGTGTGTTTCTGTGTGCTAGGACTGTGTATCCAAGACATCTATCATACACGGACCATTGAGTAATTGAGTCTGCGTATGCTAATGATTCACAGTTGTATCCCATTGCACATCGAGGCAGAATATTGCACTGAAACCAGAATAAGGAGTGTACAGCGTAAAGTATTTGCTGAGTTCATTTATGCTATGAAATCATGCCAGCTTTCATAATGAGGTCGTTCGTTCACTCAGTAATCATTTATTGAGTACCTGCTATTCTGATCCTGGCGCTGTTCTCATTTGGGGGATAAAGACATGAACTTTTTTTCTTAAAAAAATGAATAGTGTAATGAAGGAGACAGCTATGTCTACACATGAGGCTGATACCATGAGAGATCCTTGGATAGGCATGGCCAGTACCATGGAATGGCCAGTCTCTCTTCACTGGGCTGTAGGCAGTGAGAAGAAATTCAGTAGAAGACTAGAGGGAGAAGGTGGTGTCTTAGAGTCTTGGAAGAGGGTTGTTTATCTGGGGCCTTGGGGACAGTACTGGACACAGGGTAGTGACAGTGGGAGTGTTCCTGTCTTCCTAAGGTTGCATTCAGCTCCTATCTGCTGCCAGAAACCTCGAGAGTAGAAGATGGCAGTAGGAAAATGATATAGCGGGGTCAAGGTTTGAGAGCAAGGGATAAGGGACAGCTTCGGTCACTTAACAGTTGTCATAACTGGATGGTGGGGGAAACATCAAGTAATTCACCTCTGGTTTCCTGCAATTGACTATGCTGAGGACAAACAAGGTAATAAGAAAATTGTAGATCAAAAGTTGTCAAACATTGGTAGTTTCGTTAGGTTCAATCTAATAGGTATAACATGCATGTGCATGGTACAAAAATCCCCAAAAACAAGAGAATGAAAAGTACGTCTCAGTTCTGTCCTCCTTCTTTGCACATCCGTTTCCCTCCTCAGGGAAGACCACCACTGGAATTTTTTGAAAAGATAATCTTACCATATTCAAGCATTTCCATAATGTCCCGTAGTTTTAAAATGGGACTTTCCCAGGGTTGTTTTTGGCTCAGGAATGAAGACAAGGGACACCACGTTCCAAGAGGCCACCAGGACAGTCATTTTAAGTAGGCCATGGAAAACCTGAACAGAGGACTCACTGACATGGAAGATGAGTCAGGAGGATAGGGAAGAAAGATGTGTTTGTGACGGGGTCTCCTTGGAGGAGGTGGCACTGAGAGTCCCACCATTTCCCCCAGCATCGAAGAATGAGGGCAGGGGACTTCTACCCGTAACCCCTGTCACAGTGAGGAGAGCACCTACGGGACTTGTGTTGAGACATGTGAGGTCTGTCCATTGCATCCGAGGACCCCAGAGGGCTGGGGCAGGTGCCTGACTCATCTGCGGAAGCCCAGATGGCTTAGGCAGAGGGAGGGGGCTCCGTCTGGAAGGAAAGCGCCCTCCCTGTAGGTTCTGGAGCGCCCTCCCTGTGGATTCTGGAGACCATCTGCGGAGTTTGTGATGGGAGTATTGGCCGAGGGTTGTCTGAGCAAGGATCTTGCAGCTGAGTGCTATGAGTTGGTTCCTTCAGGGAGCACACCGTGAGAGGGGGTTCAGTGTGTGCATGTCTAACAGGGATGCCCTTGAGGTCGACACCTGGGAAAGGGAGAGGAAGGAAGCAGGATTGGGTAGAGGGTAAAGTTGAGCTGCCATGCAGGCCTTGTTAGCCTTGGCCATTCCCGTGGGGAACTCTGGTCTAAAATTCCCCATTATAGTGGTCCTGCTTTAGGCCAAAAGTCAGGGATTTTATACCTTTGCTTTGACCAGTGGTCATCGGGTGTACGCCAGCCTGGGAAGGACCTCACCTTGACTTTGGCAGCCCTGTGCTGCTAAGTTGCCAGCTCAAGGTTTTTGGCCCGTGGCGTTCTCAGCAGCTGGGGCAACAAGGCTTTCCTTGAGTGGAAGTCCGGATAGCACATCTCAGCGCCCATCATACCGAGCCGGGGTACCTCAGCATTACAAGGCAAGTGTGTGTGCTGCTGGGGGCAGAAGCTCAAAGGGGACTGGGAACAGTGAGTCAGAGGAAAGGCCATATAGTGTCCCAACGATTGCAGTCAGAGGGATCCCTTGAGAATGTAGGTACCTGCCTCAGAAAAGCGGATGTCTCAGAGAGCATAAATCCATCTCACAATGGTGTGAGTTAAGTTACAACTTTCCTGAGCACTTAGATGAGTCATGGTATGAACAGGAAACTGATAGCACATTCATGTTGAGTCATTTGCAGAGATTTTATTAAAGGGTCTAGTTACAAAGGTGTGGAAGCCTCAAGAGGGTCCAGTACCCTGGGGCTAGTAAGAGTTGATGCTGTTTACATCCTCAGCCAGAAGAGTGGAGGGGAGAGAACAGTTTCCAGGACCCAGAGACAAGGAGAGCTCAGTCAAGGAGGCCAGCTGCCTAGGCTGTGACCTTCGGCCAACAAACAGAGCTTGCTTCAGATGACCCTGCAGCTAGGGCGCTGGGGGAATTCTTACTTCAAACTCAGTCTTCTTGCTTTCTCTGATATTATGCTAGGACTCGCCGCTGGGGGGCTGATTCATGTAGTCCATAGAGGTCAGCCCCCAGGGGTCCAGCGCCAGGCTACAAGAGTGGAGTGTGCAGATCTTCTCTTCTCCCTGGGTGGGGTCCAAAGCTTCAGCTGTCAGTAGGCAGATAAGATCAGAGAAAGAGAGGGGGAAGGGGAAAAGTGGAGAGGTTGAGAGGGATTGAGGGAGGGAGGGAGGGACATTGCCTGCCCTTCCCAAGCATCAAGCAGCTGGACTGCAGCCGGCGATGGCTGGGGAAAGAGGTGGCGAGGTTGTTTTCAAGGGAGAGCTGTGACCACCTTGCACGTCTCTGCGCTGTACCACCCCGAGGTCACAATCTATCAGTACACCTTCTTAGTTGAGATGTAGAATGAAGTGAAACTCTTCGGTCTAGTTGAATCATAAAATGGGTGAGAGGAGGTGAGGTAGTAATATGCTCCTTGGTGTTTGCTCTGGGGAGGAAATGGGTACCCTATGTGGATTCTTCCCTTCCCATCTCCCCCTCCCCCATAGCAAGGGTGCTCTTTTCATCGTAGGTCACATGCTTGGGGACGGCTTTTCTTTCACTGAGACTTCTGAATCTAGATGAAAGGAAGTCCCAGAATTTTAATCTGGACCTTAATTGAAGAAATTAGTTCTGGGATATTTGAACCTTGGGAGAAAAAGACACGCTAGTGTTGAAGTTTCTGTGGTTTATTTTGTTGCTAGAGATGGATGCTTGATTCTACTGTGAGGATGATTGCTCTTCAGTTGTGGGAAGAAAAATGCCCACAGTAAACTTTTTGGTTATGTCAAAGGGAAGCTGTAACTCTAAGCCATGTGCCTAATAATTCTTCGTAGTAGGCCAGAGTTGGACCCTCACAGGAGGGCAACCTGAGGCTGGTAATCAAGGATAAACTAGTGTTTACTCTCTCTAGGTCCCAGGAGAGTTTGGGTATGGGGGAGACAAAGGTCAAAAACCCTCCCAGGAGGAGTAGGTAATGAGAGGTGGGCTCTACGCTGTAACATGGTGGGTACCAGGAGCTGCACTATTTCATATCTAGCTTTAAATGTTCTCTTCTGCGTTATAGTTTTCTCCTGTTAGCCTCATGTGGTCAGCAAAAATTGATGAAATTCTAGGGCCTGGTCTTAGTTCTTGGTGAAATTAAAGGAGGGATAGGGTCCCTGTTGGGGGCAAAGCGGTGAGAAGAGTTACTGCAGCCTGCTGGGAAAGGCTAGGAGACCATCAGATGCTGAATTCCAGGACTGGCTGTAGCCCCCAACGGCACCAGGGTGAACTGAAGGAATAGTCAACAGGTGTTTAGGCATCTCCATATCAGAGATACCTGGGCTGGAAAACATCCTGTGTCGTGAGTGGGGATTTGACCACTGCTACAGGGACATGAGAGGGAAGTGTCACCATGAGGCAGGACTTCCACTATTGGAAGGACTTGAGTGGTTTCTCTAATATGCCATCTTATCCGGCCACTGCTTGGGTATCCGTAGTCATCCTTTTGTAGTGTTGCATGGAGCTAGTTAGTAGAAAATCCTTGCCAGTGAAAACTGAGTTCAGGTTTCCTTACTTGCCTCTTCCTAACTGTCTCCCCTTATGCTCCTCACTTCTGCACTTGTTTCTTCAGTTAAGCATTGCTTTGGTCAAGGAGCATGGCGTATGGTAGAAACAATGCTTTGGAGTCATGAAAATTCAGTCAGCATCGACTCTACCTCTTACTGGCTGGATATTCTTGGACAAAGTATTTCACTTCCCCCAGCCTGAGTTTCTACAATTACTACTTGTAAAATGTGGATACTGAACTGCAGTTACTGTTTGATGCTCAGATTTTCATAGATTTGACCAGTAGGATCCTCTTTAAGCTGGTTCCAGTGTCCTTTGGAAATGATTCTATTTGTCTTTAAAAGCTTCCTTGATTTCTGGCACTACAAAAATGTCCCAGGTTCATCTTTTATCTTCCCTGCCACCGAACCAGATCTTGAATTGACCGTTTCTCCAAGAAACTCTGATACCTTTCAGAGGGGAATGGAATTGGAGGCAAGAATCTAAGGGCTTGGGCGTTCATTTCTACCGGTCATTTTACTTGTCAGAACCAGAAAGTATGTATTTTTAAAACTTAGGAGTTCATATTAATAATACATATTTCCAACTCAAATTAACAATACTAGTTTTCTGCTTTAATTTTATAATTATGACTTTGTTCTCTTATATGGAAAATCTTTTTGTAATACTAATAGTATACTTGTTTGCTTTATACTACAGGAAAAAGTTCAAAATAACAGTATAAATATTACTACAAAATATAAAACAACAGGGTGAACCAGAACAACAAACTACTAATTGAAAACTACCAAATTCATAAGGTTGCAATGCGGATTTAATGATCTATGTCAATTTCTGAGAATAACACCTTGGACAACAGTCAGTACTCAGGAAATGTTAGTCTTCTACCCCTGCCCCACCAACTCTCTGTCTCATTCAAACTTTTCCTTAGCAGTCTTGTAACTGTTGGATAAAGCCTAACTACACCCTGACATTTTGGCCCTCTCCAAACCTTCTCCTGTCTGCTTTCCCTAATCCCCAACTACTCCCTTGTATTCCTGCTTGAGTTCATTGAATCCTTTCAACATGTCATATGCATTTCTGCTTTTTAGTTTTGCTTTCAGTGTTCCATTCCCCTCCTTCCTTTTCTCCCTTCCAAATACATCATATATTTTTTCCCTTTGTAATGGAAACAGTTGCTTTAACAGACATTGAATTCTTATATATTTGAATCTCTTCGTCTTTTCTCATGTTAATGCCATACCCTTTTATTATAGTAACTTTATTATATGTTTTAAAAGGTTGAGCAAATCTTTTATCACATTTCAAAAATTTCTTATTTTCATAAAACTTTATAACCATTTTCATCTGATTCTTCACCCCCCCATCCCCCCCTTCAAAAAAAAGTCCAACAATCCAAATAAAGTTCACTTGGATTCTTGTGGAAATAGTATTAAACCAATAGATTGACCTTTTTATTAAGTCTTCCAGAAAAGGACCCTGGTACTTCTCTACCTTTAAAAGATCTTGTTTTAATAATTTTAATATAATTTTGTAGTTTTCTTCATGTAGGTTCTATACCTTTTAAAAATGTATTTTGAAGTATTTTGTATTTCTTGCTATTATGATTTTCTTTCACTCCCCAGTTTAATTGGTATTTTAAGAGCTATTGTTTTTTAAAATAATAAAACTATTATCTTAGAATATCTTTTCATTTACAGAAAAGTTGCAAGGATAGTACAGAGTACCCATATACTGCACACCTGGTTTCCCCACTAACATCTTACATTAGTATGGTACATTTGTCAAAACCAGTGAACCAGTATTGAAACATCATTAACTAAAGTTCATTGTTGATTCAGATTTCCTTAGTTTTTACCTGATGTCTTTATTCTGTCCCAGAAGCTTATCCAAGAAACTGTTTTAGTCATTGATTTACATATAGTCGTCATGTCTCTTTAACTCACATCCTTTTGGCTGTGACAATTTCTCAGACTTTCCTTGTTTTCGATGACCTTGACAGTTTTGAGGAGTCCTGGTCTGGTATATTGTAGGATACCCCACTAATGAGATTTGTTTTTCTTATAATTAGACTGGGGTTGTGGGTTCTTGGGAGGAAGACCACAGAGGTAAAGTTCCATTCTCATCACATTATCAACAGTATATACTGCCAACATGTCTTATCACTGTTGATACAGAGCTTGATCACCTGACTGAGGTAGTGTTTGTCAAGTTGCTACACTGTAAAATTACTGGGGTTTTTTTTAACCCCTTTCTGTACTACATTCTTAGGAAACAAGTCACTATACCCAGATCATATTTAAGGAATGAGGAATTATCCTCTACCTCCTTGGGGGCAGATGATCTACATGAATTATTTGGAATTCTTCTGCATGGAAGATATGTCTGGTCTCCCCCATTTATTTATTCAATTATTTATTTCTACCAGTATGGACTCACGGATAATTATTTTGTTTAGGGTTATAATCCAAAACTACTTTATTCATTTTTTTGTTCAAATTGTTCCAGGCTCATTTTGTATATTGCTTGCCCTAGCCCTAGACTTAGCCATCACTACAAGGCTCTCTGGTTCCTTTCATTGGAGGATGTTATTAAAATCCAAGATCTGGGTATGAAGTGGCCTTGTTGCAAGTAGGTCCTCTCAGTTGACAGAGTAAGGAAATCTGTGCATTCACATAGCTTAATTTATAGACATATCAATAAATATTTCTATATGTGAATATCTGTTCCTACATTAAGCTAAACATGAAACGCTATTGATTTTTGGCAGTATCTATTTAATTTTAAAATGAACATCTGCTTTTACCCAGTACTCTCAATTTGGAGACTTGGTTCTAGAGAAATAAAACCACCAATAGATAAACATATGCAGAGGGATGTTTATTGTAGCATCACTTGAAGAGCAAATGACTTAGAAATAGCCAAGATGCCTTTAAAAATGGGAACAGTTGGGACTCCCTGGCGGTCCAGTGATTAAGACTCTGCGCTTCCGATGCAGGAGGCGCAGGTTTGACCCCTGGTTGGGGAACTAAGATCCCACATGCTTCAGGGCAAGGCCAAAATAAATAAATTTTTAAAAATAGGAACAGGTGAATAAATTATTGTATATTCATACTGTGATGCATTATGCAACTATTAAAATAGAACGCATGTTTTCACGTATTAAGCAGAGGAATACTGATTATTGATAAATGAGAAAAGCAAATTGTAGAGTAATCCTATTTTTGGAAGAAAATCAAAAGGCAGTAGGTACTTGTAGTGAGGTGGATGGACCTAGAGACTGTCATACAGAGTGAAGTAAGTCAGAAAGAGGAAAATACCATATGCTAACACATATATATGGAATCTTAAAAAAAAAAAAGTTCTGAAGAACCTAGGGGCAGGACAGGAATAAAGACGCAGACGTTGAGAATGGACTTGAGGACACGGGGAAGGGGAAGCTGTGACAAAGCGAGAGAGAGGCATGGACATATATACACTACCAAACGTAAGGTAGATAGCTAGTGGGAAGCAGCCGCATAGCACAGGGAGATCAGCTCGGTGCTTCGTGACCACCTAGAACGGTGGGATGGGGAGGGTGGGAGGGAGGGAGACGCAAGAGGGAGGAGATATGGGGATATATGTATATGTATAACTGAGTCACTTTGTTATATAGCAGAAACTAACACACCATTGTAAAGCAATTATACTCCAATAAAGATGTTAAAAAAATAAAAAGGCAATAGATACACATTACAATGAGCCTAAGAAAGATGTAAAAGACCAAACTGCTAACAAAATTGTGAGATTTGGAAAGAGTTAGAATATTATCATTTATATATATATAGCTTAGTATTATATGATCGTTATAGGAAATCATGTTAGTTTATCGTCTTAAGATCTATTTAAGATAATAGAAATCATACACACAAATACGGAGGGGTGGATTCGAGGCTACATAGAAAAAGTAGACTTTATTCCATTGTATCTATTCTCAGCTCTACGTGTTGCTACAAATTGTCTTTGGGGCTAGTTTGATGGGAAACATGTATGATGGAACTCATAACAGACCTTCATTCTTAGAATTATGTAAGTCACCATAGCTTTGGAAAACCTTGTTTCAAATGTGTTATTATTTGGTAAAAAGACACCACATTGTATTCCAATGACAGTTAATATTTCAAGTACATAAGAAAATGTTTCTTTATACATATTTTCATATCTCCCTATTTAACAGAAATAGATGTTAGATTCTTAAGTTGGGGTACAAGTCCTTCCCTTCTCTCCCAGGTGTGGTCCATCTCATTTTCACTTTTCACCTCTGTGAAATACTGGGAAGAGGGGTGAGGTAACTAATTCAGCTTTTATTAGTTGATGATACAATGTAGCCACGTTAGGTAACTTGACTAAAATACTCCCTGCAACTCCCTCTGGATGGCAGTAGGGCTGCTGGACAGTGGTGGCAGGAGAGTGATAATTTATTCTCTGGTTGAACATCACTTCTCCTTTTTCTTAGTTTTGTCTGGTGGTAAATTGTCAAGTCTCTCTGCAGTACAGAGGAAGATAGGCACAAGGATGACGTGAGTGTGGCCAATTTCTTTTTATTTTTTTAATTAATTTATTTTTGGCTGAGTTGGGTCTTTGTTGCTGTGCGGAGGCTTTCTCTAGTTGTGGCGCGCGGGGGCTACTCTTCATTGTGGTGCGTGGGCTTCTCATTGCGGTAGCTTCTTGTTGTGGGGCACGGGCTCTAGGAGTGTGGGCTTCAGTAGCTGTGGCATGCGGACTCAGTAGTTGTGGCTCGCGGGCTCTAGAGCGCAGGCTCAGTAGTTGTGGCGCACGGGCTTAGTTGCTCCGCACAGGCTTGGTTGCTCCGCGGCATGTGGGATCTTCCCGGACCAGGGCTCGAACCCGTGTCCCCTGCATTGGCGGATTCTTAACCACTGCACCACCAGGGAAGCCTTGTGGCCAATTTCTTGAAGGAAATAGTTTTCAAACCCAATATAAGTATTTTATTGAGAAATTTGAGTTGGTGTATAATTTGAATTTTTATTAAGTAGTAAATGCTGTAGTGATGAAAATACTGTCAAGCAGTTGACTAAGATCTTTTAAAAAACATTAAATTTCCAGTAATATAAATGTAAATAATGGAGTAATACTAATGATTTGGGATTAAGGGGATGTAGTTCTAGAATTTTTTTAGAGCTCTTATAATTAATATTTTGGAAAAGGTCTTTTCTCTGATATATTGTTCTATTTATTCTCTATTAACATTTAGTTGGTATGTTAACATAGCCCCCTTTGTGGCGGCATTGCCATCTTCTTTCAGTTGGCGATAGCATAGCATACTGAAAACTGCACAGGCTTTGGCGTTCGGTCTGCATTTAAATGCAGCTGTGGTCAAGTTATCCAACACCTCAGGGACTTGCTTTCTCATCTGTTAAATGGGGATGAAAACATTGTCTCAAGGATTAAATTAGATAACATATAGTTACTACAGTTACTGTTTAATAAAGGATAGTTATTAACATACGTATGCAGCAGTTTTACAGCTCTCAGCTTCTAGAGTGAGCCAATGAATGGATGCAAGGAAATATGTGCACAAATGAGAAGATAAAAAACTGTAGGAAGGAAATTAAGACTTTGGCCTTGAATTAAAATGGATTTTTAATTTTTTAATTTTTATACAGTTTTAAAGGTTACACTCCATTTACAGTCATTACAGTATATCGGCTATATTGCCTGTGTTGTACAATACATCTTTGTAGCGTTATCTCACACTCAATAGTTTATACATCCTACTCCCTCACCCTATATTGCCCCTCCCCACCACTGGTAACCGCTAGTAAAATGGATTTTTAATGAAGAATCGAACTCCCTGTGATACATTTAATTATTATAGCCTAATATTACAAAGAAAATGTCAGTATTTAAGTAAGCCCTCAAATTTATCATAGAACTGTATAGTGAATTATTTATAACTCTGGTTCGTACTTTGACCAAAACAGAATAGATTTTCCTCTAAAAGATTCAGAGAAAATAGGTCCTTCTCAACATTAATCGTATTTTCTTCAATCCAATTACATTGTTGCCAATTCACAGGAAATTCGGTTTGAAGAAAACAGTTAAAATTTGAGGATATCATTCATTGGAATGCCACAAAAGTAGAACACAGATTAGAGAAACAGCTTCCAAACCAATGTCTGGGATTTTGTTTGGAATTATCCTCAAAACCCCAATTCTGGAGTTTAACTGGTAATATCAAATGACTTGCCATGTCAATTATTTCTCCTGTCCCCTCCTTGCCCCTCCTTTCTGCCAAATAATTTTTCCCTCTAACTATGGCATTATTCATTCAACTGAACCTCCATGAATGAGAAACAGACTAAAAACTCACATGGAGTCAGAAGTGGAAATAGCAGCTCATATTTTTGATTGTATTCTAATGAGATATGGACTATACATTGTAGTCCTCTTGTGTTGCTTCCTTAGCCAGCAGTGCCTTCCCAGAGTTGGAAATGTTACACATTTCAAGAAGCAGTTCTTTGTGCTGATATTTGGAAGGCAAGCTCCTTTGTGTGGTGTCCCACCCCACCCCAGTACTGGTATGAAGCTACATATTTCAAAAATGTCTTGCTTATGAATACCAGGCAGAAAAAGCACCCACGTCAGCATTTAGAGGAGAAAGAAACAGACTAAACTGGATGAAGGGCAGCATAAATGAAGTTTGGAAACCCTGTTTGTTTTTCTAAAGGAGTTTCCCTGGTTCCTTTGCTCTCCCCTCCTTCCAGTCCTTATGGAGCTATTTCAGAGCCAAAAAAAGAAAAAAAAAAAAAAAAAAAAGAAGAAGAAGAAAAGAACCATGGGAGGAAAAAACTTCCATATACTGTAGTATTCCTTTCCTATCTTTGTGGTTTTCTTTTCATGTTGAACAGATACTAGGTATATTTGCCTAATTTCCGTTTGAATTTGCATTTTTAGTGCTTGGCCACTGTGAAAACACTTACAAAGCAATCTACCCTCTTACTGATACTTGGGTTTCGCCTATTGCGGTCTCCAGGGTCTGCCAGTTTACTGTTGACGTGCTTTCGCTTCCCCTACTCTGCATAAGCAAACTTCTTCTCCCTTTCTTGTTCGTTCCGAAGACTGTTGTATTTCTAGGATTTTTATCACAGTTACTACTTATTCTGGAATCCTAGACAATTTTGTTGTACACCTCACATGTTTAAGTCCTTAAGAAATTCTACAATAAATACTACTTTTAATCTTACAGCTTGTCTCTTTGCAAATGGATTTCTTTTACTTGTTGCTTCATTTAAAATCACAGTAGGAGCAGGATTACAGTCAAGTCAGCCAGGTTTGCTGTATGTGTAATTTCTGAGAAAGGGGAAACTGTTGGATTCAAAGTATAATTGTTCCCATGACTTTATTAAGGTCTAAAATTGCCTATCTAGTTTTGCACATCTCCCGTTACTTTTATATTGCTACATTTATGTTGTCTGTTGCTAAATTTTTGTGAAGCTAGAAATATCAAATTAAACAGTGATAAACCAAGGGGAAGCAGTTCTCTCTTTCCTCCTCCCCGTCTTCTTTGCCACTGAGGATTGATCAGTTTCCTTACTGAACAGCAGGTGAAATCAAGGCAAGAATCCTTAGTTGCCTTTACACAAGAGGAGGGAACTCCTGCCTCCTCCGAGAAGGGGCGGCGGCTCTGAAAAGGGGGCACCCACTCTCCAGGTCAGTATGATTGCTTGAAATGTGAGAATTATTTTCGCCTTAGGATCTTGGATCATTTCTCTTTGGCAGTAGAGAATCATTTTTTAATGTCCGTCTTCTCACTGTTGTGGACTCTTTTTTTTCCTTGGTATCCTCTTCAGCATGTCATTCATTTCTCCATAGCACATTAACCAGAGGAGAAATGTATCTGGAAAAAATTGGGTTGGGATAGACCTTGTATCAAGCAGTGAAGGGAAATTATGGAATTGCCATGTTTATTCAAGCTATTACCAGCTCCTCTAATAGCCCGCAAAAAAACAAAACTGTTAGTTCTGATTTCAGGCATGGCAGGCTCCAGGGAGCCTAACGATGTCATTGGGAGATATATATGTGCGTCTTTTTGTCTGTCTATATGTCTGATCTTTTTTTTCATTCTCAAAGGTCTTGTAGTTCTTAAATTTTTTTTGTGATGAAATATACGTAACATGCAATATGCCATCTTAACCATTTTAAAGTGTGTAATTCAACGGCGTTAACTACCTTAACAATGTTGTACAAAGATCACCACGATTTGTTTCCAAATCTTTTCCATCACCCTAAACAACCTCTGTAATCATGAAGCAGTAACTCCCCATTCCCCTCTCCCCCCTGCTCCTGGTAACCTCTAATTTACTTTCTGTCTTTACCTATTCTAGATATTTCATATAAGTGAGATCATAACAGTATTTGTCCCTTTGTGTCTGGCTTATTTTACATAGCATAAGGTTTTCAAGGTTCATCCATGTTACAGCAGGTATCGGTACTGTATTTTTTATGGCTGAGTAATATTCCATTGTATGATATACCATGTTTTGTTTATTCATTCATCTGTTGATGGACATGCATTTCCATCTTTTGGCTATTGTGAATAATGCTAAAATAAACCTCGGTATAGAAATACCTGTTCGAGTCCCTGTTTTCAGTTCTTTTGGATGTATACCTAGGAGTGGAATTGCTATCTGTCTAATCTTGATTCCTCTTTCCTCTTTGTTCCCTTATCCTCAGGCAGATAAAGACAACTTATTCTGTACTCCTGAAGCTCTTTAAAATTTTAAGTAAGCTCGAGATTTTTCTTTCAGAGCCCATATTAACCACTAAAGAGAAATTCTGCTTGTTCATATTCTGTTCTCCACCCCTGGATGGGTCATTATACCTATAGGGAGAAGCTCCTTCGTGACTGTGACCAACAACCCACCGGGTGGGAGGACAGTTCTCTGTAGAAAAGAGAGGCTCTGTTTCTAGAAAGGGGGGATGCTGTTGCGTAGAGGTGTAAGAGGTGCCCACGGTCGTCTCCTTCCAGCTGTGGGCCAAAATCTCATCGTGGCTGCTGATCAGGGATCCTTGGATGAGTGGAATAACTGAAGAATGACCTAGTTGGGGTTTTGGCCGGAATGAGGGAAGACAGAAACTGTCAGTGCTTCTGATTGGAATACTAATTGCGGTCACCCGTTGGGAGAGCATTTTGATGGTATCTAACATGGCTGAAAGCGTGCAGACATTCCAACACTCTGTCCTCGACGGAGTCACAACGAAAACTCTTCCACTCTAGCCTCTGGAAACATGGAGAAGACTGTTCCTTGTAGCATTATTTGTAATTGTCAACTGGACAACACCATTTCCAACAGTAGTGGAAGCTTTTATTGGCTGGCTAAAAGACAAACTGTAGTGTACTTATAGAAAGGAATGTGATGCTGCTGTTAAAGATGACCTCGATCTATAGGCTCAGAAGTATAACACTGAAAAAAAAAAGTTTCATGATCATACGTACTGTATTGGTAGCGTTTATGTAGATAATAGAAAACATACAAGACTATATTCAGCATTGTTTTGGAATATATATTTTTTATTATTTTTGGAATATGTTTGGAATATATATTTTTATTTTATGTAGATAAAATAAAAGTACAAACCCATGTACTAGAAGGGCTCCCAAGAAATTCAATAGTGAGAGGTAAATAGGACGAGGAAAAAAGTCAAGGGGATTTCAATTGTTCCTCTTCTCCTTTTTTGCATTTTAAAATTAGCTTTGTTAAATTGACTAAAAGTGAACGATCATTATTTCAGGCTGGTTGATACTGTATTTTCTTCACTGTTCTATTTTTTTTTCAAGCTTTTCACAATTACAAAGTAGCACATGGTTGGAGTTCAAATGGAAATCCAATTTTTTTCTTTAATCTTAAAATTATGGGATATGCATGCAGATAGAAAAGATAGATACATAGTTAGTAGGTAAAGTATTGTGGGTTTTTTTTTTTAACTTGGTGTTTCTTCAAGTAATCATAAGAACAGGCTCTTGCCAAAATCTCCCTGCTGTGCTATACTTCTTCATGCCATTTTATTTCATTTATGTGTTAGAGAGCATTTTGTCCTTAATCTTCCCTGTGCCCTAGTATTCCCCTAACTAGCAAAATGCCCAGTGTGTTTCCCATTAACCTCAAAATTCCTACCAGGATTTAGTCTTAGAGCCCTGAAAGGCCTCCTGTCATTTTAGCAAACAATCAGACTGCTCCCTGAACGTCAAAAGCTGGCAGAAATAAACTACCCAAATCAGTATTCCTATGAGAAGAAAGTCCTGGGAGGTGAAGATAGATTTCAGAAATCCTATTCATACCATGAGGGAAAAGTCATTAAATAATTGTGCATGAGGCAGTCGGTGACAGCCTTGTCTCTTTCGCTTTTGCCAAAACGCTAACAGAAAGATTTGCAACATCTTGCTCGATTCTGAAGTGGTTAAAATTTTATAATAGGAACCTTAATGGCAAGGAAAAGGATCTCAGAAAGAGCATTGCTCGCTGAGCCCTGACATCACCGTGTGGGAATGAGTATTATCTTACACAATGGAATGTGCTCTGTCCCTCCTCCGAGAGGGAATTTGGCTCGGTATGCAAATTAAAATATTGTTTGGAAAACTCTGTGGCCTCAAATGACAGAAGAAATTTTTTCTAATCCAGTTCTTCGGTCCTTTGTTGGCTAAGCAGTTGACAGCAGGCTCATCTAGCCAGTTTGTCTGGGCCACGCTCTTGGGTTTTGTGATGGAGCCCAAGCCAATCTCAGAGTTTTGTGATGGCAGAGATGCAAAAAGCCCTAAATTCTTGAGGCCTAAAAGAAAGGAAGGCTAATTTACTTGAAATACTTGCAAACCCTTGAAAGCATTTAGAATTTGTGTGTTACTTTGTTCTCTCTTTGTTGGAAAGTTGGCAGGTGACATGGTAAGAAGCTGGCTTACTTCGATAGGTGGCCTTTTTCTTCTCCTTTCAAGCTTACTTGAAGGGGGTCTACCCCAAAATGAAGTCTTCCAGTCTCAAGTTCTGCAGCCTGGAAATAATTTGAAATTATTCAACAATGTCATACCTTTCACAGCTCTTCTCTCCATTGTTGTTTGTCTGGGGATGAGTCTGAGTTCACAGGTGAGGATTCAGCGAGAGACTGATGCCATCACTTATGCTCGTGGCTCCTGCATCACCCGGGGGCAGTGGCTCTCCAAGAGTGGTCCTGAATGGCATATTCAGCATCACTTGGGAGTTTGTTAGAACTGTACATTCTTGGAATCCACTTTAGACCTACTGAAGGCAGGACCCCAGAATCTGTGTCTTAACTAGTCCTCCAGGTGATTCAGATACACACGCAAGTTTGAGAACTGCTGCTCGAGGTAAATCTGTCTACTTGGATGGAGAGAAGCCCAACTCTGAGCCCTTTTACTCTTCCCCTGCCTGCCGTGGCTAAAATCAAAATGCCAAATTTGTCATCAGATTGTTCATAGTGGAATAATTTTAAATCATCATCCTGTGCAAAGGACTTTGGGTGTTACGGTTTTGAAGTTTGCAGGGAAATGTTCTTCATGAGAAGGTATATGTGTCATCCTGAGTTGTGAAGAAAGGAATGGGAGTCTGGGGTTAGTGCCCTTCTACAAGAGACCCCAGAGACCTAGCTCCCTCTTCCCTTCCGCCACATGAGGTTATAGTGTCCAATTAGCACTTACATGGATCCCTTTTTTTCTTCAAGACATAAACTTGAAATTAATATTGAAAGAGTCTTTCCCTGATGGTATATCTCCTCTAATGGCTTCTATCACTTAGTTGTGCTGCTACAGGACTCTGCAGAAACTAATTTGGCATTTTAGGTAACAATCCTCAGGCAGGTAGTGACATTTCTGGTTGCAGAATATAAATATATTTTGTACATAGAACTACCTAAATGCAAGGAATGGAGAACTATATCTAGATACTTCACCTTCTAGTTTTCTTGATGTCTATCTTTTCACAGGCTCCGTAAGGAAATAATGCTATAATTGCTGATGGCGAAGGGGTTGAGGAAGAAAACTGAGATTTATCAAGCAGCTAGTATAAGTCAAGTGCTCACCATATAGTGTCGCATTTAGCGTACCAGACAATTATGAGAATAGGTCATTTGGCTCAATTTACAGATGACCAAACTAAACCTTTAATCACTTATTGTAGCAGTTCATTGGCTGTTCAGTGGTGATTTCTTTTTTATTCTTTTGTTAACGGAGGAACCCAGAATTACTGCAGGTAGTGGGTAGTTATGTGCTCAGGGAAGGAGGGCTTAGTCTCAGGATATGAAATATGTTTGGGCTTAAGTCAAACGTTATTCTCTTTCTCAGTGATTCGTTTGAGGGTAGCCATGTGACCTGGTTCTGGCCAATTAAATGTAAGGGGAAATTGTGGGGACTGCTGTGAAAAGCTATCCTCCCTAATAAAGTAGAGACCTGCATATTTAAAAGACCTTGTTCCTTCTTACATTGGACTGCTGTCTTGTAAGGATGTGGTGTTTTGTTGCAGCTGCAGCAGCCATGTTGCAACTATGAGGTAAAAGCCAAGGGAGAACTATTGCAGTTGTCCTCCTTGGCATTGTTCTGTTTCTAGATTTCTGGTTGTGTGAGTGAAGAAATCCCTATTGTTTAAGTCACTTTTTGTTAGATATCATGTTGCTTGTTATTGAAAGCATACGTTCTGAGGACATATATGTTTGTCAGGTGCTAGAATAGGGATTAGAATCTACGTTTAACTGATGGTCAGCACCATCCTGGTACGTTCTCCCTCTTACCACCTCCCTTCCTGCCTTTTCTTTAAACAAAAAGAAACTTTGTCTGTCGTTATTAGCCTACGGAATTTGAATTCCTAGAAAAATGGTATTTGAAAACATTCTATTACGTACAGTTTATTCTAGACTAGATTGTGACAAGTATACTTCATCAGTATTTTTCAGGTAGCCTGGTAGATTTTAGGTATGCGTGTAATAAACACATTCTTCTTTTAAGAATTCAAATATTACACAAAGCCAGATTTGTCCATGACTCAATCCCACTTTCCTCTCCAGAAGTTATCATCCATCCCCTATTCGTAGATATCTTCCTAGATTATTTTCTATGCAGTTATATTTTTACATGCCCAGATCGAGATGATTTTTAGGGAACAGCCTTATACTGCATATATTGTGCCATGATTTTTTTTTAACTTCACAATATGTCTTATAGATTTTTCCACATTAGTTGATTAGGTGTCTTTTATTCTTATTACATGAACCCAGTGTTCTGTAGTAGGAACATACCAAGATTTTATTTAGTCATCCCTTTGGCTAAAACAGTACCTGGCATGTAATAACCACTTGATAAACATTTGGTAAATAAATTTGTCTTTGAAATTACTTAGGGCATTTGTAACTTTTCCTTGTTTCAAGCAATGTTTCTATGTAAATTTTAGAGTCCATTTGTCAATTTGCCTAAAAATAATCCTATTGGGACTTTGGAATTTTATTGGTGAGAATTGACATTTTTATAAGTTTTTCCATGCTTTTTTTGCATATGTATTTTTATAGGATGCAAGTGGGTTATGAATTTTTAAGATTTAATAGTTACTGCCAAAATTATTTTCAATAAGGCTTCTACAGTTTTCTGTACCATCACTAGTGTATGATGGTGGCAGTCATGGTGATGATAATTGTAATGATACAGTGATAAGGGTGCCAGTGGTGATTGTAGTGCAGGCGGTGGTGGTGGGGTGATTATACTATGTTGCAGAAGAACTCAGGGCTTTTCTGTAATAATTCAATTTACCTCTAATTATCCTCAGATATCTGATCACCTGCAGATTTGATCACTCCTCATTTTGAGTGTGGAGAGAAATCCGGATGCTTCAGCTAAAGCCATGTTAGGAAAACTAGGCTTGACTTAGAGTATCCATTTTATAATTGCTACCAAAGTATTGGGCCACTGCTAGGGGAGTGCTTTAGTATTGCAATGTTGAGTTACGCAGAATTACTTTTTAGAAATAAAGACTCCCACAACCTTGAACCACTGTCATAAAATGTCCTACGATGGCAGAGGAAGACTTTAAGGGAAGGCAAGCAATGAAAATAAAATAGTTGACTGTTGCTATATGCTTATGTAGTTGTCTTGCTGAGTACCAGGAATCCCAGCTGAACACCTCCAGTGTTTGTTTCTTAATAAATCCACAGATTTCTGTATGTAGGTGGATTCCTGAACGTTAGAGGCAGCACTTAACTGGATGCCTCCATTTAGGGTTTATGTATAATTTTTAAGCTCGTTATGCAAAATTTAGAACTCTTAAACATTCATTGCATTATGACGGGCTCATCTTCTTAAACTAGCAAAACTGTGGGCAGATTGAAGACTTCTTTTGCTGCCATGTTGTGTGTGCACATATGTTTTAGTTGTTTTTGTTTCTTTGACAAAGTGTGTGCTCAAGAACTAATGCCGCTAATCCAGTTTTTTAAATTAATTAATTTATTATTTATTTTTGGCTGTGTTGGGTCTTCGTTGCTGTGCGCGGGCTTTCTCTAGCTGCGGCGAGCGGGAGTTACTCTTCGTTGCGGTGCGCGGGCTTCTCACTGCAGTGGCTTCTCTTGTTGCGGAGCGCGGGCTCTAGGCGCACGGGCTTCAGTAGTTGTGGGACATAGGCTCAGTAGTTGTGGCTCGCGGGCTCTAGCGCGCAGGCTCAGTAGTTGTGGTGCACGGGCTTAGCTGCTCTGCAGCATGTGGGATCTTCCCGGACCAGGAATTGAACCCGTGTCCCCTGCATTGGCGGGCAGATTCTCAACCACTGTGCCACCAGGGAAGTCCTGCCACTAATCCAATTAAACCTGATCAATTGCAATAACTCTTGTATATCATATTACATTAAGCATTAGTATTTCTTGTTTTACATAGAAAGTTTTGTTGTGAATGATAAATCAAATGCTTAAATAAAATGGTTGGGGGATTTATGAATATTCTGAATTATTTAGATTCAATGACAAAGAGGAGGTCTGGAGTTCTTGTGCAGAGATAATATCTTAAGTATTTTTTGAAAGATTTAAGACTTGGATGCCAAGTATCATACTGTCATTATAATCTTACCATCTCTTGTAATGCTGTTACCAGAAGGTCCCTTTGAGGCAAATTCTGTGTTCCTTTGTATCCCTCTGAGGAGCAACATTGTACTCGGCAGAGTCATTGGGGAAGGAAGCTGTTTCCCCGCTTGGTCACGGGAGCAGGCTCTGAGCCATTCCAGAGAGGGACTGACTGACCTGCACCCCTCCTTGCCTCCTTGGCTGTCAGGCAGCGTGCTCCTGCTAAGCAGTGTGAGCGGAAGTTTTGGTGTAGCTCCTGCATATGGTCCATGGCTCTAGTACCAGATGATTCTGGAAGGTCTGCCTACTCTGTGGAAGCTGCTGGGCAAGGGAAGTCCTACACGTGGATGATGGGAATACATCAGAGGAGATGTATTGATATTAATTTTGAGTTAATACATGAAAATTGCCTTTCCAGAATGTTGATTTTGAATTCCAAAAGCTATCCTTGGTCCACTGCTGGGACCCTAGCTTGCATGTTTGAACCTGAAGTAGTCAGATGTTGAAGCCTGGACTGAGAATTCACACATGGAGAGAGGCACCTCCGAGAAACAGAGAACTTAACCCTAGAGAAAAGAAAACTTGCTCCGTGGACCAGCAACAGCCCGTAATCTGGGAGCTTGTTAGCAATGCAGAATCTGGAGCTTCACTCCTGACCGGCTGAATCAGAATCGTCATTTTTTTTTTTTTTTTGCGGTACACGGGCCTCTCACTGCTGTGGCCTCTCCCGTTGCGGAGCACAGGCTCCGGACGCGCAGGCTCAGTGGCCATAGCTCACGGGCCCAGCCGCTCCGCGGCATGTGGGATCTTCCCGGACCGGGGCACGAACCCGTGTCCCCTGCATCGGCAGGCGGACTCTCAACCACTGCGCCACCAGGGAAGGCCCCAGAATCGTCATTTTAACAATATTCCTTGGTGATTCCTCTGCACATTAAAGTGTTAGAAGTGCCACTTTAGGAACTATTAAGACAAGTTGTGTGTTTTCTCACCTACAGTCACCCTACTGCCTAATACTACTTTCCTTCTCTATAGGAGTAGTTGTTTCTGAGCGTGTCGAAGGAACCTCACAGGAAAGAGTTTGCACAGGCTTGTATGGAGAAGTTAAGATCAGAAATGGCAATAACAAAATAATCAAGCAGTTACTGGTAGAGCTCCAGCAAGCCATACGTTGATAAGCTCTGCATGGTTAGACTGGGAATCCCCAGTGCTTTAAGGGCTGACCTTGAACAATTAAGGGCTGACACAGAGATTATGGCAGTGACACATCAGCAGGTTTTGGGTGAATCAGCATGAGATAACACTGGATACAAACAGATGAAAGGGTAGGATCACTCATGAGGTGTGGGGTTGTGCCTTTTTTAAAGCAAGTCCCATCGTGTCTGCACCCAACTGTTAAATGCTCTGAATAAGAGAAGTGCTGTGATTGTTTTATATTGACCTTGGGTGGCCTACAGGACCTGGCTTTTATTCTTGTATCATGGACTCTGGAGCTGACTCATTACAGTGTTCGGAAAGAATGATATTTAACCTTGTACATTTTAAAAGCGAGGTATAACTAAGCTATAGTAAATTGCACAAAAATTCATTTCGATTAAATTTTGACAACTGCATGTATTAACCATCCGAAGCCAAAAAATAGAACATTTCCACTATGCCAGAAGCTCTCTTGTGCCCCTTTCTGGTTAATTCAACGACTGTCTTGGGTTTCATCGCCATGCATTATTTTGCCTGTTCTAGAACTTCATATAAATGGATGCATACGTGTGTACTGTCATGCTTGGCTTCTTTGACTCAGAATAATGTTTCTGAGAATCATCTATGTTTTTGATTGTATTGGTAATTCGTATTGTTGATCGATTGCTGAGCAGTATTGTATTGTGTGAACATACAAAATTTTATCTACTTACATGTTGATGAACACATAGGTAGTCTCCAGTTTTGAGCTCATCAGTAAGACTGCTTTGGTCATTGGTAAACAAATCTTTTTCTGGACGTGTATTTTATTAATCTTAGGTAATTACCCAGGAGTGGAATGCTGGTTCTTAGGACAGATATGTGTTTAACTGTTAGAAACTGCTAAGCAGTTCTCCAAAGTGGTTGTACTCCTTTAAACTCTGACCAGAAATGTATGAGAATTCTAGTTGCTCCATATTCTCAGCAGTATTTGATGTCTGTCTCTTAAATTGGGGTTTAATTTGCATTTCCTTGGTAACTTGTCCATTCTTACTGTTTCCTTATTGCTGACTTGTGAGTGTCATAGATGGATTTCTCTCAACTGACAAGCCCCATGCCTCTGGTACCTCAGAGCCCAGAGGGCCACTGATGCAGTTTGCTCCGTTCTGCTTTTAGAGCTGGGAGATGGCTGCCGTGCACTTGGGAAAGGCCCTGTTCTTCTCACGGGGAAATCCGTCTTCTGTCCTGTCCCAGCCTTTGGCACAATACCCCTGAGAACTTGGTGACAAGCCGTGGGAATGATTTGATGGGTCAGCGTAGACTCGCTCTGTGGCTGAACCCTTGGTGTTGTCCTCTGTCCTGCCAGAACACATGTGACCATCGAACTTTCACTGCGATCTTGGCTTCTTTCTCCTTATCCTTTCCGTGTGTATTTCTTCTCCACTCATCTTCCTGCTCCGAGTGAGAACAGCTACGGCTCTCTTCTCACCTAGGACAGGCTCATTGTTTTCTGGAAATGTGTTCATTTAGGGTTCTTTGCATACCCCACTCTTAGGTAGAGTTTATAAAACTTTGCTTTTGTGGCGTATCAGGCTTATTTTGGTGGGTGGGGTAAGAATGATGCTCTCTTAAGACTTTGTACATTCTAGTCAGAATCAGAAGTCCTGCACTTTCCCCCCTACTCCATTCTTTGCTGTGATGTGCCAGAAATATCTCTGGATTAAAGCCTAAAGACTGTGACATTGCTTTAGAAATCACGAGCCTGGAGGCTTACAGTAACCCAGTGTGGAGACCCTGGAGTTAGTACGGTAGAAGAGCCAAACTATATTACACTTTTATGTTAATATTTTAAAGATTAAAATAGCGTCCAGTAAACCATGATAGCTGTTGACGCTGAGCACGTTACTAAACACCACTGTGTCAAGTTTCCTTGTCTATAAAATGGGAATAAAAAGAGTACTTGCGTCATGGTGTTGCTGGAGGATTAAACAAATTAATAGATGTAAAGAGCTTAGAGGCATATATCAAATGCCTGATAAGTGAAACCCTAGCTGTTATTAATATATTGGGAGTAATGACAGTTAGTAGTTACAGCATTGGAAGTTTTTTTTTTTTATCAAGGACTTACTTCCTCTCAGCCAATCCCTTTTGTATCTTAATTAAACCTTAAATCAAACTTTCTCTAGGGATTACTAAGAGTTAACAGATAGAGCCAACCAACACTGAATCCATATTCCAGTTCCATGAACAAAGAGATCAGAAAACTGTGGCTTCAAAATTGATGCCTGTGGTAATAGGTAATATTATTCAGCAATATCTTTGGTTCTCCTGCCTTTGGGTGGGATTGTACCTTTGTGCCCCCTTGACATGAGGCAGGGCTACATGACTTGTGTTGGCCAGTGAAATGTGTCTGGGAATGTATTGCTTCTGGACAAGTCTTTAAGAGCTCATTTGCACCGCATCGTGCTTTCTTCCCCTAGCCATGGGGACCAGGGATGTTCCAAGTAGAGGAGCCTCTGAGCGAAGGTATCTTGGAGCGGAATCATAGCTGGGCCACGATGGATGTGTAGAATAAGCCAAACATAAACCTCTGCTTTGGCCGATGGAGAATTTGGAGCTGTTTGTTACATAGGCGTCACTAAGCCTGTCCCGATTGACTGGTGCAGTCCTTTTAGGACAATCCAGACTGTTTGCTTTGCTCTTTTTGGGCAGGATTGAGTCTAGTGGATGCACTGGACACCAGAGTTCGGATGGAGGGGTAGCCAGAGACATGGGTACCAGAGAGTGAGTTCAAACCATATTCAGACAAGGTACCAAATATCCATGTGTCCAAATCTGTCCAAAGATCAAGTATGGGACTGGCAGGGAGAGGCAGGAAGTAGAGCCAAAGGTTTGGAGCTGAGTAAAGGCAGTGATGGAGCAGCACCTGAGGGACAAACCCTGGAACCAGGGAACAGAGTCTGTCCATGATGTTTCATTACATAGCAACGGGGGAGCCAAGGCATGGTCATCCCAGGGGCAGCCGTTGGGTGTGTGGTGGGCTACCCAGGGCAAGTCAGCAACTCCTTGGAGCGATTTTTCTTTGGACGTACCCACCTTCACACCAGCAAAATTCCCTGGTACCTCAAGGCCTGAGGAACGATACAAAAATTCACTCTGTTCTGGGTAACTTTTGTGCCCATTCTCTTTCTTATGCTGGGGATCGCCAACTCCAGATTTAAAGAGAGATCACTCTCTAATTAGCTGAAGAATCACATTCCCTCTGCCAGAGAGAATCTCTTCTGGAACATCAAAACACACATTTTGGCTCCATTTTAAGGTACCTTGTCATTTAAATCATACAGAATGTTACAGATACAGAACTGTCCATGTATGTTTCTAATTGGGTCAGCGATGTTAACGTAGCAGCAGTGTAAGCAGAGCATTTAAAAAAATTCCTCCAGTCCTTTTGGAATTCAGCTCATGGGCTTAACAGACATGTATTGACATAACTAACTTGTTCAACATGTCTTTCTGTAAGTTATAAGTGAGGGGAAAGTAAAGCTTTGCATTAAACTAACAGATGAGATTTTTCTATTACGGATAATGTACTAATATGATACACACTAAGAGGATACAGAACTCAAAAGTGCAGTTTCATCATTTAATGCAAAATGACCTCCTCCTGGGAACTAAAGATTATTTTACAGGAAAGAGAAATAATGTGAAGACTTTCTGGGCACTGAGTAATCACCTAGAATGTGCAAAAACTTGACCTGTGCCATTGGCCACGTGCAGTATCCCTCTGTCGAAGGTGGTTGTCCGGATTCTATGGCGAATGGGTTATCAAGGCTGGAGAACGGACAATTCCTGTTACCATACACCAGGGACCAAGCTTCATAAAAGTTTGTTTTATTCTCACTTGTCCCTTAATAAACTAGAAAGGTAGAAAATTGTTGCATATGCCTGTTTTTACCTGTGGCTGTGAATTTTTTTTAACATTACTTATTAGTTGTTTTTTGACAGTTGACTTATTATGGTAATAATATGCATTGACACACACCAGCACATACACCTATACAGAGTAGATGTTTAATAAATGCTTGTTGAAAGTGATTATATAAATACATTTATAAAGTTTGAAATCTATCTTGCCAGAAAGCTGAGAACTCTTCTGTAAGAAAAAAATTCAAAGCAATAAAAAACATTTCAATAGTTAGTAACATACGTGTGTATGATACGTATTATGTATATATTATACATATATATATACGGAACCATCTCTGAAGAAATATTATCAAATAATCTTGAGGTGGTTAGAGGAAGATCTGTACAAGAAAGGTAGATTCAAAAAGAAAAGCTGCCTTAACTTACTTTATTGCTTTTTTGCTGAAGGTATTTATTCAGAACATCAGAAGTCAAACTTTAAAGTCAGATGTCTGGAGAAATTTAAATATATGTGAATGCGTATGTTTAAACTGAAGAAGAATGTTGACAGAAATAAATCACTTTTAGAGAGAATTCCCAGGACCTAGTCCCTTTTAGGAAAGCTCTCTTGGTCCTCGTGCAAATACATGTTCCTTTAAAGTACTTGCCCACATAATTTATGGGTTTATGTCTGTATGCCTCTGTTTATTTTCGGTATAAAAACCCTTGCTTATAAAAAGGATAGTTAAGTATGGTACTACATAACTGTGATCCCTTTTGCCTGACTTAAGAGCTTGTACTTAAGGAACATAAACTAAAGTCGGAGGTAATTCAATTAACATTCCGAACACACAAAGGTATGCTTGCTTCTCAGCTTTAGGGCACAAAGCAGCCCCGTTAAATTACAGCAGTGATTACACCACGCATGCACATTCTTAAAAATTTCGTGAATCACAAGGCCAAGCTCTAATTTGACATGTTTGCGTCTGCCTCTGGAGAATCAACTAAAATAGAAATCTTGAAGCCAAAGAGCTCAACTCGTCCGACTTCACAAAACAAAAACCGTCACCTTCCACTCTCAGCTACATTCCCAATTCTCCCTGTTTTCTTACCACTCATCCTAACTCATCACTAAAGTCCGTGGATATTAGCTCTGAAATAGCTCATGAATCTACTTCTGCCCGTTTTCCTTGCCATTGCCCTGGTTCAGGATGCCATCTTCTCGTGTCCATGTCAATGTCAGTGGTCTTTACCTGTTCTGTCTGCCCCCATGTTGTCTTCTCCAATCTCTGTTCCACTCTGCATAGATCCAAACTTTTAATAAAACACAACTGCACCAAGAAGGATCTGCAAGTCTCAGCTTACACATCACTTCCCCAGGCCACTCCTGGGTTCAGCTCCCTTGCTCTGCCCTCCTGAAGCCCCTTGTAATTCCTCTGTCGTAACAAGTGTCACACTCGATTGTGACTGCTCGGGTAGTTGTATTTTTCAGGAGATCGTGAGTTCTGTGAGGGTAGGGCCTGTGCTCGTCTCGTTAATCCCAGAACCCTTGGCTTCCGGCCCAGGGTGAATCTCTCAAATTATGAAGGAATTTATCATAACTCTTTAATATTAGACCAGTTTAGAGCCAAGGCATGTACCAACACTCTTTAATGTACTAATATACTACTAATATACTATTTTTCTCTTGCTAGTACATTTACGGCTCTAAAGGAAAATTCCCCAAGGTGTGCTGTATCCCAACAGCCTTTATTTTAAATAATGAGAATAGTAAAATCTTATAAATTTTTTCTTGAACTAAAGGCACCAACTTAAATCCCTTCTTTTGACTTTGACTAAAATGCTAGTAATGAGATTTTAAAGTATTTTAATTTTAGGCATGCTTTATGATAATGTGAAGTTGTATATAACTATGGTATAAAATGTGAGAGGAAAATCTGCCCATGGAATCTGTGGAATGGGGTGTGGCATTGATTTCCTTAACTGTGTTAACATGTTAGATGACTTTTCATGTATTTTTCTTGTTTCTTTAACACCTTATTTATAGATTTTTTTCCCCGTGACCAAAAAAAATCTGGTTTAGGCTAGAAGAATGTGATAGAGGGAGAAAAATTACATGTGTCTTTCTGTGTGTATTTGTGTGTGTGCATATATGACGATTGATTAATGACTATTATTAAAGATAAGAAAAATGGAACATGTGGGAGTTCTTGGAGCAAAGTTCATTCACAGCTCTATTGTTAAGGAAAGGTCATTGTCAGTTCAAATGCAATCTTTTTTTCCCCCTAGCTTTACTGAGATATAATCGACACATAACATTATGTAAGTTTAAGGTCAAATGACATCTCATCTTTATTGCAAATGTTAAAATGAGTAGTGTTGAACAGACTCAGTCTGTGTTACGAAAATAGTAGAAATAGAGGTAATTCTTCTTGCAGAAGTCAAAACAAATGTTTGTTTAATTATAGCCGTTGATAGAATTGGCATAAAATCTCACAAGAAATAGAAACTTAAACGTATATGTATATATAGAAATAATTGTAGGTGAAATGGTAATAAGCCAGAAACATCCTGAAGCTACTAAAGCTTAAACCTGAGGACCCGCCCCTGGATGGGTCCCTTCTAGAATGCTGGGAGGAGCCCCTGTTTTCAAATGTTCTGTGTTTTTGTAAAATTTGCAAAAGTAATATAATTTAACTACAGTGGGCTAAAACTGCTATCTCTTCCCATTTCAAAGTCCCCTCCATTATACCTCTCTTCAGGGTGTTTGGGAGGCCGTGGGCTTTTGGGGAATCTAGCTAAGGGAAAGTTGAGTTGGGGATACACATAGCTAACTTTTGGTATGTTTACTCACGAATGAAAAATACAGATATAAAATTCCCAGCTGTTACATGTACTTTGACACCCCCATAATTAGTGGCGGAATATATTTATTATCAGTCTCGTCTGTGTATATTACCACTAGTTGTTCTAGTGTAGGGATGGCTTCCATGAAGACTCCTTCTGTCCACTCTGCTGACTCACTCTGTGTTATGACTTGAAGCACAGGATTGGGGTATGAGTGTGAATTGTATTGGGGTATGAGTGTGCCCTGTGGGATGTGGCACAAAAGTATGTAGAGAGTGGGGAAAACAATAAAGTTTGAAATGTATGAAGCCAGAAGTCAGTCTATGGACATTTTTGCTAATCAGCAGATGTGTAAAATTATATGCATTGGATTTAGTTCTCGTTGATACCTAGTTAAACTAGAAATCCTATCCAGTCAGAAATATACTCAGTGCTGCAAACCTAATTATAAATATGTCATTTTTTTGCATTTTTGATTGAAATCAAGAGAAATATAATTTATCAAAATGTTGTGTTGACAGTGCACAGACTTCTAGTACCAGAAGCATAAATTTGAGTTTCCTCAGATTTTTTCAAGTTGTATGTGTGTAGCTGCTTGAATATCCATTCACTGTATCTTATCTAATGCATTTTTTCCCTGAAGCAGTGTGTGATCCCACATTTAAAGAAACTTAAAAGTGCCTCTGATGCAACAAACTGACCTGTGTGTGTGTGTGCGCGCACACACACACCCATATCGTGGATTGAACCAGCAATGAGTGTTAGAGGTGTTCAGACATTAGTAACTGGACGAAAATGTTGCAGTCTAGTGAATACTCTTGTGAACTGAAAGATTTTTGAACGCCCCCTTCCAGAGTGACTTAAAATACGTAAATACGTAATGTGCTCTTTGAGGATAAAATTTAAAATAAAATGAAATCAGATGCGTTTCTAGGTTTGAAACCAAAGTTTCTTACTACTTCAAATTTGAGCCCTTTGTGAAGATGGTTTCAAAGATAACAATCTGTGTTTTTTTTTAAAAATAGTCCCTCCAGAGAACTGAGGCATAGCCAAATCCCTCAACATAGAAAATTCACTTAAAAGAGAAAAGCAAGTCATCCTGTTTCACTTGGTTATTTTCTATTCCAAATATGGAATATAGGAATCTAGAAAGCAGGGTAACAGTGAGTTAATATTCATCATGTTTTGTTTATCTTGGCTTTTAAAATACGCATTTCTTAAATTTCTGGCTTGTATAATTTCTATATTTACCTAACCAGCCTTATATTTTATCCAAGTTTTCACTTAAAAGTGAAAATCTTAGTTCACTTTCCTCAAGTTTTCCTTCTCTTTTCCCAGACATTGTTCATCATTTTTTCTCAGAGTCTGTTTACGCAGAGCGTGCCGACAGTGTACTTTGTTTTTGAAACAAAATTTAAACACATTAACACACAATCAATGATGTGTATAATATGTATGGGTGAATGCAATTACATGATCCACTTACATCTTCCATAGCTGAATACAGGATGCCAGTTGTTTGTTGCTGTGTAAGTGGTTATGCCTTTGATTAAATTATCTCCACTAGCTAAGCCTATAATGGCAAAGAAGTCTTTGCTTTTTCCTGTATCTTCTAGGATATTTTTATGTGTGGGGCTTCTCTGAGACAAGTTTCCTCAAATATCGAGGAACCTTCTCACAAACCTAGCTCTTATGACTGCATTCAAATGCGTTAAGGTAAGCAAAACTCTCTGTTTTGATAAGTGACCTGTAAATCTCTATGGCATAACCCAAGCACGGTTGATGTGGTGCGTCGGAAGGCTGTATTACATTCAGCCATTCAGGGACCCAGGTTCCATACGTTTATGGCTCTACTCTCCCCTGAGGCCTCAGAATTTGACTAGATTATTCTCAACCAAATGGTAGAAAAAGGAAGAGAGGATGCATGGAGAACTGTCTGGTTTTTTTCGGGGGGGGGGGGTGGTAGTTAAGGACCTGGCCTCGCAGTGCGCAGCCATCACTTCCACCCACACCATGTGGGCCAGGATTCATTCATACGGCCTGGCAGCATCACAGAGGAGGCTGGGAAATCTATAACATGGAGCCTAGGTGGATAAGAAAATGGAGTTTGGTGAGTTCATGGCCTTGACTCTGCCACCATACAGGTTGACTGCTGTGATTTCAAAGGTACCGTCAGGGCTCCTGAAGTTCCCCAACCACACTCTCCTACGGCAAGCTGATTCCTTGATTTAGCTTGCATCGAGGTTAAATGGAAACACTGATTTCTGGTAGGTGAGACTTTAAACTACTGTCAGTCATTTAACCTCCCACGTGGTTGAGGCTATGAAAGCAGGTCTTGTTTGAGGGTAGGTGGGGAAAATTCCCAGGGTACCAGCTCGGTAGTAGGAATGAAATACTGCAGGGTGAGCAAGGTGGTTGACCAGTTATTCCTTACCTACTTACAGTGGCCTAACTGCTGAGTGCCCAAGAAGGACAGTGTTAAAATCTGCTGGACCCCATCCTTTCTCATTGCCACCACTGGTATCGTTGGTTCTTTTCCTCTCCTGTAGTCTTAGTTGGGTTCTCCAGAAAACAAACTCTGAGATGGAGATTTTCATGCAAATAATTTATTGGAGAGTGCTCTCAACCCCTTTGGAGGAATGATAGAAGTAGGATAGAGAGAGGGAGGCGTTGAAATGGTCGTGGGTTAGGAAGATTTAGAGCTTTGACGGATCTTCAGAGTTGTCCTGCCTTGAGACAAGGGGCCCAGGCTTTTATATCCCTCTCCGTTGAACAATCATTGGATGCAAGCTGCGCTCAGAGAGGCGGGTGTGAACTGGGGTGAGGCGGCTGTCTTAAGCGATGAGTAGTTCCTAGAGAGGAACTCAGCTGTGAGCCATCCCTATCCAATATGCATGGCAACTGGGGGTCTGGGCAGCGCACTACAGCAGCGAAATCTCTCCCTAAGAAGTAGAATCCGACGCAGAGTTCTCTTTCGTAGATGATAATGCCTAGGCCTCTACCACTGCTTTTCTGTAAAACCCCTACCTCCTCGGAACACTGTATGAGAAGGAGTATGAAAGAGGAGCCCAAGAATGTGCTTTCAAAGGCCATCGTTCTGTTTGGCAAAATGGTTTCGCAAAGACCAGTTTGGCCCAAGCTCCATTTTTCACACCCACCTCCTACCAGCATGGAATGGCCTCCTCACTTTTAGTAACTCACAAAAGATAGCCTCATCCTTTGAGGTATATCTAAATTTTCACTTTTGTGAGGCCCTCTCTGCTTACCTGGATTCTAAGGGAATTCACACATCAGGAATCTTTTGTAGTAATTATTATCTGAGTTATACGTCCGCTCCTCTGTAGGTACTGTTTTACATTGCCAGCTATGCTTCCCTGTGTGTGTCTTCACCCCACAATGGAAGTAGTTGAGGGCAAAGGTTATGTTCTGTATTCCGTGAATCATCATCTATGTTTGGCACAACGCGAGTCTAAAGTTATGTCGTTAGTTTGACAAATATTTATTATGCACCTGTTATGTTTAAGGCACTGTGTTGAATGCTAGGGAGACTTAGGTAAGAGTTCACACTCAAGAAGATGGTTCTTGAGAGCAAGAGGGACAGACTTTTAGTTCCAGTGCAGATAGTACTAATAGAAGTTTAACGTGATATGGAAGGATCTGAACTCTCTGATGGACAGAGTTGGTTCAGGGGCCAGGGGCGAGGTCATGGATTAAGGAAGGCTTCAAAGAGATTAGTAACCATTAATATAAGGGTATAAAGAGCCCCAAAGCCCAGGTGCTTGATTCGGATGGTGGTTATTATGCTGGGAGGTTGGGAAGCAGGAACAGACGGAGCCTCGGACTTTATGGCAGTGGGTTTAGCCCAGGGTTTCTCAACTTTGGTGCTATGGATATTTTGGCCTTCACAATTCTTTGTTTTGGGGGCTGTCCTGTGCGTGATACATGTTTAGCAGTATCCCTGGCTTCTACCCACTAGATACCAACAGTTCTCCTCAGGTCTGGCAACCAATAAAATATCTAGATATTGCCAAATGTCCACTAGAGGTCCAAATCATTCCCAGTTGAGAACAACTTGGCTGGAAGCTTGAGCAACAGGCAACACTTGCCATGATGGCAGCTTCTCTGTGAGCAATGGACATCGCTTTTGTGAGGAGGAAAACTTAGGAGTGTGTTTAATGCTAATGGAAGTCCAGATACTGACACCCTCTCTTGGGAATAGTGCACTTGTGGTGGGTATTTCACTATCTACTCTTGATGATCTGCCCACCTCAAAATAATCTCTAAAGTTCAGATCTGGTTATATGGACCTTATTTTCCCCAAAGTTAATAGCTCAGCTTTCTCAAGTGTTTCTTATAGGATACATGGTCATGGAATAAAAAGATCAGAGTTAATAATCATTTGTTTATTATTTTTTGGAAACTTTGACCAGCAGGGAAGTATGAGGATTTTTAGAAATCACCAGGGTACAGTGAAAGTTGCCAATAAAAATGTAAAATAATACAGATGTTGTTATGAAGCAGAAACATGTTATGTTTTAAATAAATCAGTATTCTTAACTATTAGCAAGAGAACTTGAGTTTTTAAAAAAGAACAATGGTATTATAATTTTATTATCTTTTTCCTACACATCTGGAATTTTGAAAAAAAATTTTTTGAATAAAAAAATCCCGTTAGATTATTTAAGTCACTCTTGAGTTTCATTGTACTTTTGAGAATATATGGAAAAGTTCTGCCTCAAATCTCTTCTTCTTTTACAGAATCCTCCTAGTATTTTGAAAGAATTTATCTATGAGTTATTGCCTGATATATGTAGGCGAAATTCAGGGATAGTCTACAAATTTGTTTTTAAAATCACACATTCCTTTTCTTACATAACTATAAAATTTGAAAAAGAGAGACAAGTATAAAAAGGAAAAGGAATGTAATTTATAATACTCTTATCTAAGCTTTATAACCGTTTTTCTTGTTAGATTTTAGCGGTTCCCTAACTCTAATGTGCATAGGAATCATAGTGAGAACTTGTTTAAAAAGGATGTTCTACGTACACTACAAAAGAAGGGTAAAGTATGGGGCCTGGGAAACAGCATTTTAACAGATACCCACAGATGATCCTGATTCAGATGTTCTATAAAAAGCACTTGGAAAGACTGATATGCACCCTTATGTCGCCATCATCTCTGTATTATACACTGACTAGAGGAGGGAAGAAACTATGGATTTTTACCTTTGCTTTGTCTATTTTGGTTGTGGCATGTAGGATCTAGTTCCCCAACCAGGGATCGAACTCAGGCCCCCTGTATTGGGAGCACGGAGTCTGCCTTGTCTCCTTTAAAAAGGAGCCCTGCCCCTTGTAAATATTAATTCTTTCTACAACAGTTAGCTTCTATCTAAAGACACAGCATTCATTTTAGCCTTTTGGGTTATTTTCCCTGGATTGATAATCATTCAGTGTTTTTTGCCTTGTGTTATCTGGAACAGATAGGTGAATAATCCATTTAAGATTTAATAATCTTTGAACAAATAGAACACTTGTATTTCTCTTGATGTTAAAACTCTAGGCAGGAGGTAATGGGGGTGTAAAACACAGTGTCATTGGGGAAGGAGAGGAGTGACATAGGCCTGGATGAATTGGGGAGGCAAAATCTATAGTAATCAACAGCTGTTAAGGTACAAGGGCGGAGGAGAAGGGGATGTCCTGGGTGACCTGAAGTTTGTGAGCCTGGGTAGCTTGAGAGGAAGGCACAAAGAGGAGCTGTATTGGGGAATTTGAGGGTGCCGGGGCAGGGAATGTAAGAAGAGAAGCATGGTGTAAAGTTGCGGCGGTCGGTGAGTCATCGCTTAGCGATGTGTACGTGGTAACGATGTGTACAAGCAACTCAGAAGTGTAGAACCATGCTTAAGAAGTTGATCAGGGTTTGAGATAGAAAAATAGGAGCCAAAGGAGTGAACAGACTAACCAAAAGAGTAAATATTAAAAGAGGACCCCAAACTAAGCCGTGAGGTATGCCTTCATTTAGAAGCCTGAGGAGGAAAAAAAAAAAAAAAGGAATAAAAACTAAGAAATGGACAGAGAAGAATTGGGAACAGCAGAAAAAAACAAACAAAAAAAACCTGTCCTGGAATCACGGGAACACTTTGGGAAGAAGATGTGTCCAGTAGGGGCAACCCAGAAGAATCGAAAGAAGGAAAAGATTGAAACAAACTTGTCGAGCCTGATGGCCAGGATTTCATCGGTGACCTTTGATAAAAGGTCAGTTGCTTAAGTAGACTTAAATGAAATGAAAAGCCAGGGACTTAAGAGAGAAGTTAATACTCAGTTACATCAAGAACTTGATTCTTCATCATTAGGTTCCTTGTCTCTGTTGATTTCTGCCTGCAGGGTAAGTATTAGCATGCAGTCTTCCTTTGGTGACCCCTTCAGTGTAACCAGTTTAGTATTCTGGTGCTCCTGCGTGACCCTCATTTGAAGCTTTGTGAATTAGGCGGGACTTCAGTGGAGTTAATTGTTTCAACTGGCAATTCACGCTCAAGACAGCTTGACCCAAATGCTTAGGAATGAAAAATTTAGCCTTATACCCATTCATACTGCATGTGCAGCTAAGAACTAGCCCTAGTTATCTTAATGTACCTCTTGATGAGCTAAAAAAGGACCATAATGAACTTCTATAACACATCTCTTATGTTTTAAATATTTTATATAGAGTCAATTCGTAGAGTTAAACTTCTACAACCAGATTATGGGATCTGACAGATCCCATCTTTTTAAGGCAAAAGTTGAAAATGTCTAATTCAGAGGCATCATAAGTTACTTATATGTAAATTAAAGCTTTTAAAGTCTCATTTTTGGATTGCCCTCATTTTTAGGGAAGGAATGAGTTGGGATAGCAAGTTGTAAGTATAGTTTTGAGCTATCAGCTTACTTCCAGATATGGGGATGTGGAATACCCCATAAAGCATGTGGGGGAGCTGTGTATTTTATTTCTGGATTTGAATGCTCTGAGGCATGGGCTAGGGTGAGGCTGAAGACACCAGACCTAGGGAAAGGTGAGGGCTTGGTTCTGGATGGCGGATGTGTCCAGGATAATGTGGTCTGGTTGCTGGGTCAGAGTGGTCGTCACTGGGAGGACAAACTTTATGGTTGTAAATGAGTCCCTCAGAGAAGGACCTCAGGCAGTAGCTGTGGGTTATGGGAAATGGCACCCATCAGTTGGTCACTCAAGGGACAAAGTTGGCAAGAGTTGGGAATGGGTACGGACGGCAGGATAGTTCCAGGCCGTCCCAGTGGAGAACCCAGAGGATAAAGATGATTGCCATAATGGGAATTAGGGGAATTAGGATGGCCGACAGTTGGGTAGCACTGTCTCCTCGTGGTGGTAGGACTTGGTACTCCATGGCTACATTGTCACAGAAACCCCATGGCGTCGAGCCCACCATGGTAACCCCAGCTACAAAGGGCTGAGATAAAGGGAAGCTGACGACTTCCAGTCAATTGGTCTTTGATCCTGTAGGTCCATGGCCACAAATACTTTGTATGTGTTTGCGATTAAGTCTCCCAGAAGTCACCAAAGCACAGTGACTGTGAGCATAGACTTTGGAGCCAGGCTGCCCGGGTTCAAGAGTGGCCCTTAGACAAGTTACTTGACGTCTTTGTCGTTCAGTTTGCTCATCTGTAAGTTGAGGGTGATAGCCCCTACGTCATTAGCTTGTTATGAGGATGAAATGAGTTAATATTTGTAAAGCATTTGGAACCATGGCTGGCATAGAGTAGGAGTTCTCTTATTACATTGTCAGAACTAACAACAAAACATCATCTGGGATAATCGGTCCATTTGTATCAGTCTCCAAATAGGGACATTGTGTAAAATGCAGATTCTGGGGTGTTAACACCAGACCTAAGCAAATTCTTAAGGGTCGTTGTAGGCATCTATATTTCTAACAAGTCTCCCAGGAAATTCCATTGATCAGAGTCAGATTTGGGAGTTAAATGGGCCATGTCTCTGGTTCACATTAGATTTAAGGTCATTAGCACATTATTTTTTGACTCATTTATTAAGAAAGACCCTCAGTACATGGGACAAAGCTTCCTTACTTAGCTCAAATCTTATTTATTTGAAAGAAGAAAGGATATAAGCAAATCAAACTTTCTCCCTCGCCCTATTCCAGATGCAAATATATCGCTTATGAATTTTAGAATCTAGCCTCAGGCAACTTTTTGGCATGTCATTTAGTGAAACTAACCAGGAATTTGGTTTAGATTATTAACTGTTTATAATACAATAATAAAGGAAATGCAGTTATTCTATATGTTAGAAATCTCTAAGCAGATTGCCTAATTCCTAAAAGAAAAAAACACTGCAAAAGGCAATTGCTAATTTTTCATGGGTACATTTGCAAAAAGTGTAGTCATGATAGAAAGTCAAATGACAGAACCTCTACAAAGATTTAGCTAAATGTGGCTGCCAAGACAGTAATGTTGCATTTTAGCAATAAGTGGCTTGTTCTTAGTTAAAACAAAAACAAAAACGTGATCTCTTCATCTATAAATGAGTTCAATAGAGCAGTAATGTACAAGTAATTTACTTGGAAAGAAAACAGAAGATGATTTCCTACTCCTGTCACTGTAAGTGTTTATAGGCTGCCCTTATTTAGGCAAAGAAGATGTCCTGATATATCTTTTTTTTCCTGATGTATCTTTAATAGATCATGTGCTAGTGGAAATGGAATTACACTGAGCCATTCTTTTTATTGTCTGGTTGCGCTTGTTAGCAGTATCATTTATTTTCAAGTTGACTGGCTCTAGTTAAGGAGCTATTCCATGACCTTGGAGCAAAGCAGAGTTAACTGATGTAGCGAAGCATTTGTTAGCACTTGTATGGCAACCATGAAACCAGATGGGCAGGGTAACTTGACTGAGAAATTAACTGTATCTTTTCTTGCCTGTGGGCTTTTCACACATGGATAAAGGAAACTGTCTCTTCGTCCTCTTTTTTAACTTAGGAAGGCAGGTATGGCAAATTATATTTTCTCAAACTGCCACAGCAACATATCCAGGCCCACATGGTCCTCTAGAACCATGCCACCACCCGATCAAGAGGTGTAATCCATTTCTCCTCCTCTGAGCCTGAGTAGAACTTTGGGATGGGCTCAACAAATAGAATGTAGTGGAAGTGACACTGTATGACTTACGAGGCCAGGTCGTAAGTAGTGTTCTGGCTGGACCTGACGTGCTCTCTCTGTGGGACACTTATCCTTGAGATCCACCCACCATGCTGTGAGGAAGCCTCAGCCACATGAGAAGACCATG
This sequence comes from Leucopleurus acutus, assembly GCF_964270905.1. Lineage (NCBI taxonomy): Eukaryota > Metazoa > Chordata > Mammalia > Artiodactyla > Delphinidae > Leucopleurus > Leucopleurus acutus. The sequence continues at coordinate 8,276,002 of NC_139148.1, read as the reverse complement.
TGTTCATTCCTGACTTGGCAGCAGTAGTGGAGACCGTCTCCCACATGGGCGGCCACGCTCAGCCACCAGAAATGTTAGTGTACTAGCCTTCAGATAATTCCATATCCCAGCCCTCAGCCTTTGAGCAGCCCCAAGTTGCAGGGTTTCAAGCAAAACATGTCTCCTCATGTTATTGCTTGAGGTGCAAAGTTGGGGGGGTAATTTGTTAAGATGACAGAATTGTGGAACCCCAGGGCTTCCTGTCTGGAGGCATGTGTAGTTTTTTGCTTCAGGGGACAGATAAGGGGCCCTTGTTTTCAGAGGTCAGGGAGAACCAGATCAGGGCTCAAAGAGCTCAAGAAGTGAGGCAGCAGTCCCAGCCCCTAAGGAGCAAAATTGCCAAGCCCCACGGATAAGAGCTGGGAGTTCTGAGAGCAGTGGAGAAGGTGTCCCACTCTCAACTGGGCCTTAAGGAAGCGGCAGAACTTCAGACAGTGCGGGAGCCTGTGGACCAAGGACTGAGCTCAGTGATCTTGGGAGTGGTGGTAAAGGCTGTCATGATCCCTTAGGGTGTGCATGTGTGTGTAGTGGGCAGGTGGTGTCAGAAAAGCCAGCTGCCTTCAGATGGCCCACAAGAGCCAGAGCAAAGAGAAGTGGCAGAGGCACAAGCAAATACTGAAAGCATCCTTGGAATCCTTGTCAGCCCCTGGGACCCTTTTCTGATGCTGGGAGGTGGTAGGGACTCTCAGAATGTATTCTGGTGAAGGCTTTATACATATGTATATGAAAATTGTTAGCTGTTTGTCATAATGTCACTGGTTTTAATTTCTCCGTCAAATGTGACTGAGATCCTTGCTGGGTGGAGTAGTCTTGGCTGCAGGTTTCTCTCCTTCATCACTTTAATCCGTCCTGCCAGTCCCCTCTGGCCGCAGAGCTTCGCAGGCAGCCCTTTGCTCGCCGTTCGAGGTATATTTTGCATATTATCCTGTCCAAATAGCGCATGTATTTGGTTCTGCTGTGTTTTGCTCCATTGGCGTAGCTGTCTGTAAGCACTAAAATGACTCCATTTCAGTAATGAGGCACTTATATTTTAATATCTTGTAGAGAAATGTCTCACCATTATCTTTGTCCGCAAGTCTATTGCCTCTCTCACTAGTACATTCTTCCAGGCAGGCTGTCAGATCACCTGGTGAGATTACCCCCCAAAACTTTGATTGATTGTCATCTACGCAAATAGTTCAGAATGGCAGGTTGAACATATAAGTACTTTAACTCCTCTTCTTCCCCAAATCGCACTAAATGAGAGTAAAGGAATGTGGAGAGAAGATATAAATAGACGAGGACAAAGAATGAGATAGGAGACAACAGTGACAAAATCTTAGAGGTTGGTATGAAGGTAGGTGGGAGTTAAATGACTTCACAGACATGAGAAAGCTGAATCCTAAGCTGGAAGTGGGGAGAGGGGAGAAATGACCTAATGTCCATCGCAGAAGCCTCCAAAGGAGCAGAGTTTGGCAGGTGGAAGAATTGGTTGAAAGTCTGTGTAAGAATTTAGCCCCTCATATCTCCATTGCAAATTTCGGCAGCTGAGCAAACAGCCCTCCCCTATTCTGGCCAGAGGCTTGAGGTTTGTTCTGTAAAGAGGATAAACAGATGATCTTTGAACGAGACAGTATGAGGCACAGCTAAAACAGAGACACCAAGTAGAAAACATGGGGATTAAGATAAACCTTATATATGAGACTTGAGATCTCCAGCCTTCTCCCCTCCCGTGGCTCAAGAATTTTGGCAGCCAGACACGTACTTTCTTTTTTTTTTGGCGGTACGCGGGCCTCTCACTGTTGCGGCCTCTGCCGTCGCGGAGCACAGGCTCCGGACGCGCAGGCTCAGCGGCCATGGCTCACGGGCCCAGCCGCTCCGCGGCACGTGGGATCTTCCCGGACCGGGGCACGAACCCGCGTCCCCTGCATCGGCAGGCGGATTCTCAACCACTGCACCAAGGGAAGCCCGACGTGTACTTTCAATGCAAGAGGTCAGAAGTATCTTCTCTGAAAACGTAACTTACAAAAGAAATGAGCAGAGGATACTGGAATCCGAGGTCTTCCAAATATCACCGTAGAGAGAAAAGCACCATTGACAAGCATTGCCCCCAAGAGGTCCCAGTCATCTTTTTAGTGCCTCACCCTTAAATACGACCAGACAGTCAAGGACTGCCAGACATTGATTTTTTGAAAACTAACTTGAAATACCAATGGAAAGAAAAAGAAATGCATAATAACTTTTATTAATATCTTCAGAGAAGATATGAATCCGTGAGGCAAGAAATAGATACTATAAAAAAATTCAGTGAACGCAAAATCTTAGACATTAAAAGCATGCTAACACACACTGTTAGAAGACAAAATTAAGGCAACTGCCCAGAAAGTAGAATAGAAAATAGAGAGGAAAATAAGATAAGATTTTTTTTTAAAAAAGAGCCATCTAGAATGTTCTGGAATAATTGAAGTTCTATGAATAGAGGACAGAGATAACAGAGAAAAGGAAATCATCAATAAAATAATTCAAAAAATATCTCCCAGAATCGAAGAACATGAATGTTCCGATGGAAAGGGGTGACTGAGTGTCCAGAACAGTGGATAAAGTAGACCCACTCCAAGGCTTGTTATCAATGAATTTCAGAAAGCTGGGGACAGAAAATAGATGCTACAAACTCTGAGGGAGGGGGAAAAAAGCAAGTTTTATACACAGTATCAAGTATTAGAAGACATCAAGTTATCGGTAGCAACAGTGTAAGCTAGAAAGCAATGGAGCAGCACACACTGAAAATTCTGAGGAAAAAGCCCTTCAAACTGAGAATTGCATATTCAGTGTCGAAAACCAGAACTTAGCTTCCCATGCTGCCCTTTTCAGGAAGCTGTTTGAGATGTGCTTCTACAAAATTACGGAGTTAATCAAGAAAGGAGACATAGGGTCCAGGAAACAGGGACTCCAACCCAAGAGAAAGGCTAAGGGAATCCCCATGATAGTAATGAAAGAAGATTCCTGGATGACTTCCAGTTATTAGGTGTAGTAGCAGGCAGAATTCTAGGACAGCCCCCAAGATTTCCAATCCCTGATAGACATGCTGTGAATAATCCCCTCCCCGTGTCTGGGCAGGGTCTGTGAACACGATGGGATATCACTCCCATGATTTAAGTTAAGTTATATGGTGAAGGTGAAGAGATTTTGCAGATGTAATTAAAGCCCCTAACCAGTTGATTTTAAGTTCATCAAAACGGAGATTATTTTTGGTGGGCCTGACTTGATCAGGTGAGCCCTTTAAGAGGGTCCAGAGATCCTAGAGTGAAGAAGTCGGAGAGATTCGAAGCAGCAGATCTTCTCTCCTGTTGGCTTTAGAGAGGCAGACAGCTATTTTATGGAGAGGATCACATGGCAGGAAATGGTGGGTGGTCTGTAGAAGCTGAGGGCCTCAGTTCTGTCACCACAGGGAATTGTATCCTGCCAAGAGCCGCATGAGCTTGGAAGAGGTCTCCGTGCCTCAGATGAGAATGCATCCACGGCCGTCATCTTGATTTCAGCCCTGTAAGACTCTGAATAGAGAATCAGTTCTGCCGTACCTGGACCCCTGACCCAGAGAAACAATGTGATAATGAATGAGTATTGTTTGAAGCCACTAAATTTATATCAGTAGATAACTAATGTGGGTATAAAGGATAATCAATCCAGATTGATGGAAGACTCATGTATCAGATTCATCAGAAGACTCTGGATTTATCCAGAGGTGTCATTGTGTCCTAATGTCTTGAAAGATGTACACAACTTGAGGATAATTGGAAAATGTGTTGGTAATAAGTACATACAAAACTAAGCAATCAAACACAAGACCATTAGTAACTGTAAGAAAAACAAAACGTTGCATGGGAAAACAGTCATAGTATAGAACACGACTCAGTTATAAATAGGATTTACAGCGTCATAATAATGTAAAAAGCAAATGACAGCCTAAGCAAAATTACAGGATGAATACTGTAAAGGACGAAAAAGTTTTCCTTAATGCTCTTTGGGTCCCTGGCTGGGTCTGAAAATCAGACTGACAAAAACCGAGTGACACGAGAAAAGCATATAAATTTATTTAACATGACTTTTATGTGACACAGGAGCCTGCATAAGGAAATGAAGACCCAAAGCAATGGCTGAACGTGTTTTTGTGCCAGGTTTGATGAAGACTAGAAAGTCGTGGAAAGATACCATAGGACAAAGGGTATGAAATGAGTAGAGTGAAGTGAGGGAAACTTAGCAAGACCGGTTCATTCAGATTCCTCTCTGTGTCCCTTTGACTTTGGAGATGAGGGTGCTTCTTTCCTCCCCGTGTAGGGAGGTCACCTCTCACGGAGGGGTTTCTGACCTGCTTCAGGAGGTCAGAAAGTCCTTCGCACACCTGCCTTTTCTCAGATTCCTTCAGCTGGAAAAATGCAATACGACAAGGTGCCGTATTTGGGGGTAGCATGTCCTGAACCCTGTCAGTGCTTAGGAGGGTTGGAGATGGGAGGTGTCTGTGGGGAGTCGGGGTGAGGAACAATTACCAAAACCTTCGTCTTCCATAGTAGAAGTAATAGGTAATGACCAGAATGGAAATAGGCAGAAGTAGCAATATATGTCTATCATAGTGTCTATGGGACGGGGAACATTGGAGTCGAGGGACAGGTAACTTTTCAATGGATCAGGGACCTTGTTAAAACTTGTGGAAGTACTTGACTCTTTAAAATATGTGATTGTATAGATGGGACAAAAATCAAGATGAATCTAAAACAAGGAATTGAAAGTTCAATAGATGAATTTAAAGATTGGTTCTTGAGATGACATTTTCATTTTAATTGCGTTTTCAAATCCCTCTCCCTTTTGGGCTGTTGATAAATGAACAAGATTATAAACGGTAAAATTCAGTTAGCTTCTTGCATGTGTGAACAAATGCCACAAAATAAAAGATTTCTTTTTCTCCCGATTGCATACATTGCCCTTGAAAAATGACCTTCAAGAAGCTAACCTGACCAAATAAACGAGAGCTGCCACTTCTCAATTTTTAGCACATCATAGAGTTAAAAGGGGGTTGTCTCTGTTTACCGGTTTGTTCCTGAGAGTGTAGTTAAAATACTTGTAATATATTAACACCCCCGGTGAAAGATGGAACACTTCTGCAGTGTTTGTTTCTTCAGCAATCAACTTCCTGTTCGGAATAGCAGAACTCTAAATTCATTTTTTTTTTTTTTCACTTTGCACCCTCCAGAAGCTGTGATTCAGCTTCTGCAAGGCCACGTGTTGCGGTTGTTCCTGTATTTTCTACTGAACAGTATTAACTAGCTGCGCACCAGCAGTGTGCACCTGTTGCCAAACATGCTCTTACCGTGCAAGTTCCTAAACCTTGTTAAGCAGCTCTTGCCTTTTCCATCTGAAGGATGTAGTAATAGCATCTCGGATATAGAATTTTTTTGGAATTTTTGAGTTTTATTTAGTGTTTTATACAGCAGGTTCTTATTAGTTATCTATTTTATACATATTTGGGTATAGCATTTTTGAGCGGCTTAAATGAGATAAGGGGGTGAAGGGCTTATTAGCACAATGACTCACACAAAGTGAGAAATCAAGTGTTAGCTGCTGTTATCGTTGTTACTCGGGGGAAGAGAATTGTAATAATCATTTATATTCGTGTTCCATAAATTTAAGAATGAAATTCTAACTCTAATCCAGTAAAGGCTTTTCAATTTTGTTTGTGGAATTTTCTCACCCACTCCGGGAGATAAATGGTGAATTGATGTATTTCTACCCTCTTTCTGAAACTGAATTAAACTTAGGAAGCATGGTAATTCACATACTCTTTTTTTTAACTGTTAAAATCTGTGCAGTTCAAAAGAGCTTTTGATGTTACAGTCATGAAAGATGTAACTTTTCAGACTGAGAATTTAATAGCAAATTTTATTTAAAATCCTCAATCCCTTCAGGAAGTTGGTAAGGAAATTATATTTACATAGCCACTGATTTCTAATTCTTAGCAGATACCAAAGGATTAACTGATCTTATCTAGAAAACCATATTACTGTCTGTGGTTACTATTTGCATATATGAAGCAAGAAGAAGTGCTAAAGATTTATCCTTGTTAAAACTTGATTCTTTAGTTATTAAGGCTGTGGTCAGGAAAGAGGGAGCGAGGGAGAGAGGAAATGAATATGAATGATAGTTCCGCAGTTCAGCTTTTTCCATCACTTTTACCCATTTATTTCTTGCTCAAAAACAAATTTTAAAGCACAGATACCTGTGCTTTGATATTTCTAAATGATAAATTGTTAAAAGTTCACTTTAACAGAATGGTAATTTCTCAGGAAAGATTCTTAATACAAACGTAAAGAATAAGAACTCATAAAGACATTTTAATCTTTTGTCCTGATTTATTGTTGTTCCATTGCAATCCCATAAAGACACAAGAATTAAGAACTTTTGGGTTAGGGACTGCTAAGTTGAAGATTTCTCTAGCATGCCTTCTTCCTTTAATAAGCCCATGGAAACTAAATACAAATATTGCTACCACAATATCAACGTGCAAAGTCCAATTTTTAGAACAGTTGTCAGGAAATTCCAAAAGTTCTACAGCCCAATTACGTGGGTGTTGTGGCCTGAATGTAATTTTTCTATTCCTCTCTCCCTTGTAAACTTACACCTTCAGTGCAGTTCTGTTCATGTGGTAAAAACCGTGTCATAATTTACCCAGAATATATAATATGGCCAAGTTCTCATTGCTCCGAAGATCCTGAACTAGAAATTTCCTGAGTTTTGATTTTTCACCCTTTAAACAATTGTGCATTAATGCATACCATACAGAGTATCAGCTTGAGAGAAGAGGAGGTAACAGGATAAGGAGATATATAAACACATGGCGTCCACAGAAACCAGTTCAGTAAGACCACGTTTGCTGTTGGAATAAATACTTTGTGGGGCAGTCACCTGGTCCTTCTAAGCATAATGAGAGGAAGAGAAAGACAAATTGTATTTTGTATTTTGTACAAGAGCTATGCTAGACTTGCCTCATTTATCACTGAGCTACAAAATGGAAACTTTGCCTTTGTTCACTCACAACTCTGTTTCAAGAAATGTGCACAAATTTGAACAACTCCCACTTCTTCTGAGTGGTCAACATGAAACCCAAAGTTTTTAGAACTTAGAAAAAAATTTCAACAAGGTAAGAAATTTTTATTTGGAGATTCAAACTGTTAAATACTGGGGATCTAGAAGGGGATTGGGAATGAAGAGAGATCACAGCTGTCCACAAACCACAGCTGAAATAAAGCTAGTTCCAATATGGTGCAAAGTGAAATTGATGTTAACATAATTAGTTAATATCATGGTGGATTTAAGGAATATGTCTTCTGTGCAATTGTAGGAAACTATGATCACTATATAATAGAATGGGGTTTTTTGTTTTTGTTTTTCTTTTTGCGGTACACGGGCCTCTTACTGCTGTGGCCTCTCCTGCTGCAGAGCACAGGCTACGGACGCGCAGGCTCAGCGGCCATGGCTCACGGGCCCAGCCGCTCCGCGGTATGCGGGATATTCCCGGACCGGGGCACGAACCCGCGTCCCCTGCATCGGCAGGTGGACTCTCAACCACTGCGCCACCAGGGAGGCTCTTTCTTGTTTTTTAATTGGGTTATTTTCCCACCTTCTCGTCCCTATCCCTGTCCCTCTCTCCCCCTCTCTCTATTTTAATGTTCCAAATGGGACATAATTGGCTGGAGATGGTAGTCCCAGATGCATGTCTCTTCCACTTTTTTTTTCTTGCCTAAATCCTCCTACTTGAGAACCCCAATTCTGTGGATTCACATTCTTTTGGTGCTTGGTCCACACCGCCCCACCTCGCCTCTGCCACATAGCCATCAGGCCACTGTACGCTCTCTGATGGGGCAGCTGGCAAAGAGAGGGGCCACCACCCCCTTGATGGACAGATCTGATCATTTAGTCAGTCAGCAGTTGCTCGTGAGGGATGATGTTTTTCCAGCAGCCTGACTCCTCCACACCAGCCCCTCACGGTCCCGTTCCACAGCCTCGCATGGTTAGCAGGCTCCCACTCACTTTGGTGATCCACGATTCCCAATTTTGTTCCCCTAGACTTAGGAGACTGTCAGAAGTTCTACTCAACTTCTCCGCTTCTCGTTCCCTTCTCATGTTTTGTTTTTTGTTTTACACCTTTATTGGAGTATAATTGCTTTGCAATGGTGTGTTACTTTCTGCTTTATAACAAAGTGAATCAGTTATACATATACATATGTTCCCATATCTCTTCCCTCTTGCGTCTCCCTCCCTCCCACCCTCCCTATCCCACCCCTCTAGGTGGTCACAAAGCACCGAGCTGATCTCCCTGTGCTATGCGGCTGCTTCCCACTAGCTATCTATTTTACCTTTGGTAGTGTATATATGTCCATGCCACTCTCTCGCTTTGTCACAGCTCACCCTTCCCCCTCTACATATCCTCAAGTCCATTCTCTAGTAGGTCTGTGTCTTTACTCTTATCTCACCCCTAGGTTCTTCATGACATTTTTTTTCTTAAATTCCATATATATGTGTTAGCATACGGTATTTGTCTTTCTCTTTATGACTTACTTCACTCTGTATGACAGACTCTAGGTCCATCCACCTCAGTACAAATAGCTCAATTTCGTTTCTTTTTATGGCTGAGTAATATTCCATTGTATATATGTGCCACATCTTCTTTATCCATTCATCCAATGATGGACACTTAGGCTGCTTCCATCTCCGGGCTATTGTAAACAGAGCTGCAGTGAACATTTTGGTACATGACTCTTTTTGAATTATGGTTTTCTCAGGGTATATGCCCAGTAGTGGGATTGCTGGGTCATATGGTAGTTCTATTTGTAGTTTTTTAAGGAACCTCCATACTGTTCCCCATAGTGGCTGTACCAATTCACATTCCCACCAGCAGTGCAAGAGTGTTCCCTTTTCTCCACACTCTCTCCAGCATTTATTGTTTCTAGATTTTTTGAGGATGGCCATTCTGACTGGTGTGAGATGATATCTCATTGTAGTTTTGATTTGCATTTCTCTAATGATTAATAATGTTGCGCATTCTTTCATGTGTTTGTTGGCAGTCTGTATATCTTCTTTGGAGAAATGTCTGTTTAGGTCTTCTGCCCATATTTGGATTGGGTTGTTTGTTTTTTTGTTATTGAGCTGCATGAGCTGCTTGTAAATTTTGGAGGTTAATCCTTTGTCAGTTGCTTCATTTGCAAATATTTTCTCCCATTCTGAGGGTTGTCTTTTTGTCTTGTTTATGGTTTCCTTTGCTGTGCAGAAGCTTTGAAGTTTCATTAGGTCCCATTTGTTTATTTTTGTTTTTATTTCCATTTCTGTAGGAGGTGGGTCAAAAAGGATCTTGCTGTGATTTATGTCATAGAGTGTTCTGCCTATGTTTGCCTCTAAGAGTTTGATAGCTTCTGGCCTTACATTTAGGTCTTTAATCCATTTTGAGCTTATTTTTGTGTATGGTGTTAGGGAGTGATCTAATCTCATACTTTTACATGTACCTGTCCAGTTTTCCCAGCACCACTTATTGAAGAGGCTGTCCTTTCTGCACTATACATTCCTGCCTGCTTTATCAAAGATAAGGTGACCATATGTGTGGGGGTTTATCTCTGGGCTTTCTATCCTGTTCCATTGATCTATCTTTCTGTTTCTGTGCCAGTACCATACTGTCTTGATTACTGTAGCTTTGTACTACAGTCTGAAGTCAGGGAGCCTGATTCCTCCAGCTCCATTTTTCGTTCTCAAGATTGCTTTGGCTATTCGGGGTCTTCTGTGTTTCCATACAAATTGTGAAATTTTTTGCTCTAGTTCTGTGAAAAATGCCAGTGGTAGTTTGATAGGGAGTGCATTGAATCTGTACATTGCTTTGGGTAGTAGAGTCATTTTCACAATGTTGATTCTTCCAATCCAAGAACATGGTATATCTCTCCATCTATTTGTATCATCTTTAATTTCTTTCATCAGTGTCTTATAATTTTCTGCATACAGGTCTTTTGTCTCCTTAGGTAGGTTTATTCCTAGGTATTTTATTCTTTTTGTTGCAATGGTAAATGGGAGTGTTTCCTTAATTTCTCTTTCAGATTTTTGGTCATTAGTGTACAGGAATGCAAGAGATTCTGTGCATTAATTTTGTATCCTGCTACTTTACCAAATTCATTGATTAGCTCTAGTAGTTTTCTGGTAGCATCTTTAGGATTCTCTGTGTATGGTATCATGTCATCTGCAAACAGTGACAGCTTTACTTCTTCTTTTCCGGTTTGGATTCCTTTTATTTCCTTTTCTTCTCTGATTGCTGTGGCTAAAACTTCCAAAACTGTGTTGAATAACAGTGGTGAGAGTGGACAACCTTGTTTTGTTCCTGATCTTAGTGGAAGTGCTTTCAGTTTTTCACCACTGAGGATGATGTTGGCTGTGGGTTTGTCATATATGGCCTTTATTATGTTGAGGAAAGTTCCCTCTATGCCTACTTTCTGCAGGGTTTTTATCATAAATGGGTACTGAATTTTGTCGAAAGCTTACTCTGCATCTATTGAGATGATCATATGGTTTTTCTCCTTCAATTTGTTAATATGCTGTATCATGTTGATTGATTTGCATATATTGAAGAATCCTTGCATTCCTGGAATAAACCCCACTTGATCATGGTGTATGATCCTTTTAATGTGTTGTTGGATTCTGTTTGCTAGTATTTTGTTGAGGACGTTTGCATCTATGTTCATCAGTGATATTGGCCTGTAGTTTTCTTTCTTTGTGACATCCTTGTCTGGTTTTGGTATCAGGGTGTTGGTGGCCTTGTAGAATGAGTTTGGGAGTGTTCCTCCCTCTGCTGTGTTTTGGAAGAGTTTGAGAAGGACAGGTGTTAGCTCTTCTCTAAATGTTTGATAGAATTCGCCTGTGAAGCCATCTGGTCCTGGGCTTTTGTTTGTTGGAAGATTTTTAATCACAGTTTCAATTTCAGTGCTTGTGATTGGTCTGTTCATATTTTCTATTTCTTCCTGATTCAGTCTTGGCAGGTTGTGCCTTTCTAAGAATTTGTCCATTTCTTCCAGGTTGTCCATTTTATAGGCATAGAGTTGCTTGTAGTAATCTCTCATGATCTTTTGTATTTCTGCAGTGTCAGTTGTTACTTCTCCTTTTTCATTTCTAATTCTATTGATTTGAGTCTTCTCCCTTTTTTTCTTGATGAGTCTGGCTAATGGTTTATCAATTTTGTTTATCTTCTCAAAGAACCAACTTTTAGTTTTATTGATCTTTGCTATTGTTTCCTTCATTTCTTTTTCATTTATTTCTGATATGATTTTTATGATTTCTTTCCTTCTGCTAACTTTGGGATTTTTTTGTTCTTCTTTCTCTAATTGCTTTAGGTGCAAGGTTAGGTTGTTTATTCGAGATGTTTCCTGCTTCTTAAGGTGGGCTTGTGTTGCTATAAACTTCCCTCTTAGAACTGCTTTTGCTGCATTCCATAGGTTTTGGGTCGTCGTGTCTCCATTGTCATTTGTTTCTAGGTATTTTTTGATTTCCTCTTTGATTTCTTCAGTGATCATTTCGTTATTAAGTAGTGTATTGTTTAGCCTGCATGTGTTTGTATTTTTTTTACAGATCTTTTCCTGTAATTGATATCCAGTCTCATGGCGTTGTGGTCGGAAAAGATACTTGATACAATTTCAATTTTCTTAAATTTACCAAGGCTTGATTTGTGATGCAAGATATGATCTATCCTGGAGAATGTTCCATGAGCACTTGAGAAAAATGTGTATTCTGTTGTTTTTGGATGGAATGTCCTATAAATATCAATTAAGTCCATCTTGTTTAACGTATCATTTAAAGCTTGTGTTTCCTTATTTATTTTCATTTTGGATGATCTGTCCATGGGTGAAAGTGGGGTGTTAAAGTCCCCTACTATGAATGTGTTACTGTCGCTTTCCCCTTTTATGGCTGTTAGTATTTGCCTTATGTATTGAAGTGCTCCTATGTTGGGTGCATAAATACTTACAATTGTTATATCTTCTTCTTGGATCGATCCCTTGATCATTATGTAGTGTCCTTCTTTGTCTCTTGTAATAGTCTTTATTTTAAAGTCTATTTTGTCTGATATGAGAATTGCTACTCAAGCTTTCTTTTGGTTTCCATTTGCATGGAATATCTTTTTCCATCCCCTTGCTTTCAGTCTGTATGTGTCTCTAGGTCTGAAGTGGGTCTCTTGTAGACAGCATATATACGGGTCTTGTTTTTGTATCCATTCAGCCAGTCTGTGTCTTTTGGTGGGAGCATTTAATCCATTTACATTTAAGGTAATTATCAATATGTTTGTTCCTATTCCCATTTTCTTAATTGTTTTGGGTTTGTTATTGTAGGTCTTTTCCTTGTCTTATGTTTCTTGCCTAGAGAAGTTCCTTTAGCATTTGTTGTAAAGCTGGTTTGATGGTGCTGAACTCTCTCAGCTTTTGCTTGTCTGTAAAGGTTTTAATTTCTCCATCAAATCTGAATGAGATCCTTGCTGGGTAGAGTAATCTTGGTTGCAGGTTTCTCTCCTTCATCACTTTAAATATGTCCTGCCAGTCCCTTCTGGCTTGCAGAGTTTCTGCTGAGAGATCAGCTGTTAACCTTATGGGGAGTCCCTTGTGTGTTATATGTTGTTTTTCCCTTGCTGCTTTTAATATGTTTTCTTTGTATTTAATTTTTGACAGTTTGATTAATATGTGTCTTGCTGAATTTCTCCTTGGATTTATCCTGTATGGGACTCTCTGTGCTTCCTGGACTTGATTAACTATTTCCTTTCCCATATTAGGGAAGTTTTCGACTATAATCTCTTCAAATATTTTCTCAGTCCCTTTCTTTTTCTCTTCTTCTTCTGGAACCCCTATAATTCGAATGGTGGTGCATTTAATGTTGTCCTAGAGGTCTCTGAGACTGTCCTCAGTTCTTCTCATTCTTTTTTCTTTATTCTGCTCTGCAGTAGTTATTTCCACTATTTTATCTTCCAGGTCACTTATCCGTTCTTCTGCCTCAGTTATTCTGCTATTGATCCCATCTAGAGTATTTTTAATTTCATTTATTGTGTTGTTCATCGTTGCTTGTTTCATCTTTAGTTCTTCTAGGTCCTTGTTAGATGTTTCTTGCATTTTGTCTATTCTATTTCCAGGATTTTGGATCATCTTTACTATCATTATTCTGAATTCTTTTTCAGGTAGACTGCCTATTTCCTCTTCATTTGTTAGGTCTGGTGGGTTCTTATCTTGTTCCTTCATCTGCTGTTTGTTTTTGTCTTCTTATTTTGCTTATCTTACTGTGTTTGGGGTCTCCTTTTTGGAGGCTGCAGGTTCGTAGTTCGCGTTGTTTTTGGTGTCTGTCCCCAGTGGCTAAGGTTGGTTCAGTGGGTTGTGTATGCCTCCTGGTGGAGGGGACTAGTGCCTGTGTTCTGGTGGATGAGGCTGGATCTTGTCTTTCTGGTGGGCAGGTGCACGTCTGGTGGTGTATTTTGGGGTGTCTGTGGACTTATTATGATTTGGGGTAGCCTCTCTGCTAATGAGTGAGGTTGTGTTCCTGTCTTGCTAGTTGTTTGGCATAGAGTGTCCAGCACTGTAGCTTGCTGGTCGTTGAGTGAAGCTGGGTGCTGGTGTTGAGATGGAGATCTCTGGGAGATTTTCACCGTTTGATATTATGTGGAGCTAGGAGGTCTCTTGTGGACCAGTGTCCTGAAGTTGGCTCTCCCACCTCAGAGGCACAGCACTAACTCCTGGCTGCAGCACCAAGAGCCTTTCATCCACATGGCTCAGAATAAACGGGAGAAAAAGTAGAAAGAAAGAAAGAGAGAGAAAGAAAGAAAGAAAGGAGGAAGGAGGGAAGGAAGGAAAGGAAGCAAGCAAGCAACAAAGAAGATAAAATAAAGTAATTAAAATAAAAACTAATTATTAAGAAAATATTTTTTTAAATAACAAAACAAAAAAAATGGGTAGAACCCTAGGACAAATGGTGAAAGCAAAACTATACAGACAGAATCTCCCACAGAAGCATACACATACACAGAAAAAGAGGAAAAGGGGAAAAGACCATAAAATTTCATCTCAAACCTCCTCGATTTGGGGTGATTCGCTGTCTATTCATGTATTCCACAGATGCAGGTGCATCAAGTTGATTGTGGAGCTTTAATCCACTGCTTTTGAGGCTGCTGGAAGAGATTTCCTTTTCTCTTCTTTGTTCTCACAGCTCCCGGGGCTCATGCGTGTAGGTCGCCGGAGGGCGTCTGTTCTTCGCTCAGACAGGATGGGGTTAAAGGAGCCACTGATTCCGGGGCTCTGGCTCACTCAGGCCGGGGGGAGGGAGGGGTACGGAGTGCGGGGTGAGCTTGCGGCGGCAGAGGCCGGCGTGACATTGCACCAGCCTGAGGCACGCCGTGCGTTGTCCCGGGGAAGTTGTCCCTGGATCCCGGGACCCTGGCAGTGGCGGGCTGCACAGGCTCCCCGGAAGGGGGGTGTGGATAGTGACCTGTGCTCGCGCACAGGCTTCTTGGTGGCGGCAGCAGCAGCCTTAGCGTCTCATGCCCGTCTCTGGGGTCCGCGTTTTTAGCCACGGCTCGCGCCCATCTCTGCAGCTCTTTTTTTTTTTTTTTTTAGCAGTACGCGGCCCCTCACTGTTATGGCCTCTCCCGTTGCGGAGCACAGGCTCCGGACACGCAGGCTCAGCGGCCATGGCTCACGGGCCCAGCCGCTCCGCGGCATGTGGGATCTTCCCGGACCGGGGCACGATCCCGTGTCCCCTGCATTGGCAGGCGGACTCTCAACCGCTGCGCCACCAGGGAAGCCCCTCTGGGGGTCCTTTAAGTGGCGCTCTTAATCCCCTCTCCTCGCGCACCAGGAAACAAAGAGGGAAGAAAAAGTCTCTTGCCTCTTCAGCAGGTCCAGACCTTTCCGCGGACTCCCTCCCAGCTAGCCATGGTGCACTAACCCCCTGCAGGCTGTGTTCACGCCGCCAACCCCAGTCCTCTCCCGGCGCTCCGAGTGGAGCCCAAGCCTCAGCTCCCAGCCCCGCCCGCCCCGGCGGGTGAGCAGACAAGCCTCTCGGGCTGGTGAGTGACGGTCGGCACCGATCCTCTGTGTGGGAATCTCTCCACTTTGCCCTCCGCACCCCTGTTGCTGCGGTCTCCTCCGTGGCCCCGAAGCTCCCCCCCTCTGGCACCTGCAGTCTCCGCCCACGAAGGGGCTTCCTAGTGTGTGGAAACCTTTCCTCCTTCAAAGCTCCCTCCCACTGGTGCAGGTCCCGTCCCTATTCTTTTGTCTCTGTTTATTCTTTTTTCTTTTGCCCTACCCAGGTACGTGGGGAGTTTCTTGCCTTTGGGGAGGCCTGAGTTCTTCTGCCAGCGTTCAGTAGGTGTTCTGTAGGAGTTGTTCCACGTGTAGATGTATTTCTGGTGTGTCTGTGGGGAGGAAGGTGACTTCTCTTGCACTTGACAAATCTCCCTCAGGGAGAAGGGGCACCCAAATGGCAGGATTACCTCTTTGTGATTCTGTTTCTAGTTCTTTGACTTTAATACGCCAATAAAGGTGTATAAAAAATAAAAATAAAATAAAATGGCTTACTTCCTTGTTGTTGAATGCCATAAATGAGCTGTTTTAAATATGTTGTCCAATTTTCCTTCAGGGTAGGGGTGCTTCCAGTGATGTACTCTGCCATTATTGGAACGCTTCACCTTTTAAATTCATTTCTACATCATTCCTTTGTGATGTTATATCTCTGATACCCCTTCCTTCTAGGCAGAAGTCATCATGTCATCCTCTGTGCCAGCAAACTCCTGGGCACATACTGATTAGAGAGTCTGTCTGTTTTATAATTACTTATTTAAGCATCTGTTTCTCCCAATAGACAGTTCCTGTGTAAAGGGCCCCAATTATACCTAAGCCATGTTAGTGTCCTCAGTGCCTAATGTTGATGCATATAGTAGGTGCTCAGTAAGTGTTTATTGGTGGAAATGGTTGGTATTTCATGTAAATGTCATGTCTTTATAAATTCAGCATCTCAAAAATCATTTAATAGCTATCCTCCCACCACAGGAAGAAAAAATAAAGAAGGAAAACCAAAAAAAAAAAAAAAAAAAAAAAGAGCAGAACTTACTTGTCTCTTTTAGAATGCTTCCGATATGAAAATTTTAAAAAGCAAGTAGCATCTTTGCTTTTATCAAAGGAAGGATGGGGAAGTAGGAAAAGAGAAGTACAGTAACCATCAAGGTTAGGAAGGGAAAAAGGAAGAAAAAGTCCTGATACATAGATTTAAAGGGATGATTTTCCAAATGCTAGTCTATTTGCATCATTCAGCCTCTGCATGTATACCTCTGTCCCTCAAAGGAAAATCACGTGCTACCCAAATATCTGCCTCTAACGTTTTACATTTACCCAATGCCTGGTAGAATGGAAATTCAGAAGTTGTTCGGACAATTGTTCTCAGAGGTATCCATCTCAACGTTTAGGTTTTCTGAGTGGATATTTGATCGGTAAATTTTGTAGCTATATATATATATATATATATATATATATATTTTTTATGGCTGCGTTGGGTCTTCGTTGCTGCGCACGGGCTTTTTGTAGTTGCAGTGAGCGGGGGCTACTCTTCGTTGCAGTGCACGTGCTTCTCATTGTGGTAGCTTCTCTTGTGTGGAGCACGGGCTCTAGGCATGCAGGCTTCAGTAGTTGTGGCTCGCGGGCTCTAGAGCACAGGCTCAGTAGTTGCGGTGCACGGGCTTAGTTGCTCCGCGGCATGTGGGATCTTCCCGGACCAGGGCTTGAACCCGGGTTCCCTGCATTGGCAGGTGGATTCTTAACCACTGTGCCACCAGAGAAGTCCCTGTAGCAATATTTAAGTGTACAGAAAAAAGTGTACTTTTTGCATAAGATGTGGGTGGGAAAGAATTAAGGAAATATTAATTTTTCCTCTCAGTGGAAATTCTTTTATAAGTTAAGAAAAATTGCTTTGCTTGCAATAGATTAATTACTGAACATGGCATAAGCAGATGGAATTTGTGTGCAATTCTTAATTTATCAAACAGTATGAAGAAGTTTATACTCCAAATAGAATATTGCCATGAAAAACCATTGCCAGGTGTGATATTTTATTTCTTCACCTATTAGACTATGAAGCAAGTAGAAAAACATGAATAAGGGTAAAAGAATAAGCATTTGTCTTTAAAATGGAAAGTTTAAAGCATCAGAGGATTAATACCAATTGTACTGTTCTCTATTATAAAACATATAAAGGAATACAGATACTTCACACCCATTTTTACCATTTCATTCTTATCTCCTCATTTTTTTTCTCTATACGTTCCCTTATAAAGTCAAAGAAAATAGGCACATGGACAGTTTCTCTGTGTTGTTTAAGGATGTCCCATCCTCACAACAGCAACACTATGCCACAATTATGTTTCTAAGTTCAAATTTTACAGTAAAACCAACAAAAGCAAAATCTGTCACTCAGATAAGATCAGTAAGGCATAGAGATCATGGTGTGAAAGCCCTAAAATTGCTCTTAAAACAGTAAGGGCAACAGGCTTCACTATCATTTGTTCATTCAGCAAACTTTAACTATTAAAAATCCAAGGAAAGGGGGCCTACAAGCATTATGAATCTTAACACACCAATCTCATATTCTCTCCAACAGCCTGTGCAGTAGGTGGTATTACCTTCTTAAAACCTTAAGAGACAAGGGTTCTGAGAAATGTAATATCTCATCCAAAGCAAGGAAGTGAAAGAAGAGAACCAGAACACAAACTCCAGGACATAAACTTCCAAAATCCCTGCTCTCTTCACTTGACCGTACTGTTTTTAGTCCTGAGGCAAGATGTGTGGATCACGGTCCCGACACCTACAAAGATGAATCCCTCCAACGTGATGCAAAATAAAATAATGCCAAAGCCTAAATAAGTGTGAAGAGGACCCGTGAGGTTTTACATTTTTCCCAAGGCTAATATTATGTTTAGTTACTATGGAAATAACAGTAACCAAATATTTTCAAAGAGCACCCCAACCCCTCTTTCTCCCCCACACCCCGCTTTGGTATTGTCATAAGCACATGCTTTTTGTTTTTCATTTATGTAACATGGTACTAATCAGGGTAGGAAAACTTCTCTGTGGAGCAGAGTTTCTCAAATGGACCACTAAGCGACCAGTAGATGAACTAAAGATGTCAATGAAACCCCGCGTAGTGTGCAAAGTGTTGGGTTAGTGTATGGGCAGTTTTTGGGTGATGAAGGCTAGAGCTTCTCTTGCCATCCCCAAAAGATGAAGAACCACTGTTCTAAAAAGTTGGGGATGCTGGGAATTCCTCAAAGCAGGAGAGGAGACTGAAGAACAAATAAAGAGTAAGTTATTCAGATGACTTTTTTAAGAGAAATGCTAGACATTTTACTCATCTGCTTTGAAATTAAGAACAAGGATTATAAAATTCAGTAGCTACCAAAAATAAAGATGACGTCTGCTAACTTATGTACCCAGCAATGTTCTAAGCATATTGCATACTTTAACTTATTTATTTTTTCCAGTGCTTTTATTTTGTATTTTAATTTTTTTATTTTGTATTGGAGCTTATTGATTTACAGTGTTGTGTTAGTTTCAGGTGTACAGCAAAGTGAATCAGTTATACATATTCATATATCCACTCTTTGTAGATTCTTTTCCCATATAGGTCATTACACAGTATTGAGTAGAGTTCCCTGTGCTATAGAGTAGGCCCTTATTAGTTATCTGTTTTATATATAGTAGTGTGTATATGTTAATCCCAATCCTACATTAACTTGTTTAATCATCACAAGAACCCAATGAAGTTAGTGTTAGCATCATTTCCATTTTATTTAAAGTGCAAGATATTTTTATAAATAAAAATATATCACAGTTCTATATTCCTACAGTACATGATGGAGAAAGACAGAAGAGGGGAAGGGCAAGAGAAATTGGAAGAAAAATAGAGCAAAGAAGGGATGGCGGATGAAAGGGTGAGGAAGAGAAATCTAGTAGTGAAGTATTGTAGGAAAAAGAAGTCATAACTGCTGAGACCATAGTGAAAAACACAATTCTGCTAGTTGCCAAGGTCACATGCATTTACAGATTAATCATTTTAGAAGAAAAAAGAATATATAAATGATTAGATTAAGAACATGTATAAACACTGTCAAAATTTATTAGAAAAATTTGAATTTCAGCCTAATATTTGGAAATACAGACATTTCTGAAATGTTTTCTTTTCTTCATTTGATGGAGAAAATCCTTACTTGCACAATGTAGAAACAGACCGAGAAAATAGTAGTTGTGTCGGATAAACATCCATCTTCCACTTGGCCTTTTGGACTTTAATTAATGGTCCCTCATAGTTCATACTGTATATTGCTGAGATTAAGCCCAGAGCTATGTGGAGACCACAGATGAACGCTAGACCATCCTTCCTTGCTAGCCAAGTCTACCGTGAAATTGAACCTGGCCTGTCATAATTGGAAAGTAAATTATCTATATTGTACTGAAATGCTCTCAATATGTTTAAAGTAGCCCTGTGATAATAAACGTGCTACTGTAGCGATTGTAACTGGATTCTTTCTCCTCTTTAACAAAAAATTGAGGAAAACAGTGAATGTATTTAGCACAGGGAGGTTCGCCTGATTTTCCTATCAAAGAAATTTCATTATGCAAGAGGGAATGGATGACTTAGGCTCAGGATCAAGTTGCTCATTTTCTTTTTTTACCTTTAAAAATGTGGAGGCAAAAGAGTATTGAAATTGACTTTGTTTTTCTACCTTTATTCTCAGTGATCAGAGTAGCTCTAGGATGTATCTTTTTTGAGTGTTTTCTAATACATTTGGTATATGTTGCATTAATTCTCCCCTTTACCTACCTCACTCTCATCCCCTGCATACACTGTCTACTCTGCAAGGCTACAGGGCCATGGAATTGTACAATTTGGGGGTGTGGGGTGAGGATCTACCATTCAGGTACTCGGTGAATTGTCCCACTTGCAGAACTGATTCATAACAATTTCAATTAAATGGCTATCAAAGATCGACGTTAGATTCCTTGAATTGACTCCAAGTGACCAATTCTTTTTCAAAAACTTAAGCATGTACGTTTCAAACATAGAAAGGGAACTTGCTTATTCACTATTCCCTTTATGTTCTTTTTTTTTTTTTTTTTTTTTTTTGTGCGGTACGCGGGCCTCTCACTGCTGTGGCCTCTCCCGTTGCGGAGCACAGGCTCCGGACGCGCAGGCTCAGAGGCTATGGCTCACGGGCCCAGCCGCTCCGCGGCATGTGGGATCCTCCCAGACCGGGACACGAACCCGCGTCCCCTGCATGGGCAGGCGGACTCCCAACCACTGCGCCACCAGGGAAGCCCCCTTTATGTTCATTTATAAAAATATGTACTCCGTACTTGCCTATTCCTCTCGCTGGACATAGACTGTTGTCACAATCAGCTCATGAAGCTGTCAGCAGGTCCACGGAGACCACTTTATGATGTCAAAGTAAAGATAGAGTAACATTGATGCAGATCCCATGGTTATTAACAAGACAAACGGAACTCATTTTAAATGACTTTTACATTGAGGTCCCCTCTCTGGACTCCTCTTCACTACTGTGTCTCCATTTCAAAGTCACATCTTTGTTAATAATATCATGGGGTCCTGAATTCAAATTGCTTGTGTATTGCTAATTTTGGGAAGACTCATGCTAGTGTTCTAAGTTCCCTTGGGCATATTAGAAAACCACAAACTATTTAAAAGGTTTTTAGTGTCGGTTAGGCACTTTGTACATTACAATGCTATATTATTGCATCGGAATTTAAAATCTTCCCTTGAATTGGGGGGATTGAGTCAAAGAACTCAGCTAATGGTGTATCACTGAACTATTTGCAGATAAAGAACATTTGAATTAGGATTTCTTCAGTTTTTACTCAGTCTTCCAAGAGGAACATTTATTAAGTGCTTACCATATGCCAGACATTGGTTACATGTTAAATAGGGAGAAGAATAATGAATGCAAAGACACACCCATGACACTCATGGGTTTTATGGAGTTGATGAGTGAGGGAAACACAAATGCATAATTCCAATACAGCGTGCCACAGTATAGGTATGCTCCATGAGACTGAGAGCCCAATGCCTGAGGGACTCTGATGATGTGTCTTAGGAGGAGGATATGAATTTGGTCATAAAGAAGGAAGGATATAGTGGATGATTGTTGTCTAGATTCTTTTAAACACTCTTGTAATCAGTGGGAAACTTCTTGCCTCCCAAAGTAGAAGGCACAAAACTCTCCCACAGCCTCATTTGGAGCCAGACACTTGCCCGTGACCTAGATTTCAGCAGTCAAAGGCACCCACAGGAGACATTGATATAGAAGCGAGCAATGTAAGTGTATGGGATTTGCCTTCTGAAGACAGAAGTAGAGTTTTGGTGTGAGCTGTACAAGGGTGGGAAAGCTGTGATGTTGGCCTCATTTGGAAGAGACTAGAGTGGTTGGGTATTGTTCTTGGCTTCCGAGTAAACAAACTGGTCCTTCGTTTTTGTGAAGAAAATATTTTCTCCCATTCTGAGGGTTGTCTTTTTGTCTTGTTTATGGTTTCCTTTGCTGTGCAAAAGCTTTTAAGTTTCATTAGGTCCCATTTGTTTGTTTTTGTTTTTATTTCCATTTCTCTAGGAGGTGGGTCAAGAAGGATCTTGCTGTGATTTATGTCAGAGAGTGTTCTGCCTGTGTTTTCCTCTAAGAGTTTTATAGTGTCTGGCCTTACATTTAGATCTTCAATCCATTTTGAGTTTACTTTTGTGTGTAGTGTTAGAGAATGTTCTAATTTCAGTCTTTTACATGTAGCTGTCCAGTTTTCCCAGCACCACTTATTGAAGAAGCTGTCTTTTCTCCATTGTATATTCTTGCCTCCTTTATCAAAGGTAAGGTGAACATACGTGCATGAGTTTATCTCTGGGCTTTCTGTCCTGTTTCAATGATCTATATTTCTGTTTTTGTGCCAGTACCATACTGTTTTTTGATTACTGTAGCCTTGTAGTATAGTCTGAAGTCAGGGAGCCTGATGCCTCCAGCTCTGTTTTTCTTTCTCAAGATTGCTTTGGCTATTCAGGGTCTGAAAAAGATATTTTGAGAAGCTTGACACAAAAAAGGTTACAGGAGTTCATTATGGCTGAAAGGCTGTGGGGAGAGGTTCCTTAGGAAGTCTTTAAGATGTAAAAAATGATAATAACCAATTCTGGACGGGTGAAAAGGGCATTAAGCATTGGTGGAGGCAGTAAAAATGTGTATGGCTCTTTTGGCAAGAATCTAGAGTTTGGCAAGAGCCTTAAACATGCTTATACTGTTTGGCTCAATATTATACTTCTGGGAATATAGTCTAAAAAATATTTCTAAATTTTGAAGGAAAAAACTTTATGTACAAACATTTTTTGTCAGTAATGTTTGTATAAATTAGTAATGGGCAAGAACCAATATCAGTAACAGTAGACACGTGATTAAATAGTTTTCACAGTTAAGTAATTGTCACTTGATTGAATATTAGGTAGTGAAAATGGTGATTTCAAAGACCATGTAATATAGAAAATACATTAAATTGTTATAATAACAGGCTGCAAAAAGGCTATATGAGCACCTTTATGTTTATAAATGAAGAAAAAATGTATGATAAACATTAGGGAACACATCGATTAATAGTGGTTGTGTTTGAGTAGTGAGACTACAGGCTGGATTTGTTTTTCCTTTTTAAAAAGGCACTTTAAAAAAATTAAGGTATTATTTATACACAATAAAGTTCACCCATTTTTAGTATATAGTACAGTGAATTGTGGTGTTCAGTTGATTATCACCATCCCAACTTTCACCGTGAATCCCCTCACCCACCCCTAGCCCCAGACAACTGGTCTTTCTGTAACTAAAATTTTTGCCATTTCTTGGATTTCACATAAATGGCATCATATAGTATATAAGAATATAGTTATAAAGCTTCAATCTACTTTTAAAATGTTTCTTCAGTGACCACATTAAAACATGATTTGAATCTAAAACATACAGATTTCAACTGCCTTTTTCCAATAAAGGCAAAGCAGGAAAGAAATGAAGAACTTTGATTACTTAAGAGAAGAGATAGTTAAAACATATCTGAGTTATCAGGAAGCTCGTAAAATCTCTGACTTAGAGACCATAAATAGATGCATACTCAACAAGTGCTGGTGGAACGCTGACTTTCCTTCAAGGCTGACTGAGATGGAGTAGAAGATAACTTTTTTTTTTTTTTTTTTTTACCATTCCTTTTAATCGAAGTATCGTTAATTTACAACGTTGTGTTAGCTTCAGGTATATAGCAAAGTGATTATATATATGTATAATTATATATATTTATATATATATATAAACTGATTCTTTTTCAGATTCTTTTCCATTATAGGTTATTACAAGATATTAAGTATAGTTCCCTGTGCTATATAGTAGGTCCTTGTCATTTATTTTATATATAGTAGTGTGTATATCTTAATCCCGAACTCCTAATTTATCCCCCTTCCCCGTGATCCCCTTTGGTAACCATAAGTTTGTTTTCTATGTCTGTGAGTCTGTTTCTGTTTTGTAAATGAGTTCATTTGTATCATTTTTTTAGATTCCACATATAAGTGATATCACATCATATTTGTCTTTGTCTGACTTACTTCACGTAGTATAATAACTTCTAGGTCCTTCCGTGTTGCTGCAATTAGCATTGTTTCATTCTTTTTATGTCTGAATACTATTCCATTGTATATACGTAGCACATCCATTCATCTGTCAATGCACATTTAGATTGCTTCCATGTCTTGATTATTGTACACAGTGCTGCTACAAACATTGGGGTGCATGTATCTTTTTGAATTACAGTTTTTTCTGGATATATGCCCAGGGGTGGGATTGCTGGATCATATGGTAACTCTCTTTTTAGTTTTTTTGAGGAACCTCCCTAGTGGCTGCACCAATTTACATTTCCACCAACAGTGTAAGAGAGTTCCTTTTTCTCCACACCCTCTCCAGCATTTATTATTTGTAGAGTTTTTAATGATGGTCATTCTGACTGGTGTGAGAGGTGGTACTTCATTGTAGTTTTGATTTGCATTTCTCTAATAATTAGCGATGTTGAGTATCTTTTCATGTGCCTGTTGGCCATCTGTATGTCTTCTTTGGAGAAATGTCTGTTTAGGTCTTCTGCCCATTTTTTGAAAATAAGTTTATTTTTGTTTATTTACTTCTGGCTGTGTTGGGTCTTTGTTGCTGCACACGGGCTTTCTCTAGTTGCCATGAGCAGGGGCTACTCTTCGTTGCAGTGCGTGGGCTTCTCATTGCGGTGGCTTCTCTTGTTGTAGAGCATGGGGTCTAGGCGTGCGGGCTTCAGTAGTTGTGACACATGGGCTCAGTTGCTCCACGGCATGTGGGATCTTCCTGGACCAGGGCTTGAACACGTATTCCCTGCATTGGCAGGTGGATTCTTAACCACTGCACCACCAGGGAAGCCCCTTTCTGCCCATTTTTTAATTGCGCTCTTTCTTTGATATTAAGCTGTATGAGCTGTTAGTATATTTTGGAAGTTAATCCCTTGTTGGTAGCATCGTTTGCAAATGTTTTCTCCCAGTCCATAGGTTGTCTTTTCATTTTGTTTGTGGTTTCTTTGACTGTGCAAAAGCTTTGAAGTTTAATTAGGTCCCATTTGTTTATTTTTTTTTTTATTTCCATTACTCTAGGAGATAGATACAAAAAAGTACTACTGTGATTTATGTCAAAGTGTGTTCTGCTTATGTTTTCCTCTAGGAGTTTTATAGTATCCAGTCTTACATTTAGGTCTTTAATCCATTTTGAGTTTACTTTTGTGTGTGGTGTTAGAGAATGTTCTAATTTCGTTCTTTTACATGTAGCTGTCCAGTTTCCCCAGCACCACTTACTGAAGAGACTGTCTTTTCTCCATTGTACATTCTTGCCTGCTTTGTCGAAGATTAATTGACCGTAAGTGCGTGGGTTTATTTCTGGGCTTTCTATCCTGTTCTATTGACCCATGTGTCTATTTTCATTGCCAGTATCATATTGTTTTGATTACTGTAGCTTTGTAGTATAGTCTGAAGTCAGGGAGTGTGATTCCTCCAGCTCTGTTCTTCTTTCTCAAGATTGTTTTGGCTATTCGGGGTCTTTTGTGTTTCCATACAAATTTAAAAAATTTTTGTTCTAGTTTTGTGAAAAATGCCATTGGTAATTTGATAGGGATTGCGTTGAATCTGTAGATTGCCTTGAGTAGTATGGACATTTTAACAATATTGATTCTTCTAGCCCAAGAACATGGTATATCTTTCCATCTGTTTGTGTCATCTTCAATTTCTTTCATCACCATCTTACAGTTTTTGGAGTACAGTTCTTTTGCCTCCTTAGGTAGGTTTATTCCTAGGTATTTTATTCTTTTTGATGTGATGGTAAATGGTTAATTTCTTTCTGATATTGCACTGTTAGTGTATAGAAAAGCAACAGATAGCTCATCAATGAATTCAGTAAAGTTGCTGGATGCAAAATTAATATACAGAAGGTAGCATTTTAAAGTTTGTTTCTAACCTGATAAGAGGATATAATGGGAGAGCAGGAGAAAGATAAGAAGAGATATCTCTCAGCAGAAAACTGAAGGAGGCACACTTTTTCATTCCTCTGTATTTGAATGTACACTATTATAAATTTAATGTTTTGGAACATTCTCTTTAAAGAATGCAAAGCTCCTATGATCACCCACTCTGTGTCTTTCCTTTTAAAAAAATATTTCTGCACATTAGTTGTTTATGTTAAGCCATTTAATTATAAGGCAAGTAATGCTAAGTTGAGCATATTTATGACCACCATGAACTCAAAACGATTTTTAGTAAAATTACAGTTTGATTAACTGTAGTCATGTGATTATCTACATGAAGATCTGTGCACTTTAGATCAGTTATGAGTATAGACATAAAGTTAAATATGCTAAATGTCCACTGATAGAAGAATAGATAAAGAAGATGTGGCACATATGTACAATGGAATATTACTCAGCCATAAAAAAAGAACAAAATAATGCCATTTGCATCAGCATGGATGGACCTAGAGATTGTCATACTGAGTGAAGTAAGTCAGACAGAGGAAGACAAATATCATGATATCGCTTATATGTGGAATCTAAAGAGA
Source organism: Leucopleurus acutus (assembly GCF_964270905.1). Lineage (NCBI taxonomy): Eukaryota > Metazoa > Chordata > Mammalia > Artiodactyla > Delphinidae > Leucopleurus > Leucopleurus acutus. The sequence goes on along the minus strand of NC_139148.1, from coordinate 8,249,757 downwards.
TGGTACAAATGAACCTATTTACAAAACAGAAGTTGTCACAGATGTAGAAAACGAACTTGTGGTTACCAGGAGGGAAAGTGGTGGGGAGGGGATGAGGGGATAAATTGGGAGATTAGGATTGACATATACACACTATTATATATAGAATAGATAACTAATAAGAACCTACTGAATAACACAGGGAAGTCTATTCAGTACTTTGTAATGACCTATACGGGAATAGAGTCTAAAAAAGAGTCGATATATGTGTATGTATAACTGACTCACTTTGCTGTACCACAGAAACTAACAGAACATAGTAAATCAACTATACTCCAATAAAAAATTTTTTTAAGTTAAATATTAAATGAAAAGTGCTATACACACATACATGTTTGTATATATGTATACATCCATACATGTGTGGCTGGGAATGTTGAATCAAAGGTTTTTTACTTTTTAAAGAAAAGGTAAAATTTTAAATGTTTAATTTCCCACAACTCCTTAATACCTTATTTTTTTAAATTTTAATTGTGGTAAAAGATAGGTAACAAAATATACCATTTAAATCATTTTAAATATACAGTTCAGTAGCATTAAGCACATCCTTATTGTTGTGCAACCATCACTCCATCCACCTCCAGAACTTTTTTCATCTTGTAAAACTGAAACCATGTATCCACTACACAATAACTCTGTATTCCCCCTTTTTCTCCAGGCCCTGGCAACCACCATTCTACTTTCTGTCTCTATGACTCTGACAACTCTTACCTACTTCATATGAGTAAAAGCATACAGAATTTGTCCCTTTGTGTCTGGCTTACTTAACTTAGCATAAAGTCTTCAAGATTCATCCTGTTGGAGCATATGTCAGAATTTCCTTCCTTTTTAAGGCTAAGTAATATTCCACTGTGTGGGTAGAGTACATTTTGTCTATCCATTCATCTGTTGATGGTCACTGGGTTGCTTTCACCTTTTGACTCTTGGGAACATATTTCTTTTAATTCATTAATTAATTAATTTTTTTTTGCTGCATTGGGTCTTCGTTGCTGCGCATGGGCTTTCTCTAGTTGCGGTGATCAGGGGCTACTCTTCTTTGCAGTGCGTGGGCTTCTCCTTGCGGTGGCTTCTCATTATGGAGCATGGGCTCTAGGCGCGTGGGCTTCAGTAGTTGTGGCTCACGGGCTCTAGAGCTCAGGCTCAGTAGTTGTGGTGCACAGACTTAGTTGCTCCGCAGCGTGTGGGATCTTCCCAGACCAGGGCTTGAACCCGTGTCCCCTGCATTGGCAGGCAGATTCTTAACCACTGCGCCACCAGGAAAGCCCTTGTGAATATATTTCTTCATAGTAGAACGTTTCTAGCAATATTCTCCATGGTGATATAGGAAAGCTGATCTTATAAAGGATACAGAGATACCCTGGGCTGCTTTTGCTATGTGTCATGATCCTGGACTGTTAGTGGTTCTGTGACAACAGTACTGCATTTGTACTTTTCCTGGGAATATAATTAGTTCATGGTATGCTACTTCATAGTCATATAATAAAGCAGAGTGGTGCTCAACCTGATGAAAGACTGCATTGTGTTACACACTTGACAGGAATTTTCAATCTGGAAACTTCTTAAATTCTGGGAAATTTATGTATTATTTCTTACATACTTTCCTCCCTACAATATTCTCTGCTCTCTCTGAAATTTCTACTAAGTTGGATTTTAGAGCTCCTAAACTTTCCCTCTAGTTTTTTAATCTTTCTCTCTAGTTTCCCTAAGTTTTTGTTTTACCTCTTTGGCAGCATTATCAACTTCAACTTTTAATCCTTCTCATACATTTTAATGCCTATTATCATGATTTTACTTCGTAAGGTCTGATATTTCTGTCTTGCTTTTTAAAAATACCACCCTGTCTTTCCTTTCTGAATGCCATATCTTTTCTTATCTCTTGGATGATATAATTTTTTAAAGTGTCCTCCCTTACTACCTATCTTTTCTTCAGGTCCTCTTTGGTATTGATCTGTCATTCCTGCTGGAAGCTTTCTGGAAGGTCTAGGGATCCTTGGCTTCCAGCTTATAAAAAGGAGCTAATTGGTCGCTCTGGATTCCCGTGTGGGTATTGGGGAAGGAGGGCCTTTCAGAGCAGTGGGCTTCCATGTGGAATCATTGGGATGAGTTATTTTGCTCCCCAAATCTCAGGATCTGTGAGTCTTTTCTTTGAGACGAGTTTCCCCAGGGGGAAGTGCTCTATCTCCGTCCTAGGGGATTTAATGCTGGCTGGAAGCTGCTCAGTAGGATATCACTTATTAGACAGTGGAATTTCACTTAATTTCCCTGTATACACTACTGCCTCTTTTCCCCTGACCATCCCTAAACCCAAAGCACCTGCAGCCCATCACCTCCCAAAAATATATCTGCAAACTTTTATGAAAATGAGAGTAGTCCAGATCACCTGGGTTAAGGAAAAGATACCTGACTTGAACTGCTTTTTAAAATGCAACTAATCGTACTATTTTCTGCATTGCCTGTAACCCAATTTTGAAGGTATGCAGTGACTCCAATTCCTGAATGATCCCGGGGTCCTGTGGTATGAACTGGCTTGCTTTAGGGGTTCCTCATTGCCATTTGAAATTCCATCTGTGTTTCAGATTCCAAATGTTTGGGTACAGGCTTTTCCCCCACTTCTTTATTCTTCTGAGTTTTGGATCTTTCTTTCTTTCTTTTTTTTTTTTTTTTTTTTTTTTTTTGCGGTACGCGGGCCTCTCACTGTTGTGGCCTCTCCCGTTGCGGAGCACAGGCTCCGGACGCGCAGGCTCGGCAGCCATGGCTCACGGACCCAGCCGCACCGCGGCATGTGGGATCTTCCCGGACCGGGGCACGAACCCGTGTCCCCTGCATCGGCAGGTGGACTCTCAACTACTGTGCCACCAGGGAAGCCCCTGGCCCTTTTACAACTGTAATTTTAGGGGAGTCTGAGGAGGGTGTAGAGGTAAACATGTATATCCAGGTTGATGTGTGATATTGGAAATTAGCTGTGTGATTTTTAGTTCATATTGTATTTTTTTTATCATTTAAAGATTAATTTATAGCTGTATCATAACTACGATTAGAAAACATGGGCTGTATAATACTCCTTGGTGTTGAAATTTTCTTTGTGAACTATTATATGGTCATTTTTATAAATGTCCCATGAATACGTGAAAATCAGTTCTCTGATATTGTGGAGTGCAGGGAATTTTCTAATTCATTTAGTTCAGGGTTGTTAATTGTGTCATTCAAATCTTCTTTGTCCTTGCTATATACCTGGTTTCTTTTTTTGTTTGTTTTATAAATTTATTTGATTTTTGGCTGTGTTGGGTCTTCGTTGCGTGCGCAGGCTTTCTCTAGTTGTGGCGAGCGGGGGCTACTCTTCCTTGCAGTGCACAGGCTTCTCATTTCAGTGGCTTCTCTTGTTGCAGAACACGGACTCTAGGCACGCAGGCTTCAGTAGGTGTGGCTCGTGGGCTTAGTAGCTCCACGGCATGTGGGATCTTCCCGGATCAGGGCTCAAACCCCTGTCCCCTGCATTGGCAGGTGGATTCTTAACCACTGTGCCACAAGGGAAGTCCTATACTTGGGTTCTGAGAGAGTTATTTTAGTTTACTATTATGAGTATCATTTTCACCATTTCTCCTTATATTACTTTCACTTTTTGCTTTATATATTTTGAGCCCACACTGTCAGATGCACACATGTTCAGGATCTTCACATATTCCTGGTGAATTTTTTCAATTACCATTTTATGAAGATCCTCTTCACCTTAAAACCTTTTTTTAAAATTTTCTTTTTTTGCTCTCAAATCTATTCTGTTTAATGTGTACCAGCTTTCTTTTGGAATGTGCCTCAAATATTTTTTTCATTCTTTTACTTTAACCTTTTGTATGTTATTCTATAATAACAGCTTTATTGAAGTATAATTGACATATAATGAACTGTACATATTTAAATGTACAATCTCATAACTTTTGGCAAATGTATACACATGTGAATCCATCATTAAAATCAAGATAACATATCCATCAACTCCCCCACAAGGTTACTTTGTGTCCCTTTTTAACCTTTCCTTCCGGCCCCTTGCCATCTCCTATCCCCAGACAACCACCAATCTCCTTTCTGTTGTTATAGGTTAGTTTGCATTTTCTAGAGTTTTATGTAAACTGAATTATAGTTTGAATTATACTTTTATTAGTCTGGCTTTTTTCAGCATAATTATTTGGGGTTGATCCACATTGTTGCATGTATAAGTAGCTCATTCCTTTTTGATTGCTCAGTAGTATTCCATTGTACGGATATACCATCGTTTTCTTAATCTAGTCACCTGTTGATGGACATTTAGGCTGATTCCAGTTTTGGACTATTACAAGTTGGTATGATAATTTATGTGCAATTATTTGTTATGAGTATGTATTCTATTGGAATGACTGGAGTATATGGGAGGTATATAATTAAGTTTTTAAGGAATTGCCAAAATGTTTTCCAAAGTGGTTGTGCTAATTAATACTCCCACCTGCAGTCTCAGAGTTCCAGTTCCTCTGAATTCTTTCCAACACCTAGTATGGTTAATTTTTAAAGTTTTAGTCATTTTAGTAGGCATATGATTGTATCTCATGATTTTAATTTGTATTTCCTTAATGACTAATGTTGAGTACCTTTTCGTGTGTGTGTGGTTTTTCTTTTTTTCTCTATATGTATATCTTACTTTTGAAGTGTCTATTCAAATCTTCTGCACAATTTTATCTTGTTGGGCTGTTTGTTTTCTTATTACTGAGTTTTGAAAGTTCTTGGTGTGTTCTGGATACAAGTCCTTTATCAGATAAATGATGTGCAATGATTTTCTTCAAGTCTGTGGATTGTCTTTGAGTTATGTCTCTTATAAACACCACAAAACTAGTTTCGTTGTATTACTCAATTGGAGAATATCCTTTTACAAGTAGATTTAATTTCTTTATATTTTTGTGATTATTGTGATATATAAGTTTATTTCTGCCCTTCTATTTTTCATTTTCTTTTTTCCAATTTTTTCTCACTTTTCTGTTTGAGTTGTTTTTATCTCCCCATATTTCTCTGCTGGTTGGCATTATTGCATTCTGTTAATTTAATGTTAGCCTTAAAATTAAAAAAGCATATATGACTTTTATGCCAGGTGGATTTCTTCTGGGTCATCCTATGTTATGCCTCTGGATTTGGAGCAAAGTCCACTCTGGCATATGGGGCTCTTTAAAGAAGGGGCTTTTATAGGGGAAATTGAAGCAAGAGACTGGAAGATGCAGGTCTCCCTTCAATCCACCATCCTACAGAGCGCTGTCTTGGGCCCATGGTGCTGCTGAGCCTGCAGTATGTGCCTGTGTTTGGTAGCGGGAATGTGCCCCTTCCTACAAGGCAGCATGGAACCTCTCCCTTGCTACCGGGCAGCATGGAAAGCATCCTCAGCAATCAGGGTGAACACACAGGCTGCTTTGAGTTTTCTGTCTAGATTTGGGGTGCCAGTTGATTATAGGAATTCTCGGGTTCCAGCTGTTTAGTACTTCATGTGGAGCCCAGTCCCAGCCTGCTGCCCGTCTGCAGCCCAGATGGGTTTCTGTGTTCTCATTCCAATAATGCTCATGACTGTGCCTCTGTGACTCTACGAAAGGTCTCGGTCACTTTCTACAGTCAGCCTCTTTCCAGGCAGTATGAGACCTTCGAACTCTTTCACTTTGATTATTCTCTTTGCCCTGTCGATGTTGTTGTGGTCTGGATTTTTAGTTCCAACTTACTGTTACTATACCCATTAGTCAGCATTATTGTAATGTTCATTGTTATCAGTTACAAGCAGTGATTGTTTACATTCATTATCTCGTTTTTCCGTTTGTTCACTCTTGCCTCTCATGTCAGTTTTCTTTCCTGAGTTATAACTAAGCTTTGGCAATCCTTTTATTAAAGGTCTGAGAATGGGAAAGTCTCTCAATCTTGTTTGAAAAATACCTTTATTTTCCCACCACTTTGAATGATATTTTTTCTGTGTATGGAATTTTAGGTTGACAGTTATCCTCAGCACATTGATGATATTAAGCCATTATCTTCCACTTCTGTTGAGAAGTCTGCTAGAAGTCTAACTGTGTTTGTTTGTTTTTATATGGAATCTGTCTTCTCTCCCTGGCTGCTTTAAAAATTTTCTAGTAGTCTTTCGTGTTGTGTGGTTTCCCTATGTCTATGGATTTATTTTTCTCCTCCTTGGGACTTACTGTGTGACTTTCAATAGGGGGGCTCATATAATTTGTTGGACTGGTATATCCATAATACAGGCTCCTATAAATTCATTCCCAGACCACCCACATGCCAAAGCAGAACAGACCCCAGTCTTAATAAGGTCCATGTCCTCTTGGGACACTTTGGTGTCAGTTTACTCATTTACTACTCTGGCTTGAGAGTCCTTCTTTTTCCCTTTTTATCTATTTATTTTTTTGAGAGGATTTTCTTCTCTCTATTCTCTTTTCCCCTTCCTTCCTCCCTCCCTCCCTCTCTGCCTTCTTTCCTTTCCTTCTTTCAAGGTCGGCTGTATACTAAAACTTTTTTTATTGTATCCAGCATTTATATGCATTTGTAGTAGCACCACGTCAGTGCTACTGTAGCTGGAAGTTTCCTATATTTAAATCTTTAATTCTTCTGAAATTTACTTTGGAATATATATAGTCATGAAGATAAAATCTGTGCTTTTGTCACAGTACTGTTTAGTGAATTTGCCTCCTTTTATCATTAATAAGCTATAATATACAATAAATGTAACTATATAATATCTAGTAAATTCTCATGTATCAAATTTGCATGCATAAAATTTAATATTTGGTAGATCATACTTTCTCACACTTTTCTCTTTCAAAATTTTATTTTTACATGATATCCCTTTAATCTTCTTGATATAATTTTGAATAACTTTTTAAAGACTCTTCAAATGCACTGATGGAATTGTAGTTGGAATTAGGTTAATCTTACTATGTGGGAAGAATTGTTGACGTCGTACTCATTAGACTTTCCATCCAGGAAAATGGAATGCCTTTTCAAGTGTTTGAATCTTAAGTCTCACAATAGATGTAACAATTTCTTTACATTCCCTATTAATCCTAGATTAAATCTAGGGTTTTTTCCTCATATTGTGACTATAATATTTATGTCATTATATTTTTACTAGAGGTATATAGAAGAATATTTTATATTTCTATATTTTTATTTTGAGGTACTTTACTGTTACTTATACCAGTACTAGCTTTGTTTTGTTTTTTAAATTTTCTACATAGATAAAAATCAGTCACAAAGTAAGAGTTTTCCCTTTCTATGGGAATAACTATAAATGTTTTCTTTCATGTCTTAGTACATTGGCTACAACTTCTAGGACAATTTCAGGAAATGTGGTGATATTGGGCATCCTGAGTTGCTCTTGATTTCTGTGAGAATGCATTTGTGCTGACATTCAACTCTGATACTGTTTTCCTAATAGAGACGTTAATTATTATGCTATGGAAATAGCCATATTTCTGGATTCTAGAATTTTAAGAAATTGGCAACAAGTATTGTATTTAACAAAATACTCCTCTGAGATGTACTTGAAATAACGTTTTTCTTCTCTGACATATTTAAGCGTTCAATCAAAATAATAAAATTCCTAGCAGTAAATCTTAGATAAATCCCATGTTTCTAAGATGTGCCATTCTAATAATACACAGCAGTTGTTTTAATTCACTGTCTTGATTTGCTTCTATTCAATGTTGATTTTTGCTTATGGATTTAAGAATGATTTAGGCTATAATTTTCTCTTTAATCTTTCTTTGTCAGGTTTTTAATCAGCCTTATTTAAATATTAAATACTTAAATATTTAAAAAATTAGTTTAACAAGTTTGTGTTTATATTTATGCTAATGTATTTGATCTTCTAACATCTTGGTTTACATTTAAAAATATTTTTCTGTTGTCCCTATTGGTTTCCATCTTTTGATGCATGTGTTGCATATGAGTTAAGACCATTAGCTCAAGCATATGCTTTCCTGAGCATGGATCTCATTTCAACTTTTCAAGAATCAGTAGCTCTTGGGAAAAAAAAAAAAAAAAAGAATCAGTAGCTCTTAAATTCTTTGTACCTAAATGTCCTCATTTGTAAAATTTGTAAAGTGGGGATAAAAATAGTACCCATTTCACAGGGTTATTCTGAGGGCCATATAAATAAATACCTTGAATGTACCTGGTATATAGTAAATAGTATATAACTATTATTAGTTAATTCCTGGGCTGTTTTCCTCTGGAAACACTGAATGTATTTTCATTATAATGGTTACCATTAAATTAAAAAAATACAGCCTGTATATCTCTAATTGTCAGTTTCACAAAGGAAATATAATTATTTGTATCCCATGTAAGATGAGGTTATTAGTTGCTTTTATTCTCCCCTCCCCTGTGTTTATGCAGTTCATGATTTTTGTTGGAATTGTCTGAGATTGTAGAGCCATATTATTTAATATTGAAACTATTTTAACTCATACATTTGCTTTCAAGAATGATGAATTATTTTGCATTCTGTACTATAATCATATGTATTTGATTCACCTTCCATCTCAATATTTTCAGTGCTTAACAACAGACAAAAGGTCTTTCTTATATTCTTTTTCCTTTACATATTTACAGTTGTTAGCCAAACAGTATCACACTGTGTAAAGTTTGAATCTGCCTTTATTTCCTTAACAGTCTTTGAGAAGCAGAATCATCCCAAGAGTAAAAAATAAAGTTCAACTGATATGCCAAAAAATTATGAACTATAACTGTCCAGCTCCCTCTGAGTCACATGGTTTGGACCATAGAGTTTTCTTTGTTTGGGTGTTTCCCATTTGGCTATTTCAGTATGGGTGTGTCACTCTCTACGTGCTTTGCTTGGAAGCTGAAATGCATCTCTTCCCTCTGCTAGGGTGAACTGTATCATCATACATGATTTCAATTACTGCATGTACCTAGATGACTCCTAAGTCTGCATCTCCATTTCTATACTCTTTTCCTCTTTCTAGTACAATAACTCGTGTTTTTTTAATAGATCTTTATTGGAGTATAATTGCTTCACAGTACTGTGTTAGTCTCTGTCGTACAACAGAGTGAATCAGCCACATGCACACATACATCTCCACATCCCCTCCCCCCTGAGCGTCCCTCCCACCCTCCCCATCCCACCCTTCTAGGTCATACCAAAGCACCGAGCTGATCTCCCTGTGCTATGCTGCTGCTTCCCACTAGCTATCTGTTTTACATTCAGTACTGTTTTTTTTTTTTTTTTTTTTTGCGTTATGCGGACCTCTCACTGCTGTGGCCCCTCCCGTTGCGGAGCACAGGCTCCGGACGCGCAGGCTCAGCGGGCCCAGCCGCTCCGCGGCATGTGGGATCTTCCCCGACCGGGGCATGAACCCATGTCCCCTGCATCGGCAGGCGGACTCTCAACCACTGCGCCACCAGGGAAGCCCCAGTACTGTATATATGTCGATGCTACTCTCACTTTGCCCCAGCTTCCCCCCCCCCACCACGTGTCCTCAAGTCCACTCTCTATGTCTACGTCTTTATTCCTGTCCTGCCACTAGGTTCATCAGTACCATTTTTTTTTTTAGATTCCATATATATGTGTTAGCATATGGTATTTGCTTTTCTCTTTCTGACTTTCTTCACTCTGACAGACTCTGGGTCCATCCACCTCACTACAAATAACTCAATTTCACTTCTTTTTTGGCTGAATAATACTCCATTGTACATATGTGCCACATCTTCTTTATCCATTCATCTGTCAGTAGACATTTAGGTTGCTTCCATGTCCTGGCTATTGTAAGTAGAGCTGCAGTGAACATTGTGTTACATGTCTCTTTTTGAATGATGGTTTTCTCAGGGTATATGCCCAGTAGTGGTATTGCTGGGTCGTATGGTAGTTCTATTTTTAGTTTAAGGAACCTCCATACTGTTCTCCATAGTGGCTGTATCAATTTACATTCCAACCAACAGTGCAGGAGGGTTCCTTTTTCACCACACCCTTTCCAGCATTTATTGTTTCCAGATTTTTTGATAATGGCCATTCTGACCAGTGTGAGGTGATACCTCATTGTAGTTTTGATTTGCATTTCTCTAATGATTAGTGATGTTGAGCAGCTTTTCATGTGCCTCTTGACCATCTGTATGTCTTCTTTGGTGAAATGTCTATTTAGGTCTTCCACCCATTTTTTAATTCAATTGTTTGTTTTTTTGATGCTGAGCTCCATGAGCTGTTTGTATATTTTGGTGATTAATCCTTTGTCCGTTGTTCCATTTGCAAATATTTTCTCCCATTCTGAGGGTTGTCTTTTCGTCTTGTTTATGGTTTCCTTTGCTGTACAAAAGCTTTGAAGTTTCATTAAGTCCCATTTGTTTATTTTTGTTTCTTTTTCCATTATTCTAGGAGGTGGGTCAAAAAAGATCGTGCTGTGGTTTATGTCAAAGAGTGTTTTTCCTGTTTTCCTGTAAGAGTTTTATAGTTTCTGGTCTTAGATTTAGGTCTTTAATCCATTTGGAGTTTATTTTTGTGTATGGTGTTATGGAATGTTCTAATTTTATTCTTTTACATGTAGCTGTCCAGTTTTTCCAGCACCACTTATTGAAGAGGCCGTCTTTTCTCCATTGTATGTTCTTGCCTCCTTAATCAAAAATAAGGTGACCATATGTGCATGAGTTTATCTCTGGGCGTTCTATCTTGTACCATTGTTCTATATTTCTGTTTTTGTGCCAGTACCATACTTTCTTGATTACTGTAGTTTTGTAGTATAGTTTGAAGTCAGGGATCCTGATTCCTCCAGCTCCATTTTTCTTTCTCAAGATTGCTTTGGCTACTCGGGGTCTTTTGTGTTTCCATACGAATTGTAAAATTTTTTGTTCTAATTCTGTGAAGAATGCCATTGTTACTTTGATAGGTATTGCATTGAATCTGTAGATTGCTTTGGGTAGTATAGTCAGTTTCACAGTATTGATTCTTCAAGTCCAAGAACATGGTATGTTTCTCCATCTGTTTATGTCATCTTTGATTTCTTTCATCAGTGTTTTGTAGTTTTCTGAGTACAAGTCTTTTGCCTCCTTAGGCAGGTTTATTCCTAGGTATTTTATTCTTTTTGTTGCAGTGGTAAGTGGGACTGTTTCCTTAATTCCTCCTTCTGTTTTTTCATTTTTGTTGTATAGGAATGCCAGAGATTTCTGTGCATTAATTTTGTATCCTGCAACCTTACCAAATTCATTGATTAGTTCTAGTAGTTTTTGGCGGCATCTTTAGGATTTTTTTTTTTTTTTTTTTGCGTCACGCGGGCCTCTCACTGTTGTGGCCCCTCCCGCTGCGGAGCAGAGGCTCCGGACGCGCAGGTTCAGCGGCCATGGCTCACGGGCCCAGCCGCTCCGCGGCACGTGGAATCTTCCCGGACCGGGGCACGAACCCGTGTCCCCTGCATCGGCAGGCGGACTCGCAACCACTGCGCCACCAGGGAAGCCCTAGGATTTTTTATGGTATAGTATCATGTCATCTAAAAACAGTGACAGTTTTACTTCTTCTTTTCCAATTTATATTCCTTTTATTTTTCTTCTCTGATTGCTGTGGCCAGGACTTCCAAAAATATGTTGAATAATAGTGGCGAGGATGGACATCTTTGTCTTGTTACTGATCTTAGTGGAAGTGCTTTCAATTTTCACCACTGCGTACGATGTTTGCTCTGAGTTTGTCATATATGGCCTTTATTATGTTGAGGTAGCTTCCCTCTATGCCCATGTTCTGGAGAGTTTTCATCATAAATAGGTGTTGAATTTTGTCAAAAGCTTTTTCTGCATCTATTGAGATGATCATATGGTTTTTATTCCGTAATTTGTTAATATGGTGTATCACATTGATTGATTTGCGTATATTGAAGAATCCTTGCATCCCTGGGATAAATCCCACTTGATCATGGTGTATGATCCTTTTAATATGTTGTTGGATTCTGTTTTCTTTGTATTTTGTTGAGGATTTTTGCATCTATGTTCATCAGTGATATTGGTCTATAATTTCCTTTTTGTAGTATCTTTTTCTGGTTTTCATATCAGGGTGATGGTGGCTTCGTAGAATGAATTTGGGAGTGTTCCTCTGCAATTTTTTGGGAGAGTTTGAGAAGGATCGGTGTTAGCTCTTCTCTAAATATTTGATAGAATTCACCTGTGAAGACATCTGATCCTGGACTTTTGTTTGTTGGAAGATTTTTAATCACAGTTTCAATTTCATTACTTGTGATTGGTCTCTTTATATTTTCTAATTCTTACTGGTTCAGTCTTGGAAAATTGTACCTTTCCAAGAATTCGTGCATTTCTTCGTGGTTGTCCATTTTACTGCCACAGAGTTGTTTGTAGTAGTCTCTTATAATCCTTTGTATTTCTGTGGTGTCTGTTGTAACTTCTCCTTTTTCATTTCTAATTTTATTGATTTGAATCCTCTCCCTCTTTTCCTTGATGAGTCTGGCTGAAGTTTTATCAATTTTGTTCATCTTCTCAAAGAACCAGCTTTTGGTTTTATTGATCTTTGCTATTGTTTTCTTCATTTCTATTTCATTTATTTCTTCTCTGATCTTTATGATTTCTTTCCTCTACTGACTTTGGGTTTTCTTTGTTCTTTCTCTAGTTGCTTTAGGTATAGGGTTAGATTGTTTATTTGAGATTTTTCTTGTTTCTTGAGGTGAGATTGAATTGCTAACGACTTCCATCTTAGAACTGCTTTTGCTGCGTCCCATAGGTTTTGGGTCATTGTGTTTTCGTTGTCATTTGTTTCCATGCATTTTTTTAGTTTCTTCTTTGATTTCTTCAGTGATCTCTTGGTTATTTAGTAGTGCACTGTTTAGCCTCTATGTATTTGTGTTTTTTACTGTTTTTTTTCCCTGTAATTGATTTCCAGTCTCATAGTGTTGTGGGCAGAAAAGATGCTTGATACGATTTCAATTTTCTTAAATTTTCTGAGACTTGATTTGTGATCCAAGATGTGATCTATCCTGGAGAATGTTCCATGTGCACTTGAGAAGAAAGTGTATTCTGCCCCGTTCGGGTGGAATGTTCTGTAAATATCAATTAAATCTCTCTGGTCTGTTGTGTCACTTAAAGTTTGTGTTTCCTTATTTTCTGTTTGGATGATGATGATCTGTCCATTGATGTAAGTGGGGTGTTACAGTCACCTACTCTTATTGTGTTACTGTCGATTTCCCCTTTCATGGTTGTTAGCATCTGCCTTCTATATTGAGGTACTCCTACTTGGGGTGCATAAACATTTATAGTTGTTATATCTTCTTCTTGTATTGATCCCTTGATCACTAGGTAGTGTCTTTCCTTGTCTCTTGTAACATTCTTTATTTTAAAGTCTACTTTATCTGATATGAGAATTGCTACTCCAGCTTTCTTGTGATTTCCATTTGCATGGAATATCTTTTTCCATCCCCTCACTTTCAGTTTGTATGTGTCCCTAGGTCTGAAGTGGGTCTCTTGTAGACAGTATATATATGGGTGTTGTTTTTGTATCCATTCAGCCAGTCTGTGTCTTTTGGTTGGGGCATTTAATCCATTTATATTCAAGGTTATTATTGATATGTATGTCCCTATTACCATTTTCGTAATTGTTTTGGGTTGGTTTTTGTGGGTCTTTTTCTTCTCTTGTGTTTCCTGCCTAGAGAAGTTTCTTTAGCATTTATTGTAAAGCTGGTTTGGTGGTGCTGAATTCTCTTAGCTTTTGCTTGTCTGAGAAGCTTTTGATTTCTCCTTCGAATCTGAATGAGATCCTCGCTGGGTAGAGTAATCTTGGTTGTAGGTTTTTCGCTTTCATCACTTAAAGTATATCCTGCCACTCCCTCTGGCCTGTAGAGTTTCTGCTGAAAAATCAACTGATAACCTTATGGGGATTCCTTTGTATGTTGTTTTTTGTTCTTCCCTTGCTGCTTTTAATTTTTTTTCTTTGAATTTAATTTTTGTTAGTTTGATTAATATGTGTCTTGATGTGCTTCTCCTAGGATTCATCCTGTATGGGACTCTCCGTGCTTCCTGGACTTGGGTGACTATTTCCTTTCCCATGTTAGGGAACTTTTCCACTATAATCTCTTCAAATATTTTCTCCGACCCTTTCTTTTTCTCTTCTTCTGGGACCCCTATAATTCAAATGTTGGTGCATTTCGTGTTGTCCCAGAGGTCTCTGAGATTGTCTTCGATTCTTTTCATTCTTTTTTCTTTATTCTGCTCCTCAGTAGTTATTTCCACCATTTTGTCTTCCACCTCACTTATTCATTCTTCTGCCTCAGTTATTCTGTCATTGATTCCTTCTAGTGTATTTTTCATTTCAGTTATTGTGTTGTTCATCTCTGTTTGTTTGTTTTTTAGTTCTTCTAGATCTTTGTTAAACATTTCTTGTATTTTCTCAGTCCATGCCTCCATTCTATTCCCAAGATTCTGGATCATCTTTACTATTATTACTCTGAATTCTTTTTCAGGTGGATTGCCTATTTCCTCTTCATTTATTTGGTCTTGTAGGTTTTTACCTTGCTCCTTCATCTGTGACATATGTTTTTACCATCTCATTTTTTTGTTCCTTTTTTTTTACCAGTGGGATTGTGTTCCTGTTTTGGTTGTTTGGCCTGAGGCTTCCAACACTGGAGTTTGTAGGCTATTGGGTAGAGCTGGGTCTTGGTGCTGAGATGAGGACCTCCGGGAGACCTCACTGCAATGAATATTCTCTGGGGTCTGAGGTTCTCTGTTTGTCCAGTGGTTTGGACTTGGAGCTCCCACCGCAGGAGCTTTGGCCCAACCCCTGGCTCGTAAACCAAGATCCGGTTCACTTGGGGGTTCTTCCCATCTCCTTGGGTGTCAGGATTCCCCACCAGCGTCCGTAACTCAGGGTTTTAATAGGTTATTTCCACAGGTCTGTTATTCATAAGGTGTGTATTTCTTCATTTATAAGTAATGGGATTAGATTAAATGATCTCAAAGGCTTATTCCAGGAATAAAAGTCTATGATCTATAGCTACTATTTCTTTATTATTCTACCAACACTGCTCTTTAAAATTCTTTTGAACTCTTCCCTCTGAATGTTCCTTTTTTCACTATTTGTCTGGAGGGTGGCCATTATTTCTCTAACAAATTTACTGGAACATGCTGCCTTTGTAGAACACCTCTTTGATCCTCTCAAACCCACCCTGCTACAGTTAGTAGCTCCAGTATCCAGAGGGAACATACTCACCACCTGTGTTCTCAGCATTCAACTACTCACCAGTTTCCTTCTTTCTTACTCATCCACAGATGCTCTCAACTCTCCAAGCCACCTGATAACTCACCTCTGGGTGCCACTCAGAAAGGAGAGTCCTAAGAACTGGCACCAGTGGGATGAAGGATTAGTTCAAGGGATGGTGGCTTTTCCCTCCATTTCTGTTTTCTCTATGTTTTCAAGATTTTCAGTAGCACCTGACCACCAGTCATTGCTTCACTTCTTCCTTGGTTTATACTCACTTTACTCAGAGAGTTCAAACCATAACCTTCACCTCAGAGGTACTGACACAGTTTTAGTCCAGTAGATATGGCACATGTCACACTATGAGAACAGCCAAGAGAGAAGGGTAAACCTCACTGGGGCTGAGGGGGTCACTTCAGTAGAAGGATGATGACCGTCGGTATGATCTCCAGAGATGATTTCAGGTTCCGGTTTACTTGGCTAGTCAGAACACCTCTCTTTCAATCTCAGTCTCTCAGTCTCTCTCTCTCAATCTTTCTCTCCCCCTCTCCTTCCCTCCTTCCCTCCCTCCCTCCCATTCCCTCTCTCCCCTTTGATATTAGTTTTCATCTCTGATCCATACCGGAAATGTTTCACATTTGAGTCTTTAAACTACTAAGTAATGTTACGGCTACTCCTACTCTTACCATTACTACTAGACTGTTACTGCTGCTACTACTGCTGTTAGCACAGCCATTACTGTCGTAGCCACAGTTGTCATTCTTGTAGCTCTTACTCTATGGCATGAAATGGGTGAACCTTTACATACATTATGTCATTTAATCTTTACAGTGGCCTTTTCGGGTAATTTTCATTGTTTCCTGTTTTCTCAAGTAGGGATAATAATCTAAGGGAGGTGAAGTAAATTTCCTAGAATGTCTGAGCTTGTAAGTAGTGGAGCTGTGGTTTTGAACCAAGGTCTGGCTGATCAGAAAGCCCACTGCCTTAACTGCTACCAGGCTCCAAGCTGGAAAATTCCTGCCCGAGAGCTGACACCCTGTCTTTCTGGAGTACTGTCAGATGTTGCTAAGAGACTCCAACCCTCTTTCTGCCCAGATATGATCTCAGAATCCTTCAGAAAGGGCCTGTGCAGCCACTAGGGAAAATCCATCAGCTTTGGCATGTGAGCCAAGTGTGAGTGAGTCCTGTTTGTGAGTCGTGTACTATGTGACACAAAATGGTGTTCCCCTTCTGCTTTCCATTTTATGGTTCTCCTTTGGAACTGAGATGGCAGCGGACTGAATTCAAAGCCCAGTCAACTGGGAGACACAGTAATGTGGAGCCAGAGGCAGACATCGAGGCTGTTGTCATGATATACTTCTGTCCCTTCCCTTAAATGACACATTGACTGTGCCACATACTTGAACATTGAACCGATGGTGGTGAAGTCAAAAGGAACTCAAACATTTTGTATATATTCTCCTTTACTATTTTTACAGAGCAGGCAGCTCTGTGCTTCCCGCACCATTGATCACAATGTCTCTCCTCACTAGAATCTATTCTTGTTATTTAGAGAATGGGATTTACAGTACTTGGAACTTTCTGGAACTAGCCAGCTTTCAAATCATGAAATGTACATGTATGAACATCACCAGCAAATTCACGTTAATTATAATTGATGCAGTGAAGCAAAGTCAAACTAAAAATGCATATCTGTATGATTGTACCCTTAGAAAAATGCCCATCTATTCTTTGTGTTGGTAGAAGACGTGTCAATTCAAGGAGAAGAGATTTCTTCCTGTTATTATGAAGCATTGCCAAAAAGAAAAGATCAATTACTCTCAAGACGCATTTAGCTGAGCCTTCTTCCCACATCCTAAATACTTATGTTTATGTGAGTTATACATCCGTACAATGCAGCAATTGTTTCATCTTTCTCAGACTAATAGAGATGCTAGAAACATCTGGTAGTTGATAGTTAATTCATTTTTTCATTGCACCTTTTCATAGGAAGCAGGGAACGCAATTCAATATATCCCCTGAGAGAATCTTGCATTTATGACAGGTGTGTATTTCTTAACAAGTCGTTGTTTGACACCATTGCTTCTCCTTGGTCCAGCTGGAAGTACATTCATCTGGCAAAAAAGAGAAAGGAGGAAAAGTGAAATTTGAAAGAAAGTTGGCGTTTCAGGCGGTTGTTACACGAAGCGTCCAGTTCACTTCAGTAATATTTACTCTGCTTATTCTGTGCAATTTCCTGCAAGTGCCTTTTACAAGTCTGTCACAATGATGACTTTCTCTGTTTTGAACGTTATTTAGCTGCATACTACTCATTTATTTGAAAAGGTAAAATGAGGTTTCTTTTCAGCGTGGAAGTAATAGGAATTGATTCAACATAAGGCTTTACCTGTGGGACAGGTAGCCTCATCCCAGTATCCCAGCATCCCAGACCCATCTGAGGCTCAGAAAGAGCAGAAGCGTATAAGATAAATCATTACATCCTGAATTTTCTGACCCTTTCTTAGTATAACTCTTTGATCTCTAAAGACTTTTTTTTTTTTTTTTTTAGCTCCTTGTGACCTCACTGAGATTATCTTTATGTCCCCCAGGAGTTATGCTTAGCTAGCGTTATTTTTACTGAAAACTTCTCAGGGCTTGAAGTAGGAGGGTCAGGATGCTGCATTCTTGGTGGAGGGCCCAGTGTTTGGAATTCTTCCCTTGATCTGACATAATGAATTTGAATTGTCCTGCCCTTGGGCCATGGCACAGCAACCCCAGCTGGCTGCGCCTGAAGGACTGGTGCTACCTAGGGAGGGGTTCAGAGGTAGCTCAAAGAAATGCCATTGGTAGGCAGATAGTGAATGTAGGGCCACCTTGAAGGCCGGAACTATGGCATCTACCCTGCTGGTGTAGCGACTTCCTCATTTGAAGGCTTGGATTGCCAGATCCGCTCTAGAATATTTATTCCAAAAGAATCAGGGCTTAATGGTGTTTACGTCACTCTCGCTTATCCCAAACTTCTCAGACTCCTAGGCACTGTTGACAATCAGCCTTTCAGTTGTCTTAAATTACTCTTTCTTATGTGTGTGTGCACGTGCACACAGACACACACACTCACTCTGAATGAAGAAAAGCTCTGCTGTTCAAAGAAACATTTGATCTCCTTTTAATGGTCAACGTCACGCACAACAGTATGACTGCCACTGGCTCAGTAATTTCCCATTCAGTTTCAGTGACAGAGACTTGGAATATGGACCACTTCTAATTGGTTCTTCAAAATAAAAATAAGAATACCTAGAATATTGTAGAATGCCCAGCTCTTTTCATCCATTTCTCTCGGGAGTCATCCAGTAACGAGATGACAATAATGTTCCCACTAGACTCATGGGGTCGCTGGAACGAGGGATTTAATAAATTGACCAAGGTCAGTGCTAATGAATGAAGTGGCTGCGCCTCCAGGTTAAATTACCTGGCTGGTCCTGGTCCTAAAATTTCACTTAGCACAATAAATTATTTTGATTTCCTTGAAGCATCTATTGTAAATTGGCAGAGCTAATCCAAACAAACAATTGGATTTTGACAGCACTGGGAAGTGGTGGGGTAGCTGCTAGAGCTGAGATGACCTCAGCGCCCAGGCATCTCCATCCCCTCAAAGCCTTCTCCTGCTGATAAGCTCAGGAAGGCGCTTGCTCAGTTCACACTCTTACATTAGCTGGCACGCCCTCCCTTATCCTTACTGCCACTTAATGGCTATAAAGAAATGTGTTTTCATGAGTTACCCACTTGGAAATGGCTTTAATAATTGCTGTTTGTGCTGCCTCCAGTTAGTCGTCTTTTCTCTGTCATTAGGGGTGGTCCAGTGGCCTCAAGAATGCCACAAATGTGAAGAATGTGCGTAGGTCTGGGGCTCTGATTTCAAGACACTTTCACCTGAACTCCCCTCCCCCTTCCTTTGTCACTGCAGTAAAGAGAACTTGAGTAATTAGGTTACTCTCTTTAGGAGAAAGTTCTTCGGAGAAGTTGTGTGTCAGCAGCACCGGAAAAGTCACTACAGAAGGTATTCTGATTCATCTTGGCCATTCTGTCTTAAAAGTTTTCTTTGTCTTAGAAACCAGTGCACTAGATTGTGGAATGACCTAATAAGTGTTATATTTCTTCATAGCAGGAAGGAGAGAAATTTCTTTCCCCAAGTATGGTCTTCTATTCCTCTTTTCTTTAAGTCCCAAGAGTGGTATTTAATCTTTGAGAACATTATACTTTGCATATGGTAAAGATTGTTAAAACCATTGGGGAAATTTACCAGGAAATTGGTACATTTTTTCCTTCTTCCTTTTCTTCGTAGGGCTAACAATGATCCTAACACTCTGTTTTCTGTGATGTAAGATGCATAGTAACAGGATGAGCTTTAAGGATTCCACCAAAATCTGTACAGACTGGCTTTGCCCGTATCTGCTTGGCCGTATGATTGGCAGTGGAGCTCCATCTGAGGGAGATGCACCAGAATCACCCAGAGAGTTCCTTAAGACTTGGATTGCTGTCTTGTGCCCCCAGAGTTTCTGATTCACTGTGTCTTGGGTGAGTCCCAAGAAGTTGCCCAGCTAACAAATTCCCAAGGTAATGCTGACGTTGCCAGTCCCTGGACCAGTTTTTGAGAACTCCTGGAGAAGGAAGTAAGAGTATATACCACATGCCCCATAGTTAACATCTGGAAGCTACTAGTCCTCGTGCTAGGGTAACCTACGGACTCGATGTGTTGGAAGTGTTGGAACAACCTATGCTACTGCCAGAAAGTTTCTAATTCTCCTGTCACCCTGTTGGAAAAATGGACCAATGATACATTTGCAAAATACGACTCTAGGACAAGGGGAAGATGGCGGAAGAGTAAGACGCGGAGATCACCTTCCTCCCCACAGATACACCAGAAATACATCTACACGTGGAACAACTCCTACAGAACACCTACTGAACGCTGGCAAAAGACCTCAGACCTCCCCAAAGGCAAGAAAGTCCCCTCGTACCTGGGTAGGGCAAAAGAAAAAAGAATAAACAGAGACAAAAGGATAGGGACGGGACCTGCACCAGTGGGAGGGAGCCGTGAAGGAGGAAAGGTTTGCACACACTAGGAAGCCCCTTCGCGGGCGGAGACTGCGGGAGGCGGAGGGGGGAGCTTCGGCGCCGCGAAGGAGAGCGCAGCCACAGGGGTGCGGAGGGCAAAGCGGGGAGATTCCCGCACAGAGGATCGGTGCCGACCGGCACTCACCAGCCCGAGAAGCTTGTCTGCTCACCCGCCGGGGCGGGCGGGGGCTGGGATTTGAGGCTCCGGCTCCAGTCGGAGCGCCGGGAGAGGACTGGGGTTGGCGGCGTGACCACAGCCTGCAGGGGGTTAGTGCGCCGCGGCTGGCCGGGAGGGAGTCCGGGGAAAAGTCTGGAGCTGCCGAAGAGGCAAGAGACTTTTTCTTCCCTCTTTGTTTCCTGGTGCCCGAGGAGAGGGGATTAAGAGCGCTGCTTAAAGGAGCTCCAGAGAAGGGCGCGAGCCGCGGCTAAAGGCGCGGACCCCAGAGACGGGCGGGAGACGCTAAGGCTGCTGCTGCCGCCACCAAGAAGCCTGTGTGCTCGCACAGGTCACTCTCCACACCCCCCTTCCGGGGAGCCTGTGCAGTCGCCACTGCCAGGGTCCCGGGATCCAGGGACAACTCCCCCGGGAGAACGCACGGCGCGCCTCAGGCTGGTGCAACGTCACGCCGGCCTCTGCCGCCGCAGGCCCGCCCCGCACGCCGTGCCCCTCCCTCCCCCGCGCCTGAGTGAGCCGGAACCCCGGAATCAGCGGCTCCTTTAACCCCGTCCTGTCTGAGCGAAGAACAGACGCCCTCCGGCGACCTACACGCAGAGGCGGGGCCAAATCCAAAGCTGAGCCCCGGGAGCTGTGAGAACAAAGAAGAGAAAGGGAAATCTCTCCCAGCAGCCTCAGAAGCAGCGGATTAAAGCTCCACAATCAACTTGATGTACCTGCATCTGTGGAATACCTGAATAGACAACGAGTCATCCCAAATTGAGGAGGTGGGCTTCGAGGGCAAGATCTATGATTTTTTCCCCTTTGCCTCTTTTTGTGAGTGTGTATGTGTATGCTTCTGTGTGAGATTTTGTCTGTATAGCTTTGCTTCCGCCATTGGTCCTAGGGTTCTATCCGTCCGTTTTTTCTCTTACTAATTATTTTTTTATTTTAATAACTTTATTATATTTTATCTTACTTTATTTTATTTTACTTCTTTCTTTTTTTCCTTCCTTCCCTCCTCCCTCCCTCCCTCCCTCTCTCCTTTCTTTCTTTCTTTCTTTCTTTCTTTCTTTCTTTCTTTCTACTAATTCTTTCTTTCTACGTTTTCTCCCTTTTCTTCTGAGCCATGTGCATGAAAGGCTCTTGGTGCTGCAGCCAGGAGTTAGTGCTGTGCCTCTGAGGTGGGAGAGCCAACTTCAGGACACTGGTCCACAAGAGACCTCCCAGCTCCACATAATATCAAATGGCGAAAATATCCCAGAGATCTCCATCTCAACACCAGCACCCAGCTTCACTCAACGACCAGCAAGCTATAGTGCTGGACATCTTATGCCAAACAACTAGCAAGACAGGAACACAACCCCACCCATTAGCAGAGAGGCTGCCCAAAATCATAATAAGTCCACAGACACCCCAAAACACACCACCAGACGTGCACCTGCCCACCAGAAAGACAAGATCCAGCCTCATCCACCAGAACACAGGCACTAGTCCCCTCCACCAGGAAGCCTACACAACCCACTGAACCAGCCTTAGCCACTGGGGACAGACACCAAAAACAACGGGAACTACGAACCTGCAGCCTCCAAAAAGGAGACCCCAAACACAGTAAGATAAGCAAAATGAGAAGAGAGAAAAACACACAGCAGATGAAGGAGCAAGATAAAAACCCACCAGACCTAACAAATGAAAAGGAAATAGGCAGTCTACCTGAAAAAGAATTCAGAATAATGATAGTAAAGATGATCCAAAATCTTGGAAATAGCATAGACAAAATGCAAGAAACTTTTAACAAGAACCTAGAAGAACTAAAGATGAAACAAGCAATGACGGACAACACAATAAATGAAATTAAAAATACTCTAGATGGGATCAATAGCAGAATAACTGAGGCAGAAGAACAGATAAGTGGCCTGGAAGATAAAATAGTGGAAATAACTACTGCAGAGCAGAATAAAGAAAAAAGAATGAAAAGAACTGAGGACAGTCTCAGAGACCTCTAGGACAACATTAAACGCACCAACATTCGAATTATAGGGGTTCCAGAAGAAGAAGAGAAAAAGAAAGGGACTGAGAAAATATTTGAAGAGATTATAGTCAAAAACTTCCCTAATATGGGAAAGGAAATAGTTAATCAAGTCCAGGAAGCACAGAGAGTCCCATACAGGATAAATCCAAGGAGAAATACGGCAAGACACATATTAATCAAACTGTCAAAAATTAAATACAAAGAAAACATATTAAAAGCAGCAAGGGAAAAACAACATATAACACACAAGGGACTCCCCATAAGGTTAACAGCTGATCTTTCAGCAGAAATTCTGCAAGCCAGAAGGGACTGGCAGGACATATGTAAAGTGATGAAGGAGAAAAACCTGCAACCAAGATTACTCTACCCAGCAAGGATCTCATTCAGATTTGATGGAGAAATTAAAACCTTTACAGACAAGCAAAAGCTGAGCGAGTTCAGCACCACCAAACCAGCTTTACAACAAATGCTAAAGGAACTTCTCTAGGCAAGAAACACAAGAGAAGGAAAAGACCTACAATAATGAACCCAAAACATTTAAGAAAATGGGAATAGGAACATACATATCGATAATTACCTTAAATGTAAATGGACTAAATCCTCCCACCAAAAGACACAGATTGGCTGAATGGATACAAAAACAAGACCCATATATATGCTGTCTACAAGAGACCCACTTCAGACCTAGAGACACATACAGACTGAAAGTAAGGGGATGGAAAAAGATATTCCATGCAAATGGAAACCAAAAGAAAGCTGGAGTAGCAATTCTCATATCAGACAAAATAGACTTTAAAATAAAGACTATTAGAAGAGACAAAGAAGGACACTACATAATGATCAAGGGATCGATCCAAGAAGAAGATATAACAATTGTAAATATTTATGCACCCAACATAGGAGCACCTCAATATATAAGGCAAATGCTAAAAGCCATAAAGGGGGAAATCAACAGTAACACATTCATAGTAGGGGACTTTTACACCCAACTTTCACCAATGGACAGGTTATCCAAAATGTAAATAAATAAGGAAACACAAGCTTTAAATGATATATAGACTGCCAACAAACACATGAAAGAATGCTCAACATCATTAGTTAGAGAAATGCAAATCAAAACTACAATGGGATATAATCTCATACCAGTCAGAATGGCCATCATCAAAAAATCTATAAACAGTAAATGCTGGAGAGGGTGTGGAGAAAAGGGAAAAGGGAACCCTCTTGCACTGCTGGTGGGAATGTAGATTGATACACCCACTATGGAGAACAGTATGGAGGTTCCCTAACAAACTACAACTAGAACTACCATATAACCCAGCAATCCCACTACTGGGCATATACCCTGAGAAAACCATAATTCAAAAAGAGTCATGCACCACAATGTTCATTGCATCTCTATTTACAATAGCCCAGAGATGGAAGCAACCTAAGTGTCCATCATCAGATGAATGGATAAAGAAGATGTGGCACATATATACAATGGAATATTACTCAGCCTTAAAAAGAAACGAAATTGAGCTATTTGTACTGAGGTGGATGGACCTAGAGTCTGTCATACAGAGTTAAGTAAGTCAGAAAGAGAAAAACAAATACCATATGCTAATGCATATATATGGAATTTAAGAAAAAAAAGGTCATGAAGAACCTAGGGGTAAGACAGGAATAAAGACACAGACCTACTAGAGAATGGACTTGAGGATATGGGGAGGGGGAAGGGTAAGCTGTGACAAAGCGAGAGAGAGGCATGGACATATATACACTACCAAACGTAAAATAGATAGCTAGTGGGAAGCAGCCGCATAGCACAGGGATCAGCTCGGTGCTTTGTGACCACCTAGAGTGGTGGGATAGGGAGGTTGGGATGGAGGGAGATGCAAGAGGGAAGAGATATGGGAACACATGTATATGTATAACTGATTCACTTTGTTATAAAGCAGAAACTAACACACCATTGTAAAGCAATTGTACTCCAATAAAGATGTAAAAAAAAAATACGACTGTAGCTTCTTGAGATATTCAAGATACCATTATTTTATTGCTTTTTGTTCTAAATCCTTGTCTTTGGAATTGTTGTGTTGTGCGAAAAATTACTAGAAAAGCCACCAGGAAAGGAAGGTCTTAGTATGATATTTAGTTTAACACCTGTTGGAGAAGGATTTGTTCTTCCCGTGTCACATGGCTTAAAAGGTTAGTTAACCAGGACAAGCCTCGATGTGTCTGGACTGAGCTAATGAGTAGCTGAAGAGTTTACCCATAAGTGCAGAGTAATCGTCATGACCATATGATATAATATGGAAAATGATCCACAGTTTTAAAAACTGCTATCACCCAGCCTATAGTTTTCATTTGACTCAACTGATAGTTCTTACATGCCTTAAAGGGAAAACTGGACTAATTAGTGGAGAAGGGAGAAACCGCCTGGCAAAGAGGCCCAACTCTAATTACACATGCAAGCCCAGCCGCAGTCCTCAGTTACAGCATGTGGAGCTGGGTGAGAAAACGGCAGTGAGAAGCCAGTGCCCGGCAAAGATGAGAGGTAGAGCCTGCTGCCAAGGGACTTAATGACAAGTTCCAGCAATGTCACAGATGTTTTGTGAAAGGAACAACCAGATTATAATAGGCCAACTGTTGGAAGTGAAGTTAATGATAGTGTCTTCCTCTCGTAAATGACCTCTTGAGAGAGGCCAATATATATACATCGCTTGTGACAACTTAGTGATGAATCAGTAGTCTCTAAATGCGCAGATGTAAAGCTTTATACAGTTTTAGGTGAAAATTAGTTTCTGGTATTTCATGGCAGGAAATGGTACAAAACTATAACATGAGAACGGTAGGCTAACAAATTATTTATTGATGGAGAAACTTAATTTTTTTTTCTCTCAGCTCAGCGCTTCTGTGTTGTCCAAAGAGATTTTCCATGTTAAGTTAAAGAACTGGAGGACAATTGTAAAGGTTTCAGGCTCGGGATGCCTCCTACCATGAGCCACTTGCTATCCTGTCCTTCTGAAGACACCTAAAAAGGAAAGCCTGGCAAACATTTGACCAGGGACGTTGATAATCTTTGTCTCTTGGCATTTCCAATCTCTGCTTCTTGAGTACTGGTGTTTTCTCATCCTGTCACCCTCCCTGTGTTAACTGGTGTTTCCATCCTGGCTTCTGTCCTCTCCCGTGCTGCCACCGCCCACACCGAAGTGAGAGAATTTGGAGGATCCCAAGCGATTCTCGTGGGACTTCTAAATGACTTCGGCTCTTTTGGGCTTCCCGACCCAAAGAAATGTTGCCATTTCAATTTTTATCAATTGCCTCGGACTGCGCTGGAGAGCCCGCATGTACTCTGTACCTTACAGCAGCAGCTTCCTCCCAGTCCCTGCCCGTGAATAGAGAGCTAAGGATAATAAAAGTCATATCCAACATATATTGCATGGTAGGCATTTTTCTAAACCTTTTCTAAGTTGCTGAGTATAATTAAAATAGAAACCAATTTTCACATACTCAAAACATATACAACTTTACAGGAATGTATTTGAACCTGTAGAGCACTTTATTTTTAGAAGAAAACATCTAGATAAGAAATCAGGATTCAAGAATTGATTTTCTAAAGCAGGAGACTAGTGAATTTGACTTATTTTGCTAAATTTAAATGAAGAGGTATACTAGATCTCGAAAAAAAATCCTTAAAAATGAGACTTGGTGGTTTCCATTTTGATATCATTCATGTCTTCATCTAACTGTGTGCTTGGTAGTGAAGAGATAACCCTGAACAAAAGAGATGTTTTCCTTCCTGGCAGTGTTTAAAGTCTAGTGGGAAAGACGAACACCAAAATAAATAATTATGGTAAAATCTGATGTGAATTATGTTGGTGGATGATAGAGGAAGCTTTCAGTAGGGGACGTAACCATGGTAGAAGTGAAGGTCTTCCAGAATATTTGGTATTTATGCTGACACCTGAAGGATTTGGAGGGTCAGCCTGGTAATGAGTGAAGGACAAGCATTTCAAGTAGAGGCAACAGGATGTGTGAAAAATCAGAGGTGGGAAAGTGCGTAGTATATTCAAATAACTGAAAGATCATCTAGTACTAAATTTCATTTAGCTGATGAGGACCCTCAGACCTAGAAGGGTGAAGAAAACTGTCCAGTGGACCAGGTGTAGGAGGCAAGTCACTTGACTTGAGCTGGCATCCAGCCATGTGCCCCATGGCCTTCTTTGGACTGAGTAGATCTCTGGGGAAGGGCTGCTGCAGCTCATGTGGCACCTTCGCATGAAGGAGAAATGTAATCTATTTCTAGATTGTCATAATATAAAAATTTTGCTAGAAGGAGTCTGCCATAAAATTATGGCAATAAATATACAAATCTACAGTGTTTGCCATCTTAATGGTTTCCTTTAGGTATACAACGTGAGGAACCATGTTGTCCTCTAACTATTCAGATCAATCAAACCTAAGGTAGTCATCTTTGAACCTTCTGTTGGGGAAGAGTCCGTAACCCATTTCACTCTGGTGGCTTTTTAATGGTTTCTGATGGGCGGCCCAGAGTGGAACCACTGACCTTGACCTCCCGTTAGGCACTTGTATTCTCTTAGCTCCTGATTTACGACCCATTGCCTGCCGTGACCTTCAACATTCCTGTCTGTTCTCACGCCTGCTTGCCTTCTGCTGTCTGATTTATTTACTTTCCACGATCTGGTTCGTTTTCTGTCTGAAATGAACGTAACCATGAAATCATAGAATTAGACATTTAATTTTGAAATGTTCCTCCTTATTGGGTTTCTTTCCCTCTCCTGTTTAGTCTCTTTTCCTTGTAGTTGACCGTAACCCTTGTGGCTTTGTTTGGGAAGGTCACTGGAGTCTCTTTCATAAAGGGCAAGCTGGAGCGAAGAATGGAAGCTGGGCTTGGATTAGAATAGATTTTCCCAAGTGTGTTATGCTTGGGAAACCCTAGTTCTGCATGATGTTCACAGGCATTCAACAAAAAGAGGGAAGAGTCATTCATCACACAATCTCGGGTAACTGTCGGGTGGCAACGGGCAACTGTTTTTCTACACTGCAGTCTTCAGAGTCATTATCAAGTTAGTGTGCTTATGAATATGCCAGTGTATGCAGCATTCGTAAGGTTTATTTGACCATATAAGTAATGAGATTCTTGTGCTCCATGGAATACACCTGGACTTGGTGCTCTACCCAGGCTATAGAAGGACTCGGTTCAGAAGAGAGAGACAGTAGTCCTTTCCTGGATGCCCATGGAGGCATGGCAAAGGGAGGGCTCATTCTGGGGCGGGGGGCTGCCCATATCCCAGGTACTGTTTAGCAGCAAGGGAAGGAGTGGCCAGGGAGGGCCAGAGGCAGTGTCCCACCCAGGGAAAGAGAAATGGTAAAGTCTGATGATCACAGCTTCTGTTAGCTGTTCAGGGCCGGGCTCCAGCTGCCCTGAGAAGTTGGAGTGCCCATCTGGAAACAGGGACTGGGGATTATGGAAGAGGATAAGTGTGGAGCTCCTAGCAACTGCCTCAAGGCTGTGAATCCAGAGTCACACAGATTTTTATTTTTCCTCTCATGCAAGTGTGAGGGAGATCCAATGGCCCTTGGCCATCTTGAAGCATAGGCAGTTATGTATGTGTACATCTTCTTTTTTACACAAATGTTAGCATATGTGTATAGTGTTCTGCACTTTGTGGGTTTTTTTTAACTTGGCATTCTATCTGTGAAATCATTCTGTACAAAGCTACTTCAATTTTTAAATAGCGACGTAGAATTCTATTGCATGGGTGTACTGTATCTACTTAATTAGTTTTACATTGGTGGGCATGTATGTGATTCACAAATGTGAGAGTATCTCTGCAGGATAAATACTTAGGACTGGGATACCTGATGCAGAAAGAATGTGCACTTTAATTTTGACAGATATTTCCAAACTGCCTTCCATAGAGGTTGAACCAGTGTATGCGCACTCTCAAAACGTATGAGAGTACATTCCTCATCTTCGTCATTTTCTTTTGGGCTTACACAGTATATAAAATACCTGAATTTTTAGAAAAGGGATATTTAATTTAAAAACTGAGATATCGGGGTTTTCTTGAAACACTTGACATTGACCCCACGAACCCACAGGCATCAGTCAGCGAGGATCAGTCGTGACTGTTCTCTTTAGGTGCATAATGAACACTCTGGGTCGCCATAGTTCCCAGTGTTTCCTGTTGCCTCCCAACATTGAAGCCATACTTTGGTGCCATTTATTACAGTGTATTCTTAAGTCCAGTTTGTTCCTAAATCCAACGAAGTTAGCCTAGGTACCCAACTAACACAGTCGGCTATATAGTACTGTACTGTAATAAGTTTATAATACTTTTCACACAAACAATACATAAAAAACAAACATAAAAAATAAAGAAAACACTTTAAATCTTACAGTACAGTACCTTGAAAAGTACAGTAGTACAGTACAGCAGCTGGGCAGCTGGTGTACAGGGGCACGTTCACATCTTTGGAAGTTCGCAACTTGAAGGTTCGTATGAAGGGGACTTAGTGTATAGGAGAGTTATATACATTTATACATATATACATATAGGAGAGTTAAGAGGAACGTGAAATATTTCTTGTCTACAGTAAAGACAGAAATGTGTGTTGATTGTAGACGTATTAGATACAGAACTCAAACACCTCTTTGCCCAGTACCTCAGCACATAGGAAGCTCTCGATGAAAGTATTACTGGTTGGAGGACAGATTAATTGGGGTTGGGCTAGAGTGGGCTCGCCTCTTGGGGGCCTTTCGTGCCTACAAATGAATGGAGTTGGAGACTCTGGGGCTTACATCCAACACATGTTTATTGAACGGAATTGAAAAATCTAATTTTAAAAATGATTCTTAAACCCTGGGATCCTTTTGCTAAGCATGCATATATTTTAAATGGTTTAGTTTTACAATCTTGATTGAGGATTAACATCCTGTCAAAAAAATGACATAAAGAACAAGAAAAGGAGCTTCGGATACAAATAATGGAATGTAAGAGATTGAATGTGAATGACTTAGGTCTAGTATTTTGCATTCCTCTAATATATTATAGAGAGCCAGGCTTTTATTTCCTCCTTAGGTCTTTATTTACACTGTATGTGTTCCAGGCTGTCTGATTCCAGGGGAGACTGTGCCGTGATTGTCTGGGTGAGGGAGGGCTCCTGGGTATTCCTTTGTCTCCTAACGCACTGCCATGCAGGTCAAGCTACCTTGGCTTCCCTTTCCCTCACCTTAACGGGAAAAATGTGAACTTAATATACTTTCTTAATTGAAATGGGGAAGTGAGGGTACAGTGGCCTACAAGCATCGCTGGGAGACCAGGTAAGTGATAAGAATACTAACTTCACTTTCCCCAGCCCTCATGGAGCTGGGTGGGTAGGGGCCGTGGTAAGTCTTCCCGCAGCTTCGACCTCTTAGACCATCTCCATGTGAACTGGAAAAAAAAAGATGGCCATGGAAATGGACATCCAGCATGTTCCCAACTATGTAAAAATACCCGCAGCAAAGAAAAGGACCAAAGCAAATGCACTGCAGCGTCAGCAAGAGGTCATCTCTGAGCAGTGGCATGATTGACAATTGCCATGTTTCTTTTTTGTTGTTAGTTTCCAGCCTTTCTAAAATGAGTGTTACTTTTTGTAATCAGTAAATTATTAAAGTATATTTATTCCTCTGACACAAAGAAGAGAAGAAGATGCCAGTGACAACCACCGGTGTTTATCTGGCTGGTCTGCCTCCACTGCTTGAGTGGTCCCTCCGGAGCACTGGGGCTTTCCGGGGGATGCACCCCCATACTCACAAGGTGACTTCCTTCCCGATGCTGTGGGAAGTGCCTGCCATCTCTCCCCTCCCCTCCTCTGGGTCTCTGTGGGGAGGGATTTTTTTTTAAAAAATTTAGCTATCTGTTTATTTATTTGCTGTGTTGGGTCTTTGTTGCTGTACGCGGGCTTTCTCTAGTTGCCGTGAGCGGGGGCTACTCTTTGTTGTGGTGCGCAGGCTTCTCATTGCGGTGGCTTCTCTTGTTGCGGAGCACAGGCTCTAGGTGCACAGGCTTCAGTAGTTGTGGCTCGCAGGCTCTAGAGCGCAGGCTCAGTAGTTGTGGCGCACGGGCTTCGTTGCTCCGCGGCATGTGGGATCTTCCCGGACCAGGGCTCGAACCCGTGTCCCCTGCCTTGGCGGGTGGATTCTTAACCACTGAACCACCACGGAAGTCCATTGGGGAGGGATTTGATGACTTTTAATGACCCCAAAGAAACTACTTCCACTGCCGATGTCTCTCGAGAGCCTTGCTGCTGCTGTTGCAACCGATGCCCTCTGTCAAGAGTGTGTCTGGTGGCCACCGTGTCACCAGTATGGTTATCAGAATGAAGCAGCCACTGCCATCAATGCCTCCTCCAGTGCCAACTCCTCCACGATCACAGATTTTCTGTTCCTTTGCGCTTTGAGTAGCCCTCGGAAATTTTGCAGAAACAATTTTGGTTTCTAGTAGAAATTTATTAGAGTTTCTTTGTCCAGAGACTCAGGGTGACTCCACAGTGACTGAACAAGGAAACAATTCTGTTATAGGACCTATGCTGTGCTCAGGATGACCCCTTTCTTTCAAAACTCACGTCTTGTCTTCGAAACACACTTTTGCCGTTGACCCTTTGCTCTCTTAGGATGAGGAGTTTTCCGAGAGGCCTCTTGGTTTCTTTTGTGTCTAGATCCCTGGCAAGTTCACTCGGCTGGATCCTCCTGAGTCACAAGGTGAAAACAGTGGTAACTCAAGCCCCTGCCTGAGCCTGTGATCTCTGATGGATGGGAAATCTCAGTTCTCAAAAGGAGGTAGAGGAGGGCTTCCCTGGTGGCGCAGTGGTTGAGAGTCCGCCTGCCGATGCAGGGGACACGGGTTCGTGCCCTGGTCTGGGAGGATCCCACATGCCGTGGAGTGGCTGGGCCCGTGAGCCATGGCCGGTGAGCCTGCGCGTCCGGAGCCTGTGCTCCGCAACGGGAGAGGCCACAACAGTGAGAGGCCCGCGTACCGCAAAAAAAAAAAAAAAAAAAAAAAAAAGGAGGTAGAGGAGAAAGAAAACAGAAGAGAAGTGAAGGAGGATCAAAGAACCCTGAAAATGTCGGGCTGTGGGAAGAGGGTCGGACTGTCCCCTTCCTCCCTCTACCTCTGTGGTATTCATTCCAGAAATTATCTGGAACCAGAAAAGGGAAGGGAAGTGCTCTTTGTTGAGTGCCTGCTGAGACGTGCTTTATGGCCAACATGTTCTTTAACCCTTGCAAATGCCTGTGCAGTTGTGAGGACCCAGGTCTTGTAGATGAAGAAACTGAGACTGAGAAATGTGTAGTCATTGCCTGAGCTCATGCAGCTGTGAAGAGGCGGGCTCTGGACTGTGACTGTGGAGCCCCTGCCTGGCTCTCTCCGACTCTGTCCTTGGCCGTGTAATCCGGCTCCTTCTCCATCACCAAGCTGACCTTCGGGATTGGCTTCTTTTAGGCCAGGGTTTCTCAACCGTGGCATTAGTGACATTTGGGGGTCACATAATGCTCGGCTGTTGGAGGCTGTCCTGTGCATTATAGAATGTTGGGCAACATGCCTGGCTAGAAACTCGCTAGAAACCAGCAGCATCCCCACCCCAAGCTATGACAACAAAAAGTATCTCCAGACATTGCCCAGTGCTCTCTGGTGGGGGGGAGGGGCAAAATTGCCCTTGGTTGAGAAGCACGGATTTTTAGGGGTTCCAGTTGGAAGGCGTCTCTTATTAGGTGACTCCACTTCTCTGCTCACCTCTCTTGACACTTCCTCATTACTCGCTCTAGCCACATTTGCCGTGCCAATGGGTGGCCCTGTTCAGACGAGGATATAGCAACCTGCGTGTAAAGGAGGTTGGGCTGAGCCAACCCCCCGTGCTCCAGACAGAGCCTGGATGGAAGCGATGGCCCTGAGAGATGAGCCAGGTGGGGATGGATGGGGGAGCCTCTGGGGACGACAGGCTGATGCTGCAGTGCTTTTTTCTTGCTCCCTCCCTCCTTGAGGGGGCAAGAAAGTGCGAGTGGAGGTGCAGCTGAGGCCTTGCCCACACCTGCACCTCTCCCATTCCCATCCTGAATAGAGTTTGGCTTTTTGCCTCAGATTGCTGGGTCTCCCCTGCCCTGTGTTTCCTGTCTCCTTCACGTTTCCGCCGCTTTCCGCCCCTTCTTGGAGAGTTTGGGCATGCCAGGTAAAAGGGGAGACTCATCAGAATGAGACGAATTTTGTGTATCAGAGGAAGCATTATATCCTTTACGTTGACTTCATTCCCTCCCAATGATACTAACTCCCTTAACTCAGCAAATTCCACAGCAGTACTTGCCAACTGTGATTAGACACATCACAGCACACATGGACACATGTGTGCTTTAACACAAACACAGATAACGGTACTTTTGCTCCCACTGAAATAGTGTATTTTTGTTCCTCTACACTATTGTCTTATCTAGACACCTCTTAATGCAGGACAGCTTCAAAAGTCACCTTACCTTTGATCAGGTCCTCACCAAACTGCAAATAGCATCCCCATGTCTGCTTGGCTGTCTTTAAAGAATACTAGAGAAGAATGACTCAGTCCTGAAGATTGGCCGTGGTGAAGGACAGATGAAAGGGCACTTGAGTGCTCGTTGGTTGGCCCAAAGAATATGGATGCCCAGTGTTGCCAGCCTGGCTTTCAGAGTCTTCTCATACTATGGTTGTGTCTAGAAGTCCCTGGCATTGTGGTGAGCTCTGCAAACCATTGTGTTATGGTGCCGTGTTAGGGCGTCTTCTTACTTCCTGTCCATAGTTGCTGGATGGGGAATTTTACATACTCTGGGAGATCTATTCCAGATTTTAATTTTCTGGTCTTGAAAAAACAAAACAAGCGTGTACTCTTCCTGCTTAAATTCGATGTAGATCAGATGCCTCCTGTTCACATCTTATTCCCAGCCATTATGGTTTTTGTAATCTCTTCTTTGTTGTCACTTGAAAGTTGACCTGCCACTTGTCATTTCTTGTGATTTCACCCCTCTAGTCTTTCTTTATTCCTATTGTCCCCAACTCTTCTTTCCCTTTCCTTTTTTTCTCTCTCCTGCTTTTTCCTAGTTTTATACGTATTTTTCCCTCTGTAAAATTTTTTTGCATCTGTGTTCCAATTGTAGTCAACATTTGTTGGTGCTGAATTTGGACAAGACTTTGCGTTAAGTATTATGGAAAGCATAAATACAGACATGATTCATGCCCTACCATCAAGAAAATTCATCACTTGAATAATAATACAAGACATTATAAAACTATATTTTTTGATCCATTAATTCAACAAAAATTTAATGAGTAAAATATGTTTGAGGCAATGTTTGGGGCATTGGATGCACAGTGGAGAATAAAATAGACCCACCTTGCCCTCACACAGCTTATAATCTTAGATGTCATCAATTATAGGATGCAACATGGATTTAATAATAGATCTTTCAAGAACAAAAGCTGCATTAAATGTTCATTTCAGTTGTAAGATATGCCTTGGCTTCAGAAAATTTTTAATGTGAAAAGTAGTCTTGTTTTCAGTTTGGTCCCCAGAAACTCTGAAATGAGGATTTATGTGTAAGTGGTAAAGAAAACACTTGCAGGTGATGCGGCTGAAGGGATTGGGGGAGCAGACAGCCAGGGCTGAAGCCAAGCAGGGATGCAATGGCAAGCAAAGTCGCATCTTCCTTCTGCTGGGCCACAGGGTAGCTCCAAGAGCAACTTACACCTCACAGGCTGCCCCCTCCTCTGGTGCCTGGAGCTGTGTGTGTTTACATGCTCCCCTCTTGTTAGTCATGAGCTAAGGGTCAACTACCAGGTATGTCAGGATGTGGTGTAGCCGAAGTAGCTCCCCTGGTCCAAGGGCAGTGCCGCGTGCAGTCACTGGAGGCCAAACTGTACCAAAACCAGGGGAGGTGGCCCAGAAGGAGTGAAAAGGACTTCAGGGGATCTGGAGGGAGCAAGTGTCTACCACCATTCCGTCTCAGATCAAGGACCCTTGGTGAGCACTGCCATTTACAGGTGTGTACGCACAGATATGTGTACATATATACATAGCAGTGTGTATGTGTACATTTTTAAACCATTTTTTAACTGAAGTATAGTTAATTTACAGTGTTGTGTTAGTTTCAGGTGTCAGCAAAGTGGTTCTATTACACATAGACACGTGTATATATATAGAAAATATTATTTTTCAGATTCTTTTCCATTATAGCTTATTATAAGATATTGAATATAGTTCCCTGTGCTATACAGTAGTTACATATATTTCAAAAATTGATTTTATAAGTAGAATATGAATGTGGAAAGTGTAAAAAAATATATGAGAAACAAACTTCCTCATAATTTTAACATCCAGTTGCAAGTTGCCTTGAAGATTTAGTCATATACCATTTCAGCCTTTCTTTTCAATTTATGCCATTCAGGTTATAAGAATTGGACTTTTCAGGGGAGTTTGGTCTGATATTCCTACTTATATTTACGGGCTAGATTCACCCTGCCTTCCGGCGGCTGTGTGCCGTAGAAAGGGAACAGGCATATGGCATCTTGCACCTCTTCCTCCAAGAAAATGCCCGGCTTTCTTGTTTCAAATAATGATGATCTCAGGCACCATCTGTATTGTTATCACTGATGGTTTTGTCATTGCTCTCTTCTTTTTATTTTTTTTTAACTAAATGCACAATTGCTTAACAGTGTCAAGTGCAGGCATTATGATTACAGGCTTGCATGCACAGTACATAACTGCTGGGAAAGAGTGAAACACATACAGATAGACAATTCTGTTAGTGAGGAATTAGAAGACCATTTCCTTGTTATGTTATAACAACTTGTGTACAGTACTGACGTGATTGGGTTCATTTAATGTGACTTGGTGTTGCCTTAGCATAAATTGGTTGATTTTGGGGTGTCAGAAATGCGTGAAAACTTTCCTCTTTGCCATTAATGGTGATTTTATTTCTTACTTATGAAAATTGACCTTAGGAAGGATTTCTTCCTAGGAGGTAATGACTCAAAAGGTAGGGGGCAAAACCTGTGTGTGTGTGTGTTCAGACATAAATGTGGCTGTACCTTTTTCAAAAGATTTTACTTTGAAATAATTCAATTTACAGGCAGCTGCAAAAATGATACAGAGATCCAATGTACCATATACCCCGTTTCCTCCAGTGGTTATATCTTATGTATATAGATATTTGACACTATACACTACAGTGTCAAAGTCATGAAATCGACATTGGTGCCATGTGTGGGTATCGTTCTCTTCCATATTCCATCACATAATGTAAATTCGTGTAGCCACTACCACTGTCAAGATACCCAATGTTCCATGACCACGAGGCTCCTTCATGCTCCACCCCCTTCTGGTCACACCCACTCGTGCTTTACCATCTCGAACCTTCGGCAACCACTAAATTCTTCTCCAGCTCTATAATTTTTCTATTTTGATAATTTTATATAAATGGAATTATGGTGCTTCCCTGGTGGCGCAGTGGTTGAGAGTCCGCCTGCCGATGCAGGGGACGCGGGTTCGTGCCCCAGTCCGGGAAGATCCCACATGCCGCGGAGTGGTTGGGCCCGTGAGCCATGGCCGCTGAGCCTGCGCGTCCGGCGCCTGTGCTCCGCAACGGGCGAGACCACAGCAGTGAGAGGCCTGCATACCGCATAAAAAAAAAAAAAGGAATTATGCAGTACGTGGCCTTTTGAGATTTTTTCCCCCACTTAGAATAATTATCTGGAGACTCATCCAAATTGTTGCATGTATCAAGATTTTGTTCCTTTTTATTGCTAAATCGTATTCCATGGTATGGACATACCAGTTTGTTTATCTGTTCATCCGTTGATGGATGTTTGGGTTGCTTCCCCTTTTTGACTAATACCAGAAAAGCTGCTGTGAATATTTGTGTATACGTTTCTATGTGGACATGAATTTTCATTTCTTGTAGATAGAGGCCCAGGAGTATGATTACTGGGTTGTATATTAGCGTAGATAGGGATTTTTTTTTAATGCAAAAATGTGACCACATTGGTTAATTTTTAGAAGGTACAGACTCAGCCAAAACTGTTAGAAAAGATGAACTTAACATTAAGATAATGATTTTATAAAACAAGGCTTGTTCCACAAGGAATTCATGTTACAAGTATTATCTCAGTTTTCTAATCTTGTCCTGTATTTCTAGTCCTCGTTCTAACCTGTAAATTTGTAACAGGCTCCGACTGCCAGTGAATTCACTTGGAGTGGCTGCTTTTCTGCAGTAGGAAGCACAGTTTCCTTAGTACCAGATCATCGTTATTCCACTTAAATTTACTCTTTCTATGCAACTTATCATTTTGGTACAGCAAATCTGAGGACATTCTAAATGTGGCCAGTATACATTGTTTTCCTTTCAAGGGGTGCCGCTTTCTTTCTCCGTCTTTCAACAAATGTAGTTTTAAATGCCTGTAAAACCTGGCAGTCCTTCACCTTCAAAAGGCGTTGCTAATTTATGGTTATTGTCTTGTGTAGCTTTCACACTTTTAAACACTGTAGAAATAAAGCATTGTTTTGTCATGTGAGCCTAAGAACAGCAGCTTCAATGGGGTGACTCTCACCCCCTCCCATCCAATGTTGAGAATCAGCTTGATGAAACAATTTCATGGTATTTGATTTAGTCGAGATTTCAGGCACTGTCGCACTGGGCTTCTGGGATTCTCATCACACAGTAAGTCCAGTGACTGAAGCATGAAGAAGAAAGATATTGCCAAACGCGTAGCAACCGCTGATGTAATTTGCAGTTCACTTCTTTTCAGTGAAATAACATAGAGCATATGTGGCTAGACTAAACTTATTCTTAAGTCAGAATGCCTTCAGAACTGAAAGAGAAAATGAAAAAGAAGCGAGAACCTCATAAATTAATTGAGTGGCACTTTAGATGCGGGTATAGCCAAGCTCTTGAAAGCGTATACCTCAACCCTGGAAGTCTGCATTCCAGCCCTCAGTCCTTCCTAGACAGCTCTATTGGATTTGAGATTTATGATTTATGACTTGCCACTTAATGAAGTATTCGTAAAATTTCAGTGGAAAAGATTCTGACCAATGTCGTGATTAAAGGACAAGGGTTTAAACAAGTTGGCCAAGGTCAAAAAAGGAACTTGATTCTGAAGTTGGCATTAGATACCTGGCCCTAGCTTTCATCTTCTCAGTCAGAATTAGCTTGAATGACCGTAAGATTTAGTTTTCTCAGGCAACTCCGGGTTAAATGGCCCCAGTGCAAATATTAACAGTGCCCTTTGTACTCTGAAAAGTTTCCCAGTTTCAAGACACATTCTGTGTTTACCCTACTGTTAGCTATGTTAGTATATATTTTTCTTGATACATAATTTAAAAGTTCATCTATTTTTCCTTTAGGCAAAATAAATGAGTGATGATCGTTGTGTCCTTTAAGTCTTTATACTGATATAAAAACTTCAGTTTAATGATTGATATTTTCTATTCGTTAATATTAGAGTTTCACTCCTAGTTATACACCCAAGGGAACCACATGCATATATCCGAACAAAGCCTTGCATACATTTTCTTTACGAATGGTCCCAAAATACTTTTTAAAACCCCACAGATATCCATTAACAGGGTCTGTGGTATATTTCCATGATGGAATACTACATAGCAACAAAAAAGAACAAACCACGGACACATATAAGTATATGCATGAACTTTAGAAACGTTATGTGGGAAAAAAGCTACAAAGAGTACATATTGTGCAACTTAATTATAAAAAAGCAGAGCTAACTTTCATTGACAGAAATCAGAATATTGCTTGCCTTGGGAGGTGGCGGGTGGGTTTTAACTGGAGGCAGGGAAACCTAGGGTAATGCGGTCTTGATCTGGGAGGCGGTGACATGAATGTATACATATGTAAAAAGTCATGGAGCTTTACACTTCAGGTTTGAGCATTTTATTATTTATATCTCAATCTATGAACAGCCAGAGAAGAAATTATGTAAGCACCACATCTATTAAACATGTCTATTAAATTTCTGCAGCACGGCTATCATTGGTATATTCTAAGAAGTAACCCAAGCTACAAATACAATATCCTAACTCATTTTTGATTAAGAATGGCTTATCTACCTCTTCCCTCCCTTCCTTCATCACAGCACTATGGTTGAGTCCTGACCATCTCTCACCAAAGTTCTGTGGTCTTGGGTGAAAATGCTGAGCAGATGAGAACCTTGTCGTGGCATGAAGTTGGGGCAGAGCCAGGGTGGTGCTTGAAGTTTGGTGGGCAGGTCCTGGAGACCTGAGAGGTTGGTACTGAGTGTAGGCATCAGAACGAGGCCAGAGCTGAGCGTACCGAAGCGTTCTCCTCTCATTCCTCCCCTCTCTCCAAACTCCCCGCTAAGGAATGGAGAAGAGGAGAGAGTGAATTGAAGGTTGGAAGTGCACCAATTGGTTCTTTCTGAAATTTGCTACACAGTAATATTATAATTACAAACAGGCAGGCTCTGTTTTCATGGCAACAGAAATACACTTTGAAGGCAGAAGTGTAGGGGGAGTGAGGAAAGGCATAGGGTTGATTAAAACAAGTTTCCTTTTTTTTCAACCAAAACATTTTTGTGGCTTTAGAGCTAAAGAAGGTTCATAGCCGAAGGTGCCAGTGAGTTCCTTTTTATCGCACTTTTCATCTCGGCTTTTGTTCCTATTTTGTGTCAAGTGTTTCTCAATCTGGGCTGATTTTAGCCCCCCCAAGGAGACATCTGGAATGTCTGAAGACATTTTTGGTTATCACCACTCAATGGTAGGGTGCTACTAGCATCCAATGGGTAGAAGCCAGGGATGCTGCTAGGCCTCCTAAGCAACGCACAGGACAGCACTCAAGGTCAGTGACTCATCCAGCCCCCAAAGTCAATAGGGCTAGAGTCCAGAAACCCGGCTTTAGACTGAACCCCACGTCTAGGATTAAGGGCGAAGGTGGAGTGTGTTAATACCCAGAATCCCATCTTGGAACTAGTCCCTTAGGGATCTTTTCATTTTACAATTCTGTTAGTTAGACATGAATTGCTTTCAAAGTGCTTGGGTGGAACCCATCCTCACAGCATTTCTCAGTGCCCTCGGTGGGGGCATTAAGACAAGCAAAACCACAGGAACCAGTTTGTTCTTGCTATTTTGATTCAAGGTACATTGAAGCAAATTGGAATGGGGTTATAATGGAGGAGGAAGTTAATACTATACAACAATAAAGAATGTTCTCGAGGAAAGGGACAATGAGAAAAGATCGTGGAATGCATCATCAAAAAACAGCATACTAGTCCTAAACTGTCATGGATCTCTGATTTTGTGACATTGCATGGCTTGGAGATTCTTCGTAGATCTTGCTTTCCTCGTCGATGAAATGAAGAGGCCAAAGTAGATTATTTCAAAATCTCTTAATGCCAGTATTCAATGATTTGAAAGGAATCCACATATTCTTCACTAGAAAAGTAATAGACACCGTTAGCTTTGGAATATCTCAGACAACTAAGTGACTGAAGGAATATAAAAATTTTTATCCAAGAAACTCTTCTTTTAAAAAAGTTCTCTCATGCCTGTCACATAGACGAAGTTCCTTTGTCTCTATGACATCAAGATGTGTCTTTCAGACTTGTCATTTCAACTGTTTGGCAAAATGTGTTCCAGGTACAGAAAAATAACTGTGCAGAGCTGTTTAACATTTGTTCTTAATGTTAACTGTTAAACTCCGC
Source organism: Leucopleurus acutus (assembly GCF_964270905.1). Taxonomy (NCBI): domain Eukaryota; kingdom Metazoa; phylum Chordata; class Mammalia; order Artiodactyla; family Delphinidae; genus Leucopleurus; species Leucopleurus acutus. The sequence goes on along the minus strand of NC_139148.1, from coordinate 8,209,492 downwards.
TTAGAAAAATAATTCTGCTCAGAAATTTGATCTGTCTGCCTTCCTTTTGTATTGCTTTTGGCTCTTCCAAAACTCAGAAATGTCAATTTGTTATTCATGTTTGCCTTCACTAATCCTTCCAAAAGAATGTGAAAAGTCCCACAGTCTTTTATATTAGGAAATAACTAAGATTAAAACGGATTAAGTCTGAGCACCTTTCTCTTGCTCTGTGTTGGTGTAATGAGTGTTATCGCAGCATTTATGAAAGCGATGGGGTTTTTCATACTGAACTCCAATTTCATTGTATGAGCATTCAGTAGGGGCATTGATACAGATAGGCCTGGCAACTTTTCACAAGCTCAATGCCAAGATCCTGTGGTGTCCTTCTGAAATGTTGGACAAGGTGGTGGATGGGCAGGGATTAGAGAGACAGAAGTCTGTGTCGAGTCAAAGTCTTGAAGCGGGGGTTGGGGGGGCAGGCGGGGACTGGAGAGACAGACTGAGGGCTGTTGACTTGCAAAATCAGCAGGGGAGCATAGCATGGCGGGAGAATTCAGCTACTAATGAGTTGGAAGTAGAATTGTTCATGTGAATATCTTCTATGTAATATCTACTTTTATCACCAAGAATAATAGAATACTCTCCCCTTACATGGCAGATGCTGTAGGTCTCACATCGGGAAGATGGTGTTTTATTTATTTTCCAGTAGTTACGTAGAACATGCGGATCTATCCGCATGACTTTGTAGACCTATTTAGGATGCGACGGTGTGACATAAGGCAAAGCTAACCAACCTACAGAGGCGGAAGCGCATGTGGCATTGGGCTTCAATTCTCGCCCCCAGGCTGGCATGTCAGTGACTTTAAAGAGAGCGAATGCATGATGATATTGATTAGATCTTACTCAGCTAGATTCTCTAACCCAAAGCCAAGAGAGTGCTAGAACCAAATGCTCTCAAGGGTCTGGGCAAAAGTGTTCCCTTTTTAGAGACTGGATGAGCAGACTCCCTCCCAGAAATCTGCCATCTATGGTTGTTTACAGCAGTTGAGCTTTCCAAGAGGGAGTGACTCACGTCTGCTGCTCCGTAGCAACCTTCCAGCTCGCATATCCCTTCCAAGGAGCCACAGAGCATGCCCCTCAAGGGCCGTGTGGCGTCACGGGAGCAGCCCAGGTTCCCCATGAAGGAAGGGCTTCTCAGGTCCAGAATGACAGTTCACGGTCCAGGATGGCAACCAGCTGTCCGGGATGGAGGAAGCAAGCAGTTGAATAAATTATTTTTTTATGGTTTACTCAAAGAAATAGTTGTCATGCCAATCCATTTTGGTTTTAAATGGGGAAATCAGACTTAAGCTCTCTATACCATTCAGAAAATGCTGCTGAAGAGTGAAAAAACAAAAGCGAATCAGTTTACCAATTGATTCTCTTCATGCCAGACACCAGTGTAACCAAAACACTCTCCTTTCTGCACTCCCCTCACCCCAGTTGGCTGATTCTTTAGATTTAATCACCTTTTGTTTTTTCTATATTTCATGAACTGGACTTTACAACTGGGTATAAGAGGAACAAGGAGAGAAGCGTATCTTTTTTGTGCTAGATCATTTCTTTTTTCAAGAAACAGTTTATACCTCACTTTAAAGGTCATACATGATAAATGCCCCTTCCTATGTGATTGCTTGAGTTGTGAAAATTTTCTGAAATTATTTGAAGTTCTCATTATTTCAGAGGAGAACTTTTTGCACAATGAGACTTGAGACTGCTTGGTGGTCATTTTATTAGTATAACCACATTTTATTAGTATAACCAATCCAGTTTTCCTTGTCCTAAAAAGGCAAGAAAACAAACAAATGAAATAAACATAAGTAAATAAAAATGGATGTTTGTTCTTACTCCTTCAAAACAATCTTCCTTGAAATCTTCGTTAAAGTTCATCTGTTCACTGAAAGCTTGTATCTCAGAGGTCACCCATGATACACTAGTAAGAAAGTCATGTCCTTTTCCTTAGTGATCGCTCAGCAGTCTTGTTTCATAGCAGTCAACCTTGCTGATTAAGCCTTCCTCAGAACTATGTCCCAGGAATATTGTCTGAATTCATGCTCCCAACCTGGTAGTCACTTGTCCTATGTGGCTTGCAGTGTGGCTCGTGTGATTGAGGCACTGAACTTTAAATTTGACTTTCTTTTTAATAAATTTAAATTTAATAATGATACTCAATTCAGTTTGGGGGAAACTTAGAAGGAAAGAACTTCCTTCCCTTCTTTCTTTCTTTCTTTCTTTCTTTCTTTCTTTCTTTCTCCCTTTTATGACCATCCTGTACTAACTTGGCTTTCCCTGTTTCTCCTAAATGGAGAACCTCACATCTTTATTCATTACCAAGCCGTCCTTCTAGATTCATCTAGACCAGGATTTCTCAACGTCAGCACTGTTGACATTTGGAAGCCAAACAATTCTCTGTTGTGGGGCTGTCTTGTGTACTATAGGATGTTGAAGAGCACCCCTGGCCTCTACCCACTGCATTCCAGTAGCACCCCCCGGTTGTGACAACCAAAAATATCTCCAGACATTGCCAAAGGTGCCCCGTGGAGCAGAATTGCCCCTCGTTGAGAACCACTGTGATAGATGTTGACCAACAGTGGGTAGCAAGAAGTAGACGCAGGTCTTAGAAGAGAGTTTTGAAAATAAGTAGATTTTCCCTAACAGTGACATTAATTGGTAGGTTTTTCTCAACAGTGAGATTAATTTAACTTCTAACAAATTAGAAAGGAAATCGATTTTTGCTTTTTCTCATGGAAGGTAGTTAATTTTGGAAGGTTTTTGTTTTCATACAAAGTTTTTAGCTATAAAGAGCTAAATGATAATAAAGAGAACTGGTGTCCTTGGAGCTTTCATCTTAATTCTGTATTAAAGACCACTTATTTGACCATTTTTTTTTTCCATGGAGGAACAATAAACTCCTTTAACAAAACTCTGGAACATACCCAATACCAAAGGGAAGAAACGTGTAGTTAAATGTTAGACAAAGTGCAGGCTTAACCTTTAGACATTTCAATTAGAGAAGGCAAACATTCTCCTTTAAGCCAAGTGTCTGTCTCTTTAGAGTCTATTAATTTAATTTTATCAGTTCTAACGAAGAATTAAATAAACTGTGTTTATATCCTGGCATTTTAGTTTTTAGAGAAGACATTAGATTTAGGAGACAGAGGGCCTTGGGAAAACAAGCCTACCATTCAGGTTTTATAAGACAGACTTGCTGCCCAGGGGATTTTTATCAAAATTGTGATTTCAGACTGAAATTATTTAAGTGTAGGCACACGAAACAAAGAAAAGTACCATGAACTTTTGACTTGATAGTTACGCTCCTGGAAAGATAACCTTATTTTCAGCTATCTTAGTGAGGTCTATTTGGATTTTCTTTAACTTTAAATCTTTATTTATCATAAAAAGATAAGCAGTACAGCCATATATGTATTAGTTTCCTATTGCTGCTGTAACGTATTACCACAAACACTGCAGCCTAAAACACCACAAAATCTCAGAGCTCTGTGGGTTAGAAGTCCAAGGTGGCTTGGCTGGTTTCTCGGCTCAGGGGCTCACAAGATTGAAAGCAAGCTGTCAGCTACCTGGGCTCTCCTAAAGAGGCTGTGGGGGAAAATGTGCTTCCAGGCTCATTCAGGATGTTGGCCAGTTTGATTCCTTGTGGTTGTAGTACGGAGGTCCCTGTTTCCTTGCTGGCTGTCAGTTGGAGTACTCTCTGCTACCAGCAGTTGCTTGCATCCTTCCTCTTGCTTTCTTAGTGGCCCCCTCCAGACACAGTGGGTCAAGTCTCTCTTACCCCCTTTCGTCATCTCTCAACTGACCCCTCTGCCTTCCTCTCTGCCTTTAAGGGCTCATGTGATTCCATTGGGTCCGCTCAGATATTCCAGGAAAATCTTCCTACTTTAGGATCAACTGACTCACAACCTTAATTCCATCTGCACAGTCCTTTCACAGCAGTACCTAGGTGAGTGTTTGAGTAAGTAGTCAGGAGACAGGAAGCTTTGGGGCATTTTTAGAATTTTGCCTACCACGGTATGCATATGCACACCCAAAAGTCTTTCCCAACTTATGCCGCAGTCATAATGTTGTAACCTCTTCCACGAAACAGGTAAGCACAATGAGTAGCTTCTTGTTATCCTTCCAGAGTTTCTTCATGCATATAAAGTATAAATATATGCATTCTACTTTACTCCCTTTCTTTATTAAAAAACTTTCTTCACCTTCTTCTTTCAGGTATGACAGTATCTTAGAGAACTTTCTTCACCTTCTTCTTTCAGGTATGACAGTATCTTAGAGAACTTTCCATATTCTTCACCTTCTTCTTTCAGGTATGACAGTATCTTAGAGAACTTTCCATATTGGTATGTAAGGAACTTTCTCAATCTTTAGAGTATTGCACTGTATGGCGTACCATCATTTATTTAACCAGTTCAATAGTGTGTACTGTAATGTGGCTTCCTGTCTTTTGCTACAACAAATGATGTTGAAACAGATGCATTGTTTCATGTGCTGATGTATCTATAGAATGAATTTTTCATTGTTTCATGTGCTGATGTATCTATAGAATGAATTTCCAGAAGGGGAATTTATAATTCTAATAGATATTACCAAATTGCCCTCCATAAAGAATGAACCAGTTTATCATCCTTGCCCTAGAAACACTTGAATGCTGGTTTCCTACAGCCTCGGCAGCACAGAGTATTATAAAACTTTTAGCTTTTGGCCAATCTGATAGTTGAGAAATGGTGTTTTCTTCTTTATATCTTTCTGCCTCATGGTGTTTGAACTTTATGACCACAAACAGTTTCTGTTTAACAATGTAATGCTTAAAAATATATTTTTTTGTGTCGTGGAATATTATTCAGCCAGAAAAAGGAACAAAGTTCAAATGCATGCTACCACGTGGATGAATCTTGAAAACGTTATCCTAGGTGAAGGAAGCCAGTCACAAAAGACCATATGTTGTATGTTTCCATTTATATGAAAGGTACAGAAAAGCTACAAACAGTACAATAGTAGTTGCCTAGGGCTGGAGGGAGAGGCGAGAAGTGACTACTTCTGGGTATGGGGTTTCTCTTTAGAGGGATGAAAATGTTCTCGAATTAGTTAGTGGTGATGGTTGCACATCACTGTAAATACACTGAAAACCACTGAACTGTACTTTAAAAGGGTGAACTTTATGGTATATAAACTATATCTTAGGGGGAAAAAAAGCAGTTGTCATCCTTACTGTTTGTGTGGCATGGGCATGTGAATTACTGAAACTGTTTGAACCCCAAATGTGTCTCAGCTGTAAAACGGAGGAGGGCTCCCCCTAGGGATGTTGGAAGGATGGAAGTTGATGATATTTGTGGAGCCCCTGCACATGGTCTGCCCTCAGTACATGGGAGGGAAATGCCCCCTTCAGTCCCTGCCCAGATCCCAGAGAGGGACCCGAGGAGGACGCTAAGGGACTGGTTCCTGCAGGGCAGTAAGGAGCACCAAGGAGGAGGGCTGAGAACTGCCCAGTCACCCTTCCCTGATTGGACTGTTTCATGAGCTGGTTCTGGTCTTGGGAAAGCCATGCTAGAGTAGAATCAGGAATAGCACTTTGGAAAGACATGTTTATCAAAGGCCAAGTGTATGAAATCTTCTGCAGAAGCAGCATGGATAAGATGATGTGCTTTTCTTTTCCTTAAAGTTTGATATCTCTTTTTTTTTAGTCACATGGTTCCGAAGCCCCATATAAGATAAATAATTTGAATGAAAACCTTAGAAACTCAAAGTGTAAGATTCTCCAAAATAAATTGAGATGCAGTTCTTATGTGAAGGGAAATAAGTAACCTGATTGATTTTGAAGGGTTTCTTTCTCAGTGTGGAGGAAAGCAGATATTATACATTGTCAAATGATTTTCAAGGCATTGATTTACTTAGCAAACATTTACTGAATGTCCGCTTTGTTCAAAGCATTGTGTTGGGCACTCTTGAGGAAGAAAGAATTATTCCTATCTAACAGAAGGAAGAGGGGAAACCCAGGTTTTCGGAGAAGCTATGACTCATTTAAGCGCCATAATAGCCTTGGAAGATGAGAATTACGTTATTATTGTCCCCATTTAAAAATTTTTTTCATTTCCTTATTTCAAAATTATATACCTATTTTTCTCTCTTCAAATACCATATGATAATGATGCCAGAGTAAAATGTTAAAATATACCTAAGCTTCACTTTATGAAAACAACTTCATTTTTAGCCCAAATTATTTTAAGGCAAACACATCAAATGATCTGTATTGTATGTCTATAGCACTACTGACCTATCCACGTCGATTCATTTTCCTGTTATGTTAGGGTTTTATTAGGACTTTACTTTCCAGACAATTGTACATCTCCTGAACAATTATCTTTTTGGTTTATAACCAGGGTGAGATACATTTGGAAGGTTTCTTAATATCAACCTATTATATATATTAACCATACTGAATGATGTCTGTCATTCATATTTTCTGAATTTATTATACCCAATTTTGGGTATTAATGGGATTGAGCTTGTTAAATGTTATATAGTGAGTGATAAAGATTAAAATCCAGATCAGCTTGACTTATACATGTACTTTCTTTTTGCTACTCTATATTGCTTCTCTTTTTTACACTTCATAATTTTTTAAAGATATTTTCATAAATTGGGTTTTTAACATATTCTTACACTGTCATTGAAATGGCTTACATATTTCACATATATGTAAATTCATTGAAAATATAATTTTTGAGAAGGTTAATATATTTAATATGTTTTTAAAATACAGGTCTTGTGGACTTTACATACACATGCAATTAATTTAAGGAAAAAGTAAATAGCTATATGAAAAAAATCTATATCTTTTCCACAAGGATTATATTTCTACAAGAGCTTAGTTCTGTATTTATTTGGCTAGAATAATGTTAGACATTTTAAAATAAGCAAGATTTTTTCCCCCAAAAATGTTGGCATCTTTAACGTCTACATAAAGTCAGTTGTTTTTCTAAAATCACTTTTCCCTTGTATGCTTCTTTCTCTTCATCCATGGGCTTCCATTGCCAGCAAAAAATTGTTTGAACTATTACGTGAGGTTTTTGAAACCTATAACAAGAATATGATAGTGTCAGCAGTAGAAAGCAGATAACTGTGTTTTCAACAATGGGAAGCCATATGATAAAGGTTATACACTGAGGAAAATGATATTTTGTAACCAACTTACCGAGACAGAGATGGAGAGATTCTTACCTGAAGGCAGATCCAGCTATTTGGGCTAAGAGTTCTATGGCCCGTGACGATCAGCTCATGGAAAATTTCCATTTCAATGAGCTGCTTTGACCATTTAATTCAATAAACAGCTAGTGCTTACTACATAAAACACAAAGTTCTTTAGGACTCCTGGGAAGAGGGCCTCTATTTTCCAAAACAAAACAAAGAATCATTTTATGTTTATGAAGACATTGGTATAGAAATTTTCAATCTGCGTGATCTCAGAGAATTCCTATTAATGTCATTATGTTTACCATTTTTCCTGTGTGTCTCTGAAAGGCTGAACAACTGAATATTCTTTCCCACTTGAGAACTTCTTGATTTTTAAGGCAAGCAAACAATAGAAGGGGAAGTAAAAGAAGATATGGATTCCTAGCTCTGGAGATCTTTTGGAAAAGCTAGAGAATGATTTACGCTGCATGGCTTAGATGTTGCTTCCCTGCACAAGGAGTGGAGCTAATGACCCCTCTGTATGTGTTCCAATGCCAGAAGCTAACGGGTGGAGTGAAGTTGAGGAATATGTGGGATGGTATGAGATCCAGGTGGCATGGAGAGGATGTGGATTGGAGAAGGAGAAAAGGTAGTGATTTTGAGACAAGAGGTAAGAAAAAGGAGTAAAGATAGAAGCAAAGTTGAAAGGCTGTAGATGATCTTAACCTCAGAAAAGGTGAGTTCATCTAACAGTGAAGTGGGAGGAGATGGATTTGGGATCCCAGGCAGAGGAGAAATACTTGTACCTTCTGTTACTAAGCCACTAGTGAGAAATCTTAAAGGAAAAAAAAAAAAATCTAAAACCCAGTGATTTATAAATGACCCCAGTTAACTAGTTCGGGATCTGTTCCAACATCATTTAGAAACTGATGAGCAGGAATGAAAAAATCCATCATTAGGATAGCAGTCAATCAGAGTTGGAGAATGGCAGGGCAAGAATCCAGGAAGGCCCCAGACAAGAGGAATTCTAGGGTGAAGATAAGGGCAAAACTGAAATTATTGATTATTGGCACTCTCAGAACTGGGTTAAGAGGGCATTCAGCTGCGTGAGTGGTGTATTAGTTTCCTCTCACTGCTGTAGCAAATTACCATAAGTTTAGGGGATTAAATTGAAAATGTATTGTCTTACAGTTCTGGAGGTCAGAAGTCCAAAATGAGTTTCACTGGGCTGAAATTATGGTGTCTGGGCTGGTTCCTTTGGTGGCTCCAAGGGAGAATCTGTTTCTCGCCTCTTCTAGCTTCTAGAGGGCACTGACATTACTTGGCTTGTGGCTGCATCACTCCAATCTCTGCTTCCATCCTCATATCACCTTGTCTGGCCTTGCTCCTCCTATCTACTTCTTATAAGGACCTTCATGATGACATTGGGCCTTCCAGGATAATCCAGGATTCTCTCTCTATCCCGATATCCTTAATTCAATTGCATCTGCAAATCCCTTTTGTCATATAATGTAGCATATTCACAGGTTCCAGGGATTAGGCCATGGACACCTTTCAGGGCCTATTGTTTGACCACAGATGGTGATCCACTGGGAAAGCAGGGAGGGGTCAAGAAGTGGGTGTCATGATGAGGAAAGAGCTGTAGGAGGAGTTAGGATTTGGAAGAGTTGAAAGGTCAGGAGGTTGTGACTTCTTCGAGGACTCTCACAGTTTGAGATTTTGGTAGCAATCAATGGTTAAGTGTATTGTGATGCTTCCTTGTAGGCGAAGTGCCAAAGAAATGAGTTCTTAGTGCCCTAAAGGACAAGGATCTGGGAGGTGTGGTGTCAGAAAGGGTTTCGATAGGGTTGTTAGAGCCTTAAAGAATGATAGCCACTGAAAGGGAAGATTGTGTTGGATGCTCAGGGTCTTAAAGGTCCTGAGAAAGTGTCCCAGGATGTAACAACAATGAATGGCAAAGGAGAGAGGCATAAGCTTATGGATAAAGACTTAAAAACTAAGAGTATAATTGCATATTGGTGAGGCAGGAACCTAGAAGCTGCAGAGGAGAGTAGAGAGTATTTCATCACCTCCTAGTCATCTACCCCTACCCCCAAATCATGGGAGGTGTGACAAGGAGCAGCCTATCCTCCTTTGGTCAGGAAAGGAGATGGAGCCTTAATGATAAGAAGCAGAGGAGAACAAGACAAGGGGCAGAGAGATGAAAGAAAATGAAGTGGTAGGGAGATGTTACTAGTAGACGGAGCTCCAAAAATGGTAAGAGTGGCGTTATCTTCTGGGAACTGGACTAGGATGGTTCTGAATGTTGAGAAGGAGAGTTTTCTGGAGATCAGAGTGGGAAGACATTTGTCCTTATAGCATGGAGTGCTGATAAATGAGACAGCACCCTTTCTTCCTAGAGGAAGAAGGCCTGTGCATTCTTTTGCCAAATATTCCTCATCACACAGATGTGTCTGAATAAAAAAATACCTATGTGCAGCATCTTGGCACTTAGAAAGGCTTCTTCACAAACCCCCATTTCTTTGAATCCTCTACTCATGCTATAGTTATTTATGTCATTGTTTTACAGATAAGCCCACTGGGCTCAGAGGGACTCCAGGACCAGCCACGGTCCACGTGGCTAATAAATGCAGAGTTGGGGTTGATCCCGATTTTCCTAATCCAAGTGCAATCTTTCTTTTTCTCCTGCATCTAGAAAGGAGAGTGGCCTGAAAAATACTGGCACAATTGAAGGAAGGTTGAGAAAAATAAGAGACATTTATCAAACCACCAGATAATTTCAAAATTGCTTCTCAACAAAAGGAAGAGGCAGTTAAGAGATATTTTTCCCTTAAAAAAATTCAGCAGCATAACACAGGGAGATCGGCTTGGTGCTTTACGATGACCTAGAGGGGTGAGATAGGGAGGATAGGAGGGAGGCTCGAGAGGGAGGGGATATGGGGACATGTATGCATATGGCTGATTCGCTTTGTTGTGCAACAGAAACTAACACAGTACTGTGAAGCAATTATACTCCAATGAATATCTATTTTTTAAAAAAGAAGTAAATATGAAAATGATACCACAACATCTTAGAGGAAAAATTTATTGCCTTGTGAGCCACCCAACATTTTGTTGACTTGTTCATTTCGTGGTGAACCCGGAAAAAGTTGGCCTAAAGATTTTCCATGTGGTGTGGACACTGTAGTTCTGGCTTCTAAAATGTCTGTATCATTTTGGAATTTCAAGTGACAGAAAGGCAGGACAAACTCGTAAGCACAATGGAGCTGAAGTCATTCTTACAAGTTTTTGAATGGGCAAAAGTGCAGTGACTGAGTGGGGTGTGTGTGTGTGTGTGTGTGTGTGTGTGTGTGTGTGTGTGTGTGTGTTCGTTCCTCAAGGCTATTTAATTAGGGACTGAGAAATCACTATTCTCCCAAATGTGCCCTGGTTACGAAGTCTTTGGAGTAATTGAGCCTGTTCTTGGGTCAGCTAAAAGGAAAATCAGATAGATAGACTGGAAATATAACACTCTGTCTTTCTACAATTTTAACCTAGAAGCTGTGAATACTGAGTAAATGCATAATTTCTTTTAGCCAGATCTTGAGAGGCTATCATTTAGCTAAGAGTTTAAACATTTCCCTAATGTTTTCATTTCCATTTTCTGGGAAAGATATGGAAAAGGAAGGGAGGCAAAGAAGAATTGAGAGAAGAGGGGATTTTACATACAAGTGAGATTTTTTTCTGTAATTATTGTGGAAAGAAAATTAAACATTGTCAGAGATTAGGGAAACAAATTCCTTCAGGTGAATTTGGGGGGGGGGGCCTTTCAACAAAATATTTTACCTCAACTCAATTGTTCTGCTGACGTTTATGTGAAGTACTCTGGAGGAATTTTAGATTTTATTTCGGCCAGTAATTTACTGATATGTCATAAAGGTTAGTTTATTTTAGCTCAACTAGTGCCAAATACTTTCAGCTTAGGAATAAATCAGAGTTAAAAGATGGTGGGGTAGGGGGATTGCTCATTCAGAACAGTTTTAACTTTTTCCTGTGTCAGACTTAGAGGATGTACCTCCAAAGGAGACCAAATGCAGTAAGCACCTCCATTGTATATTGTTGCCTCCTTTATCAAAGATGAGGTGACCATATGTGCATGGGTTTATCTCTGGGCTTTCTATCCTGTTCCATTGATCTCTATTTCTGTTTTTGTGCCAGTACCATACAGTCTTGATTACTGTAGCTTTGTGGTATAGTCTGAAGTCGGGGAGCCTGATTCCGCCAGCTCCGTTTTTCTTTCTCAAGATTGCTTGGCTATTCAGGGTCTTTTGTGTTTCCAAACAAATTGTGAAATTTTTTGTTCTAATTCTGTGAAAAATGCCATTGGTAGTTTGATAGGGATTGCATTGAATCTGTAGATTGCTTTGGGTAATATAAACATTTTCACAATGTTGAGTCTTCCAATCCAAGAACATGGTATATCTCTCTACCTGTTTGTATCATCTTTAATTTCTTTCATTAGTGTCATATAGTTTTCTGCACACAGGTCTTTTGTCTCCTTAGGTAGGTTTATTCCTAGGTATTTTGTTCTTTTTGTTGCCATGGTAAATGGGAGTGTCCTTAGGTAGGTTTATTCCTAGGTATTTTATTCTTTTTGTTGCCATGGTAAATGGGAGTGTTTCCTTAATTTCTCTTTCAGATTTTGCATAATTAGTGTATCAGAATGCGAGAGATTTCTGTGCATTAATTTTGTATCCTGCTACTTTACCAAATTCATGTAACCTGCAAACAGCGACAGTTTTACTTCTTCTTTCCCAATTTGGGTTCCTTTTATTTCTTTTTCGTCTCTGATTGCTGTGGCTAAAACTTCCATAACTGTGTTGAATAATAGTGGTGAGAGTGGGCACCCTTGTCTTGTTCCTGATCTTAGTGGAAATGGTTTCAGTTTTTCACCATTGAGAATGATGTTGGCTGTGGGTTTGTCACATATGGCCTTTATTATGTTGAGGAAAGTTCCCTCTATGCCTACTTTCTGCAGGGTTTTTATCATAAATGGGTGTTGAATTTTTTCAAAAGCTTTTTCTGCATCTATTGAGATTATCATATGGTTTTTCTCCTTCAATTTGTTAATATGGTGTATCACATTGATTGATTTGCGTATACTGAAGAATCCTTGCATCCCTGGGATAAATCCCACTTGATCATGGTGTATGATCCTTTTAATGTGTTGTTGGATTCTGTTTGCTAGTAATTTGTTGAGGATTTTTGCATCTGTGTTCATCAGTGAGATTGGTCTGTAATTTTCTTTTTTTGTAGTATCTTTGTCTGGTTTTGGTATCAGGGTGATGGTGGCCTCGTAGAATGAGTTTGGGAGTGTTCCTTCCTCTGCAGTTTTTTGGAAGAGTTTAAGAAGGATGGTTTTCGCTCTTCTCTAGAAGTTTGATAGAATTCATCTGTGAAGCCATCTGGTCCTGGACTTCTGTTTGTTGGAAGATTTTTAATCACAGTTTCAATTTCAGTGTTTGTGATCGGTCTGTTCATATTTTCTATTTCTTTCTGATTCAGTCTTGGAAGGTTATACCTTTCTAAGAATTTCTCCATTTCTTCCAGGTTGTCCATTTTATTGGCATAGACTTGCTTGTAGTATTATTCCCTTATGATGCTTTGTATTTCTGTGGTGTCTGTTGTAACTTCTCCTTTTTCATTTCTAATTTTATTGATTTGAGTCCTCTCCTTTTTCTTGATGGGTCTGGCTAAAGGTTTATCAATTTTGTTTATCTTCTCAAAGAACCAGCTTTTAGTTTTATTGATCTTTGCTATTGTTTTCTTTGTTTCTATTTCATTTATTTCTCCTCTGATCTTTGATTTCTTTCCTTCTACTAACTTTGGGTTTTGTCCTCCTTTCTCTAGTTCCATTAGGTGTAAGTTTAGATTGTTTATTTGAGGTGTTTCTTGTGTCTTGAGGTAGGATTGTATTGCTATAAACTTCCCTCTTAGAACTGCTTTTGCTGCATCCCATAGGTTGTGGATCATCGTGTTTTCATTGTCATTTGTCTCTAGGTATTGTTTGATTTCCTCTTGGATTTCTTCAGTGATCTCTTGGTTATTTAGTAATGTATTATTTAGCGTCCATGTGTTTGTGTTTTTTCCCTGTAATTCTAATCTCATAGCGTTGTGGTTGGAAAAGATGCTTGATATGAGTTCAATTTTCTTAAATTTACCGAGGCTTGATTTGTGACCCAAGATGTGATCTATCCTGGAGAATGTTCCATGTGCACTTGAGAATAAAGTGTAATCTGCTGTTTTTGGATGGAATGACCTATAAATATCATACCTGTCTGGTCTATTGTGTCATTTAAAGCTTGTGTTTCCTTATTAATTTTCTGTCTCGATGATCTGTCCTTTGGCATGAGGTGTTAAGGTCCCCCACTATTACTGTGTTACTGTCGATTTCCTCTTTTATAGCTGTTAGCATTTGCCTTATGTATTGAGGTGCTCCTATGTTGGGTGCATATATATTTATAATTGTTATATCTTCTTCTTGGATTGATCCCTTGATCATTATGTAGTGTCTTTCCTTGTCTGTTGTAACATTCTTTATTTTAAAGTCTACTTTATCTGATATAAGAATTGCTACTCCAACTTTCTTGTGATTTCCATTTGCATGTAATATCCTTTTCCATCCCCTCTCTTTCAGTGATCGGTCTGCTCTTGTAGACAGCATATATATGGGTCTTGTTTTTGTATCCATTCAGTGATTCTGTGTCTTTTGGTTGGAGCCTTTAATCCATTCACATTTCAGGTAATTATCAGTATGTATGTTCCTATTACCATTTTCTTAATTGTTTTGGCTTTGTGTTTGGAGGTCCTTTTCTTCTCTTGTGTTTCCCACTTAGAGAAGTTCCTTTAGCATTTGTTATGGAGCTGGTTTAGTGGAGCTGAATTCTCTTAGCTTTTGCTTGTCTGTAAAGCTTTTGATTTCTCCATCGAATCTGAATGAGATCCTTGCTGGGTAGAGTAATCTTGGTTGTAGGTTCTTCCCTTTTCACTTTAAACATATCGTGCCCTTCCCTTCTGGTTCGTAGAGTTTCTGCTGAGAAGTCAGCTGTTAACCTTATGGGAGTTCCCTTGTATGCTATTTGTCGTTTTTCCCTTGTTGCTTTTAATAATTTTTCTTTGTCTTTAATTCATGTCAGTTTGATTACTGTGTGTCTCAGCATGTTTCTCCTTGGGTATATCCTGCCTGGGACTCTCTGCACTTCCTGGACTTGGGTGGCTATTTCCTTTCTCATGTTAGGGAAGTTTTCAACTTTAATCTCTTCAATGTTTTCTCAGGTCCTTTCTCTCTCTCTTCTCCTTCTGGAACCCCTATAATGTGAATGTTGGTGCATTTAATGTTGTCCCAGAGGTCTCTTAGGCTGTCTTCATTTCTTTTCATTCTTTTTTCTTTATTCTGTTCTGCGGCAGTGAATTCCACCATTCTGTCTTCCAGGTCACTTATCCGTTTTTCTGCCTCAGTTATTCTGCTATTGATTCCTTCTAGTGTATTTTTCATTTCAGTTATTTTATTGTTCATCTCTGTTTGTTTGTTCTTTAATTCTTCTGTGTGTTTGTTCTTTAATTCTTCTAGGTCTTTGTTAAACATTTTTTGAATCTTCTCAATCTTTGCCTCCATTCTTTTTCCAAGGTCCTGGATCATCTTCACTATCATTATTCTGAATTCTTTTTCTGGAAGGTTGCCTATCTCCACTTCATTTGGTTGTTTTTCTGTGGTTTTATGTGTTCCTTCATCTGGTACATAGTCCTCTGCCTTTTCATTTTGTCTGTCTTTCTGTGAATGTGGGTTTCGTTCCACAGACTGCAGGATTGTATTTCTTCTTGCTTCTGCTATCTGTCTTCTGGTGGATGAGGCTATCTAAGAGGCTTGTGCAAACTTCCTGATGGGAGGGACTGGTGGTGGGTAGAGCAGGGTGTTGCCCTGGTGGGCAGAGCTCAGTAAAACTTTAATCCGCTTGTCTGCTGATCGGTGGGGCTGAGTTCCCTCCCTGTTGGTTCTTTGGCCTGAGGCAACCCTGCACTGGAGCCTACAGGCTCTTTGATGGGGCTAATGCCGGACTCCGGGAGGGCTCACGCCAAGGAGTACTTCCCAGAACTTCTGCTGCCCGTGTCCTTGTCTCCATGGTGAGCCGCATCCACACCCCACCTCTGCAGGAGACCCTCCAAGACTAGCAGGTAGGTCTGGTTCAGTCTCCTACAGGGTCACTGCTCCCTGCCCCTGAGTCCTGATGCATACACTACTTTGTGTGTGCCCTCCAAGAATGGAGTCTCTGTTTCCTCCAGTCCTGTTGAAGTCCTGCAGTCAAATCCCACTAACCTTCAAAGTGTGATTCTCTGGGAATTCCTCTTCCCATTGCTGGACCCCCAGGTTGGGAAGCCTGACGTGGGGCTCAGAACCTTCACTACAGTGGGTGGACTTCTGTGGTATAATTGTTCTCCAGTTTGTGAGTCACCCACCCAGCAGTTATAGGATTTGATTTTATTGTGATTGCACCCCTCGTACCGTCTCATTGCAGCTTCTCCTTTGTCTTTGCATGTGGGGGTACCTTTTTTGGTGAGTTCCAGTGTCTTCCTGTCAACGATTGTTCAGCAGTTAGTTGTGATTCCAGTGCTCTCGCAAGAGGGAGTGAATACATGTCCCTCTACTCCACCATCTTGAACCAGTCCTCACTCTCTGCTTTTTTTTATTTTGAAAATGTAAGTTGAAAAGCGGTTTTAGGAGAGATGGGAGAGAAACACATCCACAAAATAGCATCAGATAAAAGGTTTCAGTAGCATGCATTCAGAATCAAGATATTCTTAATCAAGCTGACTTAAACCATAAGGAGAGGTATTAGCTCACATAAACAAACATCCATAGATGGAGCATGTTCAGGGTGGTTGATCCTGCGACTTAATGATATCAGCAAGGATCCAGGTTCTGGACACCACTTGTCTGGGTCATCTTTATCATTAGTTTAACTACAGATAAGATGACAGCTCAGGTTCCAGGCATTGCCTATGGACACAGTACTTTCTAGGGAAAGAGGAGAAAGAGTCTCTCCTCTTGCCCTCTCCGGAGAATTAGGTAAACCTTTCTCAGAAGCCCCTCCCTGACTTCTCATCTCTCATTGGCCAGAATAAGGTGACATACCCATTCTCTGTCCAATCACTGGGGGGAAGCTTCCTTTATTACCCCTAGATCAATCAGATCCGTGAGTGGAGCTGAAAATAGGATCAGACTGCCTAGCATGAAACATATGATTGCCCTCGAATAAGCTATGTTTGAATGAAATAGGAATCCCTTAGCAAGGAGGTAAGGAAATGTATGTTGTACAGTCAACCAACAGTTCCTGGTTATAGACCATCCTAATATTTTAGAATATATGACATAGAAATCTTATAAATCTCAGTGGAAAAATAGGTAGCTTGATGGTCACCCAGGATATTTTGAAAAGTAAATTCACTAATGGTATCAAGTTTAAATCAATCATATCATGTCAAGTAAATCCTGAATTCATAATTTGACTAACCCTGTCTCTCATATTCAGTGGCAAATAATGGATTGGGAGATTTACGTTCATATTCAACTAGCCAAGTTTAGGATGATGGAGTGAACAAACCCCCACCCCAAATCTTATATCTCTGAATGAAAACATGGAATCTTCACACTCTCTTCATCTCCCCTCAACTTCTAGGATGATTGAAAATTAGTCAAAATTTAGGGCACTGATTCTCAGTTGGTCGTGAGGTTGGCTGGGACCACGGCCATCAGAATCTCTTGGGGGAGCTTCTTTGCATATCTCCTTTACCTTTCTTCCCATCCCTTTTTTCATACATCCCTGTTCCTCTCTCTGACGGTGAGAGTAAATTTTGGTGAAATGTTTCTATTTTCCTAATATTCTAGGTTTTTCCAATTTTTTTCCACATGAAGTAACAAAAAAATGAATCTTAAAACAGTAAAAGTCCTCAGGTTGTGTAATAAATATTTATTGAACACTTACTATGTGCCACACATGGTACCAGGTCATTCAGTAATCATTTAATCCATACAGACATTTTCCTTTGGGAATCTCGTGGGTTATAACGCAGACACTCCAGATGATTTGAGGGAACTACCAGAGGTTCCCCTGCTAGTAAGTGGAAGAGCTGCAACTCAAAACCACAGCTCTCTATGTCCAAAGGCAGCCCTCTTCCCAATAAATGATATGTTATTCTGAGAGTGATGTTTTAAGCTTGTGGAAAATGAAGCATAGCATATCCAAAGTTGTGGTTTGAGAGACCAAGAGCAAGCTAGTAGTGGAACCGTGGTAGGCCAGTGAGAGAAGAGCAGAATCCCAGCCCTGAGTTTGTTATTGATGAATGATGAGACCTTGGGTAAAATAGTTAACATCTCTAGGCGTCTCTTCCACAGAAAGGTTCTAGATCAAGGGTTAGCAAACCATGGCCCTTGGTCCAAATCTGGCCTATCACTTGTTTTTGTAAATAAAGTTTTATTGGAACACAGCCATGCCCACTTGTTTACATATTATCTATGGCTGCTTTCACCGTGCAACAGCAGAGTAGTTGTGGCAGATACCATATGGCCAGCAAAGCCTCAAATATTTCCTGTCTGGCCCTTGACACAAAACGTTTGCCGACCTCTGTACTTGATCAGTGATCCTCAACTTCGGCAATGCCTTAGAACATTTAAAAATAACTCATGTCTGAATCCCACTCCCAGAAATTTTTATTTAATTGCTCTGGGATGGGGCCCAGGCATTGCTACACTTAAAAATAATCATTCCATTAAACCTAATGTATAGCCAGAAATTCTCCAAGTGTGACATTCTTTGAGTCCATGAAGACATACATGTTTAGAGTAAGTTCTTTCTTAAACTGGTAAATGGGCAAATCAGACTTTGAGTAATTTGAATTCACATCTTCAAAACTTGGGCTTTTTACCACTACTTACTAGCTAATGAGTAACTTCTCTGAGCCTCTGTCTCTTCATCTACAAAATGGGGATATTAAATTTTTTGTGGCCTGCCTTAATGATCAAATTGGAATGGAGTTTCCAAATGTATCTGGACAACTGTGAAGTGTTAAATAAATGTAAATACTCATATTCTTGGAAACAGTTTCTGGGATCACTGGAAGAGACTTTAAAAATCTGAAAAGAAAACCTGGATATTGAGAATTTTTATTCTGGTAGGAAAATTTGACTTAAATATGTATTATCCGAATTTCATTCTATTTCATGTTTTCAAGTCTCCAGATAGATGAACAGCGTATACCTCTTCTTTCTACAGTATTTGCAATGTTCTTACATGAGCACTTGGGTGTGTCCTCTATCGTCTTCATTTGTCCCACCTTGTTACAGATCTTGGGGTCTTTTTAATTATTCTCCAAGCATTAGCTTCCCGAGCCAGTGACTGTTAAGACTTTCCAATTTTTTGGACATTTTTTTTCCATTTTCTCTTTAATGAGGTGCCTGGACCTGTCTCCATTTTTCCAAGTGTGACGTCATCAGCATCTTCTCGAGAGGGAGGGTTATCTCTTCACAGTCACAGAGTGAAGCCTGTGAGTGTGGCCTAAACCATGATGTGGCCATTGGCATTGCTACTATTTGGTCTTTCTTTTACTATTCTTATCGTGGATTCATTTATTACTATTACTTGGTTTCATTATTTTTTTAGTCATACAGATTTTTACTCTACTGTTGCTGGATGTCTTTTAACATTGATTTTGTTTTCTGTTTGTCTTTTACTTTTAACTATTATTTTCCTGCTACTAATTGTGATCTACACATTATATCAGTAGTTAGTAAACTACAGGCCAAATCCAACAGATGCCTATTTTTGCATATAAAGTTTTATTGACGCACAGCCACACCTATTTGTTTACGTGTTGTGTGTAGTGGCTTTCGTGCTGCAATGACAGAGTTGAGTAGTTGAGGCAGAGGCGGTATATCCCACAAAGCCTAAAATATTTGCCTTTTACAGAAAAGTTTGCTGATCCCTGCATTAAATGAATACACTGATTTGGACTTTTACCCCATAGTTTGGGAAGGGAGTTAACCATGATATAGTTATATACCTCTTTCGTTTTGTACATTTTATAATAAAATCAGTTTAGAGTATATGGTCTTTCATGGATTGCTTGGTTTATCACCACCATGTGTCATGCGTGGCTCTGAGCTCCTGGGATGGAGAGGGAAGTAAGATACACATGCCTCTTCTCTTAAGAGTTTATGTGCTGGTGTGAGGACACTGAAAAACAAGAAAACAAAGATAGGCACTAAGATCCCTTCAGACGGTAAGCAAGGGGAAGGAAGTAAGACCTAGTAATGCGTTCAAAAGTCATGTGCAGGCTGGTTCTGCAGTGGTCAGGAGAGTGCTTCCTGAGAATTTAGCATGAAAGCTGAATGAATGAAGAGGCAAGTATGTGAAAGTCAGAGGAAAGAGCTTTCCAGGCAGAGGGAACTGCAGGAGCTTAGACCCCACCCCACCCCCCGCCACAGTGCTTCAAGCTGAGTTGAGGGAAAGGAAGGGAGGTACGAGCTGAGATCTTATAGAGCCATAGGTGTCAGAGTACAGGAGTCTAGACTTTATGCTAAATGCAACGGAAACCCTTGGGAGGATGGCAAGCATGTGAGAGACATGCTTTGATTTACGTTCCTGAGGGATCACTCTAACTTTTCTCTGAAGAATGGATTACAGGGAGTCAGGAGGGAAGGCAGGCATCCTAGTTATAAGCTCTTAATACAATACTATCTTCAATTACAGGGGAAACTTAGTCAAATTTAATGGAGCCCAGACCTCCACTTGGGATGGGAGATCCAGTTTAACAAACTGGGAGGCAAAGATGGATAAGCTACCATCCAATCTCAGTTGCGGTGTTCAGCCATAAGAGAAAACACATATATGTGGTCCATTCTGCTGAGGAGAACGTAGTTACGGGTCATTATTCTCTTTTTGCCTTGGCCAACAAGAAGCTCAGAGTTACACCTGTTATTTTCATCAAATGTATGAGTGTACATCTTTCTACATCCTTTCATGACCTCAGCTTCTTATTTTTATTCGGAATTTATGTACTTACTTAAGAACGGTCTCAAATTCTGCTTTGAAAGAATTCACCAAGATATAAAGTAACGATGGAGTCTGTAATTTCTAGGGTCTACCGAAACTTCTGAACGTTGTTTTCCCTTTTTTCCCTTAGTTTCTCTTTGTTTTCCTTAGTGTATTCTTTTACACTGGCTGTGGAAAGAGTCCCTTAGAAGAGTTTATTATATAGGTGATGAACTGACAATTATAATTAGCACCAAAGCACTGAAACAATTGTTCCTAATTATTCAGGGAGGCCATGGACCCTTCTCATCACTGTTGAACTCAGTACACTTTGCAAAATTAACTCCCTCTTATATATAAATATAAATATAAAAAAGAAGTTCTAATTAGTTCCTTAGTGGAAAAGAACCCTGGCTGGGACAGATTTCTGCACTACTGTTACTGCTCTGAGCTACATAATTAAGAGAAGAATTCAGTGGGAAATGGCATGTTTAAACAACACTTTCTTTGATTGGTTAATGGAATGCTGGGCTCATGTAAGGGATACTTCTTTCTCAATAGAAGCACCGTTCTGTTTGAAGTGCAGTCAGCTATTAGATGCTAAATGCAAGGCTGAAATGCAAGATGTCTTTCTGTTGGATTTACAGTCTCAGGCTACACCAGAGAGGGAAGAGTAAACAGTTCTCTGTAAACTGGAGTCTGCGATCAGACATGCTGAACCAGCCACAGCAGCGCTATTCATCAACATATGTGACATAACAAAGATGGCAGGTGCTTGCCCAAGATTGCACTCTGAGGCAGAATTTATTTCTTAAGACTCTCTGTTTTCAGAGCCCAGAATAGTGCTTGGCATGGTAGCAGCGCTGAAGGGTTATTTGTTGAATCAGTAAGTGAATGAATTATTCTCTAAGGGCGGAGGATATGTACCTAGATAACCAGGGTATAGGCTAGCATCTGATGCGTACCTTACGGGAGTTAAAAGCATCAACCTAGGGTAGCAGAGAAGACTTGCAGAGTGGAGGGAAGGGTGGCCTGTGAGCGGGAGCTCGAAGGCTGGGCAGGGTTTGGCAGGTTGGTGATACTGGGAAGAGGCCGCCTATGCTGGGAGAAAAGCATAGACAAACACAGTGTATGCACCCACCATACGCTGTACGTTCTACTTGGCAAGATCCGCGAATCCCAACAATTAATTAGGGAATATCAGAGCCCTTTCATGGTAACGTACCACTTTTCACATGCCCTTAGGTGTTAACCACAACAAGTATCTCGTCATTTTTTCATAGTGTAAATTAACTAGCTTTAAGTAGAATATATTTAATTTTGATCCGTAGTTACTTATTTTATGATTTTAAGGGCTAATAACGTTATTAATGATACATAAAGACACATTCTGTCTTTTCCTGCTTAATAAGTTCCTATTTAGCCGTCTTTAAAGCAATTTTTTTAATTGTGTTTTTAAAACTGTCAAAGGTCCATGAGGAGAAAGCAAGGTTGGGGGAAGTGTGATTTGTTGACAAATAAATTACTAGCTGTGGGACGCTGAGCTAATTGTTTACCATCCACAGTGACCTCATCTGCACACACAGACTGTCACAAGCATTAAATAACATATTGCAAGACATTTTCGCGGTTATAAAGGGCCATAAAAATGCAATACTGGATGGGAGCTTGAAAATATCTGTCTACTAGTTTGGAGCCTACTGCACAGTGTAAGTGAGAGGGAAGGAAGTCCAGAACTAATGGTAGAAATTTGGAGAAGATCCAATGAATGTGAGTGTCCTTTCAGGAACAGTATGGATCAAATTCAATGGCTCATTAAATGAACAAAGTTCACAGGAGGATGAGGACCCGAAAATGGCTGAAGTCTTGAACATATAGGATTAGGCAGATATTAGTACATGCAAACACACATCTGTGAATGCACACATACATACAGATATATTTGTGTGTGTGTGTGTGTGTGTGTGAATATTTTAAGGTGAGAATGGAAAAGATTCCAGAGACTGTTCTTCATCTACTCATGCAGGAAGGAAAATCCTGTTCTTTGGTAGTTTTGCGAAAGTGTTGAGGCAAACAGTGTGGTTGAACTTGACACCTCCAGGGAAATGGCCACCATCCGTCAAGTGCCTTTTAGACAGTTGCACAAGACAGAAGGTGTGACTGAGGATGATTTTCTTAGCCGTGAGTGTCATGCAACTCTGGAGCAGCGTACGAAGGATGCCTTGAAGCCTCTTTACTGGAGTTTTTAAATACGAGAGAGCTGATTGTTCACTCAGTGTAGGTCACTTTGGACTGGGGACAAACGAACAGTAGAGTGCCCAAATTTGGTGATCACTGAGTCACCCTGCAGATACTCACTGAGTGCACAAATGTGCCAGGACCACAGCTGAGGACAGCCTGGCCCTGCTCTCAAGGTAATCATCATGTAGTGGGGGACGGAAGGACAAAAGGGATTGCTGCTACTTGTAATTCATAAACCCTAAATGACACAGTTCAATTTCTGTCTATTTTCTGCTTTGCCTCACGTGTCTCATCATCCCTGAAATCATTGCTATCACTCCTAGATGTGTGACAACGTGAGTGTGTCACAGGGGAGTACATTATCAGGGCTGAAATAGTCAACCACTTGTGTGGCGGGTCCTGACATGTGCCAATAGTGCCACTTATTTAAAAATAGCTTCCCAGCAGCCATCTAGGAGGCCTGCATGTCCTATTTGAGACTCATGCCCTGGGATATAGTATTAGAGCTTGAGAAGTTCCCTTTAGCTGGTAACATTGGTAGTAGTTCCCAAAATGAGTTCTGTGGAATATTCTTCCTGTAGGGCACCCAGGAGAAAAGGAAGAGCTCCATATTTAAACAGACTGTAAGAGAGCCTGTACTCCACTGACCCATCGCAATGAATGTTTACACTGAACGTTAACATGGAAAGCTCTGGGCATAAAAGGTTTTGAGAAGTTTTCACTCCGCACGCTTTTGCCGTGGGACGCTTCTTTCCATGGGACTCTTGTCAACAGCCGGTAAGGCTCATACTTCGGGAAGTGCTGGCTCAGCAGATATTTAAGCCTCAAGTGAATGGAACAGCAGACAAGCAAATTAGAATGGAAGGGGGAGGAGAAGATTCTGGACTATGCATTCTCCTGGCAGCCTTTCCCCTACAGCCTAAGCCTTGTCTACACTGCGGGGGGGCGGGGGGGGGGGGATATTGACCTGCAGAAACGGAGTGAAGTCCCATTCTGAGCTGCATTTTTGCTCAAGGAATTTTCAAGAGACAAGGGTGAAGGATTCCAACTGTAAACATATATACATGTGGGTGTAAGAGACATAAACAGAAAAGAGCACTTATGGGTAACAGAAGTACCAGCTGGGACTTTAGAACTGGGTGGTTTGTGTTTGCACAGTTTTTTTTTTTTTTTTTTTTTTTTTTAGGCCAGAGTAGTTCTTAGAGTACATAATCCATATGGTGTGTTTAAAATAGACCACATAGTTTGAAAATGGAGCTCCTGAGAAATTCACAGATAAAAATCTCAACTGTTATTCTCATATGTAAAAGCTGGAATCACCTTGTAAAGATAATTCGGGATGAAATATTTCCATTTCCATTTGAATGCAGAATTAATTGGTTTTCATTGCAAAAAGCTCTAGCCAGAGCCTCCTATTAAAGTCACATGCCTGACTCCAGGCATTTCTGAAGTGTCTGTTACAACGCTTCGGTATTTAGCTGACAGGAAAAGGTATAAAGAGAAGATAGGCAAAGAGAAGGTGTAGAATGAAATATTCTAATAATCTGTTCTGGGGAGCAGGGAAAGGTGACCTGTAGAATTTTAAGTGTGGGTGGTGCTGGACTACTCGGATTTACGATAAAAATCCCAAATCACTTTCAACTCTATCTTTGCTTAACTTTAATTTATTCCTGAAAACGATTAAATAAAAAGAAGCTTTTGTTAATTAGATACTACATAAATTAAATAGGTAAATACTTAAATAGATTTGATATGTAAAATATAATGTCTTGAAGGTTTGTTGTCATTTCTTTTTCTGACCCATTTTCCTTACCAGTTTTTTAACCTTTTAAGGCTTATGGTTACATTATACTCAAACTTACAAATGAAGTTGTAGCACAGAAAGTTACTTTTGGAGAAACATTAAGGTTAAATATGATTGTCCTTAAAAATGTAGAAATGGCACATGTGGCCAACAGCCATCAACCTGTTCGTTCCGCTTGCTTGGTGTGAGGACCAAACAGAATTCTTTGGGTTTATTCAGACACGGTATACCTGAGATTTGTTCCGTACTATTGAATTTTCTGACTAAAAATTGTTGTGTCAGGTAAATTGGTATGTCATTGCCGACATTAATACGTTGACATATCACTTCTTATAGTTTATTTAGTGTGTTTTGGGGTTAAAAAGTTGACATTCTGGGGAAAAAAGGAATTGTCCCCAAAGTGATACAACTCTTCAAAAGCTGTTATGGCAAAAAAATTATTAGTGACAGTTACTGTGTATTAAGTATTATGTATTATATATTGCATTTATTGGGTCTGTATAATAATAATTTTCAGCTCACTTTAAAGAAGAATTGTGCTGTGTACCTAGTGGAAAGATTTTAACTTCAGAGAAATGATAAATAACTTATTCAGGGACTTATATCAAGTTTATAGACTCAAAATAAACTAGACAATGCAAATTTATACAGCCGTTTTAGAAAGTTTGATTCCAAACAAGTCAAGCAAAGAAAGATTAGTCTATTGGGAAAATCCCGGAATGCTCCAAGAGAAGAGCAGAGCTGTTGTGCACAATTGGCCACTAACCAGCTCTGTGGCCTTGGAAAAGTCTTCTAACCTCTGGGAGCTTCTCGTTCTTCATTTGTAATGAGAGAGGTGTGGTTGCACTAGATATTTATTAGTCCTTCAGGTATCCACATTCTGGAAGCTAATAATGTTTCAGTTAGTCTCTAAAAGTAGAGAATACAGTACATGCGGGATTTCCAATTTAAGATGTCCCCAGTGGTTACAGAGGTATATCAAAACCTACACATATGCCTATACTTGAAGCAGAGGTTGATTTGAGCATTTTAGAATAAAATCTTCCTAAATCATCTCACATCACCTTCGTTGATAGAAATTGCAGGACCCTACTGGGCCCCAAAGTATTTGAATACCATATCAGGTTGATAAATGTAGATACTAACAAACCATCCAGAAACTTGAATTGCAAACACATTCTGAGTGAGAGTCAATAAATCACTAGACACTGTCAACACCTACTATGTGCAGTGCACTTGCTTCATGCTTTTGTATTCATCTCTGGAGTATCAGTTTGGTGCCAGAGCAGTGCTTCAGGAAATTAGCTGCCACTGAGTTCTTCTCAGAGTATTTCCACAAGTTGCTTTCGTGCCACCTGGGTGACTTACATAAAATTGTAAATGCTGTGTCTTCAATGAAAGGCACCAAAAGTCTGAAAACCAAAAATCTCATAAAATTTAAATCTATTTTAATTGGATTTATACCCCATGGTCAGACAGAGTGATAAATGTTTTAACTTTATTTTTTTTTATTATTATTATTTATTTATTTATTTTCGGCTGCGTTGGGTCTTCGCTGCTGTGCACGGGCGTTCTCTAGTTGCGGCGAGCGGGGGCCCCTCTTCATCGCGGTGCACGGTCCTCTCACTATCGCGGCCTCTCCCGTTGCGGAGCACAGGCTCCAGACGCGCAGGCTCAGTGGTTGTGGCTCACGGGCCTAGTTGCTCCGCGGCATGTGGGGTCCTCCCAGACCAGGGCTCGAACCCGTGTCCCCTGCATTAGCAGGCAGATTCTCAACCACTGCGCCACCAGGGAAGGCCTGTTTTAACTTTAAATGACAGTGTTTCAGAGTTGGCACTCTTGACATTTGGGCCAGGTAATTCTTCGTTGGGGGGCGCTGTCTTGTGCATTGCAGGATGTTTAGAAGCATCCCTGGGCTCTACACACTAGATTCCAGTAGCTCCGCCCCTTTCCTTGTTGAAACAACCAACAATGTTTCCATGCATTGCCAAATGTCCCAGGGAGGGGGGCAGGAATTGCCCCCAGCTGAAAACCACAGCTTTATAGTGAAATAAATTGACAGTGATATTACATCACAAATTTTATTTTCTTAAATAATAGTGGCATGATTATCCATTGGACAAGTAAAAGAGTTTGATGCTAACTGAACCCTGCTTTAAGCTTTCAGTGCTACTTTGCTATCGTCTATTTGTGAATGGGATTCAGTAGAGTTAATTTACTGCCCTTTTAAATTCTTAGGCAACATGGAGCTAATTCATATACATGGAATAGGAGCTGGGCATGGAATCGGGAGTCAGTCCATATATTAAAATAGATGGAGGGAGATTACTCTCAAAATTGCACAAAGAAGAACTTGTTCCCTTCCCTTGGAGTAGATCTAAAAACTTAATTTATGTGGATGTTTTTTTCCCTTAAGAGTTGGAAGCAAGGAAAATAAAACCAGAATACAAGAACTTTTAAAAATGAATAAATCAAAGTCATTTCTTCCGTCCTTATTTCAGTCGAGAATGTTCTCACCAGATGATAATGGATAGACTTAAATTTCTCCTGGAAGGTCATAATGCTTTTGTCCCCCACCACAAAACTTGTTTTTTTGCGTGACTCCTGTATATAGACTGCTGTATTCGTTCTTTTTTTTCCCCAAAATTTTTTATAATCAGATTCAGACTAACAGTTTGTGAAAACATCAGAAAAGAGAAGAGTCTTGAGGAGTTGATGTTCTTATATATAATATATATATAAAATATACATTTATAAATGTATTTTATATATATACATATATATGTGTGTGTATGTAGGTACATATATATAAATATATAGATGTATACATATATATAAATATATATATATATATATATATATATATATACATAAAACCCAGTCTTGCCGGAAGCTGAGAGGCCAGCAGCCAGGGGACCATTTTAATAATCTAGAAGAGATTAGACCAGGTCATTTGGACCTAGGTGGTCAGAGTAGAGGTGATGAGCGCAGATGGTAGGATTTGCTGGAGAATCAAATGTGAGTATGGGGGAGTCAAGGGTGTCTCTAAGGTCTTTGGCCAAAGCGTAAAGATAGATAGAGTTGTTATTAACTGAGACTGAAAAACCAGGAGCAGGATTGGCAGCAAATGGCAGGTGAGGGAGAATATTAAACGTTCCGACTTGGACATGTTGTATGTCCAAACGTGATGAGTTTGGGCAATGCTGCTCATGAGCCCCATGTGAAAAGGACTGAGAATTGAGGTTGGACTTAGTAATGTGGAATTAACTAGCGATCTTTCAGCAGAACAGCGTTGGTGAGTGGTGACTGCAAAAGTTTGATCAGAAGAAGTTCCCAAGGTGGAAATTCATGCGAGCAGGAAATTGGAAACCGGAAGTAGAGACAACACTTTGAAGGACTTCTGTTGTAAAAGGAAATCGGGAAATGGGCAGTATCTGGAGAAGGCTTGAGTGATGGAAGAAATAACGGCATGTTTTGAAAACTTCGACTTACTCCTTTTTCCACCTGATAATTACTCAAAAGTTGCTGGCAGGGTTTACCATTAAAGGGTGAATGTACTTGCCAACCAATCCATTACTCTAGTCTACTATTATCACTTTGGGAAGAAACACATTCGATGAGCACAGTTATAGAAGTGCAAGATGACTGAGTGGCATTCGTGTACTTCTAGGGTACATAGCACACACGTGGACACACACACTATTTAATGGCCCTGACTAAAAACAGTGGAAACACAGTATTTGCATTGTATATCATAATGCTTTTGGGGGCATTGTATCAGATTTGGACAGGCTCGTTGATACTAGAAAATACTGCTGCCTGCAAATATAGCTGACAGTAGATTAATATTTGTGCTGTAGAATGAAGTCTTAGAGAGAGTTTTCACTATGATTTTATTGGCCTGTTTAAGGACCTACCATGGGAGAGCATAGCCGTGAGCTAAAAAGAAGCCCTCCTTGAACTGACGCACAAGCCTAATTAGAACATAGCCCTAAAATGAGAGAGTAGAGGATTGGAAAGAAAATGAGATTCAGCCCCAAAGCAGAGCTGACTTGTTTTGTGTCTGGAAGGTTTTCAAGTGAATGGGTTTTGTTGTGAGATGAAGAAATTGAAGTAACATGGAACGTGTAGGAAAAGGCTTGGAGTACAGACAGTTCTTTAAAGGAGTTGTGTTATAAAAGGAAATAAAGAGCGGAGTAACTGGAGGGGGATTGGAATAAATATGTTTTTTGTAATAGAAGAAATAGTAGGATATTTGTAAAGGCGAGTTTTAAAAGTTTAACCTCTTCTTTTCCCCAACTCATAATTTCTCAAAAAATTACTATTAATAGGTGAATGTGCTAGCAAATCGATATCCATCACCCTTGCCTAATAGCGCCATGTTAGGAAAGCAACCATTACCCTTTTTACCTTCATTGGAAAGGTTAAAATCATCGACAGTTGTTTCTAAAATAAGAACACAGCTTTAAAAATCTGCAGTTCGCAAACTTGTGAGTTTTCCCACAATCATTCCTCAAATAAAAGGGATACAACTGCTGTGTCCATTGCTAGGACAGTGGCTGGGAGAAGGGATAAACAATACGGGAGGTGACTGGAGTCACTGGATGATTAATTTCAGAGGTTTGTATAACAGCCAACTGCATGGACATATTGTTGATGAGTACGTAGGGCCAGCATTAGGGACATCCTGAACGCACTCCCATCGCTCTAAGAGGAAAAACACAAAGGGCAGGATGCATGGGGAGGCGACCCGCCAAACATCTGTGTTTAATTTTTCAGCTGCAGTGACCACCCAGGGGGCAGCAGCTTCTTCCCAGGGAAACTCAATTACACCAGCATGAGGTGCCTTAACTTCCTGTAGGAAAAATTATATCTTTGGTCAAGCAGAAAAATCTGCTTTGGAAAGAGCTTCCCAAAGTGTTGTCCCTGCTTCAGTTCAAGAAGGAGTTTCAGAGGAAAACTTTCTAAGCCCAGTAGTTTGCCCCCTCTTGTCACTTTCAAGTTCTGGAGGCGGCAGGGGAGGTGAGGGAGGCTCACTTTGGAGCAAGTTAGGCAGTGGGGAGTTGGCGAGATCCTATGTTGTGTGCCCAGTCTGCTGAAGTCGTTATCGCTTGAGAGCAGAGTGTTCTAATTGAGTGTGTTTCCGGAAGAATTCAGAACTCTATTCCTTTAGGTGAGTGTTCCTCTTGGCCAGCCAGAGAGATTATTAAGGCTTGCCTCCAGATGCTAATATGTGCTGGCAACATCCTTGGGTGTTCTGGGAGAAGCCATGATGGATCTGGATAGAGACCCAAGCATTGTTCATGGTGCCTCGGGTGCCACTTACCAGCCCAGCAAGCCTGCCCTGCCCTCTGCTCCATGTAACCCCCTTATACCAAATTGTCTTCCCTTTCCATTGGCATCAGCTGTCTCTGGACAGTATTCCTTCTCTTCTGTGTGAAACAGTATTTTCTTTACTAGTCTTTTCCCACTTACACATGATGAGATTTACCTTTATTAGGTCTCCTGTTGCGCCTAAATTTTCTTTTCATGATTTTGACTGAGGTTATTTGCTGGAGTATTTCCTGTTTTATAGCATTTCCTCCTGTTGGAGGCCGTGTCGTATTATTATTCTATTCCATCTTAATTAAATGGCGGCCTGCCCACTGCCCTGCCTACGCCACTGTCTTAAGGGTAGAATTCAAGGGCCTTGTCTCGTTCGTCCTCAAGCCTATCGTCATGCGTGGCATATAGCAGCATTCTGGGAGTATGTGTTGAACAAATGAATGAACAAATGAATGGGATGAACTGGCCAAGTCATTCGGGATTTGACACACGCTCTCCACACCAGCCTGTTAGAATTAAACTGTGGACTCTGACGCCAGGCTACCTGGGTTCGAATCATAGTTTCATCCCTTACTGGGCCCTGTGACTGCTCTCTGTCTTAGTATCCTCATCTCAAAAATGGGCAAATAGTAATAGCCACCTCTCAAGTGCTGTGAGGGTTACTGGGAGTTATTAAGCTGAAGAACTACGCATGGTGTGTATTAAAACTGTATGAGGATTAACGATTTTTATGTCTTTTCGCTCCCTGCCCCCAAATCTGTGTTTGAATCACATGCACTCTCATAGCCTCCTGGAACTTCTTTACTTATCATGTTCTACAACCTCCAATTTTAAAATTTCCTTGGCTTCCACAGTCTGTGCAGGCTGCTGCAATCATGGGCATATGGGCAGCACCACGGACATACCGGTCAGAATGCTTATATTATTTTGTAACTGGCTGTTGCCTGTCCTTCCCACAAAAGTGTGAGCTCCTGTAGAATGGGAGCATTCTTTTTCATCGGTAGAACCCTAATGGGGCCCGTGAACAAAATTGGACCTCCCAAAATGTCAGGCCTTGAGGAGTGTCTGGACAACAGTGACATTTCTGGGTAACAGTATATCCCTGTGTTTGACTACGTTTTTGAGGCATTAACCAGATAAAACGGTACAGCAGCTTTTCTCCAGGAGTAACTAGAAGATTCGAAAAACTGAAAACTGAAAGATAATATGCGAATTACGAGGATGCGAAAGAATGCGAAAGCTAGCCAGGAACTTATCAAATTCCAAGTGCAGTAAATTAAATAAAACCAGAGGCTACTGAGAGAGACAGTTTGGAAATTGATATGGTTTGGTTGGTAGAAGGAGAGAGCAGCCCAGGCTGCACAGGGCTGATAAATGCTTAGCAAACTTTTCAGCGTTTCAGAACTCCTCCCAGGTTCAGGGCGATGTTATCAGGCATAGTGCATTATCAGAGCATCCCCAGAGCAGAAAAGAAACGTTAAATATTTCCATCATGGGTAGAGAGAAAAAATATCTTGTGCCCTAGGGTCAGGTGCACAAGTTTGGAAGCCGGAGTATCTGAAGTTTTCTGATATCAGTATTAATTTTCTTAGTGCCTTTGGCCAAGTGTCAAACTCGTTGGTTCATTTCTCAACAGAGTGTTTTGGTTTTGGTCATAGAGTGTACTGTGTTTGGGGATATTTTTGTAGTAATTAAGGTACAGAAATATTTCTCATCACCGATGAAGTTGTTTAGTAGAACAGAGTCAGAGTCAGTATCGCAAAGCAGTTAAGACTGAGGGCTCTGGAGCCAGATGCCCTCAGTTCAAATCTCAGCTCTACCCCCTGGGGACCTTGGGTGATGTTTGCTGACTCTCCAAGCTTCAGAGTTTTGGTCTATAAAATGGGCATCACGGCCATTACCACCTCAGAGGGCTGTTGTGAGGCTGATAGACAACCAGGTCATCCCGGAGCTCAAGAAAGGGGATGTGCCCTGGCTTCCATGGATGTACATTGGGCCCCAACAGGCCCGCTGGCCACTATGGTCTCACCGTGCTGCTGAGACACGTCTGGTCCTCTGTCAGGGACCTGTGCATCTTTACTCTCTTAAAGCATGATGTGGCCAAGAGACAAGCAACAATTCCACAGACTTCTTTAGCCAGTCATTTCTCTTTATCAGCGGTAGGGAGGCCAGCCTCAGCTGAAAGGTCTACAGACCTGAATATGCAAAGCATACTGTGATTGTTCCCAACCCTGGCTTCCTGGTAGAATCCACTCAGAGCTTTAAACAAACGCCAGTGTCCAAGCCCCACCCTAGACCGATTGAGTCAGGCTGTCTTGCAGGAAGATACCTGGGCTTCAGTATATTTTAAAGGTCCCCAGGTGCTTGGAATGTGTAGCAAAGATTAAGAGGAACTGTGATAATTGCTTGATGTGGTGGGAGGAACCCAGACAGATCAAAACTAGAGAGTTCCAAACTAGGTCTATTGGCAGTTCCTCAAACAGTTAAAGATAGCATTACCGTATGACCCAGCAGTTCAACTCCTAGGTATATGCCCAAGACAAGTGAAAACATATGTTGACACAAAAACTTGTACATGAATGTTATTAGCAGCATTATTCATAATAGCCAAAAAAGTAGAAGCACCCCAAATGTCCATCAACTGATGAATGGATAAACAAAATGTGTGCAGTCCATACAATGGAATATTATTCAGCCATAAAGAAGAGTGAGGTAATGATTCATGCTACAACATGGCTGAACCTTGAAAATATTATGCTGAGTGAAAGAAGCCAGGCACAAAAGACCACGTCATATATGATTCCATTTCTATGAAATGTCCAATGTAGGCAATTGCATACAGACAAAGAAGATTAGCAGTTTCTAGGGGCTGGGGGAAGGGGGGAATGAGGAATGACTGCTAATGGGTATGGGGTTTTTTGAGGGGATGACGAAATGTTCTGGAATTTCATAGTAGCGATGGTTGTACTACCTTGTGAATGTACTAGAAAACACTGAAGTGTACAGTTTCAAAGGGTGAATTTTATGGTATATGGTATATCTTTAAAAAACTAGGTCTAGTCCTTGCTGTTTGTGTGGTATGGACATGTGAATTACTGAAACCGTTTGAACCCCAAATGTCTCTCGTCTGTAAAACGGAGGAGGGCTCCCACTAGGGATGTTGGAAGGATGGGAGTTGATGATGTTTTGTGGAGCCCCTGCACGTGGTCTGCCCTCAGTATATGGGAGCGCAGTGCCCCCTTCACTCTCTGCCCAGATCCCAGAGAGGGACCCGAGGAGGACGCTAAGGGACTGGTTCCTGAAGGGGAGTAAGGAGCACCAAGGAGACGGGCTGAGAACTGTCCAGTCACCCTTCCAGGATTGGACCCCTTTTTGTATGATCTGGGGCTGTGTCAGGAAGCCATGTTGGGTGTTATGGATTGAATGTTTTCCCCCCCACACCCCTGGGCAAATTTATATGTTCCAGTCCTAAGCCCCAGTGTCATGGTATTTAAGATGGGAAGTAATTCGGGTTAGATGAGGTCACGGGGGTGAGTCCTCATGATGGGAAAAGTGCTCTCGAAATGAGACACCAGAGAGCTTGCTGTCTCTCTGTGTCTCTCTGCCATGCGAGGACCCAGCAAAATGCAATCCAGAATGAGAGCCTTCCCCAGGAACCAAATTGGCCAACACCTTGATGTTGGAATTGCCAGCCTCCAAAATTGGGAGAAATAGATGTCTGTTGTTGAACCCCACCCCCTACCCCCAGTCTGTGATATTTTGTCATGGCATTCCAAGCAAACCAAGACGCTGGAGTAGAATCAGGACTAGCTCTTTAGAGCTGTTCACCAAGGATCCAGTGTATGAAACCTTCTGCAGCAATATCATAAATGAAAGGCTGTACTTTTCTTTTTATTAGATTGGAGTATCTCTTTCCATTTTCGCTATGTGGTTGCCAAGCCCTATAGAGGACGCATAATTTACAAGAAAACTCTTATCTTTTTCTAAAATGGAAAGATTCACAGTTGAAGCCTGTATGATATGATTATTTTCCTTATTGTGAAGGAGCGGTTAAATTGGGTTCACAGAGCAGTGAGGTTAAAGTTCTGCTTGGCTAAGAGCGTTGAATTCTGATTGGCAAAGGCTCATTTTAGTCATCGTCATTTCTCTCCTCATTCCTGGAGAATTCCCAAGTCTTCTCTCTCAGTGTTTCCAATCTTCAGGACTCAGAACAAGAAATGAGAATTCTGGGGAATTTCATAAGCTATTCTCTATTATGCATTATTGTTAAAATTCTTCCTGCTCTTTAGGAATTATGGATATCAAACATTGTTGAATAAGGAATTTTCGGTCTGGCCTTATCTACGAAGAATTGGGACCTGTAACAAATATTCAAAGACTGGAAAGTGCTGGCAAGCGTTACTGGGTGGCACCCGGGCAACCTCACATTCAGGTGTCCTTATGAGACGAACAAAGCTACCCAGAGTTACACATGGAAATTGCCAATTGAAGAACTTACCTTGCTTCAAACACTTGCCTTTCTTTGAACACCAATGATATGATTTGTACAAAGTATACTATGCATATAAACGTATTAATATTTATCTTATTTGCATGAACATACGTGTATGACATAGCAACAGGGGCAAGCAAGGCTGACTGACTGGCTCCCGACTTCTCTTCTGGGCTCCTGTCCCAGTTCTGGAAACGCCGACGTTGTTCTTTGACTCTGCGTCAAGAGTTTCCTGCTCTTTTGACTTGGTGGCGGTGACTTTCGTCAAACCAGTTATGTCTCTATGTTGATTGGTCAGTCTTAATTCTCGGAGGAGAATGATTATAACACCTTTTCTTATTTCTTCGATGTCTCAACTAATTTTTTTTTTTTTGGAATTTGGATTTTAGAAACACACATAAATTCCCTGAGAAATGCCAGGAGGGAATTCACACATGAAAGTGCTACCTGTGATAAGCCGTGAGCAGGCTGGGAGAGGCTGGGTCCTGGAGATAAAACAGCGCGCTTGCCAGGGTGGGGCTAGCTCCTAGGGTACAGACCCAGCTTCAGGTGCTGGAAGAAAGTCCACCCTGGCAGGTTGTGAAGGCCCTGAGTGTGCACCTGGCAGGCCTGTGACCATGGGACAGGGAACCGACCAAGGGCCCCAGCTGCTGCCCCGTGCAATCCATCGTGAGGTGTGTGTGCCAACCCCCGCCCCCACAGGCTGCTCCCTGCCAATGGCTTCATGATGAGGGGATAGCAGGGCAAGCCCGTCCCCGGAAGGCACAGTACCCCTTTGATGGGTGACTTTGCTTGAGATGCCCTGACAGCTCTTCCGAACCTTCCTCAGACTGATGGGCCGACTAGGAGCTTCTACGTTCTCCCCTTCTCTCCTTCACTGGAAGTCACTGTGTGTCACAGTCTGACTGCTCTTCCGTCCTTCTCCACTCCCCAGCCTAGTTCCTTTCACACAGGCGTGCCCCCTAATGAAATCCTTGAGCACTTCGTCGTGTCTCAGCACTTGCTTCGCAGAGGATGTGGGCTAACACACAAGTGGATCACAGTACCCAGCCATCATGCCTACAGCAAACAGGGGTTAGAAGATCTTGTGGAGTGTCTGGCAAGTGGGAGTAACACCTTGGCAGGAAATTCGGGAGTGTTGAGCGTGTTGAGGGGTGTTGAGCGATCCCCGCAGCAGGCAGGCAGGAGACTGCAGGAGTGTTCTTCCCCGAGCCGATCCGGAGCAAGAGAACGCAGTCCTCCACCCCTGCAAGGTGCCTAGAAGGGATGAAGACACTACATGCCCGAGGATGCCGAGCTCATTCCAATTACTAAGATACAGATTGAACCCAAGAGGTGAGCGGGGAGGCCACAGGTGAGGCAGCTATGCTGGGGACGAAGACGACATCCAGTTACAGGAGCACCAAGAGAGTATGAAAGCGTGTTCTAGCTATTAAAAAGAGTTCCTGAAATCCTTCCAACGAAGTTAAAGGTTGGTTCCAGAAACTAGCACAGGATTGAACCTTCAGTTATGAGAAGGATTTTTGTAGGAAGCCTGAGGGCTCAGCTCTGGGAGAGAATGGAGCTATTGAGGGTCCCACAGAGCAAGGTAAACATTCTTGTGGCCTGGAGAATGGGGCCGCCCACTGAGGTGACTCTGGCACAGTCACTTTACTGGCTATTCCTGGGAGCTGGGCTGGCCTGTGAGAGAACATAGACCTAGGGACCAGAGCAATAGTGCACTGCATGTGCTGAGCGGTTTGCACTGTATCTTACAATTGGAAGTATATTGTTCGAAAATTATCCAAGTCACAGTCTGGCCTTAACATATTTTGGCTGATTGATATGGAGAAATATTGATAGAATTATTCATTCTTTTATTTAAAAAATCACGGGACAACTATGTGCAGAGCAAATATGGAAAGGTGCTCAGTTGTAAAGCTGTTTATATCTCTGCTGTAACATGTCAATTATTTACACCTGAAGAGTATATTTGCTTCGTTTGAAAGTCTCAAGAAACTATGAAAAATTAAGTGCTGAAACAGCCCAGTGTAATCCAAGATCATCAGAATTTAAAGTAATGAGAACAGGGCTTCCCTGGTGGCGCAGTGGTTGAGAGTCCGCCTGCCGATGCAGGGGACACGGGTTCGTGCCCCAGTCCGGGAAGATCCCACATGCCGCGGAGCGGCTGGGCCCGTGAGCCATGGCCGCTGAGCCTGCGCGTCCAGAGCCTGTGCTCCGCAACGGGAGAGGCCACAGCAGTGAGAGGCCCACGTAGCGCAAAAAAAAAAAAAAAAAAAGTAATGAGAACATATAGTAGCTGGGAGGCTTTTAAATGAGTAACCTTATTCATTTTTATTGAGTATCCCTGTAGGTGAAATCAAAGATTCTAGCATATTTCTCCCAAGAAATATGGAGTATTGGCAGCATTAAATCTGAATTTGTTCTCCAGAGAAATCTGGAGGTCAGTATTTCTCTAACTTTTACCACCGCCATGGCTGATGAGATCTGGCACAGCTCTTCTGGAATCAGATCTTGTGAGAAATTAAAGTAGTCCGAAAACCAGGAGAAAATTAGATGTAAAATCTCCTACTTTACATGCAAGCTGAAGATATAAGCCACGTTATGAAAGGCCACTTTTTTAGATCACTTATCTTCACTGTGACTGTACATTGTCACTAGCAAGAGAAAGGAACGGTGCAGTTGAGTTAGGTCAGTGCACGTATTTGCAATCTAACATGTTTTAAAAAGTGCTAAGCTGAATGAAGTGAATTAGAACTTTCTCCCACTGTTACTGCACACTTATTAGTGAAGACACAAAAATATTTGATGAGCTTTCAGAAAAGCTACTCCCCTGGTGTCAAGGCAAAGATTAATCTTGTTAATGGATTTCAGGCTGTCTCTGTGGTCTCCTCCATACCAGGTAAAAACCACATGCCAACGTCATGTTCTGGCTTCGGTATAAAGCTGCCCTTGGAACTGGGGATATATGTGGGCTGTGACGACTGCCTTCAGTGTCTCAATGATATTACCAAATGTTATGCCCAAACCAACGGCCTAATGTTGTATTCTGAAAGGAGAGCTTGATTTACTGCCGTGTCTGAAACTTTTATTGGAACAGGATACTGTGTTTTCTTTCCAATGACTGCACAAGAACTATACGCTCTCTCAGAATTAGCCCAAGACACCTATAAAGCTACTTTCAAGTGTTTATAAGATTGGAATCAAAACATGAGATCATGAGTCTTTTGCTGCAAATATCATTACTTGTTTAAATGTCCTTTTCTGTCATATTACAATATCAGGAAACTGCACTTTATGTGTTGACTAATGGCACAATTGAAATCAGAAGAACCAGGCTCGGAGACTGCCTGAGGTAGATGTCTATGTTGGTTTAACTTAATTGAAAGTTTGGGAAAAGGAAAAATAAAGTTTCCAAGTCCTTATCTCACATTGATTTACCATAAGTTAGATGATGGTTCAATTATTTTCTCCCAATATTTATTGGATACTTACCACATGCAAAGATAGAATAATAACAGGACATTGAGAGCTAATACACCCTGTTCTCAGTGGGCTCCCCCAGTCAAGTGGGGAGTAAAGTACTCTGACTACTTTGAAACAAAGCATAAGATTAGAGACAAGTGTCATTAAGTAGGGACAAAACACAGCTGTCCAGGTGATTGCGTAGAGATGACGACTTCCCCAAGCAGGACCCACGGCTCGGTTCTGCCCTGGGCACTGAGAGTACAAGTACACTTGGCTCCAACAAAAGTGGCGGCAGGAAGTAGCTGATGACTCAGTGTGCCGCACATCATTCTGTCCTTTTCATGCATAATGTTCTTCCTGAAACATTCTCTTCTCAGCATCCCCTACTACCTCCCCAAGCCAACCATATCCACTCACTCGGCCGAATTTCTATTCATTCCTAGTATTTTGAAATCACCATCAGTTCCTTTAAGAACCTCTCTTGGCCCCTCCCCAAAGGGACTCCATCCTCTGTGCTCCATAGCACCATGTATTTCGTCTTGTATCCCAGCTTTAATCATGAGTGCTTGCTTAATTATTTGACTCTCCTAATACAGGTATACCTTGGAGATATTGGAGGTTCAGTTTCAGATCACCACAATAAAGTGAATATTGTAATAAAACAAATCATGACTTTTTTGTTTTCCCTGTGCATATGAAAGTTGTGTCTACAGTAAACTATAATCTATTAAGTGTGTAATAGCATTATGTCTAAAAAACAACGTACATACCTTAATTTAAAAATACCTTGTTGCTTAAAAAACGCTAACCATCATCTGAGCCTTCAGTAAGCAGTAATCCTTCTGTAGTAGTGACATCAAAGATCATCACCACTCACAGATCACCATAACAAATATAATAATTTAAAAGCTTGAAGTATTGCAAGAATTACCACACGTGACACAGAGACATGAAGCGTGCAACTACTGTTGAAAAAATGGTGGCTATGGACTCGCGTGATGCAGGGTTGTCACAGACCTTCAATTTATAAAAAACGCTGTATCTGTGAAGCGCAGGAAAGCAAAGCATAATAAAGTGAGGTCTGCCTGTATAGTGTTAGCTCCATGAAGAGAGAGACTCAATCAGTCTTGCTCACCAGGATCTAGTACAGAGCCTACATATGAGAAACACCCAATAAATACTTAATTGAGTGAACAAATAATCTATGATAGTTATTTAGAAAGCTTCCTGTTAAGGCTGTTATGAACAGTTGAGCAGGTTGTACACTGTACAACTCCCAGGGACACTATTCACTTCAAAGACTGTGAATGGCTCTCCCTGGAGTTGAGCAGTGTACAACCAGTACAGCCTTACCTGATGGTCTTCCCATGTGCTATGTATCGCTCCCAAAGTTTTCTTTGTTGCGTTCGTTGAAACATAGACTTCTAGTGTTTAATAAAAGCCAGAAATTGCATTGTTAACCTGCATGTCCGGTGTAACTCAATAAAAATTCCTTGGAACAACTGCACATGACTTACAAATCTAACATTTGCATGGCCCTTCACAAGGATTAAAGTCTTGGGATCTGGTACAACAGGAAATTGTCATTAAAGAAGGCATTCTGGTGGTGGTGACAGGATATGTTCAGACAAAGAAAGTTAAGACAGCCTTGAGTGAATCAACATTCTTGCTGTTTACCTGCTTTATCCTGTTAAGAAAGAGCAATCCCCTTCATCTCCAACCTTTAAAAAATAAAAAGGGAAGAAAGATGGGAAGGAGTAAGAAGGAAGGAAGGAAAAGAAAGAGAAAAAAGAAGGGATGAGTTTTTGCAATACCCTAGAATAGAAGAACAAAAATGCAACCAGGATGAGAATGGAAAAGTTAAAATTTTAATACATGATTTTAGGTTATGATGCTATCAAAGTCAACTGCAAACATAATGCTGATTTCTCTGGTTTTGTTCAAACACAGGGCAGGTGTACATCTCACTGGCCCGAGTCAGTCAGCCATTGACGTTAAAGGCGTCACTGCCGAGGGATGGGCCAGGAGATAGCTATTGATAACGTAGGCTCCCAAAGTTACTCCCTGGCTAAGAACCTCAGAGTTTCTGTCATCTGATAAGCCCAGCATCTTGGGGCATAATACTTGCCAGCTGCTCTTAGCTTTACATATTGCAATCCCCAGGGATGCTTTCCTATAATCCAAAGTTATTGTATCTTTAAAAAATGTGTGCTTCCCTTAAGGATTGCTGATCCCTCTAGATTAATTAATAGCTCGTTAAGTATAACAGATGACTTGTCTGTCCGCAAAGGATAGGCTATATTGTCTTCTAGGTTGGCTTAAGGCCTTTGAATAGCTCTGGTGACTTTAGGACTTTGTTTCCCTGTTAATTCCATTCAGCTCTCACTAACTCCTGAGATCATTTTCCTACTCAAGGATTCAAACTGTCCTTTTGGCTTTTGAAGATTCAAAAACAAATCATGATGGGATGTTTTGACAGTAGTCACTCGTTAAGTTGCTGAAGTGGTTTGGTCAAAAACACACAAATGTTTGTGCCAAAGCTAGTTTATAAAACCTCCTTCTTTTGGCCTATAGGAGAATGCCCATTCTCCTACACTGCCCTCTCTCTTTATACCCAACAGCCATCCTGCAGGCGTCTGCTTCTGTGAAGGAGGTATGTTCCTGATGCTGGAAGCCTCTCTCTTCAGATGGGGCTGGAGGATTTGTATTTTTAACAAGGCTATTATGATATGCATAGCAACACTGGAGACCCACACCTTAATTTATACCTCTCCCAATGTACCTATTTTTCTTATAACTGTGTCCTGGTCTTAACATTTTCTGTCAAATGTGACCCTGGAGAACATGAGCTACATTCTATGCATCTTGACTCTTCAGGTGGTACCCAAGGCAGTGCCTTGCCCAGAGCAGGCATTCAAGTTAACATTCATTGTGTTAAATTGTGTATATACTTGAGAGATGTGTAGCTAAACAAATCAGGCCATGTTTGCACTGAATTTCAGGGAGAATTCTAACTCATCAACAAAGCAAAATTACTTACATCCTTGGCCATTTACCTTTGATTTTACATATTCTATGAATTTGGGTATCCTTGGAAGTTGGACCTTAGAGTAAGTTCTAGAGCAGCATTGTCCAATAGAACCGTCTAGGGTGATGGGAGTGTGCTAATCTGTGCTGTTCAATATGATAGCCACATATGACTAACTAGCAGTGGAAATGTGGCTTGTGTGGCTAAGGCACTGAATTTTAAATTTTCTTTAATTTTAATTGATTTTAATTTAAATAGCTTCATGTGGCTACCAGTTTCCTTATGGACAGAGACATTGTAGAGGATAAGTATATAGCCTTTGGCACTAAGATGATGAGCATTTTTATTCTTCTCTCTTTTTTTCCTCCTCTACATAGTGCCTGGCACATTATTTATTTTTTCTTTGTTTTTTGTTAACCTGAACTGAAAATTTTTCACTCTTTTTCCTTCCTTCCCTTCACTCTCCTAGTTTTGTTTTTTGTTTGTGTTTTGGTTTTTAAATTTTTATTTTTTTTTACTCCATTTAAAAACTTACTTTCCTTCCTATGTCTTAGGTCTGTCCCATTGGTCTTGTTGGTGGCCCTCATGGGTAAAACAGAATGTGATCCAAGGTACAAGAATTCCCCCCTCCCTGAGCTTGATAGGATTTTAAGAATATACAACCTTCTTGGATAAAGGAATCAGCATATTATACTCACTGCAGGGTCTGGTTGATTTCTATGTGGCTCTTCACTGTTCTCCACCTGGAGGCTTTGATCTCACATCTCGAGGTCACATATAGATCAGCCAAACATTTCAAGTGTCACTTCCTCTCCCTTTGGCCAAACCTGAGGCTTAACGCCCTTGCTAATTCAACTCTCCCACAAAGTGAGTCATCGTGCCAAGATAGGTACAGATATAGGCCCATCTGATTAAAAACTCAGCCATGCAGTTTAAAATGTCAGACCGTTAAAATGTAGAACTAAATGAAGCAAGTAATCCAGTGATTTCGTAGCCAGGAGTACCAGATGCGCACACCTGGACCCCGTTTGTAGACGTTGACAATGCTGCTCACATGTAATCCTTTCCAGCTGAGTCCTCTGGTAATGGGCTGTGTGGGGAGGTCTTTAGTTTAGATGGTTAACTTGAATGGCATCAAGAAGGAGGAGATCACATGGGTCTCGACTTTCAGGGATGTTTAATAGACACCATCTCCTCCTTCCAAATATGACTTAAGCGCTTTTGGGGGGAGCGGCATTTAGGGCAGTGGTTCTCAAAATTGAGTGTACCCTGGAGGGCTTGTTAAAGACACATGTTGGACCCCTCCCCCAGAGTTTCTGGTTAGGGAGAGGTGCCGAGAATTTGCATTTCTAACAAGCTCCCCAGTGATGTTGCTGGTCCAGGGACCACACTTTGAGAAACTCTCTCTTAAGGGATATAATATACAGCCACCATAAATCCTGAATTTTCCAGGATGGTTCCAACACATTGTCATTTTCTTCCTTCCTGCAAAGCTGATTTTTTAAAAACCTGTGGCTTAATTTGTGTACATTTGTCAGATGTTTTATGAACATGCACATAGAAATTAATTCATTTGACAAGCGTTTCCACTATATGCCAGACACTATGCTAATTTCTGGGGCTACAGATGTGAACCAGACAGACGACCTCCTACAGAGGCTGTGGTAGTGGGTGAGGGCAGAGAGTGCCCTGTAAAGTAAACAGGTAGATACAGTAGTGGTAAGGTGCTGGGAGGGATGGGGCACCATGAGTTATTTCACCACCTGAAGGATACATGATGTAAACTTGGATGCTTGGGGGGGGTCTTCCTGGGGGAGGCAGGATTTAAGTTGAGATCTAGTGAATGGTAAGTAATTAGGTGGGTGTAAAAGATGAGGTGGGAGGAAAGGAGAGAGAATGACAATATGGAGGACTGGGGAAGAGCTACATGGTGATGTTCTGTGGGAAGTGAAAGAATTTCAGTGTGGCTGGAGCACAGAGTTTGAGAAAAGAGGGTATTACATGAGTTGGAGGGCTAAGCAGACTCAGGACCACACCAGGCCTTATCAGCAATGGTAAAGGATTTGGATTCTTACAGCCTCAAGCCAAACTTCCTGTCTGTCAGATCCTTCATCACCTTTTTCATTTCGGGAAATATGGTCACTCAGAAATAAAAGAAAAGCAAAGATGAATTTTATTTTATAAAAATGGCCTGATACATTTAGATCATAAAAGGACAACCGATGCTGCAATCAAAATGCAATCTTACTGATCTCCCACATCCCCCATAGAACTTTGTTTGGAAGGGTTGAATGTCCCCTGCCCCAAGATGGAAGCTTTTCTGCTCTTTCTTAGGTAACATGTAGCTCGTACGGTTATAGAGAGTTGCCAACACTCTTGGTTCACAAATCAGTGTCGAGTCCAGGATAGTAATGAGAACTCTGAACTTGATTTAAAGGCAGCACTTCATCACTTCCCCAGGCTTGAAGCCTCCAGTGGAGAAAGGAGGCATGGACTTGGATTTCTCCTCTTCCCCAATCCTCCAGCCTGTTGACCAGATGACTCAAGCGTCTACACATAGGGAGGAGTCGGAAAGGGCAGACGGAACGAATGGCGTTGGTCCCTTCTGAGCTGGCTTTGCTTTTGCCGTGATTGACAGTTGTTTCAAGCTGTTTTTGTTTGTTTGTTTGTTTTTCATGTGGGCCTTTTTGAGGGCTCCTTGGAGGATCTCTATTTGAACCCTCTGACCTTGGTTCCCTTGAGCTAGGCAGGTGCTTCTCTCTTTTGTTTGGTCACTTGTATCATCTTCCGCCACCCATGTGTAGCAGATCCTCATGGTGTCTTTCACTATGTGCTCTTAGTCTAACTGATCTCCGTGCAGCTGGGATGAACATGGTGCATTCTGCCAGCTTGCAGCATCTCCATCTCAGCATCTCTTTGTTGGGATGGTGGGAGCTCTCTCCAAAGCAGGGGGAGACTCTTTAGGTGTTAAACAACCACTGCTCTGAAGTGTGAGGGGGATGTTGATGCTCCCAGGGTCATGTTAATGACCCTGATAAGAGGGGCAGTGAGAGTCCATAGACAGATAACCTTATTTCCATTTCATTTGATGTGACATTTCTGAGGTCTGTTTTACTGGCTCTTCAGATGGTTTTGATTGGGCTTGAGCCCCAGTTTCCCACACTCTATTAAATCAGTAACTCAGTCTTTTGTGGCTTTTTCTCCCTTCCTGTCTCACTCTCCTTGTTCCGTCAGTTCTATTTCAGATATCACGTGCCAAATTCACTCAAGTCATCATCTCAGGCTCTGTTTTTAGGAAAACCCCACAGTGAGATATCCTGATGATCCAGGTTATCATTGCTGGGATCCTTCCATCCTACAGGAAGGTCAATCAGATAGGACCCCAAACCATACACCACTTACTGTGTCTCCTGTGTTGCCCGTATCCTGGCCAAAATAATCATTAATACATTACTTGACCTGTAAAACTCTGGACTATGCCAACTGGGCAATCCTGCTCTGCTTCCACAGTCCAGCCTTAGCTTTCTTATCTGGTAATTATTTCTCCTTAATCCTTGTAATAAGACCAGGAGCCTTATTCCATGGAGACATTGAACTAGAGAGGCTTCAGAATGCAGGAGGATGGGGGGCGGGGGGGGGGGAACACGTGACACATCTTAAGATGGAGGTGAGGGTGAAATGCAAGTGTGCATAAA
Source organism: Leucopleurus acutus (assembly GCF_964270905.1). NCBI lineage: Eukaryota > Metazoa > Chordata > Mammalia > Artiodactyla > Delphinidae > Leucopleurus > Leucopleurus acutus. The sequence continues at coordinate 8,165,172 of NC_139148.1, read as the reverse complement.
AAGTTATGGAAACTTCATTCCACGCCCCCACCCGGCCTCCTGCCCCTGTATGGCTCTCAGAATATCAGGGCCAAGTTGAAAACCCAAGGCACAGAACTGGAGGTCCAATGAAGAAGCTATTGGCCATCCAGTTGCCCTACAGGAAGCCCACTAGTTGGCAGGACCATCACCGCTCCCCCGTGCCACACACAGAACATTCAATCAGATTTCTAGTGCTTCAATCTAAAGAAACAGGGCTACCCTGGATCATAAGACATTGAGGAATAGCTTTCAATACACACATACAAAAAGGAAATAAATGATATAAGAAGCAGGAAAATAATTTTAAAAGCTATAATTCTTATCCTCAGAGATAAGGAAAATATTGAATCAAACACGAACTATATATATACTATATACTATAAAAACTATATAAAACTATATAAAAACTATATACTATAAAAGAAAAAGAATCAAAGGAAAGTACTCTTGGAAATTAAAAATATGATAGCTCCCTCCCTCTCCCCTCCAATGTTTTTAATAGAATGGTTGGAAGAAATTTTCAAATAAATACCGCTAGAAGTGGAAAAGAAAAAAGTCAGAGATACAAAGTGAAAAAAAAGATTAAAAATTAGAAGGTTAATCTGGGAAGTCTAGTATCTTACTGATCAACATTCTAGAAATTGAGAGCAGAGAAAGCAGTTGGCAGAATATTTCAGAGAAATGTGTCAGTCAGGGAGCACTGAGTGTTATGACAAATAAGGTCTAAACGTCAGTGACTTAATAAAACTAAAGTGACATTTCTCGCTCACACAACAGGTAAACATTCCTGGTTACTGGTTACCAACTGCTTCTTCCCCATGATGACTAAGGGACCCATGAGCCTTCTATCTTGTGGCTCTGCCATCCCAGCACCTTGATATTTGCACCTTCATATTCACTGGCAAGTGGAGGAAAAGAGAATAGAGCAATCTGCCGACTTCCTCATTACACTGGCCCAGAGTACCACATGTCACTTCTTCTCCCACTTCACTGGGGAGAACTTATCATCTGGCCTACCTGGATGCAAGGAGGGGGCTGGACTCTGGCGAGGGAAAAACAAAACTCTGTTTTCTATCTTAGTCCATTCAGGTTGCTATAACAAAAATACCATAGACTGGGTGATTTATAAACAGCAGAAATGTATTGCTCACGGTTCTGGAGGCTAGAAGTCCAAGATCAGGGTTACCGGTATGGTCAAGTTCTGTTGAAGGCCCTCTTCCGGGTTGCAGACTACCAACTTTTTGCTATGTCCTTCCATGGTGGAAGGGGCTAGCAAGTGCCCTGGAGCCTCCTTTATATACAGGCACGAATCCCATTCACGAAGACTCCACCCTCATGACCTAATCACGTCCCGAAGCCCCTACCTCCTCATACGATCACCTTGGGGTTAGGATTTCAACCCATGAATTTTGAGGGGATGCAAACATTCAGACCATAACAAAGGGGAAAAACAACATTCCAATGGGAGTTTAGGTGTCTCTGCCACACAACTCAAGAAAAATTTCTAGGACTCAAGTACATAAATAACCATCTTGAAAAGACCCGCCAAGAGCATAATTCGAAGAATTAAAAAACCCCACATCATGGTACATCAGTTATGAAATTGCAGAATGTAAATAAGATCCTAAAATATTCCATGGGAAAAAATCAGGTCCTATATGAAAGATCAGGAATGAAAACTATTTTGGACTTAGTAACTCTGTTAACTGGAAGAAAATGGAGCAGTGACTTCCAAAACTTCTGGGGGAAGATAATTTCCAACCGAGAATGCTGTACTAGCTAAACTCATCATTTTATGAGAGCAAAACAGACATATTTAAAGGTTTTTCTAGTGCATCTTAGGAAGTTCCTGGAGCATGGGCCATACTATAGTGAACCAAGAAAGAAGAACTCAAGTCCTGAAAACGAGAGATGCAGCACGGGAAAGAGGAGAAGGTTGATGGGAAAGAGAAGTTTCAAGAAGACAACTGTCAGAAGTCCAAGAAAGTAACTGGTCCTAATGGAACAAGAAGATGAAGAGCATAAGAAGAAAGTCAGAAAGGAGAAAAGGGTATAGGGACTGAGAGATTTGATCACATAGAAATCTGCATTGCCATAATATTTTACAGTATTGGAAGAATTGACCATAAGTAAAAAGACAATGAAGCAAAGGAAAATGAGACAGTTATTAGCACCAGAAAATAAAGTTTACAAGAAAGTTAATTTAATCATGGTAAACAATTGGCTTATATTTACCCAATAATGTTCAATAACAATGTAGCAGAAAGTTACCATCTCCCCATATTTGGATAGTAGGTTGAGGTGAAGCGGATGTAAGAGAACTGCATAATTACATATCAAAATGGCTAATAAATAGACGATGTCACTCTTTAAAAACAACTGGTTCTGTTATGAAACAAACTTCAAGATGTTTTTGGATTTCGGAGCTTGTTATCTTACATAAACTATTTCCTCCAAGTGTTTCCAAAACATACTTAAGAGAAGTTTAGATTTTCCATCTAGATGACCCAGTAAGTTCACGCTTTGGTGTGCAGTTTCTGCTCCCAGCACATGACAATGAGATATCAAAAAGATTTTTTTAGAGAGCATGTAATTAAACGGTTCTGTGGTCCAGAAATATAACAGAAGAGCAAAATGGCAGGCAGTGGTGAAGCAAGCGACCTCTTGGAATCTGAGTCTGATAGCAGGTAGTTGGACTTCTGCAAAGTAGGAGCAACTAAAGTACTCTCTGATTCTCCATCTCCACTCGAGATGCACTAGGATAGGCTCATTACTTAAAGCTGGGGCTGAGATGGGACTTCCTTTTACCTCACGAATGAAAGGAGGCTGAGAAACCTGCTGCCACTCACTGCCCGGGACCATGCTCACAATTTGTTACCTATGGGCCAAGCCTGTGGGAAACCTCAGGCGTAGTTGGTTAACTAGGAGCTTAACCAAATCACCAAATGGCTTGGGACCCAGGTCTGTGATAACTCTTGCTTAGTGCAAAGAGCAGAGACCCTGAATTACATTTTAAACCTGGTTCTAGAATTGGCGTCTAGGGTCTGGAGAAAGAAACAACAGAATTACTAGAAAGAGATGGGTGATAATTGAAAGAGAGAGAAAGAGAAATAAAGCAAGACTTTCCTCTTCAAATGATCTTACAAACCAAAATGCAAAAACAAGTGAAGAAATCTAATGCAAGAAACATAGCCAGAAATATTGATAAGTAAATAATTAGTTGTTCTTCCCACTTAAAATTAATTTATAGAGGAAACTGACAAAGACTTTAAAATACATGGCTTTTGTTTCCAAGAAGATGCAGTAGACATACTTTTCCCTATTTCTCCAAGTAGGTAGAACTAAAAACTCTGAACACAATACATAAAACAAACATAATGCTTAGAAAGGTGTAGAAAAGAAGGCAGACCCACTAGGGATTTGGAACCTGAGGTTTCCTTTGTATATCATATGCCCCAGACTGGATACCTGGAAATGCTAACAGGCACAGACAAAAAAACAAACACACACACAAAAAAACCCAAACACCTGAGAAAAGCCGTCTCTCTCTAGCTAAAGGATCAGGAAGAGGACAGACTAGCAACATAAAGAACTTTTAGATACTAACCACTCTAGTGAAACACCACAGAGAAGACTGGAGGCGCATGACCACCCTTGCCAGCAAACACCAGGTGCAGAGCTTAGACTTCCACCCTCTCGAGACTGGGACGAGGTACCTCAACCCCCTAAATGGTCGAAGTGGTGTCAGATTAGAGGAAATGACTGTTACAATAGCTTAAATATACCTAAATCGGAGAAAGACAAGTCCTCAATTTAAAAGAATGCCCCCCATGCTAAGGAGGTTAAATGAAAATAAATCTACACCTAGACACATAGTAATGAAACTACAGAACATGAAGGGTAGTATACAAAAGGTCTTAAGAGCTGCCAGAGAGAGAAAGACAGAGAATGGACTGTTGTCAGGTAGACTCCCAGGACATTTCTTCATAATTGGAAATAGATGCTAGAAGATAATGTAAGATTAATAGTCTCAAAGTGCTGATGGTAAATGTCAACCTAGGGTTTTATACTCAGTTAACTGTCATTCAAGAGCAAAAGCAAAATAAAGACGTTTTCAGTTTCACAAAGACTAAGTGAATTTACCCTCAAGAGACCCTCACTAAAGTACCAAGGAGTGAGGGGCTTCTGCACGAAGAAATGTAAACCCAAGAGGAAATGTGGGATACAAGAAAAAAAGGGGAGCATAAAATTAATAAAATATGTAAATGGACATAACTCTGACAAGAAATAAGTTTATTTTTTGAAAGAGAACAAAGTAAAATTACGAACAATAATAAAAAGAGAGGGTGTGGAATTTTCTATGGAATTTAAGGCATTAAAGTACTTGCTTTGCCCTGGAAAAGAGGGGGACCATCAAATAACCTGAAAGTTGTTAGAAAATTGTAGAATTGCAATGTATGTTAACATGAAGAGCCACTGAAGTAATATAAATGCAAACGATATCTTTTTAAAAGAAGAACAGGAAAAGTTATTAATCCAACAGAAGTCAAAAAAGGAAAACAATTAGTAGCAGAGAATAAAGAAAAAAGTAAAAGGTTACAGAAATTTTAACTTGTCAGTAAGAATAAATGCAAAAAGATTAATATATTTATTAACCATGAAGATTATCAGATTGGATAAATAATAAAATATATGCTGCTCACAAGAGAAACATAAAACAAAGTGATACAAAATATTTTAAAATAAAGGGATTAAAAAAAGGATATTCAGGGAAATCAAATCTCACATACGTGTGCACACAAACAAAAACAGACATACTGATGTATTATAAAATAGAATTAAAAATGTATTAAAAAGGGAAAAGGTATTAAAAATGGAATGAGTAAGGAAAAAGTAATCTAGTAAGAGTATTACAGGGTTTTGGTATTGGTAAAATGTATTTGACTAGGAGTTGATCATATTAAGAATCTCAAGGATTTCTGTACATTTTAAGTATTTTATTTTTTTAATTTTTTACAGGTGTACAACAGAGTGATTCCCAATTTTTAAAGGTTATACTGCACTTACGGTTTTTATAAAATATCGGCTATATTCCCTGGGTTGTACAATATGTCCTTGTAGCTTATTTTGTACATAATAGTTTGTACCTCTTAATACCCTATCCTAAGTATTTTATTAACAAGTTAAAATAATTTTAAAAAGAAAAGAAATTGATATACTAAGAAGCACAAAATTTAAAAAGAGGTAGTACAGTGAGTAATTTACAAAGGGTAAGAGCATGTTTCTGTCTATTTTACAATTTCCTGGTTTTCAAGAAACAAGGTGATCAGGCTTAATAGTGACGATGCGTTCAGGTTTCTTAAGCTCTTATTCTCAGTTTTTATTGTCTATAGAGAAATATGAACCCCTGAGAGGAACAATTCAGTTTTTTAAAGGCTCCAAATAAAATATTAGAAGATGTGACTCTTAGAATCGGGAAGATAATTAAAAAGCTACTTATGACATAATTGATAAATAAATATTTATCTTGTACAAATATTAAAGGTAAAAGTTAGTTTGACCTGGGAGTTGGATATAGTATCAAGGATCACATTTTCAAGCATAAATTTCAGAAATGATATGGCAGGAAATTGCCTCTGTGGGGATGAATGATTCCATTAATAGCCATCCTCCCCTTTTCTAAGAAGGATGCTGGTACTCCAGTCATGTCTATGCTCACATCCCCCATCTACAGCTGTATGTCTTGAAAATAACCGAAGAATTATTTGTCACAATAATAATTATTATTATTCAACAAGAAGAATTATTGTTCTTGTTGATTATTTGTCACAAAGTTTTTACAACTTGTCATTTTCATATCTAAAATGTCACACATTATTGGCCCTTACATGTTAATTTTGTGCAGGTTTGATCGCTTTACAAAGCTCCTGTCGGTGTTAACGTGGCCTTAAAAACAGATATTATCATTCTAAATGTCCCACTGATAGCAGGATGGCTAAGTAAATTGAGGCGATGTCACTTGAATATCCAACCTAGCAATTACAAAGGAGAGTTAGCAAACAGAGAACCGTGTTGATAGGATAACATGGAATGAAAGACATTTGGGGAAGAATTCTGTACACTCGCTGACTGTCAGTTTGCAGAATGCGATACGTATATTAAAAGAGAATAAAAAGCTACTGCAATTGGGCAGTGAGATTATAAATGATTTTCTCCTCTCTTCCAAAATTGTTCATGTAACTATTAGTTTTATAATTAAATTGTTACTTTTATAAGCCCAATATTATTATATTTTAAAATAACTTAGAATAATTTGAATGACTGGGAAAAGACAAACTTTGAGAAGCTGAAAAATATATCAAAGGAAGGAGAATGAAAAGAGCCTTAAAGAGGAGGTTCACAGTGGCACATTCAGCAGTAAAAAGAGTTAGGGGGGTTCAGGCCAAGCAACAAATCAAATACCAATGCCCAGAAGAAAAACAACACTCGAGACGTAAGCACTTCAGATTTTTTATTAGCTCTTAGTAAATAAAGTAAGGTTAAAGGAAAGCATTGCAGACAGCCAAGAGATCTTCTCTCTTCAACCTCCTCTTGTCTTGGCGCTAAGCACGAAGGAATTAAATAGAGACCATATGTTCTTTTCTTTCACCTGGTCAGCAGGCTGTAGGGTTTTGAAGGAGAATAAAATAAGGACAAGTTTCCAGGGCATTCAGGTGTACGGCTCAGCATGGGGAGCTGAGCTTTGCTTTCACTCTAAGTGGTCACTTAACGCAACCAAGAGAAGCCAGTGCTAGAACAGAATTATGCGCAGCTTGATTTCTCACAGGGCTTAAGAATTCTAGTCATGACTGCCTGCAGCGCCGGCTTGGCCTTTGTCTCTCTTCAAAGCATGTTATGCATTCCTACCTTTGACTTCACGAAACCTCCATTCTGCCCCAGAATGTTTCTTTGAAAAATACCAATCAAATTGATAAAGTTTGAGCCAAACTGTTCAAGAAAAGAGGGAGAACTCACAAATGAACAGTATCCCGGATAAAAGAGGAGGCATCATTTACGATCCTAAGAAGAAAAAAAAAAGAAAGAAAGATCCTAAGGACACCAAAAGGGGAATAAAGGGACTATTATGAACAACTTTATACTAATAAATTTGATAACGTAAATGCAATGAAAAATACTGAACATAACACTCAAGCTCACCCATGAAGAAATGGGTAACGTGAATAATCCTATACTAAATAATGAAATTAAATTTGTATTTAAACACCTTCCAACAAAGAAAACTCTGGGCTCTGATGACTTCACCAGCAAAATTTATGAACATCGAAAGAAGAAATAACACAATTTTATATAAACTCATCCTGAAAATAGAGGAAGATGAAACACATTCCTACTCAAATTATGAGGCGAGTGTTACCCTGAAACCAAGACCAGACAAAGACATTTAAAGGAGAGAAAATAACAGACCAATATCCCTCATGGGCATAAACATAAAAATTCTTAACAAAATATTAGCAAATAAAATGAGTGGAAAAAAAATAAGTTATGACCAAATAGGACTTATGTTAGGAACGCAAGATTGGTTTAACATTCAAACGTCAATGAAATTCATCATGCTCATCTCAATAAATGCAGAAAAATCATTCGACAAAATTCAGCGTCTATTCATCATGAAAAAAAAAGTACTTCCTCATTCTGATAAAGGGCATCAACAGAAACATCCATCATACTTTACTGTTAAAGACTGAATATTTTCTCCCCAAGATATAGGAGTAAGGCAAGGATGTTTATTCTCAGTACTTCTAGTCGATATGAATTCCTAGCCAGTGAAATAAGGCAGTTTTTTTAAAAAGGGACATATTAGAAAGGAATAAGTAAAACCGTCTTTTTCAGCAACATGATTGTAGAAAATCTCAAAGAATCTACAAAAAATCTATTAGAACTAATAAATGAGTTTAGGTAGTTCTCAGGATATGAGATAAATTGCTGGTTGGAATATAAAATGGTTACCACACCAGTGCAGATAAAAGATAACCATACACTTATTTTATAATTCAGCAGCCCCACTCCATACTTACCCAGTAAAAATGAAGACATCTCTTGATCTGTGGACACCAAAAAACTGAAAGTAATTAGCATTTCTATTCATAATCACTTACAATTGGAAGCAACTCACATGTTCATCATTGGTGAATGGATACAGAAGTGGTAGTACATCCATAAAATAGAATACTGCTCAGCAATAAAAAGGAAGAAACTATTGATACTCATCACAACACTCCCAAACTCATTCTACGAGGCCACCATCACCCTGATACCAAAACCAGACAAAGATGTCACAAAGAAAGAAAACTACAGGCCAATATCACTGATGAACACAGATGCAAAAATCCTCAACAGAATACTAGCAAACAGAATCCAACAGCACGTTAAACGGATCATACACCATGATCAAGTGGGGTTTATCCCAGGAATGCAAGGATTCTTCAATATACGCAAATCAATCAACGTGATACACCGTATTAACAAATTGAAGGAGAAGAACCATACGATCATCTCAATAGATGCAGGAAAAGCTTTCGACAAAGTCCAACACCCATTTATGATAAAAACCCTCCGGAAAGTAGACATAGAGGGAACTTACCTCAACATAATAAAGGTCATATATGACAAAGCCACAGCCAACATCGTTCTCAATGGTGAAAACCTGAAACCATTTCCTCTAAGATCAGGAACAAGACAAGGTTGTCCACTCTCATTTTAAATTTTTAAACATCTCCCACTTGAAAGAAGATCTTCACTTGGTCCCATTTTCACCCCTAACTCCCAGCAACATGTCTTTGCCCCTTTATACACATTGTCTTCACTTCAGCCTCTCCAGAGCTCTTCTGCACCCATTCTAATCAATCTATTTAAATGCCTCTTGTCAAAGTCACAAATGATGTCAGTGTTTTCAAATCCAGTAGGCAGTTCTCTGCCCATAATTTATCTCAAAGCACCATTCACTTCAGTTGATGACTTACTCCTTGAGCTTCTAGGATACCACACTTTTCCTAGTTCTTCTTTTCCTCACTACCTGACCCTTCTCAATCTCCTTCCCGGACATCTAAGTATTGGGGTGCCTAAGGACTCATCCCAGGCATTGTTCCTCTTCTCTCCCCTGGTGGCCTCGCCCAATTCCAAAACTGTAAATACCGCCTATACACCAACGACTCCCTAAAGCAGATATAGCAAATGGACTTATTCAACACTCATTCCAAACTCCTCTAGCTTGCCTTCCATTAATGGAGAGCTTGTAAAGCTAAAATTGTACGTTTTTCTTGTAGCTAGAATGGAGACATGTGACCAAAGTTCTGTGACTCAAATGCACAGAAGTGCAAGATTCGGGTGCAGTCATGCCTAGGAGAGATAGGGTCACCTTTCATGGTGGCTGAGGTGTCTGCCTTGTCTGAGGCAAGTCAGATAGATTTCCAATGTCCAGTTCCTAACATCACAGTGGGTAGTAGCAACAGTGGTGTTTCCATTAGAACTTTCCCCTGGTGTGGTTAGACATTTGCCCTGGCTACATTGTTTCTGGCTGCATGACAACCAAGTGTCGTTCCATCTCACCCCAAAATTCTTGGAGCTATGTAACATCCCTTTTCTATTTAAACTGGCAAGAGTGGATTCTGTCGTCTGCAATTAAGAACTCTGTGCAATACCACTCCCGTGTTGTTATTTCCAGCCAAGCACCTAACTTTAGATTCATATTTCCAGATGGCTACTTGACATCTGTGCTTTGATATCCAACAAGTTCCTTAATGTTACCATGTCAAAAAATGAATTTTTGATATCCCCCCAAACTGGCTACTTCCCTAAATTCCTCAACTCAGTAATTCATGCCATAAAACTTGGGTTGGTTTGTTTTTTTAAGTTACTTCTTTTTTTTTTTTTTTTTTATTATTGGCTGCGTTGGGTCTTCGTTGCTGCACGCAGGCTTTCTCTAGTTGCGGCGAGCAGGGGCTACTCTTCGTTGCGGTGCGCGGGCTTCTCGTTGCGGTGGCTTCCCTTGTTGCGGAACACGGGCTCTAGGCACACGGGCTTCAGTAGTTGTGGCGCATGGGCTTAGTTGCTCCGCGGCATGTGGGATCTTCCCGGACCAGGGCTCGAACCCGTGTCCCCTGCATTGGCAGGCGGATTCTTAACCACTGCGCCACCAGGGGAGTCCCTAAGTTACTTCTTATACTGAATTCATCTACAGCTCTGTTGGCTCAGTCTTCACAATGTATCTCTAATCTGACCACTTCTCATAGTCTCCATCCCTGCCACCAGAGTCTAATGTAATAGATTTCTAAATGATATCCCTGCTTCTACCCTAGACCCACCGTAGTCTGTTCTCTTCATAGCAGTGGAGGGATCCTGTAAGTCCTCTTTTATCCATATTCTGTTGCTTTACTCATCAGTGTTTTCCATGTGACGTTCACCGAGTGAATCATCTGACTCCCGAATTTGGTTGCTCTTAGATTACTGCTGACTTTAAGAGTAGGATATTCATAAGAATATTACTTTCAAAGGAGGGAAGTTACATGAAGAATGATGACCTCAGTCCATCAGAACATCCCTGGCTCATCTCAATACTTCTATCTGTATTTAGTGAAGAAACCATAGTTTTAGATCCCCACGCTCCAAACTTCGGAGTCCTTTGGCTTCCATTTCCTTTGTAATGGTCACTTCCTCTTTCAAAACCTTATTTATTTTTTATTTAAAATAGTTCTCCTTTTTGTTCCTTTGTTCCTCATTCACGTTGCCATTATTCTGCTGATGTACTTTATTGATCCATAGGAAGAATAGAAAATAATTTTGTTACTACCTCCGTGCCTTCAGGTTTTCCCTTCTCCAATCTTTCTAGCACAGTGTTACATGATGATAGTTCTAAGTAATTGTTTTGGTCATGTCATTCTCATACTCAAAAAAAAAAATATTTGTCTCCAAACCCTTTAGTTTGGCTACCAAGGTGCTCCACAGTAATTGACCCAACCATCCATCCAGGCAACCAACCAGCCATCTAAGGGGGGTGCTATAGGAAAATGATGAGCTGTACATAGCACCTGTAAACCAGGCAGTAGGTCATGAATGGTACAAAGCCAGTACCGTGAAACAGCTCAGAAGACAGTGGGATCATCCTTTGGAATGGTCACGGAGGCCACATAGGTGCTGTGGTTTGGGGATTTGGGGGCAAACACGGAGGTCATGAGGCAAGGCTAGATGTGAGTTCACAGAATGGGTCCTAGCCTGTATTGCCTGTGGTTCAGGGCTCTTGCTAGGGGGATGTTAGGAACAAGGTTAGACTGGGGGCTTCCTAGGCTAATCCATAAACTCTGTGAAGATAAGCATCACGCACAGATCATGTCTAGTACCACCTAGTTTCCCCACTACTCTTTTATAGAGTAGTTGACTGTGGAATGTATCAATGAATAAGTCATTCAAAAGACAGAAGATAGATACTTGTCTTGCTGGTTATAAAATGGTGGTTCTCAACAGGGGATGATTTTGTCCCCCAAGGGACATTTTGCAGTTTCTGGAGATATCTGTGATTGTCACGACTGGGGTGGGGGCGGGTATTGACATCTAGTGGGTAGAGGCCAGGGACGCTGCTAAACATCCTACGATGCACAGGACGGCTCCACAACAAAGAATGATCTAGCCCCAGATCTTCATAGTGCCAAGGAGGTTGAAAAACTCTGGTTATAAAACATTACTATCTTTTTCTCTTTCATCTGGTAGTAGAAAGAAAGGAAGAAAACCACAATTCTAATAGGTAGAATCAAGCAGTGACTTTGCCAACATGTTTAAGGAATTTGATCAGTAACATCATATTCTGTTAGCTTTGGCAAATGGGTCCATTACACTAATGAAAAGCCTGGCATTGTCCTTCCACTGGTGAAGGTCTAAAAAGACAATCTAAGTTCCAAAAAGAGAACTTGGCAGAAACCAAATGTAACTGTGACAGAGCACAATGCCCTGGGGGAGACCTGCCTTAAGCAGAAACTTAGAAACTTAGATCTTCAGGTTCTAATGGGGACTAATTGAATCCATGAGAGGCTATGTATGTATGAGTGTCGAGTCCCCTAGTGCTTAAAATGTCATGTCTTCTAGAGTTGCCTTGAAAATGAAACTAGGCGTTTTTGAAGATGGAAGCAATGCGGTGGGCTAACTTTATGAAATTGAACAGTGAACAAAAATGCTAATGTTTACTTTTTAGCTACCATGGAAGGCAAGTATATGGACTGCTAAATTGCACCATGGTTCAATAAGAGAGGTGTATATTCTCCATGATGAAAACTCATCTTTGTCCTTATGAAGGGGACATTCCCCATCATGATGACTCAGTGTTATTAAATAGTCTGCCAATTGTCGGGATACATTTCAGTGTAATACACCCTCCTTTCAGGACTCTTTTGGGTTTTCCAAGTTTTCTTTATGTCAGCTTTGCCCCCAGAAGTAAAACCCACATACCTTCGCTCAGATCACCCAACCAAGGGAAAACAAAAAAACAAAAACAAATTGCTGACACAGGCGAAAGTAAACAAATAAAATTGTTAATTTTTAAGCTAAAAAAAACCCCCAAAAAACCAAACCCAAACCCCCAGAACACTTTAAAAGGTTTGTTTTGGATATGAAAACCAAGAGTTATAGAGTGGATAGGAGTCTTCGAAGCCTACACATTTTTCAGACACAGATTTAGAAGTGCACCTTTGTTCCTGCCACATAAAAGAAAAGCAAACATTTGTTTAATGGTAAACAGTTTTGGGCAGCTACTACCTTTTAAACTGCTCCAGGGCTGTGATGACTATCTAGAGAGGCGAATTACAGATCACTTAGACAGATTATGCCATGTTGACCCGCTCTGAAGTTTGATTTTAAACAGCGTTTGTATTCTTATTGTACAGGCTACATTTACTTGAGCCTTGTTATCTGGACCAAGCGGTAATAGAGCTAGCAAATACATTTGTGCAAACTCTGAGAAAGAGCTGAGGGGATGTAGAGAGCCATATAACACAGCACGACAGTTTGCATTGAAGAAAAGTCTTGTTACCACCAGGAATTTAAACTGAGATATTAATTTAAAAGTTAGAACAGAACAAGTTGCTTATCTTCAAATCTACATAGTGATTTCTGGATTTTTGTATGACTCAACTGTGAACTAAAGTGGAACTAATTCAAAATAAAATATTGTCTGCTTATTAAATGAAGTGAAAGTTAAAACTGACATGGCTTAAAATTTTCTTATTTGGGTTTTATTCCAAAACAAAACCAAATTTTATTTGGCTGAAGCCCCTGATACACCTCTTGATAGGATGTTTAATTAATTCTCCAGTTGTTTTGAGGGCCTACTATGAACAAGCCTTGAATGGAACACTGCCAGGTGAGAAGCAAGTCTTCCTGTCTGGTGGCCAAATAAAGAACCCCTTCCCGTGTCCCCACCTCTGTATTTGTCCTTTCTGCCGTACCCTGGGCTGGTAATGCCAACACATGTTTTCACTGCCAACAGAATCAGTTGGCTGCACTGTTTAATAGTAGCAGTCATTTTTTCAGTATTTTGATCTGTGAGTTAAATGATACACCAATTCTGTATTCTTAATATCTGCCTTATAATCCCCAACTACTTCTGTGCAATAAAAATATAATTTGGAATAGCTAAACTATAACTTGGGTAAAATCTGAACTAACTTCAAACTATTTCTGAAAATTCAGTGGAACCTCAATCATTTGGAGAGAGTAGGACCTCGGATTTTTTAGCTTCCACTTAATGTCATAAGGAAATTAAATTTAAACAAAATAACCTTTAAAAAGACACTTCTGAGGCAATTGGGGATATTTGAACATAGACTATATATTAGAGAACATTAAGAAATTGTTAATCTTGTTTTGATTACATTTTGTTTTATTTTGAAAGTCACTCAAGGGATTCATATTGAAATATTTAATAGTGACATGAAATAAAGTATGAGATTTGCTTTAAAGAACTACAGAAAAAAACCAGGAAATGGTAGTAGTGCTTGATGAAACTAATTGGCAAAATGTTGATAATCATTGACACTTGGGTAATCAGTTTATGCAGATTTATTATACTATTCTCTCTACATCTGTGCAAGTTTTTTTAAAACGCTAAGGAGAAAAACAACAACAGTAACAACAAAACAAGTTATTGGGTCAGCCAAAACGTTTGTTCGGGTTTTTCCATAATATCTTACAGAAAAACCCGAACGAACTTTGTGGCCAACCCAATGCTTGCCAAATAAAAAACAGTATTAAAAAACCCAGCTAGGACGATTTAAAGCATCAAAACTATTGATGAGATACTACTGTACACTTATTAGAATGGTTAAAAACAAATGAAACAGACAAAAATCTGACAATATCAAATGTTGGCAAGGCTATGGAGCAACTGGAAGTCATACATTGTCGGTAGAAATGAAAAAGGGTTGAGTTTCCTTGAAAAGATTTTAGCAGTTTCTTATAAAGTTAAGTGTAGAATTATATGATGCAGTAATCCACTCCTAGATTCTTACCCAAGAGAAATTAAAATTTATATTCACACAAAAACCTGTGTTATACTGGCTTTATTCATAATTACCCAAAACTAGAAACAACCCAAGCATCCTAACACCTGGTAAATGAATAGTCATATCTTCATACAATGGAACAGTATTCAGCAACAAAAGGAACAGACTACTGATACATTTGCTGTCATTGGCACAGTGCTGGGTACCTTTCTGACTCTTGCTTTTCTTTGTTTCTAAGTTGACCATGAAAGGAACATGGTCACACAAAAACATGTACATGAATGTTCATCACAGAATTATTCATAATAGCCTAAAGGTGAGAACAACCCAAATGCCCGTCAGCTGATGAATAGATGGACAAAATGTGGTCTATCCATACCATGGGATATTATTCAACTATAAAGAAGAATGAAGTGATTCATGCTACAGTGTGGATGAATCTCAAAAACATAATGCTAAGTGAAAGGAGTTAATCACAAAAGACCACATATTGTATGACTCCATTTACATGAAATGTCCCGAATAGGCAACTCCATAGATACAGAAAGTAAATTAGTGGTTGTCAGGGCTGGGAAAAGGAGGGAAGAATGAGTGACCGCTTAAAGGGTACAGAGTTTTCTCATTGCGGTGATGAAAGTGTTCTGGAATTCGGTAATGGTGATGATTGCGCACCTCTGTGAATATACTAAAAATTACTGAATTGTTCACTTTGAAATGGTGAATTTTATGGTATGTGAATTGTATCTCAATTTAAATTAGAGAACATTAAGGAATCGTTAATTTTATTTTGATTACATTTTTTTAAAAAAATTAAGAAACAAAAGAATGCTTTCTTTTGATGCATATATTCTATAAGTCAACTCTCTACCGAGTTTTGGTATTGAAGGGGACTTGTATTTCCGGCTGATCTCAGCCTCATGTGTTGATTTTATTGTTCTACCTGTTAGGGTTCTGAATGTAATTTGCTCTCAGTTCAACGAACTGCCTCTAAGAGTAGCAGTCATTTGCCACTTTTCATAAGAACATAAAATTACCGGTTACATTTTATGAGTACAGATCAGTCTTAGTGAACTTTGTATCCTGACGCCTGGCATGTAGTAAGGATTTTATGTTCATTAATATTTGCTGAATGAATGATTCTTTTGGATGAGAACAAGCTCTGTTTAGTTTGAAGAGGTTACCAACTTCCTTTTTCTCAGTTATTCATTTCTTTCATTAAAAGAATTTTACCTGAATGTTCCTCCAATTTGGACTGAGGAGCCTCCATGAGAACTGAAAACTTTTCCTTAAAACGCTGCCAGTTGCACGCAGCCCTCTGTGAATTCCTTCCAGCTCCATATTCCATCACTCTTTTGTTCATTAAAGAAATGAATTCCAGTAATTCAAGCTTTGTAAACAACTTTGCAATAAAAAACAAGCGTTCGCATTCAATGAACGAAAACCATTTTAGACAGGAAATGGGCTTCAGTTTCCAAATTCAGTGCCTGTGTTCCAACCAGGAACGTGATTAGGAAAATATTGGAATGGGGAAGGTTTTTCTCTGAATAGTTAACTGATGACTTTTGGGTTCCTTCACAACTGAAAGAAATAATGAACTTCAAAACACTTCCTTTTCTGTGGTTAAGGATACCTATATCAGATATTCAGATAAAAATGAGAAGAATCAAATATTATCCTTTATTTGCTGGGATGAGGCAAGATTTTGCAACTGCTTCTGTCCACTGAATACTGTTTTAGGCAGCTGGTGTGGAAGCAAGAAACTTAGAATAAGAAACTTAGGATCTAATCCCAATTCTTTTTGCTCTCCTGCTGTGTGATATTGGGACTTTATAAAATGAGGATAATATTGCCTAACTAGAAAAGTCGTTGTGAAGTGTAATTGGTAATAAGTAGAGGAAACACTTTGCACAGGGGCTGATAACACCAGGTGTAATCGCTCAAACTGAAATATTGATTGAATCGCTATATTACGCGCAAACCACATAACTAGCGCATGAAGGACAACTACTTAATATCCCTACCCTCGCAGAACTTACAGTCTAGTGAGAAAACACTGTCAGCTTCTTAGGCAATGAGAACACGACTTTTCTTTTTCTTGGTCTTCATTCGTCTGTACGAGTTAGTGCAGTGAGGTTTTATATGGTCATTTCCAAGGACACTACAAATAAACAGGAATATTTTAAAATAAATATTGTTAGGATTGGGAAAGCAAAGAGTCCTGACTAATAAAACCAGTAAATACTCTGAACAGCCCATGGGAAGGTAAGCGAGGAACTGGAACCAATCAAGAGGTTCTGTGCACTGAGTATTTCACCTAGTAGGAATTATCCCCCAGGTGGGGAACCTGCAGCCGTTAAGGAAATTTTACCGGCAATCCCGCCTTATCTTAGAGGTTTCCTTTGTAACTTTTGGACATGTTAATTTCATCAGCCCCCACCCCGTTTTATGTAAATGTTGGACCGTAACTTACTGAGTTTCATAAATTTAACCACAAGTTTTAAAACCATTGAAGAAGTATGTCAGCATCTTTCGCGTTTATTTTTTTCCTTTACAAAGAGAAATCTGGAAATCCACTTTCCTCTCATAGCCAGGGAATTACAGTGGGAAGTTTTGATCTAGATCAAAGTAGTACTGCTGGTCTGACTCAATTCTTATTAACCCAAACCTTGGAAGCATGAGGTTGACACTAGGTTGTTTCTGAAGTTCCTTCGTTCCTATTCTCCCACATGTCTAGGTACTTACTCGATTCCTGTGCATTTCATGATTTTATGGAATTTCTCAATGTATTTTATAAATGATAGTGTTCAGCTCCACAGCCAAGGAAATGATTGTGGCTGTGAGGCTTCCCCTGAAATCTTGGAACATTTCAATAATTCTGCACCTACGTGACAATACACATACTATTTTCCAAATCAGAGAATACACTGTTCAAATAATTTCCTCAGATACTGAGCTGATCTTTTAAAGCAAATGATCCACGTGAAGGTTTCTAATATGTATGCCGCGAAAAGCCCCTGGGTACCTGGGAGTCACCGAAAAGAAACTGAAATAGGTTCATTGTGCTGAAAGCCTTTCTCAGCTCATGACTTACACATTTGTAGAAATACTGCAATTTGAAATACTCTGTTGGTTCACATTACTGCTTGCTTACTTGAGGCAACTAAGTATTTTTGTATCTCACGACCAATATGATATAAACCCCCTCCTTTTCTATTGGAAATTCCAGGTTTTTAAATCAAAACCTCAGAGTGTAGTTCTAAAATTGCTTACTGGTGAGTATTTTTCAGTGAAGCCATATCTTACAACCACATCTGCTGAACCATAAGGTTTGTCAAGCTGTGGTCACCCTCCAACTGCCCTGTGGCCTACTTAATTTATGCCCAAAGGAATGCATGGATTTAATAATCAGAATATTCACAGCCCTAAGGCTCAAATGATTCTATAGTCTGTTTACTGGTTTGGGATGTGAGACTATTATTTTTTTCCACAAGGTAAAAGCAAATTGCTGACAAGTTTCTTACATGAAAAACAATTTGCTTAATATTTCAACTCCCATGTTACAAAGTAGTAGATTGAGACGTGGATCGAAGTGTGTCTTACACCAGTTTTCAGTCTAATGAAATTTAAAACAGGAAAACATCTTCCTGATATTTTATTGAAATTGGCTCTTTTACTTCAAATCAAATCTGCAAAGTATGATACAGGCTCGAAATTAAATTTCCAGAGAACTAATAAGACACTATGGAAACTGAAAATATTGAAAGGTATTTTTCTCTCTTTACTCATCCCACAGATGAGCAGCTATGCCTTTGCCTATCTTGCATTATGTTTGCATCCAGATAACTTACAAGGCTGATAAAATTATAAAATACCATAAAATTAAGTTAGCAAAGAATTCTACAGTGTTTTTAATGCTACTTGAGAATAAATATACAGAAATATCTTCACAGGGATTCCAGTTATAGAGAAGGGATTTCAAAGATTCAAGAAAAGCCCAGAGGGTACAAGGAAAATAGAATTGATATCTTACTCCTAAAAGGGTTAGTTTAATGTTTTCTGTATATTCTAACTCTCCTAGAGCAAGGTGATTTGAAATTCTCCTCTGGTTCATCCTTCTCTATTTAGCCACCATCATGTTCTAAAAGCTTGTATTTCAAAGGTGTAATGTTTAAGGCGAACATTAAACAAAACACTAGGCCAGAGATGAATCAAAGGATGGAGAGAATGTTAGTGTTTCCTTTATTTCAACTTACTGAAATAATTTAAGGCAAGAACTTGGTTCAAATTCCTCATATCATAAAATTTCAAGTTGAGGCCATTTAATAATAATAATAATAGTGGCTTATATTCAATTTTGGTTCAAAATATCTCAAGAAACCTCAACATAAAGCACTTCTAAAATTTAACTTCCAAATAAAAGCATATAACGTATCTAACTGGGGGGAATGTATTATAAACGTAAGTAATTTGGTTCATTTCCGAGGTAATGCTCACCCCTCTATCTAGATATAGAGTAATAACTAGAGGAACTCTGACCCCTCGTTATCAAGAATCCTCCAAATTATTCTGCCTTGTTTGAAGTGACTGTAGTCATTTGTTTAGTCCTCTGCCCCTTGGGGAGGTTTTAAGTGAAGACAGGACCGACCAGGAGGGACTGTGTATAGAACCCAAAGGACATTTTGGCTGCAAGTGTGCTCTTGGCTCTGTTGGCCTCATGATTGGCAAACTATGATCCACAGGCCAAACTGACTCACAGCAAGACAAATCCTGCCGTTCCCATTCCTTTACATGATGTCTGTGGCTGCATCCGCACTGCAGCTGCTGCAGAACTGAGTTGTGGGACGGAGCCTGTAGCCTACAAGCCCCAAAGACTTATTCTCTGGCCCTTTGCAGAGAACAGTTCTGACGATACCAGCTAATCTTTTCTACTTTCCCATTATATCACATTTGCCTGGCTTGCTTGCTTTCACCCAGATTCCCCAGTCCCCGGTCCTAATCTTCATGGGATCTTGGCCTACGTTCTTTCTAGAATTTCTTCACTGGCCCTGCCACCTTTGGTCTGAACTCTCTTGGTAATGGCTTGTGTTTTGACCAAGCATCCAGTTGCCCTCAAACTGTTTAACCTGTTCTGCCTATACTCTCTGAACCCCAGAAAGTCTTCTGTTCCTGCATTTGAAAGGCAGATTGAAGTGTGCAAACACGTACCTTCAGCCAGAACGGTTTGGTCTACAAGAAGCAACAGAGAATGGGAAGCAGCCCATCTTCAGCCAGTGAGGTTTGGAGGGAGGATTTCGGGAGAAATAATCTGGACCAATTGCCCAGTGCCTCAGTCCAGTGGTTAAACACCCCTGTGAATGTTTGGAAGGTCAGAAAGCTCATGTTCAAGTTTCACTGCAGAAGGCGCGCTATGAAGCCACGTACAAATATCATGTTTAGGTATCTGGATTATCTGCGCCTCTGTTCCTCTGCATTCCATAGTTAATAAAGAGCCAACAGAAGTAATATTTCTGCCCTTATTCACCGAAACACTGCCCCTTCCCTTGCATTATTTATTATCATTCGAAGCGACACAATGCTGCCAAGCTTATGGCTCTATCTGGCCTGACCAGTCCCCTGGGAAATACTCCCAGGGCTGAAGTCTGGCAGCACTAGACTCGTCTTAATAATCTACAATCGGCAAGTCATTCATTTCAGATATTAACCAAGATGAGCCAGACAGCAGAGACTGAAGGAGAGATATGCACGCTTGTCAGAAGCTCAAAGAAGTGGAAAGGAAAGCGGAGCAGCATCTGCTGGAACTGTTGGACGGAAACACCAAATACAAAAGAATGATATGTACCAGGTAGAACAATTCAAGTTGAAAAGGAAGAAAAATGTCAAGGCATTCCCAGAAGGAGTGGAGCTGGAATAATCAGTCAGGAGGAAAGAGAAGAGAATGCTTCAAGAAAGTCTTGAGAGAAAACATGACTCAGTGAATGACCTTGGACTCAAGTCCCTTAACCTCGCCATGTCTCAATGTCCTCCTTTGTACTCCCTCCCAGGGAGTTACACTGGAACATTCTGATGACTGAAAGTCTAGGAACTGAAATATACGCATATATATATATTTTTTAATGATGTCAGTGGCTTATCCAACTTCTAAATTTAACATAGCATCCTTTAAAGTTGTACCCCTTGTGTTTTATTTCAGTAGTTTCTTCAGGGTAAAAAATTTCATTTGGAAAGCAACTAGTGAGCATAAAATAAAATGAACATGGTGAAAGTTGTCAGTAGACTTTCATGTATGTGTCAATAGGTGGTGAAAGCGATTGTCTGATTTGTTAACACCTCATTTTTGGATCAGCCCCTCCATAAATACCCTTCTCGCACCTCAGAAAGACCAAGAAAGGAATATATTTAAACTGGGCTAACTGGGTGAGTCCAAAGCCTTGTCAGAAGATCTGAAGCCTTGAAACCGTAGGTTCTCAGTGTACGAGTCAAGTGACACATTTATTCCAATCCTGCAGTCTGTTATTTAAAGGAACACATTCTTACCTCTTCTTGGTTTTTCTTATTTGTTTGTTTTGGTTTTTTTACTTTAATGTATTGAAAATTCTTCACATCTGGCAAACGTCTGTATGGTAGAGGGGAGAGGGAAGGAGATGGAACGGGAAAAAGGAAATACACTTGGGATGGGTAACGGGGAGTTCCAGAAATATTTGCCGTGCAAGTTTCCACACCAAGCCAATGGTAATGAGGGCTTGTTACATGCCAGGCACTGGGTGAGGCATACGAGGCACCATGCTAGATAGACATCAAAGAGACAGCAAAGAAACACAACAGCTTGGCAGACACACTGACTTAAAAACCCATTTGCACAGGCTTGAGAGTGCCTGTCGTCTCCTGGGGAGGCTTTGGCATGGACAGAAGAAAACATCAAAGACACTCCAGACTTCAGATCCCTTCCAAGGGTGCAATCAGCAGGACAGGAAATGGGAAAATCATCCTGGAAGGGATTTGGAAGGGAAGGGGCTCATGCAAGGACGCCTCTGGCCCTGCGCATGAGCTGTCGCCATGTGCACATTCAAAAGACATGACACGGTGAACAGCTTGGCACCCAGTCAGTAGCAAGTCTTGCCCTAGCCTCCCACCAAGAAACTGCAGGGAGTAAGAAGACACAAGAAAAGATAAAGCAATGAGAGTGTTTTGTCATCTTCGTGGTCGACTTAATATTTTGAAAGGATCCCATGGAACAAGAAAGCCGCATTCTAAAACAACAGAAGCACAAATAAATATCCAAACATAGAAGCCCAAAGGGATAGGAGAAGACCAAATTCGACCAAGAGAAAACGAACAAGTAGGGCTGACCTGAAATCATATCTGGTACGCTAGACTAAAAACTCCTGGTAACCCAGCAGGGTTTTTCATGCTTATAGTGCCTCAGTATGATCGAGGAACCAAAAGTTGCCAACAGACACAAGGAAAGGCCTTTAATTCCACGTCGCTGAGAAATAATGACAGACTATGAAATCTGCCCGTGTGCAGAGCCCAAACAAGGCTGAAATTTCACATGTGGGCCGCCACTGAAGTAGGATGGTAAAAATGAACTTGGTCAAGCTGTTTTTCAAAACACTAGTTCCTACAAAAGCAAGGGATAGGAACTTTCTTGAACGTAAAAGCAAATGTTGGGATACACCGGATGTATATTGATTGTGTGTACTGTATGGTGATTCAACCTGATAATACACACTGCTTACATACATACATATATATATATATAATATACTTATATGTTTTTAAATAAATTAAAAGAGGGCTTCCCTGGTGGCGCAGTGGTTGAGAGTCCGCCTGCCGATGCAGGGGACACGGGTTCGTGCCCCGGTCTGGGAAGATCCCACATGCCGCGGAGCGGCTGGGCCCGTGAGCCATGGCCGCTGAGCCTGCGTGTCCGGAGCCTGTGCTCCGCAACGGGAGAGGCCACAACAGTGAGAGGCCCGCGTACCGCAAATTAAATAAATAAATAAAAAGATAAATGTCAATTTTAAAACATATTTTAAATCAAGCAGAGCTAAGATTTTAAAGTCAGGCCACAGCAAGTGGGGAATTTTAAGATGAGCCTCCAAGCCCAGGAATCCTTTCTTCCACGTGCTTAGCTAGCAAGGACCCATGCACGTGGTTTGGAGGCCGTGTACTGGTCAAGCTTGGAGTTTCTAGAGTGAAACCTTCAAGCCTTAGACACCAGGTTCGCTACTAAATATCAGTATGACTTAGAAAAGATCCAGACCTCAAAAAACATGGGCATAATATCAGTACTTACCTTATATGGCAGTCGTGGGGACTAAGTGAGATAATACATGTAAAGCACTAGACTGGACCCCAGCACATATTAGAGACTCAATAAACATTCACTATTAATATGACAGATCTATTATAAATCTATAAATAGAGATTATAAGTCTGTGTCCCATATCACTTTGTAGTGTCCATAGCAACTAACAGAGCAAAGAGTAACCAGTAGTATTTAATACATGCCTGTTATTTGATTTCGAACTTAGGTAACCCATAATTTGTTTGATTCCCTAAATATCCCAATATAAACAGACATATAAAACAGAACATTTCTTTTTTCTATGTGGTTATTGCCATCAGTTATTAAACAAATACATTTTTCCATTTGTACCTAATTTTTTGTTTAATTGCATCTTCTGAGAACAGAGAAAATGTCTGTTCCTTGTCATCGGTATTAAATCCCATAAATACTTCTCCTAGGTGTCGGCACAATATTAGTACCTTAGGACAATGTTCCTCAAGGTTTCTTCAAGGAGCAGATTCGCCAGATGTGACTAGGTATCCCTATTAAAAAAAAAAAGAATTCTCTATTAAAGTTAATTTAAAATGTTGGATTAAACAATGTTAATCAGACGTGTAGGATTTATCAGAGCCTTAAATATGCTAGTGTGTGCTATGAATCTCCAAGAGATGAATCTAAAATACCACATTTCCCCCAACCACTTGTCCACACAACTCCTTTTCCGTGGAATTACCTCTTGCACAGAACCATGATCCCTAGACAGAACTAATGCTCTACGATAGGTACTTTGGGACACTTATCTTAGCGGGAATACCTGAAATCTGTTGATTTTACCCTGTAAAGTGGGGTCATAATCTCATGAGAACACAATTACTTTTCTACTCAGATGGTCTGCATAGAAAGCAGTGGTAGCTGTCAAATGTCAGTGCTCTAATCCGTAGGGTTGATCGTGATAATTCTGCTGGTTGGGAAGCCTCCTCCTGCCTCTATAAGCTCAGAAGATACAAATGAATATAATACTGTTTTCAGTCAAGGTCATCACTTGTTCTGGAATTGTGTCATGCTAACCACGTCATCCGTGGATACAATGAAAGATAACAAAATCTACATGTGTATCATACTTTCCAGCTATTTAAGCCTACATTCCAATTCTGTTTCTTGATCAGTATTTCACAAACTTTAGGATGATAATCACCCATGGAACTTGGAATCAATGGTGATTCTTGAGTTCTACCAGCCCATGTGTTTTGAAATGTTTCCCTGGTGAGGCTTATGATCCAGCATCTTTGGGAAATTCAAACTTGGCTGCACGTTACAAATGTTCTTGTTTCTTGGAAAACACCAGAATCCAAACAAAAACCCTGCTGAATCTGAATTTCCAAAGGTGGGCTGGGTATCTGTATTTTTTAAACATCTAAGAAATTTGGAGAGCCAGCTCTCTAAGGGGAACTGCAGCTCTACACCTCAGGTTCATCTACCAACAGAGCCAGAGATGGAACTGCAAGGCAGCTCCTCCAACATGAAGTCCCAGGCTTCTTCCAAGGGATCACTTAATACTGGCCACGGGGTTCTGACCAGCATCCACCCTATACATGGGAGAAGCCCAAATACCCACTGAACGAGGAAGGAAGGAACGTTAACAGTAATATCTAAAACTAAACAAATAATTTTCTTTGAAAATAGTCAGAGGTGAGAGCAGGAAATTTGTCCTGAAAGCCCCAACAGGGTTTAAATCAAGAGGCTCTTCTCTAGAAGATGCGATCATTCTACTTCACCTTCCAGTATTTTCTGCAGTGTAGAATAGCTGCTTAGGTTTTCTGTCCAAGATATGAACTATCTTCCCAAACTTCACCAAGTACTTTTCTGACTGGTGACGTGGTTGCACAGTATATTTCCATTTCTGTTTGGTCCCCCACCCCCTGGAGCCTGAGTCTGTTTAGAATGAACTCTCTACAAGGGCCATCTTTCCGAGTGGAAAAGGTGCGAATCTTGCTGAAAAGGAGAAGACTCATGACTGACTCCTGGGCACTGGACACTTCACACTAGAGAGAAGAAGCCATCTCAATGCAGGTTATGGAACTAATTAATCATTCTGTCAACCTTGAGAATCTTTTATTTGGAGAAGTAGCAAAAAGGGTAGAGGTATTGGGAAGTAAAAAAGGATTAAAAGGGAACTTCTGGAGCTAATTTTTTTTAAACATGATTGCTACAAGATACCCCTTAGAACCTAAGATGTAATTTCTTTTTAACAGTTAATCTTTTCTTTTGGAGATAATTGTAGACTTACAGAAAAGTTTCACAGATAGTACAGAGAGTTCCCATATACCCTTCACCCAGCTCGCCCTATTCTTAACACCTAAGAAGTTAACTTCAGCATAAAACTACCAGCAAAAGTACAGAACTTATTCAGATTTCACCAGTTTCCCCACTAACACCCTTTTTTTGTTCCAGGATCCAATCCAGGATTCCACATTGCATGCAACTCTCACTTCTCCTTAGTCTCTTCTGATCTGTGAGAGTTTCTCTTTCTTTCCAGATCTTGACACTTTTGAAGACTAGTGGTTGCTTGTTTTGTTAGAATGCCCCTCAATTTGGGTTTGTCTGATGTTTTCTCATGATCAGACTGAGGTTATGCATTAGGGACAAGAATACTATTGAAGCGAGGAGCACTTCTCAGGGTACCATATCTGGGGGTGCATGGTGTCCACAGGTATTACTGGTGATGTTAACTTTGATCACCTGGCTAAGGTGGTATCTGCCAGGATTCTCCACTATAACTTACTATTTTTTCCCTTTGTAATTGCTAAATACGTTGGGAGAGATACTACTGAAGCAAATACCCTGTTTCTTCTTAGACTATTACCCACTCATTGAAGCATCCATTGGTGGATCTTCAGTTATCACTGTGCTTCTCAAATTCATTTACAACTGTTTTATTTAGAAATTCTATTTTTGATTTCCATCATTTTTCCTACTTTTATTAATTGGAATTCTTCCATAAGGAAGAGTTGTTGCTTCCGTCCTCCCCACATCCAATGAAGACAAGAGGCTGAAAGGACAAACACAGGCTACACAATTTTAGGTAGACCAGTAGGACGGAACGCGTAGCAGATTGTGTCTTTAGAATATGATAGACCACCATTCCTTGAGGGGATTCTACCCTAAAGACTAGCAAAACACACAGTAGACATGGGAAATCCTAGAGTTTAAACCTAAATATAGAGCTAGGACAGAGATGGCAGCTTGGTGGTGATGATGCAAGGAGGGGGTATTGCTGGTGGTGTCCATCTGAAGGAGATATCCATCATTAGGAGTGTCAGCTCAGCATATGTGCCGCTCTGTGCTTCCTCCTTCCAGGGAGGTTGTAGCTCACAAAGTCTTGCCAAAGTATTGTTCAACACACAGAGTGTGGTCGCTGGCAGTATCCTTCTTTCATACTTATGGCCAATTATGTTTTCAGAAGGAAATAAATACATCAATACATAAATAAATACAAAAATATACAAATATAGAATATATAAATTTTTATATTTATGTGTTTTTTAAAAAGAAAATCTACTTCCTGCTAGAGTGAAAGGAGGATTTGTCTATAATAAAAATCATGAAAAACAAGAAAGAGTTAAGGAAATCACTGGATCAAATGTCCAAACAACAAAAAGTGTTACCCTAAATACACAGTTTTTCAAATTCTTTGTAAGTATTTAAGGAAGTTTTATAATGTGACTTGCATTGTGTTAGATATGCTGGTATCTAACAAATAAATATAAGAGATTATCTTTGCACACAAAGACTTTACTATTTTAAAATCAGAAACTTTGCATTGGGCACCCAGACAGCAATTCCCCAAAAAGGTGAATGAAAGAATATGCATTCCAAATAAGTTGGTCAGAAGAAATTGAGGGAAAAATGCTTCGTTTTCACTTAGTGCTTAAAATTTAGAAATACGTGCTCATGAGAAATAGCTCAGAGCTTTCTTAGCAATATCTCCCAGTAAACAAGACTTCTACTAATTTACCATCCTATCTTTGCCTAGAATATAATAATAGCAAATAGAGAACAAGAGAAGGGGAAATAATTAGGTAAATAGTAGGGCTATGATTCATTTTAAAAATATACTTCCACTCCACCATACCTGAAGTTGATTACAAAATACTAGATTAAATTATAGTAGTCGCTTTTGAACCCCAAATGGGATCACTCAGAAGATAGTCAGAAGACAAATTGGGAGACCCACCAAGCCTGCCTTACAGGTATTTGAGGCCCCTGGGATTAAGTTGCCTCCACACCCTGAGTGCTTCAGCCTACTATGGAATGTGAGTGTAAACGTTCAAGGTCCTTAGACACAAATGTGCTA
This sequence comes from Leucopleurus acutus, assembly GCF_964270905.1. Lineage (NCBI taxonomy): Eukaryota > Metazoa > Chordata > Mammalia > Artiodactyla > Delphinidae > Leucopleurus > Leucopleurus acutus. The sequence goes on along the minus strand of NC_139148.1, from coordinate 8,137,964 downwards.
AGCTTAAACATTGTTTGCTCTGTGGAGATTTTAGATCGTATTACCTTATGTGTTATGGCCCAACAGACAGCCCCACCTATACCCACAAACATTTGCTGATTCTTTCGCTATCTCCCTACTCCAAGGCCTCCTAACACCCAGCCGCTTACCCGGGGTTGAGGGACAGGGGTCCACATCCAGCTGTTGTGTAAACAGTCTATAGGTGACAACAGAACAGACTACTTTTCCTTTGTCTGGGCAGTTTGAGTGGCTGTGTTGCGCAGCCCATGACACTAACCCAGGAAATGTTGGAAGGTGATGACACAGAGGACTAGATCTGAAGACGAGTTGTCTGCTCTTGCATCAGGTTGACCTTGGTTTTGCTTGACGTGTAAGAATGGGGTAGAAGATTACAAGCATTGGAATTCAGTCAGTTTGCATAACAGCCTTGTGTATATAGAATGTGAATTGGACATAATGTGTGCTCAGGGGTGAATGGATCTGAAGTGTGAGATTTAACAGAGCGTAATGTATTTGGATGGCTTTCCCAGTTCTCTCTACTGGAAGCCTGACCCTACTGTCCTGTGTGGGTGTAAAGACACCCTGTTAGCCATGATTTTGAACTCTGCTGCTTGTGTAAGTCTGAAACTGAACGTAGAAAGCCAGAGAGGAATTTGAGATTGCAAGTAAAGCCTCAGCTCCAGAGACCCTTTTGTTACAGACAGGAAGGGACATGTGCTCATTATTTTCATGTAGCTAAGAAATAGAAGTTCAACTTAGGTTTAAATATAATTTAACCTAAATTCCTATGACAACTCCTAACAAGTTAATTAAATTTGCCCAGGTGCTTAAAAGTACTACTGGGCATATTTTTTGTAGTTTTATTTATCTCACTCCAGAAAAACAGCAGCTGTGGAAGGGGTATTGGAGCAGTTGGGTCATTAACCTATTTTGAATATTTAATATGTGCTAGACCAATGCTTCTCAGAAAACTTCTAAATAAAAATTTAGCAAATCAGGGCTTCCCTGGTGGCGCAGTGGTTGGGAGTCCGCCTGCCGATGCAGGGGACACGGGTTCGTGCCCCGGTCCAGGAGTATCCCACATGCCGCGGAGCGGCTGGGCCCGTGAGCCATGGCCGCTGAGCCTGTGCGTCCAGAGCCTGTGCTCCGCAACGGGAGAGGCCACAACAGTGAGAGGCCCGCGTACCGCAAAAAAAAAAAAAAAAAAAAAAAAATTAAGCAATTCAAATCCAACAATATATAAAAATTATAATACATCATGACCATGTGTGGTTAATCCCAGGAATGCAGGTTGGCATAAAATGTGAGAATCAACCAATTAATTCATTATATTTACAAACTAAAAAAAAGGAAAAAAAACCTATGTGATAATATACACAGAAAATAGCATTTGTCAAAATCCAACATCCGTTCCTGAGAAAACCTCTCAGCAAACAGGAATAGAAGAGACCTTCATCAATCTGATAAAAGGCGTCTATGAAAAACCCACAGCTAACGTCATACTTATGGTGAAAGACTGAAAGCATTCTCTCTAAAATAAGAAACAAGATCAGTTTGTCCATTTTCATCACCTCTATTTACAATTGTACTGGATAGTCTAGCCAGAGAAATGAGTTAAGGAAAAGAACTAAAGAGTAGAAAGGAAAAAGTAAAACTGTCTAAATTCACAGATGACATGATAGCCTATGTAGAAAATACGATGGATCTATTAAAAAGCTGCGGCAGCTAGTAAGCGAGTTGGGAAAAGTTGCAAGATACAAGATCAATATACAAAAATAACTATTCCTATATACTGGCATGGAACAGTAGGAAATTAAATGAAAATACCATGTACAATAGCATAAAAAGTGAAATGCTTAGGGATAAATTGGACAAAATATGTAAAAGACATGTACGGGTAAAGCTATAAAACATTCTTCAGAGAAATTAAATAATTACCTACATAAAAAGTCAGATATGCCTTGTTCAAAGGGCAAAAGACTCAGTATAGTTAAAATGTCACTTCCCCCAAAATTGATCAATAGATTTAATGCAATCCTAGTCAAAATCCCAGTAGGATTTTTTAATAGATATTGACGAACTGATTCTGAAATTCATATGGAAATGCAAAGAAGCTAGAATAACCAAAACAACTTGAAAAAGTAGAAAAAAGGTGGGAAAACACTACCCAGTTTCAAGAATTATTATTAAGCTCCTATAATCAAGACAGTGTGGTATTGATATAAAGACAGACAAATATATCAGTGGAACAGAACAGAGAACCTATTAATTCATGCACGTATATATGGACAACTGAATTTTAACATAGGTGCAAAAGCAATTCAGTAGAGAAAGGATAATCTTTGAAAAAAAAAAACTGGTGATGGAGCAACTAGGATATCCATAAACCAAAAAAGAAAAAGAAACTTTGATCTCTCTCTCCTATGACATACACAACATATTTGATCTGTGATGAAAATGTGATGCCTAAAACTATAAAACTTCTGTAAGAAAATAGAAGGGAAAGGTTTTGTCTTGGATTAGGCAAAGGCTGCTTAGATACAAAACCAGAATGTGATCTATAAAAGAACACATTGATAATATGAACTTGATCAAATTTTTAAAACTCTGCTCTTTAAAGTCACTGTTAAGAGAATCGTTAAGACAAGCACAGACTGGGCTAAAATGTTTGCAAATCATATATCTGATAAAGGATTTGTATCCAGAATATAAAGACAACTGTCAAAATTTAATAATAAAGAAAAGAGCCACCCAATAAAAATTGGCAAAATTCTTGATAGGTAGGATGCTCTTCTCCATACCTAATTTCAGAGACCCAGGATCTTTCCATCATGTGGGTTTGCTGTCTTCCACAATTGCTGAAAAGGGGGAAAGAGCAGGGGGGATCTACAAATGAGGGGTTTTACGAGCCAGGCCTGGTGGGGTGTGGTGTACATCACTCCTGCCCATGTTTCACTGGCCACACTCTGTCATGTGATCACGCCGAACTGCCCAACAAAAGAGGAAAATGGGTTTAGCAAACAGCTAGTTCATCTCTTCCACATTCTGTGTCATTAGAATTAGTGACTATCAGTGGATGCTGAAATTAAGGTGGTTTTATGGCAAATAAGAATATTCTACAGTAAATCCCAAATGTGTAAAACATTATTACAATACCATGGGTTTGACCCAGTTTAACTCTTTTTTCCCTTCATTTATTTCTCATGACATCATAGGGGTAAAGAAATCCTCTTTCCGGTTGGGTAGAGTTATCTCTCGTTTCATCTGTAAATATGAGAATTGTGGTCCTTTATCCTTAGTCATTCATGGTATGCATAGTGGAGTTTGAAAAAAATGTTATTTTTTTGCCCTGGCCTCACAGTTACTTTTAGAAAGAGAAATAATAAACTGCTTGAACTGTGGCAGGTGATATCCCAATCACATAATTTGTAAAGGGGGAAGTTAACAGAGATCTAGGGGACATAGCAAATATTGAGTGCGGAGTGGAGATCAAAGAAATGAGGCAAGGCTGGGAACGTGAAAGATGGGGCAAGAGGTTGGAGCCTATGGGAAAAGAGTTGATGGGAAGTTCGAAGATGGGGTGTAAACAAAAGATTTTGAGTACGAGGATGCTAAAGATGCAGTCTTACATCATTTTGTGTGTTACAGGGTAAATGCCATCCTTTGCCTCCAACCTTCAGTAAAAAACTGCTAAACGCAGAGCCTTGTGTCCTTGGTACTTTGAGTGGCATCTAGCATAAGGCAATAAGAATAACTATGTGTCAGTTCAGGTCGTCTGAGAAGCAGATGCACAGATGGAGAAAATACCAATGAAAGATAAGGGGGAGGTAGAACAGCAGGAGGCGGGGAGAGCCTTTAATCCATGATGCACGAAAGAAGGAAGGAAGCGAGATTGGGTCAGGAGCCTCCTGGCCAGCAGTGCAGCTCTGAGACCATCGTGGCCTAGACGATGGGGACTCCCAGAGCAAAGCTCTGCCATTAGGGAATCCACGTCAGATAGGGACTTGGATCTAGTCTCCTTTCCTGCTAATTCTTTGGCTGGGAGTGGCCCTGAGGCAGTGTACCCGTGGCATAAATGTCATCGCAGATCTGTAGGTACCACTGGCAGCTGTCTGCTAACCACATTCCTGGCAGCAAATTGTCCTGAAGGGAGATCTGACCGGTACAACCCCATGACCACCAAAAAAGATAAGCTCAAAAGGGTGACGCAGTCCAAACACCACTAATTCGTCAGAAGGAATTAGAGTCAAAAACAACTAGGAGAAGTCCAAGCCCCACCTGCCCCCATGAATCCCTGGAGGATCTGTACTGCTGTTGGGATGGAGGTACCACCTGATTTAGTGAGAATCAAAAGGGAAAGCATGGCTGGGCTGACATCTGGGTTACAGCCTGAGTCTTCTTAAAGAATAAAAAAGTTCAGCCAGGTCTCATCCCTCATCTGTGCATTTTGTCTAGCCATGAACTCAAAAGTAGATGGAAAAGTTCTCAACCAAAATACCTCCTACAAAATGGCCGATTGTGAAGGACAGATAAGAGAGGTGTCTAGTTGTTTGTAAACTACTTAATATATGATCTGGGAGTGTTAATAGCTCCTTTTCAGAGGTCTTTTCTTCACATCCGATGCGTTTAGATACGGTCTCCAATTCTGTGCCTAGCTGAATGGGGACAACAGTGGCAGATTCAGGTATAGCTTTTTTTAAAGTTGCCACCAAAACGTCAGCCACTGGTGATTTTTTCCCCATAAAATGGGCTTTCCACTATCTTGGAGAGTCCAGTGCTAATAACAATAAAAGAAGCTGCTTTCTCAATGGCTTTCTGAACAGAATATTGCCTTTCCACCCATACCGTAAACGTCCCTCTTCCCGTCATAGCAAAACACTAAGTTGCTGTACACCTTAGACTTGATGTTTATCTTAGGGAAGGTTGTTTTTCTCTAACTGAATTTGTTTTAGAATATATTGCATTTATATCAATATCCTGATCACTCTGGGGACATTCAACTACAAAAAGCATTCATTTTCAACTTATAAAACATGTAATACTGCGGTTTCAGAATGTTTTCTTCCATTTTGACACTATGAGCATGTCCTAGGGATGATGTCAGTTCTGGGCGCATAAAGGACAGTCATGTATTCCAATATCAAACCCAGATGGGTACAGTTTTAACACCCGTGACAGGTTTCCCTGCTCTAGGCTGACCAACTCATCATAGTTTCCCAGGACTTTCCCGGGCACTGAAAGTCCTATGTCTTGGGAACCGCCCCAGTTCTGGGTAAATGGTACAGTTGGTCACCTGCGTTTAACCTCGAGCCAAAAAAGAAGGTGCCTAAACTTACACTGGTTTAGGGTATCTAGTGGATTTGCCTGTAGTTACTGATCTATCAGGGTATATACTCTTCTTAAATACTGAACACATAAAACAATACTGCTTATTTTCCAAAAGCAGTGAAGGGATGGAAACAATTGTATTTTCAACAATCTACATATATATTTATTGTTTGTCCTCTCTCTTGAGTTCACTTTTTCTCAGCTTCTAACTCCTTGGAGCTGCCCTAAACAAAGAAATCAAATTAGCGGTAAGCTGAGCCATGCACGCATTGCTTCTCTTCTTTAGCTTCAGTCTCTGTGTGTGTGTGTGTGTATATGTGTGTATATATGTATATTTCATAGCACATCTTGCAAATCAATAAATCATAGGGGAGAAAAATGTAAAAAGTGGTGGTTCATTCCTCAAAGCAAATGCAGTCCAACTGAATTACTATTTCAGTTTGCATCATGACAAAGCCAATTGGGAATTTCCAGATGCAGCAGAGGTAAAAATGCCAACTTTATTAAAATGTAAGCCAAAGCGAAATCACAGTCTAAAACTGAAATGGGATTGAGGAAAAGGCTGATTTTGTTTGGCATGTACTATAAAATTCTAATTTCATGTAGGTTAAAAAAAACGAACGCCCACCCTTATATAGCCATAGAGGGAAAGAAAAGCCCACACCAAGCTGATTGTCCCTGGTTCTTAGATTTTTTATGTTAATGATAATAATCTAAATTGTTGATAATATTTTGGCACTCGATTGATAATGACATTGGAAGATTTCATGAACTAAAACAAATTATTTTAGTAGAGATCATCAAAAGGGAGATACAATTTGATCTTGGGAGACCAACTTGGACCTACCACGTAGCTGTCCATATCATACAGCTGAAGTCATAGAGGAGCCGTGTTTTTTAGAAAAGATTGGAAGTATGAGTACACCTTTCCTTAAACCGCAGAAAGGCATTTTTTCTCAGTGCTTTAAGTAGGACTTCTCTTAGACAGATGATCCACTTATCTGTATATAACCTACACAGGAAGCCCTCAGGGAGTGACATTTTCACAAAGATTGGAAGGATACACACTTAGGAAAGTCAGGCTTCTCTGAAACTTCAGGTGTCATTTCCCTTAGAATGACGACCTAATGCTGAACGCAGGACATCTCACTTCAAGGAAACCATTATATTAAAAGTAAAAATTTCGGACCAGTGAAAAACCTACCGTACACAAAATTGAAAGACAAAAGACGAATATGACAGATGAAGAGCCGATGCTATTAAGATGTAAAGAGTTTTTACAAATCAATACCCAAAAGACATGTACAGGCCAGTCACAGAAAAAACAATGAATAGATTTTAAACAAACGAGGCTCCCCCTTCAGCCATGATTAAGTGAGTGTCTGTTAAAACAACTTAAGAGTAAGCATGAAAACCACACCACGTCAACTGGCGATCCCCTTTGCTATTGCTTAGATGAATAATAAGGAACGTGAGGAATGTTCGTCTGATCTCCTGAAAATAAGAAAATATGTGGGGCACAATGGCTTAAATAAGTCCAGGTTTACTTTTCTCACGTAATTTGAAGTTTAGAGGTTCGTGGCTGCTGGCAACCCAGAGCCCCCGAACCATAGCATGAGGAACCGTGTCTGCAATCAAGTCAGTAAGGAGCGAGGAGGGAGGGAGCAGTGCTGGCACACCCATCCCTTTATTAGGTAAATAAAATCGTACCTAGATAGGTCCCAACGGACTTTGATTTATACCCTACTGGCTAGAACTGTGATATATTGAACACACAGAACTGAAAGGAAGACTGGGAAAGTCTTAGCTTAATGATGGGAGGCAATATCTTAATTGTGCTGGTGGTAACTGCACATTTAAAAAGGATGCATTTGATTGTATATAAAGTATATTTAAAACAAAAGCAAATGTACACACCCCTTATGTCAGCAACCCTACTTCTAGGAATATATTCTTCATATATATCTGCACATGTATGCAATGGTCAAACAAGATCTTCATGGCATTGTCTGTAATAGTCAGTCTGAAAACAAGATAAATGTCCACCATCTGGGGATTGTTAATGCAGCATAGCCTGTGCTATCACAGCGCATGTTCTACTGCATCTCACGATTTTTTAATTAGACCCACCTACAGACCTCCCATTTGGCCAACTGCACCAAGTCAAGTCCTAAATGTACAATGAAATATTATTTAGCCATTAGAAAAAGTGGGTCATTCTAAGTGGATGGAAGAGGAGCAATGGCCAAGATAACCTTGTTCAGTTAAAAAAAAAAAAAAAGCAAGGTTAAGAACAGTGTACACAGTCTGCTCCCATATTTGTTGATAACTATGGGGAGGGGTAGGTTTTATACATTGTATATATCACATATTATGTCTGTGTATGCACAGAATATATAACAGTAGCAAGAGTTGCTTCTGCGGAGGACTGGAATCTGGATGCCTGGGGTGAAAATGAAATGTAGTTTACCCTGCATATCCTTTGATAAGGCTTAATCATTATTTCAACATTGTATAAGCAGACTAATCTTTTAATGAAAAGTGGCCGGTTATTTTATAATCAAAATGAGAAGAAGTTAAAAATGAAAGCATTTAGAATTTGCAGAAACACATTTTTTTCCTACCCCACACACTGATACAAGAATGATTCTTCTTCCTATTGGATTGGCTACTATTCTTAAATTAGTAACTAGTGTTTCGTTGGGGCCAAATATCTCAATGGGGAATGGGGACCCAAAGAGTTTAGCATGAAACAAATGTGGGAAAATATAAAACAGATTCCAGCATGCTCTGGAGGTCCATACTAGTTCTCTTGACCACTCCCTTAGAATGGAGTGCCTGGTTCAATTATAGCTCACGTTATGCAAAATACACCCCATTTCCCCTAACACTCCCCCCGCACCCACACACACTCATTCTCATAACCACCTTGGGAAATACCACTCTTGTCCTTGCTTTACAGAGCAGCGAGAGGAAACCCAAGACGATGGTGGTTTGCTGAAGTTATAATGAGGCATTGGGACTCTGAGTATGTGTGTAGTCTCATCAGTTAATTGTACACAGTTGGCTTCCATGTCAAATCTGTCCTTCAGAGAGAGAGAGTGGGGGGGGGGGGAGAGAGAGAAAGAGAATGAGAATGAGAATGTTAGTTAAATATAGAACAGACTGGTTTGTTATGGTTTGTGTCATAACTTCATATGTTAGTGGGAGGCTCAGAGGAAAAGAGAAAAAAATATGAACCCTTTTCCTCCCTTCACTGTCCCAAATAAGCATGAGGAAGCTGATGAATATGACATATGTGGTAAAAAGAGTGCAGAGGGCCAAACCAGAGGACTGTACGTGGGTCAAGCTTAAAATCGCGAAATGAAGTAAGATACCAGTTGGGATAGCACGGATTATGCTACGCTAAAAAAGACCTCCAAACTCCTAGTCAGGTAGCACCATGAGGTTTATTTTGTCTTTACAAAAATAAATTTTATTTTTTTCTTCCCGTTTTATTGAGATACAATTGCCGTACAACACTATAAGTTTAAGGTGTACAGCCTCCTGATCTGACTTACATACATCATAAAATGATTACCACAATAAGTTTAGTGAACATCTTCTCATATGGATACAAAATTTTAAAAATAGAAAAAAGTTGTTTTTCTTATGAGAACTCTTAGGATTTACTCTCTTAATAGCTTACATATATAACATACAGCGGTGTTAATTATATTTATCATGTTGTACATTACATCCCTAGTACTTATTTATCGTTTTCTCATTGAAGTATAGTTGATTTACAATATTAGTTTCAGGTGTGCAACATAGTGATTCAGTATTTTTATAGATTATATTCCATTTAAAGTTATTATAAAATACTGGCTATATTTCCCTGTACTGTACAATATATCCTTGTAGCTTACTTATTTTATACATAGTAGTTTGTGTTTCTGAGTCCCCTACCCCTATCTTGCACCTCTCCCCACTGGTAAACACCAGTTTGATCTCTGTATCTGTGAGTGTCTGTTTTGTTATATTCACTTGTTTGTTTTATTTTTTAGATTCCACATATAAGTGATAACGTACAATATTTGTCTTTCTCTGACTTATTTCACTAAGCATAACACCTTCTAGGTCCATCCATGTTATTTCAAATGGCAGGATTTCATGATAAGGGGTTAATATCCAAAATATACAAACAGCTCATATAACTCAATATCAAGAAAACAAACAACCTGATTAAAAATGGGCAGAAGAAGACCTAAATAGACATTTTTTCCAAAGAAGACATACAGATGGCCAACAGGCACATGAAAAGAAGCTCCACATCACTAAGCATCTGAGAAATGCAAATGCCGTGGCTAGGACTTCCAGAACTATGTTGAATAAAAGTGGCGAGAGTGGACATCCTTGTCTTGTTGCTGATCTTAGAGGAAATGCTTTCAGCTTTTCACTGTTGAGTATGATGTTAGCTGTAGGTCTGTCATATACGGCCTTTATTATGTTGAGGTAGGTTCCCTCTATACCCACTTTCTGGAGAGTTTTTATAAGTGTGTGTTGAATTTTGTCAAAAGGTTTTTCTGCATCTGTTGAGATGATCCTACGGTTTATATTCTTCAATTTGTTAATACGGTGTATCACGTTGATTGATTGGTCAATATTGAAGAATCCTTGCATCCCTGGGATAAATCCCACTTGATCATGGTGTATGATCCTTTTCACATATTGTTGGATCTGCTTTGCTATTATTTTGTTGAGGATTTTCGCGTCTATGTTCATCAGTGATACTGGCCTGTAATTTTCTTTTTTTGTGTGTGGTATCTGTGTCTGGTTTTGGTGTCAGGGTGATGGTGGCCTCATAGAATGAGTTTGGAAGTATTCCTTCCCCTGCAGTTTTTTGCAATAGTTTGAGAAGGATAGGTATTAGCTCTTCTCTAAATGTTTGATAGAATTTGCCTGTGAAGCCATCTGGTCCTGGGCTTTTGTTTGTTGGGAGTTTTTATATCACAGTTTCAATTTCAGTACTTGTGCTTGGTCTGAGGTTTATTTTTTTAATCACATCTGATAAATAGCAGATGTCTGTAAAGGGTGATTCTCTATGTCGTTCTGCCTCTGGAACCCAGGCTAATAGACTTACCAGCATGCGGAACATCAGCAGTCATGACAGCAGTGGGAAGACAGTGCTGCAGGGTCTCACAATGGCAATAAAATTCCCCAGCTGGGAAATGACACAAGTCACTTCTTCCCGCAGCATATTGGCTATTGCTAGTCACATGACTCTGAACAACTGGACATAGCTCTAGGGGAGAGGAGACGCAGGTATGTGTGAACAGGAGAAATCTCTACCACCAGAACGAAAGCAAAGGCAGGCTAGAAGAATAGTGAGCTGGGATCTCATGGAGCAACAGCCCTTGTGATTTCTCTACCTTGGAGTCACCCTTCAGGACCTAAGAAAAAAATTGCATCTTGGACTAAGTTTTTGATTAAGAGAATAATCCTTATTGGTGAACTTTGAGATCCCTAGAACGTTCATACCAGACCCACAGGTTGACATAGGAGGCAAATACATTAATTAGTGTCATATTTATACTTCATCCGACCACTGTAATAGTTTTGAAATGTACTTTTTTTCACTATATTAAACTGGTCACTCTTGGAAATGGCATCATCTTGCATTTGCAGTATAGGTCTAGACTTAGTCAAAGTTTTCTTCTGCATCTGCCCAGAGTCGTCCCTGGCTCCTAGTGACCAGTAATGGAATCAAGGTCCTGGTATGGCATCTCTAGAATTACTGCTGTCACTCACTCCTTGAACATTCTCAGCCTTCAGCCTAAAGGATATAGATACAGATATATAGGCATATGTAGATATATCATTGGGTCTAATTCCCTCCTTTCCCTGGATGACTCATCTCTTGTAGTTTGACAGAGTACGAGAAAAGTGAATAGAGCTCTATTTGGCTAACTGAGAAGAGAGTTTAGTGGCCTTGAATGAAAAAGAATACAGACTTAATTAGTTCAGGAAAGTCACCCACCCCCCCCCCCAAAAAAACAAGAAACAAAAACCAAAGCCCAAATATAGCAACAAAAAAATAACAACAAACTCTAGGAAAAGGGGAGAATCTGATTTCCAGGGTGGCTACCTTGTATTATTTTAAATGTCTCATTTTTAACAAAAAATTATGAAATATGGAAAGGTATAATAAAGTATGGACCATCCACTAGGGGAAAAAAACAGTCAATAGAAACTGTCCCCGAGGAAGCCAGATTTTGGCCTTACTAGACAATTAGGGCTTTTTTTGTTTTTGTTTTGTTTTGGGGTTCCTTTGGTGGTGTTGTTTGGTTTTCTTTTGGCTGCATTGGGTCTTTGTTGCTGCACAGGCTTTCTCTAGTTGCGGTGCGCAGGGGCTACTCTTCCTTGTGGTGCATGGGCTTCTTATTGCAGTGGCTTCTCTTGTTGCAGAGCATGGAATCCAGGCGCGTGGGCTTCAGTAGTTGCAGCACACGGGCTCAGTAGTTGTGGCTGGCGGGCTCTAGAGCACAGGTTCAGTAGTTGTGGCGCACGGGCTTAGTTGCTCCGCGGCATGTGGGATCTTCCCGGACCAGGGCTCAAACCCGTGTCCCCTGCATTGGCAGGTGGATTCTTAACCACTGTGCCGCTAGGGAAGTCTCTAGACAATGACTTTAAATCAGCTATTTTAAATATGTTCAAAGAACTGAAGGAAACCATGTCTAAAGAACTAAAGAAGAGTATGAGAATATCTCACCAAATAGAGAATATTAATGAAGAGCTGGAAATTAGTTTTTAGGAGCCAAATAGAAAATCTGGAGTTGCAAAGTATAATAACTGAACTGAAAAATTTACTAGAGGGGCTTAACAGATTTGAGCAGATAAAGACACCAGAATGAAAACAGCAGGCACCAGATATTCCCACTTTCAATTCTCAAAGTCCATAGAACTCAATGAGAGTTGGGGGGCCCCAAATAGCTGCAATTTCCTCACCACTTCCCTTAACCTGTATGGGTAGAAGACTGCGAATACAGTGGAGAATCATCAGAGAACATCTCTAAATTTTAAATCAAGTGCTGGAGAAGGTTCTAGAGCATCGTTATTAGAGATGAAGGATGTCATTTAATTCCATAGTTGGCTGTTTGCCTGTGTAACGGACTTGCTGATTTCTTCTCTGGGACTGAGGAGCCTGGCAATCAATGTAGAGAGATAGCAAAACAGAGACTAAGGAGTGCTCACTCTGGGTGAACCTGGACGTTTGGGTTTCCCGTGAGTCAAACAGACACAAAGAAATGTACTTGGTCTTGAGTCATCACCTCACGATGGCTGCCTATTTGGCCAGCGGCAATTTTTGCAGTGGGTTCAAGCTGAAGTATGTGCTTCATGCATGAGAACTGTGTGGTGGGAGGATCCATCCCAAGGTGCTTCTAGAAAAATATATCCATGAGCCTCAGGTCAGATGGAGTGTTTGGTTTCATGCATGCACGAGGCCCCTAAGGACGAGCAGGAATAGTCAACAGAGAAGACTGCAAAAGCCCTCTTCTATTGGGGATGTCTGCCCCAGGTACCACCACCCCTGTTCTTTCTTCCTAGGCTGTGATACAGAACAGGAGGAAAGAACCCAGAAGAGGGCAGTATGAAAGAAGTCAAAAATCTCTCCCCCCATTCAAAACCCTTCAGGCCAAGGCCCCGTACTGGGCACCCAGATAAAGTGTTCATGATAAATTGAATATGAGATTGAAGTTTAAACTGGACTGGCCCGGGCATTTTCAAAGATCAGAATAGGCAGGCAACTAAAGGATCTGCCCAGGATATCTTGGAGGAAGGAGAAGGGAGCTGGAACAGAGAATGTTTGAAAGGAATAGCTGGAAAAGAAATGTTCTTGTCATGTTCTCTAAATCGGTTCTGAATAGATATCGTGGAAATTACCACAGTGAGTGAGTACACCGGGCGACAGAATTGTTGGTGTCGTTCTTGTGTATCTTGAAAACACATCTACTAGGTAACCATGCCAAACTTTTGAGTTTCTTCTCTTCTTTGTGCCTCAGATCACTCATCTAGAAAATGAACTGGTTTTACCAAATAATCTCTACAAGTACCTCTAACTTTCTTTAGCACAGAAACCAGTCATTGGATACCAGTAAGTAACCCGCTTATTTGTAGCACTTTACAAATAATCCAATACTTAAAAACACCCTGCAGGTTGGTAAGAGAGATATTCTTGGTCCCTTTTATTTATTTTTATTTTTTGCAGTACGTGGGCCTCTCACTGCTGTGGCCTCTCCCGTTGCGGAGCACAGGCTCCGGACGCGCAGGCTCAGGGGCCACGGCTCACGGGCCCAGCCACTCCGCGGCACGTGGGATCCTCCCGGACCGGGGCACGAACCCGTGTCCCCTGCATCGGCAGGCGGACTCTCGACCACTGCGCCACCAGGGAAGCCCTTCTTGGTCCCTTTTAAGATAAGAGGATCATGAGGCTTCGAGAGGCCAAATGACTTGACCAACTTCCCCCAGCTGGTGAATGGCAGAGTGAGTGCCGTGAATCAAGGCTACTAACTGCAGAGCATGTCTTCTCTTCAGTAAATCACACCATTTCATGCTTAGTCCAATTCCTGCATGTGTCATCCAAAATGTTTTCCAAAATGCTATTTTTATCTCTTAATATTTCATGCATCACGAGAGGATTATACTTGTGAGCAAGAAAGAACATTCTGCAAAAGTTTCCTAAGTGCTGGCGCGGGCCGCTGGTGGCAGTGGAAGGGGCAGTACTACAAGTTTTACCTCCGTGGAGGGTCCGAAGACATGTGTCTGGACTGGCCAGGAAAAGAGGCAGTGGGTTGCAGGGAAATGAGGAACCTGCAAAAATCATCTAAGAAGTTTCTTTCACTTGGGCTAACATCAGAAAGAAGCAAGTTGGTTGGTGACCTGACAGCAAGATCAAGAAGAAAGAGAAATGCTGGAATCTTTTTTGAATTTACTTTCATAAAAATAAAAAGCCCCTCCAGAGAGTCCCAGGTTGACATTCTGTTCAAATAGGTAGTACTGGAGAGTGATGGACATCCAGGCGCTTCGCATGACAGTACTTGTGTAGAAGCACTTGGAATCGTGTCTGTTATCCTGAGAATGACATCCTGGGGAAAGTGCGTGTTTCTTTGGATTTTTAAATCTACAAGTATCTACCGTTATGTGAGGCCAGCTCTTATTTACACAGAGGATCGCTTTCCAACCTTCTGTCCACTCGGAATTCTTGAAGCGCTGCATTACATTGTTTTATCATGTGGTCATGTGTTTTGGGTTACCCTCATCGTAATCTGCAGCTGCAGGAAAGAACTGTGTACCCAGTCTACTTTAAACTTAATCAAATCTTCCACGTGGAAAAAAAATTAAACCATCCTATTGTGGCACATGTTTATTGTGACGACAAGAGCAGGGGGGTGTTTGGTTTTCTGTATTTTTGGTTTAGGACATTGGGCTTTCGAAGCCCCCTGGGACGTTGACCTTTATAGAGGAGATCCACTACGACCTCAGTATTCAAAGATGGACGTGTCTAAGTAGGCCTCTGTGGAGAAGAAAGTGGAGGCCAAGGTGATTGAGAGACTCCAGGCCCACCCCTTTCCTTCTCAAAGGTGATCAAGTCTGTGAGGTCCCCTCTGAGCTGGCCACTTCACCCAGATAGGGGCTAGTTTGTCCCTGACCCCCAAATTGCTTAGAACTAGAAATATTTTTATTAAAGTCGACCTGGGACTCATAGATTCCCTGAACCTAAAGTCCAGAATCTACCTTCAGGGTAGATGTGGTAAAAATAAGAAAGGGACATGGGGCTTCCTTGGTGGTGCAGTGGTTGGGAATCCACCTGGCAATGCAGCGGGCACGGGTTTGATCCCTGGTCTGCGAGGACCCCACATGCCGCGGAGCAGCTGGGCCCATGCACCACCACTGCTGAGCCTGAGCTCTAGAGTCCGAGAGCCACAAATGCTGAAGCCCGTGCGCCTGGAGCCCGTGCTCCGCAGGAAGAGAAGCCACCACAACGAGAAGCCCGCGCGCCACAGCTCGAGAGAGGCCACGCACAACAGCGAAGAACCAACGCAGCCAAAAATAAACAAATAAAAATAAATTAATTAATTTAAAAAAATAAGAAAGGGACAGAAGAGATTTTCCAAGGAACACATAATCAGGTCCAAATATAGAGTTTTCATGGAACATTCAAGCCAGTTTCCTAAGTTTCCTTTGCCTGGGATGGGCCCTCAAGCAGTATTTGTTTAGTAATTCAAGAGGCTTCGACTCTATCTTCTTTCCCACAGTATGGGAAAGGGTCTTCTATGAAAGCCTGTTCCCTCTCCCTCTGCCAATGTCTGTGCATGCATACATGCTCACCCACCTCTAGCACCCGTACCAGCACCATCAAAGGTCAAATGAGAGTATCTGTCTCCTCAGAGATAGTGGTCACCATGACCAAAACATACACACTCACACATAGATTTACATGCACAAGATGCTTTTATTCATGTTCTTTCTGTAGTATTGCACTTCAGAGCATGGGATGGTAGAGATATAGATGAAAAATGAGAATGAAATGCACCACGACCAGCTGGGTCTTAGGTGACTCTACCCTGCTCGTATTTATGGGATGAGTTAGTCTGTATTCCAAAAGTGGGTGTACCTGCCTTACTGAAGAGGGGACCAAGGGGACAGGCAAAGGGAGTGAAAGAAAAATCCTTTGACAGGACAGTTAGCAATTTGATAAATGTGAAGTATGGTAGGTCTGGGGCACCTTTGAATTTCTACTGTCCTTTTTCTCCCGGGGATGCATTCTGTTGTACATGTTGAAGCATCCACAATCTAATCATGAAGAAATCCTTAAAGATTAGCAGTTGCCTTCTATCATAGACCATCGTCAGCTACATTGGTTCTTTATTCATGGAGAAAAAGGACTCAGCTATATGATGTATTTAGTTCCTATACTTAAGGACAAACAAAATTGCAAATTATTTCATCAATACCATTAGAGTAAAATGGAAACATAACTTATAAATACATTTAACTCTGGTTCTGACAGACCTAGGGGCAGGACAGAAATAAAGATGCAGACGTAGAGAATGGACTTGAGGACACGGGGAGGGGGAAGGGTTAGCTAAGGCGAAGTGAGAGAGTAGCAGTGACATATATACACTACCAAATGTAAAACAGATAGCTAGTGGGAAGCAGCCACACAGCACAGGGAGATCAGCTCGGAGCTTTGTGACCGCCTAGAGGGGTGGGATAGGGAGGGTGGGAGGGAGATGCAAGAGGGAGGGGATATGGGGATATACGTATACATATAGCTGATTCACTTTGTTGTACAGCAGAAACTAACACAACATTGTAAAGCAATTATACTCCAATAAAGATGTTTAAAAAAATGAACAAGGTAAAAAAACTGGCAAAAAAATACATTTAACTTTTTTTCATTGTCCATAGATCCTTTTTTTTTTCTTTTTGTGGTAGGTTCGCGGGCCTCTCACTGTTGTGGCCTCTCCCGTTACGGAGCACAGGCTCCGGACGCGCATGCTCAGCCGCCATGGCTCACGGGCCCAGCTGCTCCGCGGCATGTGGGATCTTCCTGGACCAGGGCACGAACCCACGTCCCCTGCGTTGGCAGGCGGACTCTCAACCACTGCGCCAGCAGGGAAGCCCTGTCCATAGATTCTTTTAATGGAATTTTTTAATTTTTTATATTGGAGTATATTTGATTTACAATATTGTGTTACTTTCAGGTGTAGAGCAAAGTGATTTAGTTAGACATATACATATATCTGTTCTTTGTCAGATTCTTTTCTCATATAGGATATTACAGAATATTGAGTAGCGTTCCCTGTGCTATACAGTAGGTCCTTGTTGATTACCTATTTTATATATAGTAGTGTGTATATGTTAATTCCAAACTCCTAATTTATTCCTCCCCCCACCTTTCCCCTTTGGTAACCATTTATTTTCCATTTTGTAAATAAGTTTATTTGTATCACTTTTTAGATTCTACATGTAAGCAATATCACATGATATTTGTCTTTCTCTGGCTTATTTCACTGAGTATGATCATCTCTAGGTCCATCCATGTTGCTGCAAATGGCATTATTTCATCCTTTTTATGGCTGAGTAATATCCCATTGTATATATGTACCACATCTTCTTTATCCATTCCTCTATCGTGGGACGTTTAGGTTGCTTCCGTGTCTTGGCTATTGTAAATAGTAATGCAGTGAACATCGGGGTGTATGTTTTCGAAGTATGGTTTTCTTTGGTGTCTGTAAAAGTAATAAACAGAAACCTCAGTTAAATAGAGCTGGGAGACAAGAAGGGGATGCTCTCATGCCCTGTGACTATAGCAGAGCCCAGCAGGAAGAAGAAAGACTCCTCTTCTTTCATGGCGAGGGTTGAGCCAGTGAAAAGCCATGGACTCTTCATTTATTCTAGCCCTCCCAACTTCCTTTTCCCCTGTATGAAAGCATTCTTCTTCCTCTGCCATGTGGGGACTTGCACGAGGCTCACCATGGTTGCAGACCTGGAATCGCAATTCTCTGCTGATCCCAAATAAACCCATCTTTGCTAGAGAAATATCTGGCAGTCTATTTGTTTTAGGTCAACATGCCTATAGTTACAGTTTGGATTTTCTTGGCCACTGACCAGAGAAAGTAACAACCTCTTTTATGAAATACTTTATCCAAGCATCAAAGTATCTCAACAGTGTTTGACAAAATCACAAAGAGTCAAAGGAAACCCTGGTTGGTCTCACTTTGGTACACGTGTGTGCATGCATGCACCCAAACGCACACTCACTCACATAAAACTTGTCACTGATCAGACCCTGTGTAGACTCTCGGAACTCTGTTTTTGAGGAATGGAGCTGCAGAGGAATCTTGGCCAATATCCTGTATGAACTGAAGGCATAGGAATTAGAGCACTGCCTCAGGGACTGGCTCAGATTCCCTGCAGCTTCTAGCTGCAACTGGAATGTTCCTTCCAAAGCACTAGGGAATTGCTGCTCCACCCAGATTCTGCTGGATTATGTGATTCTTGGCACTTTGATTATGCTCAAAACTTCACACCATCTTGAAAATTCGTTTCAGAGTTCAAAGCTGGGTTGTCCCATATATGGTTGCCGACAGTCGCTGACAAGGGCCATAAACTATCAAATAGTTTGGGGCAGGGATCACAGAGCATGTTTGATTGTGCGAGTCTAGAAGTAAAAATAAATGCACGCAAAACCTAAATATATGTATATTAATTTATGTTATACACATGAGTCAGGAACCAGTATATTTTGAGATGTGCTGCTCACCGTGATGGCTCCATCCTATGGAAAGGCTGGGTACGGTTTGTCCACAATGGAAGTGGTTGTCAATACATGTTTTCTATGGGGTTCTTGATAATGTTAAATATTTGTGGCTGAGTTCTTTTTGCATCTGAATGAAGGGTCGTAATGTGGCTGTCGATGGCCTACTTGGAGGAGAAAAAGAGTTGCTTCTGGCATTTTCTTCCTATTAGCTTGAAATTGCGTTAATAGTATGACCTCTACCCATGGTTTCCTTACAGAAAACTTTGAAGACCATTGGTCCATTATGTGAGGTTTATTCTAGTTAAAATTAGACAATAACATTTTAAGTTCACTTAATAGGGTCTTATAAAATGTAATACGTTGAAATACTCCAGAGGGAGAGTGACTGTCATAGGGACCAAGTGTAGGGTGCCAAAGTAAAAATTTACATAATACCAATTTTTAATTTCTACCTTGTTTTCTATTCTAAAATAAATACAAATCGATGTTTTCATCTTTCTCCCGTGTACTCCATCCGATTAGCTTGCTCAGTCAGTAGTACACACACCTCACTTTGGAGACGAAGAGAGGGGCCGTAGTGATCCAGGCTCTTAAGAACATACGGCGTGAATTGCTTATCCTCAAACGATGGCTCAAATGTCCCCTCTCCAGAGACATCTTCCCTTAGAGTTGCCTCCCCTCTCCCGCAAACACAGCCCATCCCGTCACCGTCACCATAGCATCTACCCTTCTTGGAATTATGTTGTTCCCATGTTGGCTCACTTACCTGTTGGTATATTGTTTCCCTCTTACCCTCCATTAGAATGTAGGCGCCACAAAAGCAGGCGCCCTTTCTGTTTACACCACCCTCGTCCTTAACCAGGCAATCAGTTAACCTTTTGATCAATATAAGTTTTGTTGGGCAGCCATTTACTTCACTGTTTTCAGTACAGTACACGGCTATGATAACCTTCACGGCGCTAAGTCCAACCTGGCCTTCCTCAAATCTTGCAATTACCTTCTCAGTTGCTCAAATGGATAATCACATATGATCGTTGGCTTGTTGTTTGGGGGAAGAATTCCTAGCTTCGACCACAGAAACCAAAAAATTTTTCTAGTTCCTATCTTGTAGAAAGCCAAACCCCAAACTACATATAAGTAAAAATTATATGTAGACTCAAAAATTGTGTTTCTCCTGTATTAATTTTGAAGATGAGAGGATACAAACTGAAATCGTTTCATGGGGCTTTCCAAATCACAAAATGACATCTGAAACCTAAACGGTTATCATTATTACTACTGAAATATTTGTGTTTCCTAACTCAGGGAAAATGATATGTATTAAAATGGTGTGTAATGACTGGGGACTCTTTCAAGTACTTTCTCTATAACAGTAACTTTACCTGCATTATTAATTTAAAATTCAAACATCGAAACCCTTTGAAGTTGTTATTTTTATAGTTATTTAATATGTAAAGACATCAAAGCAACAGAACGTGTCTAGGGATTTTTTTTGTGTCTATAGGGCGAAATTTAAAGCACTCATAAAATAGTTTTAATTTCCACCACGTTTCATTATTTATAACTGCAAAGGCACAGGTCTCTAAAATGTTCAATAATTATTTAATAGCTGTTGTAGTAGGCAGAATAGCGGCCCCCAAAGATGTCCACATCCTAACTTCTGGAACCTATGAGTATGTTACCTTACACGGCGAAAGGGACTTTGCAGATGTGATTTAGTTAAAATCTTGAAATGGGGAGATGATCCTGGATTATCCAGCTGAGTTCAATGTAATTAGAATGGTCCTGTAAGTGAAAGAGGGAGACAGGAGAGGCAGAGAAGGAGACGTGAGGATGAAGCAGCGTCAGAGTGATATGATGGATGTGAGAAAGGCTCGCCAGCCATCGCTGGCTTTGAAGATGGAAAAGGGGGCCACGAGCCAAGGAACACAGGCAGCCTCTAGAATCTGGAAGAGGCAAGGAAACGGATTCCCCCCCAGAGCCTGAAGAAAGAACACAGCCCCACCGACACCTTGAATTTAGTCCAGCGAGTCCCATTTTGGACTTCTGACCTCCGAAACCGTAAAATAATAAGTTGGCTTTGATTTAGGTCACTAAACTTGTGGTAATTTGTTACAGCAGCCATAGGAAAGTAGCACAGCTATTTTTTTTTAGAGTACACAGTTTTATAAATTCACCAATTCCTCTGTGTAGCCTCTCACATTGAGTGCGTGACACATTTTGATGGCTTCGACAAAAGAATTTAGTTCGGGCTTTTGAATCTGAGCTTTGATCATATTAGAGAAACATTTTAAGTCATGCGAATGGGATAATAATGCCAGGTCCTTGTGGGTGATTGCTTATAACTCTACGTTCGTATGCATGCATATAAAAGGCACCTCCTTGACACAAAGCCACAGTTAGACGATAAACTATTTGAATGTTCAGTCCAGGCCTCTTGTTTCTATGGAACAGACCAAATAAGACCATGCTCTGTAAGGAGTGTGTGCTCAACAGACGTTAACAGATCAACATAAGACACACAGGTGTGTGGGTGGTGGTCTTTGGACCTACAGATCTTCCCTGGTTTCAGAGTTTGATACATGGCTGTCTACAGCCTATTGCTGTAATGGAACTTATGGCGTCACATATCAGCATTGTTTTTCAAATGGAACTAGAGGTAATTGCCTGGGAAATGTACCGTTAGCTGGAACCAGAAAGCATCATGATGCTTGAAGAATCTTAGCACTCTGGGTGGACCACGATTTTCCATTAATCACAAGCTACTACCCAGTCTTCACTGCAGAGTACACTGTAGCAAGATCCACCAGTAAAATGCTTTAAGAACGATCCATATGGAAACCATTGGCAATAACACATGCTGGCATATGGCAAATGACATGTATACATGTAAAAATAACAACTATAAACATTGCAGGCTATTTTAATAATGAAATAATTTTCTCCCGCACCACCACCTCTCCAACAAAATACAGCAAAGAGACCCCCCAACCTCTGCCACCCGAACCCCCCAGCAGGAATGTGAATTGTATAATAATGGCTATGCTCAGTCATTGTACCATTTAGGGTCCCAACAGGAATCAGATGACACGCTCAATCTTGCCAGATCCTCCTTTTGGCCAAACCCAACCAAATTGCAGGTGGTCAGTAGTCTGGGTACTACAGTCCATGGAGGTCTCTCTGGCAGAGAAAACTGGACAAAGAAAGGTGTGAGAATGGATGGAATCTAGAGAACATCTAGCACAGTTTTTCAATTCAGCAAAGATTTTAATGAGCACTTACTGTGAGTTATGCTCTGGGAGATAGATGTGGTAGAAGTGATCGAAGCGGTTTAATTTGCCTTACAAAACTCAGAGACTGCCAGGGGACAGGCCAGTAAATGGCAATATGATGGCAATGATAACATGATACAACAAGAAGAAAGTATTATGGAAACATTGATTTCAAGGAGCAAGCTCATACGTATGGGATCAGAGACAGCTTCTAAAAGGGAGTGGAATCTAAGGCAAAACATGAAGAATTCGTTGGTCATCACTAACTTTCAGTGAGGACTGTCCTAAGGGCTTCACACATTGTAATACATTTAATCCTTCCGAGGACTCTCTGAGTGGGAACAAGGATTGACCGTAAATAGTAAAGAGGGATCTCTTTGGGGGTGATGGCAATGTTCTAAAACTGGGTTACAGTGATAGTTGTACAACTTGGTGAACTTACTAAAAATCATTGAAATGTACACATAAAGGGGGTGAGTTTTGTAATATGTAAATTATACCTCAATAACTTTTGCCAAAACCAAACCAAACAAAACAGTCTGATGTGATTATGCAAGGAAGACAAGATGGCTTGAACCAAAGTAGGGGCGGTGGGGATAAAAATTAGATAAGCGCTTGAAACTGGGAAAGCCACCTATGGTTGGGAGAGATGGCTGGAAAACCTGGCACCTTGACCTAGAGGTTTTAAGAAAGGAACTCTGGCTCTTTGCCTTCCTCGTGTTGGAGGTTTACTTTGTTGGAAGACAGTGATCTCTAACTCTGGAAGGGAGGTTACGTAGCAGGCCTTGCCTTCTGATTGAGCAGTAGCTCTCTGCTGTTAATAGTGCATAGAGTTCTTGCAAGTTTTCTGACATCAGAGGCGAGGTTTTGAGAATTAGCTCAGTATTTTGGACTGAACTCTTAAGAAGGCACGAAGAACAAGTGTAGCACGATGTCTTTGTAGATGACTACCCTCATCTATGTCAATCAATTTGCCAAAACAAGAATGAGGATATCTGGGTTCTTGAGTTAATACCCCTTTCCATATCAATTATAGTGACATTTGGTATCCCTTGAGGAATGTGTGGGTTGGGAGGTCCCCTACTGTAGCTTGAGAGCCAAGAAAATGTCAATGATCTTTCTGCTTTCCCCTCGAGCCACAATAAAATCCAGGCTCTGATTAGTTGTTTGGGCGACACCCAGTCTTGTTTTGATGGAGTTTGGTTAAACAAGTAAGAAGATCCATTTTTCCCAGGCCCGTGAAATGCATGTAGTGGTGAAAAAAAAAAATTGGGTTAGACTGTGTTTCCCTTGCCAGGACATAGAGTTCTCCGTGTAGTTCAATACCCCCTAAGGGATGGTCCAACCTTTCAGCATATGGTTAGTTAATGTCTCTTATGCTGGGTTATCAGTGGGTCAGCTGAAAGGTCAGAAGCCACAACAAGAACATGAGAAGTCTGAGCTTCGAGCTCTGAGTTGTAGGATGACTTTTCAAAACACGGGACGGGGTGAGGGATGTCTAGGGCAAGGTAAGAAGGGGAATTTCCCGCTCCGTTTCGACAGCTTTTCTCTGTGTTACCTTTTCTCCTCTAAGATATCAAAGTCACCTGCATCTCTGATAGGAGATTTGCTCTGTGTATTTACGTTTCTGGCAGCTGGTAGGCAGATGTAGCGGAGTGCTGCCCCGCAAAATGTTCTCAGCACATTACAGATTTTAAGCCGAGACCTGGGACTCTTGGTTTAAAGCAAAATATTTCATCTGGTTAAAATATCTTGAGGGAGATGATCTGAACCAACAGTATAAGCTAAGAATTGTGCATAGAGGGGGATAAATATACCCTGGCACTCTCATGTGGTTTTAGCTGTGAGGCTTAACGTGGGCAAGTTGGGGTGACAAGAAAGAAGCTTTTGCATCAACTATTGATCGGGAATACATCCTCTCGGTAGTAACACATGCTTTTCCTGTACCCTTGAAAATCATCCATGGGGCAACCGAGAAAATTCCTTATTTACAAAAGTTTTTCTTTTTAAGTTCTACTTTGTATTGAAAACAAAGTCACCTTCTGCTTCCCACCGAAGAGTAAAAACTGAGAGATCACGTGTTGAAGGACTAGGACCTCATTTTCTTTCTTTCTTTCTTATCCTTTTAATGCCTTACAAGTCTTCAAATTATGTTGTTTGCTTTGACAATAACAAGACTTCTTTTCAGCCTGGGTTCTTGGGAAGCAAGTGAGCAAACTGAATTCTCTGCTGCCTGATAGAGTCCCGAGTAAAATGCAAGCTCAAGTCGGATTACTGGACTGTTATTAAGAGAAAAGATATAAGGGGCAGATGGAAGAAAACCCAGATTTCTCGTGCTGTGTTGAGGACCTTGCAGCTTGGAATAACATGTCTTGGTTCTAAATAAATTCATTAGAGAATGACCAAGAGAGAATAAGCACAGAATGCTATGTTCTGGTTTTGAGAGGACTCTGTCAACAACAGCATTGGCAAATCTGACCAGAAACTTGAAGGAAACTTGAGGAAACACAGTGAGGAGACACTTGAGTGTTCTCCAAGGATGACTTGGAGAACTTTTCTTTTCGTGTAGAGGCATAATTGTTTGTATTTCTTTGTTTAAACTACACCTGCCCACTTACTACATCATGCTTTTGGTGGGGGGCGGGACTTGAGATGGAGTTAACTCACGGGGAGCATCAGTGAAAATATATTTTTGGTAGCAAATTCAGGAGTTAACTCCATTTGCTTCTTCGGCTAAGAGAGGTTCTTCAGTTTATCTCTGGGCTGCAATAGGAAACTTTAGCATTTGTGTCTGTTTCCCTTAAGCATTCCCTTAAGGTATTTTTGGAGACCTTGTTCCCCTGAGGAAAAACAATTCATTCCTGTAGCGCTGAAACAAAATGTAAATGTCGCTACAAGTCTTACGGAGATCTTAATGAAACATTATTAAAACCTCGCCTAAGTGTCTGCAAAAAAGATTGTTTGCTTTGGAGACTGTTAAAAAAGAAGATACATGTAAACACTTATGCTCATCAAATTTTTTTAAATAGCTGTCAATGTCAAGAGAGTGAAATGTATCATATTTAATATCTGTTCTGATCTAAGTAATTTTAAAAGTAGCCTGTATAGTAGTACATTTTTTTTGAAGTAACTCTGCCAGATCCCAGGAGAGTTAGGTGAGAATTAAAGTTTAAACTTTAGGTATTTTGACGAGAACAAAAAAAGTTCTATCCATATGGCCAGAATGTAAACTGGATGGATGGGAATGTAAATTGGTACAGTCACTATGGAAAACAATTTGGAGATTCCTCAAAAAATTAAAAATAGAACTACCATACGATCCAGCAACCCCACTTCTGGCTATATATCTAAAGGAAATGAAAACAGGATTTTGAAAAGATATCTGTACTCCCATGTTTATTGCAGTATTATTCACAATAACCAGGATATGAAAGCAGCCTAAGTGTCTGACAACAAATGAATGGATGAAAACGGTGTTATGTATGTGTGTGTGTAGACACACACACACACACACACACACACACACACACAATGGAATACTATTCGGCCATGAGAAAGAAGAAAATCCTACCAATTTCAACAAAATAGATGGACTTTGAGGGCGTTATGCTTAGTGAGATAAGCGAGACAGAGAAAGACAAGCATTGTATGATGTCACTTATATGTGGAATCTTAAAAAGCCAAACTCATGATAACAGAGAGTAGAGCGGTGATTACCGGGGGATGGAGGTGGGGGAATTGGGGAGATGTAGTTGAGGGGCACAAACATGCAACTAGTAGATAAATAAGTCCTGAAAATCTAATGCACAGCATAGAGATTATAGTCAACAATACTGGATTATAAACTTCAAAGTTGCTAAAAGAGTAGATCTTAATTGTTCTCACCACAAAAAAAGGAATGATAGTTGTGTGACGTGTTAGAGGTGTTACCTAATGCTACAGTGGTAATTGTATTGTAATATATAAATGAATCAAATCAACACATTGTACACCCTAACTTACACAATGTTATAAGTCAATTATATCTCAATAAAAAAAATAAAAAATAAACTGGGTGGAGAGATCGGACTAGGTCACCAGTTAACTTCAGGATACCTGTAAAGAGGCTTGGAGCCAACTAAGGTCAAAAGAAGGTCAATGGCCTGAGTCCCACCCAGATAAATGTTGATACCTGCAAGTGAATCCAGGTCATGGGGTTACAGCTCCCTGCTGAAGGCGTCCCACACGTGCTCATCATTCTTCTACACTAGTGGTTCTCAAGCAGAACAGTTGAGCCCCCCCCCCCCAACCACCCCAGGTGACATGTGGTAATGAGTGGAGACAATCTTGGTTGTCACAACTAGAGGAAAGGCTACTGGTATCCAGTGGGTAGAGACCAAGCATGCTGTCAAATATCCTCCAAGGCCTAGGACAGCAGCCCCTACTGTCAATAGTGGTGAAGTTGAGAAACCCTGTTACACAACCATGATAGTGAGGGGCTTGTGATATGAGGTCAGTGTAACAGAATTCTAGAACGTAACCAACTGTTGGTTAGAAAATTAAAAATTGAATCACGACCTCATTACTCCATGCTATGGACTGAATTGTGTCCCCTCAAAATTCATATGTTGAAGCCCTAACCCCCAATGTGATGATGTTTGAAGATGGGGCCTTTGGGAGGTAATTAGATTTCGATGAGGTCATGAGGGTGGGGCCCAATTGATGGGGTTAGTGCCCTAATAAGAAGACACCAGAGAACTTGGTCTCTCTCCACCATGTAAGCACACAGTGAGAAGGCAGCCATCTGCAAACCAGGAAGAGAGGAAGAGAGCCCTCACCAGAACCCAACCATGCTGGTACCCTGATCTTGGACTTCCAGCGTCCAGAACTGTGAGGAAATAAATTTGTGTTACGTCACCCAGTCTATGGTGTTTTGTTATGGCATCCTGAGTTGGCATAAGCCAGTCCTCAAATTGAGGAATATGCAGCAGGGACCCATATCAGAATTTAATTCATACTTTCAACAAAACTGCCAAGTTTATCATCAGTTAACATTTTAAAAAAAATTTTATTGGAGTATAGTTGATTTACAATGTTGTGTTAGTTTCTGCTGTATGGCAGAGTGATTCAGTTATACATACACATATATCCAATCTTTTTTAGATTCTTTTCCCATATAGGTCATTACAGAGTACTGAGTAGAATTCCCTGTGCTGTATAGTAGGTCCTTATTAGTTATCTATTTTATATATAGTAGTGTGTATATATCAATCCCAATCTCCCAATTTATCCCTCCCC
The DNA here is from genome assembly GCF_964270905.1 of Leucopleurus acutus. Taxonomy (NCBI): domain Eukaryota; kingdom Metazoa; phylum Chordata; class Mammalia; order Artiodactyla; family Delphinidae; genus Leucopleurus; species Leucopleurus acutus. The sequence goes on along the minus strand of NC_139148.1, from coordinate 8,110,781 downwards.
CCACTCCCCCCCACCCCGTAAGCATAAATTTGTCTTCTACATCTGTGACTCTATTTCTGTTTTGTAAATAAGTTCATTTGTACCATTTTTTAAGATTCCACATATAAATGATATCATATGATATTTGTCTTTCTCTGTCTGACTTACTTCACTCAGTATGACAATCTCTAGGTCCATCTGTGTGGCTGCAGATGGCATTATTTCATTCTTTTTCATGGCTGAGTAATATTCCATTGTATATATGTACTACATCTTCTTTATCCATTCCTCTGTCGGTGGACATTTAGGTTGCTTCCATGTCTTGGCTGTTGTAAATAGTGTTGCAGTGAATATTGGGGTACATGTATCTTTTTGAATTATGGTTTTCTCCAGATATATGCCCAGGAGTGGGATTTCTGGATCATATGGTAGTCCTATATTTCGTTTTATAAGGAACCTCCATACTGTTCTCCATAGTGGTTGTACCAGTTTACATTCCCACCAACAGTGTAGGAGGATTCCCCTTAGTAACTTGACATTTGTCTTGTATGTGTGACAAATAGTGTTGTCTGATTTGTTTTACTCAGGAAAATCTGTGGCATATACTTTATAACCTTTAATTATCATCAGGTTCAGTAGTGTGATTCTCATATCAGTCATCTGTTCATTTATTCCTTCAGTAAATAAGTAAGCAAGCATTAGTTGAATATCAACTAAGAGAATTTTCTGCCTAAGCCCTAAGTATTTTTACCAAATAATTGTTCATAACTGATATGGGAGATGATATTCCAAAGCTCTGTATATGTGCAGGCTAAAGTTAAAGATGCTACGTATTTTTAAACCCTCTGTATCAAAAAACCTTAAGAACTGTACTTTTAAAAATTAGCATACATATAAATTCACAAGTTCCACAAGTTCTGAATTAGTTGTATGAGATATCATGTGTTCATTTTTTAATCCAGGCCTTTTAAATACAACATTATAATAAATTCTAGAAATAACCTTTAATATTATAATCCATAGGACACTCCAGTTTTAGACTATCTCATGGCCTTTTCTATTGGCATGATGCAGGAGATGCATATTTCTGGCCCTTTGCAAAGCATTTCAAACATACGGTGAAATTATTAGAAGTTACCCTTATTAACACTTAGACTTCAGGAAGGTCCCTTTTATAGATGGGGGGAGCTCAGGATAGACTTCTACCTCGGTCACTAGTTTTGGGGCATTGGCAAAGTAAGCATTCCCTCCTTGGGGACTCTATTTCATTACACACACACATACACACTCACACACTCACATACACACTCACACACACACTCACATACATAGAAATGTTGGGCTGGCCAAAAAGTTCGTTCGGGTTTGTCTGTAAGATGTTACAAAAACCCGAACGAACTTTTCTGCCAACCCAATACACAGTTTAAAGTCTATTCGATGCACAGATGTATATACATATATGGTTTAAATTCTATTAAATAAGTATATGTGTACATACATACATATAAATATGGTTTAAAGTCTATTCATTACATATATACACATACATCTATATGGTTTAAATATTATTCAGTACACACACACATATATATATGTATGTGTGTGTGTGTATATATATATATATATATAAAGTCTAATCATTACAAAATCTATTCATTATACACATACACACACACACAGAGTTAATAACGTCATCTTCGGAGTTAGATTTGCCTCCTCATCCCAGCTCCTCCTACTTATTAGCTGTGTGGCAACTTCTCTGCGAGTCACTTTTATTATCAGCACATGGCAGTATAATACTAATATTGATACTTTATCTCAGAAGTTTAAATAAAACTGCACAAAACATGATATACTGAGCACAAAGGCCTCACACATATCAAATGGCATTATTATCCTGGTGGTTGCTATGCCCATGATCACGATTATCACTGTTCTAAAAAGCTCAGTGGGAAGCAGTGTATTTTCCAACAGTTGCTTCCTCCGAGAACTTCGTGATTGCAAAGCGAGAACTTTGCTACTAGTTGGCTTCAATGGTCTTTTTCTTCTTTTTAAAAATGTAAGTCTTGGGCTTCCCTGGTGGCACAGTGGTTGAGAGTCCGCCTGCCGATGCAGGGGACACAGGTTCATGCCCCGGTCCGGGAGGATCCCACATGCCGCGGATAGGCTGGCCCCGTGAGCCATGGCCGCTGAGCCTGTGCGTCCGGAGCCTGTGCTCTGCAACGGGAGAGGCCACAACGGTGAGAGGCCCGCGTACCGCAAAAAAAAAAAAAAGAAAACATGTAAGTCTTGGGGTTCCCTGGTGGCGCAGTGGTTAAGAGTCCGCCGGCCAGTGCAGGGGACACGGGTTCGAGCCCTGGTCCAGGAAGATCCCACATGCTGCAGAGCAGCTAAGCCCATGTGCCACAACTACGGAGCCTGCACTCTAGAGCCTGCAAGCCACAGCTACTGAGCCCGTGTGACACAATTACTGAAGCCCACGCGCCTAGAGACCGTGCTCTGCAGCAAGAGAAGCCACTGCAATGAGAAGCCCACGCACCACAACAAAGGGTAGGCCCCGCTCGCCGCAACTAGAGAAAGCCTGCGTGCAGCAACGAAGACCCAACGCAGCCAAAAAATTTTTTTAAAAAATGTTAAGTCTTGGATCTTGACACAAGACAGGCTGGTACCTTAATGGCACAGGCTTGTGTGTTAACGTAGAAATGAGAGCCATCTCACTTGGGCCTGAGCCATCACTGCACCCTCAAGTGGAAGCAAACTTTCCACTACACAAAGGGTGTGCAAAGGCTGTAGCCAACCTCTGCTTGGGCCAGACTAGCATTAATACAGAAGCTCTCTGGTCTGGGGGCACAGGTTGGAAGCAGGGTCTTCTAGTAGTGTCATGATTTCAAGTCAGCTGGGTGGGAGTATGTCAATTCCAGGCAGTCAGCCCCCTTAGAATCAGTGTCTGAGTCAGAATAGGAGGCCCCACTCTGTCAGACCCACTGAGAAAAGACCTCATTTTCCACAGACAGAGAACTGGTGTGTAGCATGATCCAGGGTACTGTGTAGTTTAGAAGGGAAGAACACAAAGGGTGTATGCCCCCGTCGCCACCCTCATGACCTGTTCTGTTACATTGTCCCTCTATACCCAGCGTGTGACATTTGTCCTACAAAGAAAATAATACGACCGTTTTAGTCAGGGTAAGTAATGTCAGCTGCTGAGATGAACAGTGACTTCCCACAACTGTTGATTACTCACATTTGACTCCAGCGCAGTTGGCCAATGACAGTAGAAAGGGAGTCGTTGTCTGGGGATCCATCTGCCTTCATTCTAGTGGCTCCGTCACTACTAGGGCCTCAGAGGCATTGGCTGTGTTCTCAATATCTGGCCAAGGGGTGAGTGAAGAGCGAGTTTCACGGCCCAAGCAGGAGGCTTGAGGAGGCAGGCCATTTGCCACAGGCCAGCTCCATTCCTTGGCCTCACTTCACTGCAAGGGGCTGGGAAATATTGTTTAGTTTTGTGCCCAGGAGGGCTTGGCAAGCACATGCCAGTGTTTCTGCCAGATTATCGTTTCAATATTTGAGGAAAATGTGATGGAGCTTGAAATAGGATTAGTATTTAAAATCGACTGCATAAATTGTGAAAGGGATTCTCTTTATATCGTAACAGGGCAAAATTTACATTTTTTTGACAAGAAAGTAAAAATAATCAAAACTCATGAATTTCAGAGACCCACTATTACCATGTCAGTTTATCCCCCTTCGTTCCTTCATCTCTCTCCCTCCCACTTAAGCTGCTACCCTGAGATGTTGAGGTCAGCTCAGAGACAGGGAGCAACTGAGCTGGCAGCAGAGAGGGGCCTGGGGGTAATGATAATGACTGTCTCCAAGGTCCAGACACTGAGCTAACCCATAACATCTTTTTTTTCCATAAAGGACACAGCTGAGATATCACCAGAGCCCACAGTCTTGAAATGTTTCATGTCCGCTTCCTGTCAAAAGCCCAAATGAAATGGTCGTTTCCTTCTAATCATTTAGTCTCCTTGGTTAGTCCTTTTCCTAACTTGGTTGTACACAGCATCATCCGGAATGCTGCGGTGGAAAGACTCTAAGAAGACCCACCCCCACAGTGCTCCCTTCTCCTGGTTTTCTCACCATTGTGTAATCCCCTCCCTTGAGTGTGCGTGGGACCTGTGACTTGCTTCTAACCAATCGAATATGGCAAAGGTAATGGGATGTCACCTCAGTGATAACATTACTAAGATTGTAATCCCTGCCTTTGTAGTGGACTCTCTCTTTTGCTGGCTTTGATAGGGCAAACTGCCATGTTGGAGAGGTCTGTCTGAAAAGGAACTGAGGGCAGCCTCCAACCAACAGCCAACAAGGAACCTAGACCCTCAGTCCAGAAGCCCTTAAGTAACTGAATTTTGCCGACCACCTGGGTGAGCTTGGAAGTGGATCCTTCCCCAGTCAAACTTTCAGATGAGGCCCCATCCCCAGCTGGTGAATCGACTGCAGCCTTAGGAGACCCTGAAGTAGTGGAACCAGCTGAGGCATGCCTAGATTTCTAACCCACGGAAACTGGGAAATGTAAATGTCTGTTGTTTTGATCTGCTAAATGCTGTAGTAATTTGTTTGCAATAATGACAGCTACTATAGATGCTTGTTAAAAATACAGAGTCCCAGGTCCTAGCCACAAAGTCTGTTTAGCAATACTGGAGGACTTGGGAATCTGAATTTTTCATCATCATCTCAGATTCTGATGTACCTGGTTTAGAAATCACTCCAAATTCTCTAGTCTTGATTCTTATACCTAGTCAGCCTCAGCAGAAAGTTATATAACTCAGCCATATTATTTTTACTTCCAGCAGAAGTGAGCTAAAAGTTATATTTTAATGATTTTTCTCTTGATCCATTATAAAAACAATCTGTATTCATTTTCTATTGCCGCTGTAACAAATTACCATAAGTTTAGTGGTTTGAAAAAAAACAGAAATTTATTATCTTACAATTTTGTGGTTAGAAGTCTGAAAATAGATCTCACTAGGCTAAAATCAAGGTTTCAGCAGGGCTAGCTCTTTCTGAAGTTTTCTGAGGAGAATCTGTTTCCTTGCCTTTTCCAGCTTTTAGAGTCCGCCTGCATTCTTTGGGTCCTGGGCTCTTCCCAGCAATGGTACCACTGAGACCTCTTCTGCTGTCATCACATCTCCTTCTCTGACTATGCCCCTCCTACTTCTTTCTTTCCCATAGAAGGACCCTTGTGATTACATTGGGTCCGCAGCAATAATGTGAGAGAACCTCTCCATCTCAAGACCCTTAACTTGATAATGTCTCCAAAGTCCCTTTTACCGTGTAAGGTAACATTCACAGGTCTAGGGATTAGGACATGAACATCTTTGGGAGGCCATTATTCTGTCTACCACAAGATCCATTGAATAAAATATCTATGGCTTGATGCTGGTGAAATGGTTGTCTCTTTCTGTATGTCACATGAGCTGTGTAATTTGTCTCGTTTCCCTTTCTTCCTTGGCTACCAGGGTCTTAGAGCTAATAATTGTGTTCAGTTGTAATAACTGTGCTGACTTGCTTTCTAATCCAACTGCTTCCTTTTGTTCATTATTTTGTTCTTACTCCTTTATCCTTAACAGTTCTGTTTTGTCTGTGTCATTTATTATAAGTTGATTTTGAAACATAACTAGAATATACAAATCCCCATATTTAAGCTTAACCCCTGGATCCCCTGATTCGTAATCTCTTACCCTCCAAAGCCACCAGCCACTGAAACATTTTCTCACTCGGTAGTTGGACTTTCTCCTATATCTTACTCCACCTCTTCTTCTTTGTCCTTCCCAAAGCCATCCCTGGCTCTCCAAGCCACTTACCAATCTAATTGTCGATTTCCCCCAGGGGACTGTGGGTAAGTAGTTCACCCTCCACGCATTACGTAGATTCTGTTAAGGCCCTTTATGCTGTGATGGATGAACTAGCTCCTGAACCCTTGGTCAGTCTGCCCATGGAAGAAAGATATCCTGAGCTGATCTCAAATACACTGGGCTCATTAAAGTACTTGAACAAATTGCCCTAGTAACTCCCATTAATAGCCACACACCTCAGGGAGACCAATAATCTTATCCATATGTTACAAGAGGAAATATTCAGTCAAGGAAAGCGAAGAGAACTATAGATTCTATTTCTTTGCGAAAATTATCTTGGTTTCAGAGTTTTAGATGACTTAGATGGATGAATCCCAATCCCGGTTTTCCATTTCATCAGTACACCCCAATTATTGTTAGAAGTGGTTTGACAAAATAATTTTGTTAGCCTAATTAAAATATAGATTTCAGATACCATATTTTGGAATGGTCAAAAGAGCAGAGAATGTAGTGCAAACTTTAGAAACATGATGATTAAAGAGTCTGCCAAAATGTTTTAAACTTAAGTGTATATGTTCAGCTTAACAAAGTTTTATAAAATGAACACCTGTATAGTCACTCTCTCCTTAAGACCAAATTCTGTCCATGCCTCAAAGACCAGATTAGATGCCCTTCAACGAAGACTTGCAGAAGCCTCTATTTGTAGTCTTTTTCTCATTGAATTTTAGAAACATATTAGTTGGATTCTTATGTCACATACATCTGTATTATGTGTATATGTATATGCGTGAGAGCAGATTGTTCACACAGTAAATTCCTGAATCATCCTTTGATCTTCCGCAACACTGAGTGTCACTGTTTAACTATAACTTGAATATAGTTCATCAGAGAAGGAACGAGTGAATTAATGAGGCAGTGAGAGAATGAGGCCATGGAGGTCACTTACACCAGGGGTCGAGTTAACGGTGGTCACCCAACCCGGAGTAGAATAGTCAAATCCACCATGTTTTGGAAATTAGACAAGGGTCAGTAAGCTGGGTCAGCCAGGGCAGCTGTGGAGAAACAGTTCAGTCTTGACTTTAAGCTGAAGCTGATCTCTTCTCTGTCCACCTCCTGGGATTATGTGTCCTGGGGGCCCTTAAACAATGGTCAGGGTTAAAAGGGAGTCATATATTTTTAAATGCATCCTCTTTCTGTTTAAGGAGGGATAGGATGGAAGAGTTACCTTGAAAGAGTAAGGCATACACTGCTGCCCCTGTATCTACATTTATATCATGTATAAATGTATGTTACTCTTCTCAGAAGGCTTCACGGATATGTTCTTGATTCAAGCACAGGAGGAACGTTAATCTTGGTACTGCATTCAAAGCTGTTGACCATGGAAGCCAGTCTCCAGGGGCGTTAAGCAAATGACTAAATGTTTATAATAAGGCACTTGGTCTTATTGATCTCATTTCATCCTCAGAGAAACCCTAAAAGGTAGAAATTGTTCTCTCTCCCTTTTTACAGATGATGGGATCAAAGAGCCTCAAAGAGTTTTAATGGCATACCCAAGGTCATCGGTCTACTTCCTAGCTGAATGTCTGTGTTCTACTCAGTTGTGGTATATGGAGGAGTCTGGTGCGTTATGAAAATGCAGACTCTGGGCTTTTGATTCAGAGAAAGTGATCCAAGTTATTCTAATTATGGTCTTGTTTATGATTAAAGTTTAGAATGAAGTATTGATATACCAGTTATATATTCTTTAAAATGTGGCATAATTTATTTTAGATGATAATGATTGAGTACCTACTGTGTGCAAGCCACTGGGTTAGTGGGCAGGGTACCCCGTAAAGTTGTCTTTTCCTCATCTTTTAGATGGGAAATAGGATAGTACTGTCTCTGCTTCCAGAAACCAAATCTCTTTGGTTGGGTGTTTTGTTGTTTTTTTTTAAATTTCTGTGGTCTGAATCAGCTGGGGCCCTGGCTCTTAATATTTAAAGAAAAACTTTTTAAATAAAAAAAAAAATCCCATTTTTTCCCCTCAAAAGCCTACTTTTTATATATCAAATGAGCTTTGCTTTTCAGATTATTATGATCTGCTAGGACTTTACTAACTTGATTTTGCAAAACAATTGACTTATGTGTTCTAAGCTGTATCTGAAAGCAGTGTGCGCAGAAAAAGTGTGTGGCCAGCTGGTATGCAGAAGAGTGGTAGGTAGAAGGCATAGGGGAGGGAAACATACGGGAATCCCAAAATATTGTCTTGCATCTATTACATATTGAGTTGGCCAAAAAGTTTGTTCGGGTTTTTCCACACCATCTTACGGGAAAACCCAAGTGAACTTTTTGGCCAACCCAATAGTATTATAGTTTATTATTACAATAGATATATATTATGCATTTTATCATATGAGATAAATCCCGCTAATCTTCCTCACCTTCTTAGTTGTTCACGCCAGGTTGAAGCCTGGATGTTTTACTATAAAATCCGTTCGTTCATTTTTTTTTATAGGTATGTAGGTACATAGAGATAGAAATAATTAGTGGTTCTTACCTAAGAGAGATTCTGCCCCACCTCCACCCCAGAATAGCTGGCGATATCTGGACACATATTTGGTTGTCACAGTGCATAGGACAGCTCCCTCCCCATACACACACATACACACACACAAAGAATTGTCTGATCCAAAATGTCAGTAGTGCTGAGGTTGAGAAACTTTGAGATAGATAGATAGGTCGATAGATAGATAGGTAGTTAGACAGACAGATAGATAGATACAAAGATAGCTAGCTAGCTAGGTAGATACATAGGAAGAAAGCTAGATATATACTAAGTGCCACGTACTGTGCTCAGCAGAGAGTAACCAGGACATCCCTTACTGACAGCAAGTTTAATGTAAAGTCATTATGTGTCTTCATCCCTCAAAATCCAGCCTTGTTTTCATTATTGGGAAAAATGAAGTCTGGCCTCTCCCAGGATTTATTGCTTTTCTAATCAGCATTTTTTTAGGAGTAAAACCACCAAAACATGCATTTCTAAGTGAAGTTAATTTTCTGTACAGAATACATAGTTCCTAGCACTGATAACGAATTCAGCAGACTTAATCAGATTCAGATTTGGTATGCTGTTTAAGGGGAAAAAGAAAACAAATGGAAGCGGGCACTTTAGAACTTTGGCTCTCGCTGAAGAGTTTATGTAATTTGCCGAATTAAAGTTTAAATCCAAGCTCACAAGAACTTCACATTTATGATATAAAATTAATTCAAGCTGAAATATGCAGTCCCCTGAGATGTCTTCCCAGGTCTATCTCCCTCTTCTCCCGTTTTCAACATGGCAACCATTACCAAAAATCTCAATCCGTTTGTAGGTAGAGATTTCTTCCGTGTAATATGTACGTGGATTCTCCGATCAAGCTCAATAAAAGATTTGGAGACCTAGGTGTGAGTATCCCATCCACGAAGTACATGGTTGGCTGTTAATATCTCACACTTAACCTGGTCCGGACTGTCCTCACTTATTGTTAACACTGTTTCAAGTCCTTTTTAGGAAATACCGTAGAAAGTGTAAATGAGTGCACACCGGTCAGCAGAAATTCTTAGCCTGCATTAATTCAGATTAACTGTGTGGCGGGGCGGGGGGGGGGGGGGGTAAAGGATCGGGGAAACCCCTGTGAAATACTGGGACAACTCTTCTAAGAAGAGAACCCCAAAGACTTCATATGCGCAACCATAAAAACAGAACCTAACTTTAGGGATTTTTTTTTACTATCTTTTTTTGCTTCCCGTCATATATATTCCCAAGTAGACCAAGAACTAGATTGATTTCTAAATAGAAGTGCTTATTAGGACTAAGTGAAATACCAATTCTAAATGTAGCCCTGGTGGCATTGGGACACTAGAGAGTGGCATTCTCAGAGAGCAACTCTTTGGCAAATGACAGCTTTCAGTGTTGAAAGTTTGGTGATCAGTCTCTCCGAGGTTCCTGAAAAACTTGGTAAACCGAAGCTATTCATTGACACACCTACAAAACCTTTAGAACCACATAGAAAAAAATATACCTGACGTTGCGCAGATTCTCTGTATGCTAATATGTTTCCAAACTGTGTCAGATCTCTGAGTTCTTTTAAAGAATGATCCTTTTCTCTGATCCCTGTAGCTTAAGAGAATAGCGGGGAGCCGCATAACAAGGCAGTGGAGCTCTAACACTCTCCTGGAGCCCACCCGTCTATTTCTCTATCTGTCTGTTGCTCTTTGTGTGTCCCTCCCTGCCTCTGGTCTCTGTCCTTCTTCGATAGATCTTTTCTCAATCTTGTTTTTCCTTCTCTGGCCACAGTGTATCATGAATGTGGTATGTTGTTTTGTTGTTCTTGTTTTGTTCTGTTTTTAAATAACTTTGGGGGGAATAATTTTAGGTTAACAAACAAGTTTCAAAATAAGTACAGAGAGCTCCTTTATACTCTTTACCTAGTTTTCCCTAATGTTAATATCTTACGTTACCATGGTACTTCTGTCAAAACTAAGAAACCAGCACCAGTATATTACTATTAACTAAACTACAGGTTTTATTCGGATTTCTCTAGTTTTTTCACAAATGTCCTCTTTCTGTTCCGGGATCCCATCCAAAGCACTACATTGTATTTAGTCATCATGTCTCTTTAGGCTCCCCTGGGCTGTGAGTTTCTCTGTCTTTCCTTTTCCAAACCTTCCCAGTTTTGAGGAGTACTGGTCAGGTATTTTATAGAATGTCACTCATTTTAGCTGCCACGGTCTGAATGTTTGTGTCTCCCCAAAATGCATATGTTGAAATCCTAATCTGCAATGTGATGGTGTAATTCTCATGATTGGAATTTGTGCCCTTTATAAAAGAGACCCCACAGAGTTCCCTAGCCCCTTCCGCCAGGTAAGGATACAAGAAGTCTGCAGCTCAGAAGAGGGTGCTCACCTGCCCATGCTGGCGGCCTCATCTTAGACTTCAAGCCCACAGAACTGTGAGAAATAAATTTCTGTTGTTTATAAACCACCCACCCTGTGGTATCCTGTTACAGCAGCCCAAATGCACTAAGACATTAGGTTTATCTCTTGTTTTTCTCATGATTAGACTGGGGTCATGGTTTGGGGAAGGATACCAAGGAGGTGAAGTACCCTTTTCATCACATCGTAACATGCTGTCAGCATCACTTATCACTGGTAATGTGTTCTTGTTGATTTCTAATGCCACTAAATGCACGTTGCTTTTAATGCAAAAACAAGAAAATGCAATATTTTATATGTTTCACTATAACATAACTTTTGAAACTCTTCCCACCTTTAGTTAGGTTGCTGTTATCTACCCCCAAATGTGAACGTGTGTCTGACACATAGTATTTAATCAATGTTACTTGGTAAGTGAATGAAAATCTCTCTATCTGTCTCCAGCCTCATCTATACCATAGGTCAGGGTCCCCGGGTGGGGAAAAAGAGATATCTCAGGCAGCCTAGATACTAGCCACTCCATAGTGCAACCGCTCTTATCGATTTGGGTTTTAAAGAGTTAATTAAAAATAACTTCGGAAAGCTGTGATACATTTTCATCCTCCTAAAAGGATGTTCGAAGTTTTCTTTTGATTCTGATATTCAACTGCGGTGTTGTAAACAGTGCTAATGTAGTGAGAGCTAAGCAGGTAGGAGTTAAGAGATACAGACCTTGGGAAATGGGGGGGCAGTTTAGAATTATTATTGTACAGTTGCTTATTTTCACTGCTTTTTGAGGATTTTCCCTCCTGCATGGTGTTTTGCCATCTCATTAAAAGAGCGACTGTCAAAGACATCGTCCTGAAACACCTGCCTGGCGAAAGGGAAAGAGGCAGGCTTCTAAGAGCTCTGGCTTCATTTTCTCTGTGGCTTGATCGAGTTTTCATGCTTTACCCAAATTGACAGACGCAACTGCAAGTAAAGTGAACTGTTTAAAAATTCCGCTTGCTTGATTTTGCGGACCACGCATTCCCTCCAAGCTAAGTTTAAGAGGCCAGAATGATTGCTAGCCTTTGCTGGTGCCACTGGTGGCACTGGTGGCGTGGGGATCGTTGAATGAAGGAGCCGGGTTCTCCTGTACCAGGGCCTATGGGAAAACGATCTGCCACCGTGGGAAGGTGAGGGGGCAGGCTGATCCGAGGAAATAAGAGTTTCTCTTATTTCCTATTCTTTTCTGTATGGGTGGTTAATAATTTTAAACTGTCTTGGCATTTCGCGAGTTATTCAAAGGCCCCAAATCCTGGCGGGTGGGGAGGTTTGTGGGAGTGAGGTGGGTGGGAGAATCTGTCATTCTCGTTTTCTGTTTTGAGAGTAAACAATCTTGACTGAGAAGAAAGTGCAAAACACCTTCTCTCCCCCATCGACCATGGGCCCAAAATTCAGACGATGAGTCCGTGAGGGAAATAATGAACAATTTTCTAGCCTTTGTTCCTCTTCGGGTTCAAAAAAATATTACGAAAACCATGGGTGACAGAAAGGGCTTTTACAGGGACTTAGACACCTAAAAATCACTTTCAAATAGAATTTCAAAAAAGAAACTCCCCGGGACATTTCATATACTACAGCAGATTGGGTGTTTGGGTACTTGGACACTGAATTGCAAAGGAAAGGTTTCTTAAGATAAGCGTTTGTGTTTCCAATTTCCCCCACTTGGCTCTTTATGATAACAGCTTTCATAAATAGCATAGCAGTTGAAACATTTATTATTGGAACAGAAATGCAATTACATGCAGATGTTGTCCTGTGATTCATTGCTTTGTGCTACACACATTTGCAAGCTGGAGGAAGAACAAGCAGGTCATCAAGTAAATGCTCTCGGCTGAGCTCCACCTACTCTCCTGACTTGAGTTATCTCATCTCTTCTGTAAGTGTTGCCACGATCTAGTCCTCCGTGGCCCTTCTTGGCAGCCTGTTTCATTGTGCAATTACTCCAACTACCGTCAAGAAGGTCTTTTCATCCAACATAAACGTTCTTTACTTAATCCAAACCTGGTTCTTTCTCCAACATTCCTGTTCCAAGGCAGATAAAAAGACCACCCCATTTATTATTATTATTTTTTCGTTTGTCATCATTTTTGCCTTTTGGTAATGTCACATAGTGATCAGAGCTATGAAGGTGATAAAATAGGGCAATTGACATGGAACCACTGCATGTGGGATGGGTGGTGATGTCCTTTCGGGTTGTCATTTATCATGGATGGCCTCTTCCTGGAGAAAACTTTTGCATAAATTCTGAGGCTTTAGGGGTTAGCCGTGAAGATGCCTGGTGTATGTTTCCTATTGCTGCTGTAACAAATTATCATAAGCTTAGTGGCTTAAAACAGCCCAAATTATTTTTGTACTGGTCTTTAGGTCAGAAGTCCAACACAGGTCTCACCGGGCTAAAATTAAGGTGTCTCCAGGGCTGTGTCCCTTCTGGATACTCTAGGGGAGAATCTGTGCTCAGCTTCTAGAGCGCAGGCTCAGTAGTTGTGGCGCACAGGCTCAGTTGCTCCGCGGCATGTGGGATCTTCCCTGACCAGGGCTCGAACCCGCGTCCCCTGCATTGGCAGGCAGACTCTTGACCACTGCGCCACCAGGGAAGTCCCCTGCTAGAGGTTTTAAGCAGAGGATGGCATGATCTGATGTATATTTTTAAAAGATGGTTTGGGATGCTCTGTGAAGCACAGACTGTGGAGAGGCAAGGGCAGAAGCAGGGAGAGCAATTAAGAAGCAATTATGGGGAATTCCCCGGCGGTCCAGTGGTTAGGAGTCGGCGCTTTCACCGCCGTGGGCCCGGGTTCAATCCCTGGTCGGGGAACTAAAATCCCACTAAAAGAAAAAGCAGCTACAGTGATCTAGTTCAGAGTTTCTCAACCAGGGGCAGTTTTGCACCCCAGCCCAGCACCCAGGGAACATTTGGCAATGTCTGAAGACACTTTGGGTTGTCGCGCCTTGGAGTTAAGGGGAGAGAGAGTGCCACTGCCATCCATTGGGAAGATGCCAGAGATGCTGCCGAGCATCCTGCGATGCCCAGGGCAGCCCCCAGCACTAAGAATGATCCCGCCCTATAGTGCAGAGGCTGAGAGACTGGAAGGGTCAGAGGCGATAGAAAGAAGTAGTCAGAATCGGGATTCAGGGGCGTTTGGACACACAGTCACCCATAACTAGGCTTTAGCTTTCAGGGCTTGATCAAAGGAGGGATAGGCCGTGGGGTTGACTGCAAAGCAGACTAGATTGGAGAGGGAGGGGGTGCGGGGCACTTGGGGGAGGGAAGGAGAGGTGATATTTAGAGTGCTGGGCTTTCCCCCAGGCACCCAGAAAGACACGCCGCAGGATTTTCATTGCATTCCGTATTGGCTCTCTTTTCCGAGTTCCTGTGCATTCGGTGTTTATCATGGTCTAGAATTGTAAACCCAGGGAACCCGTGTCCTATTTTCTTCTCCATCATCACTAGCTTGGTGACAGTAGACAACTGAGTTAACCTCTCCTTGTCTCCATTTTCACCTGTGTCTAATTAAGACAACATCTGCTTTATCAACCTCAGCTAGTTACAAAGAACTTGGGAAAAAATTAAAGGGGCTATATGCGTACATTCTGCTTTGCAAATTTTTTTCCCTTTAATTTCATTTTTGTGATCCTTCTTTTCGAGGTTTATTATAGTTTTCACCAGTCATATTTTTATACCTAAAAGACAATATAATTGATAAATATTTAACAAATTGAGAAGGTAAACTATATTTTGGATTTTATTTCCACGACCTTTTCAAGAATTACGTGGTCCAATTCTTTTTGAATATTTAATAAGGAGACAGGTATAGTAACATTTTTGGCTAATTTAATTGTATCTATTTCACCAGTTTATTCACTAGCACCTGTGTGGAAAGCAGTATTAAACGAACTAGGCCAAAATAGTGTCCCTCTCGCCTTCTGGGCACTTGCAGTAAATGTGAGTTCCTTGCCATTCTGGGACGGCTCTCATAATGTAGAGAGTAGGGGTCTGCAAAGCATAGCCCAGGGTTGGCTGCCCGGGTTTGTAAAGCAAGTTTTACTGGGACACAGTCACGCCCATTCATTTACATATCATCTGTGGCCGTTTTGGACCACAGCAGCAGAATCGAGTAGTTGCAGCAGAGAAGCTTATGGCTGGCAAAGTTGAAAATATTTACTATCCCGCTCCTCGCAGAAACAGTTCGCTCACTCCTGACCTAGGGCACTTAGTCTTTTGGAAATTTCTGCTTTTGCTTCTGAATTTGCTCCGATTTCTTATTCCTGAAAATGTGGATCCCCAGTGAAGTAGTATTCTGAGAACACCTATTTTCCACTGCTTACATGGCTAATACCACCATACCAAAGGCTTTACAAGTAAAAGTGCTAAGCTGCCAGCATATGTTCAACTTACAGGCTAGTATTTAGCTCAATATGGTTCTTCTACCATCCATTTTGTAGACGTTTCATTCCAGTCTTCTATTTATCACTGTTGAACACAAGCTTCTTTCTTAACGTCTTTTTCCCCCAACTCTTCAAGGTCGTTTTGAATTATAATACAATCCTCTGAGGTGTTAGCTATCCAATTTGGCACCATCTGCAAATTAAATCAACTTGCCTTTTATTTCACCACTCAAGTAACTGATAGAAATATTAAGAAGAGCCTGCCTCAGGACATCCTTTTCAAATGTCACTCTTTCCCTCAAGGTTCAGCCAGAACCACTGATAATCTGTGAGTCCACCTTTAAACTCCCAGTCTTCTAGAAATTGGATCTGGTCAGTGATTTCCAAACTTCAAACGCCAGTCATTATGCCATAGGGGTCGTGAATGTGTCTACTGAATGGATCCTTTCCTCCAGCCAGATGATTTGCCGTGGCTGTCATGTCTTCGTTCGTCATGTAGTCTAGTTCTCCTGTCTTTCTCTGAAGTTAAGCAGGGCCAGAGGACTTGCTCTGGCCAATGAAAGGTGGGCGGAAGTTTGTGTCCTTTACGGAGTGAAGTTTTGAAAGGCACTTCGTGATTCACCAAGTCCCTGTTTCCTGTGTCAGCAGCCGTGGAAGTACGTGTTGAAAGGAACCTTCATCAGCTTGGGTTCCTGAGTGACTTTGGATAGGAGAACCCTCCCTAGTGATCTGCATAAGTGTGCAGCGTGAGTGAGAGATACACCTTTGTTGCTGTAAGCTACTGAGATCTGGGGGTTGCTTGTTACCAGAGCATCACCTCACCCATTGCGCCTGATACAGCTCTTGAGCACCATAACATTTTTCTAGAAATCTCCAGTAAAGCTAGGGACCGTTCTTTTTCTATACATCCTTTTCTGTGTGTATCCCTCAGAGAACCTTATCCATTGGGCACACCAATTAAATGTTTAGTGCGTAGAAGTGAATTAATAATAGATTCATAGATGGATAGCTGGCTGACATATTTAGGGAATCTTTTATATGCTTTTCCATCCCATTCATATATACAGAGCTAATGATAAAATAACTCCATGTGCATCCAGCTTCCTAAGTATCTTCGAGGTGTTTTTCAGTTGAACATGCTGGTCCCCCTCAACTGTGAGATAAAAGGACATTGTCGTTATGATGGCGGCATTTGGCTCAGCCCAGGTCTAACAAGTGTAATCATGGTAAGGCCAGGCTCTGGTCAGTAAGAGTAACTTGCACTAACTATAGTGAGAGCACTAGCTTGGACATTTGCCTATTAGTATTTCTGTACTGAGGTGGAACTTCAATTAAACATGTTTGCGTTATACGAAATTTAGGGAAACATTAGAGTTTCACATTCCATAATATAGACGTGCACAGGCTTTTCTTCAAGATTGTTAGCTTCGTGAAGGGGGGACATGCCTCACTTGCTCATGGTTGTATTCCTAGAACCTAGCAGAATGCCCGGACCATAGAGGCATCAATAAATACGTGGAAGGATTTTTTAAAAATCGCATTCGGTACTCTCCGTCATCTGTGAGACACGCACCCATTTTTATTTCCATTTTGGAGGTGAGGCTCAGACACATTATAAGTAACTCATGCAAGGTCACACAACCAAGAGACGGAACCGGAATGGAAGCATCTTCTGCCTCTAAGGCATTTGCTCTTTCTTGGATAGTGTGGTACCCTCAGGGTTCAGTAGAAAGAGCAAACATTCTGGGGTCTGATGGACCGAGATTTG
This sequence comes from Leucopleurus acutus, assembly GCF_964270905.1. NCBI lineage: Eukaryota > Metazoa > Chordata > Mammalia > Artiodactyla > Delphinidae > Leucopleurus > Leucopleurus acutus. Next base: position 8,093,816 of record NC_139148.1, on the reverse strand, counting down.
AATTATAGCTCAACTACTCATTAGTTATATGTCATTGGGAATTTCTCAAATCTGTCCCCTGATGTTTTCTTTAAACCACAATGATATTTTCTGCCCTTCAAATCGGTCTTGTATTTTATTTAGTTTCCCATAAGTGCTATTTTTTTGGCGTGGTGTAATTATTCAGCTGTAAGTACTCTCTCATTGGGGTCCTCTATGGTTAGGTTGATTTCATGCTGCTTCCGCGACCCAGTCTTTCCCAAACCATTTCTTGAGGCATCCAAAATGCATTTAGCAGAGGGTTATATTCCCTCTTTGAAACAGGCTACTTTCAGATCCAAATTTCGTTTTGACCTTCCAATTCAATAATTATAGCCTAAGACATTTTATGTTTAAAGCCCAAATGATTGTTTGCTTAGAATTGTAAGAACAAATTTGGAGGCCAGCTTAAGGCACTTAAAGGTTTAGCCTGCCCTGGAAAAAAATGCATTCTTTGTCTTGCATCGACATGTTAATAAAGTCTAAAGTTCCTGCACAAACAGAACTTGCTTCTGCGGGAATTACGAGAACCTAAAAGCTGCGGGATCATAAATGGGCTATATTAGTGAAAGCTATTTACCTAGCATGGCACACAGAGTTTTATTTAAGATTAATGAAAACCCAATAAGTAGAAAACACTAATATTCCTTCCAGTGGGGCAGTCAAGATGAGTCTTAACTTGATATAATAGAAATGTGTGTACTCTGAACAGAAGAACGTGTGCAATATTTGCAAAGTTATATTTTCATAATATTTTTTAACCCAAATTTGTATTCGATAGAAATACACTTAATATCTCATTTTAGGATCATTCTGGAGTCATGTAAAGGCAGTCATTTTAGCAGTAACTTATGACTTTATAAAGAGTATTTTAATCAGTTTGTGTATTGCCTGTAAACTCTCTGGACATGTGATTCCTAAAACTTATATTTGAACGTGGAAAACTGCCATTTTAATGTTCTTCTGTCTCTTCAAGTTGACTTGATTTTTGCAAATTCTCTTGGAAGTCAATTCTAGCAGATCTGGGATTTTGGATCTGCTACAAGTGGATCCCGAGATTTTGGACCAGTCACTTTATCTCTGTGAGTCAATTTTGTTATCGTGAAAAGGAAGTAATAACACGCACTTCCTGTGTGCGTGGAGATATGAAGAGAAATTGTATGGAAAAGTCTTTACCCAGTGGAAAATGCAATCAAAGAGTAGTTACTCTTCCTGCCCCGTGTTTTTTGCACTCTCCTGCTCTTAGCAGAAACCCTTCATCATTGGCTTGTGTTGGTGCTGGCTTCGGTAGTGTGTAAACATTCGTTCTCTCCCCTTTCCCAAGCAGAGACCTAAAACGCAACACGGAGCTATTTTTGCCAAGAATGGCGTTACTCAAGGAGCAGTCAACCAGTGGATGAAATAGGAACAAATGATTCATTTTAAGATAAGTTTTATTTAGCAGGCAGTCTTCACTTCCAACACTCAGGTGCTAAGTCTTGAGTCTGTACTTCATATTGAGACTTCAGTGGAATTGGTTAGACTTGAAAAGAATTATTACTTTCCTCCATGGTAGATAAATGTAGGGGGGAGAGCCAATTATTAGACAATTGATGTGTTACACACTTACGTTTAAAAACTGTTTTGAGCCTAGAGTTAGACCTTCCACAGAGTACTTTTAAAGATACATTTTCTTATCTTCTGAAGTCTAGGAGGTTGTTTAAAATTTTTTCCATGTAATTATGCAAATTCGCAAGTCTTAGATTTCTTTCCTGAAACCATCAAATAACACTTCAATATGTGGGCTCAGGAGGGTTATTTCGGGGAATAAATAGATGTCATTATGTGTCATTTCGCCCATCAAAAAAAAAAAACAGTAGCAATTACTGCATTGTAAAAGGAGTAAACTCAAAATGATCTCATTGCATTATCTACTAAAGGCCTGGGAAAGTTGAATAACTATTAGTTACTCTGCTCAAACAAGGCACTGGAGTCTCACTCGACAGAGGTTTGTTCGTGTTCTTTTCCCATCACATGTTCTATTTGCTTCTTTGAAAAATAATTTCAAGACAAGTTATATCCTATGCTTCGATTTTTCTCCCTACAGTGCCTTTACATAATATAAGGTCGGTCATAGCTCATGATATAAAATACTAGCTGTTGACTCACACTAGAAGAGCCAATTTTACAGACTGCCGGGATAAAGATGATTTTAATTAAATCGCACAAATCCCTTTGTACTGCAAGCAAACCATACGCAGGCTGGCTGACTCTGAGCCATTCTGGCGTGTGTAGAGTTAACCAGGTTACCGGGCTTCCTAGTTAACTTCTTTCACCAGGAATGCAATTCGTGTTTACCTATATAAGGAAACCTGTTAGGCTGACCTGAGTTTGGCGGATTTTTGCGCTGACTGGGAGGCGTGGAAGCACACAGCCCGGAGAGGGGGAGTGATTCCGAGCTGGACAGAGCAAGCTTCCTGAACGCCCCAGTCATTCAGCTGATCCGAGGCAGCCTGCTTGGAGGACCTACAGGTTTGCCTCTTCCAGATCACAGTTGAGGAACAAAAACCCCGTCCTAGGAAAAATGGGGAAGCCGGTGAGTTTTACCGATCTCTCTCTGCTTGCTTCTGCTAAGGGGCACGCCTCATTGCTCTCACCCAGGAAGCAAAGGGAGAGGCGTCGCTCAGCCGCTAACTCCACAGCTCCTTCCTGAACAAACACAATGCTTCGCGAATACCTCCAGACAACTTTCCTGCCTGTTTTGTACCCCAAGAATCCACAGAGGCAGTGATTTCGCTCCTTAGACATTCCAGAGAGTGTTTTTTTACTAGCCAAGAGTTTCTCTCCCACCGCGATGAGCAAACTTTCTCATCTTTGTTGCACTCTGAAAGAGTGGAAATGAGCCCTGGGGTGCTTTGCGAGAAGGCTGAGTTCCCCAAGGAAGTAATAGTAAATCTAAGTGGGGTTCTTAAAACCACAGGCAGTGTGATAGTCTGCAGAAGTGCAATTTGTCACTAAAAAGGCAGTCTGAAGGTATCATTTTTCATTCATGCGGCAGCAGAATCCTTGCATCCTGCACATGTAATAAAGGACACCTTCTGAGACACTGAGGAAAGAAAGAAGCCGAGCGGGGCTCTTTGTTCTAGACAATGTAAGGAAGCCCACTCTTGTATTTTGACAAGTAGCGTGTGTCTATTTATACATAAGGCAAGAATGATGAATAAAGTCTTTATGTCAAAGGCATTGCAGTCGATTGAGTTAAATTTTGGCTCTATTCTATATGTAGACAAAAATTGAAATCTGAATGTAATTAAACATGGAAATGTGAAAGTGTTTAACAGACTTGCAGGGGAATTTTAGTAATACTCGGGAATGGTCAATTATCAGAGGCAACTGAGTGAGAAGAGAAAAAGCTATTGCAGCTGAGTTCTGGGGCGTAGGTAAAACTTTTGAAAAGAAAATCGATTTTGTTTTTTAATAGTACGGCCATCCAAAGTGATTTTTGAATTGGGTACAAATTTTTATTTTTTTATGGCAAGGTGGTTTTATTAATTGAGTGAGCTTGTTTGAACGATTTGATTGTTCATCTCGCAGAGAAATATTGTTGTTTTCTGTCACAGCGACTTAATCCTAAGGGTTTGGGGAGCAGGCAAGTGGCACAAGGACCCAACTTCCAGTCTCTCATATTAAGAAATTATTTTTTTAATTAATTTCAAGAAAAGTAATCAGCGCAAACAAGCAGATTTGAGAGAATGGCCACTTCTTTAAAAATTGCAAGTCATAGTCTATTCCCTAGTGAGGCTGTTGGTTTAATACAGGGACTGGCAAGTGCATATTCATAAAAACAAAAGCTATGGCCAGTTTTATGTAGCGCTCTCGACTTGCAAAAGCCTTACTGTTTGCGGTAACACAGTTTAAATGAAACCTGCTCACCTCAGTGGGAATAAAACCGAGAAAAGCAGTGTGTGTAATACAGTAGATGTCTTAGTAAATAAAATTAATAACACAAGCGACAGAACTGAGAAGACTAATGCAAATGTTTCAAAGCTTGTTACCTCCTAGGTGCTGCTCAGAAAAACAGGAGTCTTGATACTGTATTGCTTTTGATGGGAATTAGGAACCCAGGAGACACAAAACACTATGTTAAAATACACGGTTAATAACAGATGTTTACACCGGGTTGTCTCACCCTGCCGAAGAGATGGCCCCAAGCCAAATCAACTAGCACGTCTGCCGTTTTTTCTGTGAGCTGATATGTACGCAGTTATTATACACTGATTACATCAACAGCCAAAGGAATATATAACCAGAAAGGTAGATAAGTCTCCTAGGGCGAGGAGCACTGGGGGTGAGCTTGGGGTTTGGGGAATCTCCTGTTTAGAGTTCTCCTTGCCAGTGTCTTATGAATTACTGTCAGTGACTGGGAGCCCTGACTCCTGAATCTACTTAGCTTCGGCTGCCCGGCAGCTCATTTGGGGGCAGTAATAGTGATTATTGTATTTAACACTCTGCCATTAATAGAGTTCCAGGCAGATTCCTTCTTGAAGATTAAAGTTATTTCAGTGTGAGAACTAATCCTGCAGTGAAAGGCAGGTAGGATGTGGTGGTGTTGCATTAGCTGTTTTCGAGTCACTGGTGCTGCGTGCTTGTGTGGACATTGGAACCATTCGGCAGCCTCCTTAGGTCTGTGAGACGTTAGTAAGTGTCCTGGTGAAGGAGGATGAAAAGTCCTGGGGGCGGAAAAAGAGAGTAACGGAGCATCAGTGCGGGCCTTTGCTAATGTGTGTTGTGACTCCCTGAAAAAGTGCAGCGTATGAAGTATGGTTTGCTGCACATTTCCCTGATGGCTCCATTTTTGCCTGATCATCCCGAGGAACATTCTCTAAGGCAAAGCTTCCCAACAGATGGGCCAAAGAGTGCTGGGAGATGATCAGTGGGTTGCAGACATGCCCAAGACTTAATCCCTCTTTGGCATCTGGGTCATCTGGCTGTGCCTGGGCTGGCCGTATCCCCCTGAAGTCTATCCGTGGACCACATAGCTTCCTCAGTTTGCCCCAGTATGTTGTACAGATAGGGTCAATTTCTATATCTGTCATGATGTGTAAAAGCTAGGAAACCGTCTTTGACAATCCAGGCCCAGAATACAGATAGAGCCAGTCAAACTTCAACTACACTGTGTTAACCCAAGCCTTGGGGCTCAATGTGATGAAAAATACCCTAATTTTTATCATCTTTCATGCTGCGGTGGGGATGCCAAGGTCCTCTGTATGTCATCCAGTTTTCCCCCTTTATTCTGTAAAGAATTTAAATAAGTATTTGGGCGTGTGTTGCTGTCGTTGTCGCTGTTGTTCTATTCTTAAAGATCTCCTGGAAAGCTGATGGCAGAGTGTTTCCTCCCGGGATCCTTTCTAACGTTTTGTTATCATTTATGCTTCCCTTTCTCAGACTGCTATCACAGTGTGTTCGGCTGAGCTCCTCCTGCCGCCAGTGTGGCCTAGTCCAGAGGCAATGACATAAAAGAACCTGGTTTCAAAGGTTATTTATCAATTGTAAATTCTTTCCTTAGACCCTGTACCAAATCTGTGCACAGCATTCCTATCCCTGGCGAACTTTCTCTGCCTACCATTTGACATCAATCACCTTTTCAAAAACATTTTGTGTTATTAATTCCTGTTACATTCATTCAGCGAATCTTTATTGAGTGCCTTTTGAAGTCCTATGCTAAGTACTCGGGAGGAAAAGCGGGTATACAAGAGACAGATGAACTTAAACCAAATCTTCGTGCAACTGATAGCATTTCCGCAAAGAGAAGTCTCATTGCCTGCACGGTGTGCAGCATTTGAAGTATGATTTGCTACAGACTTACTCGACCACTCACTTTTATGGCTGATCGTCCTGAGGGGCGCTGTTGAAGTCAGAGCTTTCCAACTTGTGGGCAGAAAACAGGTTAACACACAGGTCAAGATGTTCATGCTTTCAGTGACCAGATGATTTCCAGGTCAGAACGTGTCCGGTAGATGCCCTGCAGAGCGTCTCTAAATGACAGGGAGCTGGATGATACCTATTTATATTTTGCTAATGTATTCTTCAAGGCCACATTTTCTTGGGTTGTCAGGGGTTCCCAGGGCGCCACATTAAGAAGAGAGCTTTCCAGAGTACTAGGTAACTCGAGAGCTTTTATACTGGCTTTTAACCACTGGAAATTACTAATTGTCCAGTGACAATTCTTATGAGGCTGGCAAGAGCACCTGCTGTTACTTCTAGGGCTGTAGATGAGAGGCTTAGAATCAGGGACTGTGAATCAATAACTGGTTTGCGCCAGCAGGATTTTCGAAGTATCTAGGACACTGGCAAAACCAATTTAAAATATATTTATATTTGAAGAATGCTTGGCTGGCAAGGTGATAGATACTAGACTAGGACTTCTAGTTAAATGTAAAAGTACATTTCCATTTTTTAATTAATTGCTTGCAGTCACATGTAAGGGAATCTTCTGTGAGTGAAGCTTTCGGAGAAATTGAGTTACTTTACGTAGTATTGCCCAGGGTTCAGTTAATTTTGTTTTTTTATTTAAAAGGAAAATGAATAAAAAATTTAAAAAATTAAAAAAAAAAAAAGGAAAATGGAGAGCTTCCCTGGTGGCGCAGTGGTTGAGAGTCCGCCTGCCGATGCAGGGAACACGGGTTCGTGCCCCGGTCCGGGAAGATCCCACATGCCGCGGAGCGGCTGGGCCCGTGAGCCATGGCCGCTGAGCCTGCGCGTCCGGAGCGTCCGGAGCCTGTGCTCCGCAACAGGAGAGGCCACAACAGTGAGAGGCCCGTGTACCGCAAAAAAAAAAAAAAAAAAAAAAAAAAAGGAAAATGGAAATGGATAGCAGTGCTTTGTGGAATATAGCATTCTCAGGTATGCTGGGTGCTTAATAGCTGGATCTGCATAGAGATTGGCTCCAACTGCGCACTCTCTTGTGAGTTGCTCTTCACTTGTCTAAACTTGAGACAGACATGAAATTAAGCAGAACCTCCTCAATTTGACAGTTTCAGTTTTAACACGTTGACAGAATTGGAATTTTGGTCAAAGAGCTCGAGCCAGGAAATACTGCATTATTTATAGCTATTGTTCTGCAACAGAGGCCTTGGTTATTTAAACCAGAATTATTTCCCCCTCCCCCATGAGTATCTAATTGTGCAGCTATTTCGATCTGTACTGACAGAGTCATCATGTATTGCCTTGGGGAACAAAACAGTACATAAACTACTAGAGAACAGATAACAAGTTTATTCGAACTGATATACTTGGCTTAAAGCTAAGAAACAAAAGAATATAGCGTGTTTCCCAAGTTTCTTCCAAAGTAGTGGATGGTGGCTTTGGCTAAGTCATCTTAAACTTCTCTGGGATTCAATTTCCTCATGTATCACTGGAGACATAAATACACAATTCACTGGACAGTTATGAGTATTGAAAGCACCTAGCACAATGCTGGGCAGGAGGCCAGTCAATAAGTATTAGTTGGATCTGAAATGTGTCGGGGTGGATGAGGCATGCTCGAGTAAACAGTTAAGGGCTGGGGACTTCCCTGGTGGTCCAGTGGTTAAGACTCCGAGCTCCCAACGCAGGGGGCCCCGGTTCGATCCCTGGTCAGGGGACTAGATCCCGCATGCTGCAACGAAAGATCCCACGTGCTGAAAAAAAAAAAAAAAAGGCAGTTAAGGGGTTGGAGAAGTAGAAGACGAACACTGGCGTCCCATATGTCATTTTGCCCACTCGGTGATTTCAAATATGCTTTTCAGTGAAGCGTGATATACTTTCTAATGTCCTGTACCAGGTCCTCTTTTCTAATGTGTGTTACCTGTTTGTCCCCTGTAGGTTTTGTGTTTGAGACCCTTGTTCTAAAGGCTTCGGTAGCAATCTATGTTGTCTCAGACATAAGTTTCCCCCTTTTAAGGTGTTTTCCCCAAAGTAACACGTTTTATAAGCAAAACTTGTTTTACTAACAATAAGTAGAATTCTCCCTGGCTTCAGTTCATAACAGTGGTTATCCAGGGGTCTTGAGGATGGACTTCTCTAAGGTGTTATGCCCCCAAGGTTATCCTCAGATCCCACTCTCTTTCTCCCACTCCCCACACATCACATCCCACCCCAGTGGAATGTAACATTTAATCTGATGTCGCTCCTATGATGTGGACGGGATGTGTCCTGTGGGCTGATGTGCCCTGCCCAAAGTTCACTCCTGGCTAAGGCAAGTGGGGACCATACGGTGTTGGTTTGATGAGGAAACAGGGCAGGTGTATGAGTCAGCTTAGGCTGCTATAACAAAACAGCACAGACTGGGTGTTCAAATCCCAGACATTCATTTCTCAGAGTTCTGGAGGCTTGTAGATAGCCGTCTTCTCACTGTGTCCTCACATGATGGTGAGAGAGCAGTCTCTCTCTCTTCCTCTTCTTAGACAGGCACTAATCCCACCACGGCGATCCAGCCTTCATGACCTCATCTAACCCTAGTTACCTCCCAAAGGCCCCATCTCCAATATCACCACAGTGGGGGTTCGGGCTTCAGCATATGAACTTGGTGGTGGAGCGGGGGGCACAATTCAGTCCACAGAAGTGGCTTTATCAAAACGTAGATCAAGTGACTCTCTATTTCTGACTTATTTTCATTGAACTTGAGATAACCTGTATTGTAAGATACAGCATTAAGAAAGAAAAAACATTCTTCCATTTAGACCCTAACAGTGTTTTCTTAGCATTGAAACATTTTATGCTACTTTTTTGAAAGAATTCTTCTAGGCTTATTTAGAGCAATGTTTTACAAAAATCATGTATTCCTCCTTTGCATACATAAAATGGAAAATATAGTCAGGGTAAACTTTGTAAGATTCCAACTTTGCTAAAGCACTTTTCATTTGGAGTTGTCACGTGTATGCTTTTCTGCACGATGCCATCACGTTCTGTGCCAAAATACAGCATTTCTTTTTTTTTTCCTTTTTTCTTTTTTTTTTTTTTTTTTGCGGTACGTGGGCCTCTCACTGCTGTGGCTTCTCCCGTCGCAGAGCACAGGCTCCAGACGCGCAGGCCCAGCGGCCATGACTCACAGGCCCAGCCGCTCCGCGGCATGTGGGATCTTCCCGGACCGGGGCACGGACCCGCGTTCCCTGCATCGGCAGGCGGACTCTCAACCACTGCGCCACCAGGGAAGCCCCACTGCATTTCTTTTTAAAGAGCTTCTCTGCTATCTCTGAGTCTCTACCAAAAGGCAACAACCAGAACCATGTTCCTTCCTCAAATGGTCCTACCTGGGAATGCAGTTATCCCTTCATACCCCCAGGAATATCCACCAAGCGACTACACTTGTCAGTGCACTCATTCTTCAGCCTTTCTGACACATTTCCACAAATGTGTTAAGAACCAGCACTCTTGGTGGGTTCCATTGATCTCCTAGGTGCCTGTCCAGACGCCTTTCCTCTAGTCCCACCTGAGCCCTGAGACGATCTCCTTCTGGCCTGGGGGAAACCCTTCCTCCTTTTCATTTCTTTGACAGGCTTTGCCAGGCATGTGACTTCTCTTCTCCTAATGTGGGGGGCTTGTTTCAAATAATGCCTAGAACTCAATAGAAGTGACAAAAATATGAACTTCTAGGACCAAGAAGGTTCATGGGTGGGCAATGACAATTGTATCGTGACTGCCCCCTGGGCAGCAGCAAGTGTAAGATACATCCCAATGTCAGCCTTGTTAAACTGGAAAGCATTTCCCCCGAGAACTCAGGAAATAGAGTGTATCTCCCCCATCCCACAGGGATGCCTAAAATCTCAGCATTATAGAATGATTTAATTGTCTTTTAAGGTGTCAAGAGTGTTTTAGTAGAAATTAATGGCTCTAGAGAGAGCATCAATTGTAGTTGCCGTATTTACTGCTTTGGCGGGGGTTTCTTTCCCATTAAGATGAAGTAAGAAAGCAAGAGCCTGTGACGATGGGACAAGGAATGGGATAGGGATGAGGATATGGGAACAGAAAGAGAGCAGGAAAAGAGAAAAAAAGGAGAAGCTCAACATTCATTCAACGATATTTATCAAATTCCTGCTTTGAACCAGGCATCACCCTACATGCGTTGATGGCGTATCATGCAGACAAGAGTAAACGTCTGCCTAGAATAAAAGCCGTATAGTTATATGTTGCCATGAGATTGTACTGGGAGGACTCAGATAATCAAGGGAAGTCAGAGAAAGCTTCCCCAAGAAAGGGGTGCTTCAACTGAGAGGTAGTAGGAAGGGATGTGAGTCAGTGTTTGGAGGGGTAGGAAATGGCCGGACTGTATCAGGGAGTTTTCAACAAGGGATGACATTTGTCTTTCAGAAACACCACATTGGCAGCATCCGGGAGACTAGATCGGAGGACATCAGAGTGAATGTGGGTGAGCCTAAAAGAGGAGTCCAGGGAAAGATGATGTCTACTTATACTAATATCGTGGAGGTAGAGAGGAAGAGAAGTGGGTGGATTTCAGTTATATTTCACAGGTGAAATAGACAGCAGTGGGTAGTGAATGGGACATGAGCGATGATGAGGGACCAGGAAGCGGCAAGGCAGACTCCCAGGAATTTGGTGCTCCTAACTAGAGGAATAGTTGTGTCATTAATGATGTAGGGAACAATGAAAGTTGACCTGGTTTGACAGTAGAGAGAGGAATCGTTTGTAGCCTGATGGAGTGGAAGATGCGCCAGCTTTGGGGCCGAAAGGCTTGGCGTGGGTTCAAGTCCTCGCTCATCCATTTACTAGCTTTGTGATGCTAAGTTTCTCTGAACCTCAGTTCTCCCATCTTTAAAATGAGGGGAATTCCCTGGAGGTCCAGTGGTTAGGACTCCCCGCTTCCACTTCGGGGGACACAGGTTCGATCCTGGGTCGGGGAACTAAGATCCTGCAAGCCGTGCAGCATGGCCAAAAAAGAAAAAAAGAAGATGAGGCCGTAAGCATCCACCTCACAGGGTTGTTGGGACAATCAAGATAACTTCAGATATGGTCGAAGGTCCTACCTACATGAGTTCCTATTATTATTCCAAAATTGACCAGCAATGAAGCCTAGAGGAGGAGTGGCTATTTTCAAGAACTTCCGAGGGGGTGGGGTGGGGTGTGAGAGTTTTGACAGCTGAGGTCTCAACACTCTGTAAGTTTACCTTAGTGAAGTTTCGCCTTGTTGATAATGTACAGGGCAGCTATTGGCTTCAGTTGGCCAGTGAATTCCTTCTATTTCGTTCCAACCCCCTCTCCTCCTCTCTCTCAGCCTGGATTAAGGGATCCCATATAGGAATAAGCTACATTGCGTTTCTCAGCTGAGATCCCTTATCACTTGTAAGAGGACTATAGGATTTAGGAAAATGTAACCCGAGAGTTTGCACTAACAGGTGATCACAGTCGATTAACTACATACTCCCTGTAGGGTTCGGGTGAAGGCTTTCCCATTCTGTTTTTCTAGCATCAGTTTAGCGAGAGCATTTTATACGACATATGTAATTCCGCTGCCCTTGAGTGACCTCAGCGAATTCCATTCTGGCTTCCAAATATTCCCTCATTAAAGGGAGCCATTAGACAGTGAAAGCTGCAGCCATCGGGTTAGGAAAACGCTGCAATGAGCAGGTGAAACGGCAGAAGGGGTTAAGCCCCCCCGTGGAAACCAGGTATTAGCGTCCGTCTCTGCAGGTGTTCTGGCGTTGTAGGATCCTAGTCACTACGAAAAGTCTCCCCCTGTTGCCTGGTTCCACTTCTTTCCCTCCGTTCTTGACCCACTATTGTCTCTTTAGAGCCACATTTATCTCCCACTGAAATATCAGAAAGATTAAGTGTCCCATCCAGACCCCATTCGGTTATTTTTCCATGCAAGAAACACTTATTTTCATACAGAAAAATGGGTGGGAGAGAGTGGGAGGCATCTTATTTCGTTATTTCACTTGTTCGGGTGGAAGAATGTGACACATTTGTATGACTTTTCGGATAAGCAAGTTGTGCTTGGTTCCCCGTGTGGATATCTGAGAGTTTACTGTCTACACCCAGGCAAGGATTGGGTGTGGGAGGAGCGGAGAAGGAAGTGGAGTGGAAGCTGTGATCTGAATTCGAAGTCTCAGACATGCTTTTAAGACCTTCCTCTTTCCACTACCTTCCCTGCCTTTATAAGTTTTTCTCTGTGTGGTCCTTTTTGATGCAAATGTATTTCAAGGTATAAGAGCAATTTAAAAAGGCGATTCTAAATCCGAATTGTATCTCCCAGAGGAGCTGCCTTTTCACTTCATAAAGACCCACTTGGCTTTAGTTTTGCCGAGTTCAAGCAGGAGCAGTCAGTAGAAACTTCTGATTAGCATGTGCGATAGTAGTTGCTCCACGTCTGGTTGCTTGAGGAGTCACAGTGCTGTAGCAGGAGCGAGACGGTGTCAAACCAGAGGGAGTTCACACTGTCTGTGAATGTAGTGACCTGCCAATAGTAAATCATTTGCCAATAGCTCAAAGATAAAGAAGGAACCTGGTAGAATGATCCGAAGTGAAGGTTGCAGCAAAGAGAAAGCACATCAGACGTTACAGTGAATGAAAAATGGTGGGAACTCCTGTTTCCAGGCCCCCAAATAAAGTTCTTGCAAAGATAAAGATGTGAGCTTTGCACACCATCAGGCCTTCTGATCTGTTTATCCAGCTCAGGAAGACTGAAATTGCGGAGGAGGAAGGTCTCCGCCAACAGATTGTAGGTCATAAATTAGTTAATAAAATCTGTCCCGTGTTATCTCTGCAGCAGTCTATTTTATATATACTTGTCCATTTGATTTGTTTCTCTGCTTACTCCAGGCTGTATTTTGGTAGCATAAGTCAATATGTGAGTTTTAGATTATACAAAAGTTTATTTTTAAATGACCTGCCTTCTGTGGGGAAAAGAACAGTTGTGTGCGTGTGTGTGTGCGTGTGTGTGTGTTGTATGTAACTTATTGCTGTTGATCAGGAGTTTCACAGTTAACTTTAGATGTCAATATATAACAGTAGTAATTCCAGTGAAACATGAATATTGTTATATGCCAAAATATATTTATCATAAAATTAATTTTTATTGCTGCTTCCAAGACCTTTTCAGGGCTTATATAGTTCCTGTAGAATATTTCCACATACTACTGTTAGTACACCCAGTTCTTGTTTTATCTATTAGAGTCACTATGGATAATATAGCAACACTCTACGTGTCTATGTATGTATCTATGTATGTTACATGTATACAAATGTATGTTTCCCTTTGAAAGTTTGCATAAGCTGTAGCCATTGTTGACTGATTTTTTTTTTAAGTCGAATGAAACATAAGAAAAGAAAAGGCCACTTTTTTTTTAAGACCAAATATGATGATTTAAAAGTTATGTGGAAGTCCAAAGAGGTCAGGGGTAAAACAAAGAAAGGAAAAGAAAAAAGAGTGCAGGAAAGAAAAGAGTAGCAGGAGAGGGCTTCCCTGGTGGCACAGTGGTTGAGAGTCCGCCTGCCGATGCAGGGGACACGGGTTCGTGCCCCGGTCCGGGAGGATCCCACATGCCGCGGAGCGGCTGGGCCCGTGAGCCGTGGCCGCTGAGCCTGCGCGTCCGGAGCCTGTGCTCCGCAACGGGAGAGGCCACAGCAATGGGAGGCCCGCGTACCGCCAAAAAAAAAAAGAGTAGCAGGAGATGATAGAGGAAAGGAGGTCTCAAAGCAACAAAAATCTACTCTCCCCTCCCCAGCCAAGTCCACCCTCCATCCATAAACAAAAGCCTAGCAAACATGCAGGTGGAAGACAAAAGGCTCAAGAAAAGAAGGGGCAAAAGCCACAAATTGCTAGAAAATACTGGGGACCGAAAAGAGAGAGAGTGTGAGAGAAAGAGAAAACAGACCACAAAAGAAAGGGTGAGAATGAAACTTCACGGGAAATGCTTGCAAAGTTAAAGCAAGCGGGCAGGAAGAGCCAGCTACAGAAGTAAGTAAGAAATGAGGAGGTCACGTTAAAAAATCAAGAAATATGATACGAGACAAAAACGGTCATTGTGCTTGAGTCGGTGGGGCTGAGAAGACATTGTTCTCTAGGTGTCTTGATAAAAAAGAGGAGTAGATGGCACAGAAATGAAAGCGGGCGAGTGATGGAAGACAGCAGGAATCAGGTGAAAGGGGCACTATTGTTCCACGTGACAAGACAGCCAGCCAAGGGGTAGGTGCCAGAGACTGGCTGCGGAATAATGTCCTGGCGGGGTTCATCCCGGTGAAACTGACCCCTACAAATGGCAGGGCTTGTCTGGTTTTTGTCATTAGTCGTATTCTGTAATAGTAGTGTGAACGCACTTTGCTTTATTTATTTATTTATTGGCTGTGTCGGGTCTTAGTTGCAGCATGCGGGATCTTTCATTGCGGCGTGCAGGCTCTTAGTTGCGGCACGCAGGGTCCAGAGCACGTGGGCTCTGTAGTTGCGGCAGGCGGGCTCTCTAGTTGTGGCATACGGGCTTAGTTGCCCTGCAGCATGTGGGATCTTAGTTCCCTGACCAGGGATTGAACCGGCGTCCCCTGCATTGCAAGATGGATCCTTAACCACTGGACCACCAGGGAAGTCCCCACAATTTGCTTTTTAAATGTCCCTACTCAAAAAACGCCAGTGTAGGGCTTCCCTGGTGGCGCAGTGGTTGAGAGTCCGCCTGCTGATGCAGGGGACATGGGTTCGTGCCCCGGTCTGGGAAGATCCCATATGCCGTGGAGCGGCTAGGCCCGTGAGCCGTGGCCGCTGAACCTGCCCGTCTGGAGCCTGTGCTCCGCAACGGCAGGGGCCACAACAGTGAGAGGCCCGCGTACCGCAAAAAAAAAAAAAAAAAAAAAAAAAAAAAAACGCCAGTGTAGCAGGAATCCCGGCTCCTTAGCTCTGAGGTGCTCCAGAGCTGATTGGCTATTTCTGATTTAATAAATGATCATTCTAGGGCAGCGGCCCTAGAATTATGCTAGCCTGGTGGCCTAAAGAGTTAATCCTCCAAATGCCTTCCATACTCCCAGGAGTCATTTACTGAGCCAGAAGAACCTGGCTTAATGGTTATTGAACACTTTCAATTTCTGAAGGGGAGTGGGAGGGAGAGGGTGTCTTTTCTGAATGCGTTTCCACTATCAAGCTTTACCCAAGTACCCGATGCTTGACTCCCTAACTGCGAGGCTTAGAGAGCCTGCGCGGGAAATTCCAAATCCAGTCTCCTGTGGGTTTGGACTCGCTCGTTTACTTTTACTGTGCTTCGCTCATAATAACTTATGTTCGTAATTCAGCAACGCAAGGAATTGTCTTTATGGCACGTTCGGATCTTACAGTCAATCACACGCTTCAAGGTCCATTTCAGGAAATGAGTTTGACATAGCACGTTAACGGTGAATTATTCATTCTTACCTGCGGCAGGGCATGATGTTCAGAGTGGCCCCGGAAGGCTTACCGGTTGTTGTTGAGTCAAAGTTACGCAGCTGTATTTAAAACTCCAGTGGGCAGTTCTGAATATGGCAGACTTTACTTTGATACCGTGCAATAGCACCTCCATTAGTGCCCTGGTTAGAATGCAAACATGTGCTCGCTTTTATTGCCCATGTGTTACTTAAGATGGTCTGTTTCTTGATGACGTAAATCACTGGAATCAACTGACTATTTTTAAAGACTCTTTTAGTGTTTCCCTGAAACCATCACTCTTTCCATTTGTTTAATAGATCATGGACCCTTTAGGTACACAAAAATTGTAAAGATCATATTTTCTACCTTCCTGACCTTTTTCAAGGATGACATTATGACTCACGGACCCTGGCCTGCTGTGGAATGCGTTGTCTTCGGGGGTTGGGTGAACAGTAGGTTTACATCAGCACACGAGGTCAAAAGAAACCTCACATTTTCATTTACTGAATATGGGACAGCCGACCTACTGGTTTGTGCTCACCGACCATGGCTTTGTGGATTTGCCCACTTCGGTTTGCCCCGCAAGGGTTCGCTATTTCCTCCCCTGCATCCTTATGTTACCCTGACGTGTGGCAGGCAATCTGTTTGCCCTCCGGGCTACGCTCGTGTCCAGAACAGATAAGCTTCAGGGCAGCAAGGACCGTCCCTTAAATTCCAACAGACTGGCTGTATTCCAGGGCCTCTTGGTGGGCAATTTTATCTTACTTTTATGGCAAGTAAGGGTTTGAGGCCAGTGGGACTGCTCAAGAAAATGAGATCCATGAAACAAAGGCTCTACCGATGGGATAAATAAAACCCATCAATTATGATCCCAGATTTGAAAAAAGACTGGCAAAAGGTATAATGAATACTATAATGGCTCTCCCTAGCCCACTGATTGGAAAGGCTTGGGAGGACATGTCTGTACATACCGGGTCCTGTAACTTGTAGAATGTTACAGAATAGGCCAGATAGGTGAGAGCTCTCATGGCATTCCATAAAATATGGCTCTTGATCAAATCCTAGGATTGCATGGGGGCAGGAGGTTTCCATGGAATTCCCAAGTGAGAATGTTGGAAGATGATAATTTGAAGATTGTGAAAGTTCCTGAAATTTGCCAAAGAATTAAGACAAGACTAATTAGGAGTTCTGAGAGACCAGACAGAACAAATGTGGAAATATTAGGTTGTAATGATTTCTATTTGTTTCTTGTTCTTTCTCGGTTCCAAATATTGAATTTGTGAAAATGGAAGGGAGGAAATGAGTGTGTACCAAAGGGAAGCAGTTAGGGGTGGGAAAAAACACGCCCACTTCCTCGTGACTTGGGAGAAAAGAAGAATGAGATGGAGAAATTTGAGGCCATTGCATAGAGTAAATGTAACAACTATAATGGAGTGTTTAAGAAAAAGAATATAGTGTTCTGTAAGTCACATACAGAGGGATGTGACAAGGGAGATAAATCAGAGTTCAAATTAATTTCATTTAATTAGTTGAAAAGACTAGATGAGTGGTCTTCAAACTTTTTCAATATTTCTGAGTATTCCTTTCTCCTCTCTCTCTCTCTCTCTCTCTCTCTCTCTCTCTCTCTCTCTCTCTCTCACACACACACACACACACACACACACACACACAGAGATGTGCACATGATGCAAATTACTCCCCTATAAATAAACCAAAATAAAACTAATACATATGTGTTGCTTCCCATCCCAGCTAAGGAAAGATACAGAAAAGAAGAGCCCACATTGAAGAACCATCACTAGCTGTTAATGCCCTGGGAGGTGCAGAATGGCATAGAGGTTAGGAGAACAAATTTCCCTGGGGGAGAGAGTGCCCGCTAACAAGCTTTTGACTTTGTTGGTTAATACTGCTTTTACTCCAAATCACTCAGAATTGTTTAGACTTCCTTCAGAGGTCCATGGACTTAGGCGGGACTTAGGATCTCTTTGTGAATATAACTAATGAAAAGGCTTGATAGCCTATTGAGACAGTGACCTGCCAGAGTTGAAGGTGGACATTCATTTTCTACCACATTGTCCATTCAGTTCACAATGGACAGCTTTATAACTTTAAAGAATCTTTCTGAGACTAGATCAGCCTGAAGCTTTGTATATCAAACGTTACTCAGTATATTTGAACTAACGCTACGAAAATATTCAGGGATTGCCAACAACTGTTGTAACACATGTTGGCTCAAAACTAGTTGTTTTGTTTTGTTTTCTTCTTGCGGTACGCGGGCCTCTCACTGCTGTGGCCTCTCCCGTTGCGGAGCGCAGGCTCCGGACGCGCAGGCCCAGCGGCCATGGCTCACGGGCCCAGCCGCTCCGCGGCATGTGGGATCCTCCCGGACCGGGGCAAGAACCTTGTCCCCTGCATCGGCAGCTGGACTCTCAACCACTGCACCACCAGGGAAGCCCCAAAACTAGCTTTTAAGAGTTTTGCCTCGTGACAGATTCTCTGTGAAATACCTGAACAAATTAAGTACAGAGTTAAAATTTGTCTGGAAGGTGATATTTTTCCCAGACTGGTTTTGTATGTCCTCTTGGATCAGCAACATGTTCATCCTTTTAGAAATCTACATGTCCTGCAGCCCCATTTCAAGAGGGCAAAAACCCTACTCAACAGCAGAATCCTGTTCCTATAAATATGCAGAGATGGCAGCAGTATTGCATGACGGAAATGAATGAATATCTGTAGCCATTTCGTCTTCCTGTCACCCTCAAGGAAATGTTCTTTGGATGGGAAAGAAAACCATGTTGAAGTCATCCTACAATTATTAATAATTGTAGATTTCCAAAGTACTTCATTGCTGAAGTCTTCCTATCATAAACGCTTCATTTCACTTTTTCCTCCTCTTAAATGCCTAGGCACAGATGAATGATTTATTTGCTTGTTTTACTGAAAGGTAGTTTACGAAATTTGTATCCCTCTTGTAGTGTTGTATAACAAAGAGCACTGAGGAGAGCACTTAGAATTTCCCGTCCTTCAGATGAGCGTATGAAAATTCAACAGCACAAATCTTCCTTGCTAAGTGATCTCAGATCCTTGAGTATAGATGTGTTTTCCTTTACACATATCTGATCCTTCAAGAGTGCCTGTTTGTCGTAATACCTTTCTGTGGTCGTGTCAGTTACTCTCACTCTTACAGAATAACCAACAGGCAGAACAGTCTAAAGGTTCAACTTCAAACAAAGAGCTTGAGACATCCCTACGGTAACGCCAGAATTTGGATCATCTGGTAAGACAGTGTAATTTGGTTTCTTAACTAGAAGAATTGTAGGGCTTCCCTGGTGGCGCAGTGGTTAAGAATCTGCCTGCCAATGCAGGGGACACGGGTTCGAGCCCTGGTCCAGGAAGATCCCACATGTGGCGGAGCAACTAAGCCTGTGAGCCACAACTACTGAGCCTGCGCTCTAGAGCTCGCGTGCCACAACTATTGAAGCCCATGTGCCTAGAGCCTGTGCTCCGCAACAAGAGAAGCCACCGCAAGGAGGAGCCCTCACGCTGCAATGAAGAGTAGCCCCCGCTCGTCTCAACTAGAGAAAGCCTGCGCACAGCAACGAAGACCCAACGCAGACAAAAATAAATAAATAAAATAAATAATTAAAAAAAAAAAAAGAATTGTAGAAGCAGAAGCCGGCGCCTACCAGCTTTATTGTTCCATGAGTGACCCTTCTGAAAGAAGGTACCTCTGTCACAGGGCACCTTTGTTTACTCACACGCTCTCGAGTTCCATTTTGTAGGTAATAATGTTTTTTCAACAATATTCCAGACGGCACCTATGAAATTAGTTTTTCCCACATGCACATGGAAATAATGTCCCCAGTAAAATTATTTGGAGTCAGTGCAGTAACACCAAAGATGTGATTTCATTGGTGGTTGTTTATTCAACAATTTCTGCAAGTCCTTTGTGTTCAGGGAAATCTGCTGGATACTTAAGGATAGTCAGAATGTTTTCGCAATTCCAGAATCTTCTACAACCTTCAAGTGCACTGTTCAGTGGAGGACGAAACCACTGTAATATAAAGCACAAACCACTCATTTGTTCGACAACCATTTATTAGGTACCACTTTATTAGGCTGTGGAGACACACGTTTCCTGCCCTCAAGGAAATTACAGTTTGATAAAGAATTTTAAATAGGTGCTAAGTAGAAGCACAAACTGAACATTTTCATTAGAAACATAACGTACATGTAGCACGTGTGAAGAGAGCTATGATCCGTTGAGTGTCAGAAATAACAACTCTGGCTTATGCTTATATCAATATTGACCTCGTAAAGACTCTGTAATTGACAGAAAAGGACTGAAACTGTTTTGTTGGCTGTTTTTTTTTAAACTTATTTGCAAGCTATGACTTCCGTTTCCGTTGTCTACTTGAAATATAGTTTGGAGATAGTTGTACCACTGCTCAAGCTTTAGTGAGCTTCGGCATCTCCAGGCAAGCTCTAGTAAGGAAGCAGATGGCTGGGGTTTACCTGCAGCAACTCTGATTCTGCCGGTCTTGGGGCGGGGCCTGAGAGTCTGCGTTCCTAGCAAGTTTGCAGGCGATGCTGCTGGTCCAAAGACACTGTTTTGAGGAGAACCAGTTTAAGATATGGGCACACTGTGGCAATGCCTCCTAGATTCTGAGGAGAGACTGAAAAATGTAGGGAATCTGCAGTTCTAGTCATGGCCATTGGAGTGAAAAAACCAATTGTCCCAACTCATGTAGAAATGAAATAAATTCTTCTTTGGACCGTTCAGGACCTCAGAACTTGTCCCATAAGCTTTAGATTGGAGGAATTGTTAACTTATCCAAACTACTTCAACCTTCTCTAATCAGTAGAATCAACTTGTTAACCATGCAGCTGCATAACCCCTGGGGGCCTGTTTGTTTGCTGTGGTCACAGAGCATTCGAGTTTCCAGTTTACACACACACCCGGGAGAATTATTAAGCATTGTTGTCATGTTCACTCTTTGCTGTCCCCGATCACTCGCTCACACCGTTGAGGCAGTTTCAAGTTTTGAGTGGAGAAGCCACACAAGACTCCATTGAGTGGGGCCGTGTCAAGGACGCATGGTTGGATGTGAGCTCACAACATCCCCAAGGGCCAAGAAAATCATGTCCTTTCTTCTGTGATGAGAGGCACCCCATCCTTGGCTGTTTCCATTTGTAATTTCACTGGTGCAGTGTGATAGGAAGAGAGAATTAAATGGCAAGACAGAAGCGATTTCTTGTCCTGGCTTACGCTGCACTGACCATTCTGTAACTTGTGACTTTTGGGGGTCAGTTTAGTCCTCTAGTCTGGAGTTCCTGGGTCTATAAAATGGGAATGCAAGGCGGCAGGAAACTTTTAAAGGGCCTTTACCATGCCATCATTTGCTATTGAGTATTTTTGAAATAATGTTAAAAAAGCTTATTTTGAAACATGCTCAAAGGGAACTTTTAAAAAGTAATAGTATGAAGTTACCATATAGCCCAGAAATTGCACTCTTGGACATTTATTCCAGACAAATGAAATGTTCACTTAAAAACCTGTACACAAACATTCATAGAAACTTTATTCATGTTAGCCTGAACCTGGAGAGAACCCAAGTGTCCTTCGACAGGTGGAGCATTAAAGAAGCTATGGTACGTCTACACCATGGGACACCACACAACAGTAAAAAGGAATGAACTACTGATACATTCAACAAGCTGGATGAATCTCTAGGGACTTATTCTGAGTCAAAAAAAGCCAGTCCCCAAAGGTTATATACTGTATGATTCTATTTATATAACGTTCTTTAAAAGACAGAATTTCAGAAATGAAGAGCTGATTAGTGGTTGCCAGGGATTAGGGCTGGAAGGGATGGAGGGAGATGTATGTAGTTACAAAAGGGTAACACAAGGAATCCTTGTGGCGATGGTACTATTCTGCGTCTTGATCCTGGTGGCAGATACCCAAATCTGTACATTTGATAAAATTGTGTAGAACTAAATACACACACACACACCAATACGAGTGAAACAGGGGAAATCTGAATAAGATCAGTAGATTATATCAATGTCAGTATCCTCCTTGTGATATTCTACTATCGTTTTACAAACTATTACCATACGAGGAAATTAGGCAAATGGTACAAAGAGTTTCTTTGGGTTGTTTCTTACAACTGCATGTGAATCTGTATTTACCTCAATGAAAATTTCAAGTAAAAAATAGCTTTTAAAAAAGTCATACACACAGGGAACTCTACTCAATATTCTGTAATAACCTATATAGGAAAAGAATCTAAAAAAGAATGGATGTATGTATAACTGAATTACTTTGCTGTACACCTGAAACTAACACAACACTGTAAATCAACTATACTCCAATAAAAAAAAATAATAATAAACCCCAATTTTGGATTAAAAACCTAAGGAAATAATTTTTTTTTAAAGTCATACAGAACCTCATTTTCCGTGAGCTACTCTGAGAGTAGCTCACGTATTTCTACTCCATGAGAAACCCAAAATTGGTGTTACTAGGATTTTTTTTAAAAAAATTTTATTGGAGTATAGTTGATTTGCAATGTTGTGTTAGTTTCAGGTGTACAGCAAAGTGAATCTGTTATACATATACGGTGTTACTATGATTTAAAATGCCTAGTTACACTTAGTAGTTTTCGTTAATTAGTTGTAAACAGATCTTCTGTTCTACTTTTGTAAATTTTCTAGAAGTAAACTATGGAACATACGTGAAACAGTAAAGTATGATCCTCTACAGCAGGTATTGGCAAACTGTGGCCCACAGGCCAAATCCAGGTCTCTACCCGTTTATGTATGGCCCACGAGCTAAGAATGGTTTTTACACTTTTTTAATTAAAAAGAAATTCAAAAGAAGAATAATATTTTGTGACAAGTGAAAACTATATGAAATTCATGAATAGTTTGATTGGCACATAGCCACACTTGTTCACTGATGTATATCGTCCACGGCAGCTTTGGGGCTACAACAGTACAGTTGAGTAGTTGTGACAGAGACTGACTCATAAAGCCTAAAACATCAACTCACCAACCCTTTTCAGGAAAAGTAGGTCCACCTCTGCATGAGAGGGATACTTGCCCAGAATTTGCTAGGCTCTGAGGGCTTCCCATTGTCATCTGGGTTTCCTAAAGTAGCCCTGAGCAGAGACATGTGATTTCCAGGCATTCCCTGAGAAAATGAGGAAAAGGATGCTATCAGTTCACAACATAAACTCCATAGGAAAATGACTGAGTTGATAGCATGTGATCTTGGGTTATGTTGCTTTGTCCTTCTGGCAGAAGCATCACAACTTTCCAAACTCAGCCCATAGGACAATAGGCATCTGCTCAGAGGGAAGGAACGAGGTTTCTTGCGGCGCACAGGAAACAATATGATCTCAGAGCAAGACAGACTTGGGTTCCAGTTCAAATCATCATTGGGTCATTGGCCAGCTCTGTTACCCTTCTCTCTGGACTTTCTTTACAGTTCTTTCAAATAGAGGTAATGATAACCAGTCTCAGCACGTTGAGAGGATTCAGGGAACTCACACGTCAAGTGCCTAGCCTGCAGTGGGACTCCACAAATGCTAGTTCCGGGATGGGAGGCCACTACTTGCTGTTTCGTGTCTGGGCTCTCCATGCCTCACATCCCTCAGTCTAACCCCAGAATCTACCAAGAGGTCTCAGAATCCTTTTTCAAACATCACCCTGGCTCCATTTTTGCAGCGTTCTCCACAAGTGTCTATGGAGTGTCTTTTTTTTTCAGAACGAGACCGTCTCCCTATTGCCCAGACCTCTCCACTAAGAGACCCAAGTGTAAGCTCTGACACAGTGGAATCTAAATCAAGTCTGTTTTCCAGTTATAGGATGAAATATGTCTTCAGTGCTGGGGGAAACCTGCAGATTGATGTTATCCCAGTAGGCTCAGTACTAGGCTCCAGGAATAGGCCAATTCCGGGTTTTATTTTTTAATGTTTCCAGGCCTTCAGATCGTAAAGACAACCTTCTCACTGAAATCGTGTAGTCTGAAGGGAGGCATGCAGGGAGACTGGCTTTGCCAGTTCATCACAGGTGAACGTTCAATTTACAGTGCCCTGGCGGGTGATTAACTCTCCACATTGGTTCAAGGGGGACCTGGGCATGCTTCCCGCACGAGCTCTCCTAGAGCAGATCAGGCTGGCGGCTGGGAGGCCTGTGGTCTTTGCCACACACACTCTGGAAAGGACATAAAATCCAGTCTCAGGTGTCCTCCCAACTCTGGAACAGGCAGAACAGGACTGGAATGACTTGACATGCTGATGGAGACATGCATCCCTGGTCATTACTTTGATCCCTCATAGGGATGCTCAGGGAGGAGATTTTTTAGGATGTTGATGTTTATCTACTTTGGCATAACTGAAAGAGAGAGGGTGGTAAAAAAAAAGCTGATGGCTGATTTTTTCACTGCGACAAATGAGTAATTTTGGAGTTGCCAGTATTTTTGCT
Organism: Leucopleurus acutus; assembly: GCF_964270905.1. Lineage (NCBI taxonomy): Eukaryota > Metazoa > Chordata > Mammalia > Artiodactyla > Delphinidae > Leucopleurus > Leucopleurus acutus. The sequence goes on along the minus strand of NC_139148.1, from coordinate 8,069,947 downwards.
TCAGAGCTATGGCTTAAATTACTTAATTTCTTTATGGCACTCCTCTTCCCCATGTGTCTTAAAAGATATGGCAACGTAACAACCAGCAGAATGCAACTACATGCAGATAAGGAGCCAAAATATATTTTTTCTGCGTGGTCACTCGAGTTCAGTTGCCTAAAGATAAATGAGAATTATCTATCCCACTGCAACCTGCCCCTCACCCCTCTTTCCTCTGTCAAAACTGTCTCTGTCTTTCTCTGTCTCACTTACTTCACTTAGTGTGATAATCTCGAGGTCCATCCATGTTGCTGCAAATGGCATTATTTTATCCTTTTTTATGGCTGAGTAATATTCCACCGTATAAATATACCACATCTTCTTTATCCATTCATCTGTCGATGGGCATTTAGGTTGCTTACATGTCTTGCCTATTAATGAATGGATTTATACATTTTAGAAATGTAAAAATTTATAAAATATTTATAATGTATAAATCTCTATTGTAAATAGTGCTGCACGAACATTGGAGTGCATGTATCTTTTCGAATTATGGTTTTCTCCATATATGTGCCCAGGAGTGGAATTGCAGGATGATATGGTAGTTCTATTTTTAGTTTTTTAAGGAACCTCCATACTGTTCTCCACAGCGGCTGCACCAATTTACATTCCCACCAACAGTATAGGAGAGTTCCTTTTTCTCCACACTCTCTCCAGCATTTATTATTTGTAGACTTTTTAATGATGGCCATTCTGACTGGTGTGAGGTGATACCTCATTGTAGTTTTGAGTTGCATTTCCTATTAATTATTGATGTTGAGCATCTTTTCATGTGACTTTTGGCCATCTGTATGTCTTCTTTGGAGGAATGTCTGTTTAGTTCTTCTGCCCATTTTTTGATTGGGTTGTTTGGGTTTTTTTTGATATTAAGCTTCATGAGCTGTTTGTATATTTTGGATATTAATCCCTTGTCTGTCACATCATTTGCAAATACTTTCTCCCATTCTGTAGGTTGTCTTTTTGTTTTGTTTATGGTTTCCTTTGCTGTGCAAAAACTTTCAAGTTTAATTAGGTTCCATTTGTTTATTTTAGTTTTTATCTTCATTACTCTAGGAGGTGGATCCAAAAAGATATTGCTGCTATTCATGTCAAACAGTGTTCTGCCTATGTTTTCCTCTAGGAGATTTATACTGTACAGTCTTACATTTATAACTTTAATCTATTTTGAGTTTATTTTTGTGTGTGGTGTTAGAGAATGTTCTAATTTCATTCTTTTACATGTAGCTGTCCAGTTTTCCAAGCATCACTTATTAAAGAGACTGTCTTTTCTCCATTGTATAGTCTTGCCTCCTTTGTCATAGATGAGGTGACCGTAGGTGCATGGGTTTATTTCTGGGCTTTCTATCCTGTTCCATTGATCTATATTTCTGTTTTTGTGCCAGTAACATACTGTTTTGATTACCGTAGATTTGTAATATAGTCTAAGTCATGGATTCTGATACCTCCAGCTCCGTTTTTCTTTCTCAAGATTGCTTTGGCTATTTGGGGTCTTCTTTGTTTCCGTGCGAATTTAATTTTTTTGTTGTTCTAGTTCTGTGAAAAATGTCACTGGTAATTTGATAGGAATTGCATTGAATCTGTAGATTGCCTTGGATAGTATGGTCATTTTGACAATATTGGTTCTTCCAGTCCAAGAACATGGTATATCTTTCCAACCGTTTGTGTCATCTTTGATTTCTTTCATCAGTGTCTTATAGCTTTCCGAGTAGGTTTTTTGCCTCCTCAGGTAGGTTTATTCCTAGGTATTTTATTATTGTTTTTTTTTTAATGTCAGGGGACTAATATGAGTTGTTGACTTTAAATTTTGCCACTAATGACATAACAATAACAAAAAAACCTTCTTACACACAAAATATTCAAAAAATGGACATTTTACCATCAAAAAATATAAGCAGGATGTAATCTTTTTTTTTTTAAGAAGATGTTGGGGGTAGGAGTTTATTAATTAATTAATTAATTTTGCTGTGTTGGGTCTTCGTTTCTGTGCGAGGGCTTTCTCTAGTTGTGGCAAGTGGGGGCCACTCTTCATCGCGCTGCGCGGGCCTCTCACTATCGCGGCCTCTCTTGTTGTGGAGCACAGGCTCCAGACGCGCAGGCTCAGTAGTTGTGGCTCACGGGTCTAGTTGCTCCACGGCATATGGGACCTTCCCAGACCAGGGCTCGAACCCGTGTCCGCTGCATTAGCAGGCAGACTCTCAACCACTGCGCCACCAGGGAAGCCCAGCAGGATGTAATCTTAAAGAGGAGTCATTTATATTAAATAAATTTAGCTTTATGAACAAATTATTAAATTATCTACATTTTCTTCATTCCACTACTCTTCATATGAAACTTCGTTGTGGATCAGTCCTAGTCTGATCCTTCATGGTTTCAAATTTCAATAGCCCTGACAAGTCTCTTCTTCATGATCTAGCCCCTTGCCTACCCTCCCACCCCAAAATTTTCCTCACTCACATTCATGTACTCTCTGTGTCAAAATCACCATCAGTGGAAGCCTCTCTCCCTCTCTGGACTTGATTTGACTCCTTAGTAAGCACAAGAACCGTATCTTTGTTTTGTACCTGGTCAATCTTCAAAAATAAATTTATTAACCTTTCAACTCAATGCTTGAGAGTATAGATTCTTAGCCAGACTGCCTGGGTTTGAATCCCAGCATCTGCACTTACCAGCTGTATTAACTTGGGCACGTTTCTCAACTTCTCTGTTCTCAATTCCCCATCTGTAAAATCAGAATTAACTGGATTTAATACGTTCATGTTTATAAAGTGCTTACAACAGTCCCTGGCTCAGAGTAACCACTATAAAAGCTATGGTTAAATAGAAGCAAAAACAGGCTTTAAAAAAAAAAGAAAAAAATGTACCTCACCAGAAACAGCACACCAAACTGTGCCCTGGCATTTTTTCATGGAATGTGCCACTGGCCGTAGGAAAGGACCAATATGGAGCGTGTCTGGATGAGTCAGTGAAAATATATCACAGATGCTGAAATAATAGCTCAAAGCCACTATGCAGAGATGGACTTTGCTGTCCTATCCTAGTCAGAAGTGACCTCAGAATTCTCTATGGTATCCATGACTGCTGGCCATCTTGCCTCTACTCAAATGCCTCTAAGAAAAGGATATCATCCCCTGCAGGACATTTTATCCCACTGATAAGGGTGCCATAGAGAAGGACACTAGAGAGAGGAAAAGTATATAAAGAAAATCCTAAAGACTCCGTCAAAAAACTGTTTGAACTAATAAATTCACTAAAGTTGCAGGATACCAAATCCACACACAAAATTCAGTTGTGAATCTATACACTAGCAGCAAGCTATCTGAAAGAGAAATTAAGAAAACAATCCCATTTACAATAGCATCAAAAACAATAGAATACTTAGTAAATTTAACCAAGGAGGTGAAAGACCTGTGTGCTAAAAACTGTTAGACATTGATTAAATGAATTGACGAAGGCACAAATAGAAAGATATCCCATGTTCTTGGACTGGAAGAATTAATATTTTTAAAACGTCCCTACTACACAAAGTGGTCTACAGATTCAATGCAGTTCCTATAAAATTTCAGTGGCATTTTTTTACAGAAATAGAAAAAAAACAATCCTAAAATTTGTATGGAGTCACAGAAGACTCTGAATAGCCAAAGCAACCTTGAGAAAGAATAAAACTGAAGGCATCACACTTCCTGGTTTCAAACTATACTACAAAGCTATACTAATCAAAATAGTATGATACTGGCATAAAAACAGACACATGGACCAATGGGACAGAGTCAAGAGCCCAGAAATAAACCCACACATATATGATGAACTGATCTTTGACAAAAGCACCAAGAACACACAATTGGCATAGTCTCTTCAATTAATGGTGTTGGGAAAACCAGACATTCATGTGCAAAAGAGTGAAACTGTATCCTTATGTTACACAAGAGATGACAAATGGTTGTGACGGTGTGTAGAAAGGGGAATCTCTGTACAGTGTTGGTGGTAATGTAAATTGGTACAGACATTATGGAAAACAATATGGAGAGTCCTCAAAAATTAAAACTAGAACTACCATATCATCCAGTAATTCCACTTCTGGATATACATCCAAAGGAAGTAAAATCAGCATAAAGAGATATCTGCATTCCCATGTTCATTGCTATATTATTCACAACAACCAAGATACAGAAAACTTAAGTGTCCATCTACAGATGAATAGATAACGAAGATGTAGTGTGTGTGTGTGTGTGTGTGTGTGTGTGGTGTATATATACATACACATATATATAGTGCATATATATACATATACAATGAAATGTTATTCAACCATAGAAAGAAAGAAATCCTGCTATTTGTAACAACATGGATGAATCTGGAGGACATTATTCTAAGTCAAATAAGCCAGACAAAGGCAAATACTGGCTGGTGTTACTTGTATGTGGAAACTAAAGAAAAAAAGTCAAACTCATAGAAACAGAGTGGAATGGTGGTTGTTGGGGAGAGGGGGTGGGTTGAGGGGTGGGGAGATGTTGGTCAAAGGGTACAAACTTCCAGTTCTAAGTTGAATAAGGTCTGAGGATATAATGTACAACATGGTGACCATAGTTAACAATACTGTATTATATATCTGAAATTTGCTAAGAGAGTATCTCTTAAGCATTATCACCATGCACACACAGACACATGCACAGAAGGTCACCACGTGAGGTGATGGATGTCTTAATTAATTGCAGTAATCATTTCACAGCATATACATATGTTAAATCATCATATTGTACACTTTAAATATATACAATTTTATTTGTCAAGTGTACCTCATTAAAGCTGAGGGAAGGAAGTCAAAAAGAAGCCTAATAAATTTTTAAAATAAAACGAAAAAAAGGAGAATAGAGGTTACTAGGGGCTGGAGGAGGACGGAATAAGGAGTAGTTATTTAATGTGTACAGAGTTTCAGTTTGGGAGGATGAAAAACTTATGGAAATCAATAGTGGTGATGGTAATACAATGTTGTGAATGTACTTAATGCCATTGAGTTGTACACTTTTAAATGGTTTAAATGGTAAATTTTGTGTTATGAATATTCTAGCACTGTAAAAAAATAGTTTTAAAAAGAGAATGGCTTCTCAGAGAGGGGCTTCTTAAAAACAGGCATCTTAGATCATGGCTTCCTGGAGATAGGCATAATGAAGAGGAATACCACAGAAGGGGCACTATAGAGGAGGGCATCGTAGATTGACTGCATCATAGAGAGGTCCATCACAGATAACGGCAGCATAAAAAGGGACATCATGGTAGGTCAGTACAGAGATGGATCTCATAGGAAGGAGTTTTGATGGTTATCATATGTAAGTTCATCATAGAGAGAAGGAACATAGGCTCATTCTAGAGAAGTCTGTCAGATAGGAACGCCTTAGAAGCTTTTGTGTCAGCTTCTCCTCTCTGGACATCAGGCTGTGAGCTCCGTGAAACCAGAGATGGATCTTATTCATCTTTACTTTTTCAGCATCTGACACATACTTCGGGATACAATAGCTACCCAGTCTTCTTTGTGGGGTGACTATATGTATACCATCTCTTCTACACATGGCCTTTGAAAAATGTAGAACCTGTTACCCATTTCTTCTCTTCTGCAGACTGAATTGGCCTAGTTCTTAGAAAAATTTCCAATGTGCTGAATATTTCTGACTTTTCCCATCCAAAGAGCCCTCTGCCTACCCATTTGTGGTAGGCAGAATTTTTAGGATGCCCCCCCCAAAGATGTCCTGTCCTAATCCCTGGAACCTGTGATGTTATGAGATGTTACTCCCATGACTACGTTATGTTATTCCCTATTAAAATAGGGAAATTATCTGGTGGGCATGATCTGGTCCCACGAGCCCTTAAAAGCAGAGAACATTTTCTGGCTGGTGGCAGAAGAGGAAGACAGAGAGATTCAAAGCATGAGAAAGATTTGATGCAACATTTCTGGCTTTGAAGATGGAAGGAGCCATGTGTACGGATGGAAGAGCAGCCAGTAAGAGCTGAGCAACCCTTCACTGGCAGCCAACAAGGAAATGGAGACCTCAGTCCTACAACAACAAGGAACTAAATTTGGTCAACAATCTGAATGATCTTGGGAGTGAATTGATTCCCAGAGCCTTCAGATAAGAGTCCTAGCTGTCAAACCCTTTAATTTCAGCCTTGTGAGACCCTGAGCATAGAACCGAAGAGAGCCTGTCCAGATTTCAAACCTGCAGAACTGTGAAATAATAAAAAGTGTTGTTTTAATTCACTAAATTTGTTGTAATTTGTTATGCAGCAGTAGAAAACTAATATGTCATTTATCGCAGTGCTTCTTTATAAGTTCCTGGAATTGATTCTTTTAATGAGCATTCTAACTAAATATTTTTCTTTCAGTTCTAAGTAGGAAAAGAATTCCTTCCCCATCCCTCCCCCTTTGATTTGAGAGAATGTTTTTCTTTCCTATTTCAGATCATTAATTGCCAGTTAGATTACTTAAAATATATTTTCAGAATGAACTGCGGTAATGTTTGTACTTATGAAAAAGGAGCAATTGTTTTCCTATTTCTGATTTGTTTCATGTAATAAGATATGGTTGATGATGTGAGGAACTTGAGTGCCGTGATAGAAACACGTTTGGACAATTGGATTTCTAGATCTGTAGATTTATAGATGTCTCTAGTTGAGGAGAGTGTAACTTGTTCATAAATTTAAAATATTTTAACAGCAGAACCATCTGGTTTCCACTCCAGCATGTAAAGAGCTTGGAAACCATCACTTCTGCCCTCTTAACAAGAAAAAGGCTGAACAAACTGAAAATCAGTAACTGAGCTCCATCAGAGAATGGACTCACAAGACAAAGTACTATCCTCAAAACTGGAGAGACAGGCAGATACAGAGACTATAATCAGTTTACCTAAAGCGGAAGCCACTGGCCCCAGTAGCTGACTACCAGTAGCTGGTAGTCACACTTAAACCAGAACTTCAGTGAATCGCTGGTGGCTGAGTATCGACTAGCTTGAGAGTTAAAAACTACTGGAGGCTCATTCTAAGTGGGGACCCCATACTTTTGCGTGTTTCACCTCTAGGATTCTCACCAAATTCTCGTGGTGAAATTCAGAGAAAAATCCTCTAGTGCTTGGGCAGAGTGAGGGGGAAAGAAACCATTTTGAAATACAATTTTGAAATAAGCTCAGGGGAAAAGTAACTGTTTTGAAACAATCCCAGAGCATTCTTTACAACAAAAACCTCACCAGCAAGAGAAGAGAATTTACTAGAGCTTTATCTGACTTGAGAGAAGGGAAATTACCCAGTTTCAGCCCTCTTTAGCCTTCCTACCTTGCTTGAGGGGAACAGCAAAAGCTAAGAAGTGCTTGTGAGGATCACATTCCATGGGCACAGGTACACTAAAAAATTAAGAACTAATCATAGGATTATAGAATGCCCTCCCACTCTATCACTGCATTAATAGGGCTCCTGTCTAATGACAGTAGATTACAAGCGAAATAACTATGATGCTCAGACTCTAAGCAGGAGTTTTTAGGGAAACACAAAGACCACAGGAGGGGAAACAACACAAAACAGAACAAGGATACTCAAGGAAGTTGAAGCCTCTGATACCTACAGCTACAACAAACACAGCCTAATTCCTAGGCAGATCAACATAAAGCCTATCTCAGTTCCTATTACTCAACACATCATGTCCAACTTTCAACAAAAAATTACAAGCCATTCTAAAAGGCAAGAAAAACCACAATCTGAAGAGACAAAGCAAGCATCAGACGTAGACTCAAGTATGGTACAGACTTTGGAATTATCAGACCAGGAACTTAAAATAATTGTGATTAATATGCTAATGGCTCTAATGGAAAAAGTGGACGACATGGAAGAATAGATGGGTATCATAAGCAGAGAAATGGAAACTCTAAGAAAGAATCAAAAGGAAATGCTGGAAGTCAAAAATACTGTAACAGAAATGAAGAATGCCTTTGATGAGCTTATAGTAAACTGTACATGGCCAAGGAAAGAATCAGTGAGCTGAAAGATATGCCAGTAGAAACTTCCCAAAACTGAAATGCAAGGAGAAAAAAAGAATAGAAAAAAAAAAAAAAAAAAAGGAGCATAGTATCCAAGGGCTGTGAGACAACTGCAGAAGGGATAACATCCACATAATGGGAATATCAGAAGAAGAAAGAGAGAAAGGGGCAGAAAAAATAGCTGAAGTAACAGTGACTGAGAATTTTCCACAATTAATGACAGAAACCAAACCATAAATCCCGGCAGTTCGTGAAACACAACGAGGATAAATACCAAAGAGTCTGTACCTAGCCATATCGTATTCAAACCACAGAAAACCAAAGACAAGGAGAAAATCTTTAAACTAGAGTAACAGCTGCTTGTTATGTGCCAAGCATAATATAAGCATTTTACTTATGTCACTTAATTTATATGGAAATCTCCATCTCAAGGACTTTATATTCATCCCCATTTACAGATTATAAAACTGAGAGTTAGGAGGTTAAGACTACTTGTTTAGAAAGTGAATTGACAAGAATTCAAACTCAGACTCTGTTCCAAGTACTAAGAAATAGTGCTGATGGAGCATAACTTAGTATGATGAATACGTACTGACCTCAGAATGGAAAGTTATACATTTCTGCATTCTGATAATAAAGTTTAGAGCTGTGGTTTCCCATTAGTATGGAAATTGTCAATTGTCACTTCTAATAGTTATACGAAGGAACTGATATTGAACATAAAGGCTAATCTATAGATGAAGAGAACAACAAAATCAAATAAATAGGAATTTTAACAATTCCAAATGAGCCTTGACTAATTTTTAAAGCCAAGGGAAATTACTTAATTTCTCATATTACTAAATGTAATCAGGCCAGAAATTTTTTGAATTTGAGTCTTGGTTATTCACTTATTAAAAAATAAAAGCTCCGAAAAAGATGAAAACTTTCTAACCCAAAGGACTGCTCCCTGCTGATGCAGCTAAACCAAACAGAGCTAGCCTAACCAGCCAGGTTACCAGAATGATGCCTTAGGTGATGACTCAGCCATCCCCTAGTTTTAAATCTCAGTGTAGGTTGGAATTCTCTGTAACTCCAGCCTGGTTAAAGTGATTTCTAAAATTTCCATCATTCGGTATGTACTTGTTCTTTGTTCATTTCTATTAATTCATTACATCTGTGTATTCATTGATTGTTTTTCTGCCTAATGGTTGCACCCTTTCTGCTTTATACTTTTGACACAGGAGTTAAGCAAATGTATTAGGCCCAGGAGGCAATGTGTTCACTGCATTGCTTTCAGCCTGTTTTGGGGGTATGACCTAGTGGAGGAGTTCAGCTATCTGTCACTTTGAAAAAATAGCATCACTGTACTCCGTGGGTCTCAAACTGGTAGCTACATGTGTCAAGCCAATTGGTTTTATTTTTGGCCTTTCTGTGAGGCTCTTGTATTAGGAATGTATTGCTGCCTAACAAATTGCCCCAGAGCTTAGGGGCTTAAAACAATACACATTCATTATCACACAGGTTTTCCTGCTCAGGATCTCACAAGGCTGTGATCAAGGTGTCCACTGAGGCTGAAGTCTCATCTGCAGGCTCGACTGGGGAAGAATATGCTTCCAAGCTCACTCGTGTAGTTGTTGGCAGGGTTCAGTTCATTGAGGGCTGTTGGACTGAGGGCTTTATTTCCCTTGTGGCTGTTAGCCAGAGGCCACGCTCCATTTCTTGCCATGTGGGCCTCTCCAACAGGCCAGCTTGCTTCATCAAAGCCAGCTAGGGAGCGAGTAACGAGATGGAGATCACAATCTTTTTTTGACCAGTCATGGAAGTGACTTCCCTCGATGTTGCCCTATTCTGTTAGTTAGAGGCAAGTTACTTAAGGGAAGGTAGATACCAAGTCATGAATACCAGCAGGCAGAGACCATCAGAGACCATCTTAGAGGTGCCTACCATAGTACTTTTGGTGGTTTGAAGGACAGTATAATTAGGTACCCTATTGTGCCTGGTCAAAAAGACTTCTAGGTCCAGAAAAGAGTTCAGATTCCAGCTCAGCTACTTCCAGTAAGTCTGGACTTTGGTAGTTTCTTGCCTTCTTTAGGTCTCAACTTCTCCTTTGAGAAATATGGAGATAAACATACTGGCTTTGCCTAACAGTTGTGAAGATGTAGGAAGAGTGCCTGCTGGTCTCCCATCTGGTGGGTGAAAGTGTTCACGGCATGCTACTATCTCTTCACCTCCCTCATGGCTCAAAATGAGACTGTAATCAGTCTGTTTGGTATCTCAACCGCACCCTAGCTTCCTGGAAGTTCTGGAAGTCTGTTGCGTTGTCATGATTTTTGTTATATCTCACCCAAACCATATACTGATTAACTCAGTAAATGAATGCTTTTCGGTAATGATGGTTTTCACTTACGATATTTTTATAGCATAGCCCAAGGGATTTGATTCTGACTTGTTACTCTCATAAGATTTTCCCTGCGACCTTCATGCTCTGGCCCACATGCATGGTTAGAAATCGAAGTTTCCTACAAATTACAGTATCTGTTGCCCCTCATCGTACTCTGCATGATGGTCGATAATTGATCATTTTGCCCAAATTCAATACATTTCTCTTTAAAACAGTTTTTTGGGTGCTTGTCTACCTGTCCATTATTCCTCACTGACATTTGCTTGAGAGGGGGAAAAAGGAAGGAGGACAAAATTTGTGTTAAAGAACTGTCTGCAGAAACCAGGGTAGAGGTGACCACATCGCAGTAATTTTAGTAATGGTGGCCTGGTGGGTGAGAGCGGTTTGGAGAGGGGTTGTCTCTGATGTGAATGTTGATCCGATGACCTCACCTCAGTGCTGCTTGCTAATATCAGATATTTTAGAAGGCTGATCCCAACACCAGTAAGATCTAAATGTAACGTGAATTCACCTTATAAATAAAAATTCCAATGATATTCACCATTAAGAAGAAAATTCACCCACAGTTACCATCATGGTGACAAAAACTCAATCCAAGGCACATCTTCTCTTACTCCAGTATGTGGTGTGTCTTCTGTTTGGCCCTGGAGTATTCATGGTTAGACCCAGGAACACAAAAATGGCTGTTCAGTGTCAGGTGCTTACAAAACACAGTCTCTACAGTTCCTACAGTGACCATACAGATGGACTTTCTTGCTGTTTTTTTTCGTCCTTCCCTTTACTTCTTTTCCTTCCTTCCCTTTCTTCCCTTCCCTCCCTTCTCCTGACTCCGCTCTCTCCTTAGAAGTAGGAATGAGGATCACAGTGAACTCAGAATGATTAAAGATATTCCTCACCGCATAGCTCGCCAGAGACTCCAGAGAGTGCAGTGTGTCTTCTTCACCTTTCTGACTTGCACTAGAAATCTAAGGGAAAGTAAATCAGTAATAGAAGCAAAATGCAGTGAGGACTCAAAGTGGTCAAGTGCTGTTGTAGAGCCTGAGTCAGTGAAGTTTAAAGAATTAAATTAAGTGAAAGAATTCAGATGAGAACTTTCAGAAGATAGAAACCAAAATAGGAGAGGGGAGGGGGGAGGGGGGAGCATCACTGTGAGCCGGGCACGGTTGTCAGACCCTAAGGCAATCCACAGCAGTGAGCCTTCGAGGGGCTCCAAGTTCTGGGGACAAGACAGATGATTCAGGACGTTTTGGTGGAAGGTGACAAAGCAAATCGAGAGGGACCCTGTAGGGGACACACCATGGGGAGGGGAGGCGTAGAGAATAATTGCTCTAATAGGAGAATATAAGGAATTAATTCTCGAGGTCACAGCCACAGCTGGCAAGGCCCCATCTGCAAAGCCCACCACAGATGCAGCAGCTGCTAACCATAAAACAGCTGCTGTCGGGACTTCCCTGGCGGTCCAGTGGTTAAGACTTCGCCTTCCAGTGCAGGGAGTGGAGGTTCGATCCTGGTCGGGGAGCTAAGATCCCACATGCCTCGCGGCCGAAAACCCAAAACATAAAACAGAAGCAATAGGGCTTCCCTGGTGGCGCAGTGGTTGAGAGTCCGCCTGCCGATGCAGGGGACACGGGTTCGTGCCCCGGTCCGGGAAGGTCCCACATGCCGCGGAGCGGCTGGGCCCGTGAGCCACGGCCGCTGAGCCTGCGCGTCCGGAGCGAGAGGCCCGCGTACCGGAAAACAAAACAAAACAAAAAACAGAAGCAATATTGTAACAAATTCAATAAAAACTTTAAAAAATGGTCCACATCAAAAAAATTGTTTTAAAAATAAATAAGGTATAAAATTTTAAAAGAAACAAAACAAAACTGCTGTTTCAGAACCCACCGCTCCAGTGTGCAGCTCTGTTACTGTACTCAAAGGCACTTCCAAAGGCCAGGCCCCTGCTCAGTGCCTGCTTTCTGGCCATTTAAAGTGCTGGCAGAATAAAGAACAGCTGACGGGTAGCGTCTAGAGAAGAAAACAGATTGACTGGGCAGCACGGGTGAGATTTTTAAGGACTAAGCAATGCGCCAAGCACGGGGGTTTGCACATTGGTTTAGTCTCAGAGAGGGCGTAACGTACAGGAAGGGTACTTAGTCACAGGTACTAATATTGACTGGTGATGCCCTTAACACTTTGGTGTCCTATCAAACACGTGTCTGGTTTGGCATGGGAGTACCAGTGGTTCCATTCACCACGTCCTCGCAATGGGAGCCAGCAGCGCCCCACCTCAGGGCGATGACTTCCTCTTCCCCGCGGAGGGGAAAGCACTGACTACATGCTTGGGTGGAGATACCTTCAAGGCCCGTCTCAGCCCCTTGCTGGCTACACGACTCCGGCGAATCGCTTTACCTCTCCGTCAAATGGGAGAAATTGCAGCTTCCTTGTAAAGCTGATTTACTGCGTCCCACTCTAAATATAAGTCCAGTTGTCCTCAGACTTCTTAAATAGTTAGCTTTTAAGTAGTATTTAACATCTGAAAATAGAAGGAATACAGTGCCTGCCTGGCCCGTAAGACATTTCACTGTGCATTAGTTTACACAGATGAATTTCTGTTAGGTCACCTGAAAATTAGCAACCACATTTTTGCAGAGAAGGTATATTGCTAGATGTACCTCCATTGAATGGGGGGATGAGAGGGGAAACAATAGCACACTTTATTCAAGTAGTATTCAAATCATTAATTTCCTTGACTTATAACTACAAGATGCTCGTTATTCATGATCGGTTATTCTAGAAATTACATGAAGGTGACTTGGAAGCATTTAGACTCCTCTTAAACTGAATCTGTGATGCCAGTATGATCCCCCAACAGCTGTTGAATTAGTTGATGGGAGACCTATAGAAAGGAAGGGTGTTTAAATTGTCATTAATAAAAGTTCAAACAGCCCCTAGTCAAGAGTTAGACTCGGGGCCCAGACCTCCCACGCTCCACATTTGTGGGGAGCCCTGCTGTTCCTCGAGAAGAATGCTGGGTATACACCCGCCCTTTCTGATGAGCCACATTCTTTCCAGCTGACCACCCTGAACGTGGCCTAGTTTCGGTTTTGTTAATAAGAAAGGCAAGGTATTAAATAGATCACAAGATGCAAGCTATTCGTCGAGGGCTTAAAGCAAAACCACAAGTTAGATTGAAATGGATTATGTCAAATATATTTCTCTTCAGCCCCAATAAAAATGTGGGGTTTGCACCATGCATGTCATTAACCCATCAGGAAATAAAGATTAAAAAATGCTACTAATCTACTTTTCATCTCTCTGTAAACACCCTCTTAAAGAAATTATACCATTCATACCAAACGTGCATCTGGTGCTAAATCAAAACCCATAAAATATCATACAAGAAAATTGTAAAAGCAAACAAAATCCCTCGATAGTGTGACGATGCCGCAGAAGTGTTACAGTGGTCAGCTTCCTGTGTAATGTGAAATAACCCATGTACGATTGTCAGCAGCCTTTAAAATGCATTTTTCCAATTAGGATAAATTATTCCTGGGCAAATAATAAAGTTTATGAAAACCCTGAAGAAAAGCTTTGTCTAAATCCATGTCAGCTTTACACAAGAAGGCTGATGAAGATTTATGGCAGATTTCTTGCTTAGTCTTTCTTCCCACCTAGTGCCTTTTAGTGAACAAACTTACAGCCTCATTCCTCCATGGGAAAAGCAGTGTATCGAGATTTGGTTGATGGCTTTTACTGAGTAAAGGCAGATAAGAAGTTTTATGGGTAGCAAGATTTAGACTTGGAGGATTTACTCTTGGATTATAACCAAGACAAGGGAATGAGGCAGTTGGAACACATTTTCTTTAGGTTGTCTTTAGAGATTGTTTGCTGATTAATGGCCTTTGCAGAATGTAAGATCTTGTAAGGCCGATACCAGGGCTAGTTCCGCTCTTTCTGTTGTTAATCTAAATACATCGTCATTAAGAGAGGTTAGTTACTTTAGCAAAAGGCAGAGACAGACGACTTATTTCTTCATTGGTTTCAAACTAAAACCAGCTCTCTTCTTTCCCTTTAAAGAGCTCTTTGTACAAATATTATGATCTCTAAATGTCTGGTTTGAAACCAGTTTTGAGATCCGTCCACCAATTGCAAATATTGCCGAGTCTTAGAGGCATTTACAGGCCCTGGTTGTTTTAAGAAAGTGTAATCTTGGCATACAGTTCTTGATGAAGGCATAAAATTCTGCATTGAATTTCAGGGAGTCTTCCTCCAAGAGCAGCCCTGGCCTTCTGGCATTTCAGTAAGATGCTGAGTAATGTCCACGACTCAGCAACAAATGATACAGGGGCAATGCGTGTACACATTCTGGATTGATAAGTTTATAGTGTCCAAGAGATCAAATGTGTCAGCCTATGTTGAAAGAGGAAAATAATTAGAGAACATTTGCTGATCTTTTTCTTCTAGTTTTTTATGTGCAGTCGCTTTTTTTAAACTTTTTATTTTATATTGGAGTATAGTTGGTTAACAATGTTGTCATAGTTTCATGTGTAGAGCAAAGCGATTCAGCTATACATATATGTGTATCTATTCTTTTTCAAATTCTGTTCCCATTTAGGTTGTTCCATAATATTGAGTAGAGTTCCCTGTGCTGTACCGTAGGTCCTTGTTGGTTGAACAGCGGTTTTCAACCTGGGTTGGTTTTGCCCTCCAGGAAACATTTGGCAATGTCCGGAGGCATCTTTGGTTGTCACAGCTGACGGGTGGGTGCTACTGGCATCTAGTGGGTGGAGGCCAGGGAGGCTGCTAAATATTGAACAATGCACAAGACATCTCCCCTTCCCCCATCCCCTTGCCGCCAACAGAATTATCTGATCCAAAATGTCCGCAGTGCCTCGGGTGAGAAACCTTGCTCTAGAATGGTCACGGAGGCCATGGAAAGTACTAACTGTGGGCAGATGGACTGGGTGGGTGTGTGGGTATGTTTTCACTGGCTCAGTATATGTGTGAATTAAGAAAAGGTCAAAGGCTTGACATTTTTCACCTTCAAGTCTCTTAATGGATCAACGGTTATTTCAAAGATTAGAAAGGGAAAAAAAGAAAAAACCGTAGGTAAGTGCTGAATGTATAATGAAGTCGTGTCCCTTCCTGTTTCTTGATCTGCTTCCAAAGAGAAAAGAAAGAAATCACCCACGGACTGATGTTTATGTTTCTTTTGTGTTTGGGTTAATTAAACAAAAAAGGAATGGCAGTCACCGTATCGGGGCACGTGGTATCCATGACTTATAGATTTCCCCCAAATGCATAGCTCTCTGGGTAGTGAGCTGGTTACTCCGAGGTGTCGGTGCAAGGTGTCATTTTACTCGCTGATTTATAGGGTTTGTCACCTTCAGTCACTCAGTTCAAGTTCCTTAGCTGCTCACTGGTTTCTCTGTGACGGTTGATCTTGTGTTGGGAGCAGCTGATTCCTCTTAAATGCCTATGTCTATGTTTGCTACATTTCGATGGCAGTGTGTTCACACCAATGTAATTATGACTGCATTAGCACTTTCCCTGTAAACCACATGATTCAGGGCTTTATGAGTCTGTAATAAAAACTCTCTCCAGGCAGAAACTTGTCTCAGACATGGAACTTTGGGGGTGAGGGCAGTTGTAAATGGTCGGTGTTGATGAGGACCTTCTGAAGTCTGTGGTCATTAGAACTCCCATTTATTGGTTAGCGCTCCGCAGAGGCAAGGCTGTGTGCTGTGGGATTTCCATCTTTAATCATTAGCTAAACATAGGACCTTTGCCAGGTTTCATCCTCATCCATTAATTCTTTCAACAAATAATTGAGTGCCTTCAATGGGCTGGGACAGGTGATCCTTCAGTGAACAGCACAGAGTTCGTGTTCTCAAAGAGCTTACATTCTATGGAAGGAGGAAGGAAAGAAAGGAAAGAGAAAAGAAGAAAGGAATTGAAGCGTTGTTGCTACTTGGGAACAGTAGACAAAGACAGTCTCTGTGGGACGTGACCTGAAGGAGGACGCAGCGTGGGAAGGGCATTCCAGGCAGAGGGACCAGCCGGGCCGAGCCCTGAGGCTTGATGTGAAGGAAGGCCCATAGGCTGATGCACAAAGGGCAAGGGCAGGATGCGGCACGGGTTCTAGCCGAGGAACCAGGGAGTCTGGGCCCTTCTAAGTCTGGGTGAAGAGCTTGACTTTTTAAGCTGGAGTTAGTGGGGGGACAGGGACATGAGATGACTGAAGATTTTTATTTTTTACATCTTTATTGGAGTATAATTGCTTTACAATGGTGTGTTAGTTTCTGCTGTATAACAAAGTGAATCAGCTATACATATACATATGTTCCCAGATCTCTTCCCTCTTGCATCTCCCTCCCTCCCACCCTCCCTATCCCACCCCTCTAGGCGGTCACAAAGCACCGAGCTGATCTCCCTGTGCTGTGCGGCTGCTTCCCACTAGCTATCTATTTTACGTTCGGTAGTGTATATATGTCCATGCCTCTCTCTCACTTTGTCCCAGCTTACCCTTCTCCCTCCCCATATCCTCAAGTCCATTCTCTAGTAGGTCTGCATCTTTATTCCCGTCTTACCCCTAGGTTCTTCATGACCTTTTTTTTTTCCTTAGCTTCCATATATATGTGTTAGCATACGGTATTTGTTTTTCTCTTTCTGACTTACTTCACTCTGTATGACAGACTCTAGGTCCATCCACCTCACTACAAATAACTCAATTTCGTTTCTTTTTATGGCTGAGTAATAGTCCATTGTATATATGTGCCACATCTTCTTTATCCATTCATCCGATGATGGACACTTAGGTTGCTTCCATCTCCTGGCTATTGTAAATAGAGCTGCAATGAACATTTTGGTACATGGCTCTTTTTGAATTATGGTTTTCTCAGGGTATATGCCCAGTAATGGGATTGCTGGGTCGTATGGTAGTTCTATTTGTAGTTTGTTAGGGAACCTCCATACTGTTCTCCATAGTGGCTGTATCAATTTACATTCCCACCAGCAGTGCAAGAGAGTTCCCTTTTCTCCACACCCTCTCCAGCA
Organism: Leucopleurus acutus; assembly: GCF_964270905.1. Classification (NCBI taxonomy): domain Eukaryota; kingdom Metazoa; phylum Chordata; class Mammalia; order Artiodactyla; family Delphinidae; genus Leucopleurus; species Leucopleurus acutus. The sequence continues at coordinate 8,052,472 of NC_139148.1, read as the reverse complement.
TTTATTGTTTCTAGAGTTTTTGATGATGGCCATTCTGACTGGTGTGAGGTGATATCTCATTGTAGTTTTGATGTGCATTTCTCTGATGATTAATGATGTTGAGCGTTCTTTCATGTGTTTGTGGGCCATCTGTATATCTTCTTTGGAGAAATGTCTATTTAGACCTTCTGCCGTTTTTGGACTGGGCTGTTTGAAGATTTAAATAGATCCCTGTGGCAGTTATGGCAGGGGAAAGAGCAGGAAAGCCAGCTGCGAGCCCGCTGCTGAGCACCAGATGGCGATATTGTGAACTGGTTTGCAGGGCCTCGTCTGCACCCCCCTTCGGGGAAAGAACGCAGCTGGGGAACATTCAGGAAGTGAGGGGCAGGCTGACACCCACCTCCTGCTAGAGGCACCACCCACGTGAGATCTGAGAGATCAGGAGGGATGGGGGAAAGAGCATGGCCTTTGACAATTCGTTTGCTCATCTGCGAACTGGAATTTAGAACGCATACCCTGCGGAACCCTGGGAACGATCAGCAGAGCCTAAAAAGCTCCCAGCCCAGTGCCCAGCGATAATCATCTTATGTCCCGGCAAATCTGTTGTTAACTCAGGTAAACAGATCACACATCCATGGCCACTTTGCAGGGAGGTGGAAGGGTGAAGTATTACCTTTTAATTGCTCTCAGGACGTGGTAGACGCCCTTTTGTGTTCGACTTGATATACAGAGGACCATCCCAGTTGCTGACATGATTGATTGATCGATTTGCTGCTTTTCCGTTTCCACATCTTCTTAGCTCCTCTTTCTCTTTCGCTTCTCACATTTGTAGGACTTTTAATATATTGGGTTGGCCAAAAGGGTCGCTCGGGTTTTTCCGTAACATCTTACGGAAAAACCCGAACAAACTTTTTGGCCAACCCAATATATCGCATCATATTGCCCTCTGGAAAGATGGAGGCATTCAGTGAGAATGTCCTGCTCCCTTTTTAAAAATTGAGATATAATTCATATGTCATAAAGTTCACCCTTTAAAGTGTCCAATTCAGTGGGTATTTGGGTACATTCACAGAGTTGTGCCACCATTACAACTCTCTAATTCCGAACATTTCCATCAGCCCCAGAAGAAAACCTGTGCCCACTAGCAGTCGCTCCCCGTTCCCTCCTCCGCAGCCCCTGGCAACCACTAATCTGCCTTCTGTCTCTATGGATTTGTCTCTTCTGGACATTTCATCTAAGTGGAATCGTACAGTATGTGGCCTTTTGTGTCTGGCTTCTTTCACCAAGCATCATGTTTTCAAGGCTTATCTATGTTACAGTTAGCTCCTATGTCTGAGCTATATATTTATTTATATTTGTCAAAATAGGATTTTTTTGCACAGTAGTTATAGTTGGTAGGAAATTCTACCGATTAGTTTTATTTTCTCACGTGGCAGGTCAGAGTTTATTGATTTATTATCATTCTCTTAGTATATCTTACAACTAGAGCATTCTCTCCTTGGTACCACTGCAGTGTTTGCATCAATGATTCTATTTTTCCCACTTGTTTTGGAGCTGTCTCCCTTGTTCCCAGTTTGTTTTTTCCCTTTCCTTCTGTGTAGCCTGATGCAGGGCTGGCAAACTGTAGCCCAGAGGCCAAATCTGGCTTGCCATCTCTTTTTGTAACTAAAGTTTGATTGGAACACAGCCATGCCCATTCATGTACATCTTGTCTGTGGCTGTTTTCATGTTATGATGACCATGTTGAATTGTTGAAAGAGACCATATGGCTCACAAACCCTAAAATATTTACTAGCTGACCTTTATAACAAAAGTTTGCCAACCCCTGTTCTAACGTCTGACGGACGACAGGACCTAAGTGTTTATTTGCTTCTAATCAGAATGATTTGTGACTCATCGTGACCTCTCTGGACTGGGGCAACTCATCGACAAGAATCATGAAGATGAGAAAACCATTTGTTGATATAATTGTTTTCCTGTAGACAGGAGGGTAAAAAAAGTATTCCTTCAATGAAAAAGATGTTAGACTATTTCTTAATATTTCAAGACAGAAAGAATGTTAGTGAACATAACTGTTACCTTGAGGATTATAAATGTCATATTGTAATCACACACACCCATACATACCACCCAGTGGCACACACATGTGTATCAAACTGGACAGCGGGTAAATTACTTAAACCTTTCTCAGCTCAGAAAATGCAGGAACTCTAGCTGGAGGCTTCCACGATTGCACCATTTGGGTTTCCATTATGATCAGAACCCACATGTTTGGAGTCCTGTAGTAAAACGCAGGCAATTTTCATGTCGTTGCATCTTCGCCTGCCAGTGTGAACTGGACCCTTTTATCTGGGCTGAGACATTACCCCAAAGCAACCTTTTGGCATGGATGTTACTTCCTTCTCTTCCTGAATTTGAGGAACAAAGAAGTTACGGTCCTATGAGCCATCGTGTTTTCTGAACAAAACTGAAACGTGCTCTTAATTTTTTTCTTTTATTTCCAGATGCCTCCCTTGTAAATCGTCCCCCTTTGATAGCAGTCTCTTTCTTGACCCTACTGTGCCCCTGGCTCAAGTGTCTCAGGTGCCCCATTACCTTTACATTTCTGTCTTCCCCATTGGCCTCTAAGCCTTTGAGAAAATAGACAGTTTCCTTTTCACGCCTCTATGTGGCACTGCAAGGTGCTGGACAAATGTCAGTTGACTCCGTGCATGCATGTACTTAAAGCTTCAAGCATTTTCCTTCACATATGTTGTTTTATTCATCCATAAATTCCTTATATTAACATTGTTTTTTAATAGTGATTTATTTCCTGACAATTTCAGGTGTCTGTCTTCAATGATGACATGGCCTGCCATTTAATTCATCCATTCAACTGTCATTAACCAAACAGCCATGATCCCTGTTGAACATACGTAATTGTGTTGGGTCAGGCGACAGATAGTACACGAAGAATCAAAATACAACCACCCATGTGCGCATTGATAAAATATGATACAAGCTCAGAGGAGAAATGCCCGGGGGCTGTGGAAGTAGCTGTATGAAAAATAATCCGAAGAATCTGTACTGATTTAGATTGAGGTGTATGAATGTCCAGGTGCTGGCCAGTAACAAGATTCACTTTAGATGGTTCAGACGAAAATTTGTTAATGAAGGGCCCACTTGCAGAGGTGAGGGCGGTGAAGGGGACACAGGAGCGATGCCACCTTAACCAGAAACTCATATGAGCTAAAGTGGATAAGGGGACAGAATGTGGCACCAGGGCTTAATGAGAGCAGGACCCGGGGTGCTACCAGGAGGAACTCTCCCAGAATGGCACCTAAGTAGGAAAGGAGGTTGAAATAGCTGGATGTCCATCTCCTCCAGCCCTCGGATCTCTTACTGATGCTTCCCACTGGCTGAATCCAACCCGGAGCCCACTAGCAACGGTGCTTGAGTTATACAGAACCACAGGGGCAAGGAGCACAGAGTAGGGCGGAGAAGCAGGGAGAATGGATAAGGAAGGAGAGGATGAAAGGAAATGGGAAGTTAGGGAAAGCCTTTTTGCCGGCATGCTGTTTAGGTCATGATGTGAAGCTTGAGGACTTAGTGGTGGGGGAGGAGCTTTAGAGGAAACAGAATATGGGAAGCCTCTGAATTGGGATCATTGCGGCTAAAGCAGAGGGAACAAGGTGGCGGTGCGAGGTCGTCAGGGTCCAGGTCACAGGCACCTTGTTGGTGTTGAAGCCAGGTTGAATGTTGCTCCCAGTGCAGTGGGGATCTGTTAAGAGGGCCGAACAGAAGACAATCTGATCCTGGTGCACAGCAGTCTCAGAAGGGAGAGATGATGGGAGCTTGGCCAAGGGTGGGGCAAAAGAATAGGAATTCATTCCCTTAAAGATGGAGAGTCCTCTTAGGTATTATTAGCCCACTTCTAGAAAAGTTATCCTGTGTCTTAATCCCACAGACAGATAAAATAGGATTAGGGCATTTATTCAAGAATAGATGGGCTTCCCTGGTGGCGCAGTGGTTGAGAGTCCGCCTGCCGATGCAGGGGACACGGGTTCCGGGAAGATCCCACATGCCGCGGAGCGGCTGGGCCCGTGAGCCATGGCCACTGAGCCTGCGCGTCCGGAGCCTGTGCTCTGCAACGGGAGAGGCCGCAACGGTGAGAGGCCCGTGTACCGCAAAAAAAAAAAAAAAAAAAGAATAGATGACTTACATTTTTAATGCACTCATTATTGTGGAATTATAAATTCCTCTGTTTAGCTGATGTAAATTTCCTCACTTAAAATCTGGAAAGAGTAATATGCTATAGCAAAATATTTCTAAACCTTGGCACTGTTAGCATTTTGGACCAGATGGTCCTTTGCCATGGAGGCTGTCCTATGCTTTATAGGATGTTTAGCAGCATCTCAGGCTTCTGCCTACTACATGCTACTTCCCCAAGCGTGACCACCAACCTGTGTCCAGATATTGTTGAACATCCCCTGGGTGGCACAGTCACCCCTCTTGAGAACTACTTCAGATCAGCACATACACTGGTATTGCCCTTCTTTCTTTCACATGGGGTTATTATTTTCTACCTATTTTCCCAGGAATGTGGGGTTCCCCAGAAATAGGGATGATGCCTCATTCTTCTCCCTGACACCATTTCCTGCACACATAATAAGCAACGCATGGGGAGATCAATACATATTTGTGGAACAAGTGAATGAACAATGAATGGACCTAAAATGTGATACAACCATGAGCATGGGATTGGGACCCAGGGAAACTTAAGTCATTCTCTCCCACTGCTGGTTCTTCTAATTAAAGAAAGGATCGCTAGAAGGAGTATGGAGGGAAGTTATTAGAGACTGTTTAGGCTGTATAAAATATTACTATTTCATACAGAATTGCTTCAAATAAATCCATTAAACTTTACAAAGTCATTAATTGCCTAGATTCTGTTGCTTAACTTCTCTAATCAGGTTCAGTTAGTCAGTTTCTCTGAGCTGTATCTCCTTGAGTTGAGGGAGTATGGTGGCTGACACCTGAGCTTTGGAGTCAGAATTTGGATCAAATTCTGGACCTGCCACTTATGACCTGGGTGGTAACAGCCAAATAGTTTAACATCCCTGAGTTTCAGTTTCCTCATCTGTAAAATGATGACGGTGAAATCTGTCTCACCATTAAGTTAATAACTGTGATAATGAATGTGAAGTATAATTTCTAAACTATAAAGCACTATATAAATATTCATTATCATTAATAAGAGTTAATCACAGTTCATTAGGGAGCCCTGTTTAATTTTTTATTATGTTTTCCTAACAAAACATTTTTTAAAAACTTGCTCTGGGTTATACTACATTTTAGGAAAAAATCTTCTGTCAGGAAAAAAAATATTTCTTTTGCTTTTCTTTAAATAGAATGTTTTTGTTATTTTCTTAAAATAATTATTACTTTTGGTTATACACGTAGTATATGGAAACATTCTTGTTACAAAATATTCTAACTAGCAAAAATACATAAAGTAGATTGATGAAAAATATATTCCTCATTGCCCCACCACCATTACTTACTCAAGGGAAACCAGTTTTAACAGTTAGGAGTTATTTTTCTGTATTTTCACATATATTTACTTTGTTTTTACATAGCTAGGAATATATTTTTTGTACCGCGATATCTTTTTTTCATTAATTCACGTCTTAAAATATTTTTGCCATTATGTTCTAACAAATGGTGGGTTATTGAGATATATTATCTTGGACTACCAGCCTATTCTTCATCTAAATTAGTGCCCACAATAAATTAGAAAGTATTGTCTAGAAACCTGCATTCTTCCAGGCTTCTCAGAACAGATTGAGAAGAGCATCAAATGTGTCACATGTGGACACTTGGAGCTTGTTGATTCGTGCGCTTTTCTGCCATGCCACAATCAGACAGTGTAAAAATTTTGAAAATACAGCTTGCAAGGGGAGTTGGCATTGATGTTAGTTGGTGAGTTCCCATAATGAAAGGCACTCCAAAAACTGTCAATTGTATTTGACATTCAGGTTTTCAAATGTAATATGAATGCTGCCAATTCCCATTGCTGGAAAGTAACATGCGTTTCCCATTCACTTTTCTGTGAGGGCATTGTGAAGTGTAAGTTCTTTGCGGTGCTGTATTTGTGAGTCATTGTGGGTCTGTAATCCATATAAAAGTCTATTGAGGTTCATTACAGTGATGGCAGAATATACTTAATTATTAACCACCCTAACGTTTGGTTTGGTGTGGTTAATTTCTTGTATTTTAATTTTATAGCTTTGGAAGAACAGGATCAAGCATAGAACTCTGAAATAAAGCAGAATGAGTTGTGTTTTCTCCTCACCTTTTCTGTAAAGATAAAGATTACCTTTTTTATTTGTAGCAAAATGTTGATCCAGTCAGAACTCTAATATCTTTCATGAAGTTGATAGGAAAACTGCTTTTATATCACCAGGAATATGGCAGCGGCATTTTTTTTAAAAAGCTACGAGTCTGTTTCTAATCTCAAATTTAGTTAAGGAACAGTTCTGATGGAGGTAGAGGATGGAGGCCAAGGGAAAATGCTTTCCTGCTGCTAAAGAAATGATGAGGCAGGCACTGTGTTTATTTTTATAACAATGGATTTTGATCCTGTGACAAATGCTTCACCATGACTTTAACATTTTTCCTATTCTAAACTAAATTGTATATGTTAACACTTTGTTTGTTTTGTTTTTTTTATTTTTGAATTTTATTTTATTTATTTTTTATGCAGCAGGTTCTTATTAGTTACCTATTTTATACATATTATTGTATATATGTCAATCCCAGTCTTCCAATTCATCCCGTCTTGACTTCTAAGAACACTAGGATGCATTGTTGGTGTTGAAGACTTTTCTCTCTGGTTTCATGGAGGTTTAATTCAATTACATGGTTGATGAATGTCTCCCATTTGCAAAGTACCGTGTAGGCGTTGTTGTGGGATTAAAGGTGATGAAACCAGCATCTCTCCATCTGGGGGAGGACAAACCCATCCCTAAATAACTTGGGCACAAAACAGAGAGTAATAAGTTCTATAAGAGAATTAAAAAGAAAAACACCGTAAAAAGAAAACAAGGAGGGAAGTTAAGTTAAATAAGGAAGACCCTGGAGGTCTTCTTGGAAGAGTTGAAAATATTGAAAGATGGGTGAAATTTAATAGATTACTATGAGGGTGCTGGGGTTGGAAAACAATTCTTCCTCGGTGGACTGAAAAGATTAAAAATATGGCACAGAGGTGGCACTGCAGCTGTCCATTTAAGGTTAGAGTATAGGGAATAGACCAGTGCTGTCCAGTATGGCAGCCAGTGGGTGCATGTGGCTATGTAGATTTCAGTCAAACTAAATAAAGTTAAAGATTCAGTTTCTCAATTGTAGTGGCCACATTTGAAGTGTGTCGTAGCCACCAGGGGCTACAGGGGGTTGAAGGAGCAGTGGAAAGATTGTTAATCAGTGCCTCTCAAATGTTAGCCAGCACCTGGAGGGCTTGTTCAAACACAGGCTTCCGGTATCCACTCCCAGAGATTCTGAGTTGGTAAGTCTGGGGCGGGACCTGAAATTCTGCTTTTCTAACAAGCTCCCAGATGATGGGGATGCTGCCAGTTCAGGAACAACACTTGGTGTAACACCATTGTAGAACAGTGCTTCACAATCAGCTTTAAGTTGCCAGTGTGTGGTCTGTTGATACATATGTTTTTCAAGAGTAAAACTGAGTTACTAGAAAGCAGGTATTAAAATATTTTTTAAATTTACAAACTTGAAAAGTACATTAGCAGATGCAACAGACATATAATTACATTTCAATGAATAGAATCAGAACAAATATAGGAAAACAGGAAAGCATGTCTAGAGAGGTTTCTCAGTGATTACTCCCTATTTGTCTCTGTCCCCCCATGGTGAACCACACTGGTCCCTGGACCATATACTGATACAGTTTGAATCAGCTTGAGGGTCCTGCACTTCATGCTGTTCGTAATAGTGATTCCTCCTGGCTTGTAAGCCAGGAAATTATATCATCCAAATCATAGGAAGAGAAATGTGGTGGCGGCAGAGAGGAGTGATGGGGAAAGGACGCGGCCAATACCAAGGCCATGACAGAATCCAGGCGGAAGGAACTATGGGCGGCAGACAGGAGGGGTCAGATGCCAGACACGCTGAGGTCATAGAATCAACCGGATTGGGCAGCTAATTGGTTGCGGGGTGTGAGGAAGAGGAGAGTTGTAATGATGACTTGGTGGTTTCGATCCTGAGGAACTGGAACAGCGGCAATGGCACTCACCAAAACAGGAAACACAAAAGGCGCCCCCAGCACTTTCCACCGAGAAGCCGATATAAACCCTTTTTGTTATCCCTCAGATCACACTGAAGCCGCGTTCATCTCTGTGCTTTTTCTTTAGGATATTAGTGGACTCTTGTCTCAGAGGTGTACTTTATAAGGCATTATTACACACACATCAGAAAAGCATCCTGTTGGGTGAGCGACTCCTAGGATGATTATCTGTGTGTGTGTGAAATGGACATTTAAAATGGCACAGATAAACGATGTCCTAGCAATCCAAAGCACCCAGGAAAAGTACTGTGTAGCTCGCAGGCTTAGGAGTGGTTCAGAGTTCTTTTTTTATTATTATTATTATTTCATAGTGGAGTATAGTTGATTTACAATGTTATGTTAGTTTCAGGTGTACAGCAAAGTGATTCATTTCTACATATACATATATCCATTCTTTTTCAAATTCTTTTCCCATATAGGTTATTACAGAATACTGAGTAGAGTTCCCTGTGCTATACAGTAGGTCCTTGTTGATTATCTATTATATATATTAGGGTGTATATGTTCATTCTAAATGGTTCAGAGTTCTTGAAACACCTTGAGGACTTTATACAACATCTTCATCTCTTTTTTTTTTTTCCAAGCTGACACGGGGAATTTATTTTGTAGAAAAGCAACATCTAGAGAATGCCGTACAAACCTAGTATGTCTAAAGTACTATATATAAAAATGACAATTGCTCATAACAACAACGTTGAAGCGGTGAAAGATACCAAAGTACTTTCTGAATCCAAGAAGTCAAATTATAACTAGTTTTAGAAAAATGTATTGTTTTTTTTTTTGCGGTACACGGGCCTCTCACTGTTGTGGCCTCTCCCGTTGCGGAGCACAGGCTCCGGACGCGCAGGCTCAGCGGCCATGGCTCACGGGCCCAGCCGCTCCGCGGCATGTGGGATCTTCCCGGACCGGGGCACGAACCCGTGTCCCCCGCATCGGCAGGCGGACTCTCAACCACTGCACCACCAGGGAAACCCCAGAAAAATGTATTCTTGTTGTTGTTGTTTTTAAAGTTTTGAGATCTCACTATGTTGTTTTTTTTTAATTTTTGAATTTTATTTTATTCATTTTTTTATACAGCAGGTTCTTATTAGTCATCAGTTTTATACACATCAGTGTATACCTGTCAGTCCCAATCGCCCAACTCAGCACACCACCATCCCCACGCCACCACAGCTTTCCCCCGCTTGGTGTCCGTAGGATTGTTCTCTACATCTGTGTCTCAACTTCACCCCTGTAAACCGGTTTGTCTGTACCACTTTTCTAGGTTCCACACACATGCGTTAATATACGATATTTGTTTTTCTCTTTCTGACTTACTTCACTCTGTATGACAGCCTCTAGATCCATCCACGTCTCAAAAAATGACTCAATTTTTTTCCTTTTTATGGCTGAGTAATATTCCATTGTATGTATGTATCACAACTTCTTTATCCATTCGTCTGTAGGTGGGCATTTAGGTTGCTTCCAGGACCTCGCTATTGTAAATAGTGCTGCAATGAACATTGGGGTGCATGTGTCTTTTTGAATTATGGTTTTCTCTGGGTATATGCCCAGTAGTGGGATTGCTGGATCATATGGTAATTCTATTTTTAGTTTTTTAAGGAACCTCCATAGTGTTCTCCACAGTGGCTGTATCAATTTACATTCCCACCAACAGTGCAAGAGGGTTCCCTTTTCTCCACGCCCTCTGCAGCATTTGTTGTTTGTAGATTTTCTGATGATGCCCATCCTAACTGGTGTGAGGTGACACCTCATTGTAGTTTTGATTTGCATTTCTCTAATAATTAGTGATGTTGAGCAGCTTTTCATGTGCTTCTTGGCAATCTGTATGTCTTCTTTGGAGAAATGTCTATTTAGGTCTGCTGCCCATTTTTGGATTGGGTTGTTTGTTTCTTTAATGTTGAGCAGCATGAGCTGTTTATATATTTTGGAGATTAATCCTTTGTCCGTTAATTCATTGGTGAATATTTTCTCCCATTCTGAGGGTTGTCTTTTTGTCTTGTTTATGATTTCCTTTGCTTTGCAAAAGCTTTGAAGTTTCATTAGGTCCCATTTGTTTATTTTTGTTTTTATTTCCATTACTCTAGAAGGTGGATCAAAAAAGATCTTGCTGTGATATATGTCAAAGAGTGTTCTTCCTATGTTTTCCTCTAAGAGTTTTATAGTGTCCGGTCTTACATTTAGGTCTCTAATCCATTTTGAGTTTATTTTTGTGTGTGGTGTTAGGGAGTGTTCTAATTTCATTCTTTTACATGTAGCTGTCCAGTTTTCCAAGCACCACTTATTGAAGAGACTGTCTTTTCTTCGTTGTATATCCTTGCCTCCTTTGTCATAGATTAGTTGACCATCGGTGCATGGATTTATCTCTGGGCTTTCTATCTTGTTCCATTGATCTATGTTTCTATTTTTGTGCCAGTACCATATTGTCTTGATTACTGTAGCTTTGTAGTATAGTCTGAAGTCAGGGAGTCTGATTCCTCCAGCTCCGTTTTTTTTCCCTCAAGACTCCTTTGGCTATTCGGGGTCTTGTGTGTCTCCATACAAATTTTAAGATTTTTCATTCTAGTTCCGTAAAAAATGCCATTTGGTAATTTGATAGGGATTGCCCTGAATCTGTAGATTGCTTTGGGTCCTACAGTCATTTTCACAATATTGATTCTTCCAATCCAAGAACATGGTATATCTCTCCATCTGTCAATATCATCTTTAATTTCTTTCATCAGTGTCTTAGAGTTTTCTGCATACAGGTCTTTTGTCTCCCTAGGTAGGTTTATTCCTAGGTATTTTATTCTTTTTGTTGCAGTGGTAAATGGGAGTGTTTCCTTAATTTCTCTTTCAGATTTTTCATCACTAGTGTATAGGAATGCCAGAGATTTCTGTGCATTAATTTTGTATCCTGCAACTTTACCAAATTCATTGATTAGCTCTAGTAGTTTTCTGGTGGTATTTTTAGGATTCTCTCTGTATAGTATCATGTCATCTGCAAACAGAGACAGTTTTACTTCTTCTTTTCCAGTTTGTATTCCTTTTATTTCTTTTTCTTCCCTGATTGCCGTGGCTAGGACTTCCAAGACTATGTTGAATAATAGTGGTGAGAGTGGACATCCTTGTCTTGTTTCTGATCTTAGAGGAAATGCTTTCAGTTTTTCACCATTGAGAATGATGTTTGCTGTGGGTTTGTTGTATATGGCCTTTATTATGTTGAGGTAGGTTCCCTCTATGCCCACTTTCTGGAGAGTTTTTATCAGAAATGGGTGTTGAATTTTGTCAAAAGGTTTTTCTGCATCTATTGAGATGATCATATGGTTTTTATTCTTCAATTTGTCAATATGGTTTATCACATTGATTGATTTGCATATATTGAAGAATCCTTGCATCCCTGGGATAAATCCCACTTGATCATGGTGTATGATCCTTTTAATGTGTTGTTGGATTCTGTTTGCTAGTATTTTGTTGAGGATTTTTGCATCTATATTCATGAGTGATATTGGTCTGTAATTTTCTTTTTTTTTTTTTTTTTGTAGTATCTTTGTCTGATTTTGGCATCAGGGTGATGGTGGCCTCATAGAATGAGTGTGGGAGCGTTCCGTCCTCTGCAATTTTTGGAAGAGTGTGAGAAGGGTGGGTGTTAGCTGTTCTCTAAATGTTTGATAGAATTCACCTGTGAAGCCATCTGGTCCTGGACTTTTGTTTGTTGGAATATTTTTAATCACAGTTTCAGTTTCATTGCTTGTGATTGGTCTGTTCATATTTTCTATTTCTTCCGGTTCAGTCTTGGAAGGTTATACCTTTCTAAGAATGTGTCCATTTCTTCCAGCTTGTCCATTTTATTGGCATAGAGTTGCTTGTAGTAGTCTCTTAGGATGCTTTGTATTTCTGCAGTGTCTGTTGTAACTTCTCCTTTTTCATTTCTGATTTTATTGATTTGAGTCCTCTCCCTCTTTTTCTTGATGAGTCTGGCTAATGGTTTATCAATTTTGTTTATCTTCTCAAAGAAGCAGCTTTTAGTTTTATTGATCTTTGCTGTTGTTTTCTTTGTTTCTATTTTGTTTATTTCTGCTCTGATCTTTATGATTTCTCCCCTTCTGCTAACTTTGGGTTTTGTTTGTTCTTCTTTCTCTAGTTCCTTTAGGTGTATGGTTACATTGTTTATTTGAGATTTTTCTTGTTTCTTGAGGTAGGCTTGTATAGCTATAAACTTCCCTCTTAGAACTGCTTTTTCTGCATCCCATAGGTTTTGGAATGTCGTGTTTTCATTGTCATTTGTCTCTAGGTATTTTTTGATTTCCTCTTTGATTTCTTCAGTGATCTCTTGGTTATTTAGTAATGTATTGTTCAGCCTCCCTGTGTTTGTGTTTTTTACGTTTTTTTCCCTGTAATTCATTTCTAATCTCATAGCCTTGTGGTCAGAAAAGACGCTTGATATGATTTCAGTTTTCTTAAGTTTACTGAGGCTTGATTTGTGGCCAAAGATGTGATCTATCCTGGAGAACGTTCCATGCGCACTTGAGAAGAAAGTGTAATCTGCTGTTTTGGGATAGAATGTCCTATAAAGATCAGTTAAATCTATCTGGTCTATTGTGTCATTTAAAGCTTCTGTTTCCCTATTTATTTTCATTTTGGATGATCTGTCCATTGGTGTAAGTGAGGTGTTAAAGTCCCCCACTCTTACTGTGTTGCTGTCGATTTCCTCTTTTATAACTGTTAGCAGTTGCCTTATGTATTGAGGTGCTCCTATGTTGGGTGCATCTGTATTTATAATTGTTATATCTTCTTCTTGGATTGATCCCTTGATCATTATGTAGTGTCCTTCCTTGTTTCTTGTAACAGTCTTTATTTTAAAGTCTATTTTATCTGATATGAGCATTGCTACTCCAGCTTTCTTTTGATTTCCATTTGCATGGAATATCTTTTTCCATCCCCTCACTTTCAGGTTCTATGTGTCCCTAGGTCTGAAGTGGGTCTCTTGTAGACAGCATATATATGGGTCTTGTTTTTGTATCCATTCAGCAAGCCTGTGTCTTTTGGTTGGAGCATTTAAGCCATTCATGTTTAGGGTAATTATTGATATGTATGTTCCTGTTACCATTTCCTTAAATTGTTCTGGGTTTGTTGTTGTAGGTCCTTTTCTTCTCTTGTGTTTCCCACTTAGAGAAGTTCCTTTAGCATTTGTTGTAGAGTTGGTTTGGTGGTGCTGAATTCTCTTAGCTTTTGCTTGTCTGTAAAACTTTTGATTTCTCCATCGAATCTGAATGAGATCCTTGCCGGGTAGAGTAATCTTGGTTGTAGGTTCTTCCCTTTCATCACTTTAAGTATATCATGCCACTCCCTTCTGGCTTGTAGAGTTTCTGCTGAGAAATCAGCTGATAACCTTATGGGAGTTCCCTTGTATGTTATTTGTCGTTTTTCCCTTGCTGCTTTCAGTAATGTTTCTTTGTCTTTAATTTTTGCCAATTTGATTACTATGTGTCTCGGTGTGTTTCTCCTTGGGTTGATCCTGTATGGGACTCGCTGTGCTTCCTGGACTTGGATGACTATTTCCTTTCCCATGTTAGGGAAATTTTTGACTATAATCTCTTCAAATATTTTCTCTGGTCCTTTCTCTCTCTCTTCTCCTTCGAGGACCCCTGTAATGTGAATGTTGTTGTGTTTAATGTTGTCCCAGAGGTCCTTAGGCTGTCTTCATTTCTTTTCATTCTTTTTTGTTTATTCTGTTCCGCAGCAGTGAATTCCACCATTCTGTCTTCCAGGTCACTTATCCTGCCTCAGTTATTCTGCTATTGATTCCCTCTAGTGTAGTTTTCATTTAAGTTATTGTATTGTTCATCTCTGTTTGTTTGTTCTTTAATTCTTCTAGGGTTTTTTTTAAACATTTCTTGCATCTTCTCGTTGTTTGCCTCCATTCTTTTTCCGAGGCCCTGGATCATCTTCACTATCATTATTCTGTATTCTTTTTCTGGAAGGTTGCCTATCTCCACTTCATTTAGTTGTTTTTCTGGGGTTTTATCTTGTTCCTTCATCTGGTCCATAGCCCTCTGCCTTTTCATCTTGTCTATCTTTCTGTGGATGTGGTTTTTGTTCCACAGGCTGCAGGATTGTAGTTCTTCTTGCTTCTGCTGTCTGCCCTCTGGCGGATGAGGCTATCTAAGGTCTTGTGTAAGTTTCCTGGTGGGAGGTACTGGTGGTGGGTAGAGGTGACTCTTGCTCTGGTGGGCAGAGCTCAGTAAAACTTTAATCCACTTGACTGCTGATGGGTGGGGCTGGATTCCCTTCCTGTTGGTTGTTTGGCCTGAGGCAACCCAACACTGGAGCCTACCCGGGCTCTTTGTTGGGGCTAATGACAGACTCTGGGAGGCCTCACGCCAAGGAGTACTTCCCAGAACTTCTGCTGCCAGTGTCTTTTTCCCCATGGTGAGCCACAGCCACCCCCCGCCTCTGCAGGAGACCCTCCTACACTAGCAGGTAGGTCTGGTTCAGTCTCCCCTGGGGTCACTGCTCCTTCCCCTGGGTCCCGATGCGCACACTACTTTGTGTGTGCCCTCCAAGAGTGGAGTCTCTCTTTCCCCCAGTCCTGCCAAAGTCCTGCAATCAAATCCCACTAGCCTTCAAAGTGTGATTCTCTAGGAATTCCTCCTCCTGTTGCCGGACCCCCCAGGTTGGGAAGCCTGACGTGGGGCTCAGAACCTTCACTCCCGTGGGTGGACCTCTGTGGTATAAGTGTTCTCCAGTCTGTGAGTCACCCACCCCGCGGTTATGGGATTTGATTTTTACTGTGATCGCGCCCCTCCTGTGGTCTCATTGTGGCTTCTCCTTTGTCTTTGGATGTGGGGTATCTTTTTTGGTGAGTTCCAGTGTCTTCCTGTCGATGACTGTGCAACAGCTAGTTGTGATTCTGGTGTTCTCACAAGAGGGAGAGAGAGCATGTCCTTCTACTCCGCCATCTTGGTTCCTCCCTCTGTATTGTTGTTTTATATATACAAAATCAGATTTCCAGGAACAATGGATAACACTGACCAAACTTAATGGAAAGTATTACTAATTATCCAAAAGATCATCCTCAATACCATGTACCTATGGAGGTGTAGATAGAAACTGTTTTAAACCCACAAAAGCAAATGGTGACTTTACCTTTGAATTTAACAGGAGTTATGGAATCTTAGGGAATTTTAGCAACAACAAATGAATGTCATATAATGCACTAGAAAGGCTCTGGGCAATCTCCTCAGGTCACTAAAAGGAATTTGATGGTTTCCTTTCTTGTTCAACATGCATAACACATCTATCAGATTTAAACCTACAAACAGCAGTGCAGCCATCTTGAGAGTATTATTTTTAGTGGACCTGTACATCACAGGATATCACTTAGGGTATCACTGTCCTGGGTGTTTAGGGCAAATTTCTATGATGACAGGCCAGGAAATTTCATTTTTCAAATATAACTCTTACTCCTTACATTTTTCAAAAAGTGAAAAATGCACTGTTTATATTTTACATCACTGAAAAGTCCTGTGTTCACAAACTAAAGGAGATTTGATATTTTTAAAAACGACTTTTTTTTTTTTTACTTATGTAGGCCGTTTCAATATTCAGTTCTCAGCTTAAACTATAAACACTCAACCTGGCATAAAGGAACTCAGTTCATCTATGTTTCTTTGAGACTGATTGGACTCATTGCTTCTCTCCTCCCAAACTGTATTTAACAATATGCTCCTGGCTGAAACGAATGTTTCAACAATTCGTTTAGTATAACTCCCAAAACAAAGTAGAAGATTTCTCTCTCTATTTAGGACCAAGTGCCTGGATTAAGTTTTTTTTTTTTTACTTATTTCTGATGCTCCCTGCAACGTATACAAATAAAAACCCTGCTTTCAATTCTCCACCCCTCCACACCCCTCCCACCATCAGAGCCCTGGTGATGGGTAGAAATTCATGAGATAAGTTGTGAAAACCACAGAATTGTGAAGACATCTCACTTTCTCAGCTAATGGACATTTGAAAGGCTTTTGGGAGTTGGTCTCATGTTGTGTGTTCACAGTAAACACATGAATAAAGATGGGCTCTCTTGAAATTGTTACTCTTAAAATGGAGGCTTCCAGAGAATTCAGCCTTTATCCATCATTCCCTCTTCTTTCTTCCACTTTAATATCTTCCCCCTCCGTCTACAACATGCTCAGATAACCCCCAACTTCAAAAAGTAGCAACCAAGCAAGTACTCAAATACTTCTCCCTCAACCCACCCAGTTCTCACCCTGCTGTTCACCCAACTTTCAGGAGAACCTCCTAGAAATCATGGACTGCCATTGTCTCTACTTCCCCATCTCCCATTCACTCTTCCACCTGATCTGGCTTCCATCCCACAGCTTTACTGAAGCTACTTTTGCCAACGTCACCAAAGACCTGCCATATTGTCAAGTCCAGCGCCTTCTTTTCTGAGCTCTTCCCACCTGGCCTCAGATAGACTTTAACTTCACTGACAGTTGCCTTGCTAGCCATCTCACCCGGGCTTCTGTGACACAGCGCCCTCGAAGTTTCCCTCCCACCACCTCCTCATTTCTGTAGCTGATCCCTTTTCCTCTGTGAAATCCTTCAAGGTTGCTCTTTGCTAGGGTGCAGCTCCAGCCACTTTCTGGTTCTCGCTCCTAGTGATAACCCCTTTCAGCCCCTTGGCATCACCATGCCCTATATACTGCAGACTCCCAATTCAACATGTTTTACTCTCGCTTTCGTGTGAATTCCAAGTAGGTGAACCCCAGGTACGCAAATTCAACAGTCGTAAGATTGAATTCTTAATCTTCCTATTTGTTCCCGTATTAGTTTCCTGCTGATGCTGTACCAGATTTCCACAGATTTAGTGGCTTAAAACAATGGAAAAAGTCCAAAATGGTTCATCATTCCTGCCTTCCTAATGGAGGATCTGGGGGAGAATCTGTTGCCTTGCCTTTTCTAGCTTTTAGTGGTCACCTGTGTCCCTTAGCTCATGACACCTTCCTCCATCTTCAATGCCAGCAGCAAAGCATCTTCAAATCAATCTCTCCCTCTCCCTCTCCCTCTCCCTCTCCCCCTCCCTCTCTCTCCCTCTCTCCCTCTCTTTCACTCACTTCTGCTTCTATCATCATATCTCTTTCCCCGCCTCTGACTCTCCTACCTCTCTCCTCAAAGACCTTTGTAAGTACACTGGGTCCATCTGAATAATCTCCAGAATCCAAAAGAATCTCTTTATCTCAAGATGTGTAATTTAATCACATCTGCCAAACCCCCTCTGCCATACAAGCTAACATACTCATAGTTTCTAGGGATGAGGGCATGGACACCTTTGGGGGCCATTATTCTGCCGACCACACCCCCAAACCATTCCTCTCTGTGTCTCTCACCTCCACGAATGCTTCTCCAGCCGCTCAGCCAGTGAAGCTAGAAACTTGCGAGCCATCTTCCGCCCCTCTCTCTTCACTTACGTTGCAGGTTTCCCAGGTCCCATATGTTCTACAGCTTTCGCTTTCCTGCCTCCTGTTCTGTTCTTCTATTCAATCGAATCTCAGATCCTGTTTCCAGACTCCCCAATCCGTATCACCAAGCATGTTCATGCTTTGGAGACTTTGTTTCTTTGTTCTCATCTGCCTGAAATGGCTTCTGCCTTCTCCCCCTGATAGACTTGGTCGTGCTCCAAGGGCCAGCTCAGTCCTCAGCATTGCGATGCTTCCTCACGTGCTCACGCAGAAGGAGTTGCTAGAGGATGTGTTAGCACAGCACTTCGCGAACACAGCAGCACTGACCACGGTTTACTGTAGTTCTCTGTTCATATGGCCTGTTCTGGCTATGTGATAAGTTTCGTAAGGGCAAGACGGGGTGTTAGAAGTTTCGGAGTCAGATTCCCAGTTCTCCCTCTTCTCCCATCCTTTCCAATCAATCTCCCTTGCTCTTCCCCCACCCAACTTGCCCTTCTTGCAGCTCAGTTAAGTATAGATAATCTCTACTCATACGCATGCTCAGTGGAAGTGTCTCACACTCCGCAGGTAGATTTTCAGTTCCCTTCTCTGTGGTTCCATTGCTTCTCATATGTGCATCTCTGCCCTAGACGTAACCTCATTGCACAGCATTTGGCCGTTCCATATGTATTTCCTAGATTCCGGAGAGAAGGAATCATGTACCCTTCCATCTCTGTGTCCTCAGCACATGGCTGCACAGTGCACGGCACATGGTGACTGCTTAATGTCAATTTATTGAGTATATAATTGAAAATAAGTGAATGGACTGGTATTCCCATTGCCACCTTCTCCACCTGGAAACATCTAACTCATTTCATTGTTTATTTCCCTGTTTTCTTGTCTCCCAGGCTAAACAGTATGTTTTTGGTTTTTTGTTTTGCGGTACGCGGGCCTCTCCCTGTTGTGGCCTCTCCCGTTGCGGAGCACAGGTTCCGGACGTGCAGGCTCAGCGGCCATGGCTCACGGGCCCGGCCGCTCCGCGGCATGTGGGATCCTCCCGGACCGGGGCACGAACCCGTGTCCCCTGCATCGGCAGGTGGACTCTCAACCACTGCGCCACCAGGGAAGCCCTAAACAGTATGTTTTAAAGATAGGGACTACATCTAGTTTATTGTAACCTAACCACAAAAATAGCATCTAGAACATTCCAGGTGCTCAGTAGTTGTATGGGGTTAAATTGGTTGCTCTTTTTTCATCACCTTTGCAAGACCTTAATTCAAATAAAGTTAAATTAAATTCCGGTGAGAAGCCTGAAATTGGCTATTCTGGCTGTCGTGAATATTGGAATAGACCTCAGGTCTTCTGAGCTCTGTCTGGATTCTGTAACTAACTTGTCTGGTGTGGCCTGAGGTTAATCACTTCAGCTTTTAGAACATCTGTGTCCTCATTTTGAAAACTTGCCTGCGCCTATCTCGTAATATTACCAAGATCAAACAGGATAGTAGAAAGGCATCTTGAAAAAAGGCAAAATCGCTCTGAGTGCAGTTTAGTGTTGGCATTCTGCTTTGGGAAAAAACTGGTGTTTTGCTTTGTCTTGGGGGTTAAGGCTCTTGGAAATCCTTCTTCATGTTGATGGAGAAGGAAGAGGGCAAGCCGTAATGCCTTTAGATAATCTGGACAATTACTGTGGGAATTGAATCTCTTCCTTCCATCTGGCCCTTCTAACTCACAGCTGTTCAAAAGAGAATAGGCTTCCTCCATTGTCTACCTGTCAGGAGTTGTTTGTGTAGGAACCTGAGGTTTAAGAACGCTTGAAGCTATTGCTGATTTAATTAGCGGAAGACATCTCTCTTTCCCTGAGGTCACTTGTTTTTTAATCAACCTGAATATACAGGCTGGCATTATTGGGTCCCATTATCCACAATAAGGAATCCAGAGGATTGCTGGTCTTCAGGGAGGCCAAGGCTACCTTGCAGGGTCTCATATGGTGCACTCTCCCGACGGGTAGAAGGAAATTCATAGTGTCTCTGTCTGATGCAGGGCCTTCGTTAATGTCAGAAATATTCTCTTTTATAACACTTAATGCTGTGCTTCCATCCTGAGGATCTCAGTGTGATATGTCAAAACAAATCATTCATTCATGATTCAGTTTAATGAGTACTGGACCTGACCAGTGTCCCAGCATGGACACTCCCTGCCTCCTTGCTTCCCTTCGCCTCCCGTCTCCCGCACTACGTAGCAGTCAGGCACGTCTGAGTCGAGTAGTCTTTGGTGTCCAATGCTGGGAAATGTCTAACGTGTGGTTTCTGGACCCGCATTCTCCCTCTTCCTCCTTTCTTTCCAATCTGCCTTGCTCTTCTCTCCCCACCCAACTAGCCCTTCCTACAGCTCAGTTATAATTATAGATCATCTCTTCTCATACGCATGCTCTATAGTCCCCATTCTCTATCCTTCCTCACTCCCAACTCCTGCCTGCTCATCTTTCCCCCATCTCTCTCTCTCTCCCCTCTCCCTATCCCTCCACCCCTCCCTCTCCCTCTCCCCCTCCCCCTCCCCCTCCTTCTCCCCCTCCTCCTCCCTCTCACCTCCCCCTCCCCTCCCTCTCCCTCTCCCCCTCCCCCTCCTTCTCCCCCTCCTCCTCCCTCTCACCTCCCCCTCCCCTCCTTCTCCCTCTCCCTCTCCCCCTCCCTCTCCTCTCCCTCTCCCCCTCCCCCTCCTTCTCCCCCTCCTCCTCCCTCTCACCTCCCCCTCCCCTCCCTCTCCCCCTCCCCTCCCTCTCCCCCTCCCCCTCCCTCTCACCTCCCCCTCCCCTCCCTCTCCCTCTCCCCCTCCCCCTCCTTCTCCCCCTCCTCCTCCCTCTCACCTCCCCCTCCCCTCCCTCTCCCCCTCCCCTCCCTCTCCCCCTCCCCCTCCCTCTCACCTCCCCCTCCCCTCCCTCTCCCTCTCCCCCTCCCCCTCCTTCTCCCCCTCCTCCTCCCTCTCCCCTCCCCCTCCCCTCCCTCTCCCCCTCCCCTCCCTCTCACCTCCCCTCCCCTCCCTCTCCCTCTCCCCCTCCCCCTCCTTCTCCCCCTCCTCCTCCCTCTCACCTCCCCCTCCCCTCCTTCTCCCTCTCCCTCTCCCCTCCCTCTCCTCTCCCTCTCCCCCTCCCCCTCCTTCTCCCCCTCCTCCTCCCTCTCACCTCCCCCTCCCCTCCCTCTCCCCCTCCCCTCCCTCTCCCCCTCCCCCTCCCTCTCACCTCCCCTCCCCTCCCTCTCCCTCTCCCCCTCCCTCTCACCTCCCCTCCCCTCCCTCTCCCCCTCCCCCTCCCCTCCCTCTCCCCCTCCCCTCCCTCTCCCCCTCCCCCTCCCTCTCACCTCCCCTCCCCTCCCTCTCCCTCTCCCCCTCCCTCTCACCTCCCCCTCCCCCTCCCTCTCACCTCCCCTCCCCTCCCTCTCCCTCTCCCCCTCCCTCTCACCTCCCCTCCCCTCCCTCTCCCCCTCCCCCTCCCCTCCCTCTCCCCCTCCCCTCCCTCTCCCCCTCCCCCTCCCTCTCACCTCCCCTCCCCTCCCTCTCCCTCTCCCCCTCCCTCTCACCTCCCCTCCCCTCCCTCTCCCCCTCCCCCTCCCTCTCACCTCCCCCTCCCCTCCCTCTCCCTCCCTCACTCCCTCCCCCCAGCACTTCCCTCTCTCTTTCATTTTCTCCTTGCTCCATCCCCATCCCCTGCCCCACTGCTCACTGCCATTCAGGACCTCCAAAAAATCCCATTGCAGTTTGCTTCTTCCTAAGATTCAAAGCATTCTAGAGCTGGAAGACAGTTTCAAGACCCTCCACGCCAAACAGAGGAGTAGTTAGAATTATACCACTTTAGCAAAGAAAATAAAAGTTGTTGAGATTTGAAGTGGACTTAGATGTAGTCAAGAGCCAAAGCCACCAATCTCTAAAGCCCATGAAAGCTCCTAGAAGCCCCCTTCCGAGTTTGAGGAAAGCCTTTGACTGCCTCCGTATTCTCTTCGAATCAAAGCTGCTTTTCTGGGAGTACCAGAATTCAAGTTAACGTCATTTTTAAAGGTATTCCTCATAAATTTTATTTATTTTCTTCACAATATTGGTTTTGTTATTTTCTCACAGAAAATCTGTGAGGCTAATTTTATTGTTACTTGTACACTGGCTCTGGAGGAACTTTTAAAAGAGTAATTCAGAAATTCTTGAACGAGTTTAGCTTAATTAGAATTTACACCTGCACTTCCAAGGTGGCTCTTCCCAAGGACCAGCCCTCACTTAGACATGTAGGTTCCAGCACATGCATTAATAATCACGCTCGGGGGCTTCCCTGGTGGCGCAGTGGTTGGGAGTCCGCCTGCCGATGCAGGGGACACGGGCTCGTGCCCCGGTCCGGGAGGATCCCACATGGCGCAGAGCGGCTGGGCCCGTGAGCCGTGATGGCTGCTGAGCCTGCGCGTCCGGAGCCTGTGCTCCTCGACGGGAGAGGCCACAACAGTGAGAGGCCCGCGTACCGCAAAAAAAAAAAAAAAAAAAAAAAAAAGGTGCAAAGTAAGTATTGAATCCAGTTGTTCTGCTACAATGAGCAGCGATAGAGAAAACATCTAGCATAACTCAGTGTTAGTTTTCTTCTTCTGTGGCCTGAAAGGTTAGTGTTAGTCTGAAAATCTGGAAGAAAAGCGCCCCCCAAGATATGTGCAGGATATTCTTTGATAGACTTATGCTCTTGTTTTCTGGATAAGCCATATTATATTCTTCTCATGTTCTCTAATCGGTAGGGATGGTTTTTCTTTTTTCTGGTTGCTGTCGTGAATGGCATTACCTTTCCACCATCTTCAGCGTGTCAGTATTGCTGTTGGAGATCAGTGCTACAGACTTTTGTAAATTTACCTCTCTCCCTTTTACACAATCCTAATTAAGACTATATTTTTAAAGGTAACTCCTTTTAATTGCTTAGATAGAAAATTATACTATCTACATAAAATTATAGCTTTTAAAAATTTTTCTATTTGTTTTTTTTAAATGTCTTAATAATTGATAACAGCAGCTGCTAAACTATCAAAAATAACAGTTACACTGTACATTATTGCCCTCCCTCCCACCTTGAACAAAGAGACACCCCCTAGGGCTGTACTGTGCTTTATAATGGCCGTTAGCACATGTAGCTTTTTAATTTTTAATGGATAAAAATGAAATTAAAATTCAGTTCTGCAGTCACAATGTCCATGTCAAGTACTCAGTAGCCATAAGTGGCTAGTGGCTACTATATGGGTCAGCACAGGTAGAGAACATTTCCGTCATCACAGAAAGCTCTAGACAGTGATGCGCTAGGGCGTGACTGTTAGCTTTCAGGGTAAGACAGGTCTTCAGTGACATCTTAATGGGCACTATTTCTATTCTCCTTTAATTCTTTAAGGAAGTACACATCCATTTTTATCAAATATCTTTTGTTATCTCTTGAAATGTTCACATGATCTCTTTCTCATTAGGACGCGGGTTCGTGCCCCGGTCTGGAAATTGGATTTCCATTGACTGAGCTTTCCTAATATTTCTGCAAGAGATCATCCAGGATTGGGGATTATTTTTATTTCAAAGCATTACAAGATTCTTTTTGTTACTTTATTTTAATGTTTCATTTTGAAGTTTATGAGTGACACTGGCCACTAAAACTTTTTCCTAAGTTTATCAGGTTTTAGAATTGAGGCCATAATTATTTCCAAGAAAGATTTTGCTAACATGAGGAAGAGCTACTCAAGAGACTTCAGAAGAATTCCCTCACTAAATCCGTAATTTCTTAGTGTCCTTTAGAATTCTGAGTTTGGGATGGGGAAGGTCACTTAAAACTTTTGATTTCTTCTCTTCTTCAAGAATTGAAGAAGAGAAGTTGTCTCTTCTTCATTGTTGAGCTTTTGAAGTTTTCTTCTCTTTATGGTTTGATTCTTTATCGTTATCTTGTTTAGAGTGAGCGTGAGTTCTCAGAATGCTGGATATATGCACCATTGAAATATACTCAAATCCCCAATGAAATATAAATAATTTAAACTTTCTTTTTGTTATTTTAGATAGCTGCCTAAAACTTAGAGTTGATTATGTAGCTGTCACTGTAACATACATTTGTGACATTCATATTAATGAAGATATACTGTATGCTTTCATTAAACACTTTCAGGAAGATTAATCATTTTATCAGATTGTTTTCATCTCAGTTTTTAATTAACTTGGCATCATTTGTTCATTAATTAAGTTTTTACTAAGATGCCATTTGTAAGTGCATTTTTCGTATGTTTCAGTAATTGAACTTCAAATAAAAGAGGACAGGAGAGATGAAAATATTAATTTCACAGGGTTGGATAAATGGAATCTCGGAAGGTATTAGAGGTATTTGCTCTGGGGACAGGACAAGTGTGTTCAGCAAGTATGTGTCACTCTTCAGTGACAGACTTGTTACAGGCTACCTTAGGCCAAAATGGAGCAAAGGACTGAGGGGGAGGTAGAAATCACAGACTTAACTAATACACAACAAATAATACAACGTAGTGTGTAAAACAAGATAAAACGTAACCAGGAAAAAAATCTAGTGCTTAAGTTCAAGAAAGTTCAACCGCACAACAGTAGAATCAGGGCGATTTGAATTTACATCAGTTCTAGCAAAAAATAATTGGCGGTATCAGTTGACTAAAAGCTCTGATATGAGGCACAGTGTGACTTTGGAACTAAACAATGTACTCTGAGGCTGCATTAGTAGAATCATAGCATCTAAAATGGAAAAATCATTAGAGTTGCTATTCTCTGCACTGGTCAGAACACAATGATTAAAGGAGGAGAGGTAAGAAATAGCTAAATTTGAAACCTGCACACATAAATACACACATACTTACGTATGCACGCACACACAGTGATTCTCATCCATTCACCTAAAGCTAATATATAAATGTCCTGATTTATTAAAAGGTGGCATTAGAGCATTCCAAGGAGTATCTAAACAGCTTTAACACAACTGTTCAACCGTAGCATCTGATGATGGGTTACATGTACATTTTCTATACAATTTAATAATCAATAAAATATATGTTCAGAAATGTATTATTTCATTATCAATAATCAAAATATCAGAATTGGTCATTTTTCAGTTTAAATTAAATTAAATATTTTGGTTTTGCAGTCATCTTTCAGCATTTTTAGTTGTTTTAACCAGTTCATTTTTATAATCCTTTATGTCCAGTTACATATTTATAGTTAATGTATTTCAAAATTGAGCTGCCATTCACTCAACTCTCCATGTGTCCTTCCTGGGTTGCCACCATACTCCCTTTCCACTTCTTTACATGATTTTACCCCCCCATATGTCAAATCTCAACTTTTAAAGAAAATTATATGTGTGTGTGTGTGCGTGCGCGTGTGTGTGTGTGTCTGTGTGTGTGTGTGTGTGTGTGTGTGTGTGTGTGTAATCAAACCCTATGATAGAATTGTTTGGCAATTTATGAATATTTGCTTTTGGATTTAAATGTCAATACTTTGAATTAAATTTCAACTTCATTTTTAATTTTAAATGCTGACTTATCTGATCTGCCTTTTAATTTGTATTTTAAATTTTACTTGTACTTATTTAATTAAAGTTTAATTTAATTTCTATTTAATTTAATTTACAATTTTAAAAAATTTTTAATTGCTAGATGTAGTAGGGAAAGACTGATAGTCCATTAAAAACTAGATAAATGGAAAAAAACAGGGAGTGTCTTTTAGATACCGTATTTTTTTTTTTTTTTTTTTTTGCGGTACGTGGGCCTCTCACTGTTGTGGCCTCTCCCGTTGTGGAGCACAGGCTCCGGACGCGCAGGCTCAGCGGCCATGGCTCACGGGCCCAGCCGCTCCACGGCATGTGGGATCTGCCCGGACCAGGGCACGAACCCGTGTCCCCTGCATCGGCAGGCGGACTCTCAACCACTGCGCCACCTGGGAAGCCCCAGGGAGTGTCTTTTAAAAACATCCAGACTGAAATCAGGAGTAGCTGAAACAGTCTTTATATATATTGGCATATATAAAAAAATGCCGATTTTTAATTAAAAATAGTTTTCCATATGGGAATTTTACAGTATTTCTCTTTTGCCAGACTTTTAGCATTTTTAGAATTCTTATGCTGCCCTTAATTTACTTACATTTCAGAAAATATATATCAATCACTAAAATCCAACATTCCACTCAAAACTATTAAAGTCATTAAACCTACAGTGGGTAGATTTGGTGTATTTGGCTTCTTGGAAAATTAGCTTTTGGCAAATAGGCCTCCTTGTGCGAAACCTAGGTTTTTAAGACATAAAAAGAATCTTAAGGAAGATAGTTTTGAGCCATTTTCTACAATTTTAAGAATGGATAAAAAGAAATGGTTAATTATGATAAAATGAAGGGGTTTAGACTAGCTGTGTAGGTTAATTTTCCCTCAAAAGGAACTCAAATATCAGGCACATAATTGATGAAAGGGACATTTCTCCTGAGTTCTGAAGCTAATTGATTGCCTACATAAACACCAGCCTTGGAAGAGTTTAGTCAGAAACTCATTCAGAATTTTCAATAAACGATCTTCTAACGAATAGAGGATCTTTTGCATACCTTCTTAATATGTTAAAATTACCCCCCGATATGTACCCTGGACTGACCTTCTGCATCACTTCGCCTGAGATTTGCCCAGTTTGGGTTCCAAAGTAGAAATGATCCCTGTCATTTCCCAGAACAAAGGGCTCAATAACATGGGATCCTTCTGAAAGCACAGGGTAAGCCAGCAAGTGAGCAAATCCTTTATTCAAAGCAGGTCCTCAGAGGCTAATTTAATTTGGAGAAAGAAAACTAAAAACAGGATAGAATGTTTCATGAAGCTGATCAGTCTTAAGACCCTTCCTCATAGCCCCAAACTCACTGTTTTTAGTGTGTTCACCACGTTCCTTCATTAGTGAGGGCGCTATGCAGTTTCCAGTCTGAGGGAAGAGACAGGGTGGACCCTGACTGTTCTGTTGCCATGGTGATGACATTTGAGCTTGTTTGGAGTGGTGAATCTGATCAGTCAGGTCAGTGTTTTCCCTCATTTCACTTCGTCACACAGGAAAAGAAACTGAAAAAGACGGTTTCATGTGGATTTGTATTTGATTAAAATATAAATATTGTTCAGGCCAGCTCATCTATGGAAACGGCAAGACAGTCAAAAAGCCCAGCAGGATCATCTCAGCTGAGAGCTAGTCCTGATGCCGTATGAACTGAAACATGAAGCCAGTGGGTAGAAACAGTCTGCTTGGTGCTAGATTAGCTGCACCTCAGTTACCTTCACCTCCTGCTCCCCAGGCCTTCCTTTTGGAGCTTCAGTGAAAGAGTCAGACTCTCAGTGTATTTGCGCTGATCGGTTGGCGAGCTTGTAGTTAATCTCTTTACTGAAAAGAGCAGGAGTGGAAAACGAAAATGCGGAAGTTAAGCGGAATCTTTGTTTGCGCAGAAATGTACTTGTTGACGGCCAAGCTGAATCCAAGGAAAGGGGGAAGGACGGGTCCCAGCGGAAATGGGAATGCTTGGTCTTAGAAGCAAGCCTTGTCATCTTTGCGTTGCAGAGGGCCTGTGACAGGGAGTCCCAGGACACCGAGGAAAGAGTGGGGAGGGAGCCCGCTTCTCCCTTTTCTCCCATCCATTAGCTTTGTTCGGCGGCCCTGATTAGATAACACTTATTCGCAAACAGCCAGCAGATGGTGCTGTTTGGTTTAGCGCTAAATTGAGAGCTTCCTGGGTTTTGTTTTATTTTTTTTAGGTAATAAGATAAAAAGGGTTTCGCTTTTATTTTCAGCTTACTATCCTGTCATCAGTTCTGTCTAAATACCGATTCTAGCTGTTATGAGGTGTCCTCGTAGGTCATCTTGATACATTGTCTAAAGTCAGAGCAGGAAAAAAAAAGAAAAGAAAATCATATGCCTCTTTTAACAACTGCACATCATGGAACTGCAGAGCGTAGTCTTGGTATCATCTTCAAATGATAGGAAATTAGAGGAAAAAGTGGATGCCAGCCTTCACTTTCCCCTCCTGTACTCAAAAACGCGCTCCCCTACCCAACACTGTCAGACAGTTCTCATAAGTGCGTCGTCGCCATATACTTTGCTTCATGGTACCTCTTTGCTCATCTACTCATGCAGAAAAGGAACTCACTGAGGTCTGTAGAAACTGCTATATAAAAATTGGAAAGTATTGTAGAATGAACCCTAACAAATTAACAGACGGGGGAGGGTGTATGAGTAACCCTGTTGGAAACGTCCTCTACACTGGGTGTCCTGGCCATTTCAGCCCTGGGGAGAAGGATCCTTCAGAACTAACATTCTTATGTTCTGTTTAATGGTAACAGCTTCCGGAAAGGATTCTAGTCAGCACCATTGCCTTATCTGTCCAGGGGCTACAAACTCTGCTTTGCAGTTTCCTTGAGACAGATGGGGTACATAGGATTGGCTCCAGAAATCCTGTACCTTTGGAACCTGGAAAGTTGTGCACGTTGCTGACATATCACCTTTGCTCAATAGTGAACATTATTTCTTGATTGCTAAAAGACAAGTTGGGTTGTTATTAATGATTTTTTAAATGTCTAAGGCTGGCATTTTTCTTTTGTTTTTTTTTTAACATCTTTATTGGAGTATAATTGCTTTACAATGGTGTAAAGCAGTGGTGCTTTACAATTTCTGCTGCATAACAATATCCCCATATCTCTTCCCTCTTGCGTCTCCCTCCCTCCCACCCTAAAGGGCTATATACAGTTTTGTAGGCTTTAAATTGATAATTAACTTATTTAAGTGACAAAAATCAAAATATCCCTCAAGGTTTAAGTTCAACTTACGAATATTCTTTTTCTGCTTATAATTCAAGTAACATTTTTGTATATAATAAGAACAAATAATTTTACAGAGGGTTTTGATTAGTGTTGAATTAATTTAAGTTAAACAATCTAAACTCAAACAATTGCTCTCATTTCTAAATTTAATTAGCTAAAATTCTTTATACATTGTAATCTACATTTATAAAGTTAATATAGTCTGTTTTCTGTTTAACCATTCAAGTATCTATCTAACTGGGCGAACTTACAACCCTAATAGGCAAAATCTTTTTAAAAAACTTAAATAACTTTTGTAAATCTAATACATGCATTAATTTATTCAAGTTCATTACCACTTAAACTTTAAATGTTTCAACTTATTACCATTAAAACTTTAAAATATTTAGACTTTTACCATTTAAACATTTCAGTGGTTGAGTCTGTTAAATATCTGGAGAATCCATACTTATTTAGAGAATTGAAAGTTCACCTTAAGAGTCCAATACTAGTTACCAAACAGTTAAATTCTGTTATACTTTTCGATTTACAATCACAAGTCTAAAGTCAATTTCACGTTTAAAATTTGAATCAAAAGGCTAATATGGGGACTTCCCTGGTGGCACAGTGGTTAAGAATCCACCTGCCAATGCAAGGGACACGGGTTCGAGCCCTGGTCCAGGAAGATCGCACATACCGCAGAGCAACTAAGCCCGTGCACCACAACTGCTGAGCCTGCGCTCTAGAGCCCGCGAGCCACAACTACTGAGCTCACGTGCCACAACTACTGAAGCCTGCAGCGCCTAGAGTCTGTGCTCCGCAACAAGAGAAGCCACGGGCTCCACAACAAGAGAAGCCACCACAATGAGAAGCCTGTGCACCGCAACGAAGAGTAGCCCCCGCTCGCCACAGCTAAGGAGAGCCAGCGTGCAGCATCGAAGACCCAACGCAGCCATAAATAAATAAGTCATTTTTTTAAAAAAAGGCTAATACATTTAATAATTTGACAAATATTTACTGACTAAGCAAATATGTCCATTTTCTAAAATGCCAAAATACTCTTAAAAGTCAAAAATGCTTTCAATCACATACCCAGATTGTCACTACAGTTACTAAATGTGTTCCTAAATTTAAAACAAAAGAACGCTGTGAAATTCATTTATTAACTCAACTGAGTTTCCATCATGGGTTGACTGAGGATGTTAACATGGTAGCTTCTGGGTTAGAGATTTGACCCAGGGTGTAGGACAGGGAAGCTGCTGTCAGCCAGGGTGTATGCACCGTGCCTCCATGGATATCCTTTGTTTTAGAATCACCGTGTCAACCTGTGACCCTGAATCCATTTCATTACCCCTTTCTTTTTTTTATCACTCTTTTTTTTAATTGAAGTATAGTTGATTTACAATGTGTGCCAATCTCTGCTGTGCAGCAAAGTGACTCAGTTCTACGCATCTAGACATTCTTTTTTCATATTCTTTTCCATTATGCTTTATCACAGGGTATTGAGTATAGTTCCCTGTGCTCTGCAGTAGGACCTTGTTGTTTATCCATTCTAAAGGTAATAGTTTGCATCTACCAACCCCAGACTCCCAGTCCATCCCTCTCCCTCCCTTCTCCCCTTTTCATTACCCATTTCTTTCATCTGATTTAGGTTGAAAGAAGTTGGCTTTCTTTGTGTTGTCCTTCTGGAAACAAGTCTTAAGATATTTTAATTCTTCTCATCTGGCTCTAAAGATAATTTGAAGTCATTCCATCATATCCTGAATAAATCTCAGTCCTTTGTTTGGTTCTCTTCCTGCATGGAAGGTTCCCACATGCCCACATCAGCTGGAACCTTCGAGCTCCTGCCCCTAGAGAGAGCTGGTGCTCTCCAGTTCACTACAGGCCCCCCAAATACCCTCCAAGGCCAGACAGGGTTTCTCAGTCTCAGCACTACTGCATTTAGGACCAGACCGTTCTTTGGTGTGGGGTGCCCTGTGTCCTGTAGGATGTGTAGTAGCCTCCTAAACATCCTCTATATCCGCTAGATGCCAGTAGCACCCCCTTCTAGTGGTGACAACCAAAAGTGTCTCTAGATATTACCAGATGTCCTCTGATGAGCAAAATCACCTCCCCCTCCCCCCCACACACACACACGTTGTGAACCACTGGCTCAGGGCAACAGACCGTCCGCCGAACACAGTCACACAGCGATAGGACCATTTGTGCCGTGACTGTGTCGTTCTTTTTCTCATAACCTATCAGTGCCCTCGGCTCTGCTCCCTGCCCGCCTCCCCTTGGGTTTTTGAGTGTCTGCACCCTGCTCGGACCCTAAGGCAGGAAGCTCTGCATTGGGGAATTGAGCACCGGTTTTTTTTGTTTTTTGATTTTTTTTTTTCTTTGTCTTTCAGCCTGCACAACATTAGGCAGCATGCTTCCTAGATGAAAGGGTTCCGTGTCAGCTTTTAGCTTTGTATTAACAATCGTTACACAAATTCTGCTATTAAAAACAGCCGTTTATTTTCATACGGTATCAGGAAGTGGGCTTTGAGAAACACTGATGTTTCTACACATACTCATTGTCCAAACCAGGAATCTAGTTTCACGTGAATTTCTTGACTCTGTCTTTCTTTACATTAACAATGATGAACTGGAATTTTTTTTCAAAGCCCACCTTGGCAACGTTTTTGGTTAGAATGGTTTGAAACCAAAAATAATCAAAATCCGGGCAGTCAAAGAAAATCCAGAGTCTTAAAAACTGGGAATATAGACAGGCTCAGAGATGAAAGGGAATCTTACGGCTTGATCTATCACATGCTACATGATAAATCATTTCTTCTTGAAGACGAGAGGAACCTGCATCTTACTTCACAAAAGGGACACACGGCGCAGTCTATGTTTATTTCAGAATACCACCCTTTGAAATTAAGGGCAGATTAAATTACCCGATAAAATAAAGGTCACACTGTGAGATTGCTGAAACCCATCTTAGTGAATGAAATGTTTTTAACGATGGAAACCTGGAAGAAATTCACCTTTAGCTAGTTCACTCGGCGGCAGGCTTGATGTTCTCGTGGAGGTCTTCATGAACCGTTCACCAACATCTGCACACCAAACTCAGCTTGCACATGAATACTTCCATAGCGTGTCAGGGCAGCTGGGTTCGTGTGAACTCTGTGCACGTGCGTGCCTTTCTTTAACTTGTTTCTTATGGGCTGAGTGTGTTAGTTAGGCAGTCTTCACGGGGGTGAACCAGAATGATTATTGGGTTGGTGTGAGATCCTGTGAACATGAGGAAGAGCTAAATAAAAGTGGTGTCAGAGTGCACCTTAATGATGAGCTTTGGGAAGCCAGGGGGAGATTCCACATGAAATGGGGCTGGGGTCGGGGGTGGGGGTGGGGGACATGTATTTCCTTTGATATTCTTGTTGGTTCTTATTTGGAAAACAAAAAATGTTTTGTCTAATATGGTCACCATTTAAAACAGGACTGAGTAACATGCAAATAGATGGAAATACTATTACATTGGTGCTACATAGACCCCATGTTGATCTTTGTGGAAATAGCAGAATGAATGTCCTATACAGAATAATTAGAATGAAATTGAATTAAATCAGCCTGCCGGCAGGATTGAAACTAAAATATTCTGGCCTGCAAATGTTGGGGAACTTTGGACCATGAGGATAGATACTATGAATAAAACCCAACCTTATGATTGTCCTACACAAAACCTTTAAAAAGTTCTGATATTTAAAAGCAAGCCCAAGAGATATTTACATATAGTATGGATATTATAGTAAAGAAAATATCTGAACTTTAGTGTGGCTCATTTTGCATTAATATCAGCATGACTTTTGTCTTACAGTTTATAGCAGCTGTCTGCACACTATGGCCCACCTGCTTTTGTATACAAACTTTTATTAGCACACAGCCATACATATTCGTTTACATATTGTCTATGGCTGGTTTTGTGCTACAACCGCAGAGTTGAATAGTTGCACCAGAGACCATATGGCTTACAAAGCTGAAAATATGTACTATCTGGTCCTTTCCAGAAAAAGGTTGCTTGCTCCTGGCAAAATCATTTGACGATCCTTTGCAAAGTGAAATAACTTCTGTAGCTACAACAGAAAGGAAGGCACGCATTTTCTTGTTGTCATTGCTTTACACAGAGTGGATGATGGGTTTAATTAGAAAACATCTCAATTATATCAAATACTTATTTGAAGGAGTTTATGGAAGAGAGGGGAGAGAAAAAAATGTTCACTTTTTAAGGAGGTCATTTAATGATCTTCTATGCTTGATTTTCTTTCAAAAGAACTTAATGTTTGAAAATTTGTCCATAACATGAAACTTGTGTCCAGAGCAATATAAATAGCTCGTGGGACTTACCGCTTTTGCTAAATCATCCCTTTTGGGCACTGGGCAAAAAGAATGGCAGATTTTGTACTTGAATTTTTCAAAAGACCTAAGGCAAGGAACAGAGAAGAGTTGTGTAAGTGGAAACAGAAGAAAATGAGCAAAAAATTAAAAGATGAAAAAAATCATGGAATACAAATACTGACTCAAGTATAAAATAGACTTTCTCTTGCACATTGTACTGAATAAAAATAATAGCTAAGGGACTTCCCTGGTGGCCCAGTGGTTAGGACTCCGCGCTTCCACTGCAGGGGGCACGGGTTCCATCCCTGGTCGGGGAACTAAGATCCCTCAGGCCGCACAGCATGGCCAAAAAAAAATAATAATAATAACATTTACTGTTCTACCATATGCTCGGTAAACTACATACTTTACCCATTAACTCCTACTCTTCAAGGTAAGTATGATAATCCTGGCTTTACAAATGCCCAAACCGAGGCTCTGAAAGATGAGGGAACATTCCCTGTGAGTGGATATAGAGCCGTTCGACTGAAAAGCTAATCTGTTTCTATTAGGATTCTCTCAAGATTATATTGAGTAACATGATTGTATTGTTATATCACATTTAAAAATAAACTAATCACGTGGACCGCTACCAATTAGTGCCGTAAACCAAACCTGCCTGATACTGATTTCATGATATATCAGTTAGTTAATACCGCATAACAAATCATCCCCACGTGTAGTGGCTT
Organism: Leucopleurus acutus; assembly: GCF_964270905.1. Classification (NCBI taxonomy): domain Eukaryota; kingdom Metazoa; phylum Chordata; class Mammalia; order Artiodactyla; family Delphinidae; genus Leucopleurus; species Leucopleurus acutus. The sequence goes on along the minus strand of NC_139148.1, from coordinate 8,018,839 downwards.
AGAACAGGTATGATTTATGATGTTTCCCAAGTCTGCTGATCAGCTGAGGGTTGGCTTATCTGGTCTTGGCTTGAGGAGGGCTCTGTTGCAAGTGCCTCCCATTCTTCTCTTGGGACCAGTAGGCAAGCCCAGGCATCTCATTCTCCTGGCATTGGCAGAGTTGCAAGAGCAAGTGGAAACACACAAGGCCTCTTGAATCCTGGGCTTAGGACTGGCACAGTGCCACTTCGACCTCATTCCTTGGGCTAGAACGTGGCCAAGTCAAGAGGCAGAGAAGTACAGCCTGCTCACGGTGTACCATGGCAACACAGGGACACGGCTGGGACACAGGGAGAAGTGAAGGATCAGAGCCAATCTTCCACTCATAGATTGATTAAAAGTAAAAGGACTTTATTTCAAATGTTATAAGTTTCGATTATCTGAAAGCCAGGCCCAGAATTATGCTTGTTTTCAGTTGTAATTACCCTGTAACCAAGGAGGCAGCCAACTAGTGTTCTCTACCAAGACCTCATGACAGGAGCATCCGAGGTGCGCGTGGAGGATTCTGGACACACAGCCTCGCTGGGTTCCTTGGACCCTTTTCAACCCCCTGAGTCCTAGTTTATACAAAACTCTGCCCCGAGAGTAGCCAGCACTTCATTGTACTTGGTTAGAGAACAAGCCCCTGACAGTGCTTGGCGGAGCACGTTACCATTGATTAAATAAATAGGTCTTGGGACTTCCCTGGTGGCGCAGTGGTTAAGAATCTGCCTGCTAATGCAAGGAACATGGGTTCGAGCCCTGGTCCGGGAAGATCCCACGTGCCGTGGAGCAACTAAGCCCGTGCACCACAACTACTGAGCCTGCGCTCTAGAGCCCACAAGCCACAACTACTGAGCCTGTGTGCCTAGAGCCCATGTTCTGTAACAAGAGAAGCCACTGCAATGAGAAGCCCACGCACCGCAACGAAGAGTAGCCCCTGCTCGCCACAACTAGAGAAAGCCCGTGCACAGCCATGAAGACCCAATGCAGCCAAAAATAAATAAATAAATAAATTTGTAAAAAATAAACAAATAAATAATATAGGTCTTTACTGGTTAAGGAAAGCAGCATCTTCTCCATCTATAGAAGATTTACAAGTGTAGTATGTATGTGTGTGTGTGTGTGCGTGCGCACGTGTGTGCACACTAGAGGGGAAAAAGGGGGGTGGGGAATGACAGAACGGAATGCAGGTTCTACATAATTAGACTTGTGTAACAACTTACTTGAAAATCCTAGTCTGTATTTTAGTAAAAGGAACGATTTCCTTACTGTTAGCTACTCTGAGTAAGAGATGATGGTTGATGCCAGCCGTGTGATAACTTCCTGCCGTTCGTTCTCAGGTACTTACACAGTCATTAGCAGAAAATAAAAGTGACAGTGAAGCTTAGACAATTAGTTTCCAGGCAGGAATTATTGATTGGTGTGAATATTCTATAGATTCTTCTGCCGGAAGTGCCGACAATTCTGGACTTTTCCCAATGTTTACCCAAAGCTTAGGGCAACCCAGTATTTTCAAGATGAGTCCAGTTTTCTTTTCTGTTTTTGTTTTATTTTTTGACAAGACAAAGACAACTTCATATTAACATTCTCCCCCACCCCGCCCCCCCGGCACATAATACAGTCACAAAAGCACATGAGATGTGTATGCGGACAGCATAAAAAGGAAATGTAAATTTTAAAATTTTCTTTGTTATCTGAGGCATACCCAAGAAAATAAAAGTCATTTTACAGGTTTGGAATGAAGTATATAGTGATACTCCATTCTTCTCGTATCTTTAGGGGGAGGGGGACTTAACTAGGTAAGTCAGCAGAATGAAGAGAAGAGTGAGCTGTTGTAGATTAATGAAAGACAGCGTGTGTTTTATTGCCCCTGAACGAAAGCCTTCACCTGCCCTTGACTATCCAGGGCTCACATCACTGTCATGCACTGAGCCTTCATTTTTCAGGGCTGTGGTTGGTGGATGACTTAATGCAAAGTGTTCAATTTGAAGAATAGATTGGTTTCAGGGACTTCCCTGGTGGTCCAGTGGAAGGGACTCCCCGCTCCCAGTGAAGGTGCCCGGGTTGGATCCCTGGTTGGGGAACTAGATCCCACATGCCGCAACTAAAGACCCTGCATGCCGCCGTTAGAGATCTCACATGCTGCAACTAAGACCCGGCGCAGCCTAAATAAATAAATGTTTAAAAAAAAAAAAAAAGGAAAGAAAAGTGGAATGGTTTGGAAAAGCGCTTCCCAGGCTGGTGTGCGGACTGCACCCTTGAGGCTGGGCGTCCTGGAAGGGGAGTCCTGTGGGAAACAGGCAGAGCAGCACAGTGAGGGAGCACATTGGAGAGAAGTGTCCGTGTGGGTCAGCTGAGGGTCCAACCCAGATTCCCCTTGAGCCTTCTCTTTTTCTTTAATTGAAATGTAGTTGATTTACAATGTTTCAGATGTACAGCACAGTGATTCATTTATACATACACATATATTCTTTTTCAGATTCTTTTCCTTCATAGGTTATTACAAGATATTGAATACAGTTTCCTGTGCTATAAGTAGGTCCTTGTTGTTTATCTATTTTATATATAGTAGTGTGTATCTGTTAATCCCAAACTTCTAATTTATCCCTCCTCCCCTCTTTCCCCTTTGGTAACCATAAATTGGTTTTCTATGTCAGTGAGTCTATTTCTGTTTGGTAAATAGGTTCATTTGTATCAGTTTTTTAGATTCCACATATAAGCAATATCATTTGAGATTTGTCTGTGTCTGACTTACTTCACTTAGTATGATCATCTCTAGGTCCATCCATGTTGCTGCAAATGGCATGATTTCATTCTTTTTTATGACTGAGTAATATGCGTACTACTCAGTATATAAAGTATTCCATTATATATATGTACCACATATTTATCCATTCATCTGTCGATGGACACTTAGGTTGTATCTTGGCTGTTGTGAATAGTGCTGCAATGAACATGGGGGTACATGTATCTTTTCGAATTAGAGTTTTCCTCTTTTCCAGATACATGCCCAGGAGCGGGATTGCTGGATCATATAGTAGCTCTATTTTTAGTTTTTTAAGGAACCTCCGTACTATTTTCCATAGTGGCTGCACCAATTTACATTCCCACCAACAGTGCCATTAGGCTTACTCTTGCCTAATATATCCGGCAGCTGAATTCACTTGCCTGGAATACTTTTTTTTTTTAAGATTTTTTTTTTTTTTTGATGTGGACCATTTTTAAAGTCTTTATTGAATTTGTTACAATATTGCTTCTGTTTTAAGTTTTGGTTTTTTGGCCACGAGGCATGTGGGATCTTAGCTCCCCGACCAGGGATCGAACCCACACCTCCTGCATTGGAAGGTGAAGTCTTAACCACTGGACTGCCAGGGAAGTCCCTGGAATACTTTTTATATCGGTTTTTAAGTTGCGCTTTACCAACCACACGGATACTCCTTTTATTAGAGGACTGAGTGCGGAGGTGGCCCAGAAGAGAGGAGTTAAAACTAGAAAGTTGGGCAGCTGGAATGGGTGCAGAGAATCACGTATCAGGTGGGCGACACAGTGATGTCAGTGACAAAAGTGACTAAGGAGAAACCGGGGGGCGGGGGCCGGAGGGGGCATTGGAAAGCGAGGTGAAGGTACTCCCTGAAGCAGGGAGACTGCACGGGTGCTCCCAAGGCAGCATGTAAAGGAAGGTGGCTTCGCAGACGAGCAGAAAGTGACTAAGGTGATCTTGCCCGGGGGCATCGTTCACCAGAAGTCTTCCTTATCTCACATCACCTGGGAAAGCAGATTTGATGTCTCTGTGTTTCCAACCCCTTCACGCTGCAGGAGAAAGTTCTGCAAATCATTAAGGCCACGTGCCCCACAGCCTAGAGGCGCCACATGCGAGTGGAGCCTACCCCCTTGCTCTCCCTCTAGTATTCAGCTGAGGCCCAAAGCCGGGCAACGGCGCTTAGGAGGAAGTGCTGCAGAGGTGCACTCTATGGGAAGGTCTTGTCACCCATCTGCAAAGGTACAATGACTGGAGAAATTACACGATTTTAGCCACCTTCTTCACTGCCCAACTAGAATGATGTATGTATATGTTGTCCACGTCCCTTGAAAATGGAGTGTTTACTATCTGGGAGCTTCTGAGAAAGAAATGAGCGTTTTACAGGATGAAGGATATGCAAAATGGGAAAGGTCACGAGCGGGGAACATCTGTAATCATTTGCCGGCCGGTGCAAAATTAATTAACTGCGTACAGGTTTTCAATAGTTCACTTCATCTGCTTGTTATACAGATATAATTTGTGATTTGCATTCTTTAAATTTTTGCAGCTTTTCTATTTTAATTACATGTGGAGGAGCGTGACATGGTAAAAAAGTACTATTAAAGATTGTTTTCAGGGACTTCCCTGGCATTCGAGTGGTTAAGACTCCGCGCTTCCACTGCAAGGGGCACGGGTTCAATCCCCCTCAAAAAAAAAAAAAAAAGATTGTTTTCAAGAAGACAAACAGCCATTTGGAGACCTAACAAAACTCTTTGTCGCCGGCCTGCAGATTCAGATGAGGGTTAATCAAGAGAAGAAATAAACCAACTTAGAACAAAGAAGCTTTGTATCTTGTCTTGATAGATAAACTGGTCTTTAATGCAAAGTATAAAGTGAATTATGAGAGCAGCTGATGTACATTAATACGGTTTAACACCATTACCATGATTCATAAATTTTTGAGTTGCCCCCAAATCTATATTTACATGTTTATTATTTTTCTTTCTTGTACATATTAAGTTAGCCAAAATTGAAAACCTGATTTATAAATAACTACATTGTTCTGAATAGCAGGCTTGAACAGGACATTAATTTCTTCATTTTGATAGAGTTGCATTTTCTGCTGAAAAGTAAAATCCAGTAATAAGACTCTCCAGCTGAAACTCCGTAATGCTTTTCTTTAGAAAGGAAGAGTTTGGATGCAAAGTTGCGGTAATTAAAAAGTTCTTGTCTAATGAAGTCGTTTCAGAAATACTTAATTTAACCCCAAAATGACATAAAAATTTCCCACGCTTCTTAGAACTGCGTGCATCCACCTCTACAATTACAGTAATTACTCATTTCGCTTTTATTACTGAGACAGCTGTGTTTTTAAGTCCCATCCCATTGATCTTGCTTCGCCACTGCTTTCATTTGCAGGTGGTAGGTGCGCACACCATATTTTATGTGATCCAGTAGAAGAGCATCACTTTCATCCATCAGTTCAGTCATCCAGTTTCAGCCAGCCTCAGTTGTGCTAGTGCAGGGCCCTAAATCCAAGTGTGTTCTGGGTACCAGCAGCTTCACCACAGAGACAGTTGTTAGAAATGCAGGTTCTCAGGCCGCCCCCAGACTGAGTCAGGAACGCTGGAGGTAGAACCCAGCAAACTGCCTTGACAAGCCCTCCAGGTGAAGCCGACGCGCGCTCAAGTGTAAGGACCCCCTTGTCATTTTCACTTCATCTGAGAGTCCCTATCTGCCACCCAGCCTTTCAGCGCACAACAGGAAGGCTCGACTTTGATGAATTCCTTTTCTCTGCAAAGCGTGTGTGTTTTCTTCCTGGGGGAATGATACATTCCCACAACCGCTTCTTCCTGGGGGAATGATACATTCCCACAACCGCACACTGCATTGTTTTCACATCCTTTCTTTCTCTGTGTGTTTGAATGTGTGCATATCTCCCCCTTTTGATACATGAATAAACGACTGGACACACAGAGCCCTGACCCCAGCTTGTGTGTGTGATTTCACACGGTAGGAATGTCCGGGAACTCAGGCCCCTCGGCTGTGAAGGGAGGGAGCGGGGGCTCCTGAAGGCCTTCGCTGCAAGTCCGCAGACGCTAGTGTTTTCCCTTGTCTTTGTTCACTATATGATTTAGCATCTTAATTAGATACAATCAATCTTAATACTCTATTCAAAATGTTCCTCCCAGAATTAAAAGCTCCCCATGAAATTTCTCTGCTCGTTCGTAGATGATGGCATTATAATTATCAAATAATCCGAGAAACTTGTTTGACAACACCTGCATAAATACATAGCGTGGGCTTTTTGTCTTCCTTCCAAAGGAGCTTAATTTACACGGACTACAGAAACCTTCTATGTTGTAAGTGGCTGTTTGCTGTATGCTTTTAATTTTGCTTCCCTCTATGAGACTGTATGTTTGAGTGTATGCATAAATAGAGAAACAGGGTTATCTCCTGGATATCTTGTTCATTTCTTAAGGTGGTGTCACGTCAGCAAGAAAATTAGTGCCAGATTCACCCCATAGTGGAATTCAATTCATTAGAAACTTTTTACAAAGTACACCTTTCTCTGCTTTCTTACAGTAAGTTTGGGTGTGCAAGCATGGGGAAGCATTTAGCAACAGAAAACAAGCCATGTCCCCTTTTCACCAGTTGTCCCACCCCAATTTCGTCCTGAATTTCTTGACTTCAGTGGGCCCTCTCTGCCGTTCTGAAATTTCTGGAACTTCATTTGTCTGAAAACCGTGACAAGACGGTTACGACAAGCTCCTAGGCGTCCACTGGTAAATTGCTGACATTCTTTCCTGCTAAACTCAGCTCGCTCGCTCCATATTTATTAGTTCATCTGAGATTCCACAGCTGCCACCTGAGCTTTTATGCGGGCGCTAAGCACCCCGGGCTTGGGGGTTGATGAGATTCTGATCTAGCCAGGCTCTAGTCTGCCTTGCACCAAATGTCTTTGCTAAGAAACAGAAATCTGTTCTTCTCGTGCTCCCTATGAAATGACAGGTCTCCCCTTGCTCCATGAAAGCACCATTTGACATTTAGTTTGTCTGTTTTCAAAATTCTTTTTTCTGTGCTCGTTGCCAGATTGGCCACCATCTCCTATCAGCAACTCTTGAAAACACTCTGTACACTGGACAGTGGAAGTGATTCAGTATTCTTCACTGTTTTCTACTTTCTACTTTTTGTAACTGTTTCAGGGAGGGAAGTTGATTTTTGTTTTCTACAATCTTCTCTAGGAATTCCTTTTACTGCTCTGTAGCCTAATAGAGGCCATATTTGGATTCATGTTGCTTTTCGCTTATTTTTCCAAAGCATTTCTGTTTAAATCTTCAATCTACAAACAAACGTCAACCACAGTCCACCTCATAACCAGCTGGATAGGATTTACACTAGCATTTTCGTGCTTATCCCCTTATATAAATGTCACTTTAAGATGGCTTTTCCAAACCTTTCCTACAAGTTCTCTGGCATTGCACTTCTGGTATGAGCAACAGCCTGGTTTTTTTTAAAAAAAAAAAAAAAAAAAAAAAAAAAAGAACTTGTATCTTAGAATCAAACTTATAAGAAAAAAAACTTTTAGGATAATGTAAAGCTCAACATTTTCATATGTTTGGGGCCAACTTCTTTGAATTTGGATACCTAGAAAACAGTAAAAATAAGAATTATGTTTGATGTATTCTACAACTGAATAATTATTGTTTTTGAATAATGAGACTTTTCATTTGCGATGATGTGAATTTTCCAAGGGAAATGTTCCCTAGATCTGAGACTGATCGTAGAGATTACAGGGTCAATAGAAAATGGCCTCCTGGTCCCACAGGTCGGGCTAATCACATCTGCTCCGTCACACAGTGCACCTCACTCGAGAAATGAATACAAGATAGGGCAGGAGGGAGGTTTTATTCATCTCAGCCCCTCTCTGGGAATTATTTGTTTTCAAAGATAAAATTCCATTTCAGGGGGTCTCATGACATAAAATTCAAATAGAAAAATTGTCTTCATTGCATCAACAGTTTATTTGTGTTAAGGTTATTTATAAAAGCTCTTTTTTTGGCTAGAAAATATCACCAAGTTCATTTCTGAGTGAGAAGAGCTGAAATTTGAACTCACTACTCTTGAAGACGTTCTGTATATTTTATCTCTAATGATACTTCATGTAGCAGCAGCAGGCCAGCTGATGACAAAAAAAATGATCTTATCTCTTCTTGGCTAATAAGACAAATCAGTGTAAATAGATGTCAGAAAACTCACCTGGTACAAAAATGTCTTGAGTTCAACAGTCTCTCTCCTTAGGAGTTTAGCGCTCGGGCAGATACTTAACTTGCACTCATTAAGATTAAAAAAACATTCTCCATCTACTTATTCACTGTAAGCTAAAAGCGTGCCATTTGTACAGCTTTCAGGGAGATTTGCAACAGGCCTGAAAAGGATTTGAATTTCTTACTTGGGCATTTGACAACTCCTCCTAAGAATATATTGTCCAGGTTACGTGGCTTTAGTAGCCTAAAGCTTCGAAGGGCTTCACTTAGTCAAAATTACTTAAATAGCCTCTTTTCATCTTTTTATAATTGTGGTTCTTAAAAGGAGTTTTTTTCTTTAATTTCAACATTCTGTTTAGCATCCAGTTTTCCACCTACCAATAGATACATCCATCTTTCCTAAATGTGGATATCTTTGGGCCACAATATGAAAATACTTTTACAACTTAAAAAAAAAATTCCCCCAAATTCATTTTCAAATTCCAGGCGAAGAACAATATTTCGGACTTAGGGGTGCTTTGAATTTTTTGAGCAAGACTGCATTTTCCCAACATTTGTGTGTGTGTGTGTGTGTGTGTGTGTGTGTGTGTGTGTGTGTGTGTGTTTGCAGTACGCGGGCCCCTCACTGTTGCGGCCTCTCGTGTTGCGGAGCACAGGCTCCGGACGCGCAGGCTCAGCGGCCATGGCTCACGGGCCCAGCCGCTCCACGGCATGTGGGATCTTCCCGGACCGGGGCACGAACCCGTGTCCCCTGCATCGGCAGGCGGACTCTCAACCACTGCACCACCAGGGAAGCCCCTTCCCAACATTTTTATCCTGTGAGATTTTAAACACCTTTCATTTGAAAGTTTTTTTTTTAAAAAGTATGTCCTGGATATGTCTAATGAATAGTCCTTGAAAACAGAGTCACCTTATTTATAAATTCAATTCTCTTTCCATTCATATGAAGAACTTTATCCTTCCTCAGGGCATATATTTAATAACCATTAATGAAATCTGAAATTATATATGAGCACTGAGACCCGAATTTGCTACTCATTTTTTTTTCCAGTGGAAATTTCATAAGGGTTTTGGCATGGGAACACAGCAGACATTTAAGGCAGATGGAATAATGCAGTTGGCCACAACGGCTCCGATGGAATCATAACAGTTTATAATCAATAATTTGCTTACTGGGGAAGACAGTCTTTTCAGCCAAACCAGCACAGCATACCGTTCACCCTCCTAGTTAGCGGACGACTGCCACCGTTTCGGCAACCTCGTGACTCCCACGGATGTTACACATGGAACTGGGGGCTCAGCGCTCATTTGTTTTGTCTTTGAAGATTTCTGTTTCTACCCACCCCTTCCCACCACATGTCCTATTCCCATTTCCCCTCAATGCGACAAAAGCCATTTGAGCAAACAGAGGCAACAGGGGCCAGATCCGGCAGGCATCTGCCGAAAGGGGCAGGACTTACAGAGGAGCAGGGTCTGTTCGTTCTAACTGGTTCTAGATTAGAGACTGCCAGATGAAAGGGGCCTTGGCGGGGGTGAGAGGGTGGGGCAGGGCCTTTGGAAGTTCAGATGCATTTTCACTGGGCCTGTTAGAGTGAAGTCCTTGCAGACTTTTCTTTTGAAGAAACAAATGAAGAATGCGGTAGTGGACTCTAGACTCTGAAAGGTGAGGTGAACAAGAGAAAGGGAGAAAAACATGTCCTCATCTGATGGGCCGCCCTACAGAACAATGTCCCCATTTGGGTGCCAGTTTCCCTGCAGAGGATAGAGAAATCTGGGTACCCAGGAGGCCCTGGAGGAAGGGGTCTGGGCAATTGGCCACCATCTGCTCTTGCAAGTTTCTAGGTGGAGGGGCTTTGGGGAACGGGTTGACGATGCTATCTACTAGGTCCGTCACCTTACATTTTCCCATTTAATCCTCTCAGTGGCTCTGTGACAGAGGTATTATGAGGATCCCGTTTTCTAGGGGCCCACCTGAGGCACAGGGGAACTTGCCCGAGGTCTCATCGTTTGTAAGAGACTAGTAGGACTTGAAGGAGGCAGACTGGCCGGAGAATTCACACTCCTGGTCCCTGCACCATACTCCTTATGTTGGCTTTTTTTTTTTTTAAGATTTATTTATTTTTTTATTTTATTATTTTTTTAGCTGCGTTGGGTCTTAGTTGCGGCACACGGGATCTTCACTGAGGCATGCGGGATCTTTCGTTGCGGCACGCGGGCTTCTCTCTAGTTGTGGCGTGCGGGTTTTCTCTTCTCTAGTTGTGGCGTGCGGGCTCCAGGGCTCTTGGGCTCTGTAGTTGTGGTGCACGGGTTCCAGAGCACGTGAGCTCTAGTTGAGGCACACGAGCTCAGCAGTTGCAGCACGCGAGCTTACTTGCCCCGCGACATGTGGATCTTGGTTCCCTGACCAGGGCTCGAACCTGCGTCCCCTGCATTGCAAGGTGGATTCTTTACCACTGGACCACCAGGGAAGTCCCTATGTTGGCATTTTTAGGGAAAAGAAGACTCTTTCCAAACTGCCGCCCTGTGAGGCAAAATCCTTTGCAAGAGAAGCCAGCATTTCCTACGGCTCCAGGAGAGAGGTGGGCCCCGTGTGGGAAGCTGGGTGTTTCTTCTGGAGCCTCAGGAGGGGACAGGGAGGGCAAATGCTGACCGTTGATCAAGCGCCAGGCCTGAAATTCCCTTCTTGTTTCAGGAAGTAGAGACCTTTGTTTTAGATGAGAAAATTACTGAGAGAAATCCTGTGTTGACTTTGTATCGTTTTCTGATGAAGTGACAGCATCGCCAGCAGGCGTGACTGTGATACTGAGGACACAACCCTGTGTCCCCCTGCCCATTTGGAATCACTGGCATTTCCCCTCAACAAAAGTATACTCACTAGTATGCTTCTAAATATAGACTCACTTCATCAGCTGTCTTGGATAACTCTAGTCAGGCCAACAGCAAATGCAGGTCTATAATTTCAAGTTTTCACGGTCAGTAAGTCTGAAGATGGCTGTGGACTTGAGAATGGTCCCGGGTTACTCAGCGACCAGATCGTGACGTTGATGCCCATGAAGTTATGATGATGGCGGCTTAGAAGCAGTGGTAGGTAGTAGCTAGTTGGGACACAGAGTGATCTATAGGAGACCCAAAAACAACCAGCTCCAGGAGAAGCACACAGGTGCTTGCTAAAAATGGAGATTCCTAGGCACCTCCTCCGTTCAGTAGAACCTGAATTCTGAAATGTGATCTGGAAATGTACATTCGTGAACAGTCCGGTGCTCACCCTGCTTCGGGAATCAATGGGTGGAATATTGCTCCCTGGCACGATAGCGAGTTTCTCTTCAACCATCTCGTTAGTCATCTTGGTTTGGCCATCCTTGTTCCACACAACACTGCTCCTCTTTCTTCAAGGTCAGTGCAAACCGTAACGTGCCGTCAAATCCTCCTGTTACAGCGCAGACTCTGACTCAGCGGGTCTGAGGTGGGGCCCAGGATTCGTCATTTCTACCGGGTTCCCAGGAGATGTTAATGCCGCTGGTGCGTGGACCGCCCTGGGAGTCGTGAGGTCCTGGTCTACCCTTTCTTGTGATGACGTCTCTGCTTGGACCCTTTGCGCCTTCCTCTTCACATACTGTCTGCAATGTATCAGTGCCCTGTGGAGACAGAGCTCTTTCAGGCCTAATCGAACGTTGAGGAAGAGCCCCTGTGATGGGAATTTCAGATAAAGTTGAAAGAGAGGATGGGGAAATGGTGCACTCTTAGCAGAGGCATTTCTGGCAGTGAAGATATACGAAACACCCCACGTTACATGGTGTGGCTGTGCGTGAGGATAGGGTCAGAACCTTCCAGAAATAATCTGTTCTGCACAGATGAAAACTATGCATGACCCCAGAGCTGACTGCAGAGGAGCAGTAGAAAGAAGGGGCTCTTGCAGTAGCAGCAGCAAAGACGCTCTTGTCTTATGACAGCACCAGAGTGTACCTCCCAGCCCCAGCCCCATGGTACCGACATGCCCTGTCGTTTCTCTGGCACATGGAATTAATGAGGCTGAAAGTACCGGCAGTCAGACCCCTGCTTATCTCATAACCCACCATCTACTGTACACTGTGGGTGAAGCCATTTTTCTTCTGGGTGACATGGCATACGTGCTACACGACCACCAACGTGTGTATTGATAACCCTGAAATTGGTTTTACATCTCCCTAAACCCTACTTTGTGTTCCATTCATTCACTTCATTGTAATTATTATAGTTCCCACTAGCTTTCGGGGATGGGTTAATTCATAACAATAAGTTACTCAGGTGATAACTACCCAACATTATAGTCAATTCCTGTAAATTAAGAGAAGTTTCTTCTCGATGTAAAGGCATCAATAACCTATAACTATGCACTCGTCTGTAACTCAGACCTCCTTCTGAGTCGTTCAGGCTAGTATATAAATCTTTAAGGCTAGCTACATTGACCAGCGTGATCTCAACTTGCTTGCTGTTTAATTTCAGACTTCACAAAGTGCACCTCATAAATCAGGGGTGAGTTTTCACATTTAGTTCTTTTCTGTCCCATGGGAAAGGGCTATAAATTGAACCTGGGCCTGGGACCGTGAAGCCCTGGCCCTGCCGCTGCTGGCTCTGTGTCTTAGCCTCATGACAGCCGGCTCGATGGGCGGGGGCCAGAGAACAATGGGACTGCTTGAAGAGGGGCCCTGTGGACAGCGAGCAGGGGAGAGGCCAGCCAGGTGGGAGAAGCTGGAGCCAGTTGTCAACGGAAATATATGAATATCATTCCCGGGGGCAGCAAGACTGTATAAGTTCCTTATGATTTGGGCCACTAGAACCTCATGAACCGTTGTCATCTCCAGCTCACTAAATGGATCCCAGAAGCTTAAAGAATTGGTACATCTAAAAAAAAAAAAATTCCTCCTTTTTTTTCTGCAAGATCAGGCCTAATGTCTGAAGCTTTTGGTTTTGAAAGGTATAGTGTGAGGAACTTTTGAAAGGTGTGCGTGGGCTTCCCTGGTGGCACAGTGGTTAAGAATCTGCCTGCCAATGCAGGGGACACGGGTTCGAGCCCTGGTCCAGGAAGATCCCACATGCCACGGAGCAACTAAGCCCGTGCACCACAGCTATTGAGCCTGCGCTCTAGAGCCCGCGAGCCACAACTACTGAGCCCGCGTGCCACAACTACTGAAGCCCATGCACCTAGAGCCCGTGCTCTGCAACAAGAGAAGCCACCACAATGAGAAGCCCGTGCACCGCAACGAAGAGTAGCCCCCGCTCCCCGCAACTAGAGAAAGCCCGCGCGCAGCAACGGAAACCCAATGCAGCCAAAGATAAATAATTAAAATAAATAAAAGTAAATTAAAAAAAATTTTTTTAAAAAGGCGTGCGCAGATCTTAAATGCATAAAGGTCTTCTCATAAAATAAATCCCACAAATTTGGGGTTCAAAGGAAGGACTACTTAATGGGTAGCTTCCAAATACTCAGAAGAGGGAAGGTAATGAGAAAAAGCTTTCCATGAAGAAATGAGTTTAAAGCCTAGAGAAAACATTTTTAATATACACACACAACTGATCATTTTATTGTCTTATCATCCGCAGCCCTTGCCTTAATTAGGAAAATTTATATAGGGGGTCAATGAGGTCTCGAAGTTGCGATTTTTGAAGATTTGCTTTCACTTGAAATTCACAAATATTTTGAGTTTTAAACCAGACTGTGAATGTTTCGGAATCCTCTGACTCATAGATTGCTTTAAAAAAAAAAAAAACAGGGACTTCCCTGGTGGTCCAGTGGTAAAGAATCCGCCCTCCAATGCAGGGGACACGGGTTGGATCCCTGATCGGAAAACTAAGATCCCATATGCCTCGGGGCGACTAAGCCCACGCACCACAACTACTGAACCCACGTGCCCTGGAGCCCACGCGCCACAACTAGAGAGAAGCCCGCACGCCACAACGAAAGATCCCGCATGCCTCAACTGAGACCTGACGCAGCCAAGAAAAAAGAAAAAACCTTCATATCCCAGCTGCCGCTACATTAACTCTCACTGTCGTGCTAATCCTTGTCAAGTCTGTTCTCAACGATTATGACGGTTCTTTCCTCTAGTGTCCCCTATCCCTTCCAGCCTTCCCCTGTCCCCACGCTGAGCCCGCTAACAGACTGAGCACCTCCCTCCCAAGCTCTGACGTCTTCAGTGGCTCCCTCATCTGCGTAGCTGGATATCAGCGCAACGTACCTTGTGTTCTAGCCACAGTCCTTTTTGCCTCTTCGGCTCTTCCCAAGCATGCCTTGCACCATCCTGCCACCCTGACTCCACGTTGTCTCTGCTCACGAAGACCTCCCAGCTCTTCTCTGCCTGTTGAATGTCAAAGCTCAGATCAAACATTATCTCTCCTGTGTCTCCTTCCCTGGCCTTCTTCCAGACGTAAAGCATTGCGTCTTCCTCTGGGATTTCACAGCTCTCCTAGTCCTTGTCTCTGGGTCTGTTTCAGGGGTCGGCCTGTGAACGCCATAAGAATAACAGCTGTGGTTAATTTCTCTAGCCTCAGTGCCGACACACAGAAGATGCTCAGTGCATTAACTGCTGGGCTGAATCTTTGCTTCTCCTCTCTCCTTTGCATGTGTAGAAATGGCCTTAGTCACAATACCAGTTCTCTTGCCCTCTAGGAAAATATTCATAACTCTTCCACATGTTCTCAGACTCTCTAGAGCTTATACTTGTTAAGGATGGGATCTTCTCCATAGTGTTGTGAACTCAATTTCCACCCCTTCCCAAAGCGGTGCTTAGTCTTAAACTTACACGTGGCAGAATCGGGGCCAGGATCTAGTCTCTGTAATGTTTTTGTCCAGCCCTTTTCGTTTAGCTGTTTGCTTTTAACTTGGTGAAACCCAGGAACTCTTGGCCACTAAGAATAAGTCCATCTGGAAGCTGGAACAGCTGGACAGTTGCAGCAACTTGGTTCAGTGAGTCGGGGGGTACAGTGGGGGTGGTCGCTGTCAGCGGGGCCACTCCACAGCAGATCATCACTCTGTAGTCACATCAGTCACATCGTGTCCTCTTTCCTCCATCCTGGACAGGCCACTTTCCATAGGATTCAGTTAACAAATGGGGTGAGAAGCAGCTGTTCAGTGAACTTCTTCACCCGGGCGTGAGAGGGTATTAATATCAACATTTATGAAATACATTGTGTCAGGCACTGTGCTGAAGATTCTTTTCTCATCTAACTGTCACCTAGATCCGTGGTAGGTGGGAACCAAGATGGTCTCAGGGAACTCAGGAACTAGAACCAGGTATTCAGATGACCTGGGGCACTTGTTTCTCCCACCTGTGCATGTCTTTGCTTGTCAATGTCATTCTCTTCCTCCGTAGACTAGCTTTATCCATGTGATGGGAAAAGTGGTTGCCAGTAGCCCTGCCAGCTTCACCACTGGAGAGAAGGGATCTTGCCCTGGACATATGTGAACCCCATGCCCTGATCTAGTTACAATCCCAGTGGCAGGATTCTGGTCCACCTGGTGTGAGTCATTGCCCAAATCCTTGTGCCAATTAACTGTAGCTGAGACAGGGGTGGGTTTGGCAGGTGTTGGTATTCTTACTTGTAGCCCCACTAGAGCTTACGTTGGCTGGGGATTTCTCCACAGTAAGAGCAGGGGAGGTCCGTTACTGGAAGAAAAGGGGCACGGGGTGCTGGGCTGAAAACTAGCCTGTGCATATGATTATGCGCCTCTAATCACAGTGAGCAGTCCAGAGACTTGAGTTTGTGTAACTTGCCCCAGGTCACCAGGCGGAAGGATCGGAATTTGAACCCAGGTTAGCCAGACCCCCAGAGGCTGTACTCTGGACCACTGGGCTGTGCTGATCATGGCAGTTGCATAATACAGTATGTCTGTCCTATGGCTGTTTGGAGCTAGGTAACTAGTTAGCTCAGGGCTAAAGTCCCTTTTTCCTTTTGATGGGGCTAATCTAGTCAGGAATATGCGGTGACTCTTGGAGCCCTGAGCAGTGAACTCACGGGGCCCCGGTCTTTCACAGAAGAGCTCTAGGCTACCAGGTGGGCAAGTAGCAGAGTGGGAATCAGTCCTAATCCGGTCCACCTTCATTACTAGTAGAAAATAACACAAAGCTTAACCTTTACCCACAAGGCACCGGTAGCACCATCTCAGTATGAGAAGGGCCTCAGACTTTCATTTCCCTTTCCAGATCTTCTTACATGTTCCCTAACAAGACCGCCTTCCTTTTCATTTTCCCCACCGCACTGGCCCCTGCTGGGCCGAGAGGCTACGCTATCACGGCTGATGTTATCACAGCACACACCCCCTCTGGCCATTATTAAGTGGCAGCCTGCGTTCAGTTGCATGTTTCTTAGCAACCACCCGTACGTATGTCATGTCCTTCCTTTTATTTGCGTCTTCCTTCTCCAACCTAGGGGGCAAATGTAGTAAGAAATGAACCCCTGCCTTCTCAGATTTCTAAGCCATGGAAACCAGAAAGCTGACAATGATTGTATTTATGACTCTCAAAATGATGACCAATTTCATGGGCCGGGCCAGGGGTGGTGCATCGGGGAGCAGAATCCTATTCTTACCTATTGGCAATGGTTTGCAAAGCACGCATGATTTATAGCGCGTGTAAACTCATCCTAGGAAAATTGATTTAAACTGAGATTCTTCCTAAGATCAAACATGTCTACTGCGTTTTAAGTCGCTGAAGTGCTAGACATGCATTTAAGCCTAAACATTTCAAAACATGAAGACTGCTTTCATACAAGTTTCTATCAGGACCAGCCAGTTCCCCTAGCCTGTTCCTTTGCCTGTGGGATGCACTCAGTATGGTTCTGTTTGGGAGGAAGCTTCCCGGGACAGATGTTTAATTTCTTATAGCCGGCCAACTGCTTGTTTTTATTCCACATACGTGGGAATAATAACTCATCCCACACCCCCGCCCTAAACACACTTGTGAAGATCCTGGAACATGCAACAAAGACGAGAATTTTTTTCTCTTGCAAAGCTTGGAATCTTGGCTTTCGTTTCTATTGATCTGGTGCTGTTTGCTTGATTTTATTTTGAATTTTTAATGCTCTGTTTCCTATTTCTCTTCGGCTTACGCGTTCTTCTCCCATCACCACCAAATCTTCGTCGTTTAATCTCATTGGGTTTTTTGCTCTCAGCTGTAGCCATTCAGGTCGTTTTGTACCGACGTGCATTTGGGAAGCTGTGACACAGTTTATCAAACGGTGTTCCCGGCGCAGATCGTAAAAAACGGTCACCCAGCCCTAGAATCCAGCCTCTGTAACGCATCGTGTTCCTTCTAAGCCACAGTGGTATTCTTCTGTCTAGACACAGTCTGTTCTCTAGAACAGATGACTGTAATTGAATATGTCAGCTTGCAGGGAAGACTTGCTTCTAATAAGCTTTTAATTCCAAGTAACAAAATTTAGCAAAATGCAAAGACAGTCTATTGTTGAAAGGAAGGCTTTGGATGTAGATGTTTTTGGCTTGGCTCTTCTAAACTGTTGGGTAACCTTTCCCCTGAACATAATCTTGAAAGGACCAGAAAAGTCAAGTTCACCTCATTTGTTTGAATGTCCCCCCATAGGCTTATCTGTAGACCAAATATTGAAACACACTCGGTTTTAGTTCATTTGATGGGTTGAAGTTAACGCATTAGTCATAGAGACTGCCAAAGTCAACCAATTGTTCCAATGACTGCAGATTTGAAATGCCACAGGGCCACTTATGTTGGGATGGGGACGTAAAAATCTCATAGACTTGTGAAGAAAATGAGTCTAATTTTTCTACTGAGAATAATTTGTAATTATTTGAAGAAATCGAGAAGTCAGGGATAAAGTATCTTGCCCTCTCTGGATGTGTAAACCACAAGCAATTTGTCTTTACCATTTAAAGTGTTTTTAAGTCACTACCAAAGAAAAGTCATAATAAGGTATTGCACAACATTCCCTTTCTTTGCTTCCTGAGAAAAGTAGATTTAGTTCGGTTGGTTGTTGGAAGGGCTAAATTCGACCTTCTACGGTAAGCACATAATGCCTTTGGCAGGTCCGTGCTCCACATGTGTAGAGGGGATTCTTAGTTTTTAACAGAGTGTGTTTTCATGAAAACCCTTCTTTTGGTCCTTTCCTCCTCAAACTCCCTTATTCCCTCTTCCCACTTTCTGGCCGCAGCCTTGAATGCCACGTAAAATCATGACTTCGACATGAATCTTTGATCCCTATTAGAATGCAGTTCTGGAAAAGGGGAGGTAAAATGTGGTCATCTCATATCAGTTCTTCTAACTTTAAATGCCAGGGTTTCAGACTCTCATCTGAGATCAGGAATTGATAAAAAATACAGGAGGGAGGGAGAAATGAAGGCACTGGGCCACAGAGAGAGATGGGGCGAGGTCTCTTAGTAGCAAGAGGAGCTAAAAAGGGGAAAAGGGAACTAAGTCGGAAGACTGAGGCCTCAATATCAAATGCATCTTATTTCAAAATGTTTCCTAGGTTTGCTTATTCCTCCAGTTTTTTATTTTTTTACCAAGAGCTTTATAGAAATATAACATGCTTTCTTCATTCCCTTGAATATAGCTAGTTTTAGCCACTTACTCCTCCAGACACTCCACCCAGTTGTAACCTTGAGTATATTTATTCAGCAACTAATTTTCCTGGAAAGACAAAACATCTCAATTAAATGTCACTTGGTATTATTTTTCTTCTTAATCCCCCTTCTTCTTGAGATATGATTTTACACAGTTCAGTTTGCAAGTTGCTCCTTTAGTCGAATGTCTCCCCACTCCCAGCAGTGGAATCAGTCTTCCATTGGGCTGTATTTTATGGTGTTCCGACTGCGAGCTCAGCAGATGATGAACGATTGTCTCCTTCCCCCAGTGGACAGGCTTGGAGCAACTACCTTCCTCTAGATTCTTAACAGCTGTGAAAAGAACAAAGATTATTTTCAAAGACTGAAATCTTCTTAATCACCTAAGAAAAAAAGAGTGCGTTGGGAAGAAATAAGAAAAGAAAAGAAAGGAAAGCATGTCTTTGTCCTACCTTGTTACCACGGACAGTGATTCAGGGTGTAGCCCAGAGCCCAAGGCTGCTGTCTTGATCTACACATCCTTTCTGCACACAGATCCCTAGCGTGCAGGTCTCTCCCCATCTCAAAACATTTTCAGAATAACTCCATACTTTAAGGCTTTTAGTGTTGAAATTGGTAGTCTTAATTTATTTCCGAAGTTTATCTTTTCTCTCCTAATTAAATAACAGTGTCATGAAATGCTTCATCATCTAATATCCTATCAGCAAAATCCTAGCTTTAAAAGTCCAAGGTTATCTTCCGGGCTTTAGAAACTTAGAGGCATTTAAGCAAAAATGATGTAGACAAGACACAGATACCCTTGGCGGGAGCACAGTGAATTTTTCCCCTTTTGTGTGCATTTCCTCTAAGTCCAGCTTCAGTTGCTAATAGGCTTTGTTCCACATCTGACATTTGATTTCTGATCATTTTCCACATTTCTCAAAAATCATTAGAAAATATTTCTATGGATTGCTCTGACTGGACTTTAAGATAAGTTACTTTTTGGTGACGCTCTTAATCCCTTCTTTCAAAATGCCTGATGCTCTTAGAACAAGCCCACAAAACGAGACTCCACAGGCAACATTCTAGATTGATGGGCGAGTCAGCACTGAAGGAAAGAGTATAATAAACACCTTGAGATAATCATCGTACTAACAACAGTATGTGCAGGTGGGGGCATTTTCTTTTGTTTGGCCGCACTGGGTCTTAGTTCCCCGGGGAGGAATCGAACCCGCACTCCCTGCAACGGAAGCACGGAGTCTTAACCACTGGACTGCCAGGGAAGTCCAGGTGAGGGCATTTTCTATGCTAAGACTTTACACATATGAACTTATTTAATCCTCACAACGACTCAGTGAAGAAAATATTATTTTTCAACCTATTCTACTGTTAGAAAAACTAAGTCTGGGAAAGGAAAGAAACTCGCTCTTGGATGTACAGCTAATAAATGATGGAACAGAGATTTGATTCCAGGACTCAGTAATTAATCACTGTACTACCCTTCTTTCTCTGTAAGTTGCCTGGACACAAAGAAAGATCATAAAGGTCAACTTACCTCGTATCAATCATGTGGCCTTGGGGAAGGCACCTCTGGTTTAGCGAGAATAGCGTGGAACTGGAAAATTAAAAGCCCTGATATTGGTCCCTGGCTGGACCTTCACTTCTTGAGTTACTGTTTCCTTATCTCGAAAATGCCATCAATAATTCCTACCTCATTGCAATGTTGGGAGGGTCCCGTGTGAGCGTATAGCCAACCCCAAGCCCTGTGTAAAGTCTGAGGTGCCCCATGAATGTAAGTTAACATCTGTTCATATATTGGATTTTCTCCATTTATCTTTCCCCCTTATGCCTTACAGCATCCCAGTTCTAAAACTAAGAAAGAAGAAAAAGGTGATAGCGGTACAGTTCTAGAATATCTTTAACTGCTGTGCCAAAGGCACAGAAGATTTCAAGTATGTAAGCTTTGTATAAACATTTTCTGGGTCAACACATCTTCTTGGGTTGCACTTCAGAGGCCTGTCTGACAGGAGGTCAGTGCCCACACGTGGGCCATGAACATATTCAGAACAGATGCAACCTATCCTCCAAGACCTAGCCTCTGGCTAATTCTCTCCTGAGTTCTCCAATGCTGTGGCTATATATGTTCAGAAAAGAGAATCTACATTTTAGGACACGGGGGCGGGGTGGGGGGGGGGGATACGGAGAGTATCACTGCGGCGTACACCGCACTCCATGTTCAAGTAGCAAGTTGAATAGGGTTTTTGTTTCTCCATGGTCAGAGTCCTGTTTGTCCCAGTTACTGTTTCTCATCTTCCTTTTGCATTCTTCAGTCTTCTGCTGCCACGCGTTCATACGTTTATCCTTCGCTAGCAATATCCACATCCCACTCCACCCACACTGGTACTTCCCCAAGACATGCTGGGATCACCCCAAAGTCCTTGTAGTGCCCTGATATTCTCTGAGAATATTTGACGGGAAGGTTAAAACATTAGCTTAATCATTTTGGGGGGTTCCCAAGTTTTCTGTGCTCATTTCTTCTAAAGGCATATAGGAGGTGTTTCACAGAATGATGAGGCTCGATGATAGAGTTTTTCAATGGGCCCATTTTTAAAATCAATGCCAGAAAAATCCCAGTTAGATGGAATCTCAGAGGTCATTTATTCTCATTTCCCACCCACCACTCCTACAGGAAGGCAGTAATATAGCTCCTGGACAGGGAATCCATGCTACCCACACACAGGAACAGGATGTCTGATTGTGCAATTCAGTCTCCTCAACCGCCCCTCCTCAATCTTATTTCCGTTCACTGGGTCTTCACTCAACAATTTATCCAACCTATTGACGTCCTTCCCATCCCATACCAGGTTGTCTGCTATTGGAAGAAGTAAACACATTGTCTTTTCTCCTGACAAAATGTTGCTTGAATCAAAAGAGATGCTAGAATGAAAAGCAAAACAAACCAAAAGAAAACCCTGGCACATGGGACAAAAGTTTAGGAAATTTTTTTGTATTTAGCAGAAAATTGCTACACTGTGAGGGTAAATCATAATAGATGTCATTAACCATAGATATAAAAAGGATGGATGAGATAGTAGAATTAGTGAAAATAGGTTAAGAAAATAACAGGGGGAAAAAAACAGACCTGCAACCAAGGTTGTCAGATAAACTACAGGACGCCCAGTTCAATTTGTATTTCAGACAAACAACAAATAACTTTTAGTATCAGTGTGTCCCAAACGTTGCATTTGTCCTCTGCCACTCTCTCTCCTCCCCCTTCCCATTTCACCCCCGTTTTCAGTGTGTCATGTCTCTCTCGCCCTCTCTATGTGTGATATATTTATCTTCAAAAAGTATTCTACTAAAGTGTTATTTATGGTTTATGTGAAATTCAAATTGAACTGGGCATCTGTCTGTGTATTTGCTAAACCTGGTCATTCTGGCTGAAATGCCCACTGACTTCTTGGAGAAACAAGGTTCCAGACAAAAGTATCCTGATACCAGAGACTTTCTCATTTGCTTTTCGGGTCTGGGTCTTCCTGGGCAGGGCCTCCCTCCGTTTACCAACTGGAGATGGTATGACTGCTAAAATCTGCCCATGACCTTGTGAAAGGCAGTGAGACCTGCTGCGGCTGATTCCACCTCGGGTTACAGCTTCTCCTTCCCGCTCCAGCCCACCCACCCCCACCCCCGGCTTTACTCTAGCATTTCCTGTTACGTGTGCGCGCTTCTTCTGAGCCATAACTGGGGAGGGAAAAGAGAATGCCTCTTGTAACTCATCAGGACACTGAGAAGGCCGGAGTGGTGATATCTACGTTTGCAGTGAGATCAGGACAGCTTGGTGGTTGGAGAGGTGACCCGAAGCTCCCTGGACTCGGCCGTCTGAGATTGTGCATTTCATGAGAGGAGCAGTCCAAGGGATGGATCACAGGGGTGCCCAACCACACAGCTGGGCCATGCCCATGCTGCCTTGTTTGGTGGCTTACCTGCCAGCATGGTCTCCCGTATGGTTGGGTCATTCCAGATGGCTGTTCTCTTGCTCTCTGTGCATCCCCTGCTCAACAGTCCCTGCTTCACTCATGTGACTGTCCAACCCTCTTAATTATAGGGCTTACTTCGTCCCTGGTAACTGATGAGCCCACCTGACGTCAGTTCCCCCTATAAAGGGTAGCCTCCTTCTCTCCTGAGTAGTGAAGGCTGCTGCCATGTCCTGCCCGCCGTCTGCTGCACACAGACTCCAGGACCTGGCTTCAGGTGTTTAAGATCCGTATCCAGTAAGCCACTGATGTCTCTGTTGCTGTCTCCGGGCTCTTTCTTTGGTCTCAAGTCTGGGCAAGTACAGGGCTTGCAGACCTGCAGGGTACAGACCAACATCCCCTCTTGCACAGCCTCCCTCAGACCCTTTTCTATCCGTCCCTGTGTCTCTGCAAGTCTGCACCTCTTCTCCCCTTTATCCTTCTACCTTCTTCTTTAAGTGTGTCTTTGTCCCTGCAACCCTCCCTTTGTTCTATTTTGGTCTCTCTCTAGTGTCTCTAGGTCCCTTTGTACTTCTGCTCTCCTACATCGCTCCGCTCCGGCCCCTCCCTCCACTCTGCGTCTCCCCCTCACTGCATTACTCCTGGCCTCTTTGCTCTTTTCTTGCTGTCCTGCCCTTCTTCTGCCCTTGTCCCTCCCTCCCACCCTCTCCCCCTTTCTTCCTTTCTCCCTCTTTCCCGCTGTCTGTCACACGCATTGCCATCGGCGTCACTCAACAGAGGAGGAATTTCTGAGACTGTGGCAGGGACCTTCTGTGATATTTTTCCTTCCAGGCTCTGCCACTGGGAACAGCGACATTTTCTGTGAGGGGTTGGCCCAAATCTACACACCAAAACCTACTTAATTTGGGGCTGCAGGATCCATCCAGAGAGCAGATTTACTGAAACCAGGAACAGAGTAGTTTCTAGCATCCCTTGAGCATCGATAGCGAGGGCCTCATTGACAAGGGCCCCAGTGTGTGTGTGTGTTTGATGTGTTTGCTTGGTTTTGTAGAAACCAGTTGTTCGAGAATTCTGAGAAAATTGCTCTCTGAGAATCGCAATTCTGTCAAATCGCTCTTATCCTTGGAGCTTACGTTCGTTCCTAAGCATATTTTTGAGGGGATCAAAATCAGGTTTTCATAAGCTCTTTCCCACTTCTTTGTTGAGAATGAAAAGCAATATTCTTAGACTCTTTATTTCCCAGATCTGGAGGGGAAATGCAGAGACTATTTTGAAATAAGAGTGTGCTTACATATTTGTGTGAGAGGAGATATATATATATATATATATATATATATATATATATATATATACACACACACACACACACATATATATACAATGTAAATACAATAACTCTATACATGTATTTCTTCAAAATATATTTTATATATATAAACTATATCTGAATGGGAATCTATACTATACACATATATGTACAAATGCTCTAAAGCCTGTGGTTGTATATAAATACTTGATTATACAAAAAGACTGTGTAGGATGTTATCGCGAACCATGGTTAGGGATGAAAGAATGAGGAATTTGGGGGTTTCCAATTTTATTTAGAGATATTATGCCGCTTCTTGGTTTAAGTTTAAATTAGGTTTAAGCACTTTCATTTTAACAAAATATCTTAAGTAGCTCTCACAAATAAGTGTAAGAGGAAATGAGCCTTAGCTCAAAGAATTCTTTGGTAGCAGGGAAAAGGAGGTCGCCCGGGCAAAATCCAAACACCTTGGAATTCGGAAGTCTGATGTTCTGGTCACAGATGGACGAAGTTCACACGCCAACATGTCTTCTGCTTTCCACCACATGTTCAGGGGCTGAAGACAGCCCGGTGACCTTGAGAACAACACTCCACCTCCATCATCAAACCCTAACACTTGTGAACAGCCTTATCCTTGGCTCTCTTTGGGGAAGGGAGGGAGTTGGAGTCTTGCACAACAACAACAGCAAACATGGCTTACGAATCTCGAGGACAAAATGATTCTCTGCTCTTTCCAAAGAAAAACTCAGTAATAGAGCCATTAGGAAGTGCTGCTTTAAAAACAACCCCTCCCACCCAACTCAGAAAAACCCTGTGGTTTCAGACTCAGTGTGAGAATCATAATTAGGGTAAAATCAACAGCTCTAGATTAAGGATATCACAGCTAACCCTTGACAGCTGATTTTAATCCAGGTGTAATATGTACTCCGTGGCAGGGGTTGGAAAAATATTCGAAGGTAGCACACCCTGACGGTGTACCTCAAGAATCATGAATAAGTGTATAATATTAGAGGCAGGAATCCCTTGCCTTTAAAGGCAGAATACTTTGAAGTTGGAAGAATAAGAAATGTAAACAGAACTTCAGCTTGAAACTCACCTACACTTAAAATTCGACAAAAATTCCCTAACCTTGTTAGAGAACAGATCATAGATTTTCTTTTAGGGCAGGGGAGAAAAGGGCATACGGTATAAACAGCAAAACAAACAGTAAGGACAGAGAGAAACTAGGATGTAATTGGAGGCATGTATTTCTCAATTCCTGCTATGTCTGGTGGACTCTTGGTGGAAAGGAGAGGGGAAGAGATACCAAATGGAAGTGACCTTGTTTAGCAATTGACCCCGAGATTCCTATGTTGTATTTCAAACAAGCTAGCAGTGACTGACAGACCACTGCTATGAAAAAGATAGGAATCACCAGAACTTGTTAACTGAGGTAAAAACTGACATAAGGTGAACTGCACAGATCAGAAGGGCACAATTTAATGAGTCTTATTAATGCATACGCCAAGGAAGCGCGAGTCCAACCACTAGAACACTGTTAGCACCCCAAGAAAGTTCCTCCAGGCCCTTTCCCATAGACATTGGCTGTTCTCACTTTCACCACCGTGTAAATGGAATCATGCCTTGTGAACTCTCTGTGTCTGACTTCTTTTATTTGGCATAATGCTTTGAGATTCACCCATGTTGTTGCCTACATCAATTTTTTGTTCCTTTTTATAGCCCAGTAGTATTTTGCTGCACGAGCATACCACAACTTATTTATCCATTCACCTCTGATGGACATTTGGGTTATATACAGTTTGGAGCTGTTATGAATAAAGTTACTCTAAACATTTGTGTGTAAGTCTTTGTGAGGACATGTGTTTTCACTGCCCTTAGGTAAATACCTGAGAGCAGAATTGCTGGGAACAGCATAGGTGTACGTACTAGAAACTGCAGAACAGTTTTCCAAAGTGCTTGCACCATTTTACACTCGCCCCAGTAATGTAGGAAGATTCTTCCGGTTGCTTCACATCCTCACCAACATTTGGTGATGTCTTTTTAATCTTTACCATTCCCATGGGTATGAAATGATATCTTGTTGAGTTTTTAATTTACGTTTCCCTGATGATAAACAGCGATGTTAAAAACCTTTTTTCTGTACTTATTCTGTTCATATACTTTCCACTGTAAAATTTCTCTTCACATTTTTTACCCATTTTTATTGGGTTGATTATCTTTTTATTATTGAATTGGAGGGGTATTATATTGGGTTGGCCAAAAAGTTCCTTCAGTTTTAAGTAAAAATAAAAGACACATATTTCATTTTCACCAAGAACTTTATTGAACAACGTATTCATTAAGCGAACAATCTTTTTGGCCAACTCAGTATATACCCTGGATACAATTACTGTGTCAGGTGTGTGTGTGTGTATGGATGGCTAGATGGATAGATAAAATATTTTTCCTGGTCTATATATTACCTTTTCATTTTCTTAACAGTGTCTTTGATGAACAGAACTTTTTTTTTTACAGACCTTTTTAAAAAAATTTTTATTTTTTTATTTATTTGGCTGCGTTGGGTCTTTGTTGCTGCACGCGGGCTTTCTCTAGTTGCGGGGAGTGGGGTCTACTCTTCATTGTCGTGCGCGGGCTTCTCATTGAGATGGCTGCTTCTCTTGTTGCAGAGAATGGGCTCTAGGTGTGCGGGCTTCAGTAGTTGTGGCACGAGGGCTCAGTAGTTGTGGCGCACGGGCTTAGTTGCTCTGCGGCATGTGGGATCTTCCCGGACCAGGGATTGAACCCGTGTCCCCTGCACTGGCAGGCAGATTCTCAACCACTGCGCCACCAGGGAAGTCCAACAGAACTTTTAAATTTAGATGAAGCACAATTTTCAATTTCTTATGTTTATTATTTTTTGTTTCTTCTGTGAAAAATGTATTTCTACGTTGTGGTTATGAGATGTTTGCCTTTGTGTTTTTCTAGAATCTTTACAATTTTAGCTTTCAAGTTTAGGTCTATGCTACATCTCGATTTAATGACTATGTAATGTGAGGTAGAGGTCAAAGTTCGTTTTTTCTTACATTATTTTCCAGTTATTCCAGCACCATTTTATGAAAAGACTGTTCCTTTCCCCGCTTAATTACGCTGGCGCCTTTGTTGAAAATCAGCTGACCATATATATGTGAATATATTTCTGGATTCTATTTTGTTTCATTGGTCTCAGTCTGTCCTTAAGCCAGAAACAAACTCTGTTGACTACTGTAGCTTTATAATTGGTTTTTAAATAAAGTAGGGTGGGTTCTCCAACTTTGTTATTTTTTTAAAGATTGGCCATTCTTGTTCCTTTGCATTTTCATGTAAATGTTGGAATCAACTTGTCTGTTTCTACAAAACAGCCTTGAGGCTTTTAACAGGAGTTGCATTAAATCTATAGATCAATTAGAGCAGAATTGACATCTTAACAATATTGAATCTTCCAAGCAATAATCGTCGTATATGTCTCCATTTATTTCTGTCTTTTAAAATTTCTCTCAGCAGTAGTTTATAGTTTTCAGTCTAGGTCTTGCACGTCTTTAAATCAAGTCCCTGTCTTTTATCCTGCTGCAATTATAAAAAATATGACTGATTTCTATATTAATCTTGTATTCTGTGACATTGTTAAATGTACTTATTATTTTGAGCAATTTTTTGTAGGTTCCTCAGAAATTTTTATATAAGCAATCATGCGATTTTTTTCCAAAGAACAGATTTACTTCCTTTTAAATTTTTATGTCTTTTTATTTACTTTTCTTGTTTTACTGCCCTGGCTATAGTATCCAGTACATTGTTGAATATTAGTGGTTAGAGCAGACATTTTTGTCTTGTTCCTGACCTCGGGAGAAAGTGTTCAATCTTTCACAATGAAGTATGATGTGAACTGTAGGTTTTTCCATAGGTGCTGTTCATTTGGTTGATAAAATTTCCTTCAATTCCTAGTTAGCAGAGTTTTATATATCATTGAATGGATGTTGAATTTTATAAAGCTCCTTATCTGCCCTTATTGAAATGATCATGTGATTTTTCTCCTTCTTCCTCTTAATGTCGTGAATTTTATTGGTTGATTGATTCTGAATGTTAAATTAACCTTATATTCCTGATTGTGATGTATTACTTTTCCTTCCTTCCACTACTTTGGATTTAATTTGCTGCTCTTTTTTTTAGCTACCTAAGGTATCAACTTAGATCACTGATTTTAAACTTTCCTTCTTTTATAGACATTTAACTCTACAAATTTCCCTCTCAGCAGTGTTTTAGCTGCATCTCACAGATTTTGATGTATTGAGCTTTGTTTTTCATTCAGTTCAAAGTACTTTCTAATTTTCCTTGTGATTTTTTCCTTTACTCGTGGATTATTTAGATGTGTGTTATTTACTTTTTAAATACTTGGTTTTATTTTTAAAGACCTGACTTTTTTTGTCTAGTTGTTGTATCTGTTACTTAAGTAGAGGCATGTATACTGTAGAACTATAAAACTCCTAGAGGAAAACAGAGGTAGAACACTCTTTGACATAAATCACAGCAATATTTTTTTGGATCCATCTCCTAGAGTAATGAAAATAAAACCAAAAATAAACAAATGGGGGCTTCCCTGGTGGCGCAGTGGTTGAGAGTCCGCCTGCCGATGCAAGGGACACGGGTTCGTGCCACGGTCTGGGAAGATCCCACATGCCGCGGAGCGGCTGGGCCCGTGAGCCATGGCCACTGAGCCTGCGCGTCCGGAGCCTGGGCTCCGCAACGGGAGAGGCCACAGCAGTGAGAGGCCCGCGTACCACAAAAAATAATAAATAAATAAATAAATAAGCAAATGGGACCTAGTTAAACTCAAAAGCTTTTGCACAGCAAAGGAAACCATAAACAAAATGAAAAGACAACCTATGGACTGGGAGAAAATATTTGCAAACAGTGCTACCAACAAGGGATTAATTTCCAAAATATACAAGCAGCACATACAGCTTAATATCAAAGAAACAACCCAATCAAAAAATGGGCAGAAGCCCTAAATAGACATTTCTCCAAAGAAGACATACAGATGGGGCTCCTCTGGTGGCGCAGTGGTTGGGAATCCGCCTGCCAATGCAGGGGACCCGGGTTCAAGCCCTGGTCCGGGAAGATCCCACATGCCATGGAGCAACTAAGCCCGTGTGCCACAACTACTGAGCCTGCGCTCTAGAGCCCATGAGCCACAACTACTGAGCCTATGTGCCACAACTCCTGAGCCTGTGCTCCAGAGCCTGTGCTCCGCAATGGGGGAAGCCACCGCAGTGAGAAGCCCGCACACTGCAACGAAGACCCAATGAAGTCAAAAATAAATAAATTAAATAAATAAATAAAACATACAGATGGCCAACAGACACGTGAAAAGTTGATCTGTATTGCTAATTTTAGAGAAATGCAAATCAAAACTACAATGAGGGGGCTTCCCTGGTGGTGCAGTGGTTGAGAGTCTGCCGGCCGATGCAGGGGGCACGGGTTCGTGCCCCGGTCTGGGAAGATCCCACATGCCGCGGAGCGGCTGGGCCCGTGAGCCATGGCCGCTGAGCCTGCACGTCCGGAGCCTGTGCTCCGCAACGGGAGAGGCCACAACAGTGAGAGACCCGCATACCGCCAAAAAAAAAAAAAAACCTACAATGAGGTATCACCTCACACTCTTCAGAATGACCATCATTAAAAACTCTACAAATACAACTATATTCCAATTTTTTTTTTAAAGTCTCCAAATAATCAATGCTGGAGAGGGTGTGGAGAAAAAGGAGCCCTCCTACACTGTTAGTGGGAAAGTAAATTGGTGCAGCCACTATGGAGAACACTATGGAGGTTCCTGAAAAAACTAAAAATAGAGTTACCATATGATCCTGCAATCCCACTCCTAGGCATATATCCAGAGAAAACTCTAATTCGAAAAGACACATGCACCCCAGTGTTCTTTGCAGCACTATTTACAGTAGCCAAGACGTGGAAGCAACCTAAATGTCCATCAACGGATGAATGTATAAAGAAGATACAGTGTGTACACACACACACACACACACACACACACACACACACACACACACTGGAATATTATTCAGCCATTAAAAAGAATGAAATAATGCCATTTGCAGCAACATGGATGGACCTAGAAATCATCATACTGAGTGAAGTAAGTCAGACAGAGAAAGAGAAATATTGTATGACATTGCTTATAGGCAGAATCTGAAAAGAAATGATACAAATGAACTTATTTACAAAACAGAAACAGACTTAGAGAACGAACTTACGGTTACCAGGGGGAAGGGTGGGGGGAAGAGATAGTTAGGGAGTTTGGGATTGACATGTCCACACTGCTATATTTAAAACGGATAAGCAACAGGGACCTACTGTGTAGCACAGGAAATCCTGGTCAATGTTATGTAACAACCTAAATGGGAAAATAATTTGAAAGAGAATAGATACATGTATATGTATAACTGAATCACTTTGCCTTACACCTGAAACTAACACAACATTGTCAATACTCCGATATAAAATTAAAAGTTTAAAAAAAAAGAATGAAATAATGCCATTTGCGGCAACATGGATGGACCTAGAGATTATCATATTAAGTGAGTTAAGTCAGAGAGAGACAAATATTATATGATATCACTTATATGAGGAATCTTAAAAAAATGATACAAATGAACTTATATACAAAACAGAAATTGACTCACAGACATAGAAGACAAACATGGTTAGGAAAGCATTAGCAGAGGGGCAGGTAGGGAGAGAGATAAATTAGGAGTTTGGAATTAACAGATGCACTACTATATATAAAATAGATAAACACACACACACACACACAAAATAGATAAACAACAAGTACCTACTGTATAGCACAGGGAACTATATTCAGTACCTTGTAATAACCTATAATGGAAAAGAATCTGAAAATAGATAGATAGATAGATAGATAGATGTATAACTGAATCACTTTGCTGTATGCCTGAAACTAACACAATTGTAAATTAACTATACTTGAATTAAAAGTGGTTTAAAAAAATGATTAAAAATAAATAAATAAAAAATAAATAGAGGTATAGAATCTGCAACTAGGAGCATCGATTTGCCTTTTCTTCTCTAGTTCTGGCACTTTTTCTTCATTTAATTTGAAGCTCTGTTATTAAATATATACACATTTATTGTCATTATGTCATCCTGACAATTTGCCCTTTTGTCATTATGAAATGTTCCTGTTTGTCTCTGACAAATGTTCATTGACTGTCCTATCTGACATTATTATAGCTCAGCTAATTTTTTATGCTGAGTATTTTCATAGTATATCTTTTTCTATCTTCTTACATTTAATCTTTTTGTGTTTTTGTCTTTAAAGTGTGTCTCTTCTACATAGCATATAATTAATTATATATATATATTTTAAGTGCAGTCTGACACTTTCTGCCTTTTAATTGGAGTGCTTGGTCCCTTCATGCTTAATGTAATTATTGGTATTGTTAAGATTAGGTTTCCTACCTGGTTGTTCGTTTTCTATTTGTCCCCCCTGTTTCAGATGTTTTCTTTTTTTAAAATTTTTATTGGAATATAGTTGGTTTACAATGTTGTGTTAGTTTCAGGTGTATGTTTTAGATGTTTTCTTGTACCTTTATTGAGTTCTTCTGAGACTAACAGAATAGTTACTAATAACTATAAGTATTCTTTTCACCTCAAATATTTTCAGGATTTAAATTTAATACTTTTTCTGTGTATCTGTGCAGTTGAGACGTCACATAAATTAAAATTATGTTGATCATATATAAACAAACTTTAACATTAAAGAGCAGTCAAAGTAAGAGAGTAATTCTTACTCAGATTTTAGCCACATTTAAATTTTCTAGATTCCAGTAAGATGTGATTTCTTCTCTCAAATAGCCGTTCTAAAAGGTTGGTTGGGGGCTTCCTTGGTGGCGCAGTGGTTGAGAATCCGCCTGCCAATGCAGGGGACACGGGTTTGAGCCCTCGTCCGGGAAGATCCCACATTGCCACGGTGCAACTAAGCCCGTGCGCCACAACTACTGAGCCTGCGCTCTAGAGCCCGCGTGCCACAACTACTGAGCCCGTGTGCCACAACTACTGAAGCCCGCGAGCTCTAGGGCCTGTGCTCTGCAACAAGAGAAGCCACCGCAATGAGAAGCCCGCGCACCGCAACGAGGAGTAGCCCCCGTTCGCCGCAGCAACGAAGACGCAACGCAGCCAGAAACAATAAATAAATAAAATAAGATAATAAAATAAATAAATTTATTAAAAAAATAAAAGGTTGGTTGGTTGGTTGGAAACATTTCTAATCTCCTTACTGTGGGCATCATATCCTTTGACTTGATGCTTCTTTCATGTTAAAGCAAAGTAATTGTTTTTGAGGTTAGATCTCAAATTTTTATTCCTTTACAGTTACATCTCCTTATACTCTTCCTGCCATATATAAAGCATGTAATTAAATATTCAGAAATCAGGTGTCAAGGTGTGCATTCGAATCTGACTCTCTCCTCATAACAAATATGTACTAAGATAATCGTGTTACATTTTGTTAAATGCAAAATACAAGTTTTTAAAAAGTCTTTAGAAACATCTAGTGTCTCTAAAGTGCCATTTCTAGGAATAAAGGAATCCCTACTGTACTGTCTCTTGATTATTTTAAAGAATTCACGTCCAAGTTCCACAACATTTCGCGTGATTTGTGTTTTGTAATTAATAGTTGATGTAAGAAAAATCCATTATTTTATTAATAATCACAGGTACCTTTTCACAAGCTGGATTGGGATAGCATCTGGATTGAGGAAGCTTCATTATTATAGCTCCATTTGCAAAGTTTTAAAGTCAAACAGTTAATTATTAAGTAAAACTATTTGTTTTCCTTTTCACAAAGTCACAAGGTGACATATCTTCGGATGGACACAATGGTTGCTTTAAAAAAATGTTTCAGTTGATTTTCCCTTTATACTCATGACCCAAGGAAGGATTAGCATTCGGGAGCCAAGGTTAAAGAATGTACCATTGATCCACCCAGGCAGTGGTTTCAGAATTTAATTTGGTCAGCCTCTGGTTTAGCCCGACAAACAGAAAGGAAGGTGATAGCATACCTAGTGCTTGTTGCTGTTGGAAACGTGACCCTCCTCTACTTTTGAACGGTTCCCAGTTTGTCTGCAGGAGCCAGGCCCTGCGACACAGCAGAGCAATCAGAGAGGACAGTGAATGAACGTGGATGACAGAAGTGTCTGTGCCACTCATTCATTAGGGACTCACAAAGGGGCATAGAAATTCTGGGCTTCTGTGGGGATTGAGAGCTTCATATCAAATGTCTGTTGGGTAATTTAATTACATGGGCATGGTAGGAATGATACTGGTTACATTAATAAACTGAGACATTAAAGAATAATAGCCCAGTTATTGCTGAATTATGGGAAACATGCTGCCTATTCATTCCTGGTGATATTAGACGGGAGAAGGAGGGGGCTTCCCACTTTGCGCTCGCGATGCATAAAGAAACAGTTTCTTGCCTCTCCAGATCTGGGGAAAACCCGGTACAGTGGAAGGTCCAAAGTCACACCCCATAGCATAAGACTCGCTTTGTTTAAAATGCTTAAAATATCATAAGCTAAGTCTGTTTTCATGGTGCTAAATAAAATTGACCTGAGCCAGACATAGTAATGAGCCTGTGCTGTGCAAACATCTCCAAGTAGCCTTTCCGACAGATCTCAGTCCTGATAATTCCCGTTCATTGTCCTGGGCCTCTTGTTAATAGAATCCATTTTATATGATCACAGCCTCCTAGGTTGGTAACTTCAAAGAAGTAACCTATTATTTAATAGAAACTGAAGTAATTTTCATCTTCCCTCATCCCTGTAGGAGCAGGGAAAAAAGGAACACACGTTTTATTTCATATCATTTTTCGACAAACATTGATCGAACCGTGCCAACACTGTTCCAAGAACTGCGATATGGAAGGGAGAGAAGAAACGAATACGATGTGGTCCTTGATTTCAGATTCTAGTAGAGGAATTTATAGCTTAGCTGCTGGCCACCTAGTCCCATTCCACCCGTGAAGATTCCTCCGCATCACCTCTCACAGCCCTCATCCTGTGGCCTGAGTTTCTCCCTGGGTTAAAAAATATATATATGCTGATGAATTGTAAAGATCCGTTCCAATTCTAAAAATCTTTGAGCCTATAAATTGTGAAAATTTTATTTCAGAGAGAAAATAAGCGTTTTAATTGCACAGAAACCAGCAACAATATAGGGAGAATGGTCCAAAGAATTACTATTCGATCATACAAATGATATTTTGTGCTTTGGGCTTTTAGGAAAACCTTGGACAATTTGAATTTGAACCAGCCAAATGACAGTATTTGAGGGAGCAGGTGGCTTATTTTCTGCAGCTAAACTAGAGTGGTCTGATGTCATGGACAAAATACAAAGTTGAAGTGCCCCTGGTAACGCATTAGCAGGCGGCCCATTTCCCAGGGGGAGGGCAACGCTGTTTACTGTCATAGACGTCACCTCCGCACTGATTCCTTAGATCAGCGGTTCTCAAGTTGAGCATGCGATAGAATCACGTGGAAGGCTTGGGAAAACCCAGGTTGTTGGGACCCAGCCTCAGAATGCTGATTAAGTGGGACTGAGATGGAGCCTGGGAGTCTGCTGCATTTCCATCCGTCTAACCCCTCCCCGTGCTGCTGCTGCTGGCGGGGGACCACACTTTGAGAACCACTTCTTTAGACAGAACAGCGATGCTCTCAAGTCTTAAAAAAAAACTTTAAAAAAAGTCACAAAATCCTCTCTACTTGAGCAGAATGAAGACCAATTTTCATTTCATTTGGC
Source organism: Leucopleurus acutus (assembly GCF_964270905.1). Classification (NCBI taxonomy): domain Eukaryota; kingdom Metazoa; phylum Chordata; class Mammalia; order Artiodactyla; family Delphinidae; genus Leucopleurus; species Leucopleurus acutus. The sequence goes on along the minus strand of NC_139148.1, from coordinate 7,984,137 downwards.
TCTACCCATGGCTCTGATGAGCCCGTTCTTCATAAGTCAAAAGGCAGAGTTGAAAAAGAAATAGCGACGAAATAGACACAGCATGAATCTTCATTCTGCCACATAACAGGGACACTACATAAATGGAGGTTTGATTGCAGACCTATTTCTTTGCTCCAGCTCTTCTCAGCATTCCATGGGGATCCAGAAAGCAGTCTTGTGACATCTGCTAATTGTACCCCTTCCCTGTCCCACTATGTCATGTGCTCCGGGCGCAGAAGAGGAATCCAACCGTTGCCCACTGGTTCCTGTGTAGCCACAAGCTTCAGAAAGAGTTTAGTCAGCAATTCCTGGCTCCCTGACCCACACGAACCACAGTGGGGCCACCAAAAATGTGGGTCAGCGAGTTGCCAGAATGCCGAAGCGTAGTGGTTATAAGAACCAGAAGGCTCAAGTTGGAAACATGTGATGCTGCCACAGTTCTTAAAATGGGAAATGAGGGCAAAGGTAAAGCTTGCTGTTCTTGGATTTGTTTCTGTTATGCCTCCCCTTTCTAAAGCCAACTGCTGCTTACACGGTTTTCTTTTGCTCTCATAAATTCTGCCAGACAGTGGTTTCATTCAAGCAGGCTTGGCTGTTGAATTTGAGTCAAATGTATCTTTAGTATTCTTTTCTCAGAGAAAGAAACACTCAACTAAATTTTATGTTACAGACTGAATACGTAAAATCCCTGACCTTCGGTCTTAACCTGAGTCATAGAACCTCCAGTGTTAAAGATGCCTACTTTAAAAAAAAAAAAAAAAAAGCCTACTTTTCTGTCTTGATTTTGTCACAACGTACAAGTAAATAATTTCATTTAAATGTTTACTGTTTTTCCCTCCTAGGGAATTAGATTTTTAGCTTCTTAAAATATTAAGAGCCCTCTCTTAATTGTATTATATGGGGCAAGCCAAAAGGATCAGTTTTGTAAGAAATGACAAATGCTGCTTCGTCGATATACAGAGACTATCTGCTGCTGGCTCTGGTGTAAATATCTAGTGAGAAATGAAGCTTAGATAAGGCAAGGCTAAAAGAAAAATGTCAGAACATATAATGTATTGCATCGTACCTTGCTTACGTAGCTTTATCCACAATGAGAGGCTTAAAAACATGTAGTGGATTTTTTTTTTAACTTCTACCTTGGTCCCTTAAGAATTAAAGAGGCTACATTCTAGGAATATGTTATAGAACATATTAAGAGTAACTATGAAACAGTGCAGGAAAGAAAAAATATTTGCATACTCTGCAAATTTCGTTGACGGTATTATTTCTTTTATGCAGTACATTCTTCTTTTTCTCAGGACGTTGACCCTGAGCATGGCATGTGGTTACGTCCACTAATGTACGAAGATTTTTAAAATTCACTTTTATTATTTAACGTGGCCAGTATATCCCAAAAATAATTTTTTTTAAAAAATTGGTTGCATTCAGCTTTAGCCCTACATGTATAATTTTTACCTCAGATCTTAGAGAATACTCTTGTATTCTCTTCGCTGTCCTCAAAACCAGATCTCTCTTAAGCAGAGAGTTTGCTGGGAAGGCGCTTGTGGAGGTTGAGAGAGAGACGATCTGGACGTTTGGGTACAACGAATTATAGCTTTGGTGTCTGATTTTCTTTCTTGAGCTTCTTTAGGGCCCTAAAGTGGACGTAGTTGGCTTTCTAGATAGAGGTTTGGCACCATCAGTGTCACAGTGACATCATCCCTGGAAGGAAAAAGAAGGCTCCTTTTTTTTTGTAGTGAGATGATAAGATTTATCCCCCTGTGGGGAAGTGTTCCCTGAATCGCTTACACAATACTACACATTTTGAGTTCACAACCATTGCCTCATAGCCATGAGGCTGTAACAACGGAGCAACCGCCATGGAAAATGAAGGCCTCCCCCATTGGTTCCATCTGACATCTCCAGCGAAGCTTGCTGAGAGGCACACAAATTGAACCCGTCCCCCGATTTTTAAAAATTAAAACTCTTTTCTCTACGGAAGACCACACTTTATGAGTACAAAAGCACTGAAAGCCCGTGATTAAAAGTCCAAAGTCAACTAAGGTGACTAAGAAAAACAGTAAAACCACGAAGTGGACCAGATGGCAAAAAGGGAAAGCTCCTCTATTTATTTTATTTGTTTTTCTATTTTCCTGCAGAGAAATAAGTACTAAAGAATCGGTTTGAAAGGCCCAGCTCAAATGACACCCCAGTCATGAGGCATTTCGGGTTTTCCCAGCTGGAAATGATCTTACCATCGTCCTCTCAACTACAGAGTGCCCAGGCCTCTTTTTATTGAATTATTATTATATTCGGCTGCATGCTCTCATGGTCCTTGGACATGTCTTATCTCCTTTCTTAGACTATAAGCTCCTTCAACAAGAACATCATACTTCGGACATCACTGTGTTCTCCAGGAAGGTCAGCCTCAGACAGTGCTCAAAACTACATGCTGAATAAGCTCATGTACAGGACAGGCTACCCAATTCACAGAGCCCAGTGCAGAATGAGGACGCGGGGCCCTTGGTTTACAAATTATAAGAATTTCAAGATGGTGACAGTAGAGCATTAAACCACGCTCACGGTTCTTCAGAGCACGGGGCCCTGGGCAACTACACAGGTTGCACACCCATGAAGCCAACCTCACAGGTGTGTAACTGAGTAAATGAATCCATCAGTCATTCACTTACCCAACCAAAGCCGTGGTTTTCGGGTGTCTAGTCACGGCTTCAGTTTTAAAACCAACAGCAACAACAAGAAAGAGAAAACAGCCACACTAGCCAGGAGACAAAGTGTTCTGATTCCTTGAAGCAATTGTATTTTGTCTCTTTTACTCATCACTTCCATTTAAATGATGTTTCCTTACTATCTCAGAGGTTAGCAGATATCATTGAAGGTAGTCAAGCCGACAGTATGCCTATTACCAAAAGTTCAATCAGCATGCAGTGCATTTTGACAGTCTCCTTTTACTGTCCCTTATTTACTTTTAGCTATTTTAAATGATAGGTAGTTTAAATATGTAAACTGTGCTTCCAGAACTGGTAAATGAGGTCAAGAAACTACTCCTTGAATGAAATACCGCTGTTTTCCTAAACTTTCTCAAATGACTTTTTAAAATCAGTTTGTGGCCTTCCTCTGTATTTCTAAGAAGCCTGGGAAGGCCACGGTGATGTGTGCTTTCATAACAAATTCCTCTGATGATTTTTAGTAGGGGAATCATGGACGGTCCAGCAAGGCTGAACCTCAGAGCATCCTTCATCCTCGAGTGAGGCTTGTTTAGGCAAGTCTGTGAGAGGGGAGCTCTGCAAAAGGCAAATGGGAAAGCAAAGTCTGCCCTGGAAAGATTCAGCCGCTACAAATGTGGTCTTGTCCACATAGTGAGAAAATAATTGTCTCCAGGTTTGATGAAGGGTTTATAGTGCTAACATTTTAGGATGAAATACAGCTGGTTTCACATTCTACTGTCAACTCAGAATCAAGCTAATTTCATGTGGTTTGGGGTTTTGCAACTACTTTTTTGCAGAGTACTTCTCAGGACTTTTTGTTCCAGAAACACCCTTGTGCCCTTCACCCCCCGCCCCCAAGATTACTTCAGCCCCAGTAGGAAACTTACTGGGCAGCATTACTGAGTCTCTCCAGCAGAGGGCACCATTACACCTCCATCCATTCTTTACCACCTCAACTTCAGTGACCCCCCCCCCCCAAAAAGAAGAAGAGGTTCTTTAGATCCTCAGTCCCGACACACAGTCTTTCTGATAAGGTCGGCAGGAGGGGGTGACCAGCAAGAAAGGGACAGTTACACTTTCCAGAAACAGCAGCTTCTGCGTTTCTAATGGGGGCTCTCAGTGTCAGAGGTTGCTACAGGGATTTTCTCCTTAGAAAAACGAAATTCTAAGACGTGATTTGGGCTGGGTTTCTGACTGCCTAGGCTCCCTTTGTTCCTGTGCATTTTCTGAGCTAGATTTCCAGTCATCTCAGAAATTCCTTTTCTGCTTAAATAAGTAAATAAATAATTTAGAAAACTAGCATGATAAGATAAATTTCAGTTTTCCCCTTGAGGGCTGATACGCCTTAACCCTGCAACTTAAATTACAGGATGTTTCTCAACCAGGGAAGGTGTTTTTGCTGCTTTCATGGTTCGTTTGGTGGGAGAGAACAATTGACTAATTCCTGTTTGTCTCATATTTTTTCCCCCATTGGAATGGTCATTTGTGTCCTCGGGGACTATTTAAAGATTTATCATCTCCAGTTGATTAATAATAAATAAGTGGCCAGCATTACTAACAATCCAGATCATATCATATATTCCTAAAGGAGTTTTTGAGACTCCAAATTCACATTTGCTTATATAATTTGCTATATATTTATAATAGCAGTATGAATTTCCGTGGGATAAGCCAGCAGAGTGTATCCTTTTACATGGCAAAAGAAAATACGAGAACTGGAAGGGGCTTTTGAGAAATTTGTGTCCCCTTTCTCCCAACTCTGGACAAGAATTATCATCTATGATATGATTTTTATGCAGCCATGTGCTCACTTTTAAAATTGTACCTGGCGTAGGATAAAATGTTTTTCCTAACCATACATTTACTCAGCGTGTAAGGTGTAAAGATATGGCCAAAGAACTGTGTGTGTGGCAATTTGAAAATTTTTCTTTGCATAATCCCCAAAATAGCAAGCCTGTACCCTATAAAAGAAAGTATTCTGTTTGAAGTGCAAAACTATTGATTTGGCCTTAATTTTCAGAAAGAAGTGTTTTTAGATTTAATCTCCTTTGCCCAAGGAAGCAGTTCTTGGTTTTTGCTAGCATCATTTGTTAAGGAAGTTTTTTTGCCCCCATAATCCTTATGTTCCAAGTTGAACTTTGGGTGATGGGAAATTTGATCCTGTGTTTTGGGCACAGAATGACCATGGAAAATATTTGTTGATAGATTGATGTCACTGAAACATTAGCTAAGAGGGCTGTATCTTTAGATCTGATAAGCCAGAAACTCACAAAAATATACTTCACATGAATTTGTCTCCGAGTTTGAAACATACAGACCTTGTACATCTGTTATTACTCAGTCCTGTGTATATGGCATTGGATTAATTACTCTTTCATTCACACTGTAGAAAGCTGTCCTTTAGTTCTGATTATAGAGAAGTCTATCTATTCACGTGTGCGTGTGTGTATATATATATATATATATATATATACATATACATATATGTGTGTGTGTGTGTGTGTATATATATATATATACACACACAGAGAGAAAATATCCTATTTAACACAAGAAAACCTCAACATCTAACTTCATTTTTGAGAAAAAAACTGACTTTCTAAAGCATGCCGATTAAATCATTTCTTTAAAAATTGCAATACGTACAGTATACAAAAGAGAATATTATGTCTTGATTACATAAAATTAGAACAATAAGCACTTTGGGAAATTGTCCTATTTTAACGATAGAATTTTATTTAATGAAAGCTTGGCATTCTCCATATTATCACTAATTGCTTTAGTAGCTTTTTTGCCCCTTAGGTCTGATGATATTGTTCCCTCATGTTCACATCTTGGCAGGCTTCTTGGATATAAAATCTTTTCAAGCCCTACCAGACATGGTTTCATTTTCATTCTCTTTTCATAATGTTTGGAGTATTACAGATGAGGCTGTTTGGTGTGTTACCTGTGACTGACTTTTATCCATGGCTCTCTGGAAGCATGAGCTACAGTTAAATCAGCAGTGCCGCTAAGACAGTTGAAACACAAACCATGTTAGAATGTTCCAGATCCGATTAACAAAGATAGATTGCTCATGAATTATAAACAGACTGTGCTAGTTCTACACAAGATCAGCAACTGTCAAAGATGAATCTGTGGGCTTCCCTGGTGGCGCAGTGGTTGAGGGTCCGCCTGCCGATGCAGGGGACGCGGGTTCGTGCCCCCGTCTGGGAGGATCCCACATGCCGCGGAGCGGCCTGGCCCGTGAGCCATGGCCGCTGAGCCTGCGCGTCCGGAGCCTGTGCTCCGCAACGGGAGAGGCCACAGCGGTGAGAGGCCCGCGTACCGCAAAAAAAAGAATGAAGGCAAAATATAGACACTAGCAAATTAAAAAAAAAAAAAAAAAAAGATGAATCTGTGCCACTTCTTTTAGAAGAGGAATTCTTCATTTGGGCATGAAGGCCCCCTGATCTGTATAGATTTCCAGGTTCCACAGTCACCTCACTTAGGGCTCCCTTGGAATTGAGGGTCTTCTGTGCCCTCTCCTGCTCAGCTTTCACCTGGGCTCCACTTCAAGCTGTGCTCCAGGAAGGCATGATTCTTCCCTAGGCTGGGATGCTGGCATGATCATGAGTGTTTCTGGTTGTTTGGGTGCCCAAGGACTGGCACAAAAGAAGGCTTTCCCCTCACGCTTTCGTTGTATTTTCATTTTCTTCTAAAGGTAATCTTTTCAAAATGTAAAGAGAAAGCATCTTGCTATGGAGTCTGTAAGAGGGAATTCTGTCAGAGCATAAAATTCCAAGTGTTCTAAGTACAGTGGTGCACCTGGGAAGAAAGAATGATTAAACCAGGCCAGTGCTACAATAGTAACTGGAAACTGGGCATTTTCTTGTCTCTGCATTTTGAATCCCGTTGTCACAGGGCACAAAAATGCCAACATGAATGATGACATTTTTTTCAAAACTTGAAACTGAGATGAGTGCAGATGTGATAGGAAGTATTAACTCCTCCCCCTCTTTAATCATGAAAAGCCTGAATGTGCCCAGGAATGTCATCAGGAGAGGGTTCCCTATGGCCCCCCTGGCCTAAAACTTACTAAATGGCAAGACTTCAGCTCTAAAGATCTGTGGACTATCTCAGCTCATTAGCTTTTTTTTTTTTTTTTTGGATGAAATAAAATTTTTAAATTTCTATGACTGTAAACAGTAGACACTGACAAACATCAAATGAGAAAATATTCACAGTGTATATATGACAGAATTAATATAAACAAGATAAATCAATAAAAGAGTACATACAAGATATGAAAGACAGTTCAGAAAATAAAAAATATAAATAACCTACACATAAGAGGTGTTCAGTTTCATTAGTAATCAAGGAAATACAAATTAATACAGTAAAGAGATCATTTTTCACCTATCAGGTTTCAGCCCATGAGCTTTAAGTCTACAGATCCATGACATCACAGGCTGCCCTGGAAATGAGATTCGACAGATTTTGTACTTTTTTTTTTTTTTTTTTTTTCGGTACGCGGGCCTCTCACTGTTGTGGCCTCTCCCGCTGCGGAGCACAAGCTCCGGACGCGCAAGCTCAGCGGCCATGGCTCACGGGCCCAGCCGCTCCGCGGCATGTGGGATCTTCCCGGACCGGGGCACGAACCCGTGTCCCCTGCATTGTCAGGCGGACTCTCAACCACTGCGCCACCAGGGAAGCCCCAGATTTTGTACTTTTAAATTAAGTTGTTGAGGTTAAGGGAATTTCCTGGCAGTCCATTGGTTAGGACTGTGAGCTTTCACTGCTGTGGGTCCAGGGGGTTCGATCCTTGGTCAGGGAACTAGGATCCTGCAAGCCGTGCACGCGGCCAGAAAAAAAAAAAAAAAAAAAAGTTGCTGAGGTTAAGAGAATATCTTGATTTGTTCTTGAGTAACACAAACCTAGATCTTCCTTAAGAAGTTTTCTGTTTCTCTGTCTTCTCTATCTTGCCAACATTTTTTTTTTTTAGCTAAAGTTGTTTTGAACTTGGGCATGTCATCAGCATCACTTGGAAGACGTGGTCAGTCACAGTGAGACACCATTAGTTTCAGGTTCTGTAGGTCCGGGTGAGGCCTCAGAATTTACATCTGTAACAAGTTCCCAGGTGATGCTGCTGCGGCTGCCGCCGATCCAGGGAACACACTTTGAGAACCACTGAGGTACAGTCTCATCCTGTAGTGGTCTCTTGTTCTTTCAGGACTTGCAGAAGATTTCAGCTGATCTGAAGGAATTACTTTCAATAGGAATCCTCCTTAACCCCTCACCTTACAATCAGAACGAGTTTAAAAAGGAAAGCAGCCAAGCTTTACATGATTTTTTCTAGAACCTAAAAATGTATCCAGTAGTTTCTTGAAGAGAAAAGGCACATTTCTCATTGTTCTTCTTCATGGTTTTCTTTCTCCAACAATGGTCTTTCAGAAGGACTCAAATGTTACTGAGGCACTAGCTACCCCTCTACAGAAGTTTCCTGATATGAAAATGAAGTCTTGGGACTTCCCTGGCGGTCCAGTGGTCAAGACTCCGTGCTTCCCGTGCAGGGGGTGTGGGTTCAATACCTGGTTGGGGAACAAAGATCCCACATGCCACGGGGTATGGACAAAAAAAAAGAAAAAAGAAAAAAAGAAAATGAAGGCTTCTACCTATAATCTTGGCTAGAGTTGAATTTTAAGATCACATGTTGTCACAGCTGATAAGGCTTGAAATAATTATTCACATATCAACTTTGAATCAAACAAACTGAATTTGAAGTACATTAAATCGTAGTTTCTCAGCCTTGGCACCATTGACGTTTAGGGCTGGTAATTCTCTGGTGTGAGAGGTTGTCCTAAGCTTTGTAGGATTGTTTAGCAATATCCCTGGTGTCCACTCATTAGATGCCAGTAGACCTCCATCCCAGTTGTGGCAACCAAAAATGTTCCAGATATTGTCAGATGTCCCCTTCATGGTAAAATCACCCCTGGCTGAGAACCACCAAGTTAAATCATTCACAGAATCACTGAAGTGTTCAAAAGAATTAGAAGGTACTCTCGTAAGAACGTGCCACCGTAACTCACTTGAGCTTCGCTTTCAACATTTGGCCAGGGCAAACCTTCATTCGCTGTCTATTGCATCTTAACCCTTTGCCTCATCAACTCAATTATCCTAACATTTGCTCTTTCTTTTTTTAAAAATTTTTAAATTTTTTGGCCATGCCACACGTCATGTGAGATCTTAGTTCCCCGGCCAGGGATCAAACCAGTGCCCCCTGCAGTGGAAGCGCTGAGTCCTAACCACTGGACAGCCAGGGAATTCCCTGCTCTCTCTTTTTCTCTACGTGAAGGGAAATAGTTGGAAAGAGAAGAAAACCCCCATTAAAAAAACAGTGTAATTTTACTTTGGACCACTTGAAAGAGGCGTGGCCAGAATTCCTAAGCTCCTGGTATGGTCTATGGGATCAGTATGGTTGGGAGTGTTTTAATCATGTTTCACGTCACGTACAGCTCAATGTGTCTTATTAATTTATAATTATCGGTGTGGTTTGTTGGCCTTTAGTAGTCATTGTAAAAGCCCAAGCATCACAAGGGCTTGAAAGCGGTCCATTAATGATTTGAAACTATGCCTTCTGGGCATAGAGGGAGCTCTGAAGTTCCTCTCACTAATTTACAAGTTACTTAGGGGCTTTCTACTTACAACGATACAGAGAACTCTCATTAACTGTCACTTTCCTTGACAAAAAGACTGTTGTTCATCCTGGCTTCTTAGAGCCTCATGAAAGTAGCTCATTAACGTAATAGGCTGGGATAAGGGAGGAAGGGCGCTGACAGATGCCTCTGCGTAACCCATGCACTCTTGTCTCTGCACTGCTTTGGAGCTGGGCCTGGGGAGTGGGGATGTGGTGAAGAGACACCATAGAATCATCACCGAGGGGGAGAAGGGAGGAAGAGCTACTTAACGTGTTGGGCCGTCAGCTGGAAGATGGGACATGGCTGGTTTCTGTCCCCCACGGTTCCAGGGACAGTATTTCCAGAGTAAAATGAAGGATGTGTGTTACTTCCAGATGTGAAAAGCATCTGGGAAAGGGAGATTGGAGGTCGACATGTTGGAATTTTCAATAATATTTATGTGGATTCCATAAGAGGGCAAAAGATGAGATCATAGAAAATCATTACCCTCCCACACATGCTGGCTAATGTGATCAGAGACTTGGTGTCCCCTGCCTGAAAGTGGTAGGTGATGGATCAGTGTTTGTCAGGGGGAGGAATAGAAGGAGAGAAGGAAGGAAGGGAGGAAAGTAGGAAATATGCCCTGTTCTCCTCCCAAGTCGGGAATGGCCTGGCTGGAAGCTCTTAAAACATACTAATAACTCTCATACGGTTGGTGAGATTGCAAGTGAATACAAGTTTCAAAGAAAGCACTTCATCATCTCTGTTAAAACGTCCACCAAAAAATATATCCTATTACCAGTCAATCCTACTTCCAGGAATTTATCCTAAGGAAGTAATTGGACAAATTGCTAACATGAATATAAAATGATGTGGATAACAGTAATCCATAATCAAACCAAAAGACTGTAAACAATCTAAAGGACCAACAAAAGTGGATTAGTTGAAATAATGTATGTATACAGTGGAATATTACATAGTGGTTAAAAAGGATAATGATACAATTAAAAGGGCAGATTACAGAGTGGTATATGTAGAATAATCCCACTTAAAATATATTATATTTTAGTTTAGGTTATTTACGTGGGAAAAACTCTGGAAGTTTACAAAATAAATTGCTACCAGTGGTTGACTTTGGAAGGTGGGCTAGCTCATAAGTGGTTCTGAGGTACTCCCCTGGATTTTCTGGTATTGGGTTGGCCAGAAAGTTCGTTCGGATTTTCCAAACGAATTTTTTTGGCCGACCCAGTCGTTCTACAGTGACCATGAATTACTTGAGTAATTTTCAAAGAAAAAAAAAGTATTTTAAAAATAATTCAGTGTGTGTCCACCTCATCAATTTATCCTGATCACTCACTGGTTAATTGCATTTGTTAGATAGGTCATCTCACTATACACAGGTTTTGATCGCAAAGACGTGCTTGTTGCCCAATAACGTACTTGTTAATTTATGTGACTTACTAATTAAAACTATAAAAGATAATCTTATCACTCTAAAAAGAGAAAAACTTGGCTGCTTCGTATTTTAGTGTAAATTCTGGGCAAAATTAAGTCAATGGACACATAAAATTGGTCGTGCATTTCTATAGAGAAATCGTGGATCGCCCCCAAATTCTAAAGTACAGAGCAGAAAATCCTAGCTGCAGTAGCTACCTATACCCTTTACTGGCACAGAGCTTTGGCTGCCTCCCACCGCCCCATCAAGGAACCCCACCTAAATTTCCTGCCCTAGAAATTCTCTCTTTGCCAGCAATGAGTTCCCACACCTGTAATAACAATTAGCCATGAATGTTGGACCGCCAGGTAGCTTCTTTCCCCAGAGGATTCCAGACACATAATCTTTCCCAATGGTTAGACTCATAAATTCGGGGCAGTTAAATGGAGCTGTCTCATTTAGAAGTGAAAAATCACTTTTTTAAAAACAAAAAAAAGGGAAGAATCTGCTGTCTTCCTCTCTCCCCACACATCCCACACACACTCCCTCCTCCCACCTTCTCCAGACTTTCTGACTTTCTCACTTCCTTTCCTGAAGTTCGTCTTTGGAATCACAGTCATCATTGCTTAAAGATGAGTCTACTAAGTTAGAACAAAATACGAAGGTTTTACCTGGCTCTTATAACCTGTCACAAGGGGATTACAGCTTCCAAAATGGCCTGCCATCCAAAAATGTACAGGGTTCAGAAGAAAGGACCCAATGATGGTTAATAAAAAAATGAATTCTGTACCACGTAAGTGAATCCACTTGTATGAATTTGGACTGGAGTTGAAATTTCGGTGGGGGACGACTATGATGGTGGTCAGGATTTGCTAACTGCCTCTGGCTGCCTTCACTCAAATCATTTTCCTCTACTTTCAGAAACTTGTCAACTCACCAAATTCTTTCTTAGACAAATGAGCCAGAAAGGGCAAAACTCGCCTAACCCGCCTGCAGCCTGCTGTTCTGTCTCTCCCAGATATTAAAAGACTCAGATTTGTGATATCAACCGTGCAGTGCATTGCACACATGATACTTCTAACAGTGGAAAAGGAAAGATGCCGTCAGCCAACAACGTCTGTTTCTTCGGTGGCGCCAATGACTGATCTGTCTTTCTGGTTATTGCTCTTGCAAACTGGTGCAGTCAGTCAGTTGTTGGACAATGTTGATCTTTTGACAGTGTCAGTGTGTAGGTTCAGAACTTCTTGAGTGTTTCGGTCCACACTGGAAGTGTCATGGTCCAATACGTTGAGAGTGTTGGAGGTCAGACTATTGGGGATTTTTAATTACCTCAAAATAATGCCCTTTGAATTATTTTACTCCATTAAGTATTTCCCCATCCAATTTGTTGTAGGGTTTCTCAGCAGGGCACCGCTTGCTTTCTATAAAGGATATGTTCTCAGAAAGCTAAATCTTGAGGTTGCTGGACCTTAAGAAACTGCCGTTTTTGCCAGTCAGAATGGTTGGGTAGTGACCATTTCATATTGTTCAACGTAAATATGTGAAAATAAGTTTTATAAACCACAATGTTTTTTATGGGCTCCGAGGAAAAGTCACTAGTTAACTACATTTTATAGTGACTGTTGCAGTAAAGAGTGGTATCCCTTTGTAAATTTAATAATGACAAATGAATTTATCCCTCCGGTTCCATGTTCTGTGTGCTTAAAGCAGGGCATACTCGTTGTATGGAGAGCAGGTAAATGGGGAAAGGGAAAGCCAGCGTCGGTTCTCTGTTCACACTGAGGTTTGTGGGTTCTCACTCCAAAAATACCCCCCAGGATTGCTTTGGAAAAGTCGATCTCTTTAGCTGCACTTCTTTTCAGTTGCAGTTTCTCCCAGGAATTTTTGTTTCCTAGTGTGAGTCAAGCAGCCTAAGGAGAAATTCACCAACACGTGCTTTAGCTCAGTGACCTGAGGCTTATCTTCGTCGTCCTTTTTCTCTCCGCCCTGCTAACTCTCCTCCTCTGCCCCAAATTTCCATGAAGCTTGAGGTCAAGATGCTGCTTTGTATCCTGAATCATGCAGAGTGCACCCTGACTACTTAAGGTTAGGAATTACTTTGTTGTCGTTCAATTAATTCTTTTTTCTTTTTCTTTTTTTTTTACCTCGTGGGATAAAAAGAAAAGCATGATTATTTATTCACGTGTGAACCACCAGCCTACATTTCACTCCCCTAAAATAAAATTAGTTTCATAGAACATACATTTTAAATAATGAATACATGTTAATAGCTTGGCATGCAATGCCCGGATATTCATTATTTTATGATTTGACTAAATCCGAGAAAAATAGAACCTAAGATATTCATCTGTATCAGTAAAATGACCAGATAATTTCTGCTAACCATTTTCCCGTTAGCTGATTTATGATATATCTCTTTATTCAATAGTGAGGTCTTGACATTGAAAGATTCATTCACAGAGTACTAGGAATATGCTGCATTTATTTAAACCACACTTGACTAGTGGTATATAAATAATCTCCTCCAAACCATATTGATTTCCCAAAGGGAATATTAAATGCTGAATAACTTCACAGATTGGAAGCAGTCCTGTCTCTGCCTTTGTTTTTGATATAATCAAAAATGATGACATTGTAGCTAGCTTATTTTTAATAATTCACACATTGAGAGCAAAAGAAAATATTACAGCATCATTTAGGGACATGAACTTGTACGGCATAGCACATTCTCCTTTCCGTAATGAATGATAACGGATTGACCACATCAGGATGTCTGCCAGGGATTAAGAATGTGACTGTTCATAATGGGGCTATAAATTAGCATAGCGGATTATTCTCTAGATATCAGATATATACATAGCACAAAATCTTTGGGAAGAATGTAGCTTACACATCTTTCATTAGTCCTCACAGAATCTTTATAAAGTATATCATATTCTGATTTTATACGTCAGAAAATGAGACAATGTATGGCTCTTGGGCAATGAAAGTGATTTTGCCCATATGGGCCAAGTATGGCTAGATGTTCACCAGACAATTCTCCTTTCTGCCCTGGACACGTAGTGGGACTCCATATCCCAGCCTCCCTTGTAACTAGCAGTAGTCATGTACCTGAATTCCTACCAATGAAATACACTAAGTGCCCTACATATGACACTTCAAGTTGCGAATTTTCAGAGATGGGAACGTGCGTTCACATGTCCAGTCACGTAAGTTAATTCACGTGTCTGGTGTATATCGTCACGTGCGTGCATCCTGTCTTGCAGGAAACTGGTCCCTGGTGTCAGAAAGGTTGGGGACAGCTGGTGTAGAGAACTAAGTTTTCCCTGTGTCATTTTTGGATTGCAACAGTTAACCTGCCAGGGCTAATAGCACCAACAACCTGAAAATTCTCTGATAAACCTGACAGTGTTGAGCCTAGCAACCCCCAATTCAATGCTTTCCTCAGCTGCCCAATTATAAAACTACAATTAGCCCCAACTATAGTATGAGTCACTATGTCTATATATCCCTTTCAGTCTTTTTGGAAACATAGTAATTAATTTATGGTATACTCTGTTTCAGATAAGTTGACTATGAAACATATTTCTATAGAGCAAATTTTTTTTTTTTTTTTCGGTTGTACCCGGTGGCCTGTGGGATCTTAGTTTCCCAACCAGGGATGGGATTGAAACCAGGCCCTCGGCAGTGAGAGCGCAGAGTCCTAACAACTGGATTGCCAGGGAATTCCCTATGGAGCAAATCTTAATGACTTCTTTTTCCAAACTAGAGGTAGTTCCACCAAGAAAGCCTTCAGTAGAGGCATGTGAAACCTTTTTGTGAGGTGGTAGTTACATGTCAGGCTCTACATTACGGCAGATGACTGAGTTTTGTTTTTTTTTTTAATTGAAGTATAGTTGATTTACAGTGTTGTGTTAGTTTTAGGTGTACAGCTCGGTGATTCAGTTATAGATACCTACTCTTTTTCAGATTCTTTTCCCTTATAGTTTGCTACAAAATATTGAGTATTGTTCCCTTTGCTGTACAGTAGGTCCCTGTTGTTTATTTTATATATAGCAGTGTGTATATGCTAATCCCCAACTCCTAATTTATCTCTTCCCCTCCTTCCCCCTTCGGTAACCATAAGTTTGTTTTCTATATCTGTGAGTCTATTTCCGTTTTGTAAATAAGTTCATTTGTGTCTTTTTTTTTAGTTTCCACATATAAGCGATATCGTATGGTATTTGTCTTTCTCTGTCTGACTTACTTCACTTAGTATGATCATCTCTAGGTCCATCCATGTTGCTACAAATGGCATTATTGCACTCTTTTTTATGGCTGAGTAACATTCCCTTGTGTCCACGTACCACATCTTCTATATCTGTTCATCTGTCGATGGACATTTAGGTTGTTTCCATGTCTTGGCTATTGTGAATAGTGCTGCTATGAACATAGGGGTGCGTGTATCTTTCTGCATGAGAGTTTTCTCCAGACATATGCCTAGGAGTGGGATTGCTGGGTCTTAGGGTAGCTCTATTTTCAGTTTTTTAAGGAACCTCCACACTGTTCTCTATAGTGGCTGCACCAATTTACATTCCCACCAACCACGTAGGAGGGTTCCTTTTTCTCCACACCCTCTCTCTCTGGCGGTTTTTTGTTTGTTTTTTAAAGACAAACTGTGTATCTTAAAAGAGCCTCACGCTCAGTAGGAGTTTCCTAGTTCCTTAAGCACAAGACTCTTAATATTGTATTCACAAGAGCAGTGGTTCTTATTCAGGGCGGTCTCCTCCCCAGAAGACATATGGCAATGTCTGGAGACTTTTTTTTTTTGCGGTACGCGGGCCCCTCACCGCTGCGGCCTCTCCCGCTGCGGAGCACAGGCTCCGGACGCGCAGGCTCAGCGGCCATGGCTCACGGGCCCAGCCGCTCCGCGGCACGTGGGATCCTCCCGGACCGGGGCACGAACCCGCGTCCCCTGCATCGGCAGTTGGACTCCCAACCACTGCGCCACCAGGGAAGCCCTGGAGACTTTTTTGATTGTCACCACCTGCTGTCTAACGGGTGGAGGCCAAGGATGCTGCTCAGTATTATGGTGCACAGGACAGCTCTCCATAGCAAAGAATCGTCCAGCCCCAAATGTCAACAACACTGAAGCTGAGAAACCCTAGGCTAGGTTGTGAGCTCCATGAGGGCAAGGGCCATGTCTGTTTTCTTCATCAGTGCAATTCAGCCATTCATAAAGAGCTTGAAATAAAGTGAGTACTCAGTAATGTTTGCTCAGGACTTCCCTGGTGGCCCAGTGGTTAAGAATCCGCCTGCCAATGCAGGGGACACGGGTTCGAGCCCTGGTCCCGGAAGGTCCCACATGCCGTGGGGCAACTAAGCCCACGGGCCACAGCTACTGAGCCCGCGCTCCAGAGCCCACGAGCCACAACTCCTGAAGCCCGTGCGCCTAGAGCCCGTGCTCCGCAACAAGAGAAGCCACCGCAATGAGAAGCCCGCGCGCCGCAACGAAGAGTAGCCCCCGCTCGCTGCAGCTAGAGAAAGCCCGCACGCAGCAACGAAGACCCAACGCAGCCATAAATAAATAAATAAATAAAGTGCAGTGGTTGAGATGCCGTCGATAAATATTAACTTTTATTAGGAGGAAAGAAACCAGTGTTTTTTCTGGGCTTCCGTCATGTGCCACATACAGAGTTAAGGGTGTCCACCATCTCATTTAATCTTCTCGACAATATCAATGGAGTAGGACTTTTTGTTTCGCAGAAGAGGAAACAGGGTTTTAGGGATGTCAAGCAACCTGCCAAGATCACAGAGCTATTAAGAGGCACAAATAGTGTGGGAATCATAAGACCCCAAAGCCCAAGTTCCCTCCATCAGAATACACTGGCTTCTTTATGAAACTCCTGAATCTAACTAACTTCTGTGAAATCAAAGGGTGTCGGGCTTCCCCGGTGGCGCAGTGGTTGAGAATCCGCCTGCCAATGCAGGGGACTCGGGTTCGAGCCCTGGTCCGGGAAGATCCCACATGCTGCAGAGCAACTACGCCCGTGCGCCACAACTACTGAGCCTGCGCTCTAGAGCCCGCAAGCCACAATTACTGAAGCCCGCGTGCCACAACTACAGAAGCCCGCGTGCCACAGCTACTGAAGCCCGCGTGCCTAGAGCCTGTGCTCTGCAACAAGCGAAGCCACCACAATGAGAAGCCCGCGCACCGCAACGAAGAGTAGCCCCTGCTCACCACAACTAGAGAAAGCCCACGCACAGCAACGAAGACTCAAAAAGCAGCCAAAAAAAAAAAAAAAAATCAAAGGGTGTGAAAGTGATCCCCTTGGGCTTTACAAAGTTCCTCTCCTGTGGTATTGACAGTGTTTATTGAGCTAGGTGGCAATATCCCACTTTCCAGAGCTTTCATCTAACATATAATGAACTCTGGCCAACACATTTAGCAGGTTATAAAATCGTTGATCCCATATTATACCATTTCTTGTAAATCAAAGTTGCAAATATTGTAACTTTGTTCCTTCCCTGTTTTGTCAACTGGATTCTAAGCTTCCTAAAATCATGCACTGTGTTCTACTTCTTCTGTGGTGATACCTCATCCAATGCTCCTGGCAAGGATTGAGCATGGATTTCTCAGAGCAAACTTCCTGCCGTACTGCCTGGGAGAAATCACGTTTACTCACCTAGATACAGTTTTCATAGTTGGCTCAATTTTTAAGACGCAAGAAAGTCACCCCAGAGTGCTCTAAAACTTCCACTGGATTCATGCTAACAAAGGGATTTAATAAAGCCTCAAATTTCTTATTAAAGCTTATCCAACATTCATCTAATACTTAACAAAATTTAGCAAATTAAATTTAACAGTGTTTTGAGAATCAAAACAAAATCAGAAAGGAAAGGAAGCTAGGTGATTATAACCTTTCTTTTTTTTTCTCCCTTTCTCTCATTCTTTGAGTTTAATATTTCTCGACTCATCTTCTTTTTCAGTAATATTTGTGAGTACAATAGCATTTGGGTTCTCTGTTACTTTTACTGACGGTCACATGCTATATCAGCGTGACAGAGCTTTGCTGCCTTCTCAAAAGCAAATCACAACAACCATTAGAAGGTTCTGGAGACAAAGCTACTGGTGATGGGAGTGGTGGGATGCAGTGGTCCCTGGGCTTTCATTGAACTGCGTCTTTTTAAGAATAAAATTCGTAGGAAAACTTTGACCTGCTAAAGACATAATAAGTGAAGCTTAGAGCTCAATGCGTCTTTAAAATGTCATAATTATGTAGAAGAACTAAAGTATAAACAGTTAGGAAAGATTTTGTGACCACTTCAAAAAGTGAGATGACTTATAGAAAGCTTACTGCGTCTGTTGGACAAGGCACTGGGGGAAGAAAGGGGATGGGCCGAGTGTTTGACTAGGCACTGGTTTGAAAGCATTCTTTTACATCTTCTTTTCCTGTGAAACTAACACCATATGGTTTTGGTACAACAGGCAATAACTGGTCTCACAATACAAATTGTATTATAAAAGCTCTCCAACATATACTTAAGAGATGTTTTGGCAATAGATTTGTTTTAGTGATTTATATTAGAATAAATCTCATTTCCGTTCATCAGAACTTGGAGATGAAATAAAACTGGCATTGAGTCTTTATGTATCTATTTTAAAAGAAAAAGGAACAATTCTGAACCCACCAAAGGGACAGAAAAAATCATTATGAACAAAATATCTGATTTTTTTTTTTTTTTTTTTTTGCGGTACGCGGGCCTCTCCCGTTGCGGAGCACAGGCTCCGGACGCGCAGGCTCAGCGGCCATGGCTCACGGGCCCAGCCGCTCCGCGGCATGTGGGATCTTCCCGGACCGGGGCGCGAACCCGCGTCCCCTGCATCGGCAGGCGGACTCCCGACCACTGCGCCACCAGGGAAGCCCAAAATATCTGATTTTAAGCCATCCTCTTCTCCTTTTTCTTCTCGCTCCTCCCCCCTGTCTCTCCCTTCCTCCCTCAAAGATGAGAATGGTTGGGGTATTTGGTATAGGATGTAATACAGGAATTTTAAGTAACTGCTTTTAACCAGCTTTCTCAAAGTGAGTTATTCCAGATGTCCACAAACGGTAGGTACCATGGTCACATAAATTGAGGAAACACTTGAACAGAGTTATACAGGTGTCTTTGTACGGACCTCCCAGAGGCTTTATGATGGCAAACTTTCTTGGTCTCGTGACATCCTTAATGGGAAGCATCTCAAGGAAACATACTTTAGAAGCTGCTGCATTTGGCAAAGTGGTGGGGCAACTATTTCTACCCCCAGAGAACTTAACTTATATTCAGTTCAGACACTGAGGGTGCCTCATCAGTGTGCCTAACAGAGACATAGAATTAGAGATAAACAAATACATCATTTTTCAATGGAGATAGCCCCTAAAATATATAATACATATATAAAGGAAGATTCATTTTAGCTAGATTAAGTATATCACATTTTTAACTCTCAGAAAAAGGAAAATCCAGATTTGATAGTGTACCTGCATATATAACATTTAACATTCTGTCAAGCTTTAACAGTTATTTTAACACTATTAAGTTCTCTGCAAATTTAACCTTCTGAAGGCACCAGCATTGTCTTCAGTGAACTTCTCTGTAGGACACTTACATTTACCAATTGGAAATGGTGAAAGCTCGAAAGCGGAATGTCATTAACAAGTTGAATGTGAAATGGTGTCATATCTTCTGGAAAAATCATTGAGAAGGCTCAACAAGGCATCCCAATCCTTGTTGGATTACTCATTTATTCAACAGATACTGATGAGAATGTTCTGTATGCCGGGCCACCAGTCTAGGTGCCAGGGATAGAGCCCTCAACACAGAGAGAGAAAAAGATGACTGTCCTTGAAGAATTTATATCTCGTGGAGGGGAATGTTTGTGAATAGACGTTATAAAAATACATGTGTAAAAACTCCGTAAGGATTAGAAGGTGGTCAGTGCAATGAAGAAAAATAAACAAGGAAGGGATATGGGGGAGGCTGCAGTTTTAAATAAGGAAATCATGGGAGGCCTCGTAGAAAGGAGACAGTGGAGGACTTCCCTGGTGGCGCAGTGGTTGAGAGTCCGCCTGCCGATGCAGGGGACGCGGGTTCGTGCCCCGGTCCGGGAGGATCCCGCGTGCCGCGGAGCGGCTGTGCCCGTGAGCCATGGCCGCTGAGCCTGCGCGTCCGGGGCCTGTGCTCCGCAACGGGAGGGGCCACAACAGTGAGAGGCCCGCGTACCGCAAAAAAAAAAAAAGAAAGGAGACAGTGGAGAAGAGGTAAAGAAACGTGGAGAGGGAGCAGCCATCTGGGAGAAGAGCGTTCCAAGTATCGCTTGCTGAGTCCATTACTTTGGGCAGGTTACATCTCCCGCCCGAATCTGTGTCTTCATCTTGAAAATGGGAACAAAAAATAAATACAACAAAATGGGAACAAATTGTACCCCAAATTGTATTTATTCTGGGTGGTCCCGTGAGGTAAGCTCTGTAAAACCTTTACGTAATCAGTGGCCCGTACTGTATATTCCTGTCACTGTCACTGTCACCACTGTGTTGCTGATCGAGACCCCGACTCCACTGAGGTCGTCCCTTAGGATCTCGGGAAGTTGGGCTAAACTCGGGACGTGCCTACAGCGTCCGAAGTTCACTTTCCCTGCTGCGCCCACACCCTCACATACCCAAGCATCTGGCTCCCAGTCGTAAACCTCCGAGCTGCCTAAGTTGAGAAGATTCTAAAGTATTTTCAGAGTCGTTGGGGCCCCAGATCCCCTCTGATTTGATGGGGATTCCCAAGAGGGCACTCTCTCCCTCAGGGTCATTAGCCCCTTCCCTTCAATGGCAGGAGAAGTGGTCCTGAGGTGCAGAACAGGAAGTGATTTGGGGCTCATCAGGGCTGTGGACAAAGGGTTGAACTGTAAGTGCACAAGACAAATAAACGCATTAATGGAGAGAATCCTTGAGGCAGCCGTGCACGATTTACTCCCTCACATCCTTCTTTCCTTCCTTCCCTCCTTCCCTCCTTCCCTTCCTTCCCTTCCTTCCCTTCCTTCCCTTCCTTCCCTTTTGTGACACTTCCTGAATACCTACGGTGTGTTAAATTCTATCCTCGACCCTAAATATCCATATATGACTAAGACCTTATTATCCCTGCGCTTTCCCGTCTAGAGGCAGAGACAGTTCCATATCTAAGCCCAGTCTAATGTGAGTGATACCTCGAGAACAGGTGTTTAACGTGCTACGAGGAAGAAAAATGAGGTTGTGGATGGGAAAGAGGAGCAGGATTCCGGAGAAGGCAAGATCAGACCTGAATCTGAAAGGCGGAGGTGGAAAGTGAGGTGGGAAGGGGATGGTTATAGCTTTCAAGGAAGAGGGGTCAGCCAAGCTTTGAAGGTAAAAGTCAGCCTGAGGGGTGTGTGTGTGTGTGTGTGTGTGTGTGTGTGTGTGTGTGTGTGTGTGTGTGTGTGTACATGCACTGGAAGGGGGTGAGAGTGCAGTATGAGCAACGTGGTGTCATATCAATATAAAGAAAGGAAAGTGGCACCCGATTTCATGCTAGTACTAATGGATATTCGAAAAGCCTCCACAAATTTTGTTCAGAGTCTTGGAATCTTAAAAGAATGTATACTTGGTTATTTGTTTTAAAAAAATGGTAACCTACCTGGATTAGTAATTTCTTAATAGAACACTCTGATCTCAACTTTACCATCTAAAATAATATTTACTCTAATTTGGAAAAAAATTGATGTTATATATGCTAGAGTTACTGAATGAAAACTCAGAGTTAGAAGAACCACCCACTGTATTTGTTTTCCCTTAACTCAGTTTCCAGTGGAAGACTAGAGAGATCAAGAATGTATGTTAATAGACGAGGTCGAAATACATCTAAAGTTTTGACAGATCTGAATGAAGATCTGAATCTTCTGAGGCTTTGGCCTGGGTTTTCATTTAGATGGGTGACCGCGGGTGTGTTTCTCAGCATTTCATAGCCCCCTCTCTTCGTTTTTTATAAAACAGCATTATTGAGATATCATTTGCTGACCATAAAATTCACTTATTTTACGTGTACAATTCAATAAGTTTAAGAAATGTACAGAGTTGTGCAACCTTCATCACAATCCGGCTTTAGAAGTTTTCCATTACCCACAAAGATTCCATTTGCCCACTGACAGTCACTCCTTGTTTCCATCTCCCACCCCAGGCAACCACTAATCGATTTTGTGTGTATAGAGATTTGCCTTTTGTGGGCCTTTCCTATCAGTGGAATCATGCAATATGTGGTCCTTTGCAACTGACTTCTTTTACTTACCCTAATGTTTCAGCGTTCTTCCATATTGTTGTATATATCAATAGTTCATTCCTTATTATTACTCAGTTATATTCCATTGCATGGATAGATCACATTTTATTTATCCGTTCACAAGTTGGTGGACATTTGGGTTGTTTCTACTTTTTGGTCTTTCTCATTTTTAGAATGAGAAAATTATATTGGAAGAGAGGATTCAAAACACCTCTGAAATTCGTAGGCCACGTCTTATTTTATTTTGTGAATTCTCCATCACCTTTATTTCGTGTTGCAAAAAGAATGTATTAAACATTGCCTTCAATGGCTAAAACTCCTGACTCTGGATATAATGAACTTATGACTATCTCCTTACGTTTTGCTGTTACTTAGTGAGACCGTATAAGCTCGTAACTAAATATCACTTTTAACTGTGTGGATATTGCAAACTGTACCGTTTGAGTGTGAAGCAGTAAAAATTCTTAGAGGCTAAAGATGCTTATTGTGTGATTTTCGGTTACTTTTCCTTCTTAAATCCCAGTATCCTCTGTGCTTGCTCCAGGAATCCTACTGTAATGACAAGATTCTAACTAAAATATATTTGTGCTACTAAATTGTGTTGTTCATTGTATTAGTTCGGGCTGCCATAACAGAATACTACAGACTGGGTGACTTAAATGACGGACATTTACTTCTCACAGTCCTAGAAGCTGGGAAGTCCAAGATCAAGGTGCCAGCTGATTAGGTTTCTGGTAAAGGCTGTCTTGCTGGCTTTCAGACTGCTGCCTACTCATTGTGTCCTCACATGGCCTCACATGGCCTTTCCTTAGTGCATGCACGTGGAAACAGAGCAAGCTTTCTGGTGTCTCTTCTTATAAGGACACTAATCCTATTGGATCAGGGCCCCACCTTATGACCTCATTTAGCCTTAATTACTTCCAGAAATATCCCATCTCTAAATACAGTCACGTTAGGAGTTAAGGCTTCAGTATATGAATTTTGGGGAGACACAGACATTCAGTTCATAATATTCATTAATTGCAGGAAAGAGTAAACTGTCCTATAGAATTTTTCATAACTACCAAAGAACTTTCCTGGTGATTAAGTGAATGTCGGGTAAGAACTTGTATTGGTGCAAACCTAGTTTGCTTTCAAAAAAACACAATGGCATGTATTCAACTTAGTCATGGATTCTGAAAATGGTGTGTACTTAAAGGCAAATAAGTAAGATACCTAAAAGAAGTCCTGCTGTGTATATGATTTAAATTATTTAAAAGAACTTTCTGTATGGATCTTCTTCACCTTAAGTAATAAAACTATGCATCAGACTCAGTTTGAAGACGACATATCTTTCTGAACAGATTCTCCACAACTTTTGGAGACATGCTATATAATACACATTCTTTTCAGAAAAACAGTTTTAACCTAGGGCTCTTGACAGCTTCATTTTCAGGCTAGTCAGCTAGGATGAAAATTGAGCTGCCCAAAGAGAGTTGGCAAAATAGTTTACTTGCTATAATTAAAAGAGGGGAAATTTCTAAACCACAGTTGTCTTCAGTGCTAATGTGAACAACCAAATGTTACTTCCAGTGAGCTTTTTTTATTTCTTCATTCTTGGCAAGTTGGTACAGCTTTGTGCAGTTGGGAATCAGAAGGTTTTTCCTCAAGATAGAAACGTTCTTTGTGTTAAACACATCGTGGTATAATTATCCTACCCGTTCACCACATACATTTAAGTGCTGAAACCCAAGTCCAATAATTTTAAATTTGAACACTTAGCTTTACACCTTTAATAAAGAAAAGTCATCGCGACTGTGTATACTTCTGGCCGAATATTTCATGTGGTCAATGTTATTTACTTATAAAATTGGAAAATGACTTGACTGCAACCATGTAGAAAATCTTTGCCAAGGTATGAGCTTTTCTTACATTGGATTTTTCTTTACGAGAATAGGTAACTTCATTTTGTGACTTTATTTGGTTCTGCCCAATGACACAATCTGGCTTAGGAGACATACTTGACAGATCTTGATACAGGAAAAAATAATCATATGCAAGCATTTTGATTTCAGATCCTTGCAGATGAACCGCTGTAATAAACAATCAGTGTCCACTGGACTGCAATATTAAAGTTAGTATATCACCTTGGTTGGGCACACAACTAAGTAAGTCATTGATAATTTCCAGATGTTTTACTTTTTTAGCTGCTGCTGCAACTCCTCTACTTTCCTTCTTCTTCTTCTTTAAATGAAACAAGTTTAAATTCTGAGCTCCCCAGAGAAACTTTTCCAAGTGCTCCACATCTAGTGTACCAATCATGAAATGGCATCATTGTGTATTTGGGAAGAGACAATGGGGGCCGCAAGGGAATCTGGGAAACGGGGGGGGGGGGCAGCTCCCTACTTTGTCCACCTAAGCATGCTAAAGAGGTATTTGCGCAGACTTTGGCCACTGCCTATTGTGTGTATGTCAAAGTCTTACACTAAGACAAAAATGCCTTTTGAATGGTTTCACCATTTTTGCACATCTCTGTGGGTCCTATTTACCAGTCTTGAGATCATGATGGAAGTAAAATCCTAAATCTGTCCAGGCTAAGATGTAAGGATTAAGGAATGGATAACACTTCGGCACTAATGGGATTCACACTTTGTTAGAAAATAGCCTTGTTGCTCTAACCTTTGCTGGCATGAACGGCAGCTGCTTTACAGTGAGTATTTGCTTTTCTTCTTGCCTGTGAGGTTATATTAATTTCTTTTTCGAACTCGATAGTCTGCCTGTTCTGGATTTTACATTAAAAAAAGCAAAAAAACAGAGTTTCCAGCACTGCATTGTTAATGATTTGTGTTCAGGCTTGCAAGCCTCTCTTTAGTTGTCTAAAAAAATAATTTTCTTGTCTCCATAGTTTCAAAAAAGTTTTTTGTAGATGACATTAAAAAACTGCTAAAGTCTACAAATTTACTTTCCCACCAGTGTAAGAACAGAACATTGCCATTGCATGGGTAGGCTTCACATCATCATAGAGTAAGAGTGACCTGGGTGTTTAAAAAATTATTTAGTCAAAAATATTGATTGGGGCTTCCCTGGTGGCGCAGTGGTTGAGAGTCCGCCTGCCGATGCAGGGGACACGGGTTCGTGCCCCGGTCCGGGAAGATCCCACATGCCGCGGAGCGGCTGGGCCCGTGAGCCATGGCCGCTGAGCCTGCGCGTCCGGAGCCTGTGCTCCGCAACGGGAGAGGCCACAACGGTGAGAGGCCCGAATACCGCCAAAAAAAAAAAAAAAAAAAAAAATTGATTGTCCTTTAATTCTGTCTATCCAAGGCAAATCTAATTCTTTCCCTAAGATATCTTAAAGCTACCTCCCTCTTTCCTTGCTCTGCTACTATGAAAGATTTTGCCCTGTAATCCATTACTTGAAATCCCACTTTCCTAAATGTAAGGAACTTTCTAAAAATGTCTTTCTACCCCAATTTCTATTACTCATATTTCACACAGTCCATGAGATGTACAATATATTAAAAAGGAGGGAAAGTATAATGGTGTTTCGCTACATCGTAGGATAAATTTACCTTTCAACTGCATTACAGTAAAACTTGACTGAAGTACCGAGCTGGTCACTTTACCTAATCTGCATCCAGGAGTCTATCTAAAAACTGCACGGTGTTAAGTGAGAAGATCTAGGCAATTCTTTAACGTGTTCAAAGAGTATATCTGTGGTCGTCGGAGTTAAATTATAGACTCTGTGATGTCCAGAAATTCATTTTGCCTCACAGAGACTGAGTGTGGTACCACTAGGAAGTACAGTTCCTCAGAGGGTAGGGGCAAATGCAGGACACTGCTCTGGGGAGAGACGAGCCACACCTATCAGAACAGGACTACAGAAACAAGCGATGGGTCTAACGGGAGCCTCTGAGCATAAGTCGCGGGGGTAGAGCACCGAGCTGCAGACTCCAGTTTGCAATGGAGCCGCTTCTCAAAAGGGCAACTCTTTGTAGGAGGGTGGGGGAGGATTGTCCAGGGATTTAGTTCCTTAGTGATGGTTAAAACTGGCAAGGCCCACTGGCGGAATACAAGTGTTAGTAAAACTTGTTCTAGATAGGAGGTATCAGTCCCCCATATTTGCACAATTGCAGCATGACCTGTTGTTTTGATCTGTTCTACGTCCACATGGGAGGCCTCTTCCAGGTGCCAACATGGAGTCAGGGAGGGAAAAAAGCTTATTCCTCTACCCTCTTGGGTTCGGTGACTGGGACCCTGCAAAATAAACTGACAAAAGACAGATTAACAGGAGAAAAAGGTTTATTAAATATGCATATGGGGGGGGGGGCTCACAGAAATGAAGTGAAAACCCCAGAGAGGCTATCAGACCTAGAGGCTTATATTACTATTTCAACAAAGTGCTATAAATTGGTGGACATGTGCCAAGACAATGGAGAAGGGTTTCAGGACTCTGGGGACAGTAAATTGTGAGGAACACATGGAGGAGACTAATGGAAGATAAGGATTATTTCAGTCAGATTTGTTTATGCAGATTTCACTGCCATCTCCAGTGATAAGTCGTCTCCTCTTGATACCGGAGGGTGGAGGGGAGACATCTTCACGGAGGGAAATGTATGCCCTGCCTTTCGGCAAGTAGGGGAGGGTAGAGAGCTTTTTCTCTACCTGCTGTTTCTCAGTTGCCTTTCGCTCAAAATCATCGTCATGCCCAAGTGGCATATTTGGGGATAGCATATTCGGCTCCTCTTCAATGGGTGTATGATTGTAGAAGTGAATAGTGGGGGACACTCGGGATGTTGATCCCCTTATCATAGAATAGCACCCCTTACCCTTTCTGCAGTCATATGATCTACCACTGAGCTATACCCCCTCTTACCCTTTCTGAATCACTTTTAGGACAACATTCACAAGAGCACACCCATATAAATTCAGTCTACCTCACTATTAAATGTGCGCTCTCAACCAGAATCGTGCATTTGTCAAGATGTCGGTTGTCCGTTTAAATGAGATCCATTTTTGAAAAACTAATGTTACCGAGTCCAAGCTCGCAGACAGGCCAATAAAGAGGTGAGGTGTTGAGACAAGGAAGACGACTTTATCCGGAAAGCCGGCAGACCTGGCAGACCGAGAAGATGGCAGACTACAGTCTCAAAATACCCATCTTATCGGGGTTTGGATGCCAGTTACTTTTCTAGCAGAGAGGGGGAGGAGATGAGGAAGTAAAGCAAAAAGGCCATAAGATTTGCAAACTTCCCCTGGAATGGCCAGCCTCGGGGAGGGGATGTGTTAATTTCTTCTTTCTTACAGCCATCCACAGGTGGACAGGGTCCGGATGTTTCCCTGAACAAAGGCACTCTGGTTTAACATTCAGGCAGAGGGGCAGGGTTCCCCGAGGCAGGCCACTATGTATAGACAGTATCCTTTCAGTGAACCAAAGCAATGGGAAGCACAGGTTAAAGTAAAAGAAACAGATCCAACACGGAGTCACATGTGGCCCTTCCCTGTTACACTAAGATGGGCCATTTTATTTCATTTAAGGGTGAACACAAATCGGGGTTATGAGACTATCTTGTTTCTCAGTTTCTTTGGGATGGTTGCAGAGGATGGGGGCAGGACTCGCCACAACACAATGTCAACGTGTGACCAGAGCCTCCCCAGTAAAGATCCCTCCAGACTGAGGCTGGACTCTCAGCTTGCCTGACGGGGTCGGGGTTCGGTGGAAAACGTGTTCTCTCCAACGCTGTCCAACTTGTTAGAAAGATTTTAGAAACACACATGTCTAGGTCTGCATCATAGCACTTAAGGGGTAAAAAAACAACCGGGAAAACGCACATCAATGCTTTGAAGTCTATGTCTCTATAAATACTGTATTTTAAGGGATTACATCAGTGGTTCTCAAGAGGAGGTGGGGGAAGGCGATTCTGGCCTCCAGGGGACCTGTTGCAAAGTCTGGAGACATTTTTGGTTGTTACTAGCGGGATGTGGTGGAAGCTACTGGCATCTGGTGAGTCGAGACCAAGGATGCTGCTAAACACCCTGTGATGCACAGGACGGCCCCCAGGACAGAGAGTGATCTAGCCGCAAATGTCAATAGTGTCATGATGGAGAAAACCTGCTTTCCATCACCATGCGGCACAAGTCAGGGCACACCCACCCCCTGCCTCCCAGCCATGGCTCCAAAAACAAACCACCACCACAGGACACCCGCAGACACCACGCCAAGATATGTAGAAAGAGACCAAATCCTTCAATCAATTCTTAAGGGTCTTATGTGCTTTAAAACAAACATACTGAATCATCAGGAAAGATATTTGAGCTTCCCTTTTTTATTAGACTCAAAGTGAATTTTTCATGGGAAAAAAAACCCTCATCAGTGATGAGTGATCACAGGCAGTCCTGTATAAATCATCTCTCTCGCCTTATTTTGAAAGCTTCTGCATACTGAGAGACAGTTCTCATCCCCAAATTCCCCTGCTCCAAGCTTCTGTAGGTTTCTTTCAGTGTTTCTTTGGGTTTTGTTTGGACTTGTAATTTGAGTTTAGGAAACGTCCCCTGAGGCATTCTGGGATCCAGTCCTTTGAATGTTGATCCTTGGATGGATCGTTAAAGAGCCATTAAGAGCTGGCTGTGGTGTCCCTTTGTAGAATAAAGTCAGCATTTTCACCCGCTGAGAGTAGCCCTGTTAATCCATTGTTTCTATTTCTTGGAGGAAGTAGCAGATTTTTGTTAACTGAAAAGCAAAACCACCTGGTAGATTTCTGAAATAAATGGAGTGTCCAATCTCCCAGTTCCTTTATAAATGGGATAAATGGTACTGGGAACCTGGGGGGTATCCCCAGGCCCTATGCTTCTTGAAACAGAGGGAGTTAGTAGCAAATGTATAAGAAAGTAAAGGTCCATGAGAATTGTTGTAGTAATGACTTCTCAAAAAACTGTTTTTTAAAAAAAAAAACATTTGCCTTGATTATGGGCAAAGGTCAGCCTCCTGTTTGTTCCAGGCAACACAATTATTAATCAGGATGTAGCTCGTCGAAATAGTTGCTAGTGACCTCTTAGAGCCGATGTTATTTTTCGATACACCAACAAATCCTAATCTAGGTTTTCAGGCCCTCCCTGGTCTAGAACAGCACTGTCCAGTAGAAATATCATGTGAGCTGCATGTGTAATTAAGACGTTTCCGGTAGCAAAATTACAAATAAAACACAAATAAAACTCAATGTAATCATATATTTTATTTAACCCAGTATAGCCATGGTATTATAATTTCAACATATGATCTGTGTTTTTTAAATTATTAACGAGATATTTTACATTCTTTTTTCATGCTAAATTTCTGAACGCCGGTGTGTATTTTTACATCTTCAGCATATCTCAGCCAGACTCACTGCATTTCAGTTGATCAGTTAGCCACGTGGAGCCGACGGCTGACATATTGGACAGCGCAGCCTAGCCCCCGTCTATCTATTGGACTCCATCTATTTTTTCACTCTCCCTTGTGAAATTCACGTTCCAGTGTTGGCGAATTTCCTTCTGTCGGCCCATTGTGTTGTTCTCTCTTATTTCTTGGTCTTCGTACAAGTCTCTCCCTGGAGCAGGCGCCATCGTCTCTCCTACCCTACCTGGCTAATTCCTACTTATTCGTCACCAAAGTTGATTCTTCTGGGGGAAAAAAAAAAAAACTGTTGGGTAGGAAAAACTTTTCCTCTGCCCTCTTAGGTTTGTGATTGGGAGGGACCTGAGAATTTAAACTAACAAGGGACAGATTAGCAGGAGAACAGACAGACTTCATATACATGCGCTGCACACATACATGGGAGGGCTTGGTGATGAGTATTTCAAAGGAGTGGTCAAAATCTGGGGCTTAGATACCTAATTTAGTAGGCAAATGGAGTGGGGAGTAAAGACATATGTGGGGAAGAACAAATAGGTCTTTTTTGGAAAGTCAAATGGGTTTTTAGAAGAACAAATGGCAGATTTTTTTACGTTTATGATAATGTTTGCTTATGCATGACTAGGAAACTCCCCCCAAGAGGGGATTTATGGTGGGTTTACTCTTGGTCTGTCTCCTGGGAGTAGAAGCCACCCTCAAGAGGGAATTTATGGTAGTCTTCATTTCTCCTAAGTTTCTGCTTTTAGTCAAATAAGGGAAACTCCAAGAAGACTTCTTTCTGTATCTGTTGAATCTCAAATGTCATCATCTTAAAATAATCTTTATACCAACTTTGGAGTTCCAAGTGCGGGCTCACAGAACCATAGAAGAGGTTAGGTGTTTGCTATTCCATGCTGTAATGCTACCTGTACCTCTCATTCCATAGTTCTCATTCACTGTATTATCCCCTCAAGTTGAGTGTTTTTCTTCCCAAATAGACTCTAACCCATGGGAAAGCAGGATCAACTGCGTTTCCTGTATGTTAGTGTGAACTAGTCATCTCGGACAGTGGGCTGGCCCATAGTAGACACTTGATCAATATTTGTTGAATGAGTCAACCAGCTCTTGGAGGAAAGGAAAAATATCTTTTTCTTCTACGCTTCTAAGTTCTTGACTGGGGCCTCTGTAACAAAAGACATATTAACAAGAGAAAAGCATACATATTTATTTAACAAAAGTTTTACATGACACAAGAGGCTTTATAAAGAAATAAAGACCCAAAGAGTGGTTAAAGCTGAGTGTTTTTATGCCAGATTTGATGAAGAGCTACAAATGCTATTTAGGGTTAAAAACCAATGGAGTCATAGTACATGTTACAACATGGATGACGCTCAAAAACAATTTTTTTAGTAAAAGAGGCCATACACGGAAGACCTACGTATTGTATGACCCCATTTATAGGACGTATCCAGAACAGACAAATCTATAGAAATAGGAAGTCGTTGCCTGGGGCTGGAGGTAGGAATGGGCATAAACTCTAAAGAAGCAAGGGGGTCTTGTTGGAGTGATGGAAATACTCTAACAGTGACTTCTGGTGATGGTTGCAGAACTTGATAACTTTTCCAAAAGTCATTTAAAATGGGTGAACTTTGTGATACGTAAACTATACCTCAGCAAAGCTGTTAAAGATTCAAAAATAATGACATTTTTTGAAAAACACAATGTAAAAATGTATATATGTATATATATATATATGTCCAGTATGAACTCAATTTGTTGAATGTTATCTCTATCATTTATCATCCATCTATCTATAAATATGTATAGCAAACTATTAATAGTGGTTGTCACTTCGGTTTTGAATTATAGGTGATTTTTTTTTCTTAGATTTTTTTTTTAATATCCACAGTTCCACACTGAGCATTTATTACTTGAAGCAATTAACTTACAAACTGAAAAAACAAAAACTCTTTGGAAAGACGAAATGATTGACTCTTTGGATGAATAATATCTTGCCTGTGGGAGTTGGAGGTGGGGGGGGGGTGGGGGTGAGTGTGGGTGTGAGCGCGCCTGTGATTCAAGTGATTAATGATCCGATTCCAAAAAGGAGGATCAGAGATCCTAGCTTCCAGAGACAAGATGAACTGTGTTTATTCAGGATGTTAATGATTTCGTCATTAGGAGTTGACCGTGGAACTCTTTTTGCTTCTAGAGAATCAGAGCTGAGTTCACCCATGCATTCCTTCAGAGGAGTGACCTTTCAAGGAGTGAAGTTAGAGCTCTAGCATAAAATACTAGAGATTTCAATTGGAGTCAAGTAAAAGGAAATGACTACAATTGGATACAAACATGACAAGGCTTACTAAAAGCTGATGACTATTAAACCAGTTTAGGAGTTCGGCTAAAACTGTATTCTTCTGGTGTCGCACAAATGACTCTCATTCTATCAGGATTGTTTGTTTAATCCAGCTTCATCCAATGCCCAAATCTGACACTATCACTCTCCCAGCACAAGAGGAAATTGTCCATTCACGTTGGTTCATGTGTCATTTCTAACATCTTGGTTAAGCAGCGCTTTCAAAGTATTTGCTATATGAGAAGTTAGCAATTTTGCTTCCAAAAATAAGTTCTATTTTCATATATTTTAAAAATATTAATGTTCAAGAAAAAGGTAGTGATAGTGTAGCATGGTGCCTTCCATGCACACCACAGTTTTTCTTTTCTGATATCCTGATCCCCATTGAACTATAGCCTACTATTTCAGTGATGAAAATGTGAATTGATTACTGTTATTCTCACCAATGCCTAATTTGGAGACAAATTACTGTAATGAGGTATCTTATAGTTTAAAGTAGTTGTATTTTGGGCTTCCCTGGTGGCGCAGTGGTTGGGAGTCCGCCTGCCGATGCAGGGGACGCGGGTTCGTGTCCCGGTCCGGGAGGATCCCACATGCCGCGGAGCGGCTGGGCCCGTGAGCCATGGCCGCTGAGCCTGCGCGTCCGGAGCCTGTGCTCCGCAACGGGAGAGGCCACAACAGTGAGAGGCCCGTGTACCGCAAAAAAAAAAAAAAAAAAAAAAAGGAATTGTATTTTATGTTCCTGGTGCTCTTTAGTTATTACAAAGGAAAGAGAAAGTTTTATTTTTACGTCCCTTAAATTCTTTAAATATTATACTTTACATCAATTAAATGCTTACAGATAGCTAAACAACCAGCTCTTCCAAAAGGCAGAAAAAGGAAAAAGTGCTTGGCAGGGAGCATTCTAATTAGCTTTCAATTATCTTTTAAAAAATAGGGCAACCTTTCTGACAATCAACTCAGACTATTGTCCTCTGAGGTTCATTTTGAAATACCTTTTAATTTTCTATGAACATTCATTAAAAGAATATTATAAACTCACTATCTTAAAAAAGTGAAACTGTAATCCCACCACAGAAATATAACCAATGTTCACATTTTGATGTAGCTTCTCTTACAATGTTTTCAATATAGACGCAAGCATAAAACATAATTCATGTCTATACAACAATTTATTCAACCAATTTGTGTTGAGTGTCAGTTATGTGCCTGTGTTCTTTCTAGTGGACGGCACCGTATTGGCTATTCTAGCAACTCAGCATTCACTATCATTTGAATGTCTTTCCATGTCAATAGATTGGATCTGCTGTATCATTTTTAATGACTGCATAATTATGACAGATTATACTTTGCAAAATGATGACGACAACCTTTCCATCACCCCCTTCACTTTCTGGACCTGTCATGCCCCAGCAAGAGGTAGAGTCTACGTTCCCCTTACCCTGAACTTGGGTGAAGTTTTATGACTGCCTCAATCCATCAGATGTGACACCATATGATTTCCAAGAGAGATCCTAAAAGGGGATATGACTTCTGCCTACTCCTCCCTTCGGACACTCACCCTTGGAACCCAGCCGTCATATTTTGAGGAAGCCCGTGCCACACAGGAAAGGCTGTATGTAGGTGTTCTAGCCACCAGCCCCCACTAAGGTGTCAGGCAACACCCACTATCAGCTGCTATCCATGTGGTAAGCAAGTGTTTAGATCACTCCAGCCTCCATCCTTCAAGCCACAGCAGCTGATGCGAAGCAGAGAAGAGGCGGTTGTCCACGCTGGACCCTTCCAAAATCACAGGTTTGTGAGCACGGTGCATGTGGCTTCTTTTAAGCCACTAGGTTTCCGGGTGGTTTGTTTATATAGGAGTAGATCGCAGGAATAGCAGTATTCCTTTGAATGACCATACCACAACTTCTGTAGCTGATTTCTTCTTTGGGGACATTTCTTTTGTTACTAGTATTTTGATGTTGTTGCTTTGCTAATTTATACATCACTTGTGTGTACGTCTCTGAACACAGTGGTATGTGTAGCCTTACTTCCTCAATATTATTTCCCAAAAGTACAGGTGCAGGTCAAATGATGTGCATATTTTAAGGGCTTTTGATGCACTTTGGGGGCAGTTCACTTTTTAGAGACTCACAGATATGTATGGTTTAGAAATAGTTAAAATACTTTAACAAAATCAGTTACTAGAAATTCGTTAACTGAAAAGGAAAGATCATTGAGTATAAGAAAAACCACTGATAGTTCTAACAAAAAGAAGTTCTGGTTTTTATGTTAAAAATAATACATTCAGGGGCTTTCCTGGTGGCGCAGTGGTTAAGAATCCGCCTGCCGATGCAGGGGACATGGGTTCGAGCCCTGGTCTGGGAAGATCCCACGTGCCGCAGAGCAACTAAGCCCGTGCGCCACAACTACTGAGCCTGCGCTCTAGAGCCCGCGAGCCACAACTACTGAGGCCTGCATGCCTAGAGCCCGTGCTCTGCAACAAGAGAAGCCACCGCAATGAGAAGCCCCCGCACTGCAATGAAGAGTAGCCCCTGCTCGCCACAGCCAGAGAAAGCCCTCACGCAGCAATGAAGACCCAACGCAGCCAAAAATAAATAAATAAAATTTTTAAAAAATTTTTCTTTAAATAATACTTTCAAAGAAGAAAAAGTGATTATGCAAACATGAATTTTGAGGGTGGGAGTCTCTTCCTCAAATCTGAGTACATATTTGTCACATATAGTCCCCAGATGGACCCCAAATACATTTAGTATGCCATACTTCATAGTCAGATAACCTCTGTTAGATGGATTTTAACTACTAGAACTTAAAGGTATCTTCAAGTCTCAAAATTTCGAGAGCTTTCTGAAAACCAAACAGTTCTACTGCAGTCTGAAGGCCTTGTCCTGAGTAGGCTTTTACCTGTGAGTCAGTATTGTCACATGATCAGACGCAGTGACTTGACTAGTTGTGGAGAGCGGATGGGAGCTGAGAGTTATCCTGTGACCATGGCTGATATAAGTATAATATTACCTAGAAATGTTAAGTGGAGAAAAGTTTAAACGCAATGTTTTCTTGTTAAGTGCTGCAAATTTTTTAAATGTCATGGCTACTCTAATATCAATTGTCTATACTGATTATGTGTGTATATGTGTATTACCTATCACCTTCTAATATAATAATATTAAAAATAAATCTTAGTATAGTCGTTGAGAGTTTACAAGGTGCTTTCATATCTATTTCATTGGGTTTTGTTTTTAATTAATTAATTTATTTTTGGCTGCGTTGGGTCTTCGTTGCTGTGCACGGGCTTTCTCTAGTTGCGGAGAGCGGGGGCTACTCTTCGTTGCGGTGCGCGGGCTTCTCACTGCAGTGGCTTCTCTTGTTGCGGAGCACGGGCTCTAGAGCGCAGGCTCACTAGTTGTGGCACGTGGGCTCAGTAGTTGTGGCGCAAGAGCTTAGTTGCTCCGCGGCATGTGGGATCTTCCCGGACCAGGGCTTGAACCCATGTCCCCTGCATTGGCAGGCGGATTCTTAACCACTGCACCACCAGGGAAGCCCTGTTTCATTGTTTTATTTAATCTTCACAACAAAGCCAGGGGTCATCACTTTGCAGATGATGAAAACAAGTCCAAGGAAGTTAAGCAACCAGACAGAGACATCCAGGAGTTGAACACAAGTATTCTGATCTCAATTTAACATCTTTTAAAGTAGAAACCAGGGATATCTACCTCATCTTCTTAAGAGTGTCTCTTGCAGTATGCTAAAAGTCATCTCATCACACAGAGTGGGGATCAGCAAATTTTTTCTGTAAAGGGCCAGATAGTAAACATTTTAGGCCTTGTGGGCCATTCAGTCCGCTACTGCGACTACTCAGCTCTGTCACTGTAGCAGGAAAGCAGCCGTGGACAACGTGCCATGAATGGGCATGGCTGTGTTCTAATAACCCTTTATTTTCAAAACCAGGCAGAGGGCCTTTGGGGTCCTTAGGCTATACAGGTAGTCCCCGACTATCGAGCCTGCGCCCCCTGCAGTGGAAACACGGAGGCCTAACCACTTGACTGCCAGGGAAGTCCCATGGTTTATGACTTTATGGTGGTATGGAAGCGATACGCATTCAGTAGAAACCGTACTTCGAATTTTGAACTTTGATCGTTTCCCTGGCAAGCGCTATGCAGTCCTATTCTCTCTCGTGATGCTGGCCAGCGGTCAGCCCCATGATCATGAGTGGAAACAACCCATACACTTACGACCATTCTAGACCCAGACAACCATTCTGGCTTTCACTTTGAGGACGGTATTCAATAAATTACATGAGATATTCAATACTTGATTATAATATAGACTTGGTGTTAGATGATTTTGCCCAACTGTAGGACTAGAAGTGTCTATATGCCTGTGCCTGTATTTACAAAAAAAGGTAACTCTGGAAGGATAAATAAAAATCTAATAAAAATAGGTTTTTATAGGGAAAGGAAGTGAAGAGGGGGAGAAGGGCAGAAAGGGACCTGAGATTCCTCTGTGTTTGCTTATCCTTTTCTGTCTGGGATTCGCAAACTACAGATCCTCCTCGACTTGCGATGGGGTTACATCCTGATAAACCCAATGTAAGTTGAAAATATTGTTAGTAAGAAATGCATTTAATAAACCTGATCTACCAAACATCACAGTTTCGCCTATGCTACGTTAGGACTTTTAGTCCTCCCACTTCCTGATTTCTCACAGCCCCACGCCCTCTTCTACACTTTGTTTCAGTGACCTGGCCGTTCGTCACACTAGCACATAGAGATCTGACCTTCCTTTTGCAGTTGGGCAGAACTTTGCTATGGAGCCATACTATGGAATAATCAGTCTACTGCTGGGCTTTCCATTATTTTGCTTGAACGTATATTTTATGCTTGTACTGGTGACTCTGTGGAACAGATGCCTAGAAGGGGTATGGCTGGATGGAAGGGTCCATGCAGCTCTAAATTTGTTACTTACTGCCAAACCCCCTCCATATTTGTAGTAGTGTTCTGCACTCCCACCAGCCATCTATGGGAGTGCCTGTTTCTCCAGTGACGTATGAGGCCAAACCTTTGGATTTCGTCTAGTCCATTAGGTGACAAGTGATATCTTGGTGTAGTTTTCATTTGCATTTCTTACTGCAAGTGAGAAGGAACATCTTTCCGTACATTTAAGGACCAATTATATGTCACCTCTGTTTCATAACCTTTGCCCATTTTTCTTTTGGGTGGTAGGTTTTTCTCTTTTCAAAGTTTCCCCACTTGTTAAACATAAAGGAGAGAGGCCCTCTGTCCCAGTTCGTCATTTCTTTTGACTTAGCTTATGCTGTTTTATGCCATGCCAAAGACTTTGATTTTTATATAGTTAGATCTACTGATCATTCGTAGATAGATAAGCTAGAAAAAGAGTATAGATATAGATGATCCAGATAGAGATATAGATGAGATAGATTGATTGATAGATAAATAGATGAGATAGATGAGACAGACATAATATAGATATAGATATCTTCTGGGTTTTTTATTGTCCTTGTGCCACACATCTGAAATTTAAATGGGTGAAAAGGATGGAGGTAATGATGAGAGTGGCAAAGATATTAGAGCTTTTATTTGCAAGTACATTTGTATTAGAAGTTCAAGTGGACTTACTAAGCATTACTTTTTTTTAATGATTTTTTTTGCTTTTATTTTATTTTTTAAACATCTTTATTGAAGTATAATTGCTTTACAATGGTGTGTTAGTTTCTGCTGTATAACAACAAAGTGAATCAGCTATATGTATACATATATCCCCATATCCCCTCCCTCTTGCATCTGCCCCCCATCTTCCCTATCCCACCCCTCTAGGTCGTCACAGAGCACCGAGCTGATCTCCCTGTGCTATGCGGCTGCTTCCCACTAGCTGTCTGTTTTACGTTTGGTAGTGTATATATGTCCATGCTGCTCTCTTGCTTTGTCACAGCTTACCCTTCCCCCTCCCCGTGTCCTCAAGTCCATTCTCTACGTCTGCGTCTTTATTCCTGTCCTGCCCCTAGGTTCTTCAGAACCTTTTTTTTTTTAGATTCCATATATATGTGTTAGCATACGGTATTTGTTTTTCTCTTTCTGACTTACTTCACTCTGCATGACAGACTCTAGGTCCATCCACCTCACTACAAATAACTCAATTTCGTTTCTTTTCATGGCTGAGTACTATTCCATTGTATATATGTGCCACATCTTCTTTATCCATTCATCTGTCGATGGACACTTAGGTTGCTTCCACGTCCCGGCTATTGTAAACAGTGCTGCAATGAACATTGTGGCGCATGACTCTTTTTGAATTACGGTTTTCTCAGGGTATATGCCCAGTAGTGGGATTGCTGGGTCGTATGGTAGTTCTATTTTTAGTTTCTTAAGAAACCTCCATACTGTTCTCCAGAGTGGCTGTGTCAATGGCCATCATCCAAAAATCTACAAACAGTAAATGCTGGAGAGGGTGTGGAGAAAAGGGAACGCTCCTGCACTGTTGGCGGGAATGTAAATTGACACAGCCACTAAGCATTACTTTAACCGTTAAGACTGGTGATGTGTGCTGGTTCAGAGAACAACTAAAACACAGAATAGAGCGAGTAGCCAAGGTTAATTCAAAAGTTATATATTACTTGAGAGTGAGGAAGAGGAAAATCTTTTATGATCAAGAAAAATGTGGTATTAAGTGAGTTGCGGTTAAGTCTGAAAGTCTTCATACAGACACTTGAAATATCTTTGCAGTTGTTTGTATATAGTTTCATCGTAAAATCTCTTAACTCGCGTGTCACTGTGGAGGTGTTCAATAGTGATAGGAAAAATAAAATGTCCCTTCTGAAGGTTACTACTTTGCTGTCCGGTGATAAACTTTTAGAATATCGAATTCTGCGCTTTTGTTTGGTTTGTCTGAATTTTCTCCCCAGACCATTCCTGTCTCGGTCCTCCTTTCATTACCCCAGCCAAGGGCAATCAGAAAATTGAAGTGAAGAAGGACAGATAAGTTATAGCATTTGTTTTGCACCCCGGGCTCATGTTTGCTTTTGAGATGGCACTGTCACCAAGCAGGGGCAGTTTTCTATCGAGAGAGGACAGGCTGGACGGGGCCTGGGGTAGGGGGTGCAGACAGAACCGTGATGTCACAGATTGCATTGTCTCTTGGGAAACTCATCCATCAAACCGTCACTTCTGATTCTGTGCAGGGTCACTACGGAAAGAGGCGGCCTGCCCCAGTTGGGGCATTCTGGAGTGTTAGTATGTAGCAAAGCTGGTGGTGTGAAGCCGATTCATTTTGTTTCAAAGGCCCAAATGGCATGCTGCCGAGCAGAGGCACCCGCGCAGCAGCGTCTCCTTAGAAATAATGACCCTCACTGCAAAATGTAGAAGGCTGCCATCTGCTTATCTCCTCCTTGATTTATTCGTTTCGGGCTTTCAGATGACACGCTAGAAAGGTAAGTCTTCTTTTTCAAAACTTGAGGGGAAAGGGAGGAATTCCAGATTGATTATAGCATCTCTGAGATATATGTAAGCTATTTGTCTTCGGTTGGAAGGGGATTTGGATTTGTAAGGTGCGAAAAGTTTTGTGAAATACCAGGGTGAGCCCTGTCCTCGGGAAGACAAGGTAAACTTTAGATCTTAAAAAAGGTCGTGCCTTACAACTTAGCAACTGACTTTTCATTACTATTTTTAAAACATGATTTTTAAAATTGAATTTAGGTCAGAACAGTCATTTTCAGGATCTTCGCTAGCGCATGTCCATCCACGTTTTCCTATTTGCTATTCTGCCTTTTCTCGATGTTTTCAATTTATTTTCAGTTTGGGGATACATGAGAAACAAGCAGCTGCTGTAAATTGTCAAGGGCTTTGAAAGTGCTAGCTAGGTTTGGGCAGCTTCTAGCTGATCTCTACCTACCTTGTTTGAAATTCTTCTGTCCTGGGAGGGAGTAGAAAGGAGTGTAGAAGTCAGATGAAGTTTTAGGCGAGCTGCCTTGCCCATCCCTGAGCGTTTGGAGGGCACCGAGAAAGAGAGCAAACGCGAATCCCCACGCTTGCCAGGGACCCATCCCGGTCCCGGGCTCCGTACTTGCTGTCCGGGTCCCATGCCTCTCTGAGGATCCGCCTCGTAGGAATTACTGCCAGCAAACACCCCCTTTCACCCCCTCCCCTCCCGCTCCCCAGGAGAGGCGCTTCTGCAGAAGTCATTTGGTGTGTGTGCCGGTTTTCCTTGTGAGGGGATTAGAGAATAGCAGAGCGCTTTGTGGGAAAGATCCTGGGAGGGCTTGCTGGGGAGAAACCAAACAGAGCAAAGGAAGACTTCAGCCTTCTTGGTCCCCTCAGTCAAGTGACTGTAAGAAACCCAGTTGCCCGGCCTAGAGCAGCTGGGGGTGGTTTTCTCTCGTCTGTCTACCGTAGGAGAAACTGGTAAGGCTCCTTTTTTTTTTTTTTTTTTTTTTTTTTCCCCTACTGCTCCTGGGATGCTACTCTAACTGCTTTATTAAAGTGGCGGTGTTGGAAGGAAGGGAAATGGGTTAGCGATTCTGGGGGATATCCTGCATTGTCTCTGGCTAACGTCTGCGAAAGGCGCTGTTTCCTGCACAAAGGGCTGGTAGTCAGAGCATAATCTGACTTTTCCCAAAGTTGATTAGCATCACTTTTGAGCAACTGGTTTAAACGAAACACACGCAGACCCTATACTCCGTATCGGAATGCAGCTATTTATAGGATAATCATATTTGTAAAGCAGTTATATCTAAATGTGATTAGTTTGAGGATATAACTGCATGGAGGTGGGAGAAAAATCAGGCCTTTCTAGAAAGGAAGGACGCCCGTTTCTGAGGACGCCCATTTCACCTGTTTTGTAACTAGGGCCGTGCGGACCCAAACCACTGGTGATCAACCAAACAGTCCCAAGAGTAAGTTCTAGACAGTGTGAGATAAGGGGAGAGTGGTCCCACTAAAATGAGGAAAATGGAATTGTGAGTCAGTCACGAAGAACTTACATTCTCTGTTCCTTACTCAGCCGGTGTTCTAATCGGAAAGCAGTGAGGAAACTGCTGCAGAATCGGAAAGCGTAGGTAGCAAGGCTCCTTCAGCGTTTGCAAGGAATCAGCTCGCTCCCGCGGCCTTATTTGGCAAACGTTAGGTCTTACTCCCTAATTCCATTCTGTTTTTAGAATTGATTTTGGTATTTGTGTGGAGATATATATATATATATACATATATATATCCTTTTAGTATATCCTGGTAAACTTGAGTCTGAATAGTTTAGAAATATATGAATTCAGTTGGAGGCCATTTATCCCTCAAACAAACTACTAAAGTCCTCCAAGCTGGTGTACGCATGGGGAAGATATAAGTGACAGACAGCTGTTGTTTCTGTGACGGACAAGTCCAGAAGCCTGTCCCCAGAGCTGAGAACCAAATTCCTGCAAACCCTGCTGGCTCTTCTGTCCACAGCACAGGAGGGGTGGTAATCTTT
The DNA here is from genome assembly GCF_964270905.1 of Leucopleurus acutus. Classification (NCBI taxonomy): domain Eukaryota; kingdom Metazoa; phylum Chordata; class Mammalia; order Artiodactyla; family Delphinidae; genus Leucopleurus; species Leucopleurus acutus. The sequence goes on along the minus strand of NC_139148.1, from coordinate 7,942,847 downwards.
GCTGTGATGGTTTTTCCCTGACAAAGTTTGGGTGCTGCCTGATGGAGCTGACGGCATTTTTTCCCCTCCTCATTAAAATAAAACTAAAAATTTCGCAAGCTGTGCAAAGTTCTGCAAAGTAGATGTTTAGTTTCTAAACTTAACATATACCAGAGAGTACACTTATGAGCATTCCAGTTGAATCTGTACATCATGAAAACGATACTCAAGTAAAATGATTCAGCAGCAAGTAATTACACAGGCCTGCACCTTTAACCTCAATTGAGATTAGGCCCCTAGAGTTTTGTCTCCTCAATTCTGCCGCCTTAAAATGACCCGATTATTAGCGTATTCAAAAATCAGGTTTTCTAAGTATATAACTATTTAAATAAAGTTTCTTTGCACGCACATTAATATCAATGCCTGAAAAATATATGCTCTCTCTTTAAAAAAGTGAAAGCCAATTCCCTTTCAGTTGTGGTTTTCATTCTTCTTCCGTTTTCATCCTTCTTCAGCTGAAAATGCTCATTTAACCAAGCAGTCTTATCTTTGCCTGGGAATTATTTACTGAATTCAGGCAGTTAATTTGGGGGTCCTAGGTGTGAGATAACAGTTAATCAATTTATCTGTGAACTCAGAGGATGCCTGGGAGGTTTTCAGATTTGATCAATGTTATTTCCTATCCTCTGCTGCTTTGCTCATTGCAGTTTCAAAGACTATTTAGGTTCATGATATTTGAGCCCGAGAGCATCGAGTTTATTAGAATTGATTTTCTTTCCAGGTTGATCTTTTAAAATACTTCTGCTGGTCATTTTTCACCACCACCTTACACAATTGTCATTCATCTGGCCTCTATTTATTGAGTGTCTGGGTGTCACCCGTGTGGCCCACATTTGCTCTTAGAGATAAAAACTGTATTTTGCTGGGGCTCCCTGCAGAGGTGGCCACGGCTAGAAGGGAGGAGACCAACTTTGGCTGCTCTGACAGTTGTTTGCTTGTTCACATGGTTCAAGTGCAAATGTGGTTTCAGCGACCACAGAAAATGCTCCTTCTTCTGAATTATTGATACCTTAAAATAGATAACTGGCTACTTAGAATCCGGGAGCTGAGTTAATCAATAATCCTCTCACACTGCACAAGATCCACTGTGTGTTATTCTCATGGCTGGGCATTTCAGGAATTCGAAAGTCAGGTTTCTCATGAATTAATCCAGTCGTGGTGCAGGTTGGGAAAATATGAACCAAACCGTTTTCACTAGCTTCATCTTTACAGCTTATAAATGACTGTTCCTTCTCATTTTTTGTCCTGACTTACTAGCTTTTTTTCTGTTAGATGGTTTCTGTGAGATGTTTTTCTCGTTAAATGATGTATTACAATAAAGTACATAGTTTACAATAATATCAATCGGAAAAGGGCATCATGGGAAAGAAAGGAACCTTTCTTGAATCCACCGTGTAGCAGACACTGCCCTGGCATCTTCACAAGCAAGTTATCATTTAGTCTTCTCAACAATGCTGCAAAATAGGTATTATTATGCCCATTTTAAAGATGAGGACGCTGAGACCCAGAGAAGTAAGAATGAAATCATGTCATGTGACTACTGAGGTCGCAAACCCAGATCTGTCCCTTGCTCCACAAAGGTACTTTTTAGTCACTTCTGTGTCACTCTCTTAACAGCCATGTCTTTCTTTCTTCCTAGATCCCGGATCACTTGATCATTCCCTACAGCTTATCTTAATGCTTCCAGAGAATCTCCCTTGACAGTTTCACCCTGTTCCCTGCTTCCTTTATGAGCTGACAGCCAACATATGTATGTAGGGATTCGACAGGTGCTGTATGTATTTACGTGTAAAAACTGCTTTTGAAACGTCAGAGTAGAAACAGCATATTAAAATGCAGAAAGCGGCGTATTAGGTTTGCTTGGTTATAGGGGAAGTGAGTAAACTTGGTTTGGTTTTTGGCCACACCTGCCCTGGTTTTCACCATATATCTAGTAGGGGTCCCAGTCTGCAGGCAAGCTGGGAGGCAAGTGGGTCTCCTCCTCTATTTGTATAGACACGTGGGTTTCCCACCCCGCTAGCCCTCACTTCCTGCCTCCTGCAGGGAAGGTGAGGAAAGGACAGAGCTGTAGAAACCTGGGAAATGCATCCCAGCCCCCTTCTGAAGCACTGAGTTGAGAGAGAGGAAAGAGTGGCATGTCACGAATAAAAAAGACTTCTAGATGTATTGGCGCACCCAGAGTATAGTCATTGATTGACCTCAACACATTTATGTAGTCAGCACTATCTATCCAACTGCCTTGTGTATTTGTTTCCTGTCACTGCTGTAACAAATTACCACAAATCTAGTGTCTTAAAACAACACACATTTCTTTTCTTACAGTCCTGGAGGTCTGAAGTGGTCTAAAGCCAAGATGGCAGCAGGGCTGCATCCCTTCTGGAGGCTCTAGGGGAGCATGTGTGTCGTGCTTTTCCCAGCTTCTAGAGGCCACCGGCATTCCTTGCCTCATGGCCTCACATCCCTCCGACTTCTCTGCTCTCGTCGTCATGTCTGCTTCTCTGACACCGACTCTCTCGTCTCCTTGTTTCCCTTAGAAAGACCTTTGTGATTACATTGGACCCACCAGGCTAATCCAAGGAAATCTTCCCATCCCAACATCCTCAATCACGTCTGCAAAGTCTCCTTTGCCACGTAACATATTTACAGGTTTGGGGAATCGGAACGCGGACATCACTGGGGAGACATTATTCTGATTTTCCCACCCTTTTGAATATTTCTTTATAGCTACATGATATTTATTTATTCCATGATCTTGTAGGTAAGGAGGAGTCACGGAAGCATTTCAAGTGGAGAAGGTGAAGTCATCAGGTTTCCTTGTTAGGAAGCTTACAGAGAGAGTCCTATGGAAATGGAGGCCCAACTAAGATGCCAGCTGGGATGCGGGACAGAAGAGTTGTAGAAGAGGGGACGGGGAAGAGTTTGAGAGATAAAAAGAGCGTGTCGGCAGGACAGCTGAGAGGAAAGGGTCTGTGACTTGGATAACTTGGGTGGGTGACTCTGAGAAGATGTGTGTACACTGGGCTGGGTGCTGGGAGTACAGTGGTGGCCAGAAATACCTCTTTGCTCGTGTAGCTCAAAGCCCAGTTATGAAGATACCAGTGATAGGAATAACAAGAACTCATATTTATTGAGTGCTTTATCTCACTCCAAGCACCTTATATTTACGCTTTATACCAACCCTCTTAGGTAGATATTAGTATCATTATCATCCCATTTTTCAGATGAAGAAACTGAGAGACAGAAAGATTATATAATTTGCCCAAGTTTGAGCAATTCGCACGGGGAGAGAAGGGAGTTGAAGCCAAGTAGTCTGGCTCCAGGGCCCACGGTTTTAATTATAACACTCTACTGCCTCACTTAATAACTAATTTTAACTTTATGGGCTGTTTAGTATGAGAGCCATCTGTACATTTCCATGGGAGGGCCACGGGGATAGGATGTGATGCGTGATAAAATAAAATCTTGGTGTGGAGCGCTGAACCAGGCATAACGGCAACCTTAGAGAAAGATCCTATTTCCCTGCTCCTTGAGAATTTATGTCCACATGGAGAAAACCATATTGCAATCATAAAAAAATACATGATCAAAAACGAGGTGCTTCCAAGGCCCTCTGGAGAAATCTGCCACGAGGATATAGTCTTCTTCTAAAAGGAAGTGGGGGGCTTCCCTCGTGGCGCAGTGGTTGAGACTCCGCCTGCCGATGCAGGGGACGTGGGTTCGTGCCCCGGTCCGGGAAGATCCCACGTGCCGCGGAGCGCCTGGGCCCTGAGCCATGGTCGCTGCGCCTGCGCGTCCGGAGCCTGTGCTCCGCAACGGGAGAGGCCACAGCAGTGACCTCTTTCCTGCGTACCGGAGGAAAAAAAAAAAAAAAAAAAAAAAAAGGAAGTGGGAAAAAGCAAGGCGATGAGAAGGTTAAGATGGTCAGATGCAGGGGTGTTGAGCCAGTGCTTCCATGTGCTGTGCACTTTCTGTACATTCTTCCATTTAATCCTTACAACAATGCTATAAAATCACTGGCCTGATAGATGGGGAAATATAGGCAGAGAGAGGTACCAGAGTAACATTTGGACCCCAAGGTCTCATTTCTCACTCTGCTAGTGTGTGTTTAAAGGCTTTGGGTTCAGTATACCAGACCTTGAAATAAAATTTTTAAATGCCTCAGGAATTCTAAAATAATGTTTACATCTTTTGAAAAGCCCTGGTCCGTAATATGGTTCTTCTTCAGTATCGTTATCATTGACGAGTCTGTTGGGTAGAGCTGCCTTGTGTGTGTGAAGATTTGAGTATCGCTCACTGTAGGTGGTCTTTAAAAGGAAAATCATTCTTGCCAAGAAAAGATAGGTGTAAACTTCTGTTTTACATTCTCTTGTTATCTTCTTTAAACTATTCTATAATCTTTGCAGAAGTTGCAACGTGAAGTGATAGAACAGGTACCTATGGGCTCTAAAAACATAATACAGTAGTCACTAGGTAACAAATACCAAGAGATATTATTGAGAGCAATAGGGTGAGCTTTTCTTCTTTTACAGCTAGCTCGCCAGGAAGATATGAGACCTTGCCCCTTAAGTTGGCTTCTTAATTTATGTAACAGAAAAGTTTAGATGTGTTTATTTATTTATTTTTGGCCGTATTGGGTCTTTGTTGCTGTGCACGGGTTTTCTCTAGTTGCGGCGAGTGGGGGCTACTCTTCGTTGTGGTACACGGGCTTCTCATCACGGTGGCTTCTCTTGTTGCGGAGCATGGGCTCTAGAGTGCGCGGGCTTCAGTAGATGCGGCACGTGGGTTCAGTAGTTGTGACTCATGGGCTCTAGAGTGCAGGCTCAGTAGTTATGGCGCACGGGCTTAGTCGCTCCGCAGCATGTGGGATCTTCCCGGACCAGGGCTCGAACCCGTGTCCCCTGCACTGGCAGGTGGATTCTTAACCGCTGCGCCTCCAGGGAAGCCCTTTAGATGTGTTTAACCTTTTCTACTGGATGTTTATTTCACGGACAATGATTTGGTATCTACTGTGTGTTGGGCACACGTTTGCTTTCGTTTATTCCCTGCAGCTCTTGTCCAGAAGGCTCCTCTTTCTAGGGGAGGAAAGAGAGTCTTGGAGAATGGCACAGCTGGACTTGAACTCCTGGTTTCTGCCCTTTAGCGCGGAAGACTGGCTCTCGTGCCTCTCAAGCTACTGAGCTAAGATGGGCACTCAGAGCTGCCGGAGAAGGACCCCATGATGTTTCTCCATTTGGAAGAGCAGACTAGGAGAGTTTGGTCATATTCCCATGTTAGGCACATTTGGGGATCAATATTCCTATTTATCAAAATAATCTGCAGCTTGCTTTAATGAAAGAGGATTTCAAAGCCCATTTGTTGAAAGGATAACGCTCTACAATTGTATAATTTGCTTCCAAGTGAGAATTCCCAAAAATAGGAGGTTTACCCAACAGCTTGCTAGCCAGTGGCTGAGAGATTTACATTCAACGTGACATCTGTTCAGGCTTACGCTCTGCTTACATACGTGTTGGCAAAACACTCTCTGTGAACCTTCCAAATGTTCTAACCCCATGTTGACTTCTCCCAAAACTCCTGACAAGGAGGGGACCAAGTTAGAATGATCATCCCAGAGTACCTGACCCTGGGATCAATGCTGAGAGTAGGTCACGATTAGTTTTAATAGTAAATAATACATAATTGCTGACAGGTGCCTTTGGGCATTGGGAAATAGCACTTAAAATAATGTTTCAGTGATACATTGCCTACAGGAAGATGGCATCATGCAAACTTAATAGCACTGCTTGACGGTGAGAACTCAGTATCTTATCGAAGGGGAAAGTTTGTTCAGATTTTTTGCATCCACCGTTAGGTAATCAAACATCTCCTAGCGTGTCTTATATTTTTAAAACGAATGAACAAAGAAGCTAAAGTCCATAATTGCAACCTAAATAAATACAGTTATCAACATGCCAGTGAGATCTGCAAAGCCGGATCCCTCAATGAAAACTTATTGTGTTCAATGAATTTCCATTCGGAGTTCAGAGATCCTCAGATCCCCGTAATACTGTATTATTCTTCCCTGTAGTTCTGCACCACAAAGACAAGTTAACGCTTTATATCGACTAATTCAGATCAAGGTGATCAACAAATTTAATTTCCATATACCTGTGTAACTTCAAATATATAGAGGCTTGAAGCTACTGTAAACACAAGCTTACTCACCGAATTTGTTTCATAATACCCATCCTCTTGCCACGTAACAGCAAGAGCAAACATTCTAAAACTTCTTGTAAGTGAAAGGAAATCATCCGTCTTTGTTAATTATGTGAACTTTCCCTCATTAGTCATGCACCAAACGGACCCAAGAAAAGTGTGGGAAATTGGCACATAATTGGGACATAATAGGCATTTAAGCCTTATATTTTCATAACAAAACTGTCCTAAATTAAAATAAAAGTGTTATGCAAATGAGATTTGCTTAGCTAAATGTGGGCAGAAGGGCTGTAAAGATATCAGAATGTATTAGCACAACATGAATAATTTATTTCATGATGTAAAGCCTAATAAAGATTTAATGATCACCCATGTGCCTTTAAAATCATGGGAGAAATAGCAATACAGTGGGCACACAGAGCTATCACAACTCTGTCTAAAACTCTGTTTATAACTGTTCCCATGTGAGTTATTTTCCGGAAAGGGTGGGTCACAGGATGAGGCAATAAATAGTTGCAAAGAAGTTTGTGTCCCGAGGTACCCATTCAGTGAATTCTAGAGCTAAGCTGCTTTTCTCTAAAACCATGAAATACACACTCTTGCTTCAGAATTGGACTAATGATTTTCTCATTTATAAATGTAATGATTACAATATCATAGAATAATTTCTGGGAAGAAAAACTATGTTAGGGGTTTCATTTCCTACAAATATTGTTGGCCTGTTGCTTTTAATTCCATCCGAATGCACGCTACGGAGTAGTTGAGTTAAATCCGTAGCATCTTGGTTTTTCTTCATGGATGAGTTCCAGTTCTTTTGGTGATAGAACTAAAAGCTCACAAGATGCCGTGTATCAGCAATGAAACAATTAGTCTTTGAGAAGCTTTGGGGAAATTACTCAAGCAGCGAATTAATCACTGTGATTCTGGTCTCCCTTCACAGATGCTAGATCTCTGAAAGGAGTCCCCCACCACCCATCCTGGTTCGCGGTGCTCTCATTAAAGTTGTAAAATTTCATAAACTTTGGGTAAAGCATTATGAATTCTCTTTCTGTGCAATACAACTGGTATTTTTTTCCAGACGTGTATTTCCATAATTAAACACCCTAAAATACAAATCCCATTTTTATTTGTTATGTCTAGTCAGTAATTAGACCTCAGGTGGTAGGGCAATTTCAGAACAGAGTTTACCAATTTACATACTAATCCAGCAGAGTCTGCTGGGACATGATTAGCATAGATTCAGTCAACATCTTAATTAGCCCTAATCCCAGCATGCACTCCGAGGTGCCTTACCCCACCCCCACCCTGGTGAGTCTTGTTTAGCTGACTTGTTTCCCTCAACAGATTCCCACTCTTCAAAGATTTTCTTCCAGTGTCCTTGATCACAGATGAAATGGTTCTATCTCAAAGTAGCATGCCAGACAAGGTATTTTGTGTCAGGCCCAAGAAATGTGAGAAATTTGGTCAGGCGAATGATGAATACACGAGTGTGAAGTCGAACCAGATTGTGTTCTAGAATGTTAGAATAGACCCGCTCTATCATCCCAGCCCCAGCTCTAGGTAGCAAGGTCTGTAAGCCATCCCACACCTAGGAGAGTCTTACTTCTTTTCTAAGACACTAGAGGATATTCCTTATTCCCATCCATGATCAGGAGCCCATTTCATTATTTGCCGTTTCTCATGTCAGGGAATTCCTTAAACTTAACTGAGATCCCCCATGTTGCCTCTTTAAGCCTCTTGCGTCTCTGTCCGTCCATAGTGGCGATGGAGGGCAGGTGGCCACCTTGCCTATGAAAAGCTCCTCAATTATGTCCTTAATCTTCTCTTCTCCAGATTGAATTTTTCCAGCTCCCTGATTCCTTCCTCTCAGGCCCCTTTTCTTCAACTCTTTGATCTTCTTTGTGGCTTTGCCCCGAACCCTTGCCAAGTTTTCCACACCCCTCTTTAACTGTGGCGCTCGGAACTATAGGCAGAGCACCTTTGAAATAGTTTGAATGGCCAGATTTCTGCAGGCTGGGTAGCTAATACTTTAGTGTATCCCCATATTCAACTTACTTCTACGATCAGTGCTTGCTATTAGGTAGCTGGATAGCTTTGTTTATTCCTTTCCCATTAAAAAAAAAAATTGATTTTTCTCTTTTTGTGTTATTCTGTAACCTAGAGGGGATTTCTTCTCTGTAATATTTAATTGCAGTTTATCAAAGGCATTTTGAGTTTCAATTTCAGTTTGCAAAGCTAGAAACCACTGGTAAGTCCTGCTGAGGTTTGAAGTCATTGGCAAACTCAAGTTGGGCATTACCAATGACTCATTTTACCAACCAAGGGCTAACACCCTCAGCCCGAGGATGCCTCCTAGCTCTTGGTTTTTTGCTCTCTGCCACCCCTTCCCCCCTTCTGACCTTTGTCCCAGGACGTACTCTTTTCCTATTTCACGCTCTCTTTTTCCTCTCTTTCTTTCTGTTTACCCATCCCTTCTTCCTCTGCTTCTCTTCCATTTTCGCTCAATACCTTCCAGCTCTCCCTGCTGGAGATGGTTCCCCAGCCGGAACGTTTGTTTACTTATCATGGTTGGGAGTGACACACTGGCTTCGCTGAAATCCAGCCACATAGCTCACAGATAGGGACAAGTCAGAAGCACCAACTGATGGATCTAATAAGAATCAAGAAGAAGGAGAAAAAATGGTCACTTCAGCCCCAGCTACCTAGCAATGCCAGCCAGGAGACTTCCGCATCCCTCTCTGGCACGCACCTTTCTGGCCACACAGAAAGAGCTAGTCAGAGCATTGATAGGTTTGTGCACAAAAGAAGCAGCCTCCTTTACCTCCAGACTCGTACTTGATTTGTCAGGGGCCAAGCATGTGTTTTAAATTCCAGAAGGTGTCCAAGCTTGTCTGAAAAGCCAAAGTCTCTATTGATCCCTGTCTAGAAACTTAAGAATCCTTGAGATTATAAAAGGTTTCTTCGTGCATCTTTGGAGATTTTTTTTCATAGTTGTGTGTCTGTGGGCAGGAAGCAGGTGTGAGGGCTTTTGCATGGATGTCTTTATAGCCCAAAATATCTCTTGCTATTGAAAACTACAAAAGTATAAAAACAGTTCAAATATCTCCTAATTCTCCAGGAGATGAAGAAGCAAACGCCTGCACATTGGGAGTTTCTGTTTGACTGGTTGGTTGGTTTTTATTTTTGTAGGGTAATTGAGTTTTGTGTCAATGTGTATTTGTTGTCATCTAAAATTTTAATTTTCCTTGCCGAAAAGTAATTCACACTCTAGATGTAGAATTGATAAACGCATCCTTCATTTCCTTGCTTCCCATTCTGATTCCTGATCACTTTTCTGAAATCATGGTGAGGCAAATACACTCTCCCATCTTTCAACTGGCCAGTGAAAGAAGGGACTTTGGAGTTTACTAATAACAGTCAAAACATAAGCCCTCAGAGTGACTTTGTTAGCTCAGGTTAAAAAAAGGAATTACTGGTGGGATGTAAGATGGTGCAGCCGTTTTGGAAATATTCTGGCGGCTCCTCAAAAGGTTAAACATGAAGTTAACACGTGACCCAGCAGTTCACTTCTAGGCATAGCCCCAAGAGAAATGGAAACATATGTCCACGCAAAAACTCGTACATAAGTGCCCATAGCAGCATCATTCACAATAGCCAAAAAGTGGAAAGAACCCAAAACCCAAATGTCCATCAACTGATGAAGGAAGAAATAATATGTAGCAAATCCATAGGATGGAATATTACCCAGCAATAAAAAGGAACGAAGTACTGGTACATGCTACATTGCGCTGAGTAAGAGAGGCCAGTTACACAGGATCGCATGTTCTGTGATTCCATTTGTATGAAATGTCCAGATGAAGTAAATCGCCGTATAAACAGAAAGTAGATTAGTGGTTGTTAGGGGCTGGGAGTGGAAGGTGGGGGGAGTAGGGAGTGATTGTTAATGGATACGAGGTTTCTTTTATGGGAGCTGAGCCTCTTCTGTAAATCAGATTGTGCTGCTAGTTCTACAACTCTGTGGATATTCAAATAAAACCTTGACTTGTGCAGTTAAATGAATAAACTATGGTATGTGAATTGTATGTCAGTGAAGCTGTTAGGGAAAGAAAAGGAGTTATGATACAGAGCCCAGTGTTCCAAAATGCTTTTATTTATTATAAGTTAAAAAGAGAGGGACTTCCCTGGCAGCGCAGTGTTTAAGAATCTGCCTACCAAGGCAGGGGACATGGGTTCGAGCCCTGGTCCGGGAAGATCCCACATGCCACAGAGCAACGAAGCCCGTGCGCCACAACTGCTGAGCCTGTGCTCTAGAGCCTGCGAGCCACAACTACTGAGCCTGTGCGCCACAACTACTGAAGCCTGCACGCCCAGAGCCCATGCTCCACAACAAGAGAAGCCACCACAATGAGAAGCCCGTGCACCGCAACGAAGAGTAGCCCCCGCTCGCCGCAACTAGGGAAAGCCCGCACACAGCCACAAAGACCCAATGCAGCCAAAAATAAATAAATTAATTAAATTAAAGAAAAACGATAACTAACTCCTGTTATCGTTTTAATTAAATATTTTTGCCAAGTGGCACTATTGGAGATGCCAAACAAGATAATTTAATCATGACCGTGGCCTTAGAGACTGTGGCTCAGAATGAAGTAGCTTGAGCAAGGATGTGGAATCTGGTTTTGTTTTTCTTTTCATTTATTTTATTGAAGTATAGTTGTTGTGTTAATTTCTACTGTACAGCAAAGTGATTTAGTTATACGTGTATATACATTCCTTTTCATATTCTTTTTCCATTATGGTTTATTACAGGATAGTAAATACAGTTCCCTGTGCTCTACAGTAGGACCTTGTTGTCTATCCATTCTATATGTAATAATTTGCATCTGCTAATCTCAAACTCCCAGTCCATCCCTGCTCCAACCCCCTCCCCCTTGGCAACCACAAGTCTGTTCTCTACGTCTGTGAGTCTGTTTCTGTTTTGCAGATAAGTTCATTTGTGTCATATTTTAGATTCCACGTATAAATGATATCGTATGGTATTTGTCTTTCTCTTTCTGACTTACTTCGCTTAGTATGATCATCACTAGGTCCGTCCTTGTTGCTGCAAACGGCATTCTTTCATTCTTGTTGACGGCTCAGTAGTATGGAGTCTGGGTTTTAATCCCCAACCTCACCTTAGCATGCCTTACAAGAGTAAGCTAGCGGTTGGACCTCTTTAGAAGTTAGCTGCCCATTTTCTCAGTGAGAATAATGGTAACGACCTCTAGTAAGTTCACAGAATAATATTAGGATAAAATTAGGTGTGTGCTATCATGGCCCCTTAAAGAATCCCATGGAAAGGCAAAGACTTATTATATAACCAGCAGTATGTATTGTAAATATCAAATATACGTATCTTTAATATGTTGATATTTAGGTTGAATTAGGTGATTCCTATGATTTTCTTGATCCTGACATTGTATGATTACACACCTCCGCACACATACACAGACACGCGCGGTTACACCCAAGTGAAATATGAACAGACATTGACATTAGGTATAATCTTGGTTTGTGCTATTTTTTTTTTTTTTTTTTTTTTGCGGTACGCGGGCCTCTCACTGCTGTGGCCTCTCCCGTAGCGGAGCACAGGCTCGGGACGCGCAGGCTCAGCGGCCACGGCTCACGGGCCCAGCCGCTCCGCGGCACGTGGGATCTTCCCGGACCGGGGCACGAACCCGTGTCCCCTGCATCGGCAGGCGGACTCTCAACCACTGCGCCACCAGGGAAGCCCCTGTGCTATGTTTTATAATCTTTTTTTTTTTATTCTCTGAACTTCACTCATGAAGAGGAGGAATGCAAAACTAGGATTTTAACTACCAAGTTTTTAAAAAGAGAACAACGAAGTTAAAGTGAGAGATCCAATGACACAACTAGGTTTATGGGAATTGTAAATACTGTTTTAATAACTACTGGAAGGACGTCTGAAGTAGTAAGAGTAAATAGAGCTCTCACTTATAATTGTTTACAGAATTCTTTTCTGAGTGAATTGAAAATGTGGAGTACATAGAATTTTTGTTGAGAAAGTTAACTTATTGTCCAAAACTCCTTCGACTCCAGACCCCTACACAAGTGCTGGGAGTAATATGTCATATGGCTCTGTAATTGTAATTACCTAAGCTCTACTGAGACAGCACATTTTTCTACAAGTCGGAAAAATACATTTTTATTCGGCATCCAAAGTGGATTTTTGCTCTAACTGTTTTGTAGTGTGAAATAGTTTAAGACACAAAAGGTTGCAAAACTAGTACTGAGAATTCATATGTACTCTTCATGCAGCTTCCCCCAATGGTAACATTCTTCATAAGTACATAGAGTGTCAAACCCTGGAAATCGACACTGACAGAATACCGTCAAAAGTCGATTTTCATAGTGGTAAAATGTCCCTGAGAAATTGGGCTGCAAATTATCACAGCTTGTCTCAAGTGTCACAATTGAAACTGTTTTCATTGGATCAAGCTTTCAATTATTAAAGAGTGTCATTCGATTCTTCATGTAAACAAATGTTGCCCTCAGTGGGTTTTTTTAAATTACATGTATTGAAACCCCAGATAATGGTGCATTTTAGATTACATTTGTATCCAAAAATACTATTAAGCTCCTTTTCAAAATATATTACTATTTTTAAACTCTGCATTGCTTTCAAACAACACTTAGATCATTAAATTAGATCCTCATTGTTTCCTCAGAGGTGGCAGGCATTATTAAAATGTATTCTGCATATTTTGTTTCTGTAATTATGTCTAATCAGTGTGAATTGATGCTGTACTAAAATACTTAATTAAAAACACACATTTGAGAGATAAGTGGGGAACAAAAGAGAAACTCTCCTACTTTGCTTCTAAGTGACAGAAATTGGTAGAAAGTTGAAGTATTAGACAAGACCAGGAGCCTGGAAACAAAAATGTGTTAATAGGCAGAGAATGCAAATTTTCTATAGAAAGATCCTGGCCTTAAAACAAAAGCAAGGGCTTCATCATTGTGAATTCTTTTTCCCCCCGCAGAATCAATTCTCAAAGATATGGAGATCTCATAAATGTCTCCAAAGACCAGTTAGCAACACCCAGCAAGTGAGGCTTTCTGAAAGAAATGCCTTCCCAGGCTGTGTAAATGCATGTGTCAAGGGGGAGAGACCCCAGCGCTGTCGTGATTGAGCAGGGCCTGCCGAGGCCCTTTCCTTTGTATCCTGATCATTTACATGACTTAAACACAACAATGTGCTCCATAGTCAATAAAACAAGACGCTTTTGCCATAGCAACAGTTTCAGAATGTGGCACAGCTTCGGTGCTGTCCCTGAGACAGAGAAAAGTACCATAAAGGAACACTCCTTATGAATATGTTCAGAGATTTCTTTATTCCACTGGTACTTGTTTCAGATGCCACCGGGTTTAGGTTTTATTTACGCAGCCCATCTTTCCTTTGCTCTGGGAGAACGAGCTTTGTGTGTCAAAGTTGTGGACGTGACTGAGGGGTCAGAGGGTGGGAGTATATACTTGGCTGTGTTGGAGATGGAATTCCAGAGTATCTTCGCGGAAAACTCTTAATGCTATCGAGGAAACCACGTAAAACTCAGGAATGTACTCTACATCCCTAAGTCGCTGGTTTCTTTGAAGATATGTAATAAACAGCCCTTTTAGCATTTGCACTTTTCAATTCTTTCTATCACATATCAACATGTGCACGTAATACCACACTCTTTAGAAAATCGTAAGGAAATAAAACTCTACGCTCAGTGCTGTTGTGCAAAAGACATAGCACATGTGTTATCAAAGCTGTAATTAGGCTTCAGTGTTTTCCTTTTCTTTCAAGGTCATTTCCTGGCATGATAAAATTTTCTAGTTAAGCAAGAGCCCTCTCTTTTCTAAAAAGCAATCGTACTTGCTACAGGTTTGAGTCTAATGCAGCTGTTCTGGTAAATCTTCACTGAAGAAGGCAAATCAGAGAGGAAAAACATAATTTTAATGATCTTTTTTTTTTTTTTTTTTTTTTTTTTTTACTATGTGACATACAGTGGGTTTTACCTTTAGGAGATAGAGAGCTTGGTCGTTTGTAAGTAGTAAATTCTTTACCTTGAGGCGTTCGTGCTTCTTCGGAAAGATATCCCTTCTGTGGCATATGGGTCTTGTCCCTCGTCCTCGTCTCTGTTGTCTTCGTTGCTTGCCGGGAAGTAGCCAGCCCTTAACACTGGAGCTACTTAGAGTGATAGATGAGGCATTGAATCTGTGCACCTGACTCCACAGTAATCTATAAATTAGTTATGAGCTGCTAATAAAAAATCCTGAACGTCCCTGCTTCTGGGGGGCCGCGGACCCCAGGGGTCACCAGGCAATGAAAGATCAAACTGGGCTCAGCAGTGAAAACACAGTTAATGATTTACACACGTCAGCATTTGACATTGGTCTAATCTGAATCAAGAGGTCCTTTGTTTGCTATGTTGCGTCACTGACTGGTGCCCTGAAGACTGTAAATTTGGGCACACTGTTGTTAGGCCAAAGGGAGGTGAACGCACAGAGAGTGAGCGCGTACTCACTCATAAAAGGTGAGCTGTGAGGTCAGATTTTATGCACATGTTGGTGTCAACTAGAAAGTCACGTGGATATTGCAGTGACACATTCAGGAGGGTTGGAAACACAGAGATTGTGTGTGGGTGCAGAGTGGAAGGGATGACGAGTGGAGAAGCAATTATAATTCTCTTGTCTCAGGCCAGTGGATTTAAATTAAATAAATTAATGTATTTAACCAGACCTGGGGAGAAGTCCTCAGGGAGAAGGCCTTCCAAGTGAAATCCCACTGGAGACGCTTCAGCGACACCAGAGAGGAGCGACTCCAGTTCACGTCTCTCGGTTACTCTGCCCTTCTCGAAACTGATTTCTCGAGCACAGCAGGGCTGGTGAGTTTCATAGCAGAAATTTCTGGCTCGATATCATAGGCATTTTACACGTTAAATTGTGCATTGGAGAATAAAGCGTGTCCTCCTAAGTCGGGATGCCTCGAATATTTAGCCAACTCCAAAGGCTGAGCAGGTTTGAGTCTTTTTGTGAACCTGGGGAAGAGGAATAATCATCTTCATTTTGTAGGTCCTCTGATCTGCGAGGCTTTTTACAGGCAAAGGGCTACCACTTGAATGCTGTGGACCTGGTGGGCCACCGCTGAACAACAGGGAAATTTCATTAAGCCGAGCCTAGGCTAATTTTGAAGCGGTTCTAATACGTTCTCTGTGAAGTAGAGAGATTTGATTTCCTATCCTCCCTGTCACGCTCGAAGGATCTCAGAATTCTTGACGAAGCAGTGACAACAATACTGGCTGCGAGCAAAGGGAGCCCTCTTCAGATGGTCAGCCTTGTCTCCCAGATGCCGAAACCACTTTTTTTCTTACACGGTTCATCGTTCGGAACTATTAAGCATTTTTCTGCTCTTTGTTAGAAGAATAGGTCCAAGATTTATAGAGCAGTCTTTCCTCAGTCAGTTTGGTTGTTCACTCCGTCCCAAAAGATGAAAAGTAAACATGTTCAATATTTAATTCATATGTACCAGTAAAGACTCATCATCTTCTGGACCACACAGAATCCTTGTACAAGTTTTGGATATAATCTCTGCTTTTGTACTAATTCCAAAAAAAGTCAATGAAGTCTGAAGGCATTTGGCAAAAGAACTAAGGAATTTAACTCTGTGCTCAAAAAGTCAATGTTGCATAAATATTTGAACATAGTTATTGGAACACCCCTGGTTATCTGTTTAAGTTGTACTTTGCTCTTAGACAAAGAATCGTATCAGAGTATCATTCTCCCATAGAAATCTGCAGAGTAATGCTTGAATAGCTCCACATGCAAAGAAATTAAATTCCACAAGTTTATTGCCCTGTGGATATTGGGCAAAGAGACTGATGCCCACGTTGCAGATGAAGCAGGTCATAACCCAAAGTTGCCCTTATATTCGGCCTGTTTCAGTTACTCCACTATCAGGAGAATCACCCAGACTCTCGGACAGAGGGCACATGGGGCCCAGTGGCAGCTCTTAGCCTCTTTCCCATCCCAGTGGCTGGTTCTGTTCATCATCACATCGTTGGGCTCTTTTCCCCCTAAACCGTTGCCGTCACCTTCGTAGATCCAACTCCTGTCCTTCAGGGCGTTCAGTAGGTGGCTTACTGTCTTTGTTTGGGTTCTCCTGGATGTAGATCTTGAAACAAAATTTCAAGCGCAAGTGATTTATTTGGAGGAGAGAGACAAAGGAGGGAAGGAAACCAATAAAGACTGTGTTTCAAGTAAGTTATCACTGTGGGCACCTGAAGCTTAATCCTACTGGGGAACTCTGGGAGCCAGTGTCAAACGGACTCCTCAGAGGTATCCCAGCCAAGTGCCAAGGGAGTCGGGGTATTTATATACCAACTCTGGTCATTGACTAGGTAAGGACCGCACAGGGCCAGAGGTGGGAGACTTTAATTCTCCAGTACCTCTGACCTTGCCAGAGAAAGCAAAAATTGGTCCCAGCACCAGAGAAAGCTCTCTAGCAAAGAGATGTAGGGGCTGGCAGGTGTCAGCCCGCCAGGCACAGAAATGGAAAGGCTTAAGGGAATACGAGTTGAGCGTTGACCTATCCAGTTCACACTATTCGGAACCCTCTTCACTGTCTATGCACCCCAAAGGCAGCCCACAGACTCCACAGGTCTCTGCAACAGCCTTGTCAGTATTCTTCCACCAGAGAGAAAGAGTATTTCCTTATGACTTGTTTTTAAAAATCATCATCTACTTCTGTTGTTTACAATTTATCATCTGGATATGAGAGCTCGTGGAGATTCACCTAACTTCCCAGGCCCAGCTGTATCTCACACAGAGGATAAACCAAAAACCGAAAGAATAAGAGCATGGGAATCTGGGCCTGATGGAACAGAACGTCCAAGGAGGAAGCTGGCTGTCACTATTTGGCAGGTGGATAGCTCTCCTCTTCGCAGGAGGAGGTCTACACAGACAAGTGAGGAGTGGTGGCAGTAGGTCCGATGATCAGTAACAGATGGAGAGTCGCATCGTCAAGCAGTTGGCATTGGGATGAGCCCACAGGAAGTGGCAGGTACAGACCCTTGGCCAAGGCCACGGGAACGGGTCCAACCTGCAGGTTGTTGGGCATGGAGAGAAGGGAGGAGATGGTTCTTTGCAACTTGTGAGGACAGAGCGTAAGTGGGTAATGGCAACATGGGGGTTGGGAGGAGAAGCTTGGGGGTTAGGGGCATAGTTCGAGTCACAGAATAAACTAAATGAATGGACAGAGCATCGAGGCACTGACACGGACACAGGAAGCCCTTACATTTTAGTCAGGATGTCTTTTGGTTGTAAATGGCAAAAGAAAAAATCTTTTATTTTAGGGAAAGGAATGGAAAGTTTGTTTGTGTTGGGTGTGTGTGCGAGAGGAGTGTATCAGCTATCCAGTGCTGCATAACAAGCTCTCTGTAAACTTAGTGGCTTAAGACAACGATCATTAGGTCATGATTCTGTGGGCCAGCGATTACCTGGACTCAGCTGGATGATTCTTCAGGTGGCCTCACCTGGGGTCACTCGTGTGTCTGTAGTCAGCTGGCAGGTCGTCTGGGGACTGGTTGGTCTAGGAAGCATCGGCTATGATGCTTGTACATGGTCTATATGATCTATGCTCTCCACGGCTCTCATCTTCTAGATGGCCGGCCTGGACCATTGCATAGGTTAACGGAAAGGTACCCAGCAGCAAGAGAGGGCAGCTCCCAAAGCACGAACACTTTTTAAGCCTCTACTTGCTTCACGTTCGCTAGTGTCCTGTTGACCCACAAGAACTGTATAACCATGCCCAGACTCAAGGAGTGGATAGATTCTACTTTTTGATGGAATTTGTGGCCAGATTTTGCAATCTACTAGAGAAGGGCAGCTGAGGACCCACAGAATTAGGAATAGAACAGTGAAAGAATACAGCCTCTGCTTCTTATCTTTTCTATTCGTTCTCTACCCACTTCAATCTCTTGGGCCAGCTGTCTTGACAAGACAGGGGCTCTCTGGTCACTTTCAGCTCTTGGGCTCACATCCTCACTACATCATCACCTGAGAGAAAAGTGTTCTTTTCTCTTAGGCCCAATTAAGAAAATTCTGAGAATAGAGGTGACTGACCTGGCCTGCGTGTTGGGGGATGAAGATGGGTGGCTCTTTCCACAGATGGAAGCCATACAGAGCAGGCTGTCTCATGGCCCGTAGGGCAAGTCCAGGGTCTGAAGTGACTGAGTACTTACTATACTTCAGGTGTATGTTTTAAAAGAGAGGTTTGGCAAATATTGTTTCAATCTTTCCAACAACTTGTGACGGAAGTGTTATTGTTCCCATTTTGTCGAGGAGGAAATTCAGGCTCGGATTGTTAAGTAACATGGAACACATTTTGATCCAAGCCAACTGGACGCTAAAGTCAAGGTTTTCCACTACATACTGGTGTCGCCCCACAAATGGACATCGCTTAAGTTGAGAGGATCATATATTACCTTCCTAAGAGGTCCTCTCCGACTTCTTGTGTAAATTACAAGCCCCACATCTTGCCGACAGTACTCCCACTGCCCCTTACCGTATTCTGTTTCCCAACAGGGCTTATTTTCTAAGATACTATATAATTTATTTTGTTTCTTGTTTCTTATCTTTCTATCATGCTATGGCAGCACATCAAAGACAGAGATTTTGTCAGTTTATTTCACTGATGTATCCTAAGCGTCTAGAACAGTGCCGGGCACATAGAAGGCACTTAATGAAGATTTGTTGAATGAATGAATGTACCGGAGTGAGTCTTCTGTAGCACGTAGTCCTATTGTTGCCCTTGACTCTACCCCCATGTCTACTGTGGGTTTCGGGGGTTTTATACATTTTTATATCTCCAGTGCCCTACCCGCTCTGGCATGTATAGGAGCCCATAAATTGTTCTTAAGTAAATAACTGACTTACCCAAGAAAGGAAAAGTAGCTAATGCTATTGGAAGGGGAAATTCTTCTCATGACAAAAGTGTTTTCCCTATTTAGGTAATATTTTCAAGGTAGAGGAAGTACACGAATAAATTTATTAGGTAGTATGAGACCAAATTCCTGTTGGTTGCTGCTATATTTATAATCTACATGTAACGATAACTATATTAATGTCTATATCTACGTGCACTAAAGGTTCACTTGACCCGGCAGAAATTCCATCTTTGCTAGAACTATCTCTGCTGAGAATAACCTTTTTTTTTCATCTTCATTAGATTATAATTGCTTTACATTGTTGTGTTAGTTTCTGCTGTACAACAAAGTGAATCAGCTATATGTGTACCTATATCCCCTCCCTCTCAGGACTCCCTCTTACCCTCCCCGAGAATAATCTTTTTCTCTTCTCAAACTCTGTATATAAAACATGCTCTCCATAAATATTCGTTGTCTGAATGACCGTAGAAATGATACACAGATCTTTATAATGCTTCACTAAGGAGTGTGGTTAATTGAAGCTAAAGAACAGTTCTCTTAAAATACTGGTAGAATTTTCTGTTATTCAAGGAGAATGCTTGGCAGGGACGACTTACACAACAGACATTTTTTGATAAATTTCTTTTGCATTCCCGTGGAGGAAAACCTTAAAAGGTATGGCTAGGAATGATAGATGGTAGATTTTGGCAGAAGGCCTTAAAACTTTATCACTGTCTTTTTTAACCTCCATCAACAAAATAATTAAATTTTGTTATGTTTTCACATTGGGGGGAATTTTCTGATAATTTCCTTTTTCATGTTTCAATTCTTGGATTTTCCATTGGAAAAACAATGTTTCCCTTTTTTTCCTAAATTTATTTATTTGGGGCTGTGTTGGGTCTTCACTGCTGCACGTGGGCTTTCTCTAGTTGTGGCGAGCCGGGGCTACTCTTTGTTGTGGTGCGCGGGCTGCTCATTGCGGTGGCTTCTCTTGTTGTGGAGCACAGGTTCTAGGCACGCGGGCTTCAGTAGTTGTGGCGCACGGGCTCAGTAGTTGTGGCTCGCGGGCTCTAGAGCGCAGGCTCAGTAGTTGTGGTGCATGGGCTTAGTTGCTCCACGACATGTGGGATGTTCCCGGACCAGGGCTCGAACCCGTGTCCCCTGCATTGGCAGGCGGATTCTTAACCGCTGCGCCACTAGGGAAGCCCTGTTTTCCTTTAAAAAAATGTAGGTTTCTATTTCTACCTTTTTGGTCGATGATATAAAAGAAAGGTTAAGGCAGGTATAGACCTTGTCTTCCATTGTTAAGAGCAAATATTCTCTGAGAAATGTGCTGTGCTGATTTTTGCATTAACAATGCCCAGTGCCGGGCTTCCTTGGCGGTGCAGTGGTTAAGAATCCACCTGCCACTGCAGGGGACATGAGTTCGAGCCCTGGTCCGGGAGGAGCCCACATTGCCGCGGAGCAACTAATCCCCTGTGCCACAACTACTGACCCTGAGCTCTAGAGCCCACGATCCACAGCTACTGAAGCCTGCGTGCCTACAGCCCGTGCTCTACAACAAGAGAAGCCTCCACAATGAGAAACCCACGCACCGCAACGAAGAGTGGCCCCGGCTCGCTGCAACTAGAGAAAGCCCACACGCAGCAACGAAGACCCAACGCAGCCAAAAATAAATAAAATAAAATAAAAAATAAATAAATTTATAAACAAACGAAAACCAGTGCCTAGTGCTGAAAATATGTTCTAGAGAGAAGTTTGGTTATTGCACAGAGTTGATTTCTAAGTCAGAAGGCAGAAATAAAACACAAGAATTAGTGAATCGGTCTTGCCTAAGTTAACTTAGAGTTGAAACTACTTAGTGCCTTAATTAAGCTTACATTTTATTCATTAATTTACACATTTGAAGGGTAATATCTAAGGCTGGGGAAACAGCTCGTACTTTGAAGTACAGATTCAAGGGACAGGAGGTAACCTCACTGTGAAAAGAACACATAAAACCAAGGGACCTGGCAGGCCGGGGGCGAAGCCGGAAGCTGAGGGCAGTAAAGGGTTCACGCCTCCCTCAGCAAGTCTTACTGAGCACCAGCAATATATCCAGCTCTATTCTGAATGCTGAGGCTACAGAAGTCAATGAAACAAGTCCCTGTCCTCATTCGGCTTATATTCTAATATAGAGAGACAGACAATAAACCAACGAGGGTCTAATATGTCAGGCAGCGAGAGATGCTATGAAGACACAGCTGCAGCAAGAGGGAGGAGTGAGGAAGTTGTCTTGTCATAGGAAGCGTCTGGGAAAAGATAACAGTTGAGCAGAGACCCGAAAGAAGGGCAAATCATGCTGTTCTCCTGGGGGAGAGAATCCCAGGCAGAGAGACAAGCAAGTGCGAAGGCCCTGACACGGGAGCGTGAGGCGTGTGTCGTGCACTGCCAGGCAATGACCTTTTAGAGGCTTGTAGGTGTTGCGTGACCTTTGGCTTTTACTCGTGGGCAAGTGGGAGCCGTCGAAGAGTTTTGAGCAGAGGAGTTCAAAAGAACGACAGCTTTAAATAGGCTGGGGAGGGGGCGCAGGCCGAATGCACGGTAGAAGCAGGCACGCCTTAGGAGGCTACAGCAGGAATGCCATCAAAAGATGGGGGAGGCTTGGACCAGAGCAGTGGGATATGGTGAGAGGTCGTCAGAGTCTCGGTGAGACTGACAGAATTTCCCGGTGAACTGGATGTCAGATTTGAGAGAAAGAAACAAACCGTGGATAACTACAAAGATTTTGGTCTGAGCATCTGGCTGTGTTCATGGCTGGCTCTAAACTGCTCAGTTGCTTTTAGGGATGTCACATGTTTAAAGGGCCAGAGATGGAACAGATAGGAGCAAATGTGTGCGGATTAGGCTAGTCACAGTATTCAAATCCAACAACGTGAAATGAATAGAATATCAGTCCTACCATTAAACTGAGTGCGAAAAGGAAGAAATGTAGCTTGGCAGCCACGGGATCACTACTGCAGTATTTTTTTATTAATTTTTATTGGAGTAGAGTTGCTTTACAGTGTTGCGTTAGTTTCTGCTGTACAGCAAAGGGAATCAGCTATACGTATACATATATCCCCTCTTTTTTAGATTCCTTCCCATTTAGGTCACCACAGAGCACTGAGTAGAGTTCCCTGTGCTATACAGCAGGTTCTCATTAGTTATCTATTTTATACATAGTACTGTATATATGTCAATACCAATCTCCCAGTCCATCCCACTCCCCCCTTCTCCCCCTGGTATCCATACGTCCGTTCTCTACATCTGTTTCTCTATTTCTGCTTTGCAAATATTTGTATCATTTTTCTAGATTCCACATATAAGCAATATTATATGATATTTGTTTTTTCCTTTCTCACGTACTTCACTCTGTATGACAGTCTCTAGGTCCATCCACGTAAAAAGTAGGGAACACTTCACAAATCTGCGTGTCATCCTTGCACAGGGGCCATGCTAATCTTCCCTGTATCATTCCAGGTTTTAGTATATGTGCTGCCGAAGCAAGCACTACAATATCATTTAGTTTTTACTCAAGCTATAGAACAACTGGAGCTAAGAAAAACAAAAGATCACGTGGGGACGTAAAAACAGACCATATGAGAACAAGTTGGCTAATTGTAGGAGTAGCCCCGAAACAAAAGTGAACCAAGAAGCATGACGACTATCTTTGAATATCTGTAGGGCTGTTGTACAAAAGCAGAATTAAACTTAGTCAATACGACTCAAGTTTAAGCGGGGTCCTATAGGGAGAAGCTCCTGCAAGAAGCACTTTAGCTCAATGGAAGGATAGCTTTCCTTAACAGACACAGCTAGTGCCCTCAAAGGTCTGTGAGCTCATCTCCAGCCTTGGGACCCTGGTACGCTATATGTCCTAGCCTGCCAGCCAGCCAGCTGCAGAAGACCCAGGGGAAAACTCTGAGACCCTAGAAGATGGTGGTTGGGAGCCTGGGCGCGTGAGAGGAATCGGGACAGCAACTCCATGTTGGACTGTGATATGAGCATGAACTAAATCCTTATTGTGTCCAGCCATGGAGAATTGGGGGTCTTTTGTTGTAGCAGCTAGATTTACTTACCCTGACAGTGTATCTTCTAACTTATAGAGCTGCCCAGCTGTAGAAGGGATTGCAAGGAAGGGAATGAGTTTCCTGTCCCTGGATGTGTTCGAACACACTCACTTAGATGTGAAACTCTTGAGGCAAAAATCAAGCTGGAGATAAGTGACTTGAGCAAATAACTTGAGCAAATAGTGCTTTTGAAAATTTTCCACTAAAGTATCCCTATCGGCACAGAGGTTTCACTCCCTAGTGGCAGTGGGTTTAGTTTCCAGTGAACTTTCTTTGACATCTTTTGTTTTCATAATCTTATCTTAAACATGTATGCAGTCTCTGTATTTTTCTGTTTCTTTTAATATATATTTATTTTAATATATATCAGTTTATTTTACTATACATTTTTAAAAGTTATGAAGTGCATACCATTACTGAAGAGGACCATTTCTTTTCAATCTTCCAGTGAGTGAGGTGGACCCTTTAGGATTAAGTGTTCAAAAATTACTATTTTCAAAGTCAAGCTATATCGAAATCAGTCAATTCATATTTACGCCCTGTTTCAAGTAAAATGCAAAACCAAATTCGAATGAGAATGTACATTGCATTTCATTAAGCTAAAAATTTTAAATCATTTTCTGTGTTAATCGTATTCCACATTACATGGTTCACATTAAAAAATTGTAATGCCAGCTAGAGTTCTTTGGGAAATGCTGGAGACTTCTTTATCTTCTAGGTAACATATATAGAAATTATTTCCATGGCATTTTTTTACTTAGATGGATATAAACTGTAATTCTGTTATTGTGCCTGCTTACAAAAAGAAGAAGTTGGTATAAACATGATACAACTCGTAAAACGAAAACTATGTTGCCATTAGCAGGCACACACATTTACTTGCTTATATCTCGTGGTAAATGTGATTCAACTACAAGGAGAGGTGGATTTCCCCTTTGGCATTTTCTCACAACCCCACATCTTCCTTTAAAACCAGCCAGGCCAGACAGAGTGGAAATGCAGAGTGTGTGTTACAAGCTGCAGGAGAAGATAAGCTGTCTAGGCTGTGCTTGAGAAAAGGAAAAAAAAAAATGTATGTGCCTAAGGACATCATTTTCTTTACGGGCGTTCTTCCTAGTGGATGTTTAGGTATAAATAATACCACTTATATGCACCTACTTAGAGGGGTAGCTGCTTTGCTTCCCTGGGAAGAATTTGTCCATGGATTTTGCAAACTTTATCTGATATTTTTAAAGCCATTTCCCCATATTTAATTTTGTATAGATTTTGAGCTAGCTTTCTTAATTATTAACTTGCCTTTCATTTTTTTTACATTCTTTTTTTTTTTTTTTTTTTTTTCTGTGGTATGAGAGCCTCTCACTGCTGTGGCCTGTCCCGTTGTGGAGCACAGGCTCCGGACGCGCAGGCTCAGCGGCCATGGCTTACGGGCCCAGCCGCTCCGCGGCATGTGGGATCCTCCCGGACCGGGGCACGAACCCGTGTCCCCTGCGTCGGCAGGCGGACTCTCAACCACTGCGCCACCAGGGAAGCCCCTTGCCTTTCATTTTTAAATGGAAAATAGAAAACATGAGTGAAAGGAGATCATCGTAAGTTTAAGTAAATCTTGTTAGATATTTTAATAAAATAAAAGTATTCAATGTCCATCTAGTGGCCAATATGAAGACTTGGTCTCGTGCCTTGAAATTCAACAGTAATATGACACTGGGAGAGCCAGCGGGAGGATCACGTGGGATATTAACAGGAGTCAGGCCACAGGCGGATTGCATCACTTTTTCGCACAACATAGAATTCAGTCACATGATTGAGACCTACTCATGTGGGAAACTGGGGAAAAATGGTCTTCCTGTGTGTCCAGGAAGAAAAACAAAATATAACACGATTTGGTGGCCATATAGCAATCTCTGCCATACCGGATTTCTCACGTATGATACAACAGTTAACGATAATTAGTGGATTCGTACTGTGCCCGTAACCATCTCAGGGACGTAGACATACGTTGGATTCTGTTTTACAGATGAGGAGGTTGAAGATCAGATTGGTTAAGGGCTTTTCTTTCTCTGAATCACTCATCGTATCCTCTTATTGGTCTGAAATGAATTCTCTTTCTTACAGTATTAAATTTGGCTTGTGGTTAGTGAACATTTCAAAGTACCATAACTCAGCTTTTCAGATTGCATGGCTTTAGTTGGGCACTTTGGGTGGCTTGAACAACAGAGATTTTCTTTTTTTCTTCTTCTTTTTTTTTTTTTGCGGTACGCGGGCCTCTCACTGCTGGGGCCCCTCCCGTTGCGGAGCACAGGCTCCGGACGCGCAGGCTCGGCGGCCATGGCTCAGGGGCCCAGCCGCTCCGCGGCATGTGCGATCTTCCCGGACCGGGGCACGAACCCGCGTCCCCTGCGTCGGCAGGGGGGACTCCCAGCCACTGCGCCACCAGGGAAGCCCTCTTCTTTTTTTAAAAAAATCTCTCACACACAAATTCAAGCACAGTTCAAGGATTGATTAATTTCTTGGCATGACAGTGTCATCAAGAATCCTGATGGGCAGGATCCTGGGTGGCGCAGTGGCTGGGAGTCCGCCTGCCGACGCAGGGGACGCGGGTTCGTGCCCCGGTCCGGGAAGATCCCACATGCCGCGGAGCGGCTGGGCCCCTGAGCCACGGCCGCCGAGCCTGCGCGTCCGGAGCCTGTGCTCCGCAACGGGAGGGGCCCCAGCAGTGAGAGGCCCGCGTACCGCAAAAAAAAAAAAAAAAGAATCCTGCTGTGTCTCAGTTTTCCATTCTGCATCCTCACTAGGTAGCCTTACATCAGCAAGTGGTTGGAAGATGGTTGCCCTAGCTCCAGGCATCACCTCCTAACTGCCCCATATCCAAAGGCAGGAAGTAGAGTTACTCTTTGCACGTTCCCCCTTTTTGTGGCTTTGACAGTTCCACATCATCACGTGGAGTCGAGGAGAGCACACCTCCCTGAATATATTGCTGCCCCAGACCTGACAAAACTTGGGGGAGGGTGCTGTTAGCCAAGATTAAGGGGCAATGGCTATAGGACGGTCAACTACAAGTGTCTTCCAGGTACAGTCTTGCCTCTAATAAGTATTAGAAATGAGAGATATAATGAGAAATGCTAGAGCATGAGTTTGAATCAAAGGACTTAGGAAATTATTTAATTCAACCCTTACTTTACAGATGAATAAACTGAGTCCCAAACAGGTTAACTGGTTTTACCAGCTTACACAGCTAGATAAGGGTAGAGGTAGGACTGAAATGAATTTTCTGATGGCCAGTTTAGTGTATATCTATACATATCATTGCTTAATAGCCAATAGACTATTGATCACAATATTATGATACATTGTACTTGCTTACTTGGTTTTTGGGTTTTGGTTTTCAACTTGTCAAGGGAAAAGAGCCTCTTATTGAGCTTTGAATCTCCAGTGGGTAGCACAATGTCCTATATTCAAGAATAGTAGGGGGGAGGGATAAAGTAGGAATTTGAGATTAACATATACACACTACTATATATAAAATAGGTAAACAATAAGGACCTACTGTATAGCACAGGGAACTCAATATTCTGTAATAACCTATATGGGAAAAGAATCTGAAAAGGAATAGATAGATAGATAGATAGATTGGTTGATCTGAATCACTTTGTTGAATACCTGAAACTAACACAGTATTTTAAATCAACTACACTTATGTAAAAAAGAAAAGAATAGTAGAGTTCATGTTTGTACCCTATTTAATGACTGGTTGTATTTAATTCTTACCTTAACCCCTAGAGGTACATGAAAAAACTGAAGCAGTTTTGGGACTTACCCAAAGTTACATGGTCATTGAGGCATTGTAACAAAAGCACAGCTACAAAAGCATATGCTCAAATATACAATAGAGGGAAAGCCTCAGAGAAATCTTTTTTTATGCTGCTGATAAGTACATGTATGACATCTTAGAAATGCCGTTGGCAGTGGACTCTCATATTCTTCTGCCGGAGGTGAAGGTAAAAATAAAACATAACTGGAATAGTTAGAACCTGTGGCTGGAGATTGCTGAGGAATTTTGTTCAATACTTTTTCAGAAAGATGAGAGGCACACAGTGATGTGTACAAGGTGAAAGGAAAACTAACTTTTGACAATGGGAGGAGATCCCTAAAATGAGGAATGAAGAACACGGCTGAGTCATTTGTGATAATTCTGCTTTTCTTTTATACCTGCACAGAAGACCATTCTGCTGCTCAGTGATTTCATCCAGGACCACATTTGAATGGCACTGACTGTAGTTGCCATAGTTACCTGCACAAAGGGACAGGATTGTCGTGCTGAGGTTCACTACATGCTCTGGACACATGGAATCAGATGCCTCCTTAAGCCTACAACCACCGCCCCCCCCCCCCCCCCCACCAAATTATAACCTGTTTCTTTTTGGTAACATGGGTACTAAATGCGTTTGATTCATCCATTTCCAATTTATCATCTGTTACCTTTCGGGTTTAAGCTTTCCTAAAAAAAAAGTAGCACTTTCTTTTTTAAATATTTGTTATCGCTTAATTTTTTTCCTTCTAGTTTTATTGAGATATAATTCACATACAAGTTTTAAGTTTAAGTTACACAGCGTAATTATTTGACTTACATACATCATGGAATTATTGCCAAAGTAATTTTAGTGAACAACCCATCATCTAAAGTAAAAAAAAAAAAAAAAAAGAAAAAATGTTTTCCTTGTAATGAGAACTCTTAGGATTTACTCTCTTAACACCTTTCATATATAACATAAAACAGTGTTAATTATATGACTCGTTTGTATATTACCTCCCTAGTACTTACTTATCTTTTTTATTTATTTTATACAGCAGGTTCTTATTAGTCATCCATTTTATACACATCAGTGTATCCATGTCAATCCCAATCTCCCAATTCATCACACCACCATCCCCACACCCCCGCCACTTTCCCCCCTTGGTGTCCTTACGTTTCTTCTCTACGTCTGTGTCTCAGTTTCTTCCCTGCAAACCAGTTCATCTGTACCATTTTTCTACGTTCCACATATATGTGTTAATGTACAATATTTGTTTTTCTCTTTCGGATTTACTTCACTCTGTATGACAGTCTGTAGATCCATCACGTCTCAACAAATAACCCAATTTCGTTCCTCTTTATGGCTGAGTAATATTCCATCGTATATATGAACCACATCTTCTTTATGCATTCGTCTGTCGATGGGCATTTAGGTTGCTTCCATGACCTGGCTTTCGTAAATAGTGCTGTGACGAACATTGGGGTGCATGTGTCTTTTTGAATTATGGTTTTCTCAGGGTATATGCCCAGTAGTGGGATTGCTGGATCATATGGTAATTCTAGTTTTAGTTTTTTAAGGAACCTCTATACTGTTCTCCATAGTGGCTGTATCAGTTTACATTCCCACCAACAGTGCAAGAGGGTTCCCTTTTCTCCACACCCTCTCCAGCATTTGTTGTTTGTAGATTTTCTGATGCTGCCCAGTCTAACTGGTGTGAGGTGATACCTCATTTGCAGTTCTCTAATAATTAGTGATGTTGAGCAG
The DNA here is from genome assembly GCF_964270905.1 of Leucopleurus acutus. Classification (NCBI taxonomy): domain Eukaryota; kingdom Metazoa; phylum Chordata; class Mammalia; order Artiodactyla; family Delphinidae; genus Leucopleurus; species Leucopleurus acutus. Next base: position 7,914,008 of record NC_139148.1, on the reverse strand, counting down.
CTTTTCGTGTGCTTCTTGGCCATCTGTATGTCTTCTTTGGAGAAATGTCTATTTAGGTCTTCCGCCCATTTTTGAATTGGGTTGTTTGTTTTTTTAATATTGAGCTGCATGAGCTGTTTATATATTTTAGAGATTAATCCTTTGTCCATTGATTCATTTGCAAATATTTTCTCCCATTCTTAGGGTTGTCTTTTCGTCTTGTTTATAGTTTCCTTTGCTGTGCAAAAGCACTGAAGTTTCATTAGGTCGCGTTTGTTTATTTTTGTTTTTATTTCCATTACTCTAGGAGGTGGATCAAAAAAGATCTTGCTGGGCTTCCCTGGTGGCACAGTGGTTGAGAGTCCGCCTGCTGATGCAGGGGACAAGGGTTCGTGCCCCGGTCCGGGAAGATCCCACATGCCGCGGAGCGGCTGGGCCCGTGAGCCATGGCCGCCGAGCCTGCGCGTCCGGAGCCTGTGCTCCGCAACGGGAGAGGCCACAGCAGTGAGAGGCCCGCGTACAAAAAAAAAAAAAAGAAGATCTTGCTGTGATTTATGTCAAACAGTGTTCTTCCTGTTTTCCTCTAAGAGTTTTATAGTGTCCGGTCTTACATTTAGGTCTGTAATCCATTTTGAGTTTATTTTTGTGTGTGGTGTTAGGGAGTGTTCTAATTTCATTCTTTTACATGTAGCTGCCCAGTTTTCCCAGAATCACTTATTGAAGAGACTGTCTTTTCTCCGTTTTATATCCTTGCCTCCTTTGTCATAGATTAGTTGACCATAGGTGCGTGGGTTTATCTCTGGGCTTTCTAACTCGTTCCATTGATCTATGTTTCTGTTTTTGTGCCAGTACCATATTGTCTTGATTACTGTAGCTTTAGAGTATAGTCTGAAGTCAGGGATTCTGATTCCTCCAGCTCCGTTTTTTTCCCTCTAGGCTGCTTTGGCTATTCGGGGTCTTTTGTGTCTCCATACAAATTTTAAGACTTTTTGTTCTAGTTCCGTAAAAAGTACCATTAGGTAATTTGATAGGGATTGCATTGAATCTGTAGATTGCTTTGGGTAGTATAGTCATTTTCACAGTACTGATTCTTCCAATCCAAGAACATGGTATATCTCTCCATCTGTTGGTATCATCTTTAATTTCTTTCATCAGTGTCTTGTAGTTTTCTGCATACAGGTCTTTTGTCTCCCTAGGTAGGTTCATTCCTGGGTACTTTATTCTTTTTGTTGCAGTGGTATATGGGAGTGTTTCCTTAATTTCTCTTTCAGATATTTCATCACTAGTGTATAGGAATGCAAGAGATTTCTGTGCATTAATTTTGTATCCTGCAACTTGACCAAATTCATTGATTAGCTCTAGTAGTTTTCTGGTGGCATCTGTAGGATTCTCTATGTATAGTATCGTTTCATTTGCAAACAGTGCCAGTTTTACTTCTTCTTTTCCAATTTGTATTCCTTTTATTTGTTTTTCTTCACTGATTGCCGTGGCTAGGACTTCCAAAGCTATGTTGAATAATAGTGGTGAGAGTGGACATCCTTGTCTCGTTCCTGATCTTAGAGGAAATGCTTTCAGTTTTTCACCATTGAGAATGATGTTTGCTGTGGGTTTGTCATATTTGGCTTTTATTATGTTGAGGAAGGTTCCCTCTATGCCCACTTTCTGGAGAGTTTTTATCATAAATCGGTGTTGAATTTTGTCCAAAGCTTTTTCTGCATTTATTGAGATGATCATATGGTTTTTCTTCTTCAATTTGTTAATATGGTGTATCACATTGATTGATTTGCCTATATTGAGAAGTATCCTTTCATTCCTGGGATAAATTCCACTTGGTCATCGTGTATGATCCTTTTAACATGTTGTTGGATTCTGTTTGCTAGTATTTTGTTGAGGAGTTTTGCATCTATATTCATGAGTGATATTGGTCTGTAATTTTCTCTTTTTTTGTAGTATCTTTGTCTGGTTTTGTTATCAGGGTGATGGTGTCCTCATAGAATGAGTATGGGAGTGTTCCTTCCTCTGCAAGTTTTTGGAAGAGTTTGAGAAAGATGGGTGTTAGCTCTTCTCTAAATGTTTGATAGAATTCACCTGTGAAGCCATCTGGTCCTGGACTTTTGTTTGTTGGAAGATTTTTAATCACAGTTTCAATTTCAGTGCTTGTGATTGGTCTGTTCATATTTTCTATTTCTTCCTGGTTTAGTCTTGGAAGGTTATACCTTTCTAAGAATTTGTCCATTTCTTCCCGGTTGTCCATTTTATTGGCATAGAGTTGCTTGTAGTAGTCTCTTAGGATGCTTTGTATTTCTGTGGTGTCTGTTGTAACTTCTCCTTTTTCATTTCTAATTTTATTGATTTGAGTCCTCTCCCTCATTTTCTTGATAAATCTGGCTAATGGTTTCTCAATTTTGTTTATCTTCTCAAAAAACCAGCTTTTAGTTTTATTGATCTTTGCTATTCTTTTCTTTGTTTCTATTTTGTTTATTTCTGCTCTGATCTTTATGATTTTTCCCCTTCTGCTAACTTTGGGTTTTGTTTGTTCTTCTTCCTCTAGTTCCTTTAGGTGTATGGTTACATTGTTTATTTGAGATTTTTCTTGTTTCTTGAGGTAGGATTGTATCACTACAAGCTTCCCTCTTAAAACTGCTTTTGCTGCATCCCATAGGTTTTGGATCGTCATGTTTTCACTGTCATTTGTCTCCAGGTATTTTTTGATTTCCTCTTTGAGTTCTTCAGTGATCTCTTGGTTATTTAGTAATGTATTGTTTAGCCTCCCTGTGTTTGTGTTTTTTACATTTTTTCCCCCTGTAATTCATTTCTAATCTCATAGCATTATGGTCAGAAAAGATGCTTGAAATGATTTCGGTTATCTGAAATGTACCGAGGCTTGATTTGTGACCCAAGATGTGATCTGTCCCGGAGAATGTTCCGTGCGCACTTGAGAAAAAAGTGTAATCTGCTATTTTTGGATGGGATATCCTATAAATATCAATTAAATCTATCTGGTCTATTGTGTCATTTAAAGCTTCTGTTTCCTTATTTATTTTCATTTTGGATGATCTGTCCATTGGTGTAAGTGAGGTGTTATAGACCCCCACTATTACTGTGTTACTGTCGATTTCCTTTTTTATAGCTGTTAGCAGTTGCCTTATGTATCGAGGTGCTCCTGTGTTGGGTGCATATATATTTATAATTGTTATATCTTCTTCTTGGATTGATCCCCTGATCATTATGTAGTGCCCTTCCTTGTCTCTTTTCTTTCTTTTTTTTTTTTCTTAACATCTTTATTGGGGTATAATTGCTTTACAATGGTGTGTTAGTTTCTGCTTTATAACCAAGTGAATCAGTTATACATATACATATGTTCCCATATCTCTTCCCTCTTGCGTCTCCCTCCCTCCCACCCTCCCTATCCCACCCCTCCAGGCGGTCACAAAGCACCGAGATGATCTCCCTGTGCTATGCGGCTGCTTCCCACCAGCTATCTATTTTACGTCTAATGATGAGTGATGTTAGCATCCTTTCATGTGTTTGTGGGCAATCTGTATATCTTCTTTGGAGAAATGTCTGTTTAGGTCTTCTGCCCATTTTTGGATTGGCTTGTTTGTTTTTTTGTTATTGAGCTCCATGAGCTGCTTGTAAATTTTGGAAATTAATCCTTTGTCAGTTGCTTCATTTGCAAATATTTTCTCCCATTCTGAGGGTTGTCTTTTGGTCTTGTTTATGGTTTCCTTTGCTGTGCAAAAGCTTTGAAGTTTCATTAGGTCCCATTTGTTTATTTTTGTTTTTATTTCCATTTCTCTAGGAGGTGGGTCAAAAAGGATCTTGCTGTGATTTGTGTCATAGAGTGTTCTGCCTATGTTTTCCTCTAAGAGTTTGATAGTTTCTGGCCTTACATTTAGGTCTTTAATCCATGTTGAGCTTATTTTTGTGTATGGTGTTAGGGAGTGATCTAATCTCATACTTTTACATGTACCTGGCCAGCTTTCCCAGCACCACTTATTGAAGAGGCTGTCCTTTCTCCACTGTACATTCCTGCCTCCTTTATCAAAGATAAGGTGACCATATGTGCGTGGGTTTATCTCTGGGCTTTCTATCCTGTTCCATTGATCTATCTTTCTGTTTTTGTGCCAGTACCATACTGTCTTGATTACTGTAGCTTTGTAGTATAGTCTGAAGTCAGGGAGTCTGATTCCTCCAGCTCCATTTTTCGTCCTCAAGATTGCTTTGGCTATTCGGGGTCTTCGGTGTTTCCATACAAATTGTGAAATTTTTTGTTCTAGTTCTGTGAAAAATGCCAGTGGTAGTTTGATAGGGATTGCATTGAATCTGTAGATTGCTTTGGGTGGTAGAGTCATTTTCACAATGTTGATTCTTCCAATCCAAGAACATGGTATATCTCTCCATCTATTTGTATCATCTTTAATTTCTTTCATCAGTGTCTTATAATTTTCTGCATACAGAAAATTTTTTTGTCTCCTTTGGTAGGTTTATTCATAGATATTTTATTCTTTTTGTTGCAATGGGAGTGTTTTCTTGATTTCACTTTCAGATTTTTCATCATTAGTGTATAGGAATGCAAGAGATTTCTGTGCATTAATTTTGTATCCTGCAACTTTACCAAATTCATTGATTAGCTCTAGTAGTTTTCTGGTAGCATCTTTAGGATTCTCTGTGTATAGTATCATGTCATCTGCAAACAGTGACAGCTTTACTTCTTCTTTTCCGATTTGGATTCCTTTTTTTTCCTTTTCTTCTCTGATTGCTGTGGCTAAAACTTCCAAAACCATATTGAATAAGAGTGGTGAGAGTGGGCAACCTTGTCTTGTTCCTGCTCTTAGTGGAAATGCTTTCCGTTTTTTACCATTGAGGATGATGTTAGCTGGTGGTTTGTCATATATGGCCTTTATTATGTGGAGGAAAGTTCCCTCTATGCCTACTTTCTGCAGGATTTTTTTTTTTTTTTTTTTTTTTTTTTTTTTGCGGTACGCCGGCCCGTCACTGTTGTGGCCTCTCCCGTTGCGGAGCACAGGCTCTGGACACGCAGGCTCAGCGACCATGGCTCACGGGCCCAGCCGCTGCGCGGCATGTGGGATCTTCCCAGACCGGGGCACGAACCCGCATCCCTTGCATCGGCAGGCATACTCTCAACCACTGCGCCACCAGGGAAGCCCCTGCAGGATTTTTATCATAAATGGGTGTTGAATTTTGTCAAAAGCTTTCTCTGCATCTATTGAGATGATCATATGGTTTGTCTCCTTCAATTTGTTAATATGGTTTATCACATTGATTGATTTGCGTATATTGAAGAATCCTTGCATTCCTGGAATAAACCCCACTTGATCGTGGTGTATGATCCTTTTAATGTGCTGTTGGATTCTGTTTGCTAGTATTTTGTTGAGGATTTTTGCATCTGTGTTCATCAGTGATATTGGCCTGTAGTTTTCTTTCTTTGTGACATCCTTGTCTGGTTTTGGTATCAAGGTGATGGTGGCCTCATAGAATGAATTTGGGAGTGTTCATCCCTCTGCTATATTTTGGAAGAGTTTGAGAAGGATAGGTCTTAGCTCTTCTCTAAATGTTTGATAGAATTCACCTGTGAAGCCATCTGGTCCTGGGCTTTTGTTTGTTGGAAGATTTTTAATCACAGTTTCAATTTCAGTGCTTGTGATTGGTCTGTTCATATTTTCTATTTCTTCCTGATTCAGTCTTGGCAGGTTGTGCATTTCTAAGAATTTGTCCATTTCTTCCCGGTTGTCCATTTTATTGGCATAGAGTTGCTTGTAGTAATCTCTCATGATCTTTTGTATTTCTGCAGTGTCAGTTGTTACTTCTCCTTTTTCATTTCTAATTCTATTGATTTGAGTCTTCTCCCTTTTTTTCTTGATGAGTCTGGCTAATGTTTTATCTATTTTGTTTATCTTCTCAAAGAACCAGCTTTTAGTTTTATTGATCTTTGCTATTGTTTCCTTCATTTCTTTTTCATTTATTTCTGATATGGTTTTTATGATTTCTTTCCTTCTGCTAACTTTGGGGGTTTTTTGTTCTTCTTTCTCTAATTGCTTTAGGTGCAAGGTTAGGCTGTTTATTCGGGCTGTTTCCTGTTTCTTAAGGTGGGCTTGTATTGCTATAAACTTCCCTCTTAGAACTGCTTTTGCTGCATCACATAGGTTTTGGGTTGTCGTGTCTCCATTGTCATTTGTTTCTAGGTATTTTTAAATTTCCTCTTTGATTTCTTCAGTGATCACTTCGTTATTAAGTAGTGTATTGTTTAGCCTCCATGTGTTTGTATTTTTTACAGATCTTTTCCTGTTATTGATATCTAGTCTCATGGTGTTGTGGTCGGAAAAGATACTTGATACAATTTCAATTTTCTTAAATTTACCAAGGCTTGATTTGTGACGCAAGATATGATCTATCCTGGAGAATGTTCGATGAGCACTTGAGAAAAATGTGTATTCTGTTGTTTTTGGATGGAGTGTTCTATAAATACCAATTAAGTCCATCTTGTTTAATGTATCATTTAAAGCTTGTGTTTCCTTATTTATTTTCATTTTGGTGATCTGTCCATTAGTGAAAGTGGGGTGTTAAAGTCCCCTACTATGAATGTGTTACTGTCAATTTCCCCTTTTATGGCTGTTAGTATTTGCCTTATGTATTGAGGTGCTCCTATGTTGGGTGCATAAATATTTACAATTGCTATATCTTCTGCTTGGATCGATCCCTTGATCATTATGTAGGGTCCTCCTTGTCTCTTGTAACATTCTTTATTTTAAAGTCTATTTTATCTGATATGAGTATTGCTACTCCAGCTTTCTTTTGATTTCCATTTGCATGGAATATCTTTTCCCATCCCCTCACTTTCAGGCTCTACGTGTCCCTAGGTCTGAAGTGGGTCTGTTGTAGACAGTATATATATGGGTCTTGTTTCTGTATCCATTCAGCAAGCCTGTGTCTTTTGGTTGGAGCATTTAATCCATTCACGTTTAGGGTAATTATTGATATGTATGTTCCTGTTACCATTTTCTTAAATTGTTTTGGGTTTGTTTTTGTAGGTCCTTTTCTTCTCTTGTGTTTCCCACTTAGAGAAGTTCCTTTAGCATTTGTTGTAGAGCTGGTTTGGTGATGCTGAATTCTCTTAGCTTTTGCTTGTCTGTAAAGCTTTTGATTTCTCCATCGAATCTGAATGAGATCCTTGCCGGGTAGAGTAATCTTGGTTGTAGGTTCTTCCCTTTCATCACTTTAAGTATATCATGCCACTCCCTTCTGGCTTGTAGAGTTTCTGCTGAGAAATCAGCTGATAACCTTATGGGAGTTCCCTTGTATGTTATTTGTCGTTTTTCCCTTGCTGCTTTTAATAATTTTTCTTTGTCTTTAATTTTTACCAATTTGATTACTATGTGTCTCGGTGTGTTTCTCCTTGGGTTTATCCTGTATGGGACTCGCTGTGCTTCCTGGACTTGGGTGGCTATTTCCTTTCCCATGTTAGGGAAGTTTTCGACTCTAATCTCTTCGAATATTTTTCTCTGGTCCTTTATCTCTCTCTTCTCCTTCTGGGACCCCTGTAATGTGAATGTTGTTGTGTTTAGTGTTGTCCCAGAGGTCTCTTAGGCTGTCTTCATTTCTTTTCATTCTTTTTTCTTTATTCTGTTTCGCAGCAGTGAATTCCACCATTCTGTCTTCCAGGTCACTTATCCGTTCTTCTGCCTCAGTTATTCTGCTATTGATTCCTTCTAGCGTAGTTTTCCTTTCAGTTATTGTATTGTTCTTCTCAGTTTGTTTGTTCTTTAATTCTTCTAGGTCTTTGTTAAACATTTCTTGCATATTCTCAATCTTTGCCTCTGTTCTTTTTCCGAGGTCCTGGATCATCTTCACTATCATTATTCTGAATTCCTTTTCTGGAAGGTTGCCACTCTCCACTTCATTTAGTTGTTTTTCTGGGGTTTTATCTTGTTCCTTCATCTGGTACATAGCCCTCTGTCTTTTCATCTTGTCTATCTTTTGGTGAATGTGGTTTTTGTTCCACAGGCTGCAGGATTGTAGTTCTTCTTGCTTCTGCTGTCTGCCCTCTGGTGGTGAGGCTGTCTAAGAGGCTTATGCAAGTTTCCTGATGAGAGGGACTGTTGGTGAGTAGAGGTGACTGTTGCTCAGGTGGGCGGGACTCAGTAAAACTTTAATCCACTTGACTGTTGATGGGTGGGGCTGGGTTCCTTCCCTGTTGGTTTTTTGGCCTGAGGCAACCCAATACTAGAGCCTACTTGGGCTCTTTGGTGGTGCTAATGACAGACTCTGGGAGGGCTCACGCCAAGGAGTAATTCCCAGAACTTCTGCTGCCAGTGTCCTTGCCCCCACGGTGAGCCACAGCCACCCCCCACCTCTGCAGGAGACCCTCCAACGCTAGCAGGTAGGTCAGGTTCAGTCTCCCCTGGGGTCACTGCTCCTTCCCCTGGGTCCCGATGCGCACACTACTTTGTGTGTGCCCTCCAAGAGTGGAGTCTCTGTTTCCCCCGTTCTGTCGAAGTCCTGCAATCAAATCCCAGTAGTCGTCAAAGCCTGATTCTCTAGGAATTCCTCCTCCTGTTACCGGACCCCCAGGTTGGGAAGCCTGACATGGGTCTCAGAACCTTCACTCCAGTGTGTGAACTTCTGTGGTATAAGTGTTCTCCAATCTGTGAGTCACCCACCCAGCAGTTATGGGATTCGATTGTACTGTGATTGCACCCCTCCTGTGGTCTCATTGTGGCCTCTCCTTTGTCTTTGGATGTGGGGTATCTTTTCTGGTGAGTTCCAGTGTCTTCCTGTTGATGATTGTCCAGCAGCTAGTTGTGATTCTGGTGTTCTCGCAAGAGGGAGTGAGAGCACGTCCTTCTACTCCGCCATCTTGGTCCCAATCAGTAGCACCTTTTTACGCCAACACTTCTACACTTTAATTCGCCATTTGAAGTTGAACTAAGAGAACACATAATACTCTTAACAGTTTTCCAGAGATGATTTTGACCCTTCCCAACCTCAAATATTTCCTTTTGTGGCAGTACTATTGGGAAAAGACCAAATAACTAGTAAAAATACAAAGTGATGTCTCTTTTGTCGAATGATAAGCTCAACAAACAAACTAATAAAAATGTCACAGTATAGGTTTGGTGGTGGTTAGCATCCTGGATCAGGAAGGAGAAGTGGTTAAGAATCCGCCTGCCAATGCAGGGGACACGGGTTCCAGCCCTGGTCCAGGAAGATCCCACATGTCGCGGAGGAACTAAGCCCATGTGCCACAACTACTGAGCCTGTGCTCTAGAGCCTGCAAGCCACAGCTACTGAGCCCACCAGCCACAACTCCTGAGCCCACGAGCCACAACTACTGAGCCCACGTGCCACAACTGCTGAAGCCCACGTGCTCTAGGGGCCCATGTGCTGCAACTGCTGAGCCCACGTGCTGCATCTACTGAAGCCCATGCACCTAGAGCCCGTGCTCTGCAACAAGAGAAGGCACTGCAATGAGAAGCCTGTGCACCACAACGAAGAGCAGCCCCCACTTGCTGCAACTAGAGAAAGCCCGCGCACAGCAACGAAGACCCATCGCAGCCAAAAATTAAAAACATAATAAAAAGAAGTAAACGTAGGCAAATGCTGAACGTTGATGTCCTCTACTAAATAGTAAGGATCCCTATTCTGCCTACCTCCCAGATTGTTGTTTAGATTAAAGGGTGCAGGTAAGGTGAGGCAACGCCGTATAAACCCTAATTCACCAGACAAAGCCCAGGTCATTTGTACATCTTATCCAGTAGTATTATATCAAGATCATAGTGAGAGAAGAAGCCTCAAGTATTTACCTATTACATCGTCCAATTAAGACATTCAAATCATGCCAAAAAAGACAGCCTTCTTTTCATTTCTCTAAGCCTATTCCACACCTTTTTGTCCTGGAAAATGACCTGTGGAAAAATAAATTAGGGAAATGCTGCTTTCTGAGTCGCCCTCTCAAAGAATCACAATATATATTATTTTCAAGGTTCAGGGGAAACTTGCCATCTAGAAAAGAGAGAGCCTGCTTAACTTATTTTCCAAACTTGATTTACCAAAAATACTCTCCCTCCCCTTGCAACAAGGGTTAATGTCCCTTCGTTCTCTTCTAAAGGGAGAGATGACATACTTCTCTCATTTTCTGGCAACTTGCAAAAGTGTGTTTTTTAAGACAATTTTCTCCTGAACTTAAAAACTTCCGTTTTGAGCAGAAACGCAGGTGGAAATGTCCTTCCTTTAACATTTTGCTGAACATCAGGGACTGGAAGAGAGCAGAGCCGTTTCTGGGTCTTTCTCATTAGCCTATTTCTGTTTAAATTACTCTCTGTTATATTTCCTTTCCACTTATATTAGGTCACCACGTGATGTAGCCAAGTACACCCTGGGACTGTACCAGAACCTCATGCCCGGTGGCCTCTCGAAGTCAGGCAGAAAGCTGGAAGTAATTTTCAGTTATCCTGGCCACTCAGCCTCTTCCCAGCCTGTTCTCATTATATGAACCACTGGGCAGAACTGAAGTCTTCCAGCAAGTAATTGCAGAACAATCCAAATTTAGAGCAGAAAAGGATGACAATGTCTGATGTAGAGTAGGCTGTTGTCTTAGCCTAGATACCCCCCAGAGCGGATCCTGACGCGCAGTCTACTTGCAGGAAGTCTGTATTGGAAGCGGTCTCAGGGGGCAACACTGTGCGACGGGGGAGTCACAGAGATAGTGCGAAGGCTGGGCCAAGGGCATTATCAAGTTCGCCTCTCCCATGGGCAAAGGAGATTTATCCCAGGGAGTGTTTTGAGGAGCTTATCAAGTGCGTCTCAGAACTCATCTGTGGGACAAGAGGCTCCCGTGCCCCAGCAGTCTTGTGTGGCCCTGTGAGAGTTGGCTCCCTGTACTTCCAGTTGTGCGTCCAGAAAAGCTGAGATACAGGGGTCCCATGCCCAGTCAGAAAAGCCCTTAGGCAGGAATCGAGAGGCCCTTGTTACACCCAGAGGCAAGACACCATCTGTTACACGCAAGGGAAACTGGTTGAAGCCCATGTAGAAATGGTCACCATGGCAGGGGCTGGAGGAAGAGGGGGCAATGAGAGGAATGACATGGTGCCCAAGAGGCGTCCAGCACGGTGCTCAGTAAACCCTAGTGGTTTACCTGAGTCAAGTCCAACCCCTCGCTGCTCCCCTGAGGACTGTGAGGCTCTGAGAAGTGAACCAGGTTGCCCTGGGATACACAAAGCTTGCTGGTGGCAGAAAGAATTGGAGACAGCGTTCCTGGCTACCTGTTCCCTGGGGCTTTCAGCCACACGGCACTGCCTCACCTCCATACTTGCTGTAGTTAAAAAACCTCAGAGGAAGGTGCCTTGTAGTCGTACCCATAAAGTCTGGGAAGAAGTTCAAGAGATGTCTGCCTTCAATAATGATAATAACAACAGAGAAGCTAATGCAGGCTAGAATAGAATCAATAGTTAAATGAGTGATACAGGGCTTCCCTGGTGGTGCAGTGGTTGAGAGTCCGCCTGCCGATGCAGGGGACACGGGTTCGTGCCCCGGTCCGGGAAGATCCCACATGCCGCGGAGCGGCTGGGCCCGTGAGCCATGGCCGCTGCGCCTGCGCGTCCGGAGCCTGGGCTCCACAGCGGGAGAGGCCACAGCAGTGAGAGGCCCGCGTACCGCAAAAAAAAAAAAAAAAAAAAAAAAAAAAAAAGAGTGATACAAACAGTGAGTCTCAGTAGAATTACAAGGAAGGCAAGAGAGGCCTAAAAGGAAACTGGGCTTTGGAGACCTACTGTTGACGCTTGTAATCTGTGTATCTTTCACTTTCTGAGTATGGAAGGGAATAATGTTTTTGTGTCACACTTGAAATTGTGCTGTGTGACTGTCATGGGAACTTCGGACCCTGTTCTGGAGCTGAGAATAGCTGAGATACTAATTAGGTTGCTCGACACATGCTGAAGAGGAACTCAAGTCCAGAGAATTCACAATGGGGCCTCGTGACCAGACCGAGGTCGGCTCTAACTAGGGTGAACACGTCGGCCACATCCTTGCTTTCTCGTATGGAAAATAATATGTATTAGAAATCTCCAAGTTTAAGTATTTGAGTATTGGTTTTTACTGTCTCTAAATTCAAATATTTGACCATTGAAATAATTGGACGTTCAATTATTCTGCACAATTGAGTAATAGCATATGAGTAAGAACAAAGAAATGTCATGGAGGGAAGGAATAAAGATAGGGTTTGAAGTGGGCCTAAAACCCCAGGGAAGGAGAAAACAGGGAGATAACAGAGAGGAAGGATAAAGGAAGGTTCTCCTCCTGAAGTCTAAACATCGCATGTCTGGGATTTTTTCCTTAAGAACTGGTTCTCTTGTTAATCAGCGTAGGCAACAGTATTCCTTTATCAGTGTGCTTAAAGGGCACCATTTTAATGACTTAATGTTAAGGTATATAGTTTAGTGCCCGGTACATAACAAGCAACAATAAATGATTGCCTATTAGTAATCCTTTTTCCTGTGAGAGAATTTTGGCCATCCTTTACCACTTCCCCTCAGTGTATACGCCCATATTAATTTCTGTACTTTCTAAAGAATAAACTTTTGATTTCAGAACATTTTTAAATTTACAGAAAAGTTGCAAAGATAGCATAGAGAGTTCCTACATACCCTTCACCCAGATTCCTCTAATTTTTTAAAAATATTTATTTAGTTATTTGGCTGTGCTGGGTCTTAGTCGCGGCACATGGGATCTTTGTTGCCACGTGCAGGTTTTCACTGGGGCGTGCAGGAGCTTTTGTTTGTTTTGTTTAGGTTGCAGCATGCAGGCTCTTAGTTGCGACATGCATGCGGGATCTAGTTCCCTGACCAGGGATCAAACCCAGGCCCGCTGCTTTGGGAACGCGGAGTCTTAACCACTGGACCACCAGGGAAGTCTTTAGCTTCCCCTAATGGTAACATCTTACATTGCCATGGTACGTTCATCGGGACTAAGAAATTAACATTGGTACATTACTATTCATTCCGTGTACTTTTATTTTTTTATTTTTTATTTATTTATTTTTTTGCGGTTCGCGGGCCTCTCACTGTTGCGGCCTCTCCCGTTGCGGAGCACAGGCTCCGGACGCGCAGGCTCAGCGGCCATGGCTCACGGGCCCAGCCGCTCCACGGCACGTGGGATCTTCCCGGACCGGGGCACGAACCCGTGTCCCCTGCATCGGCAGGCGGACTCTCAACCACTGCGCCACCAGGGAAGCCCAATTCCGTGTACTTTTAAACAGATGCTGTCTAATTTGGGGGCACTAGTTAGGAGCCCAGATCATTCTTTGGGGGGTGGGGGGCAAGGAATAGAGACTTTATTTGGAAAGCCAGCAGACTGAAGAAGATGGTGAACTTGTGTCCAAAGAACCATCTTACCCGGTTTTGGCAAGCCCAGATCATTCAAATGGTGATATTTGATTGAACTGGGATACTTATTTGGGAATGAGCAATAAGTGGGCTTTATAGTTTCAACACTGTACGCACAGAATTTACCATGGGTGTTTGGTCAGGTTGACGTAGTCTTACGAGAATTCCATGGCTTCTAGCAGCCCTGGGAAACTGCTGGTTTATTGCTAACTGTAAGTAAAGCTGACCCCTATTGAAACCAGTTTTAAAATACGTGTTTGAATATTCACCTTAGCTGTTGGAAACCTTCAAGCCTTTTTTGAGAACGTAAAACATCTCTTTTTGAACAAAACCTTCTAACCTGTGTAAATGTGATGTGCTCAGAAACAGGATACCACAGATGGCAGCACTCTTTGGGACATGACAGTTGACACAGGTGACACTGTAAGGTTCAAGATTTTGAAAAGGGGCCCTTGGAAACATCCCAGATGAGATAGCTCAATGGGAACCTACCAGATGGAATTTATGAGCCTCTGTCCTAAACAGATGTTTTCCAGCTGTGACAAGAAAATGCACCCAAATGCTTCTAATGGACAGATCTCTGCGCGCACACACTCACTCACTCCCTCCTACAGACACAGAGCTTTTCAAGAATTGAAAATATCTGGATTGCTTAAAAACATCCATTGCTTAAAATTAAAATTTCGAGTGTCAGTCACCGCTGGTTCATCCTTTATTTGAAATACTAGGAACGTTGGAGGTAATTTTGTATTTAACACTTTATTTTTTAAATTTTATTGGATTATAGTTGATTTACAATGTTGTGTTAGTTTCAGGTGTACAGCAAAGCGAGTCAGTTATACATACACATGTATCCATTCTTTTTCACGTTCCTTAACCATATAGGTTATTACAGAATAGTGAGTAGATTTCCCTGTGCTATACAGTAGGTCCTTTTTGGTTATCTGTTTTGCGTATAGTAGTGTGTGTATTTTAATCCCAAGTTCCTAATGTAGTTGATGAGCAAACATAAGGAAAACTCTACCTCTTGTCAGAATAGCCCAATTTGTCAGCATCTAATCTCCCCGTCATCTGTGAGAGTCTTTGAGAATAGTGAATTAATTTCAATTTCCACCAAGTCAATTCTGGGTTACTGCCTGGAAGTTGTTTAGTTAGTAGCTTCCATTTGCACAAAATCTCAAGAACACCAGTAAGGTGGCCTCTGACTTCTTGAGCTTTTGCCATTCAGCCACCAGAGGCTGCTCTGAGGTCATTATCCTCCTTTCACTCTGGGTCCAAATCCCAATGGGGCCACCTGTAAGGACAGATTTGGCTTCCATTGCTTTGAATTGCCCTCACTCAGCGCAGTTCCCTGGTGGTCAGCTGCTGGAGTAGTTGATTAATGACAGTAAAGAGGAGGAACTGAGGAAGACAAAAGCTCTACTGTTTTGCCTTTCTCTCTATTTTTAAACTCTTCATCTTGTTCTCTTTCGTTTAAGTAAAAGAGAACTGGGCAAGGCTTTCCTACCGGCACCTGCTAATTTTTCATCAGTTTTTCCCTCTGGTACTGTCTCTTCAAAGAAGATTTCTGAAGTTTTTTTTTTTAAAACTTTATTCCACAATACATACTTGCACATGGTTTCTATTCTCCCACATTTTACCAACATTGTATAGTTGCTTTCATGCTGTTCCCTCTGTTTTATTTTTTAAATCTCTTTCTCCTTTAAGTCTTTTTCTTTATCTAACAAAGCAAACCAAAAATTAAACAAAGGAGTATCTGTAGTTAAGGACGAAGGATTAAAAATGCTTTCGGTGCCTGTAATGTATTTGGTATTTAATCTTGGACAGCTAAGCACTGATTTCAATTGTTAATTGAAGAATGAAACTAGTTTCTTCATGTGAAATTGCTTTCAGCCTTCTTGAGCTAAGGCACGATTGTGGTAGACACCCATCAGCCCATGGAAAGCAACCGGTTTTATGTTATTGCTACATGTCACCCTAATTAGTGTACTTCATGAGAGTAAGTTACTACATAAAGATGTAAAGTTTTACAGCCCTGACAAATACCAAATTAATAGTTCTGTGGCAGGCAAAGTCATCAGTGTATAGATGATCTGGAGAATTTCAACACTGCAATTCTTTAATTCTAGACCTTTTTTTTGGCAAGATTCCACGTCTGATTGAAAAGGGTGTCACTTAAGTATACGTCTTCTTACATGTGCTTCCTTTTCTATAGATTACAGAAGAAAACCAATTGAACTTGAAGGAAAATGAATACGTATTTTATTAATTTCTATTTTTAGTAACAGATGAAAGTTTCAAGATTTCTTTTGCTCTGAAAAGAAATTCTTGAGGTACCAGGAAGCATTCCTGAGTGTTTGGTGCCATTATATTCATAGAAATGTTTGCTGTTTCCCCTCAAGTGTAATCATAATGGTAGAGATCCTCACCTAGTAAGTTCATGAGTAAAGTAGGATACCTAGTCCCTTATATTTTCAGGTAGAATAGTGACAGCCACAATATGCAAATTGGGTCCTGTTTCACTAGATGCTTCCGCAAAGGTGGAACGCCAGCGAAAGTGCTAGAGTCCTTCTCTGTGGCAGGTTCCGCTTTTTGTCTTGCCTCAACTGAGAGAACCAGAAGTCTTTTGCCGATGAGTAAAGCCTTATTAAACCATCATGATTTAATGTGGCATACTTTTCTCTCGATTTGCGTGCCTGACAGTCGATTTCCTGAATATCACATTTAAGCTGAGCCGCGGAAGAAAAAGAGACCCACTGAAGTAGCATTAGGTCAGCTTCGTGGGATGCATTAGCGGCCTGTCTGAACAAAGACGACGGACTTAGGCACAGAAAGTCATCACGTGGCCCTGGGCCCTGGGCGCCTTGCAAATGCATAGCGTGACTCATTATTAAACGTGCCGAGAACAGACAAATTCCAGGCAAGTGAAACATCCACTTATTCAACTGCAGTTAGGTGGGTCGTGTGATATTTGTCTTACTGGTTTTTCCTTAAGGAACTCCCACGCCATCTCCAGCCCCTCCTGAACACCACATGTCAAAGGCACAGAGCAGCTGTATTAAGATAAAATTGTGAACATTAAAGACAGGCACTTAAATGAGTATAACCCTCAGGCCAGGTAGACTTCACTAAATTGCACAGGCTTTAAAATACCAGCGCTCAATTAAAAAAAAAAAAATGTATCCATAGCAACCTCTTTGTCAAGGGAATAGTTACCTGAAAAGATACACATCTTTTCAGAGAAACAGGGAGAAATAAAACCATATTAGTTAACCGTGGATGGTATTACTTGGGTTTAAATTAGGGGCATGAGTCAGGAGGAGAAGGGGCTTTCGAGAAAGTCTTACAACGTATGTGCTTATTGCCAGTAGAATGTGTTTTCATGCCTTCTTTATCACCAAAGGGTTCTTACATATGGGATTTTTTTATTCAAATGCCATGAAATAACTTCGGGTCTCAGATATTTAAGAAGAAATAGCAGAGACCCCCTCTTCTCCCTGGCCATAGCATGCCTACCATATTTTAGAAGGAGCCTTCGTTAACATACGCGATGGGTATGAGCCTGAGGTTTCTGCTGCATCTGGATCTCTGGTGGTCATTTCACGGGTATTTGTTACCAGAAAGGACGCAAGATCATGTAAACGTCCACAATCTTTCTATTGTGAGGTGACCTGACTTAAGTCGTCCTGTTTCCAGGAGGCTCTCTCTGATGGAGTGGCCTTTATTCGGTCGCGTTTTACCACGTAGGCTGCGAGGAAAAGTCAGGAGTGGGCCTTTTTTTTTTTTTTTTCTTGCGGTACGCGGGCCTCTCACTGCTGTGGCCTCTCCCGTGGCGGAGCACAGGCTCCGGACGCGCAGGCTCAGCGGCCATGGCTCACGGGCCCAGCCGCTCCGCGGCACGTGGGATCCTCCCGGACCGGGGCACGAACCCGTGTCCCCTGCATCGGCAGGCGGACTCTCAACCACTGCGCCACCAGGGAAGCCCAGGAGTGGGGCTTTTGATCATGTCTGATGACAAACTGAGGTATGGTAAAGGGGTGCTGTAGGACCGAGAGCCTGCAAACTTCACCTTTTCCCATCTCCTGGGTAAGGAGTGTCAGGAAGGAACAACTTTTCCTGTACTCTCTTAGGTTTATTCATTGGGGCCCGCGAGTTAAACTAGCAAAAGCCAGATTAACAGGATAAATGGCACACACAGTGCTAACAACACTTAACGTGCACTGGAGTTCACAGAAAAGGAATAAAACTGAAAGAAGCAGTTAGACTCGAGGGCTTATGTACCCTTTTCACAAAGAAAGGAGGGTTTGGGCTTCAAGGAACAATAAAATGTGAGGAAGTGACGAGGAGAGATATGGAGGGACTCCTAGAAGATAAGGGCTATTTTCGTGCAGTCTGTGCACACTCGTCTTGGTGTTAACACTCTGTCTTCCATGATAAGAGTCACTCTCCTCTCCCTGGTGAAGGGGGTGGGGTAGGAGAGACCTTACACAGAAGGAAATTTATGCCGATTTTAGACCGGTAAGAGGAGGACGGAGAACTCTGCCTACATCTCTTGGTTCTCAGTTGCCTTCAGCCCAAAATAATCCTGATGCCCAAGTGGTATATTTGGGGGTGGCCTATTCTGATCTGCTTCAGACGGTAAACACATCAGGCTTGGAGCTTGCAGTAGCCGATGTCACTCAGGCCTGGCTTTGTACGTAGCAATGCACTCACGCAAGGCCCCGAGCTTGGTTTGATGATTTGTGGCTGCCTTCCAATAAAACTTTATATATGGACACTGAATATGGATTTCATATACTTTTCACATGGCAGGAAACGGAATTCTTTTGATTTTCTTTTCAACCATTTGAAAATGTTAAAAACCATCCTCAGCTGGTAGACCGTCCAATAACAGGTGGTGGGTAGGATTTGGCCAGAGGGCGGGAGTTTGGAGAAGGGCGCTGATCTAGAGACGTGGTTCCCAAAGCAGCACCATCGGCCCCACCTGGGAACTAGGCAGAAATGCAAATTTCCAGGCCGCACCCCAGACTTTGCTGAATCAGAAACTCTGAGGCGGGGCCCTGTAATTGTGTTTTAACGATCGCTCGAGGAGATTCTGATGCCTGTTTGAATTTGAGAACCACTGTTCTAGACAGACCTCTGGTTCCCCACTGCTCATTCTAATTCCCTAGGGGAGCTCTTTAACAATCTCTCTGCCCAAGCCCAGCCCAGATCCATTAAATCAGACTCTCTGGGGGTAGGACCCAGTCACCAATATCTTTTTTTTTTTAATTGAAGTATAGTTGATTTACAATGTTGTGTTAATTACCGCTGTACAGCAAAGTGATTCGGTTAAACATATATATGCATATATATACATTCTTTTTGTATATTCTTTTCCATTATGGTTTATCATAGGATATTGAATATAGTTCCCTGTACTATACAGTAGGACCTTGTTGTTTATCCATTCTCTATATAAAAGCTTACATCTGGGCTTCCCTGGTGGCACGGTGGTTGGGAGTCTGCCTGCCGATGCAGGGGACACGGCTTCGTGCCCCAGTCCGGGAAGATCCCACATGCCGCGGAGCGGCTGGGCCCGCGAGCCATGGCCGCTGAGCCTGCGCGTCCGGAGCCTGTGCTCCGCAACGGGAGAGGCCACAACAGCGAGAGGCCCGCGTACAGCAAAGGAAAAAAAAAAAAAAAAAAAAGCTTACATCTGCTAATCCCAACCTCCCACTCCATCCCTCCTCCACCCCCCTCCCCCTTGGCAACCACCAGTCCGTTCTCTATGTCCCTGATTCTGTTTCTGTTTCTTAGATAGTTCATTTGTGTTGTATTTTAGATTCTACATGTAAGTGGTATCATATGGTACTTGTATGTTCATAGCAGCACTATTCACAATAGCCAAGACAAGGCAACAACCTAAATGTCCATCGACGGATGAGTGGATGAAGAAGAGGTGGTGCATATATACACAGTGGAATACTACTCAGCCATAAAAAAGAATGCAATAATGCCATTTGCAGCAACATGGATACAACTAGAGATTTTCATACTAGGTGAAGTAAGCCAGAAAGAGAAAGACAAGTACCAGTAGCTTTTAAATCTCCTCCAGGTGATTTCAGTGGGCAGACAAGACAACTCATGCTTTCGTCGTACAAGTAAGGACACTGAAACACAGAGAGTTTGACTTGCCCGAGATACGCAACAAAAAAAAATAGGTATGACATAGTCCAGTTAGGCTTTTTTAGACCCATGAGCCTTAAAATAGTACATTTGGTGATGGAATATATTTGCCAGCAGCTTCAGGGGTCATGTTGTCTTTTATTAGTAGCACTGATTACTTTAAAAACACATCTGGAAACATGCCCTCAATAAAATGAAAACTGGTTATAGAAACTATAATTGGAAGAAATAAGGTGCAGAGGTGCAGGACAGGCCCATCTGCAAGCACTTTGGGGCTGAAGCCAGGCCTCCAAGATCTGGAGAGAGGACAGAACTCTGAGAGCGTCTGAAGGTCATTGCCTACCCTGGAGCTACTCGCCCGTGTATCTGAGCGATTGTTTCCTAGTCCATATCTGGAGCACACAAGTAAGTTACAGTCTTGAATGTCATTAATAACAGTGAGAAACCAACATTTGCACACTTGTGATGGGTTTTCTGACTCTTAAGGACTCCTGTGCCTTGGGTGTTTTTAAAGGGAACTTTTTTTTTTTTTTTTTTTTTTGCGGGACGTGGGCCTCTCGCTGTTGTGGCCTCTCCCGTTGCGGAGCACAGGCTCCGGACGCGCAGGCTCAGCGGCCATGGCTCACGGACCCAGCAGCTCCGCGGCATGAGGGATCTTCCCGGAGCGGGGCACGAACCCGTGTCCCCTGCATCGGCAGGCAGACTCTCAAGCACTGCGCCACCAGGGAAGCCCTAAAGGGAACTTTTTTTTAATTGAAGTATAGTGGCTTTACAATGTTGTGTTAGTTTCAGGTATACAGCAAAGTAATTCAGGTATATAATTTTTTCCAGATTATTTTCCATTAGAGGTTATTACGAGATATTGAATAGTGTTCCCTGTGTTATACACTAAATCCTTGTTGCTTATCTAGTTTATATATAGTGGTGTGTATCTGTTAATCCCATACTCTTAATTTATCCCTCCCCTCCCTTTCCCCTTAGGTAACCGTAAGTTCCTTTTCTATGTCTGTGAGTCTATTTCTGTTTTGTATATGGGTTCATTTGTATTATTTTTTAGATTCCACATATAAGTAATATCATGTCATATTTGTTTTTCTCTGTCTGCCTTACATCACTTAGGATGATAATCTCTAGGTCCATCCATGTTGCTGCATATGGGATTGTTTCATTCTTTTTTATGGCTGAGTAGTATTCCACTGTATATATATGTACCACCTCTTCTTCATCCACTCATCTGTTGATGGGCACTTAGGTTGCTTCCATGTCTTCACTCTTGTAAGTAGTGCTGCTGTGAACATTGGGGTGCATGTATCTTTTTGAATTAGAGTTTTTGTCTTTTTTGCATGTATGACCAGGGGTGGGATTGCTGGATCATATGGTAGCTCTATTTTTAGGTTTTTGAGGAACCTGCATATCGTTTTCCATAGTGGCTGCACCAATTTACATTCCCACCAACAGTGTAGGAGGCTTTTAAAGGGAACTTTCCAACGATGAATGCTTTGTTCTGATTTTCTCAGCAAAGCCTTCAGCATATCTGTGCATTCCATGGACAGAAGAACACAGGCCTTGTACCCAAAATACAGCTGGAGACAGTGAGGCCCGGTAGAAACCGAGCCATATGACGATTCCAAGTGGAGTCGTACAAACTGACCATTGGGTGTTTTCATTGTTTCGGGAGTCCCCTCATCGTAATACAGGCCACGATTTGTGGGTGATTGCTATGTGCTGCATTCTCAGAGTTCTGTGATTAAGAGCAGGTTTTCAGGGGCTAGTCAGCCTGAGTACATAAACCAGGATCTGTGGCCTCTTAGCTTTGTGACCTTGGTGAGACACTTTGCCTCTCTGTGCCTCAGTTTTCTCTCAGAAAGTGGGGATGGTGATATGAGTGCCTGTTCTCCTCGGGGCAAAGGAGAATTCAGCGTGCTCACAAGCACTTGGCATGTAGTAAACACTCAGTAAAAGTTAAATAACATTAACTGTAAACGAATCGCCTCATTCAAATCACAATAACTTTGAGGGAGAATAAGCAGATGGGCCATAGTCACAGTTAGTAAGTGTCAGAGTTGATAGTTGGACTGAGGCTGTTTTCAGAATCAGTGCTCTTAGCCAGTGTGCTATACTGCGTTGATTGGGATTAAGAAACCAAGTACTTATGGGCAGTGGTTTTTTCCATGTGTAGCATAAACGTTTTGGCTTCCTTCATATATCCCTGGACCTGCTTTCTTTCTGGACCATCTTCCACTGCCTCCAGACTCCCCCTCCCACAGGAGACTGAGGCAGAGAGGTGGCCCCTCCTTCCAACAGCTCCCCTGACTGCGTTCCCATCTCAGTCAATGGGGACTTCATTTTTCCAGCAGTTCCAGCAAAGAACTTGGAAGTTATCCTAGTCTCCTCTGTTTATCTGATACATTCACTCTGTCTGCAGATCACACTGGCTCTATCTTTACAATCACCATGCAGAATCTAGCCGGGTCTCCCCACCTCCACCGTTATACCTTCCACCACCATCGCTTACCTGGGTGACCACAAGAGCCTCGTCAGCGACTTTCCTTGTGTCTAACAGGCTGCTGTCCTCCCGGCAGTCACACTGAACTCTGAAAAGTCGCTCCTCGGCTCCAGATCGTCCACGCCTCCCCGTCTTGCTCCACGGGAAACCCAAAGCTCTTCCCATAATCTGCTAGACCCGACATGACCTACAAGCACTGCCCCCCAACACACACACACACACGCATTCAGACACAGTCCTGAGACCCCAGCTCCTACTGCTGTCATCCTTACTTTGCCCTGACCTCAGAGCTTCTGCAGTCGCTGTTCCCTCTGCCTGGATGACTCTGCCCCATCCATCGTCAAGGCTGAAAGTCATGCTTCCTCTCCCTTCCTTAGAATTTTTTTTTTTAATAGTGAAAACTTTTCTATTTAGAATTAGTCAGCTGGACTCAGCTTAGATGACCCCAATTTGGTTGGCAACATCCAAAGCGTCATAGTCAGGAGCCAGTCGAACATATGCCTCTCCTCTCCATCAGGCCTGATCGGGGCGTTGACCTTAGCCACGCCAACGTCGTAGAGCCCCTCCGCAGCTTGTTTGATTTGGTGCCTGTTGGCCCTGGCATCCACAGTGAACACCGCTGTGTTGCCGTCTTCCGTTTTCTGCGCGGCTGGCTCGGTGGCGAGGGGCAACTTGATGATGGCATAGCGGTCCAGCTTGTTTCTCCTAGGGGCGCCCTTCCGAGGATATGTGGGCTGCCTCCTGAGCCGCGGTGTTTTGGGCCGCGGAAGGTGGGTGACGTCTGGATCTTCTTTTTTGTGTGGCTGTGGACGCCTTTCAACGCTGCTTTCTTGGCCTTCAAAGCCTTTGCTTTGGCTTCGGCTTTGGGAGGGGCAGGGACTTGCTTCTTCGCCTTCGGCGCCATCTTCGTGAAAAGGGCTTTTTTCCTTCCTTAGAGCTTTGCTCAGATATCACCCTCTAAAATATCAACTTCCCAATCCCACCAGTGCTCCCTGCCCTTTTACCTGTCTCACCATCAGACCCACTTTACATTTATTTGTTGACTGATCTCTGGCTCCCTTCACTGACAGGCATGCTCAGGCAGGCTTCAGCCTGTCTGCACCTGTCTGCCTGCCCCTCCACCGCCTGGAACACCGCCTGGCACATAGTAGTCACTCAGTAAATAGTTGCTGGATGAGTGATTGGCCGTTCGAGCGTAAGGAAGGCGTACCAGTGCATGTTTTGTTAGCACAAGGTTAATGCGTGCAAGCCCTCAGCCTCTTTTTCTTTTTTTTTTTCTAACATCTTTATTGGAGTATAATTGCTTTACAATGGTGTGTTAGTTTCTGCTTTATCTTTTTCTTATAGGAGGCGCTTGTCCTCACACTTGAGACCTTTGGATGCCCTGAGAGTGATGAAAATCAATTCACAGAGATCTACAGATACTATGTGTTGCTAATGAAATCAATGGTTAAAGCATTAATGTACAAATTAGCTTTGAGTGAGGGAAAAAAAAAAAACAAACACTTCACGGACTGCATTCCTAACTGTGGAAATGAATCACAGGAATGTATTCCATCGGGAAATCCACTGGGGACTTTTGAATGGAGAAGGGAAACCTCATTCACAGTCCTAAAGAAATAGCTCTAAAAGCTACATCCTGCCCTTCATGGCACAAACAGCGACACTTTTCTCAATGAGGAATCTCCTATCAATAGACATATATATATTTTTTACTCCCTAACTACAAATGATCAGGTGAACACAGTCTAAATTTAGAGAACCATTCAAGGTAAATACAAATCATGAAAGTGCTTCAGTTTGTTTTCACATGTGATGGTAAACTCCTAGCTTATCTCGAAGGTGCAGTGTGATGCTTTGGGAGGTGGGTCTGGACTAGGGGGCAGCATCGTGCTGGAAAGAGCACCGGTTTGGGCGTCAGAGAGATGTGTTCCAATTCCCCATATACAAGCCATAAACTGGCCTTATCTTCAAGAGGACCTGATGCGTCACTGGACCATGACAGATACAGGACCCTTTCGTTTCCTCCCTTTTTACTCAGCGTAAATACCTCCTGGTGGGTTTTATTGGATGAAATAGCATGTCTCTCTAGTGCACGTATCCACTTTTTAATTTAAGGTTTAACTGAGACCTCTTAGTGTGTGGTGTATCCGCTTGTTTTAAGTTCCTTTAGTTGGGTTAGATTAGTTTGCCCAGTCGAAGGTAAGTATCACCAATTGGTTAGTTTCTAAAGATGACCATAACAGAATGATCTCTTCCCCACATAGATATAGTTTAGGAGAAATATCAGTAGGTCTTTCTTTTTTAAAAAAATTCTTTTTATTTTATTTATTTTTGGCTGCGTCGGGTCTTCGTTGCTGCGCGCGGGCTTTCTCTAGCTGCGGCGAGCTGGGGCCACTCTTCGTTGCGGTGCGCGGGCCTCTCATTGCGGTGGCTTCTCTTATTGTGGAGCACGGGCTCTAGCCGTGCGGGCTTCAGTAATTGTGGCGCACAGGCTCAGTAGTTGTGGCTCATGGGCTCTAGAGCGCAGGCTTAGGAGTTGCGGTGCACGGGCTTAGTGACTCCGCGACATGTGGGATCTTCCCGGACCAGGGCTCGAACCTGTGTCCCCTGCATCGGCAAGCGGATTCTTCACCACGGCACCACCAGGGAAGGCCCTCAGTAGGTGTTTCTGATATAACATAGATAATGCTACGAATAAGAGTATAGTTATCTTGTTCATTGTATGATGTTTTTTGAATCACTCCCATTAAGATGATTTCAAATAGCGACACTTTATAAAATAGGCAATATAAGTCCTTCCTTTTGTAAATTAGTAAGTTAAAGGAGAAGTACAATGAAGCCTCGTTTGAACGCAGTTTCTCAGACATTTAGAACTCTTTAATAAATATGGAGAAAGCTAAGGCACCTCGTGTTCACCGTCTGCTTTTGTTTCCTTACCACAACTCAATATGTTTAGGTTGCATCAGGGGACTAGTATAGGAAAGCCTCCCTCAGTACGTGTGACTTTTCATAGTGGTTTCCAGCAGAGGAAAAGCTCATCATGAGCTGCCTAGTCCTAAGGAAATAAGGGCAAATATTATTTCCTTGGCTTTTAAAAAAAAGAGTAAAACATACCCCTGATCTGTGTCTAGCAAAGGAAAGAGACATGTGAACCATGATCCTTAAGTAGTTTTTATCTTTACCTTCTTAAAGCCATCTTAAAGCAAGTATTGATATTACATGTGAAGTGGGAGAGGGTTTTCATCAATCAGCAAAAAATACAGCAATTTCAGCGATCATTCTGTGCGTCTGAGAAGTGTCAATGTAAAGGATAAAGTATTGTCTTTTTACAGGCAAGGAGCTCAAGTCCTGTTCAAAGCTTCTTTTGATTAAAATTTCTGTTCACCTTCTGTCCATGTAATTATCAGTGAACCAGCCTGATTTGCTTGTTTCTAACATATACACACTGAGCTCTGATTCACAAAAGTTAATTCTTTTTCATCTTTAAGTCTAATTTGAAAATCAGCTTCGGGCATTAAAATGTTAAAGGTTTGGGAGACTAATCCTTTTCATATATGATAAAAGTAAGAAATCATTTTCATATATAAGAAAGGTCAGAGCGATAAAAGAATAAGGATAAAGAGTAAAGTGGTAATAATATGAAGAACAGTAACCAGCTATTCCTAGCCATACTTAAGCCCCACCCCCCCCCCCAAAGAGGATTTAAATCAAGAATGATTCCAATTAGGAGTAAGAAGAAAATGGGGTTTTTGATTAGTCTAATGAATTATTAAGACATCTGGGTTTTAGAATCTTCATTCCTGGAGATCTAGAAGAAGGTTTGTTGAAAACAGTTTGGATTAGGACTCATATATGTGTTACTCGCTACGCATGGCAAATCAGTCATAAACTCTGAGTATGTTAAATCTGTGGTGGGAGAGAGAAAAAATGCCAATCAGATCATATGTGCATGAGGTGGTGACATTGCACTTGGGGTTCAGAATTGGCCATCAGGCGTGTAACTTCTCTAAAGCTTCACTCTGACTCTTTGGTCAACTATGGGCTAGATAATCATAAAATGTTGCTAGTTTACAGGAAGTGAATTTGAGGACAGGAAATTGAGTTAATAACCAGCGAATATCTTTTTGTTTCTTTTGAATTAGTTTAATTTTTAAAAATTTATTTTATTTATTTTTGTCTGCGTTGGGTCTTCATTGCTGCATGCGGGCTTTCTCTAGTTGAGGCGAGCGGGGGCTACTCTTTGTTGCAGTGCACGGGCTTCTCATTGCTGTGGCTTCTCTTGTTGCGGAGCACGGGCTCTAGGCGTGTGGGCTTCATGTAGTTGCAGCACACAGGCTCAGTAGTTGTGGCTCACAGGCTCCAGAGCACAGGCTCAGTAGTTGTGGCGCACGGGCTAAGTTGCTCCGCGGCATGTGGGATCTTCCCAGACCAGGGCTCGAACCCGTGTCCCCTGCATTGGCAGGTGGATTCTCAACCACTGCGCCAGCAGGGAAGCCCCTAGTTAATTTTTATCAAAGTAATACATGTTCAAAGTACAGATATACTAAAGACATGTAATGAGAAATAGCTTTTCCTACCCCATCCCACTCCATTCTAGGAGTAATCACTTTCAACTTGTCAAATTTCCTCTGGTATATGTACTTTCATATTTTCCATAATGTGCTTTTACTACTATTTCTTGGTTTCGGAACTTTAGACATTATCTTTAACATCCTACATATATCAAAAAGGAATTACCTCTCTTACACATCCCCACCCCACTTCCTCTTAATATAATCATTTCAGTTAGGAATTGTGTTCATCTAGTAACACAAATTCCAAAACATTAGCTCAAACAAATTAGCAGTTTATTTTTCTCACAAAACATGAAGTTAAGGGCTCATTAGGAGACTCCAAGATGTCATCAGCAATCTAAGATCCTTCTTCCTTTCCTTTTTTCCAGGTTTACCATGTATTGCATCCTCATGGCAACAGAATTGTCCCACTACATCAGGCATTGCAATCGTATTCCTGGTGAGGAAGCCTGGGAAGGGCAAAGGGCATACAGTCTGTGTCTCCTTTAAAGGGCTTTCCCAGAAGCCTTACACAGCAGCTTCTATTAAAATTCCATAGGTCATAATAGTTTCACATGACCACCCACACCTGCAAGGGAGGCTGGGAAATGTTCTTCAGCTGAACACATTTCTGCCCCCAAATAAACACCCGTAGTCTCTGCCACAGTAGTGTGCTATGCTATGCTTCCTTTTCTGTGCATTCTTTTGTTTTTCCTGGAGTTAATAATGGCCTCACCTTTTGCTTATATTTACGTATATCTGTTCATTCTCAAATGTGATCTATCAGTATCATTTTGTTCCCTGGTGACCTACCTCCAGGAATCCTCCATCCTCCTGGTACAAATTAGCCTCGGGCCTTTCTAAGACTGCTGCATCTATCCTCTTGGACTTTATTGTCTTTGTGTTTCTCTGTTTTCTGAGTCCCATTGTCTTATCTTTCTTGGCTAATTCCCTCCTTTTGCTAAAACACATCTTTGAGTGGATTCCAGTGAAAGAATACATGGGATGCAAAAATGTTGAGTCTTTGTATGAAAATAATTGCATTTTATCCTGGTATTTGATGAATCGTATGAGTTGGTATACAATTATCAGTTAGAGATCTTTCTTTCTTTTTTTTTTTTTTTTTTTTTTTTTGCGGTTCGTGGGCCTCTCACTGTTGTGGCCTCTCCCGTTGCGGAGCACAGGCTCCGGACGCACAGGCTCAGCGGCCATGGCTCACAGGCCTAGCCACTCCGCAGCATGTGGGATCTTCCCGGACCGGGGCACGAACCTGTGTCCCCTGCATCAGCAGGCGGATTCTCAACCACTGTGCCACCAGGGAAGCCCGAGATCATATTTTATCTCAAAACTTTATAGCTCCTACCTTCTAGTGTTGCAGTTGATAAGTGTATAATAAATCTATTAGCAAAGTTTCATTATTTAGAAAGAAGAGGACCTTCTACTAGTGGAAGTTTTTAAATTATTATTATTGCTATTATTCACAACAATTCAGTGAACATTTTTTATTGACTGATTGATCATATCCTCTGTGCTACTTGTTAGAAGGGACATACAGCAGTCCCTTGGCTAGGCTATAGTAGAGTTATTCAATCAAACTCCAATCTAGGTGTTGCTGTGAAGGTATTCTGTAGATGTGGTTAACATCTATAATCGGTTGACTTTAAGTAAAGGAGATTATCTTTGATAGCGTTGGTGGGTTTGTCCATTCAGCTGAAGAGCAAAACTGAGTTTTCCCTGAGGAAGAAGAAATTTTGCCTGATAACTATAGAATGAGCTCCTATCCACCTGCCCTATGGATGTCAGACGTACCAGTACTCATAATCACATAAGTCAAGTTCTTGTAATACATTTCAATATATATGTTAAATATGCCATTGGTTCTGATTCTCTACAGAAGCCAGACTGATAAAGGTCTCAATGACCTCAGAATCTAGAAAAGTGGTTAATAAGAGAAGTAAAAGGTAAATTATTATAATAATTTTTCTCTTATAAATTTAAATGTAAGATTATAGTAAAGAAAAGTAGATGATTCAGAAATTGAAGAATTACTCTTGAGAAGTAAGGTATTATTAAGTTGACAGGAAGCAGAAGGTTCAATTGGGAATGTAGAGAATTTTTGAAAGTAGGGGAATTACACAAAAGCCTTTGCTAAATTCATGCATAAACCTTTATCCGATCATTGAGAGGAAAATAACGAAGGATTGCCATAGTTAATCAACAAAAACTAAACAATGTCAAAATATTTCACCTCTAAAAGCATAGAATCATTAAATGGTAAGTTATAGTTAAAATTTAAGATAACATGATTGTTTTAACTCCTTAATTTTCACGTGATGAAATGTCGAGCTCAATTTATTTAAAATTGAGCCCTGATGACTAGTCAGCCCTGTCCTGTCTGAAAGTCTGCCCTTTAGGATATATTCTCCTAAAAGTTTCCTCATGGTGTGTCTCTTTGTTCTGTTTCTATATCCACAGATTTCTTCCCTTCTTTCCAGAGTCTGTCGTCCAAATTCATACAGTAAGCAACAGTTGCAAAAAACTTCCCCATATATGATTTCATTTGTCTTAGTCCATTTGAGCTGCTGCAACAAAGTACCATAGACTGGGTGGCTTATAAGCAACAGAAATGTATTTCTCACAGTTCTAGAGGCCAGGGGTTCCAAGATCAAGGTTCTGACAGATTCTGGGTGTGGTGAAAGCCTACTTCCTGCTGCAGACGGCCGTCCTCTTTCTGTGTCCTCAGGTAGCAGAAGGGGCAAGAGAGCTCTCTGGGGTCTCTTTTACAAGGGCACTAATCCCATGCATGGGGGCTCCACCCTCATGACCTGATCGCCTCCCAAAGATACCACCTTCTAATACCATCATATTGGGGGTTAGGATTTCAACATATGAATTTGGGGAGGGACGCAAATATTCAGTCCCTAATTTGCCCAACTGTCCCCTGAAAAGCCTTGGGCTTAGAGATGTCATTTGGTTTACATGACATCTATCAGCCAGTTTTGTGGCCACATTAACATCAAAAATGGACTCCAAATGGTATTTGCAACCCATGCTTGTAGTATGCCACGTTGCTTTGGTTAACCGACTGAACGAAACTCACTGAATGAGTACTTGTACTCAGTGAGTAGAAACTTGTTTCTTTTTTATGGCATCCTATAAGAACTATAGGTGGGATTTTCTTTCTTTTCTGTTTTTCCTAAGTAGGGACTCATGTCCGTGTCCACTTAAATCACCTACACTAATCACCTCAGATTTTCCATGGCTGCCATAAGCATAAAACAACTGGATTTCTGGAACTTCTGAGGGAGAATAAAATGTCTTTTCATAGCCCCTCAAGACTGTGCCCTTGCAGCAGGCATTTTCCACGTGGCTGAGTAGGCACCTTGAACTTGGTTTTCATTGACTTTTGATGATATGTCCTGATACATATTTCAGTAAACTATAGGAATAGTCAACCATTTTTTATGTACACATAATCCCATATGCTTTGACCTAACAGAACACTGAAAGAGGTCGCATAGGTACTGTTAATTGTCCTCTCAGGTGTCATCCCAGTGTCCATCCATGTCCAGTAGGGCCTGTCCAAGACCACTGGCCCAGGAACCCATGTTATGTTTGCTGTGGAGGTCTGTTTATAACCAAACTTGCACTTAACTACACAGGATCATCACCTCGGCTGCTGTCTTAGGAAAGATTCGCCAAGACTACCACATCCCTTCAGCTGCCATTTGCAAATGCTGTTAATCACAGCCCAGGGAACAGAACATCTGAACCTTTGGTGAAGCACGTTTCTTTACTTGCTTCAGTTTACTTGCTTACGCTGCTTCCAGTAAGTGGATCTAATCCTCGCTTAACGGACAACCCCTAAAGGGCCGTTTATTGAATTAGAAATGTTGAAAAACTATGGTTATTTGTAAATGAAAAAGTAGACTTCATTTATTTACGTTGTTCCCTTTTCTTAAGAGTTTTTTTTAAATTAATTTAGTTATTTTTGGCTGCGTTGGGTCTTCGTTGCTGTGCACGGGCTTTCTCTAGTTGCGGCGAGCGGGGGCTACTCTTTTGTTGCTGTGCGCAGGCTTCTTATTGCGGTGGCTTGTCTTTTTGCGGAGCACGGGCTCTAGGCACACGGACTTCAGTAGTGTGGCTCGCGGGCTCTAGAGCGCAGGCTTAGTAGTCGTGGTGCACGGGCTTAGTTGCTCCGCGGCATGTGGGGTCTTCCCAGACCAGGGCTCGAACCCATGTCCCCTGCGTTGGCAGGCGGATTCTTAACCACTGTGCCACCAGGGAAGCCCCTTCTTAAGAGTTTTAGGAATCATTTCTGGAGACGGCATATTTTACAACAGAAAGCAGAGTAATTCTCATCCCAAACAGATAAGTTTAATTCCTAGTACAGCAATTGATAGCTCTCAGACCTTGGGTTCTTTGCCTCCACGATCCTGTGTGTTCATGCTTAGCCTGATAGTGGTGACGTCTGTGTTTTGGTATTTTGGTGCAGATGAAATGGTGCATATTTGTAAAGTGCCTGGCAAAATGCTTGGCTTATACCCATATGTAGTAGATATGAGTAGATACTCATAAGTAGTGTTTGTTAATAACCCCACCGTAGGCATTCCTGTCCTTATGCATAATGAGAAGATGGGAGAGAGAACCATCAATCCATCACTGTATCTCTTTACCAGTGGAACTGCCCTTTCATGCACCTCCCAGAGATTATCATATACGTATTCCTCTTAGAGATCTTGTCATCTATAGCTGATAAGATGTCTATTATGCACATGCAGAAGTGTGTGATGCCTTCATATGAAAACGTAGAAAATAGACTGTGTCACAAATACGTCCATGAAGGTAAGGTTCTGTTTTAGGAGGCTGGTCTCTTCTCTTGCACTCTGACCTTGGATGTGGGAGTGTTAGGATAAAGATGGCAGTATGCTTATTGTTGTCATAAATACAGAATTAAATTATGGTGAAAGTGTAACTTTAATAGTTGAATTTCCCAAGAGATTCTTTTCCCTTCCATAACATGGCATTGGTCGCAGTCACATTGGTGTCCCTTTTCTCAGGGAAGCATTTCGTTCTCTTTCCGCGCACATTTGTTGACTACCTCCTGCGCTGTGGGCGCGTGGGTACGACGAAGGTGGCTGGGTTACAAAGATGAATAGGATACCATTCTTGCCCTCGAGAGTTTTATAGTTTGCTAAGAGGGACAAATTGAAGAATAGAAGGTTACGGTGCAACTTAGACGTGAAACAGCAGAGATGTATCACGGTTTGCTCAAGCTGCTGCTTACCGTCTCCTGGCTCAGCACAGCTCTTCCCACCTCTGTGTTTAGGGTCCTTACTGCGGGAAACAAGGGACTGTTAACACTATGGAAATTGGCAAAGACTGCAACAAATCTGGGCTTTTTTTTTTTTTTTTTTTTGAGAGCTGGTTGTGAAACATTTACCAGCACATCACTCAGTGTCTATAAACTGTAGAGAGGAGAGAAGGGATTACTTTGTCTTGGGGCGTTTGGGGAAGCCACCAAAGAGTGGTGACATTTTGATCTTGTAGGATGGGGTGGGAACGGGCCAAAGGAGAAGAAAGATGGATGAAACTTTGACAGGGCCCAGAGACTGCAGGAGGAAATCCCAGGTCATATTTGCCTTGGAGGTGATGACAGCTGAAGGCAAATGCAGTCGTGAGAAGCTTCTGTTGAAGGTGATAAATAGATATGCCTTGGGATTTAACTCCCGTGATATTTAATGGTAGCAGCCCTGGGTAGTTTCCTGTGTCCTGGGGCTGAGGGCATACCTAGGTCAGGAATAGGTACAGTATTTCTTGAAGTGAATCAGCGTCCTTTGGCACTGGGATAAAATGCAGATCCCCAGGCTCCTCCTCAGATTCCCTTGGAGTAAGAGGCCCAGGGATTGGTATTTTTCACAATGTCCTCCGAGGTTTCTTTGCACAGTTAAGTTTGAGAACCAGTATTCAAAGGCGGGTACATCGGTGGTTCTCAGTTGGGTATGATTTTGCCCTTGGTGTTGTCTGGAGACATTAGGGATTGTCATGACTGTGGAAGGGCTCCTGGCATCTGGTGGGCTGAGGCCAGGGATGCTGCTAGACACCCCACAGTGCCCGGCACAGTGCCCACCACAGAGAATGGCCTCACCCCAAATGTCAGTAGTGCTGAGGTTGAGAAACCCTGGTCTAGGTCATAATCAAGGGCTCTGTAGTAAATACAAGAGGAGGACTGAGGTCAGCTTGTGTCACTAGGTGGTCCCTTAACTTGCTAAGGTAGCGTGGGGCGGGGGGGTGGCGGCTGGAACGGGGCTGCAGACCTCCAGGTCCAGATACTGGGCTGCCGAGTTTTCACAGCACTGGGCACAGCTGACATCTATTGAACCCATACAGCTGACACACCTGAAGCTGCCCATTCATTATTTGCTAAGTTGGGTTTTTTTCCCCTCTCTGATACCAAAATTTTTTCTTTCTTGAATTATTCTCACAAAATTTTGGCCACTTCTTTGGGAAAAAACTATATCACTGGTGCTACACAAAGTAGTCTTTGCTCGGCTTGCACTTTTTGCCACCTGCCCAAAAGGCAGGTTCCCACTGAGATCATATTGGTTAAGAGTTGAAAAGAGTTACTGTTTACAGGAAACTAAGAAAGCAAGTTGGGTCTTCGTTGCTGCGTGCGGGTGTTCTCTAGTTGGGGTGGCTGTGGTTCAGGGGCTTAGTTGCTCCGCGGCTTGTGGGACCTTCCCGGACCAGGGTTCGAACCCATGTCCCCTGCATCGGCAGGCGGATTCTTAACCACTGCGCCGCCAGGGAAGCCCTGGAAATGCTTTTTAAGTGTGGGTTTAAGTTTGCTAAGAAGCCAGCTAGCTCTCCTCCCATCCAGCTGAGAGGATGTCCGGTTCGTCCCTTTTAATAAGTTCACCAGATCAACCTTGTAGGTAAGGTGAACCTTAGTGAAAGGTAGACACACTTCTTTAAATTTTTTTTCTTCTTAACCAAACATCAGTGCCTGTTTTTCTAATAACAATTTTATTTAAAATTGTGCCTCGGGCCGTCACTAGTTAAAGATACTTGTTCATTTGCCGTGTTTCAGCAGATTTGTGTGCACGTTCCCATTAAGATTTGTGCTTCTTAGATGGCTATAGAGTTCATCTGTATGGAAATGAGGTGGGTGACACCCTCCTCCCCTGAGTGCTGGTTTCAGTTCAGGTGTTCTGAGTAACAATTTGGTTTCCTCCCCAGTGTTTGGGGCAAGATACTCTTTTGAAAATCCGTCTGATCCCTGAGTGTGCGCTTTTCTGGCTGAAATCATTCTGCCCCTTCCAAATGCTTGCGTGCTTTCAGGGAGCTCTTAAAAGGCCAGGCCTTAAGCTAGTTAAGCTTTGAGCAGACCCAGAGCTGTGAGATAAGAATAGAACGCATCTTCTACTTCGGGAGCTCAGCTCGGAGACTGTTTCCAGCTGCCTCCAATCCTTGAAATCCTGAAAGCTCTCGAATCCTCGCGGAGACAGCCCCTCCGGCTCCCAGGGCCCACCCCCTCCTCCTGATTGGCGAGACTCCTCCGGGGCCCCAGCCAGCCACCTACGACGTCTCTGAGACCCGATTTGAAATAAGAGCCAGGCGGTCCTCGCTTCCCTGCGCCCGACTTTTCATAGGCTAGGAAGCAAAGCTTGAGAAACTTGACGTTGTCTTGGGCAGAGTGCGTGTAGCAACAGATCAAAGAAAAAGAGGAAGAAAACGTGCTCCCAGCTGCCGGGGGATCTCGCTGAGTTGCTTTTGTCTTGCGGGCTTCTGTTGGGTTTGGTGTTTCCCCCTGGAAGACCGCTGCGTGGGCTTCGAGGCGGCTCGCTCCCTGCCGGATGGGTGATGGAAGTCTAAACATGAGGCAGGTGAGCTCCGGGGGGGCTGCACGGGTGGGTGGAGAGGGAGGGCGCCGCTTGGGACCCCTGGGATGTGACTCCGGATGAGCAGATGCCTGGCCGAGTCCTTCCATTTGGCGGAAAGACGGGGCTGCATTTTCCTAAAGGAACCCGAGAAGCAGATTTCCTGAGGTTCCCCCCACCTCTCTCCATGGGAATTGGTGATGTCAGGCAGTCATTGTAAAGGGCTTAAGAGCGGTTCTTAGAATATGTAAATCAATTCCAGTTTGCAGCGGCTGGAAGTTATTGTTCAGGATCTATCTCGAGCTCTGAGCCTCTCTCCTATGCTTTGGGTGAGAATAAAGACAACTGAATATCCTGAAAAAGAATTACACGGGGCCTCGTATCTCATTTTGGCTTCCCATCCTGAGCACTTACTGTGTTTATGGCTGAGAAGGCGGAACCAGCCCGAAATTAGCACAGACAGTCCTTCCAGAAAAATGCAGATTTGTTTTTATGTTCTAGCAGTTTTGAAACTGTTATTGCTTCTGGACGTGCGAAGACAGCCCTGAAAGTAGTGAGCTGAGAAACGGCTCGGGGATGACTTCCCTGAGTCTTTGAAAAGGCTTCTAAACCAGCAGCTGCTTCTGTGGCTGCGGGGCATGGTGATAAAATTCCTTATCAGCCCAGGCCGAGGTTTATAGCTTTGCCAGTAAGAAAAGAAAAAAGTGAGTGTACCGAGCTAAGAAAAGGGTGTGATTTATAACTCAACCAAAGTTCTAGAAGAATCTTATGTCAATATTTCAGTATCAAGATCAGTACTCATATAAAGGGCTGAAAGGCTGGAAAAACATGCTAGTAGGCTGACAAGGGCAGAGAATTCCAAGAGGAGCGATACTGCCCTTGCCAGCTCTTAGTAAATGTGGGTGGGAAAAGTTAGCATCCATATTACCACCGGACAAGCTCTGCATTTTCTTCTTCTAAGTGGGTTGGGTGCTGGCCACCTTGAGCGATTTGGGCGAAGTGATTTGCATAGGAAGCAAACTTTGCGTTTAGGGGCTGGGGCGAGGGGATTAGAACTTTCTGTCCGTTTCCTGCAGCCTGGGGAGGTGAAGCAGAGCCCTCACCGTACGCGCAGGTTTTGAAAAGACCCTCTGCCTCTGGCCCCCTCACCTGCTCGCTAAGCAAGTGTGCTTGGCGAGTGGTAGTGAGCGCAGAAAAGCACGCTTATACCGGCAAGTGCTGTGTGTGTGTGTTTCCAGTCAATTGCTCTTGCCTTGCTGGAGACTGGGCCCCTGATCAGTTTCAGGTTCTGCAAACTTATTGGTCTGACCCCATACCTTTTACGAGCAATCCGATGGGATGGGGAAAAGAGGCGAGAAGCCTAAATGGAAAGGATTTAGCAAAAGGAAAAAGGAACGCAAAACATTTTTGACAAAGGTCCTTGGCTGGAACAAAGAAAGTCATTTGATCCAGCGCGGAGCCACCTGTCCTCTCGGTGGTGTCTGAGCTCACTTTTCAGAATCTCTGTTCCCACACGATTCCTCTGGAATGGAGGCACTCCCTGTGCCTGATGCCAGAGGCGTGCTGTCCCGAGCTTGGCATGATTTTTCTCATGCCTGGCTCCTTCTGGCATTCATGTGAATTGGAATTCAGCCCGGTAGTGAAGTTTTAAGGGTACACATGGAGTAACTCCTTAGTCATTTAATGAATGGGCAGCTTTTTTTTTTTTAATATAAATTTATTTACTTATTTATTTTTGGCTGTGTTGGGTTTTCGTTGCTGCGCGCGGGCTTTCTCTAGTTGCAGCGAGCGGGGGCTACTCTTCGTTGCGGTGCGTGGGCTTCTCACTGTGGTGGCTTCTCCTGTTGCGGAGCATGGGCTGTAGGCACGTGGGCTTCAGTAGTTGTGGCGCGTGGGCTCAGTGGTTGTGGCTCGCGGGCTCTAGAGCTGAGGCTCAGTAGTTGTGGCGCACGGGCTTCGTTCCTCCGCGGCTTGTGGGATCTCCCTGGACCAGGGCTCGAACCCGTGTTCCTTGGATTAGCAGGCGGATTCTTAACCCCTGCGCTACCAGGGAACTCCCAGCAGCTTTTCATCCCACAACTCTGTATGTCCAATAAGTTTTTGGCCTGTGCAGTCCTTGAAAAGAGGGTGGGCTAGGGGTGGGATGGGAGGCGGGAAGAAAAGGAGGGGGGAAGAGGCATGGCCCATCCAAAGAATCTGGGCAGTCCAGCGTTTCAGGAATCTGACACGTTGTTCCGCAACAGCCAGAACAAGAATGTGGAAGGGAAGGAGATGGTGGAGTTATTGACTTGGATTAATCCTAACCTGATTTGAGTTTCTCTTGGGGGAAAACTTGCATCCAGGTGGGGTGAATTGCACCCACCAGCCAATTTGTCATCTCAGCCCGGCAGCCCCAGCTGGATTTGCAGGGTTAACTATCAAACAGGTCCATGTGTCATCAGCTCAGCAGTGAAATCCAATCTCTTCGCCGAGGAGTGATCCGTCCCTAGGGCTGCACAAATGCTGAACAATGGCGTGGCAGCCGAGAGACCCCCGCCCCTGACTAGCCACAGCGGGTAGCCAGCAGTGGCCTGCAGAATTAGAAAGCTGCCTGACTGGCGATGAGGTTCAGAGGGGTTTTGCCTTCTGCTAGGTGCAGAGGGATAGTATTCTTTGAGTGTTCCTAAGGTCACGCTGAGTTAGGCCAAAAGAAAAGGGTGAACCCTATTTGCCTTTATCAGGAAGTAATTTTAAAGCGTGTGCCAACCTTTCTCTGCCCTCTGATCATAAATGGGAAACTTCTGAAACTTCCTTGAGAAGGAATTTGCTGTGTTCCCAGGCAAAGGAAAGGCATGGCCACCTGTTCTAGCAGCCCAGCCAAAAACAACAGGTTTGCCTGTGGCATTCCCACAACTGCAAATATCCTGAAATAGCACATCACCCATTGTCCCTACAAATAAGAATGAAGAATTCTTTCTCTCGCCGGGAAAAAAAAAAAAAATCAGGTTCTTCAGACAAAATTGCCTACCAGATACAGTTTGTGCTTTTAATATCCTGATGATTTTAAAAAACACTCCAAGAGAAGAGGGTACTCGCTCTATTTCTGATGGACTGAAACATCCTTGCAGTCGCCTTATAGCGCGAAGGGAAAGGAGAAGGCGGTGAGCCAGCGCTTTAAGCAGCTGCTAAATTCTTCCAAGGCTAGGATGTTGCTGTTACGAGGAAGCTGTGACTCAGTTTGATTTAGCCCGTTTTGCATTCTTCAGATTGGAATTAAAATGCCCAAGGACATCTGGTTTAATAATGAATGTCTTTGTATTAATCTTTCCTTTGAGGATTAGAAAGTCCTTTACGAACATGATCTATTTATTCTCTGCCACATCCCCAGGAGAGAATGAGGTGGCATTTTGATCCTCATTGAACAACTGGTGAGGTGAAGGCGGAGAAAGTTGAAGTATAGAGATACACAGCAAATTAGGTACAAGTCTGAGATGAGTACTACCCACCCAGATTCTGTACAGGCTCAGAATCAACAGTGAATCTAGGGATTAAAAGGGAACTCTCTTACAGCTTCCCCTTTCTTATTCTGTAACCAGCATATGGTGTTCCAAGTATGTTTTATGTTTTCCTTCATTTGAAAGTCAAGCGTGTAAAAGTGTAAAAGGCATTTCTGTTCTCATTTGTCCCAACACTGAGATGAGGCAGCTTTTATGACACCAGCTAGAAAGATACTGAAACTAACCGGACATTTCACCAGACATTGCAGGGTTTTATTTAAGTTTTTTTGGTTTGGTTTGGTTGTATTTTTTATATCTTTATTGGAGTATAATTGCTTTACAATATAGTGTTTCCGCTGTACAACAAAGCGAATCAGCCGTATGCATACGGGTGTCCCCATGTCCCCTCCCTCTTGAGCCTCCCTCCCACCCTCCCTATCCCACCCCTCTACGTCACCATAAAGCAACAAGCTGATGTCAGAAAGAGAAAAACAAATACCGTGTGCCAACGCACATATATGGAATCTAAAAAAACCGGTACTGAGGAACCTAGCGGCAGGGCAGGAATAAAGACGCACATGTAGAGAACAGACTTGAGGACACGGCGGGGGAAGGGGAAGTTGGGACAACCTGAGAGAGTAGCATTGCCGTACATCCACTACCAAATGTAAAATGGATGGTTAGTGGGAAGCTGCTGCATAGCACAGGGTTTAAGTTTCTGCACATGGTTTGGAGGTCCAGTATCGTCAACGCACATTAGAATTTTCATTTCTTCCCTACTGTCTCTCCTTGGCAGGGAATGTTATAATCGTGACTTACTGTCAGATTAAAGATCTTTATTGGTTGTGTTGAAATCGTGTTTTCAAGTTGGCTTTTCCTTGCCATTCCTTACGACGTGTGCTCGTAGTTTGCTTGGCTGGGGACCGCGTAGGCCGCGAGCAAATCCTTTAATTGGTAGTTGCATGTTATCCTCAGACATTCCAGCAAGTTTTAAGGCTACGTGTGTATGTTTATGTCTCCTGGCTTTGATCCCGTGTAGTAAATAGACATCCAAGGTAACTATGGCAACCTGGGCTGTGCGTTGGTGAAAGAGGGGGATTTGGTCACTGAACAAAGAGTAATTTGTTTGATTAGAAAAAGGTGGGGCTGATCAGGGCACTTTTAAGCCTGCATGATTTGAGGATCATAGTTCATCCAAATCATTTGGATTTTTCTCAATAGGCAAAAAGAATTAATGGCTAACCACGACCAGCGCGTATGTTGCAGATGTAATTTAAATGCTTTTCAATCAAGAGGTTGCTACTTTCAAAAAGGCACTTACAAGACAAAAGGGAAGTCCAACATATTATATCAGTTTCCCCGTTGCACATATGAATGTTTGTGTTTTCAGAACTTGGTGGGATTTTAAAAAGAAATACCCAGATCTGATTGGGCAGTGTGCATTTCAATTATCCACCTGCAGAGGTCAGGCTTGAAGTGTCTATGACGGAAGGCCAGGCGGTGGACGCCTCTGCTGGGAGCCGGGATCAGAATCAGACAGAATTGCTTTGCTTATTTGGAACAATTAGCTAGCGATTCTTTAATCTTGTGACCAAAGCCACAGTGAAACGGAGTTCATTCAAGGAAGAGAATATCAAATACACTGAGATTAAAGAAAGGGCTCCAAAGCCAGGTCAAACAGGAATCTCATCTCCATTAAGATATGGGACAGTTTATCAACACGATGCTTTCTGCCTCATTATTAATTCCTTTTATTTCACATGAAACGCATCTCAGGGGTTCTGTTGTAGAAGATTGTTTGCCTAGTTTTATGAACTGGCAGGCTCTAGAAATTCCTTTAAACGAAAGGACAAAATATTAGGGAGCCTTCCAGATCCACAAGATCTTTTTTCCCCGCCAGAGGAAGACAGTCCATTGACAACAGAGCAGAATAGTTAACGGCCTACAGAAGGTCACGTGGTGTTAAGGAGGTGAGAAAATTGAGGCACTGAAAAAAATGCTTAGAAGAGACTTTCCTTTAAAGCAAAACGAAACAAAACAAAACTCTAAGAACTTACGTGCCTTGTGCTATAAAAGAGAATTCTAAGTAAAAACGGCAACCAAAAAAAAAAAAAAAGGAAGAGGTGCTGACCATTAGTAGTAGATTTTTATATATAGTCAAATATTTATGATGAAATAGTCAAAAAGGAGAAGTAATACAAAGGCTCTCCTTCATTTCTTATATCATTCAAGGACATTTACTGACTACTTACAGAGTGAGTATATTCCTTGGTTAATTCAGTAAAACTACTCTAAATGATTATTATATGTCAGGCCACTTTGGGGCTGCAAACATGATTTTGATACAGTCCCTGCAGCTATATTTATATGGATAAGAATCCGCTTAATAAATTGATGGTAGCCAAAACTTTCCTGAACTGAGACTTGAGAAATGATTTGTAATTGTGAAATCTAGTTAATTTTTACCCACATATCCATTTGTAGGAATTTATGAATTCCTAGTTTAAATAAATTTACCATAATTAGTAAATAGTCAATTAATTTTTCTCAATAGAAAAAAATAACTCATAGGCAGTCCCCAATCTAGGAATGCTTGTGCTCTAAGAGTTTGTTGTTTGAAACCCAGAACATTTTCCAGTGAGAAGTGGTGCAATGATTGAGACTAAAACACTATTTTAAAAAACAACCAATCTGATTAAGTTCTGCATTTTGAGGACATGCTTCCATGTGATACAGGACGGAACAATGAAGGAGAAGGGGTTGCCAAACTCTTGGTAACAGGCCAGTCTTGCAAATCTGAAATAGGAAAGGTTTGCACTAGTTTTCACCTTTCTCCACCCTTCTAGTATCTTCTGGGTCCCACTGGGATGTCTCTCCCAGGCCTATCCTAATACACAGTGAATTGAGTTCCCATAATTTCCCATCTTCCCACCCTCCCCTCTCCCACCTCCAGACCACACTCCTGTTTCTTCTAGACAATAGTCTCAACCCGATGTTGGGAGAGGAACAATATGAATGCGCTAAAACTCTTGACTCAGCCCTTAAACCCTCAGGATGAACCTTTAATTGGGGGAAATAGCAGCCACTAGAGCCTGGAGCTGCAGAAATCGCGAAGCTCTTTCAGGGGCAATATTTGTGGGCAGGGTTGTGCCTTTGGCAGACAGGACTTGCTGGTGTGTCTGCCAGCGGGTTGAACCTCTTCACTTGTTCTTTTCTCAGCATCCCGACGGAACTTCTGGACTCCCTGGGGGTCCTTGTGAATGACAGCCAGGGAACCACAGGGGACCAAGTGAGGGCAGTTGGTGGCATTTGTGGGTTTGGGTTGTTTGTAAGCACAGTCTTTGTACGCTGAGCACTGTCTGTTTGGATCACAATAAATGGAAAGGATATAGCTGGAACTTCCTCTTATCCACAGAAGTATCCTAAACGGTGTATGTATTTCCAGTTACTCGTTTGTCTGCCTGTCTCGGGACTGAGTTACTCAAGAGCAAGAGTTACGTCTTAATTACGTTGAAAACCTCAAGTCCAAGCACAGTGCCTTGACACCCAATCAGAATCAATAAATATATTTTGCCATTTGCAGCAACATTGATGGACCTAGAGATTATCATACTAAGTGAAGTAAGTCAGACAAAGACAAATATCATATACCACTTATATGGGGGATCTAAAAAAAGTGATACAAATGAGATTATGTACAAAACAGACCCACACACATAGAAAACAAACTTATAGTTATCAAAGGGGAAGTGGGGGAGAGGAATAAATTAGGAGTTTAGGATTAACATATACATACTAGTATATATAGAAGAGATAACCAACAAGGACCTACTGTATAGTACAGGAAACTATACTCTATTTTGTAATAACCTATAAGGGAAAAGAATCGGAAAACAATAGAGATATATGTATATGTATAACAATCACTTTGCTGTACAGCTGAAACTAACACAACATTGTAAATCAACTATTCTGCAATGAAAGATAAAGAAAAAATAAAATGAAAGAAGAACCAAATATTTTTCAGGTGCATGCTGGATGAATTTTGGCAGGAAAGAGAATGGAAAATGCCCTTTAAGATCAGAGGGGTATGAGGAAGAGAGGGCATTAGAAAGGTTGGGGAAAGAGCAAAGGACTGAATAGATTGACATTAGAGAAAAATTAGACTGAGGTTGCTTAGCCATCTAGTCCTCTCGGTTGTGTTCTGGGTGAGGCCACAACCCAGAGCTCGGTAGGCAGCCTGTCTTATACACTCCTTGATGGGACTACAGAAATGGTTAAGAAATGGGACATGCTGTCCAACAGCTCAAAGCCTAAAAACGGAGATGAATCTGCTGCTGCTTCTCACTGAGCCCAACCTGATGTTTTAGCCTTTGGTCCATGTGCAGTGGGTTTATTTTGCCAGATGAGTGGCGTGCCCAAGGTCACTCAGCAACTGAGCGTCTGTTTCTGGAAGGACACTGAAGTCTTACGCTCTGCCCCATGCAGATGGCGGCCACATTTTCTGCAGTGAAAATCAAGTCATGTGCTGGACAAAGCATTTTCACTGCTTCTGGGTGTGACAGACCATCTGAGAGTTACGGTTAAAATGATGAAGTAGAAATTTCTGAGACACTGAGTGGTTTATGCAGACACCAGGACTAATACATTTTCAAAGGGTCCACGAGGTAGACTATCTTATTTGTT
Source organism: Leucopleurus acutus (assembly GCF_964270905.1). Taxonomy (NCBI): domain Eukaryota; kingdom Metazoa; phylum Chordata; class Mammalia; order Artiodactyla; family Delphinidae; genus Leucopleurus; species Leucopleurus acutus. The sequence goes on along the minus strand of NC_139148.1, from coordinate 7,871,357 downwards.
ATATGTCCAGTTGTGAAGTGTGGCTTCAGTTGCATGTATTTGGAAGTGAACTTCCCTAAGCAATTAAGAGCAAAGGAGCTGTTTGTGGACAACTGGAATTCCTTGAGTGCCCTGCTGAGTTACCAGTAACTACATGGGTGGCCAGATAAAGCAAAATGTAATTGGAAGGCATCACCAAATATTAGAAATCTACACAGAATCAAGATTGTCTCCTATAGGAGATGCATTAGGAATTCAGACAGAAAGTTCTGGTTAAAAGTTGAGCGTTCGTGGCTTGAAAATGTTCGCACAGGGGAATGCTTTACCTTCCATCAGGGAGCAAAGTTTACATTTAGAGCCTGGGTCGTCTTCTAGATTCCTTATCTTATTCTCTTTTGACTGTACTGCGTGCCTTCTAGTAAGGTGCAATTTGGATGTTTGGGGGTAACATACTAATTTAATGTGCTAGTAAATCCCAGCACAATTTTCAAATAGGTTGATGGTTTAGAATGAATCAAGAATCAGGAAAGACTGTATCACTTTTAGGGAAAAAACCAACTAGTCTTATACTTGCTTTTGTGCTACTTTGTCGAGTAAAAACTAGGAGGATTATGTTTACACAGAAGAAAGTTTAAGGAGTGAGATGAGGCCTTTCTTCTATGAATTAGTCAACTGGGCTTGGTGGAGATAGTGCAGAAAAGTGAACTGGAACAAATAGAAGGGAGAAGAAAGTGGGAGTTATTTCAGTCAACCTATGGGGAAAGCAGAATAGAAAAATTGGCTCTCCAGTGAGTGCCGCGGTTTTTTTCCTTGGTCAGTGTTCAAAGTGGATTTCTAAGGAGATATTGACGCGGCTGCCCTTTTCATATGACTGTGAGTGAAAGAAGGAAACAAAGTCATAATAATTGATTGAGAGAGGTATGGCTTTCTGTGTAGAGAAAAACACAATAGGAGACTATTAAATAATGAATATTTATTGCTTAATGCTTCTTAGCCTGGAGGAGACACTTTCTGAATATTTTTAACATTTCCCCTCTCTAACATTTCAGCTGTCAGAATTGAATAGTTCGCATGTAAACTACATTGTTTTGGTTTAGCTAACAAAGAGTGATAAGATATGAATAGTTTGTGACAGCCCCGAACATTGATAACAGAAGACATTAATGCCTGCAGACACAACCTACATGGTAAAATTCTGGGAGCAAAAATGCTTATTATGTTAGGCCAACGTGCTTTGACCTAGTTTTGCTTCTCTGCTTGGAAATTATGTCAGGATTGGTTACATCATTCCTGTGGATGAGCAATTTCACATTCTTGATTATTTCAGCGTCATTTTATTCATTTTGTGTATTTAGTTCTGACCTCCAGGAAGCCAAAGTAATCCTCATGGACTTGCCTTTTCCTTTTGAAATGAGTCTTCTGCATGCTAAAGAGAGAGGATTTTATGTATTAACAAAACAATCTAAGATGCAGTCTTCAAAGACATTCATTTCTCCTTGATCCGGAGCCACTGCCCTCTTGAAGGCTCCGAGAGGCTGGCCAGTTTTCTGCTGATCTGAAGTTGTGTTCCTTTCTTTGTCTTATGGGGATGGAACAAATTACTGTGGCATAGTTGAATAACAAAAAAATTAAATAAGACGGGGAGGTTGATGGGATACTTCTCAGCCCATCATCCTTAAGTTTGTCCATTGCATATTTCTGGTTTATTCATCCAGTCAAAACTGGCCCAACATATTTTTCCTATTTACCATTTTTATTGAATAATTTTCAAAATGAATTATTTCCTCAGTTGATTTCAAGCACATTCTTTTCCTGCCGTTTAATGCTTTCTATCACTAGAGGAAAAAAACGTGTATTTCTTTCCTACGTTTATGAATTCAAATCTTCAAAGAGTGTGAGTTCTTCCAGTGATCATCTGACATCAAATTTACAAGTATAATTTGCTACCAAAAGACCTTGAAGGGTTTTTGGTGCACACGTTTTGGCATTCCTTATTAACAGATGTAATCAGGCAAGAGCCCACAAGAATATGTATTCCTGGTTCCTCTTCAAAAATCAACCGTTTGCTCTTGTTTTCTGATTAAATCCCTTTGTTGTTAGCTCCTTTGCAAATCCCGTGTCTGCAGGCAGAAAACCTAAGAAGGGAGCCGTCCCCTTCAAAGCACTCCCAAACTGAATTTTAACCAGGTAAATTGCTGATTAGCTGTGGATCATTTAAAGAAACAGTATGAAAGTAATTGGGATAGACACAAACCCTAACTGTGATCCCAGGGGGCTTCAAAAGTTGATTGAAACAGTCAACTCAGAGGATTGTTTTCCATGTCTGATCCTTATGCTAATTTGAATACTAGCATCTTGAAGAACAACTTCTTCAGAAGATTTCTGGAATCCCTAATTGGTATACAAACACTGTCACTTCTAAGCTACCCGAAGTGGTGAAATATACTCTGTGGCTCCTATGATGATATTTATTTCTAGGTGTTGATGGCAGACTCCCGGCAATTTTTTCTGATTGTCATAGGCAGATACAAGTATATTTCTCTCATTTTACATAAATAGTGGCGTTCCGTATACCCTATTTGCCACCTTTTTTTTTTTTCCACATTACAGTTTTTCCTGGAGATCTTTTCATAACAGTGCACAAAGAGCTTCCCTCCGTCCTTTCTTTTTTCTTTTTTTCCCAACAACTGCATAGCATTCCGTAGTGACAATATACCATAATTTACTTGATCCTTTTCGTACTGGTCGCATTGGTTGTGTCCAGTCTTTTGCCATTAAAACAATGTACATAGAAAAGGCTTGTGCATTCGCCAGTTTGTGTGGAGGATGTGTGTCTAAATTGTAAATCCCCAGGAGTGAGATTGCTGGGTCAGAGGGTGTATTGCAGTTTCTAATTTTGACGAATGACTAAATTTGCGTACCTAGGGTGTGGGAGTGCTTCCTCAGAGCCTCCCCAAGACAGGGCATTGTCCACCGTGTACATCTTTGTCTACTTGATCCATGAAAAGAGGTATCGCTGTGTACATTTCTCTTGTGAGTGATGTTGAGCAACTTTGAGTATATTAAGGGCCATTTGCATTTCTTGTGCAATGTCTGTTTACATCTTCCATTTCAGATTGTTCTTGATATTCATTTTTCAGTCTACCTACCTTTCTAATCATTCACCAAAGAGCTACAGCTTGTTGCCTTTCCCCAAGTACGTTCGAAATAATCCAAAAGGGGCTCCTGTAGTAATGTAGCTAATTCTAAAGATTTTATATGAATGGAAGTGGGGCTGGTTCACAGCATACGTTCACGTGAGAGTCTGGATTTCCAAGCCTGTTGATCACTTTCTCTTCTACTCGCTAACCAGTGCACGTCAAGAGGCTGAGCTTTATAAAGTAAAGGTAACCTCCAAAGTGTTGAAAGCTCGCTATCGAGGGTCTAATTTGGGGAGGATGCTGATGTTGTTAGTATTCAGTTTGTTGGAATTGTGACCATTTTCCAAGGAAGTAAGAGCTTCCACTTGAAATACTCAAGGTCCTGGAAAGTCTTTAAGGAAATAGTTTCCACTTTTCCTCCCAGATTGCCAAATGTCAAGATGCATCATTGATAAAATGATTTTCATATTTCTGCACAGTGTAGTGGTTCTCCGTCACCCTTATTGAAGACTGGAGCTTCATGTTCAAGACCAACAAGAGGAGAACGGTTGCATTGGTCTGAGGTTTCAGTGTATGTTTTTTTCATTTAATAGGGAAGATCAGGGCTTCCCTGGTGGCGCAGTGGTTGAGAGTCCGCCTGCCGATGCAGGGGACGCGGGTTCGTGCCCCGGTCCGGGAAGATCCCACATGCCGCGGAGCGGCTGGGCCCGTGAGCCATGGCCGCTGAGCCTGCGCGTCCGGAGCCTGTGCTCCGCAACGGGAGAGGCCACAACAGTGGGAGGCCCGTGTACTGCTAAAATAAAAAAAAAAAAAAAAAAAAAGGAAGATGATTTAGTGCTTATAAATATGCACAGCAGATCCTTATCGTTTTATGGAAATGATCCAACTACTCAATCGTGTGTGATTACGGTTACCTCCCCTGTAAAATGGAAATAAAATGCAAATAATAATCGTAGTACCTGTACTCTAAGGTTGTTATAAAGATTAAGTGAGTTACTGTTCGTCTACCACTTAGAATAGCACCTGGTACGGAGTAAGTACGATATAAGTGTGTGTTGACTAAGTTAGAAAATGGTGGTTGTCAAGAACTGTGAAGTGTCTGAGACTTCATCCCGCCTGCACACCAGCACCTTAGCCTGCCACCGTTTCTTGGATGCTGGCGGAAGACCTGAGACTCCTGGGTCAGAGACAGAGGACTGTATTACTCATGGCACTGCAAGTGGCATGAGCTTCATGTTCACATTCGTTCTCCTTGCCTCCCAGGTTCCCCCAGGACAACACAGAGGACCCCAGGTAGATGTTGTGCGGGCGGGAGAAATGCCTCCCAGGTGTGGATCCTGAGCTGGGAGACTCTGAATCTCTTGTCATTGCTAGTAAGCACACACCTGCCCGTTGCTCTGGAGGGAGACATTATCTCTACCTCCCAAGGTTGTTTGCTAGATGAAAGGCTTTGAAAAGATCATGAGGAACAAGGGCCATCAGTGCCTCTGCTCCCAAGGTATGCAAAATGTAAGGCATCCCTGGAGAATTCCCTCCCAGTGGTAGTCCAGGGAAGTATCTTGACCTTTGCTTCTCAGAGCCCTAAGACCTCTGCAGAGCTGCCCAGGGCAGGAGGAGAACGATGCTGCCCAGACACAGGAAGAGGGAAGACGTGCAAGAGTAAGGGCCATCCTCTAGTTCCCTGCCCTTCCAGCAAGAAGAGCTTGGATGTGTTCTGCTTCTCTGCTCTTCCAAAATGTTGGGCTTCTCGTTAAGATTTCCTTGGAAGAAAGGGATCTTTCTTTAAAACAAAAGAAAAAAAGAAAGTGCCAGGTCTAGTACAGTGGTGTTTGACATTTTGACAGTGATACAGTTGTTGAGAGAATCACTCCAGGCAGTAGATTTGGAAGCACAGTATCAGAGATCCTCCAGTGAGGCCCCTAATGTGCTACTTCCTAGCGCTGTGACCTTGGGTTGATTCCTTAAGCCTCCCAAGTTGCCTTACCTATAAAATGGAAACGCTATTACCAACTCGTAGGGTTTATGTAATAACTAAATGAAGAATGATATATAAAAAACGAAGTATAAAGCACTTAGAGTACTGGTTACGTATCAGGCATTTAAGAAATGTTAGGTTACCTTCTCTTTTGGTGGAAACAAACTAAAGGTTTCAGAGAAGTCTTGGTTTTATGGATAGTTCCACCTGTTAGCCTTGGAATGAATACATACCTACCCACCCAGAGGCATGCATGTGTGGACACATGTACACACAGTGGAGTAACGTATTATATGGATGTCATACTCTAAAGGCATCTATCTCTTCAGGCAAATATCTGTGTGTGCGCATGTATATATAAAAATATCCCTGTAATGTGTGAGGAAACTAATTTGTTGCTGAGAAATATACCTTTGTAGGACAAATTCTCCTAATATGCTAAAATAGTACCAAATCTCATTGATGAGCATGATCGATCATCCTTAGTTTTCATATGTTAAAATTATTCTTTTTTCTTTAAAATATTTTTACGTACTCTCTTTCATTTTTTTAAAAAATTTCTTTAATTTCTTTTACTTTGGGCCACGTTGGGTCTTCGTTGCTGCGTGCGGGCTTTCTCGAGCTGCGGCGAGCGGGGGCTACTCTTGCTTGCGGTGCGCGGGCTTCTCATTGCGGTGGCTTCTCTTGTTGCGGAGCATGGGCTCTAGGCGCGTGGGTTTCAGCAGCTGTGGCACGTGGGCGCAGTAGTTGTGGCTTGTGGGCTCTAGAGTGCAGGCCCAGTAGTTGTGGCACACGGGCTTAGTTGCTCCACCGCACGTGGGATCTTCCTGGACCAGAGCTCGAACCCGTGTCCCCTGCATTGGCAGGCGGATTCTTAACCACTGCGTCACCAGGGAAGCCCAAGAAAATTATTCTGACACTTGTTAAAACAGTAAGGAAGACTTTATTCAGGACTATTGCAGTGGCCGTAGGGGAGGGAGGTTGGACTCAACTCTGAATACAACAGAGACAGCTGGGAAGTTATAGCCAAGGAGCAGAGCGAGGGGATCAGTGGATGGAAAATAACTAAGAGGAGACCTCAAGGGTAGGGGGATTCTTGCTAAACCAACCTAACAGGATTCTTACTGCAGACAGGCCGCAGTCATCAGGTATCAAGGGTGGAGGATTACCTCTACACTGACTTAGCACAGGATTCTTGCTAACATTGGGCTGTGCAGACACGGCCAGGACAGAGGCCAAGGTTGAGGCCTAGTCAAGAGGAGAGCTCGGAGGAGCCTGACGGAAGTTTGCTCAAGGAAAGTCTTTGTCACATAGCATCATTGAAGAATGCTTTTCCTCTTCATCTATTTTATTCTTTAGAATGGTTACAATCGTGTATATATTACATACCTTATATTTAAAGCTATCTCAGAAACGAAATGACATTTATACTCATGTGTATGTATTTATGTCCTTAAAGCAAAAATGAAATACTAAGCAGAACAGTAAATACTTCACAAGGTAGAAATGGAAAAGAATGTAGTTTACAGGGCATGGTGCCTAGAATTGCCACGACTGAGAGCTGAGACCGTAAAACTGACCAACCCTACAACTGTGAACGTGGCTATCTGGATGCTTCTGTTTCCCAGGGCTCTGCTGATATAAGAATATGGTTTAAGTTTTTTTTTTCTATTTTAAAATAATTCTAGAGCCATAGGAAATTGCAAAACAATGTACAAGGTGGTGCTATGCACTCTTCACCCACCCCATCCCTCATCTTTAACCCCTGGCAACCAATAATCTGATCTCCATCTCTATAATTTCGACCCTTCAAGAATATTATATAAATGTACTCATATATAAGATTGGCTTTTTTTTCCCCACTCGGCATATTTCTCTGGAGGTTCATCCAAGTTGTTGTATCTATCAGTAGTTTGATCCTTTGCATTGCTGAGTAGTATTCCACGGTATGGAGGTACCACAGTTGAACCATTCACCCTGTTGAAGGATATTTGGGTTGTTTCTAGTTTGGGGCTATTACAGATAAAACTGCTGTGAGCATTTGTGTACAGAATTTTGTGTTACCATAAATTTCCATTTCTTTGGAAAAAGTGACCGTAGAGTGTAATTGCTGGGTCACGTGGTAAATACATATTTCGTTTTGTACATACCTACCAGCACAGTGTCAGTGATCCAGGTTTTCTGCATCCTCTCCAGCTTTAGTTGTTGACCCTATTTTTATTTTAGCCATTCTAGTAGGTGTATAGTGGTATCTCATTTGTATTGGTTTTTAAAAGGTGAAGAAATGCTTCATAATGCAATGTAGGTGTGTTCGTATCTCCCAGGTAAAATTCTCACACCCAAATGGGCCTGTATCCCAGGTTTGGGTGCCCATCTGGGCACTGGTGATAACTACTAATCTCTTCAAATTTGTTTTTCCACATTATGGCTGAAGCTTAGTGGTTAATGGAGAAAGATAACAGCCCTTGTTTCTTCTAAAATACAGATTGAACACACAACATTAAAGTAAGACTTCACGCAAGTGTGGTTTTGTTTTACTTTGTATTGATGTTTTATCACTTACACTGGATATCATGATTATCTTAACAGATATAAAATTGGATAGATAGTAAAATATCTTTTTTAAGAAAAATTTATTCATTTGGTTGTGCCAGGTCTTAGTTGCAGCAGGTGGACTCCTTAGTTGTGGCTCACCGGCTCCTTAGTTGTGGCATGCGAACTCTTAGTTGCGGCATGCATGCGGGATCTAGTTCCCTGACCAGGGATCAAACCTGGGCCCCCTGCATTGGGAGCGCAGGGTCCTATCCACTGGGCCACCAGGGAAGTCCCGATAAAATATCTTTATAGGGCTTCCCTGGTGGCGCAGTGGTTGAGAGGCCGCCTGCCGATGCAGGGGACACGGGTTCGTGCCCCGGTCCGGGAAGATCCCACATGCCGCGGAGCGGCTCGACCCGTGAGCCATGGCCGCTGAGCCTGTGCGTCCGGAGCCCGTGCTCCGCAACGGGAGAGGCCACAACAGCGAGAGGCCCGCGTTATCGCAAAAAAAAAAAAAAAAAAAAAAGTGCCCAAAGGGCTTTGTAGATTATGTTGAGAGAAGACTTTAGAGGAAGAAATATTATATCCATATGAGCCAAGAAAATGATCCTCCTTTGTTTATAGGATTATATAGAGGAATTTGTACTTCTAAAGTGAGAATACAAATTACTATGTAGGCTAAAATCGCCCTTCTTGTAGGAAATGATACCAGTTTTCTTCATGTAGTATTCTTTCAGAAAGCCTCAGTGAAGTTACAACATTATAACTTCAGGCATCCTTCATTTAAGTTCATTTAAGATCTATGTTATGGTGACTTTATGCACGCTTCCGTCTCCCATGCAATCCTTACGAGCAGAGCAAGAGGTTCATTCATTTTTGGAGTTATGTAGCAAAGGGTTGCTGGATCCAAAATAACCTCTCTCTAATTTCCATTATTGCTTGACAAGCTCTATTTTAAAGGTGCAGTGTCGTGGGATGAACCTAATAATGTGACCTTGGTCCCCAGTCGTGCTCTTGTTTGCCTTCCCTTCTTCCTTTACATACAAGGCATGTGTAAGGTGACCTTTTAGGGGTACAGTATCTTCTTTACAAATCGTGATCGATTTGCTGAGGTTATCACAGCAGCTGAACATTCACTCAAATCCATAAAATGTCGGTAAAGAAAAAACAAAGCCTTTAATTTTGGGCATTTCTTGTAAACACCTCTTTTTTAAAAAATTTATTTATTTTATTTCATTTATTTTTGGCCGCATTGGGTCTTCGTTGCTGCACACGGGCTTTCTCTAGTTGCGGCGAGCGGGGGCTAATCTTCGTTGCGGTGCGTGGGCTTCTCATTGCGGTGGCCTCTCTTGTTGCGGAGCACGGGCTCTAGGCGCGCGGGCTTCAGTAGTTGTGGCGCACGGGCTCAGTAGTTGTGGCTCGCGGGCTCTAGAGCTGAGGCTCAGTAGTTGTGGCGCACGGGCTTAGTTGCTCCGCGGCATGTGGGACCTTCCCGGACCAGGGCTCGAACCCGTGTCCCCGGCATCGGCAGGCGGATTCTTCACTACTGCGCCACCAGGGAAGCCCCTAAAACACCTCTTAGAACCTGTACAATGGAATTTTCCCCAATGCCTAGCACAAAGCTGATTATTATCTACCTGTTGAATGGATAGATTACTGAATTAATGAATGGAAAAAGAATTTTTTTAATGGAACTTACTGGTTGTTTGGGATAAAATGGCCCATCCATGTAATGGAACATCATCACTGAAGCTGTGGGGATTTTCAAATACTCTAGCTGGTACTAAATCTCATTGGAGCCCCTCAAGTTATAACAGGATAAGAAAGTAATATTTAATATAAGAAAAAAATTGTCAGTGTTAAACTTGTATATAGCAGAAGCAATTCATTTTTTTCCCTGATAACGAAGCCTTCTAAAAGCATTTTATTGTACTAGTTTACAAGAGTTTCGAGGTTTTTAATTTTGAACCAAGGGTAGAAAATGTAATATCAAGAAATGAAGAATACTTGGGATTAGTTCCAGCCTAAGGCAATGGCGTGCCACCAGATTTTAAATTTTTGTGTTCTTCATAATTAATATCAAGGTAGATTCTTCCCGATGGTTCCGAATTTTCTTGTTAAAAATACATACTGCCTTATGTTTTTAAAATTCAAGTTTTCTCATGGAGCTCTTGTCTAATGATCATTTTAAGAATCTCTGTATAAAGAGTAAGCATTTATCATTCATATTTATATATATGAATATATTTTTTCTTTTTAATTCCCAAAGACTAGTTTGGGCCTTTGCCCAAATATCTTTTCTGTTTGTTTGTTTTTGTTCTGTTTTGTTTTTAATTTTTTATTTTATGTTGGAGTATAGTTGATTTGCAATGTTGTGTTAATTTCAGGTGTACAGCAAAGTGATTAGTTATACATATACCTATTCTTTTTCAGATTCTTTTCCCATATAGGTTATTTCAGAGTATTTAGTAGAGTTCCCTGTGCTGTACAGTAGGTCCTTGTTGATATTCTATTTTATATATAGGAGTGTGTGTGTATGTTCATCCCAAACTCCTAATTTATCCCTCCCTCACCTTTCCCCTTTAGTAACCATAAGTCTGTTTTCTAAGTCTGTGAGTCTGTTTCTGTTTTGTAAATAAGTTCATTTGTATCATTTTTTTAGATTCCACACATAAGTGATATTGTATGATATTTGTTTAAGAAAGAATATAATACTATCTGGACAGGTTAAGAATCTCCAACATTTACCTATAAATGTTAACTAATGCTCTCCTTTTCATTTGCTAAATTGCTGCATAAATCGTTTAAAGATTATGTTACCATTGACATTGAGACCTCATCATTTTCACTTTCGAAAACATACCCCGATCTTTGGGGTTGAACCATCATAGCTGCTTTAAGCTAAAAATCTCTCTGCATGGGTTCCTGATCACAGCCTCGCCAGAGAATCTACATCCGTGCGAGTGAAAGGTTGGGTCCACCGCTTCAAACCTTATGCAGTTTGAATTCCTATAATATCACCAGCATCTAAGGGCCCCAGGAATGCTTACACGGCAGGGGGTTCTGCCGAGGTCCATTCCAATTTGGGACGGCATTTGCAGGTACAGTTTGTCCATAGGTGAAATCTGTGTGTGTCTCCTGATTGCTTTTACACACATTTGGCCTTTCTACACAGCACAGAACACATGCAGTTACTCTGTTCTCTGACAGCACTTCAAAGACAAAGCTAACAAGACCTTCTGGGGGCATTTTTCCAGGTTAAATATGCCCAGATGTGTTTGATTTGGACTGTATCCTTTAGGATCAAGCAATGTTCATAAGTACAAATGTCCGACAGTTAAATGATCTGTCCGTGGGAAAGACTCACCTGATTGGAGGAAAGAGGTACCATTTGGCTTCCAATACCCAGTGACCTTAAGGCCAGTGTTTTCACTTCTCGCTGTCTGGATTATAGGGACTTTGCCTAGCTTACTTCTGGAATGGAAATTCTGAGTCTTTACTAGTGAGCTAGCAATAACATGATGGCCGGCATTTAGGTACTAAGAAAAAAATCAGTAATGGGCAAGGTTTGAATTTTATTCCTTTGCTTGTCTGATACTCCACGGACGTTTGCAATATCGTGTTGATGTGTATTACAGGAGTGAAAATATTAATCACATAAAGGAGTCCTAAGATGGAAGAGAAGAAAATAGGGGGCTGGTGAGTAGGAAAAGAAGAGTGTGTGAGGTATCAGGAGGTTTCTTCAGCTCTTTGGCAAGTTGAAGGCCAAGTTTTATTTTGAGCACCTTAAGAAATTACATCATTTTTATATAAAAGACCAAAACTCTGGAAAGCACACACAGTGTGTTGGCAGTACGCTACGTAAGGGTTGACAGATCCAGCCAGTGTCTAATGAAAAGTAAGGTTGTGAAGACATAGATCTGAAGCTCGGGGGCATGTCTTTGTTTCCCATCTAGCACGGTACTCGGCACATACCAGACGCTCTACAAATATTTATTGGGTAAATGGTAGGATGAGCGTATGGGGGCCGCCTGATGCCCTGAGTGGTGCTGGTGAGACCCACGGGCGTCCCTTTGGCCGGTAAGAAAAGTTTGTGGGCTGCTTTCCTCATTTCAAAAACCTCAAAGGAAATTGGACAGTCATTACTTAAAAGTGATTATTTTCATCAGATACTTCTAGACCGGGGGATTTGTGAAGTTCAAAGTGAAGGGGTTTTTAAGTATCTTATGCTAAGTGAGAGAAGCCAGCCGTCAAGGGCCACGTACTGAATGACGTATTTATATGAGATGTGCAGAATAAGCACATTTTATAGAAACAGAAAGTAGGTTAGTGGTTGTCAGCGGCTGGGAGGAGGGGAGAATGGGGTGTGACTGCTGCTGGGTGGGGCGTTTCTTTTTGGGGTGATGCCGGTGTTCTGGAATTAGTGGTGATGGTTGCATATCTCTGTGAAGACACTAAAACCCACTGAATTGTACACGTTAAGTGGTTAAGTTTGCGATATGTGAATTATATTTCAGTGAAGCTGTTTTTAACAAAGATAACCACTACCCCTCCCCCCCTTAAACAAGGGAAGGGGGATAGTAGTGGTTAAAAGGTCAGGAACCACTTGCTAATTGTTTGGTAGATTTTCTCCCGGATTTTAAAATACTCCTATTCTGTCTCTCTAAAGGGTATACGCAGAATATTCACACAACCATAGAGACTGGAGGTTGACCACCCTGCTGTTGGTTACTTTCTCCCTTATTCCCCCCAAATTAAGAAAAAGTGTGTGTGTGTGTGTTTAAGGGTAACAAGGGCAGTAGTGCTCAGAGCTCGGTCATGAGACTTCCAGGATCTATGGACAGACGCGAACTCCTAGGGTGGCAAAGTTTTGAGCTGTTTGCACCAGTCTCGTACCACATAAATCTAGGCCAGGGTTCAGCAAACTTATTCGTAACGGCCAGATAGTAAATATTCTGGGCTTCGAGGCCATGCCGTCTCTGTCAGAACTACCCAACTCAGCCATAAACAATCGGTAAGCAGTTGGATGTGATAATACTCCAAAAAAGCTTTCTGTCGACTCTGAATTTCGTATCATTTTCCTGGGTCACAAAATATTATTCTTTTGATTTTTTTTTTTTTTTTAACCACCTAAGAACGTAAAGACCACTTGTAGCTTGTAGGCCACAGAAAACAAGCAGAAGGTTAGACTTGGCCTCGGCCGAAGTTGGCAGACTCCAGGGTCATGGCTTAGAAAGGTACTAGGATTAATCAGCGCTCAGTTGTGAAGCATGTTACATTCCTTAAGCCAGTGTACACGTTAAAGCATCAGATAATGCCACCTGTTTGAAGGCCGAGCTGTTGAGAGACTTCACTGCCTTGTTAGCAAATAAAGAAAAATCAGCAAATAGTATATCTTTTCTAAAGTGTGTTTAGACTGTAATAATGCTACCTTGTGTGGTTTTGAGATTTTTAAGTCAGGGAAGCTATGGATATCTTGAACATAGGCCATTGAGAAGTCTGCCAAGGCCGTGGATTTAAAGTCCTGGGAGTTTTTCATTGCCCCTGGCTGCTGAATTCGAAGTTATTCATTAAGTTCACATTTTCAAAAAGAAACTATCAACAATGCTTCTTTATACTTTATCTGCATTTGATAAGGATGGTCTTTAATTTGACTAATGAGCGCATCCATTGTTATTTTCATGACAAGTGATTTACAGAAAGAATAGCTCTTCTGCAAGTGTCCTTAAATCTGGACGTAAGAGTCCCCAATGTTCCAATCCGCGAAGGAGCAGTTGGTATTAGATGGCTCCTACAGGATGTGGCCATTAGAAATACACGGGAAGTACTTCCTGGGTGATGAGCTGGATATGCAAAAGGAGGAAAACAGTTTGAAATATGCCAGCCGTCTTATGTCACAGTTTTTGAGTTTTTCCGATTTGAGCACAAGTCAGAAGCTGAAGACCATGGAGACTTGGGGGAGGTCTGGCCCACTTCCTGCACCCCCCCCGCCCCCAAATGACCCTCCTTGGTTCTGTCATAGAATTATCGAGATCTGTTAATTTGAAGGAAAGTGAAACCCATATTGACTAGCATCGTAAATAAGAAAATTCAGGAAAAAATTCAATTTTTGAGCTCACCACAGTTTTCTGCTTAAATTTCACTCTTTTTTTTTTTTTTTTTGCGGTACACGGGCCTCTCACTGTTCTGGCCTCTCCCGTTGCGGAGCCCAGGCTCCGGACGCGCAGGCTCAGCGGCCATGGCTCACGGGCCCAGCCGCTCCGCGGCATGTGGGATCTTCCCGGACCGGGGCACGAACCCGTGTCCCCTGCATCAGCAGGCGGACTCTCAACCACTGCGCCACCAGGGAAGCCCAAATTTCACTCTTTTAACTGATTTCTTTTGGTGCATAAATAAGTCAAGTGCCTGCTGAGGCCATAGTTCTCAGCAGACCTTGTAGATGTGCAAGATGAATTGAACACGGGCACCGTCCTCAGGGGGCTTGTGGTTTACTGAACTTCATAGGAGAACCGACAGAAATATCCTAACAAATATAACAACTGCAGAACTTTCTTCCTGATCCTAAAACTCTTTTGTTGTTATTGGTCGGAGTAATGAATGCGGCATCCTAAGGTCAAATGTAATGATTTCCACATCATACCACAGTCTATTGTCAAGGCTAAAGTCTGCCTTAAAGAAGCTTAACTGACTTTGTTCTTGTGACAGTAGAAGAGATAAAGAGATCATTTACAAAGCTACCTCCTGAAAAATTGAAAGTATTTTATGCAAGCTATTACCCAAGTTGATTTCACGGTGATATTTCACTTTTTGCATAATCCAGTTTGTGTTATATGGGCCGTCACTGTTTTTTCCCTCCTTGCAGCTTTATGAGTGAAATATTACTGTTCCTCCTTTACAAACGAGGAAAATGAGGCCTAGGAAGATGTAAAACATGCAGCAGGCACAAGAGGTGATGAAACACTGTCGGCATCCACTCGTCCATCATCTGTGGGGTCAGCCAACTGCAGATTGAAAATATTCTGAAAAAAGAAAATTCCAGAAAGCTCCAAAACTTGAATTTGCCTCGCAGGCAACTATTTACGTAGCATTTACATTGTATTTGCCACTATTTACATAGCATTTGCGTTGTATTCGGTATTATATGTAATCTAGAGATGACTGAAAGTATACGGAGGTTGTGCAGTAAGTTATATGCAAAAAATGGGCCATTTTATATAAGGAACTTGAGCATTTGTGGATTTTGCTACAGGGTCCTGGAACAAACCCCCTTTGGATACTGAGGGATGACTGTACTGAGAAAACTTCAAGTTCAGCCACGTCTGTTGCCTAATCCCCTTCTTACTCTTTGTACCTTGGCATACGACTTAACAATCACTGCTTCTGGTTTTCCTACGGAAGATGAAGGCGTGGAAGAGTGTTCTGACTTAATCCTTTGAGCAACCCGTTATAGGAAAATGAAGTCATTGGGGACTCAGTGAAGTAGATGAAACATTCTAGGTGTAGGAAAAAAGTTCTAAGCAGTTAAAAGACAATTCAAGTGCAGTACATCGGATGGATGCGTGAGCTGGAGAAGATGCTGAGCCCCCAGTAAACCAGGTGGTGGAGGGTGGGAAGGCGGGTGAGCACCGAGAACTTGATACTTGACCATTAAGTGGAAGGTGATGAAAATCTTCCTAAGGGACAGTTGATCAGGGCAGGCATCAACTGTCCCTTGCCTAAGGGACAGTTGATCCCTTAGGCAGGATTGACTGTAGATTCTCAAAGGGTGGAGACGGTCAGTGAGAGTCCCAAGATTGGAAACTTTATTTGAACTGATGTCACTGACCGGGGTCTGTGACCTAGGAGACATATTGCCAGGATGCCACCCATTGGTATGATTGTAGAGTAGACGAAGGGAAGGTGTATTAGCTTACAATGGCTGCGTAACAAATTACCACACCCATTTGTTAGCTCATGGTTCTGTTGGTCACAAGTCTGGGTGGCCCGCTGTGTCCTCTGCTCAGGGTCTCATGAAGCTGAAATCAAGGTGTTGGCCATGCTAGGCTCTGATCTGGAGGCCCTGGGGGAGAATCTCCTGCCGAGCTCGCTCCAGTTGTTGGCAAAATTCATTTTCTTGCAGTTGGAGAAATGAACTCTCCATTTGCTTGACAGCTGTCAACTGGGGTCCACTCTTTCTTCCTAGGGGCCACCTACGTTCCTTCTCACGTGGCCATCCATTCTCAAAGCAGCAATGGCACGTTGAGTCTTTCGCACATGTAGCATCTCTAAGTTCTTCTGCTGTCAAGTGGAAAAAGCTTTCAGCTTTTAAGGGCCCGTGTGGTCAGGTCAGGCCCATCTGAGTCATCTTCCCCTAACGTCAACTGTGCTGTATAACACCACACAGTCAGGGCAGTGATATCTCACGTTCATAGGTTCTGGGGATTAAGGTAGAATGCCACCGTTTTTGGCGTTCTGTCACCCACAGAAAGTGATGAAGATTTTCAGCTTGGAAACGCTATGGCTTTTCCTTCCTCCCCGACACACTTGCTTCTTCCTGCAAGGAAATCTGTCTTTGGGCGTTCTCTCTGTGACCTCCTTCTGGGTGCGGGTGCCGTGCAACACTGGAGGACAGATGGTCCATCAATTCGGGGCGTCTTAAGGTTGCTGGGAGAAGACGTGTTGGAGGCCCAGACAGCACAAGAGGGCAGCACAGAGCAAGAGCTCATAAGTGTTGAAATGCAGACTCCACCCCCCACCCCCCACCCCCCACCCCGCCTCCTAGGCGTTTCAGAGATGATCTGTTCATCTGTCTTCAAAGCATCTTCTCACCCAACATGTGCCCCCTAATCCAGACCCCACCGAGTCTTTAGTCAGAACATGGCAGATGTAACATGAGTTGACCGTAGGCGCATCACAGAAAGGCAGCTCTGTAAAGATCTGCTTCTTGGAACCTTGGTTTTTCCATCTCGGAAATGGGCTGGAATTCGTTCAACGGTGAGACACTTAAAATGGAAAAATTCGTCTTTTGAATTCCAGCAACGTGAAGGCCCCTATTTACAAGTCTGATGCTGTAATACAGCGTTTCACAACCTCTTTTCGTTACTGATCCCCCATCGAGCCTTTTAAAACAGTTTTGTCCTAATTGCCCCCTCCATGAAATTTTAATAGTACAACTATATCGTATATCTGTGCTTTGTCCATCACAAGAGGAAGATTTTTTGCCACCAAGAACGAATTTTCTTTCCCCAGGGGCAATATCTCCCTCGCTTACAATGCATGTTGTAATGGGAAGAAAGAAATCGCTCACATTTTAATATTGTTAAATCTTCAGTTTATATGGTCTGTTTGGTTTGGCAAGTGGCCGTAATACTTCAGTTGTACTAAAAGGTACTTAAGATTAGTGTTGAGGAATCAGAAGGGTCTCTGAACATGAAAAACCACCCAATATTTTATATTTAATGTACCAACTTGCAAAAATCAAATGTGAAGTCTGATCCCATTTTTGCGGATAAGATGTGTAGAAAAATGGCTGGGAAGATCGATCTGCCAAATGTTGCTTCTTAGTGGTTAGACTTCTCTTCCAGGCATTTTGCTTTGGGGGAATTTTATAAATGAATCCATGTTATAATTGTGTCAAGAAAAGTACTGTGAGAAGGGTAATCCGTTCTCTTTTTTTTTGCCTTCAACATTTAGGATGAATAGGCAGTGTAAACGCAATCATTCACATGTAGCAGAAGGAGAAATTTTTTGCATGGTCCGTTCATGACTCCTTTAGATCTCAAGAGGGCCTCATGCCTCCAAGTTTATTGTTGCATTCTTCTTAATTCTGCTTGAATGCATGTACATTATTTTCTGCAAAGAAATACCACCTACTAGAGAGTGTTTCTTCTCTTCTCAGTGAGGTTTTGGTGTCCCCAGAGCCCCCTTAGTCCTGTTTATTTTGGATATTTCAGGACTTACTGTAGGATTTAACTGTGGTGAGTTTTTAAGCCCTCTTTTTAAATTCATCAACTGCCTCTAATCTTAGAAAAACGTCAGGTTCCACTTTTGAGAGGTTTGGGAACTTGACATTTTGTAGCCCGGTTGGGGTATAGGCTGCTTCCATTCTGAGCACCTTGTTCCAATTTACGTCAGAGGGAATTATGTACAGGTCAGGGCTGAGAGCAGGTTATAATTAATGGGATGGACAAGTGGATTTTTAGTGTTTCATAAAATAAAATGGAAATCACATGTGCTTAGAACAGTTGTGTGTTTTTAAATGTTTACATTTATTCCAGTAAACATTAATTATAACTGATATATTTCTCCCGTGAACTTGCTAACTGGGAGGTCACAGCCATTGTTCACTGCGTAGGAAGGAGGGATGACAAGCTGGTTATATATTTAAAAAGAAAGTACTTGGGGAGATACTGGTGTGTGAACTCGTGGAAGTAATTCAGTGTTAGGTTTTTGTCCTAATTTTCTCTCATGTTTAAAGCACCGACTTGCCAATATGATCCAGATGTCAGTCCTTCTAAGGGAGACTGGGGAGTGCTTAGCTTGTGAAATTCCTGACTGGCTCCTGGTGAAGACACACGACCGATGCTTAAGTGTTAGTCGTCTTTTATTAAGGTTCAGAAGTAGTTGAAGCCCTACCCGAATTTACAGCATCCAAATTTTCTTTACATTTGTACATCAGAAACTTCCGAGCCTCAGTTTCACCATCTGCAGAATGGGGGAAATGATACCGACTATTTAGGGATCGGGTAGGGATTAGAGACAATTTATATAAAGTATTCCACAAATTGCTGGTATTTAAAAAAAAAAATGTCGGCAATGGGTATATGAAGGAATGGTTGAAAAGAGGAAACTCAAAGGAAACCTTACGGAAATTGCATTACCAGTCAACCATTTGGGTGTTAGGTATATTAATGCATTCTTTATTATTGTCTGGAAGTGTCCAGCTCCCCCAAATATTATTTCCCTTAAGTTAATTCCTTTTACAGATATTCTTTGTTTTGTGCAGTGAAGAATCAATACAAGGACCCCGTCTATTAGGGTATAATAGTTAACTAAGTAATGCAGCATAAGACCTTTTTGCCCCTTTCTAAGGAAGCCATTTAAGTATTTAATGAAAGAGCAACTTCGCATCGAGTTAGTTGGTAACAGTCTACAGGACTTCCTGACGCTGCTTCTAAAAATGAGCTGGAAGAGTGTTTGGCGGTTCTCAATGCGATGGGGCTACGTGCCCAGACCCTTGGACGTCATATCAACCCAGTCAACCTGGAAATCTCTGTGGTGACAGAAGTTGGAGCCGAATTGCCCTCGGGTCCCTTAACACTGCTTTTGAGTCTCCCAGTTTAGAAAGTCTCTGCAGAACTCTCCAAGGTTTTAGGTCTATTGTATCCCTTGGGGGGCCTTTAGGGGAAAAAAATGCCTATGTTTGGGGCGTTGTTACCCTTCTTCAAGGCAAGACTTTGTGAAAAGATACAAGGCAAAATGAGCAAGGAGACAACTCCATTGATCATGGGCAAGGTCTCCACTGGGTTTTAGATTAAGATCTGTTGATAAAATATATACACTCAATAAACATATCCTCAGTATATACTCAATATATTTGTGCCAAAGAGATATTAGTTGGTAAAATTAATACATAAATGGGTATATTTATGCCTTACAATCAATTTCTATTTTTAGGGTATGATGACTGTACCATTTTCAAAATTCTGCCACTAAATTTTGGCATCATTGTTCCATCAATAGCTATAAGGAGATGATTTGTAGGTCCATAAGTGAGATATGGCTGATCCCTTCAGCTTCATTCAGTCCTTTATGGAAATCTTTATAAAAATCCTCTGGGCTGCCCTGGTGGCGCAGTGGTTGAGAGTCCGCCTGCCGATGCAGGGGACCCGGGTTCGTGCCCCGGTCCGGGAAGATCCCACGTGCCGCGGAGCGGCCGGGCCCCTGAGCCATGGCCGCTGAGCCTGCGCGTCCGGAGCCTGTGCTCCGCAACGGGAGAGGCCACAGCAGTGAGAGGCCCGCGTACCGCAAAAAAAAAAAAAATCCTTCTGTGTGCCCAGTAGCTAACAGAGTTCCTGACAAATAATAGGATATCAGTATACTTTAGATTTTGCCTAGCGCTGCTTTGAGGATGAGTGCATGGTAACACCCCTCCCTTCCCCCCAAAAAACGTGGTGTGAGGTGGGCGAGAGCGAAGGAGAGGGGAGGGGGAGGGAGGAACTGGGGAAGGGACAGGAGCCCCAGTCTTATCTTCCCACACACAGTGGAAAGTATTTGGAATTGGAAATGATCTTAGCTGGCATTTTCCAATCTACCCAATGCAGGAATTCCTTCTATGGTAATCTTCACCAAAGGGCAGCAAGCCTGATGTGAGAGTAGCGGTCTCTTTCTGCTGGGCAGTGATTTGCTTCAATGTGGTGTCATTATTTGTAGCTTGAGGCGGCACGGTGTAAAGTTCTGAGGGAAGTTGGGCCGTGGAGCCCACGTGAGGCCTGGACTGGTGGTGACCGCACTGCGGAAGGCCATTTGGGACCAGTTTTGAGCCGCCATTGTGTTCCATTATGAAACCTAAATCCTAGAGCTTTCTCAGTGAGGTTAAATATATACATCAAAGGAATTTACATGGTCCTTAATTTGTGTTAATAAAATTGATTGCAAGTACTATATTAAATTATTTTTAAAAATATTTCTCTCTTTGGCCACTCTGGGTCTTAGTTGCGGCCTGCAGGGTCTTTTAGTTGCAGCATGCGGGATCTTTAGTTGTGGCATGTGGGATCTAGTTCCCTGACCAGGGATCAAACCCGGGCCCCCTGCATTGGGAGTGTGGAGTCTTAACCACTGGACCACCAGGGAGGTCCCTAAAATTATTTTTTTTAAAGAAGAGTGGATATGTGTATATGTATAACTGATTCACTTTGCTGTACACTTTAACACAACATTGTAAATCAACTATATTCCAATAAGATTTTTTTAAAAATTAAAAAAAATTATTTTTTATACTTATTGGACATCAGGTAGAGAAGGAGTTTTTGTCAGTTTCCTATGTTATACTTTTCCAAGAGATCCAAGGAAAAAAAGGTGATATTTTGGATTAATGTGAAAATCGATTGTCATGGATACAAATATACATTCAACTCGATCTCTTAAATCTTCTCTATTTATGATTAAAGGGAAAAAATGGTCTTTTTATAATGATGATCTCACGGAACAATAAAATTTGGAATTACCTAAGAATCTTTCAGTTAGATCTACTATATGGTTGGTAGTTATGCAACTAAAGTGGACTCAAGCATTTTAGGAATGCTTCAACAGGGATTTATTTTAAAATAAGGTTTCTATTTGGAGTTCAGTTAACCAGAAAATTAAATTAACCAGAACTCTTCTATTTCCAGAGAATTTCAATTAATTGAAGTTTGCCTGTACTTTTATTGTAATCTTAGTTCCCACGAAGTGAATTCCATTTTCTTTTTCTTTTAATTTATTTTATTGAAGTACAGTTGATTTACAGTGTTCTGTTAATTTCTGCTGTACAACAATTGTTACACGTGTATCTATACATTCTTTTTCATATTCTTTTCCACTATGGTTTATCACAGAATACTGAATATAGTTCCCAGTGCTGTACAGTAGGACCTTGTTGTTTATCCACTGTATATATAATAGTTTGCATCTTCCACTTTCTGACTTATTTCTTGAAGAGTGCTTAAGGACACTGAACGCCTCAAATAAGCAGGGCAGTGGTGGCTTTTTGGTTTTGGACTTTAAATATTACTGTATATCGATCTACACTGATACATATCTGTACATCTATAGAGAAACAGAGCTCCCTGTCAGTGCCATTTATGTTTAAAGAAATATGAGTGGACGATGCCTTCACTATGATTTGACTTGCATCTTTCTCTCGCAAGTATACTTTTCCCTGTTCAAACCTGCCATTTAGAACTGAGGAGTGTTTTCCTGGAGATAGAACAATGTTTTCTTCTCTGTTTCTTAAAGTAGTGCACGAAGGAAATGGCATCGTGGTAAAAAGAATTTATAAGTGAAATTACAATGTTCTGCTAAAGATAGCCAGGAAGTGAAAAGCGAAAACCCTCAAGTAGCAGAGAGGCCAGATGGTCTTTTTTTTTTTTTTTTTTTTTTTTTAATGCGGTTACTAAGCAGGAAATTCTGCTTGATTAAGAAGACGCTGGTCTTGATTTTCATTCACTTTTGAATGAAAAGTTTTGAGGTCTTTTTTTTTTCTAATGGGCATACGTATACACATACAAAACACACAGTTTTCGTTCAGCCAGTTGATCGTTTGTGCCATTGTCAACAAGATTCTGCTGATGAGAATGCGAAGTCTTAATGATAAAGAAGGGAAGTGGGTTCCCAAGCCTCAGCTCTGAAAGAACTTGGAATCTGCCCACTCCGCCCCAAACGCGCCATCATTACCATCTCCATCAAATTGTTGTAGGGTCTGGTGTTTTGTTTTGTTTTCTTTTACTAACCCAGAATGAGAAAAGCTGTGTAACACAGTGGCTAAGTAGGGTTTTGTGAGATACAGGGTAGACTCGGGGGGAGAAAATAGAGGTTTTGGAGTTCAACACTCCAGGGGGCTAATGTGCATAAAGGACCTGAGTTTAATCCTCGGAGCCGCCAGTCAGGATATTGATGAAGAAGCACCCATGCAAAGAATTGCTTCTAGATGCTGATAGGCTGGGGCGGGCACGGCGAGCAGAGCACCCCTCTTTGGACTGTGATGTTTTGGCCGTTGATGGGGGGCGGAGGTTGCCTGGCCGTGGCTCAGACAAAACAAAGCTCCCTTCTGGGAAGTCACACTACCCTTGTCTTACACCTTTTGCCCAGCACCCCAGGAGCGAGCGATTTCCCAATCTGTATTCTAAAGAAGAACATGAATAGAGTTGTGAAACGGAATATTTACATCCATTTATGAGGGAGAGTCACTTGGAGGAATTTGTAATGGAAAGAACAGATGTAGACAACGGGCAGAATTGTTTGGAGCCAAGCCCTGAATCTAGTGGATGTTGATTTAAATAAGAACAAGCTAAAGAAACTACGTAACAAGGGATAACCCGGCAATCCTTACCGTAAAGATGATAAATCAGACATTAAAACTTGTTTTTGATTTATTATCAAAATAAATATATTTCCACTTGAAGATAGCTTAGCTACCTGGAAAGGTCACTGTTGTCAAAGCTAGACATCTTTTTCGTAAGTGAATTTTTAAGCCCTAGATTGCGTCTCAAGTACTGAGTCCTTTGAATGTCGCCTTTTCTTATATTCAAAAAGCCAGCTTCTTACAGAATTTGATCCAATGAAAGGATGAAATGTACAAGATGAAATGCACACTTATTAGCTTACAATGAACCTTTTTTTCTTTAAGATTCACATAATCCTATACCACAAACAAACAAGACCCTAAGATCATACCACTTGACATTAATTCCAAGGTAATATTGTGATTTCCTGTTTTAAAAATTACATTTATAATTACATTTATACCTCTCAAAAATATAACAAGGAAACATATTTTGATAATGCAAGAAGGATCTCAGAGTTTAGCCTGCCTTGAGAGAATTTTTTTTAAAGTCATTAGAAGAAGGCTTATAGCATTTATGGGATTTGTTTTCATATGGATCACAAATATGTATATGTTTTACATATTTCTTTTTGCAGAATGATCAAGACTTCAAAGAAAGTTTAAATCTTGGCTTTTGGGCCGGAAAGCCTTTGGCTCGGGGATACGTCACTCTGAGAATTGTTTGCTTCGTAACTCGCCACTCCATCCTCTCCTAAACCTTCTTGTGTGTTTCCGTGTGGGCCACTCCATCCTCTCCTAAACCTTCTTGTGTGTTTCCGTGTGGAGTGGTTGACAGCCTCCACTCAGACTTCCCCAAACCCTCGCCTTGGCCTCTGCTGTAGCTGCAGTAGCAACTCTTTATTCTCGCATGACAGTTCCCTCTGTGGTGTCTCTAGCCTTCTAGCCTCTTCTTGAAGAGATGGGATCTAACGATTATGAACTGGCATCTCTTCCAGTTCTGCCTAGCCAGTGAATTTCTTTCTGTTGAGATACCTTTTGTTAATGCCGTTATTGTCAGTAAGACCCCAACAGGGCTCTTAGGCATTGGGACCTTCTAGTATTAACTCATCTTTGATCCTCCAGTCATGAAGCCCTGGCTGTTCATTTCCCCTGCGCTGTTTCCTCACTTCTTTCCCTTTCCTTTCTGAAATTTCTTCTCCTAGAGAGACAAAAACAGGTAAGTCCAGAGAAAAGCAATGACTCTTGAAGTGCCTCAACTAATTTCCTTGACACCCTTCCCTGTAACCTTAACTGCATGTCCGTGGTTCCTTTCAACTTTGGTTTAACTTCCTGCCACCGAACACTCAGGGAATTCTAACTACCATACATAATTCCTATTTTGGGGGGTCCACCGTGTGATTGTGGCTTTTCTCTCTCCAACTGCATTGATCGAGTAAACAGAGAGGTCACTGATTTCCAATAATTCATCACTTTGTGTTTTCATGTTAGAAATAGTCAAAGTTGGATTTTAATGTCCTTGAGAAAGAAATCATTCCTTAAGGAAATCTGAAACTAAATATTTAACAACTTGGGAAATTAAATCACAAGTCTCTGCTCAAATGCCGGAAAGTTTTATCCTGAAATGAAGATGTTCTTTGCTTGTTTATGGGCAGGGGAAAAAGCCAAAGTATCATCAAAGCCTACACGGGTCAGAGTAGAAATATCTTCCTAGCTCAAGCAGACCTGCACTCACCCCTCTGCCTTCTCTCAAGTCATCCTTTTCGTTTCTTCCATTTTATGTATGGTTCTTTGAAATTATCATCTTTTCTCGCCCATTTTCTGGTCCATTTTCTGTTTCTCTCATTAAAATGTAAGCTCTCTCAGGGCAGACCTTTGCTGTCATATTCAGCAGTGCATTCCTGGGGCCTCCATCAGTGCCCGGCACACAGCAGAACCTCAGAAATACCTGTTGAATGAAGAAATAATCAGAGAGGTGACTTTCTCTCTGGTTATACTCGAAAAGCAATTCTAAAAGAATTTCTTAATGCTTAAAGAAAGCCAAAGTAATGTACGTATAGGATTTCTAATGTCATAAAAGTAACAAAACCGGCTTATTCTTCCAAACTCTTAAAATGAGTTTAGGTTAAGAGTATGAGTAGACGATGCCTTCACTATTCTTCCAAACTCTTAAAATGAGTTTAGGTTAAGAGTAGCGAAGAGTTGAAGTTCCAGACCGGATACAGGCTGATTTGGGACGAATAGGGAAGTTATTAAGGGCTCTGTATTTGGGCAAAACCTCTGGGTGGGGCGTACCTGCTCTCTGCCAGTTTTCCTCGTGCATCGTCAGCTGACCTTAGAGGATCTTAGTTCCCCAACCAGGGATTGAACCCGGGCCCTCGGTAGTAAGAGCGCCGAGCCCTAACCACTGGACCGCCAGGGAATTCCCTGGAACACTTTCTTATGAGCCCCTCTTACCTGTGGTCTGGTGCAGAGGTCATTCATGTCAAGTTAGCTGCCTCTGCCACCAATGCTAGAAAGCCCAGTGGTGATCTGAATTCTAGGGACCAGTATTGGCCAGCTCTCCAGGAGGGGGACGGGAGCTGTGTCTTGGGGAGTGAATCTCTATGGACCTCTCACGTTTCTGTACCCCTGGTCAGCTGAGCTACGGACTGCCTTTGTTCCAGACTATCTTTTCAAGGATGTTTGTACAGCGAACAGCCTTGGAAGACAGAGACAGAGCATCTCCCTCCAGGGTAGAAAGCAGGTTTGTTGTCCATTATAATAAAGATCGTGACTCTCTCCAGGGCAGATGTTGGGCTTGTTTGCTTGCGGTCCATCATCAAAGATTCAGGCTTCGTAAGGTTGGGGTTGCTCAGCTGTGATGCAAACCCCTGTGTGTGCGGCATGCACCCGGGACGTTTGCTCCGTGGGACCTGGGGACAAGGGGAACCGACATGAACAGGAAACACACGCTGTTTGCTGTGCCCTGACTCAAAACGTTCTTTGTCTCTGATGCAGCAGTCTCGTGTCTCCTGCCAGCACCCCTGAAACCAGGAGGCTAACTGATTAATCAGCTTGCAAGTAGAAGTCTGAAACCCTTCACTGTTCTTGATGGTCTCACATGCCCCCCCCCCCCCCCGATGCCAGAGTCCCTCAATTCCTGCAAGATCAAAAATTCTGGCAAAGGATGCATATGGGAAAGGGAGACCTTCACTGGGGAGCAGAGAACTGAAGCCTCAAGATCATGATAGGCGATCCAGTGGTAATGAGAAGAGGTATATCCAAGTCTAGGAAATCGATGAGGTTGCCTTTGTGAAGACCATTATTAAAGAGTAATTAACATTAATTAGGAATAATAGGAATTATTACTATAGGAATTATAAAGGAATTATATTAATTAATTACTATAGGAATTATAGTATTATAATTATAGTATT
Source organism: Leucopleurus acutus (assembly GCF_964270905.1). NCBI lineage: Eukaryota > Metazoa > Chordata > Mammalia > Artiodactyla > Delphinidae > Leucopleurus > Leucopleurus acutus. The sequence continues at coordinate 7,845,290 of NC_139148.1, read as the reverse complement.
AATTAATTACTATAGGAATTATAGTATAAATGAATTAATTACAATAGGAATTATAAAGGAATTATAATAGGAATGATTACTATAGGAATTAGTAATAATAGGAATTATTACTTATACTGTTCCTTCACATAAGACACTCAATGAACGTTATTGAATGAATAAATGGATTTGTAGCCTTCCTGCTTCCGAACGTGGTTTGAAGAGATTTCCAATTTAAAAAATTACAGATAATGAATTTATTGAAAGAAGAGTGGGAAGAGGTGATTCAGGACAAGAGGGGAAGAAGGATGTGAGAGCTACAGTTTTGCAAGGAAATTTTAAGACTTTGCTTCACAACTTAATCCTCAAAGGACCCTTCAAGATGGCTCTCATTGTCACAGTTTACAGATAAGGAAGCTGCAGAAAATAGGAAGCGGATCTGGGAGTGTAAGATACGTCGCATAGCTGGCCCCTGCCCGCCTTTGCTAGGAAGTGGCAGAGCCAGGGTTTGAACTCGGGCTTATCTGGTTTTGAGGTACACATTTCTTTGCACGACACCGCACCGATGGCCTCACCCCAAAACTAGACCGAGGGCAGGTGGGGCCAGCTGAGCTCCGGGCTTAACCCTGAGTTTTCCTGACAACACGTCAAAGAGAAAGGCGGATGAAATGCGTGATCTGAAAGACGAAAGCCTCTCGGTTCATCTCTCATCTCACAATAGAGGGAAAGGATGGGGAAAGGAAAAGAGAATAGTACAACTTAGAGAAGAGGGGAGAAGCTTGCAATTTTAGCTGCAGTGCAAGATAGGGTATATCGTTTACTGTTCTAAACGCCTTTAGCTTAGAGACTGCAAATAATAATTCTTATTGTGTGATAAGTCCAATAAACTAGATAAACTCCGATGATCTTCTTAAGTCCATCATCCTACTAGCAGCTTTAGCAGAACTTGCATCAGAAGAAAAGTATGAGATGATACAAGCATGACTTGACAAAACCTGGCTGTTACGTTAATGTTAGCAAGTCGGTGGCAGCGATTGTTTCTCAAAGTAGAACCCATCCCTTAGCTTCTCTGGGAGTTCTGGAAAGCTCTACTTAAAGGTCATGTTTAAAATGTAAGTTAGAGTATGCGAATCAAAAAATTTGATTTCCTTAGGAATACATGCTAAGTTAGCTCAGTTACCGAACAAAAAAGAGTATTTGATTTTAGATGGGGCGAAACATAGATCTAGAATTTTCAAGAAGTGGATCACAAGTTGAAAAGTGGGTCATTTAGTGTGATTTGAAAGCAGTTTTAATTTTATGATACTTTGTGTGTGTGTGTGTGTGTGTGTGTGTGTGTGTGTGTTAATGATAAACTAATTTTACTGCCCCAGAAAGATCTCTTGCTGCCAGGAAAACGAGTTCATCCATTACCATTGAAATCAGTTCAAGGTATTTTTGGTCAAATTTCTCCCAAGAAGCCTCCTGCCTTTGTTCTGTCGGGACACCCAGTTCCGACACTGTTCTTAATATCCTGTTTTCGTTTGTCAGCACTCTTGTCCTTCTCGTTGCCCTGTTCCCATGTTCCCCATCCCTCGTGTGGTGCTTTACAATAACAACTCAGAACAAAAGAGTCCCTCCTCTTTCTGTTGCCTTAAAAAAAAAAAAAAAAAAAAAGACTGCATCCCCTGACTGTAGGGCTTGAGTGATCACGGGAAATGTTTAAAACGTGTTCTTCATAAAAGTTAACCAGGAGTAAGTGAAGCAGGGTTACTTTATTTTTTAAGATGGCAAAGTAGCTTCAGGGTCTTGTGAGCACTAGGGTTTTGTGTGTGGCTAGCTTTAAAAACGGAGAGGAAAAGCGATTTCCTTTGAGAAAAGGAGCTATTATCATATTTGAGAGAATTTCCCAATCTTGCAGTTCTTCCCAAGAAGAACTACTTCTTCTTACAATAAGTAGTAGTTCCTGTGTAACACTGTCATTACCTGAGTGCATGGTTGTGTATGTCGCGTCACTGAACTTAAGAGAAAAATTGTGCAGTGCCACATTGGCCGTCATCAGCAGCTATTTACTGATACGTTTTCCTCCTGGTGATAAGAAGTGGGAAGGGGAGAACGTGCATTTTCTCTGCCTTCCAGAGGAGTGTTGGAGGAATGAAGTAAGAAAGCATTTCCCCAAGAGGCAAGCAGTTTTCCAGGTGGGATTTTCTTGCTGTCAAAATCCAGCTCCACTGGTCTTGTCCTCCAGAGACTAGACCTCTTGTGTGGTTTTGCTGGTTTCCAGGTCACCCTTTTCAAACATGAGCGGCAGATTCTTTCTGGTCATTTGTTTGTTTGGTTTGGTTTTTCATATATAAATTATTTACAGGTTTCTGTTCTGGCACAGAGGAAGGAAAGTTTTTCTCATGCAGGAGGGATGCTATCACCCAGAGGTTTGTGAAGAGGGAATACTAGCAAGTTCCAAGGAATTTTGCAAAGGTGCTTTTGTACACGTGTGTGTGGGTGTGTACAGATGTATCCACATGCATGTTTATATGAGGCTCCAAGAACTAATAACCCTGTAGACATAGGATTTTATATAGACACAGAAATAGTTCTGTTAATGTATGTGGAAGCGCCTACTGAACTATGAATACACACTTGGAAAAGCATTCAGGGAAGGCAGTGTTGGAGCACTTTTCCTCTGTGGTTGGTTTCACAGGACTCAGTGGCCTCCATTTCTGCCACCACCATGCTGTTGGGCCTGCTCTTCCAGAAGGTTCGATTTAGATTTTTGTCAGGAGACTAGATGTGACACATTCCCACTCCCTGCTCTTTCAAGTCTGCTCTCACGGCCTTCAGAACCAGATTCTTGCCTGACACCCGTACCGCATAGACCTGGGAAACATCCGTCATTTTCAATTTAGTGTAAAATAGGTTCCATTTGTCTTTAAAACCGGCTGCTTTCTTTCTGAACATAAACTCTAAAAGCTACGAAATGTCGGAGACCCCCTGACAGTGGGAAATTTCCTGTTGAGGGAAGATGATAGAGTTTGCTGTTGTTTATCACTTTCTTTGGTTTTTGAGGGGCAGAGTAAATGTTTCCTGATGTTTCAGGCTAACTTTTCCACAACAACGCCAAAATGTCTTGGAGAAGTCTTGACAATTTTAATGTTGTTTTAACAAAAGCGGTGCTTTCACATCTCTCGATGAACAGTTCTTTTGTTCTGTTGGATGATGTACGTGTGTCCTTCCATGGAGGGTGAAGACTTCTTAGGGCAGTCATCTTTTCCTATTGTTAAAAGACAAATGCAATTATGATCAGTAGAGACACAAGTCAAGAAAATGTATGTTTGCACTTTTATGTCCAAACATGAGAGACGTGCTTTGGTTTACCATGAGGGGTTGCAGTGGCATGAAAGTAGCTGTCACAACGTGCGAACCAGGTGACACGGGGAATCTGTTCTTGCCTCCTGCTGGCCCTGTATCAAGAATGTTCTTTAAAGTTAAAAAAAAAAAAAGTTCTTTAAACACTTTTGGTGGAGTCCAAATGTCTGGTTTACGAATCGAATTGTGCAGGTTCGCAAGCAGTGTGGGTTTTTAAATGGTTTTTGTTTTTTGGTTTTTTTTCACACTTTTCTGATGATTTACTTTAGTTGCAATTTTTTGCCCTGTGCAGTGTGATAAGCAGGGCAGGTTTTTTTGTGTTTTTTTTTTGGCTTTGAGGAAGACTACTTCCCTTTCTTCCTTCAGACAATCGGTTTTTAAAAGATTACTTTCCGTTCTCGATTCACTCTTTCTTTGCCATTCTGGAGACTGAAATTTGGGACACCCATCACAGATTTGCTTTGTGTGTGTGTTTATGCTTGTATTATATGTACATATATACATATATGTCTATATATGTGTATGTAATACCTACATATATGTAGTATATATATGTAAAGCTCGCTTGTGGGTGTATAGACATACGTGTATATTTCATATGTATATTTTCAGTTGTTTCTCGGGATGATAGATTGCAATTTAGATCTCTCTTTCTCAAAGAAACAATGACTGCTTTATTGTGTCTCTGCAAGAGATCACGCGTCCTGACGTAGCGTTAACAAAACTTCTCCTAGATGGTATATTTTAATTCAGAAGATAGATGCAAAATAAGAAGTATATTATTTAAAAAAAAAAAAAAAACAAAGCAGCGTCCAGAGCATAATGTGATCGTGTGCTCAGGAAGAGGCCGAAAGGATCAAAATGCGAGGGAAGCCAGTGCCCGGTGGTGACCCCGGGAGCTGGCGTGGGACGGCTCCCGTTGGCAGTGTGGAAAGCTGGCATCCGGCGCTCAGCTGTAGGACACTGACCCACTGCTGGTCCCTGTGAGCAGTGAGGGTACAGGTCCTGGTGCCAAGTCATGATTTCGGGGAGGGGGAGACGAGGCAGTGGGTGTTGACCTGACCCGAGCTGCCTTTTCATTTGGTTCAGATGAGCACTGAGTGGGCCAGGGCCCAGGGAAGCCACGGCAGGGTCCGAGGAAAAGGCAGTTAGAAAGCAAGAGGGAGTTTTGATTCTTCAACTCAGCAGCCCTGGCGGGCTGGATGACGCGGAGCTGGCCTTCCTGGAATTGTCGCGTCGACTTTCCTGTTGTGTTTCACCGTTGACGCTTGCACAGACACACAGGACCGCTCCGGCACTGCCTGCCACCCACCACCTGGTCTCGGTGGCCTGTCTGTTATTTCGTGGGTCTCCATCCTCTGCCTACGGCGATGTTTCTTCAAAAAGAACTAGGGTGCAGTCCATTGGTGGGTATTCAAGGCAATCTTTTTGTAAGAATCTGGAGAGATGCTAAAAGAACTCTTACGGACGAATGTTCTATTTCCTGTTTTTAACCTGTTGATCCGTCTTTCAGTAGAACAAATTGCGTTTCTGAGACTGTTGAAGGGGTTTCTTCACTGTTAAGACAGGGCAGAATCGGGCAGTCATTCCTCCAGAAATCAGGATTGCTTTTTTCCGTCGCCATTTGTGTCTTTTTGCTTGTCTGCATAATGAACTCCAGAAGGTGTATTTAAGCATTCTGTTAAGTAAATTTGGAAGACTGGGTTTCAATTAAAATAACCAGACAGTGTGACCTAGCTCCCACTTCTCCTTAATTTTTATCATTAAAGGCTTCATATCCCTAAAGACATCTGCCAGGCTTCCAAGTGATTCTTTTCAGGAATGTTCATTCATTATTAATCAGGTTGCATGGGCAAGAGAGTATGTGATTATTTTAAAGAATGTCCTAGAGATCCAATTATTAAAAAAATGAGCATGTTCTAGACAGATGTGGAAGGACAGAAAGGGTTTGTGAACAGTTTAATTCAATTTGCATGAATTCCACCAGGTGGGTGTTGGGTGAAATTAAAAGCCTTTCCTGGTTCTCAGTTCAGGTATCAGGTAAAGCATTTGAACTTCAGCACTCCCTAGAATACAGATGAAATGACAAGCGATTAAAAATATGTCGTACTCATTAGTTAGTTTAAAACTTGAGGCTAGTGCCTCTGTGCTTATTTTCTCTTCCCTTTTTTTTCCCCATCAGTCCCTCTGGTCTCCTACAACTTGGTTGGCAGAAATTTTTTACTAGTCTCTCATAATGAAGTGAATGAATTTGAATGTGCTGACGGTCGGAGGTCAACAACAGTGATATTTCAGAGGCATTACCTATAGAATGCTACGGGATCACTTCTTTCTTCACCTGTTCCTATTCCATGTATTATTTCTACTGTTGCTTTAAGAGTCCTTTTGCATTTTGACTGTTCTCAGCCGTAATTTGGGGTGGGATACAGCCTGTGTGGTGGTTTCAATTTCTAGTCTTTCAGAAGGCCATTAAATTCAGTTGAATCTCCCTTGCCCCTCTTTCCATCGTCCCATGGCTCTGTGTTACTGTGCATTTACTGACCCACCTGCTTCTCAAATCAGCCAGGATACTAATCACTAAAGTAGCATTCTGGTAGTAGTATTATTATTTTTTTTGCGGTACACAGGCCTCTCACTGTTGTGGCCTCTCCCACTGCGGAGCACAGGCGCCGGACGCACAGGCTCAGCGGCCATGGCTCACGGGCCCAGCCGCTCCGCGGCATGTGAGATCTTCCCGGACCGGGGCACGAACCCGTGTCCCCTGCATCGGCAGGTGGGCTCCCAGCCACCGTGCCACCAGGGAAGCCCTCTGGTAGTATTTTTATTGTGTGGGTTGTATAACTCAAAGTTAAATACTAAACCAGGATTGAATGTGCAGACATTGAGTGCTTGTATTATGTTGTTTTTTAAAAAATACATTTATTTATTTATTTGTTTTTGTTTTTGGCTGTGTTGGGTCTTCGTTGCTGCACACGGGCTTTCTATAGTTGGCGGCGAGCGGGGACTACTCTTCGTTGCGGTGCGCGGGCTTCTCATTGTCGTGGCTTCTCTCGTTGTGGAGCACGGGCTCCAGGTGCGCAGGCTTCAGTAGTTGTGGCACGTGGGCTCAGTAGTTGTGGCTCACGGGCTCTAGAGCGCAGGCTCAGTATTGTGGCACATGGGCTTAGTTGCTCCGCGGCATGTGGGATCTTCCCTGGCCAGGGCTCGAACCCGTGTCCCCTGTACTGGCAGGCGGATTCTTAGCCACTGTGCCACCAGGGAAGCCCTATTCTGTTTTTTAAAATACTCGATTTCTGGTGAATTCATCTGGGGTGTAGCACCCAGTTTTTACAGAGTTTCTGTTAGGTCACATTTGGGGTTTGGAGATTATATTTATCTGAGATGAGACCACGTCCTTTCTGAGTTTAGTCTCTGTTGCAAACCCTGCCTCACCAACTGAGGTTCAATTCCAATGTTTCCCAATTCCCAAGTATTTAGTCCTCTGACAGTCTGTATTTCTGCTGATCCAAGATAAAAACATCGTTCCACAGTCCTCAAAAAAAAAATACTCCACCTGTGGCTCTGTAATAGAGATAATCTCACAGCAAAAATCCAGACGGCAGTAAGTCACCTCAACCTTAATTACTCACGTGAGGCGAGAGGATAGGAAATTGACTTGATGCTGTTTCTGCAATTTAAAAGAATTCTTTTAACTCTTAAAGAATTAAATTTATGCATAGCATTTCTGGCGCTGTCTCGTTTTCACAACACTTTTAGGAATCTCTTTTACCAAACCGTTTTTACGTGGCTTGGCGTAACGTGCCGTCTCGACGGTGTTTGCAATCTCAGTTATGTTTTGGTAAAACATATGTTTTGTTAACATCAAGCTTAGTTTCCATACTCCAGAGGATATCTGCGGGGAGAAAAACGGACGAAGTCCTTGGGAATCACCCAGGCAGTGGCTGAGAGCCACCTGCTATCAACAGTTGACCACAGGCCACCCAGTGTTGGTATCCAAGTTTATCCCTTGGTCCAGTGACACGTTGATTTCCCTCGTAGAGGTGGTTTTCGGAGCTTACAAAGTGAGGGACTGAAAGTAAAATTATGCGTGGCTAGAATGCATGTTCTTTTTCATATACTCCAAATTAGAAAAATTATTGTTGTTGATGGAGTATGCAGACATGACATAGAATACATTGTGGGGAAGCATTGAGACATGGATTTGCCTTATGATTAAAACGTCAACGTCTCCATTAAGAGAAATTTGGAATAAAAAACTCAGGGATGACTTGCTGACAATTGAATATCTCCTTATTCTAGCGGGTGATTGAATTCATAGAAGGCACTTGGTCTGGAGATTCGTAATCCTTGGTCACCTCTTGATCATATGGGTAAAATTTCCATACTACTGGGGTTTTGAACTGGAAAGTCTGCTCATTGACTTTGACCGTGGATTAAACCTGGCAATGCATGCCGTCCTCACCGGGGTCCTAGATGTTTCTTCAAGGTGCAGGTCATAGCGGAAGTCAGGAGAGACTCCAGGCAATAAAGTTGTGCAATTGTAAAATGAGCTACCCAGCCAGGGTGGTGGCAAGCGTTGGGACAGCCTAGGCAGGGGGTTAAATATTTTCTCTGTATTGACTTGTCAGGTGAATAGTTTTGCCCTTTACTTCAAAGGAGGGGGCAAAAAAGATGAATCCAAGAGATATGAACACAGATATGAACGCTCTTAACTTCCATCTCCCTGGCCTATCACAGTGATGCATGAGGGCACCATCCTGAGTTCAGCCATCTCCCTTCTCTAGCCTGAACCCTACACCTGGACTCTTTAAGTCCCAATGTCTGTCCTTTTCCACTGGGAACTTTCTCCTCCAATTTGTTTCCTTCCGTATCCTGTACCTTGGACAGAAGAAAGCCCTTCTCCCTCCGGGAAAGTCCTCGTCCTGGAGTGAGTGCTGGCTCAGGATGATGATACCTAGAGCCCAGAGGGAGCAAGGGGGCACCTGCCCAGGCGGCTGGATCAGCCATCACCATCTACCATCACCAGCCTTCACCATCACCTGGGTGCCAAGGTGCTGTCACCCCTACAGCCCTCGCCACTAGCTCTCCCGCAGTCTTTCTGTTGGTCTCAAGTTTTGACTATGAATGTTACCTCCATATGAGATCGGAGTTTGTGCTCACTCATGCCTGCCTGTATCGGTCCCAGAGCTAATCTGAATCTTTTGAATGAATGATGAAAGAAGGTAACTCATATAGCTTTAAACCTGAGTCTCATTACTGATCACTCTGTTGTGTACTAGGAAATACTATTTTCAAATCAATATTTTAGTTATTTTGTGAATAGGGTAGTTACTTTGTTTTGTGTTTTTCAGCTAAAAGCTTTACCTGGCTAACTGTAAACATGTCAGACATGTCACAGTATTTAGAGCCATCTTTTAAAACATTTCTTCTTTGTTTAGTATGAAATCCCCAAATACAATAGTGGCCAGGGCTCTTTGGGCTTCTAGGAGGTTCGGCTGTCATTTTAAAAAAAACCAGAAAACAAAAACAAGAAAATGAACATGAAACCAAAAAAAAAAAAACAAAAAAACTCACAAGGGTGAAAATGATTTGTGCTAGGAAGGAAAGCAAGGGCAGTTGCTAAGAGCAGAAAATGGTCCCATTTACTGGGTCTCTGGTACAGGAGGTGAGTGATGGGGAGTAAGGTTAAAGAAGCAGTTTGGGAGAAAGTTGGGCAAGGCTTTGGAAAAGGAGATCAGATGTCAGGACTCCTACTTGGGGCAGCAGGGAGCTGCTCAGTGTTTTGAGCCTTTAAGAGAAGTGACCAGAAAAGGTTATGCCTGAAGCACGTTGCAAAGATGAAACTGAAAGACGAAAGGTTGGAGGTAATAAATCAAATTAGGAGATACTTTTGTGGGGGTTTTTTGTTTGGTTTTTGTTTGTTCGTTTGTTTTTGGCAATAGTCTTGGAATGCAGTAGAGATCTAGATCAACACGGAGGCGGTGAGAACAGAGAAACCAGTCAAAGAACTACTAAGGTTTGACATTTACGTGTCTTGGCTAACGGTTTGGATTTGGGGGACGGAGAGTGTACAGTTTCCTGTTGATTCTGTAACAAATTACCACAAACCTGATGGCTTGAAACAACACTGGCGGTCATCAGTCTGACACTGGTCTCACTGGGCTGTCATCAAGGTATCTGCAGGGCTGTATTCCGTTTGGAGGCTCTAGAGGATAATCTGTTTGTCTACCTTCTCTAGCTTCTGGAGGCTTCTCACATTCCTTGGCTTGTGGCCTCCTATATTCAAAGCCAGCAATAGCTTGTCAAGTCTCTTTCACGTGGCATCATCTGACTCTACTCTTTTGCCTCCCATTTCCACATTTAAAGACCTTCGTGATTACAGTGAGTCCACCTGGACGGTCCAGGCTAATCCCCTTGTCTCAAGGTCAGCTGCTTGACAACTTTAAATCCATCTGCAACCTGAACTCCCCTTTGCCTTGTAACCTAAAACATCCACAGGTGTCAGGTATGAGGATGTGGCCAGCCTTCGGGGGGCCGTTATTCTGCCTGCCTCAGAAAGGGAGGAGTAGAAAATGAGGCGGGTCTCTGACTTGTGCTGATCAGGAGAATGGGAGCGCCATGAGGAGACAGCAGGAGGCCTGGGAGGCACGGGGGTTTGGGAGGGAAGCTGAGGAGTCCCATGAGATGCACGCTCTGAGTTGAAGCGCATACAGTAAATGAAGCAAGGTACTGTCAGTGCTGAACTGAGATTCTGAAAGAGACGGCGCTGCAAGACGTGAGCCTAGGTGTCAGAGAAAGCAGTACGTGGATCAAGCTGGATGGCTATTGGATGGAAGGCTGGCTGGCCCTTTTGAAAACACCTAGGCTTTGCTTAGCTGGAGGAGAGAGAGGAAAATCAGAAAAGCCCCACCTCAGTGCTACACAGAATGAGGGGTGGGAGTGGAGGTAAAGGAGCAAGGGGGGACGTGTGGAAAATAAATATCCATTTACTCAGTTTCCATTTTTTTTTGCTTGTCTGTAAAGCTTTTGATTTCTCCATCAATATATTTTTAATTTTAATATATTTTTTATATATATATATATATATATATTTTTTTTTTTTTTTTTTTTTTTTTTTCCGGCATGTGGGCCTCTCACTGTTGTGGCCTCTCCCGTTGCGGAGCACAGGCTCCGGACGCGCAGGCTCAGCGGCCATGGCTCACGGGCCCAGCCGCTCCGCGGCATGTGGGATCTTCCCGGACCGGGGCACGAACCCGTGTCCCCTGCGTCGGCAGGTGGACTCTCAACCACTGCGCCACCAGGGAAGCCCTCAGTTTCCATTTTAAAGAAGTGCTTTCCTTCGACGTCTTGAATCTATAAGGAAGTTTCTTGAAAAGATGTCTGGTGCCCAGTGCTTCTGAGCGTCCAGAGCTTAACTGCATCCTGTGACCAAAGACTTGGCTGCTGAGGGATGTGATTGGAGTGAATTGGAGGGAACATCTGTGGACACTCACCCGGGGACACACAGCTATAGCAGAGCTGCAGATCATCCCGCATTATCTGGCCACCCACGCAACTCTCTCCTCTCATTCACTGTTCTGTGCCCTGTTCTGAACCACAAACGGTGGACGAGTAGAGGTGTGAGCTGTGAATTGTTTCTGTCCCCAGTTTGTTGCGAGGCTTCCCATGATGACCGACATCCTCCTCTGAATGAGAACCAATCAGCCCATTCAGAAAAATGTTGAGCTATAGCATTTCCTGACAATGATATGCACGTGTGATTTCCTTCCATTGTAGTGAAAGCTAAGAATCTCCCTCTCTCCCTCTCTCCCTCTCTCCCTCTCTCCCTCTCTCCCTCTCTCCCTCTCTCCCTCTCTCCCTCTCTCCCTCTCTCCCTCTCTCCCCCTCTCCCCCTCTCTCCCTCTCTCCCTCTCTCCCTCTCTCCCTCTCCCCCTCCCTCCCTCCCTCCCTCCCTCCTAACATTTGGCACACAATCTACCCCTACTCTCACAACTCTGTGTGCTTGGTGAAACCCCTGTTCATCTTGAAAACCCACGTGCGTGTTGCCTCCTTCAGGAAGCTTCCCCATTCTCTTCTCCCCCAGTCTTTGGCGCGTGTCTTTTGTCGTGCTGGAAAACCATTTGTTTGTCTGTTCTCTCCCCTGATAGACCAGAAGATCGCTGTGAGTAGGCGGGGCAGGTGTTACCATTGCTTGTCCCGGGACTCAGCACCTAGAGGGACTTCAGTATTTGGTGAAAGAATGAATGGCATTTTCATTTCTCAAAAAAAGATTTTAAAGAAAGCTAGAAAATAAACCATGCTATTTTTTTAAGGTGGGAGAATGGCATGCATGCTTAGTAATTTCTTGTTGAGTAGTTTAACAAGAATATCGCTACCATGGCAAAATCTGGATAATAGTAGTAAAAATGAGATCCGCTGTAGATATCAAATCGAAATCCCTTCCTTTCTGGCAGCACAGAGGCCAAAGTTTCAGAAAATTGGCTGAACCTCACTTTGCATCTAGATATTTTGTCATCACTTAATAGAATTAACCAACATTTACAGCGTAGAGACTTGCATAAAGCCCCACGCCAAGTGCTAGGGCAATAAAAGAAAAAAGGTCCAGTTCTGAGCAGCTGCTCTTAAATCATTCTTACGTAAATTGCCCCTGAGCACTTGACTCACATCGTGTCCATTGATGTCAGGGTGAAATCCCATCGCATGGCATTTCCCGTTAGCACTCGAAACTTGTACACGCTTGTCGAAGTCTCACTCTCCCGGTGTGGCCGTTGTTGCCGGCGCAGCATTTTATTCATACTTTTTGAGAGTGCTTTCCATTTCTCTTTTGGCTGGCTGGACATGTTTCTCTCTTCTGCAACACGGGTCAGCACAGTAAGCTCCGCACGCCAAATCCAGCTTGCTACCTGCTTTCTGTAAACATGATTCCATTGGACAGCCGTGATCTTTCATTTCTGCTTTTGCGTGCTACAGTGGCAAAGATATTTACTGTCTTGGCCTTGGTACAGAAACTCTGCTGACCTCCGTTCTCATATTTTTGAGAGATCCTTGAAAGCAAGGGTTATGTTTTATTCTTTTCGGGTTCGTCCCCAACATCAGTACTTTGTATTAACTCCACCAACGAATGTCCGAGTCTTACTGTGTGTAAGGCACTGTGCCCGGTGCTGGCTGTACATCCCTCAAAGAGCAAAACAGAGTCTGTGCTCTCGTAGAGCTGATATTCTAATGCTGGGGCCATGGGGAGAGAGAGACAGAGCAGTGAACAAACTAATACACTGTGTCGGCGATGCACGTCATAGAAGAAAACAAACCGAGATGGGGGAAGAAGGGTTGCCGCGATGGGTGGGTGGGTGGTTGTGGTGGTCTTAGGGGAATCGCTTTCATGTGGGTTCACAGAGAAGGTGACATCGGAGCGGAGAGTCATTCCAACGACCTTGCCAAGGGGAGACAGGACGTGCGTGGCGTGCTTGAGGAATCACAAGGAGACCATGTGCCCAGAGCAGAACAAGGGGTAGCGTGGGAGGAAATGAGGTCACTGTCTGAGTCTGTGTTTTCTGGGGCTGGTTTTATTCTGGTGAATTTCTCCCTGAGTGAGATGGGAAACCCCTGGAGGGTAGAGCAGAGGCGAGGCAGGCTCTGTCGTGTTTTAACAGGCTCAGGCTTCTGAATGGAGGATAGACTGTGGGCGCGGGGCGGGGTGGGGGGGGGAGGGGCAGGACTGAGCAGAAGCCAGGAGACCATTTAGAAAAAATACTGCGATCATCCAGGTAGGAGAGGATGTTTGTTGGCTTCGTCCACGATCATAGAAAGGGGAAGAGGAGGAAGCCAGGAGCCAGCTCAGTGCTTGGTATTCGGTAAATGTCTCTTGAATAAAATGTCAGCATTTCCATCGGGGGTCGGCAGCGTCATCACCTCTAGAAATTCTGATTGCACCGCTCCGGGATGGAATTCTAGCACCTGCCTAAAAATACAATCGTCAAAACTCTCCAGGCATAGTTGACGCTCAGCCCCCTGTTGAGATCCATCGGTAGGTGTTTCTGTTTCACCTGAGAACGAAGCAGACCAAAGGGGCTACCTTTTTCCTTTACATGCTTCTGATGGGAAGTGAGAAGAAATTTGATGTAGAGAGAATTCTGTTTTTCCATGATGAGCCAAGATGATGATTAATAGGTAAAACCTTTCCATTTCTTCCAAGCTATTTGTGTAGGAAAGGTTGGCCGGAACCAAGCGGGGCTGGTGAGTTTCTCACAACAGCAGCCCTGGGGTTTCCACTGTAGGTTGTGGAAAGATGAGAAACCTTTAATATTTCAAATCTCTGCTGCCCCTTTATCCTTTCTTACGTAGTTAACATTAGCGATGGCTGGAGAGGTCTTTAAGATGAAGCCAGCAGCCCTTTAAGTTGTAACAAGCTTAGCACATACTTTACACTTTTAATGATCAGTTACCGTTCAGTTGATAGCAAGATGAGCATTAGTTTAACCACAGCACCCCATGGTATTTCTGAGGGATGCTGTTTCAGAGAGGGTCAGGGCATTCTAGAAATTGCGAATTTTGTAAATAAATGGAGGTGTGAATACAAAAAGGCTGATTGTCAGAATCACTAAACATAGCTTTGGATGTGAAGCCTTCCTATGAATCAGGCTGAGAAAATCCCCCCGGAGTGTGATTTGAACCTTGCATCTACTGGGTGAACTGCACGGTTCTCCCACAGCCCGCAGTGGGCTGCATCTAATATGCCTGTCACTGTTGCGCAGACCTCTGCTAATGGCCTTGAAAGGGAGAAGGTTCAAAGAGGCTTGGTTCCCAGGCCTGCTAATGAGCACGAGGCCTCTTCCCTCTTAATGAGCAGGGGTTTATGTGGGATTCTTTGCCCTCCCGTTTTGGAAGGGGAGGCAGGCGAGAGTTCACAAAAGCAGCAAGTCTTCCTGGCGAGGGGAGCGTGCAGCTGGGCCACCCGAAGGCCGCCTGGAGGGGAGCAACAAAGCTGCCGGAGGTCGTGCCCGGGCCAACGTGGCCCTGAGTGTGAGGCTGGACCTCCTGCTAGCCCGGCCTGTCGCTGGCGACAGTGACAAGCCCTTGATGGGAGATTTCAGCCCGGGAGGGCTGTGCAGGGTCCGTTGGCGGCCCTTGTAAATCTCCTCGGAGGAGTGCCACTGCCTTCAACTGCTTTCTCAACTGTAATCGTCCCCACTGTTACAACTTAGCAAATGAATATTGTAGCCACGAAAATCCTTGTTCTAATGAACTATGTCGTTATTAGTCATTGGTCCCCAAGCTCACCGCAGCCGCTGAAAAGGCCCCCAGATATTTTTCTTTGCTTCCCTCTGCCCACCCACGTCCCACCGCTGGATTAAACAATAGAATTATTCAGAAGAGTAACAAACGCATGCCAGAAACGTTGCCTTTATCACAATCATCTTTGTGAAAGTCAAGGTTTTTTCTCGGGAATGTATTTTGGAAACTGACATCCCCTGCTGAAGCATTATCGTTACCCCTGAAATCACGCGTTTGATTTCATACACATTTCATGCCCATTTCTACACTAAGTGCCCTTCTCCTTCTCTGGAGCCTGGTTGGGTACGGCAGAGCAGAGGCCCTTAAAACACATATACTTAACATGTAAGTTCATAAATTCAAAGTTATGAAAGACTCCGTAGTTCATTAATTAATGTTTCTACATTTTCATTTTCAACACAAGGAAAACTTGGCCATGGCACCGTAAGATTATTGTGATTAGATATGGAAATTACAGTTTCAAGAACGTGCCAGTTTGGAGCGAGAACCTTTAAAGAACAAAATCGCAAAAAAAAAAAAAATGCCGCTTTCAGTGCCGGGAACCTTGAGGAAATGTTAGCTGGTCTGCTGGCTTAGGGTGTTTCCCCACACCCCCCATTTCCCCAGTGAATAGAGAGAGAATTATTTGGAATGTACACACATTTACCCTTCCGTGACCTGTGTTGGGAATTATTCTGAGATGTAGTCAAAGCTGACAGCCCCGCATGGCTGACCCCCCTCGCGCCTAATCAAATCTTACGTTCTGTTTCCAGATAGCTGATCAGCTTCCTTGGATTTTGCTGATGACCCAGGAGAGCTTTGCCTGAAGATGGAAACACTGGAGTCGGAGCTGACCTGCCCTATTTGTCTGGAGCTCTTTGAGGACCCTCTTCTGCTCCCCTGCGCACACAGCCTCTGCTTCAACTGCGCCCACCGCATCCTGGTGTCACACTGCGCCACCAACGAGTCCGTGGAGTCCATCACTGCCTTCCAGTGCCCCACCTGCCGACATGTCATCACGCTCAGCCAGCGAGGTCTAGACGGGCTCAAGCGCAACGTCACCCTGCAGAACATCATCGACAGGTTCCAGAAAGCTTCGGTGAGCGGGCCCAATTCCCCCAGCGAGACCCGCCGGGAGCGGCCGTTCGACGCCAACAGCATGACTTCGGCCGAGAAAGTCCTCTGCCAGTTCTGTGACCAGGATCCTGCCCAAGACGCCGTGAAGACCTGTGTCACTTGCGAAGTGTCCTACTGTGACGAGTGCCTGAAAGCCACTCACCCGAACAAGAAACCCTTTACAGGCCACCGTCTGATTGAGCCCATCCCGGACTCGCACATTCGGGGGCTGATGTGCCTGGAGCACGAGGATGAGAAGGTGAATATGTACTGCGTGACCGATGACCAGTTAATCTGTGCCTTGTGTAAACTGGTCGGGCGGCACCGAGACCATCAGGTGGCAGCTTTGAGTGAGCGCTATGACAAATTGAAGGTTAGTCTCCGATCCGCCTTAAGCCGAACCCCTTTCTGCCAGCAAATGTCATGGAAAGAAAAAGTATATTCACTGCTAGCTACGTGGCAGGTGAAGGTTTTCTCTTCGCCTTTGTTATCTGATTCGTTATAGCACGTCTTTTTGGCAGCCTAGCCGTGTTACACAATAAGGGTGTCTTGTAAAAGTTGACTGCCGCTTGTAATGTTAGCGTTGTCAAGGTGAGGGCGAATTCTGAAAAATCTGGATCATTTTCAATCCTTGCAGTTGAGAGAGAGCGAGAGAGAACGAGAGCGTGCGCGCGTGGGAAGGAATGGCGATGAAGTCTGGGTTTGGGCATTTTGGGGGCGTTTACTTTCCTTACTCATCAGGGAAAACTCATTTCACTTGCATCGTACCTGTATCTAGTTACTGCCCAAACAGAAGAATAGAAGGAGAAATGCCTATAGCAAATGTGGGATTTTAGAGGACACGTGACCTTTTATTCCTTGTGTAAATGATATCCAGCGTATTGGTGAAGTAGAGTGTCCCGATCGTCTCGGGTTTCAGGAAAGAATTCCTTTGCGTGGAGGCTTTTTATGCCATAAGGTTACAGGCAAGAATGTTTGAACTTCACTTTTAACATGAATTAGGAGCCAAACTCCACCTCAGGGAATGATAATTAATATGACTATACGTCAGATTTTAAAAATCACTCTCTAGATATGGAGAGAAGGCACCAGGGAAGAAATAAGGCAGGCCTCCAGGTGTCTGTTCATCTGCGGGCGACGGTGGGTCTAATTATTGCAAACTCAGCCGAGAGAGTTTGCTCTGATCGTGAGACGCTCTGTCTGCTCCGTTCACCAGCTAATTTTAGGTAACAAGATGCCAATTAAAAGGAAAGGAAGTATAAATTAAGAGCTTTGCGTAAATATATACCGAAGTCCTTCCTCTCAGGACAAACACACACTGTGTTGAGCAAACAAAGTGAATCACGTGATCCAAAGTATTACCGCTCAGAGCTCATCACCACGTCTCACAAATGGTTCCTATCACTTCTCGGCGCTGATGGGGGCTTGTGTTTACCAGGACCACGTAGTTTCTTTGGGGGATGCTGGGATGAATGCGCCACATCTGTGATGTGGTGGCTGTTTCTTGGTATGCTGAGGGAGTTTGGCATGCCGAAGTGAATCCTTGCTTCCAGACGTCACTTGGGGGACAAAAGCATCACCTGGGCAGCATGCCTCGCTCAAAGTGAGGTGACTAGTATAAAACCATCTTTAGAAAGCTGAGCCAGAGGATCGAGGTGATACAGACAAGGGAAGACAGATGGCTGCCTGGTTTCCTAGTGTCGCGCACGAAGGTAGCCAAAAACACACCTCCAGAGTTCTTAATAGCAAAGGCAGTGCGTGTGTGAATTGTGCTGCTAAAACAAATTCTTCAGAGATTGCTGTGGCTATCAAATTTTAGAAACCAAGGTGATCCCTCCACCCTTTTTTGGTGGGGGACAGAATATTTAGGATGATTGAACATAGGTGGGTTTTTTTCCTTTTTTTAAAAATTGAAGTACGGTTGATTTGCAATGTTGTGTTAGTTTCAGATGCACAGCAGAGCGATCCAGTTATATATTTTCTTTTTCAGATTCTTTTCCCTTTTAGGTTATTACAGAATATTGAGTACAGTTCCTGGTGCTATACAGTACGTCCTTGTTGCTTACCTAGTTTATATATAGTAGTGTGTATCTGTTAATCCCAAACTCCTCATTTATCACCCCCCCATGACCACCTTTCCCCTTTGGTAACCGTAAGTTGGTTTTCAAGGACCTAGGTGTTTTTGCTTTCCGAAACGTAAAGCTGCCAGATCGGTTTTTTAATTCAAAAAATGTTCCTTCAGTTGGCTTGACACTACCTTTAATGACCGTTTGTCAAAGCACCACAATGAGGTTCCGTGTTCAGCAGCTCCCAGACTTGATATTTAAACCTGATCCTCGAGTTCTTCTCATGACTTGTGTACCATCACAGAGGAGTTCTTAGTTATTTACATCTCCAAATTTTACAGGAGACACTTTTAATGCCCTAGCCATTTTTGTGATGAAAGTGAAACTCTTCAGTTAAGAGCTCTGCACACTTGTCTAATCAAGCCAGTGGGTCAGCGGTCATTTTATACTGTTACCGGGAGGGCCTGAGCATTAATGATCTAGTGGATTTTATCTTCTAATTACAGAAATAGAAGCATATAAACAGCACCCAGTGCACCAAAACACACTTATAGCCGCTCAACAAAATATGCTTGTAAGTATTTACTTACAGCCATTTCACAAAATGTGCTTATGAGCATTTAAAAAAATAACATGCTAGCATAGCCACTTAGGTTAGAATTTTAAAAAATCACAGAAGAGATGACATTTGGGTGCCTATGGTACCTCAAAACCTAAGTACAATATAAACATTGAATGTTTGAAGAAAGTAATAGCATACTGAAAGGACCAAAACCAAGAAAGGGTATTTTTGTTAATTACTTTGACCTGAAAAAGTAAATGTGTTTTTTTTTTTCTTTTGGTTTGTTAGCCATTTTTTAAATGTCTTTATTGGAGTATAGTTGCTTTACAATGGTGTGTTAGTTTCTGCTGTATAACAAAGTGAATCAGCTATACATATACATATGTCCCCGTATCCCCTCCCTCTTGAGACTCCCTCCCACCCTCCCTATCCCACCCCTCTAGGCGGTCACAGAGCACCGAGCTGATCTCCCCGTGCTATGCGGCTGCTTCCCACTAGCTGTCTGTTTTACGTTTGGTAGTGTATATATGTCCATGCCACTCTCTCACTTCGTCCCAGCTTACCCTTCCCCCTCCCCGTGTCCTCAAGTCCATTCTCTACGTCTGTGTCTTTATTCCTGTCCTGCCCCTAGGTTCATCAGGTAAATGTGTTCTTTTAATGTATTTTCCTGAGGCTTTAGCATCTCGTACAGAAATGGATTTGTGATGATGTGGAAACACAAAGCATGTAGGAATTTGAGGATGCTTTCATTGATAACATGATAGATTTGTTTTAGTTAATTGAATATGTAAGGATTCAGGTGTCTGCTGTTTGAAAATGTTTTTTTTTTACTTCTGTTAGTAAAAGTCCATTATTTGAAGAGGGGGAATTCTGCAGTGATTATGAAGAAGAATTATTTCTTGCAATAACACTCAACTTTGAGGGACATTTTTTGCTCACATGAACTCTCGGTGTACGTGTGTTGATATAGAGGATTGGAATATACTTCTGTACATTACACCTTTTTTTCTAGACACAAAGGGAAAAAACATTTAAAAATTCCAGCCTGTAGAATTCATGCAAGCAAAATCTTTCACATCATTTGAAATAGCATCAGGAATCTAATGCTTTCAGAAACTGTGCATTGGGAAGTACTCTTAAAATATTGAAGCAAAGAGAAAACTAAACCAGCATTTCCTGAACTCTGTTTTAAGATAAAAAGAGAAAAGTCTTCCTGACAAATGCATAAGTCTCTAAATGGAGCATATCATAATGTGCACCTTTTCACATCATTTTGATTGAATTTTAAGAAGCCTCGCAGTCCTCCAAACTTGGATCAAAAGTTTGATTTGTGAACCGCATAACATGTAAGAGAATTTAATAGAACGCATTCCGGAGTTTTCGAGGAATTACGATGCAGTAATTTCTTTTCCTCTGTTCCAGTATACAGTGTTGGAGCTCTTGTTTCTTTCCTCTAGTTACACCTAGAAAAATACACAAACCAAGAAAAACTGACCTTTCCTTGCCCTTCAGTTTCAGCATAGTCAGACTTCAAGTTAGCTGAAACTGAAGTTGCAAATCATTGTTTTGCTTTTCTGACTCTAATTGGCCTTCTGTTGGCCTAGGGAGTTTATTTGTAAAAAAAAAAAAAAAAAAAAAAACCCTTTCAATGGATCATCCCATTGTAATTTTATAATAGTTTGATAAAGGTTCCAATTAAACCTCAGCCTTCCTGTGTAGCCCTTCTCATCTGGAGGTGAAGACATGGGATTTCACTCTTCAGTGTCATTTATAGATCATAAGGGTCTATATTTTTTAAAGTCTTGTACTTTATTTGCCGTTGGGGAAGTTGTAAGTAGATACTGAGCTAGACTTTTTCCTTTTTCCTTAGAGTTTCTATAGATTGTTTCTTCTCTGAAAATAGTAGCCGGTTTAGTGCAGGTTCCAGTGAAAGGGTGTGTGTGTGTGTGTGTGTGTGTGTGTGTGTGTGTGTGTGTGTGTGTGTTGCATACATATGTGGATAGAGGCCAGGGTTGCTGCTGCATCCTACAGGGTGCAGGATGGGTGCTCCCACATAGACTTGTCTGGTCCCAAATCTCAACAGTGCCCAGGTTGAGAAACCTTCATCTGTGAGAATTTAGTGTTTGTCACCGTATGAATTTGCCACGACTGCCACAACAAGGAACCACAAACTAGGTGGCCTAAAGGAAAGAAAGGTATTGTCTTACAGTTCTGGGGTCCAGAGGTGCTAAATCAAGGTGTCAGCAGAGTTGATTCCTTTTGAGGGCTGTGAGGGAAGAGTGGATTCTAGGTGCCTCTCCTTGGGTTGTAGGTGGCTGTCTTCTCCCTGTGTCTCTTCACATGGCATTCTCCCGCTGCGCCTGTCTTTGTGTTCAGATTTCCCCTTCTTGGCATAATTTTTTTTTTTTTCCTGGCCGTGCCGCGAGGCATGCGGGATCTTAGTTCCCCGACCAGGGATGGAACCCAGGCCCCCTGCAGTGGGAGCGCAGAGTCTTAACCACTGGACCGCCAGGGAAGCCCCAGATTTCCCCTTCTTAAAAGGACACCAGTCACATTGGATTAAGGGCCTAGTACAGTATGATCTCATCACAGCCAATTAGAGCTGCAATGACCTTATTCCTAAATAAGGTTCCATTCTGAAGTATTTGGGATTAGGACTTCAACATGTGAAATTTTAGGGGCCACAGTCCAACCCATAACAATCACTCCAGTGTATACCTAGTTACCCAGTCAGCTGAACACAGGCTATGTCCCCCTCAAGAATCTAAGCACCCTAAGTTAGGCAGAGACCTTTGGCTCTCACTGTACCGTCACCCACCTAAGACTGACCACAGGGTCTTGCAGATAATGGATTCCCAATAGATAACTTGTCAGCAGCTTCACTGATGATCAGCTGTTAACACTACATGGAAGCTTAAATTCCATTCCTAATAATGTTGCAGATACTCATCCGTAAACACGATAAAGAATTCTATAAGAGAATTTCTGAATAAGAGCACAGCCAGATATTGCATTATATTTTATCCAGCTGGATGTGAATCATTATTTTGGTCTATATTGCATTTCACTGGTTTAGATTTAATGGTGTGAATTTTGATAAACTAGATCTCAAATACTCGTAGAACAACTCACCTTTGTTTTATGCGCCTATGTGATGGACACTTGATAGATCCATTATACCTACCATTTCCTTTATCCTCCCATTAACCGTATTTGACATATGGGTTTTTATTTATTTTATTTATTTATTTTTGGCTGCGTTGGGTATTCGTTGCTGCGCGCGGGCTTTCTCTAGTTGCGGCGAGCAGGGGCTACTCTTCGTTGCGGTGCGCGGGCTTCTCATTGCGGTGGCTTCTCTTGTTGCGGAGCACGGGCTCTAGGTGCGCGGGCTTCAGTAGTTGTGGCACGTGGGCTCAGTAGCTGTGGCTCGCGGGCTCTAGAGCGCAGGCTCAGTAGTTGTGGCACACGGGCTTAGTTGCTCCGCAGCATGTGGGATCTTCCTTCCCTGGCCAGGGCTTGAACCCGTGTCCCCTGCATTGGCAGGCGGATTCTTAACCACTGCGCCACCAGGGAAGCCCTGACATATGGGGTTTTTTGAGAGGTCACGCAAAAGTAAGTTAATATATGCTGCATAAATGGAGGCAATATGAACAGAAACGGTCTCTCTCCTTCACGGAGCTTAAAGTTTAGCAGAGAGTGCCGGTGGGTGAACATTTCCTCTGGTGGTGGTGGAAGGAGGCACGCTGCCCAAAGCAGGGACGACACCAACCCCAGACCTGAGAGATGGAGAAAGGCTTCCTGGAATAAGGGCCATTTCACCTGCCATTGCCAAGCTGTTTATTAGAAAACAATGTTGAATTTACGACATGTCCGTGGATTGTTTGGTATCATTCTTTTTTTGTTTTTCCCACTTACCACATCCCTTGTGCAACCCCTGTATCTTTTTTCAGACTAGTTCACAATAATTCTAGGCTAGATTTTAATCTAACATGTAGATATACCTTATGACATTTTGTCACACGATGCCACTGGGGATATGTGAACTTCAGACACATGTCTTCCAACATGTTTTGGTTATATGAGGTCTCACCAGTTCCAGCTGGCCCCTTCAAATTGTGATTCTGCTTGGACTTATTTCATGGGAACGTTTCTTTAGTCTGCAATATAGTTTTTAAAACTTCCCATGTGATGAAATACAGTTTCCAAATATTTGTCAAATATGTTAAACCTATATTTTAATTTGCTTAGTTGGGTACAAAAACTATTTATGATATATGGAGTAAAAGAAAACATCTCTAGGGATATGTTCTTAACAGTAAGTTTAAGGCTCCATCTTTCTCCTCTCTCCTTCTCATCTGCCTATTCCCCCTGAGGAGTCTCCTCTCCCTCCTTCAACTGCGGATAGGAATGTCTTATTGCCTGATGATTTATTGTTATTGGAATCATTTTTGAGAAGCTCAGAGAGTTCTGGGATATGCACCGACAAGTACGCAAGGTACCTTTTAGTCACATGGCTGTGGAAACAAATGTAGTCTTTGAACCTGTTGCTTAGCTTAAGTTCCTCTGTAAAACAGGGCTAATAATGTACTTACTTGCATAGAATCGTGGAAAAACAAGATAAAATGTTTCACGTAAACCCTCAGCCTTGCGCCTGGCAATATATTATAACGTAAAAATACTGTAAGAAACCAGGGGGTTAGAATGGCATGATGGTTAAGGTGTGGAATTTGGAGGCAGACCACCTGCCAATTATTTTTTTTTCTTTCTTAATTTTTATTTATTTATTTTTGGCTGCGTTGGGTCTTTGTTGCTGCGCGCGGGCTTTCTCTAGTGGTGGCGAGCGGGAGCTACTCTTCGTTGCGGTGCGCGGGCTTCTCACTGCGGTGGCTTCTCTTGTTGCGGAGCACGGGCTCTAGGCGCGCGGGCTTCAGTAGTTGTGGCACGCGGGCTCAGTAGTTGTGGCACACGGGCTCAGTCGTTGTGGCGCGCGGACTTAGTTGCTCCACGGCATGCGGGATCTTCGAGGACCAGGGCTCGAACCCGTGTCCCCTGCATGGGCAGGCAGATTCTTAACCACTGTGCCACCAGGGAAGGCCTGCCAATTATTTTTTAACCAGTGCTTGTCTTATTTGCGTGCGAGGTAAGAGTCCACGTTGTTGCTTTCATGGGCTTTGTAGTTCTGTGTCTCAAGCACCTGGCGAAGGGCGGGGGCGCGACAGTGAATAAATGCTTGTTGATGGCCAGGTGTGGGATTGATGGGTTAGAGGCGTGTTTCGGGAATCCGGGGGAGGAAGAGCCAGCTCTGGGTTTGAGTAGACAAGAAACCGTGCTCCAGGGTGGTGGGCTCTAAGCCGCCCTGACAGATGGGTGGATTATGCATCAAAGAAGAAGAGCAAGGCGTTCCTCAGGAGTGAGGCCAGCAGAGACCTGTTGGCAGGAATCCGCAAGACAGCTTAGGGATTCTAGACAATGCTGGCTAGAGCCCAGGTTGCCGATGGAGCGGCCAGGAGGGAGGATGTCGGGAGAGTCTTGTTGGGGGAAGAGTTTGAGTCTTTGAGTGCCAGGTTAAGGGTTTGGGGCAATCTTCCTCTTCTTTATAGCGCCAACACTGAAGGAGTTTTGTTTTTGTGAGAGAGGCTGATGTCATGTAGATTTTCTGAAGGCAAGGTCAAATGAGGATATCAGAAAGATTAGGGTCATTGTGTCCACAGAAGAAACAGAAGGGGGAAAAGATGTTCACATTACTTTAGATTTTGTGATCTCTTTTTTAATATGCAAAATGAAGTAGTGTCATAGGTCAAAACCTCCCACACTCAACAGAAACATGCAAATAGGTAAGAGTCAGTATCTTGTCCTTGAAGACCCAGGATCAATAGGAGTGGTCACTGATGAGTGGCTCTTGGGTCCAGACATAAATGTGATTCTTTTCCTGCTCCCCTAGTGCAGCGACATACTGGTGACCACGTGTCCTTATTTCTTCTGGCTTTTTGATCCACTTATAAGGAGGTTGCTGTTCAAGCCTCTGAACGCCTACCACAGACTTCAGGAATGGTTTAGAGGCAGATGCAGCATTGAAGGGCGTGTTCTTGCATCCCCATTGTGCAGATGAGGAAATTGGGGCTGACAGTGGTAAGAGGGGTGAGCCCACGTCACCTGGGGGGAGGACTTTGAGCTAGGACTAGAACACGGTTTCCTGCTGCCCAGTTGTTCTGTGTCTCTTCGGCTACTTCTTCTCCAGCTAACAGTGCATTGCCTTTCAAGTGGTTCCGTCATTTCCGAGGTTTCCTTTGAGGTTCGGAGACTTAACTCAGTGACTTTACACACACAGCTGGCCGGGCTGTAGGCCACCATCATGGACGGTGGATGGTGCCTCTAGGGCCACCAGAAAAGCTGCCTTAAGATACCTCCATGCCAACATTTTCTCCAGTTGAGCCAGCGTAGACTGGGTTGTCTTGAAGGGCCAGATCTCATGCCAGGAGCTGAGTTCACACACGTGGCCCCCAGGTGACCTTGGGGACACCTCAGAGGAAAGGAGATACTCGTGTGGAAACTAATGAATTGCCCTTGAAGCTTCCATGGGCTCACCGATTTCCCTCATAGGGTAATTTTTTTTCCTGAATGTCTTAATACACAGTTAACTGCTTAATTTTACTTAAATATATAAAGTGGGTAAATGTTAAGTGAGGAGTATCTATTTGTGCATGGTATTTGAATTTAAGTTGAAAAGTTTTGAAAGAACACAATTCGTGTTGATCAGTCAGAGTTAAAGCTAGCAGGATTTGCTGAAATTACATCAACTAAATATTTCATTTTTTAAGGCTGTGATATTCAGAATTCTCTTTCATCCTCTATCACTGACAAATCATAAATTAGGTTCTTCTTAGAAAGGCTGGCAAATTTGTGGACACTGGATAGGTAGAATAATAAAGAGCACACAAGTGGCCTGAGGAGGTGACTGTGGCTAAAGATTGGATATATTCTCAGTACGTGACATTCTGGAAAAATCTGATAAAACTATCAATCCACTTACAAAATCCACTTAAAACTTAATTCACTTTACGTTTTAGACTTTTGGGCACGATACTTAAGGACTTTGCCTACCCACGAGGATAGCTTTTAAGCTGACAGAGGAGAATACATTTTGCATTTCTCATCAGAAAAGAAAATGCTTGTAAAGTGCCTAGCCTTGTGATTGGCACATAGTAAACGTTCCACGAGCATGAGGTATTATTATATCTGGGCATTTACTGTTACAATAAAGGCTTCATTGGTGTAATCCGATCGTGGATTTCCTGACAGTATCATAAATTACTTAGTGGTTATAGGGTCTATTTGTGTTTCTGGCTGCCATGGGAAATTTTGAACAACCCTCTGAGGAATTATAACTGGGTGGAAACTTTGATTTGTCCTTCTTTTTAAACCAAGCTAAGTAGTAAAATGGACTTTTAAGAAGCAGTGAGCGGTGGACTGAAAGAAATGGCTTTAAAAACAAGCAGCGTTTTGAAGTCCAGGGGGACGAGCTAGTCTTTCATGTTCCTGCTTTATTGGATGGAATCAGCACCCCAGGTGTTGACAGAGGACTCCAGCTGTTTCCGAGGAAAGAGAAGCTGGCATTCGGGTTTATGCCATGACTGTCACATTTCGACACAGATAAGACAGATGAGACAAATATAGGTGACATGACAGGCGGGCAGCCTGGGCCAATCACAAGCTCAGTTGGCCAGCTTTGCTTTTTGGTGTAGATTGCCTTGGGTGTGTGAACGAAGGATGGAGCAAGGCGGCCCTGGGCCCTGCGTTAGCAGCTGTCTCCCTTAGAATAGGAAGAAGGAGGGGTTTCACTGTTGGATGGGGCAGGGGAGGAGGAAAGCTCTGAAGCGAAGGAGCTTGTAGACGGAGGGGAAGGCCTTCGGCCCCTCCACTGTAGCGGCCCTGGGTGTTCTGTGCCATCGCGGCAGAATGGATAGAGCAACGTGGTCATCGTCTCCCTCCTCCCTTGTATCTCCTTTACTGCTTGCTGGGGAGAACAGTCAGGCAAATAACAGCTTTTATCCATGGGGATAGATTGGGTTCTTATTACTGAAACGATATGGAAAGCCTGAAAATCTTCTACCCCCTTTGTGTCTTTATAAATGATCTTCCCCATCTGCTTTGTCAAATCCTCCTTTGAAAGAAAGAAAGAGAGAGAGAGAGGAGAGGAGAGAAGAAAAGAAAAAAGAAAAGAAAAGAGGGGCTTCCCTGAAGGCACAGTGGTTAAGAATCCGCCTGCCAATGCAGGGGACATGAGTTCGAGCCCTGGTCTGGGAAGATCCCACATGCCGCGGAGCAACTAAGCCTGTGCGCCACAACTACTGAGCCTGCGCTCTAGAGCCCGCGAGCCACAGCTACTGAGCCCGCGTGCTACAACTACTGAAGCCCACGTGCCTGGAGCCCGTGCTCCGCAACAAGAGAAGCCACCGCAATGAGAAGCCCGCGCACGGCAATGAAGAGCGACCCCCGCTCGCCGCAACTATAGAAAACCTGCGCACAGCAACGAAGACCCAACACAGACAAAAATAAATATAAATAAATAAATAAATTTATAAAAAGGAAAGGACCCATATTTATTCACCTAAAGGATATTTGTGTTTAGCTAGTGAGATAAGCCCTGGATAAACTCTGGGAATTCAGAAATGAGTCACAAAGACACGTCACTGCTTTCATGGTCTAGACATAATTATAACTGTGATAAGAGTATAGAAAAGGGTTATGAAAAGAGTCCATGAAACTCAATCCATGAGATAGTTTTTAATATGACTTATTGTCCAAAATTGCTGACTTACGGAAATCGCCTAATTCCAAAAGCCGAAGGGAAAACACATGTCAAGGAAAAGCAGTGTTCAGAGAGGACAACAGTGACATTCGCACCATGCATCCCTTTGCAGTGGCAGTCAGGGCAACATAGGAGGACTCCAGTCCGTGAGAAAATCTGGGCCAGACCCTTTCTTATTAAAGGTCCGCTGATCGCGGGCTGAACTGCTAGCCGTTCTCACGTGCTTTCCTCAGAGGTCTCCGCTTCCTTCCTGACCGGGGCTCATAGGTCGGGTGCATATCCAGGCAAGGGAGCGGTTTATGTCATTTCCACTGTGGAAGGACCCATCTCTAGGAAGACGCTGTGAGAGGCCACTGGAGGAAAGGCTGTTGTGTGGCCAAGCCAGCTGGGGAGCTGGCTTTATCTGTTAGGGAATTTTTACAAACTTAGGTGTTAGGATGAACATGCTGGCCTGGTAGAGAGGTTTATTTCTCGGTCCTTTGACCCTTTATGTGGCTGTCCAGAGCTCAGCTGCTCTTCGTTGGTGGCGTCAGATTTAAGGCTGAGAGGAGTGAAACGGGCAGGCTTTCCGACTCATGCTCAGTATGGCCTGTCGCTTCTGGAAGATCGAGGAGACCCAAGGTCCCCATACAAACTCCACCCAGGAGGGAAGTGCTTTTCTTGCCCCTGGATTGCTGAATAAAGCACTGGAGGGTCCCGGCCGACGAGGATCTCACCCATTTATAGTGTTCAGCTCGTCAAATAAAGTGGTTCCAGTTTCTCTTTTATTCTAGAAATTCATCTGGAAACGTATCAGGCAAGGCCATCACGCTGCCTTTGTACCTCTAGGAAACAGTCGTGTAGGTCAGGGCTGTGGGGTGGTAAGGGAGGGAGATTCTCTTTCAAGATGCTGCTTGAAGTTGTTTTCAGATGTGGTTCAAGGGTATTTGCTTATTCAACACTGAGAACCAGCTATTACCAAGAGGAATAACTAGCATCTGTAAATCTCCAGATTGACAGTTTGATCAGTATTATTTGATCCTTGGAATAGCCACGTGTCCCCTGCAAAAATATGGGGATGATAATACCTGCTCATTAGGGATCTTGGGAGGATTAAATGAGATAATATAGGTCCAAGTGTCTAGCTCAGTGTCTAGTGGGTGGGGGAAGCTGGTTAAATAGGAACCTCCTTAATCACTTGGAACGTGAGGTCATGGAAATTAAATAGCATTAACTATGGTTAGAGAAATCTGAGTTTGGGGGCTCAGACCCAGGGACCCCATCCTGTCCCGAACTAATCATCACCTATGATTAAGGCAGAAAGAACTATGGCCCAAACATGCCACACTTCAAAAAAGTAATGAGAAGAAAAAGAGCTTGGGTGTTGGAGAGACAAAGTGCTTTTGCCTTAACTTCTGACACAAGGGCTCCCTGGACTAAGCAAAGAAATTTCCTTTAAAGTGGTAACTAGATTGAAGCTGATCTATTTTCCATTCTAATATAAATAATGGAGTAAAAATACAAAAATGAAATATGGAAATCCATGTGGAATAATTTTTATTTACTTACAGTAATGTTGAATTATTCAATATTCACTGGCTACTCTATACGTTAGTTTTAAATGAAGGAATGAATGAATATCTGATGATCCCTAAATTCATGCCATCACTCGAAATGTGATGATTTATTTGCCGTGGTTAAAAATGTAAATTTAGCATCTTGGTCTATGAGTTTGACATTTCAGATCTCTTAAGAGACCTAAATGAATTCTTATTCATATTTAGTTATTTTTGGCAAAGCATGTACACAAGTGAAAATGGTCACCACGTGTTAGTCAATGAAAGGGTTTGGGGTCTGTTATCCGTTTCTCTCTCTAGGATTGCTTATCAGTCAGAATTGTAGGTTTAAATTAGTTTCTTAGACCAGAACATCTCAAATATAAATGTACACAGGAAGTATACTTGGGGGTCTTATTAAAATGCAGGTTCTGATTCAGCAGGTCTGAGACAGGCTTGGAGTCTGATTTCACCTTGTGCCCTGGCCTTGCCATTTTAAATTTGTGTGAACTTAGGTTAAGGAAAAAAAACCACAACTAACTTCTCCAAGACTTAGGTGTTCATCGGTGCAACAGAGGTATAATTGAGGATTAAACCCGGTAACGATTGACCCTTGGGAAGTCCGAGGTTCCTCTCTCCATTGCTATTCTCCCCTGAAGGCTTCTACCCCATCCCCCAACTTATTTGCAAATTTTAAGCCTTCTCTGTAGTTATAAAAACATTCTAGACTCTTCTAAGAAGTTAGACAATGTAAAGTTGATATAAATCAAAGTGGATAATCTTCCTCCTCAAGCCTTCTACCTCTTCCTCTACTAACTCCAGTTGATTCTTTTTTTGTTTTTAACATCTTTATTGGAGTATAGTTGGTTTACAGTGGTGTGTTAGTTTCTGCTGTATAACAAAGTGAATCAGTTATACGTATACATACGTTCCCATCTCTCTTCCCGCCTGCGTCTCCCTCCCTCCCACCCTCCCTATCCCAGCCCTCTAGGTGGTCACGAAGCACCGAGCTGATCTCCCTGTGCTATGCTGCTGCTTCCCACTAGCTGTCTGTTTTACGTTTGGTAGTGTATATATGTCCGTGCCTCTCTCTCGCTTTGTCACAGCTCACCCTTCCCCCTCCCCAGTTGATTCTTAAAGGACTAACTCTAGGCTCACCGAGGACTACTCTAGGTTAGCTTTTCATAAAATTCTCTAATCTCAGACATGCCATGTTGTCTTTACTACCCCTTCAGAATTACACTGCATTCCGTATTATTTTATAAACATTTCTGGGTTCAAGCCTTCCTGCCCCAACCATTTGTTCATTTCTCAAGCTCAACGCCTGTATCTCATAGTTCTTTGGTATCTGATTATTCATTTTTCAGTGACTAGAGCATTTCTAAAAGCTACAAGGTGTTTTCCAATTTTTTTTTTTTTTTTTTTTGGGTGGGGGGTACGCAGGCCTCTCACTGCTGTGGCCTCTCCCGTTGCGGAGCACAGGCTCCGGACGCACAGGCTCAGCGGCCATGGCTCACGGGCCCAGCCGCTCCGCGGCACGTGGGATCTTCCCGGACCGGGGCACGAACCCGTGTCCCCTGCATCGGCAGGCGGACTCTTAACCACTGCGCCACCAGGGAAGCCCTACAAGGTGTTTTATCAGTAGTAAATACTTGTAGAGACAAATGGAACAGCCCGTAATAATTTAATCAGACGATACAGTACAATTTGCCCATCAGGTAAAAAAGGAAAATCGTAGCCCACCAGCCATTCTTTTGAACTTTGAATACATAAGCAAGCAAAATATTGCCTTTTAGGTCTCTGCATTCATTTCTGAATCGACAAATTGCTCCCCAGTGATTTCTTTTGAGAAAGTATTATAGAGAGACCATTGGATTTTTAAAGACTTTAGTTCAGACAGAGGTGATGAAATATTTGTCATTCACAAGGGGCAGGATAAAATAATACTATATACATATATATATATATATATATATATGTATATAGTATGCATATTTTTTATGTATATTAGTTTGTTCCCTGCTGCCTCAGAACAGTTGTCTTTAATTCCCCTTTGAGGCAGGATGATAAGAAATCATAAAGACCTTAGCGGGTAAACTTAGCAGCACACAATTGCCTTATTATGACAACTTGAAGGGCGAGGGGTATCTAGTGGATCAAGGCCGGGGATGCCACCCAACATCCTGAATACACAAGACAAGCCCCCGTGGCAGAGAATCGTGCGGCTCCACATGTCAGTGGTGCTAAGGCTGGGATACCTGTAATTAACCAAAGCATCTTTGCCGGCAGTGCAAAGGGGAAAAGCTCAGCTTCACTCTCAGAGGTGTTGACTTGTTTGTGTGACCTCCAAAACCAAATCTGTTTTGAGACTGGAAAGCTCAGCCTTTGCAGAGTCCCCTCCCACCATCTGTGGACGCCCTGAGTGGCAGGCTGGCAGCCGCCTCAGGGCTGCGCACAGCAGGCTTCCTCCACCCCAGGCCCCCGCCCTGTCTTGAGCAGTCTGGGCCCGCCCATGCCGTCCTCCAGGCTGTTTCAGCAGTATTTCAACCTCCAAAGGCTTATTAAATATTCTTTAATCCCTTCCCCAAATGTGAGTTAGGTGCACTTGATATTATCTCCTATGCCCCAGATTTCCTACTTGGGGCAGTTCACGATCAGGACTACCTTCCAGGGGTAGCTGTCTTCCAAAGGAACTGTTTATATGTATATAGCTCTGCATGTGTATCTGTGCAAAGCTGTAGATTCTCAGCCCCTCAAGTCAGAGACTTGGAATGGCATAAATCAAATGTGAGTCTTCAGTGCTGAGGCTGAAGTTATTTAGGCCTCGTTCGTTTCCAAGTGTTTGTTCCTGCCAGCAGATACTGTTTATTTCACAAGAAGTACACGTCTTGGAAGCCCCAAGCTGGAAGGGCCTTTGTTGTTGTCTAGTCCAGTGGATCTCGCCCTGGCTGCACAGAGATCACCTTGAACGGGGGCCCAGCCGGATGGAACAAGATCCTCTGGGGTGCAGCTCAGGCCCTGAGATTTTCCCCAAACTCCCCCAAGTGAATCATTCATTCATTCATTCATTCATTTATATTGAAGTATAGTTGATGTACAATGTTGTGTTTCAGGTGTACAGCAAAGTGATTCAGTTATTCTAAGGTGCAAACTTGGTTGAAAAACGTCAGTCTTGCCCAACCTCTCAATCACAAATGGGGAGACTGAGGCCCAGATGAGCTTCTAAAGGCAGGAGTCAGCAAACATTGTAGGAGCCAGCTACTGAATATTGTCATATGATTTCAGTCGGGACCGCTCTGAAAGCAGCCCTAGACAGTAGTAGACAGGATGTAAACAAATGGGCGTGGCTGTGTGCCAGTGAAACTGTATGAAAACAGGTGGCTGGCCAATCTGACCCGAGGGCTATAGTTTGCCAACCCCTGGTTTAGGCCTCACAACTGGTTAGTGGAAACCCATATACCAGACCACAAATATACCAACCTTCAATAAATGTTCCACTTGATGTCTTTCTGTTTGAGGCAGTGTCTACAACATACCCAATTTCTTTTTTTTCTTTCTTTTTTTTTTTTTTTGCGTTACGCGGGCCTCTCACTGTTGTGGCCTCTCCCGTTGCAGAGCACAGGGTCCGGACGCACAGGCTTAGCGGCCATGGCTCACGGGCCCAGCCGCTCCGCGGCACGTCGGATCTTCCTGGACCGGGGCACGAACCCCCGTCCCCTGCATCGGCAGGCGGACTCTCAACCACTGCACCACCAGGGAAGCCCCATACCCAATTTCTGTAGAAGTTGAATAAATACCTTTATGTAAGTTAAAACAAGTATCTTAATGTAGATGCTTTTAGTCTAGAGCACAGAAATTTTCATTATCTGTGTTCTTATGAGAGGTCTTCATTTTGAAGATACCTATCAAATTTAAGATGATAATAATAATAATCACAATGTCTCTGTTCTACTGAAGTAATAAGCCCGTCAGTAGTATTTCTGTCCAAGGGATTTTCTTCTACTGGAAACGCAGAAAATAAGACAATATGATCAGACCATCAATGCAAGAAGAAAAAAAAATTGTGCTAAGGAAAACGGGTTGTGATTTTTCTTTTCAACCAGTGAAGAAATCAGTTGTAAATTCTTTATCATTGCTCTGATGATCTGTGAGGGGATTTTTTTTTTTTTTTTTGGGCGGGGGGTGCTGAGTTGGGACTTCGTTGCTGTGCGCGGGCTCTTCTCTAGTTGCGGCGAGCAGGGGCCACTCCTTGCTGCGGTGCGCGGGCTTCTCACTGCGGTGGCCTCTCTCGTTGCGGAGCACGGGCTCCAGGCGCGTGGGCTTCAGTAGTCGCGGCACGTGGGTTCTAGAGCGCAGGCTCAGTAGTTGCGGTGCATGGGCTTAGTTGCTCCGCGGCATGTGGGATCTTCCGGGACCAGGGCTCGAACCCGTGTCTCCTGCATTGGCAGGAGGATTCTTAACCACTGTGCCACCAGGGAAGCCCCGAGGGGGTATTTTATTCAGATTTCTTTTGAATAAATCTGAGCAAACTTGAATATTATATCTGAGAGCTAGAGATGCCTCCCAGGAGTCCTCAGGAGTGACCATGGAATAAGGCCACGGGGGTGGGAATGAAGCCATCACAATTAATCTGGAGAGTTATGTGTTTGGTTCTTAATGACAATTTTGGTCTTTTTCACTGTTTGTGTAGCCCTTCCTCCAAAATGCACTCATAAAACAGGTTTCTTGGAAGGTTCAAAAGCCATTGAATCTGGTCATTTTCCTTGGAAATTGATTTACCTCTATTTGGTAGTTACCTACGTACCTGTATTTTTCAGCAAAAGTGACTCGATCTCTTCCATTTTCTGTCTAAACAATATGCTCAGTAAAAGTGCTCCTGTCCTGAAAAAAATCAACATCATATTTACAATGAGAAAGTGACTTTCTGGCAAAGATTTCTCTGAATGGATAAACACTAGAGATGGTGAAACAAAATCAAATTTGTTTCCCACAGGAAGTGTCCCTCATCCATCTCTCTGATCGCCCCGTTTTGGATGCCCTCCCCCCCGTGTCCCCCTCTTTGACGCCCCACAGATGTGAGAATGGCTCTAAGTTTGCTTTCCTCACTGTGCTCACTCCATCATAGTGAGCTTCAGTGCTGCCTTAATCTTTGGTTCTGGAGGCTGAAAGAGAGGCATTCCCCCCCCCCCCCACCCCCCGCAGTTGAGAGTCGTATAGCCCTAGGTGATTTTATGAAATAAAGTGTTGCAAAGGAGTGTTCTAGAAGATCAGTGATAGGAGTTAATACCAAGCATGTCTTTGGACAAGCAAGTGTTAGGTGCTAAGACACCTACTGATGGTTCCCTGATCCTTCCCAGGTAAGCTCTGCACTTGAGGTTGTCTTTGTAGGATGGACAAGAGGCATGGAAAATGTTCGAAAAAATAAGCTCTGTTTGTTTCACACTATCGTCGTGAAAACAGCTCTAAAGGAGACAGAGCGTGGTCATTAAATGCCACTGAACCCTTGACAAATAATTTTCATGAAACAAAACCAAAACATTTCAGAACTTTTTTTTTCCCCAAATTGAGACAAAATTGTTCTTCCTTTCACTCTTTCTAAATATGGGTTTGTTTGGGGGTTTTGCTGTTACTGCTTAAAGAATAATTATTACCTTAAAATACTTAAGAATTTTTTTCCTAAGTCATAAATTCCATGCAATAAGACAATAAGCAGAGAGCGTCATGCCAGAACATTCCAGGCGTGCCTGAAACGCCACAGCAGGATGGATCCAGGAAGCAGCCTCATGGAGCCTGGCCGTTTATCTTGTAAAGTCTCAAACTACCATGGGAAGCCCCTAGAGGACATGCTGTTGTTTGGGAGTTCCACTTAAAATACATTAGCGATACTCAGTATTTTTCTAAAGTTCTGGAAATCTACACTGTAAGCTTATTCAGATGTATTATTTGTTTCTTCCAGCAGCCAGCACTGCCAAAAAGAACTAAAGAAGGAAAAAATAAAGATAATATAAATGTGAAAAGCACGACTAGTGTAAAGTGATAAACAAAAGTTTTTAAAGAGCAACAGATGGAGCACAGTCTTGTTTGGGGGCCTTAAAGTAGCATTATTTGGGAGGGGTTCCTTTCTCCCAATCCCCGCCCCGCTTCCTCCGTCACTCAGAAATAATCATCTTATCGCTACAGGGATACATCCCATTTTGAAGACATTTACCTGAGGCCTTTTCTTCTCTTTTAATTTGTGACCTGAATATTGGTGTGACTTTCATCCTTTTGGCAAGCAAAGGGATTACTAGATGTACTGAAGGAAGATAAGAGCCTTTCCATGATTGGAGACTGAGCAAAGGGTGGAGAACAATATTTTTTTTCTTATTTCACAACAGACCCAGGCTCCCAAAATTACCTTCTGAGTTTGTCAAATGGTATCATGATAGCCTACTAGGTGTTGAAAATTTCATTCATCTGGGCTCGAAATTCCACATTTTTCAAGCAAGAAGGGCTGAAACTTTCCGTAACGTTCTCTACCTTAGGTTTCACAAACACGCTTACACCCAGATATTTTTTCTTGTGAAAATCCTGAAGTAAGTCAAGGTGTACATACGTAATGATCTAAAATTTACCTTTGAAAGGAGATAGCCTATATTTTCACAAATTAGAGTTTATAATTATGTTGCATTTTTACTCTATGGGACAGCACCACTTTTTACCTAGTTCTGAGTTCATCTATTAGCCTTTCCTTACAAATTTGAACCCAAACTTTCATCAGGCTGAATATTGATAGATCTCCCTATAATTGATACAGATCTAAATAAGAATGAAGTCCTAGTAAAAGTTTGGGAGAGGGACTTCCCTGGTGACGCAGTAGTTAAGAATCCACCTGCCAATGCAGGGGACATGGGTTCGATCCCTGGTCTGGGAAGATCCCACATGCAGCGGAGGAACTAAGCCTGTGCGCCGCCACTGCTGAGCCCACACGCCACAACTACTGAAGCTCACGCTCCGCAACAAGAGAAGCCGCCACAATGAGAAGCCCGTGCACCGCAACCAAGAGCAGCCCCCGCTCGTCACAACTAGAGAAAGCCCGCGTGCGGCAGCGAAGACCCAACGCAGCCAAAAGTAAATAAATAATAACTAAATAAACTAAAAAAAAAGTTTGGGAGAAACCTGTGGTGTTAAAGAAGGAATGATGACGTGGAATACTATATATATTTCTACTCTTAAGTTAGATTCAGTCCTGTTATTGTTTATGAAATGCTAAATTGGGTCAATGACCCAGAGTTTGTTTTATTTAGAGTGAGTTGGATATGGAAATGAAACAATATTTCCCTTCTTCTGAAACGTCTTCTGATAAAGATTTCAGTTCATGGTAGAAAAGCTTTTCCCAAACTAAGGTCTTTTCGTTGAGTCCTGGTAAGCAGTTCTAAGCACGCCTTTTCCCAGAAGAGGTCTTTCCACATGGTGCAGCTAATGTTGATGAGATTTCAAATCCTCTTGGTTCTAACCAGAGGCACTCAGAAGAGGAACCTTGCTTATTGGCTCTTCCCCCTTAAGTGTAACCTTGGAAAGCCCCACCTTCCCTTTGAAGTACTGACTCTCCCTTTGGCATCTCAATTTGTAAAGCCAGTGCAGCACGTGCTCATAACAGGCATTTTCCTGTTACAAGGAGGCCAATGTTACAAGAGGTTACAGGGGAGCAAAAACAACAGCAAAAAGAATGAAATAAGTTGACTCTTTAGAGAATGATGCCATAAGGATCAAGACATAAATCTACTCCAGAAGTTGGATGGTGTAGGAGGAGAACAGGCTTTGCAATCAAATGGAACTGGGCTCAGAGGTCCAGCTCCAGCGTTCAGTAGCTGTGTGAACTTGGGAAAGTAAGTCTATCTGAGTATGTTTCTCCATCAGTAAAGATCAAGGTAATAATACATTCCTTATAGCGTTACTAAGGGGACTAGGGATAAAATATGCGAAATACTCGGCACATAGTATATGCTCGATAAATGGTAGCTGCTATTATCATTGCTACTACTAGTTCTCCTCCTCCTCCTATTGCTGCTGCTACTACTAATCTACTACTGTTATTATGGTTACTATTCCGACTCCTATTGCATGAGGAGAGCTGTGTGGAAAGAGGAATTACCTCCTCTAGTTCTAAACAAATCAGTCATTACCTCGTCCTAGCCCACCTTTCTACTGTGATGGGAGAATGACCAAGTGCTTTGGAATCAGATAAACTCAAGAGTAACTTATGAAGAATGATAGGACCATAGAGGCTATGAGAACTTGAGTACGTTCCTAATGCTGTTCGTGTGGCTGTGAACATTGTTTTTCTGAAATCAAATATTGTCAGAGGTGTTGAGATTTATCTCATGGTCAATATTTGATCTTTCAAAGCTCATCAATACATAACATACTTCGAACTGGATTAGAAGTTTGTAGACTTTGTTGTGTGGGTTTTATCATGAGCAATTTATAGACCAGTGAGTGTGTCATATAGGGAGGATTATTATATGTTGGGTACATGTTAGTTGAACTAAGACTTCGACTTAATGAACTGGAAATTGAGTTGCCCTAAAAACTGCTTAAGAAAAGTAAACTCAAATGTAATTATGGTGGCTCCTACCAATGTGACATGGTTGGAGTATCTTTGAAATCTTTTGCATTTGAAATAGAATGGAATGGAGTACTTCAGTTACTCCCAGCACCAAGGTCCATTTATGTTCCATTGCAACTTAGATATTTATTGATCCTACTCAGTGTTCAGAGGGGAAGACACTAAGATTAGCACAAAGGTACTTTTGTCATTAAGGATGTTACTGTCTAGTAAACATGGCTGCTGTGTTTAATCTGTGATCATTTAAAAGTTTTTAGTTTTCATTATAAGGTCATATTAGTTGAAGCAAAGAATGTATTTAGAGCAGCAAGGGTTCAATTCAACCCTTTGATTCTTCAGTGTTTGGTTTAGACACTATTTCTTTTTTAAAAAATATTTTATTTATTTATTTATTTTTGGCTGGGTTGGGTCTTCGTTGTTGCGTGCGGGCTTCCTCTAGTTGCGGCGAACGGGGGCTACTTTTTGTTGCGGTGCACAGGCTTCTCATTGCGGTGGCTTCTCTTGTTGCGGACCATGGGCTCAGTAGTTGCAGCACGTGGGCTCAGTAGTTGTGGCTCGTGGGCTCTAGAGCGCAGGCTCAGTAGTTGTGGCGCATGGGCTTAGTTGCTCCACAGCATGTGGGATCTTCCCGGACCAGGGCTCAAACCCGTGTCCCTTGCATTGGCAGGCAGATTTTTTTTTTTTTTTTTTTTTTTTGCGGTACGCGGGCCTCTCACTGTTGTGGCCTCTCCCGTTGCGGAGCACAGGCTCCGGACGCGCAGGCTCAGCGGCCATGGCTCGCGGGCCCAGCCGCTTCACGGCCATGTGGGATCTTCCCGGACCGGGGCATGAACCCGTGTCCCCTGCATCGGCAGGCGGACTCTCAACCACTGTGCCACCAGGGAAGTCCTAGATACTATTTCTGATGTTAATCACCACATTAAGTTAAATTTCCCACCCCAGAAGCCCTCTTCGTAGCCCTTTCATTTCTTAAAACTGGCAGACATTGGTAAATAATGGGCTGCAACATTTTTTTTAAGGTCTTGAGCACTTATTCTAAGAGCACAAAGTACCCTATGGAGGCACTGTATACACTAGTAGCAAGGAGCAAATGTTCCTTTTATTTTTATAATTGTTTTGGAAAAACCATATGATTGCCAAAGACAGCATGCACATGGTCAATTTGGATTCATGCCAACTTAAAAAAAAAATCTGCAAAACACATTAATGGTTGTAACGTATACAGTTGAGACTTTTTGAACCTGTCTTCCAGCTGTACATTTGTAATGTTTAATTTAGGTGAAAATTCTATGAAGCCTCTCATTGATATGATCCAGAAGTGTGTTAACCATGTCAAATGGCCACTGATTTTGCCAAATTCTTTCTTATGCCGTAAGAGCATAATCCACTCTAGGTTCCATTAGTGGTGAAAAAACTCCCCAGATAGATTTGACTCTTAAGTCAAATGGTAAAATGGCTGCCCTGCATCGGCAGGCGGACTCTCAACCACTGCGCCACCAGGGAAGCCCCAGAAGTCTTTGAAGTATGGTTTTCTCCCTTACAGCCCCTACCCTCCCACATTCCTCTATCCATCCCTTAATTTGCCTACCTGTGCTCAGAAAATTCACCCTTGTGCTTTTTATTTTGTGATTTGAACTCATTTCTGCAATTTCCTCTTACGCTTCTTGGAAACGTCTTGTAACAGACACTAAACTACAATTTCAGGCTGATGTGTTGAGGAGATCCTTGGCTATACTACAAAATGCAAATCATGTAAAACGACTTTCGTGTCCTCGTTTTTTTTTTTTTTTTTTTTAAATTTAGGGAAATGTATTTATTTGTTGAATAACATTTATGAATATCTGCTTTGATTTATGGCCTTTGATTTTTTTTTTTTAACATCTTTATTGGGGTATAATTGCTTTACAATGGTGTGTTAGTTTCTGCTTTATAACAAAGTGAATCAGTCATACATAAACATATGTTCCCATATGCCTTCCCTGTTGCGTCTCTCTCCCTCCCACCCTCCCTATCCCACCCCTCCAGGCTGTCACAAAGCACTGTCGTGTCCTCGTTTTTAAACCCTCGTTGTACTTTAGGACTAAAGGAAGGAAAATGCTTGTCAAGTGACAACTTCTTCCTGTTTTTCCATCTCGATGCATGTAATTGGTTATCAAAAGGGATGGCCTGCACGTAGCCCGCTTCGGAGTACCTTGAAGAATATTTTCTTCAGATTCAAGTTTTAAAGTTAGTGATTTTAGATATTGAGAAGTTGGAATAACCAGCTCTGAATGACTGGAGGGAAAACCTGTTACTAGCCCCTGAACTCCATGTTTTCTGTTTGTCTGTAATCCCCAAACTAGTGTCTGCTGGTTTTCATCTGCTAAGTTGCAATAGCAACTTTCTAGGCAAACAAGAGGAGATATGGAGCCCTGGGAGTGAGGCCTTTCTTTCCAGCACAAGTACAGGAAAGAATTAAGGTTTTTTTTTTTCTTTTTTTTTTTTTTTTTTTGGTGGTACGCGGGCCTCTCACTGCCGTGGCCTCTCCCGTTGCGGAGCACAGGCTCCGGACGCGCAGGCTCAGCGGCCATGGCTCACGGGCCCAGCCGCTCCACGGCATGTGGGATCCTCCCGGACCGGGGCACGAACCCACGTCCCCTGCATCGGCAGGCGGACTCCCAACCACTGCGCCACCAGGGAAGCCCAAGAATTAAGGTTTTTGACAGAGAAGGAGACAGGCCTACTGCCTTTGGTATCTTCCATAGAATGTCAGAATGGATCCTTCCAGAAAGCTCTCAATAGAATCACAAGTGCCCATTTGAGGGAACTGGAAAAACTTCCAACTTCCAGGCAGCACCAACGTAGCTCTGTAATCGGAGAACTTTCTGTACCCCCTAAATTCATTCTCAGGATTTGGGACTAATGTGTTGAATTATTTTCCCAAACTCTGTAGGAACCCTCCTCCACCTACCCTGCCATCTATCTGCCCACTCACCCACCCATCCACCCATTTTGTTAAGCAAATATTTGTTGAGAATCTACTGTGCAACAAACAAAGTACCTAATCTACTATGCGTCAGGTACTTTGAAGCCAGTGGGGAAAAAGAGAGACGGGAGTCTTGTCCTAATAATGCTTTCCTTCAAGGGAGTTTACACCTTTTCCACCTGAAGTCCTCTAACTATAAGAAGAGGTAGGGAGAGTCTCAGTATGTGTTACTGGAGGACGTTGGCACTGGTAGATTTAATGTTCACCAGATCGACTATTTGGGTGGAATTCTCATTACCCGCACCCTATATTCAACTTCATGGCCTATGACTCCAAGGATAAGATACTCTTGTCTCAGATGGTCAAGGACAAACTGACTCTCATACCTTGAAGCAAAGCATCAGATTCTATCATTGAGCTAGTTTCTTTCTGAACCTCTTTCTATGACCCACTGAGCATTCTGCAAACAACAGCTAGAACCATTGGTGTGGAATACGAACAGCACAGGAAACAGACTAAGATCACAGGCAGAGCTCTCTGGACTGATTTCATGAGTACCTGGTGCTCTGAAGGATCTGGGAATTTCCCAAATCTTGGAACCTTGCAAAGGCCCTCGAAAGGGGTCTACTTTCTGAAGTTCTGCAGGCAGCATGCAGGGCTCTGCCTCTATCCGAGCTTCCATTCCCATCTCGTAAAGCACTTGTACAGTGGTGGTGAACATAGGCTCAATCACTCTGTTGTCCATACATCAGGAGCGTAATAGACCCACTTCTGGTGTTGCATGTCCAGTAACCAACCACTGGCCCTGATTTCCTCTGTAAAGTCTCAGGAACTAAATGGTCATCAAGATTCATGCCAACAAGCCTAGATTCCACAAGGAGCCAGGAACCCACTTACCTGCTGTCTTTTAGCCTCCCTCTGATCCCAAGGGCTGGCTGTAGCCAGAATCAGATCTCTTTGGCATACCATCTTAGAGTGGGCTCCTAAGGGGCCCTGTTTTCTAGATCTAAGATTTTTGTGTAGGACTAGAATACACTTGGGGAGCTAGCGACCAATAGCAGGACTGTCAGATTCTCTAGCAATATCATTCCATCCTGACAACACAAAACACGCCTTTCTGATTGGTCCACCTCCAAGCTCTTCTGCATATATGCTGTGGCATAATCATATCAATCCCTCCCGTGATGCTCCGGTTTACCTTTGTATCCTGAGCACCAAAGATGCCACGTTTCATTAAACCTACACGAAGTTCCCCTTAGATACATTAAAAAAATTTTTTTTCTAGTCTTGTACCAGTTTACTTTTTTTTTAAATTTATTTTTATTGAAGTATAGTTGATCTACAGT
This sequence comes from Leucopleurus acutus, assembly GCF_964270905.1. Taxonomy (NCBI): domain Eukaryota; kingdom Metazoa; phylum Chordata; class Mammalia; order Artiodactyla; family Delphinidae; genus Leucopleurus; species Leucopleurus acutus. The sequence continues at coordinate 7,803,688 of NC_139148.1, read as the reverse complement.
GTTGTGTTAGTTTCAGGTGTACAGCAAAGTGATTCCATTATACATACATGAATATCTATTTTTTTCACATTCTGTAACCTTACAGATTATTACAAAATATTGAGTATAGTTCCCTGTGCTATACAGTAGGACCTTGTTGTTTATCTGTTTTATATATAATAGTCTGTATCGATTAATCCCAAACTCCTAATTTATCCTTCCCCCGCCCTTCATTTTTAAAAAAATTTAAAATGTCTGATTGGTTGTTGGGGAAACTATAGCTGTAAATAGTATTAATTTTCAAGAAAACTGATTAAATGTTAAAATTCAGGAAACCCCTGTAATCACCTTTAATCAGGAAGAGAAAGTTAAATATGCAGCTACGTTTCTTTAGTTGTCATTATATAAAATAGAATAATATTGCAAAGAAAAATTGGATAGAAGAATAAAAATCACAGTGCTAACATGTGGTTGAAGAAGTACCGGAGGTTACTGGTAGTGTAAATTCTCTGATTATTACCAGACAGAGATGAGCTTTATTTGACGGGGATGGGTCATTATTAAGTCATCCGTCTGATCTCCAGCCAGCAGCACGATCTAATGATTTCATTCCTGGATTATTTTTAATGCATAGAATTAGAGCTGTATGGGAAGCATTTACTATTATTTTAATAGTACAGTTTCCTCCTAAATTGCTTTTGTTAAGTAAAATCATGTTGCGTTGGAAGAGAGTGTGTATTTTCTTAGTAATGCTTCACAATTCCTTGTCTTACAATTCAATAAATCATCTTACACCTGTCAGCACACAGAGTCTAAGATTTATTGCCTGATCCATTGCGTAGTAGATAGTTCCTTGGCCGGAGAGCAATTTCTGAAACTAATTTAATCAAAGTGTTTTTATGATTTAGTGGACTCTGGCTTGATGTCTCAAATATGTGTTGATGTCTTCAGAAAGGTATGATTTAATCCTATCCAGTTTTGAAATAGAATTAAGATTTGGCTTGATGTAATTTCTGTTACTGATAGAAAATCTTTAGTTGCATGAATATTACTCACGTCCTCCTTTATTGGTGCCTCTAGCCCTCTGCTAGATTCTGAGATGCCATGGGGGGAATGAAAAAATTCTAGATTGGTGGAAAGATGCAGCCCAAGGGCTCAGAAGGAGCAACGGATGTGGCAGTTCTTGACCAATAAGGAATCCATTGTAACTGAAGTTGAATGTTCATTGTGCAAGGCGGTGGTAGTTATAGCTGGTTTCTACTGGGGAAATTCTAAACCTACTACGGTTTTTCTTTTAATTTTTTATTTTATATTGGAGTATAGTTGATTTACAATGTTGTGTTCGTTTTAGGTGTACAGCAAAATGATTGTTATACATATACATATATCCATTCTTTTTCAGATTCTTTCCCCATGTAGCTTATTACAGAATACTGAGTAGAGTTCCCTGTGCTATACAGTAGGTCCTTGTTGATTATCTATGTTATATATAGTAGTGTGTTTCTGTTAATCCGAAACTCCTAATTTATCCCTCCCCATCACGTTTCCCCTGTAGTAACCATAAGTTTGCTTTCGAAGTCGGTGAGTCTGTTTCTGTTTTGTAGATAAGTTCATTTGTATCTTTGTTTTTTTGGGTTTTTTGTTTTAGATTCCACATGTAAGTGGTATCATATGGTATTTGTCTTTCTCAGTCTGACTTCTCTTTAGTATGATCATCTCTAGGCCCATCCATGTTGCTGCAAATGGCATTATTTCATTCTTTTTGATGGCTGAGTAATATTCCACTGTATAAACATACCGCATCTTCTTTATCCATTCATCTGTCGATGGACGTTTAGGTTTGCTTCCATGTCTTGGCTATTGTGAATAGTGCTGCAGTGAACGTTGGGGTGCATGTGTCTTTTAGAATTATTAAACCCACTATAGGTTTCAGGACTTCGCATCCCAACTCGGGAGTTTGAGCTTCATCCTTTAAGGATGGACAGCTTTTTGAACTTCTGAGGATGTGATGGTGTAGTAAAATACAAGCTTACTGGGATGATGACTTTGGTGGCCATGCACGCACCCGACTGGCTGGGCAGACGCTAGAGGAATGAAAACCAGCAATTTATGGAAGGAGGTGGTTAGAGTGGTAACCTTGGAAGAAAAGGGAAGGCTGAAGCCAAAGGGTCTTTTAATGAACAACCAAACAGCCTTAGAGAGTGATTAAGAGAAGGCACGAATGAGAAGTCCGAGTCTCGGGTGATGTTCCGGTGCTCACCTGGGGAATGGTAATATCCTTTATATCCTCTGTGAAGACTAGAAAGTAGGAAGAAATTTCAAAGGGGCACGTGATGCAGTTAAGAATGGTGAGTTTAAAATAACAAGGGATCATCATAGCTAAGAGTCGGTCAGATTTGAGATCTGAGATCAAAATTTGAGTATTATCAGGACAGAGGAGAGAATCGAAGCTGTAAAAGAATGCATTTACTGAGGGAATGTGTATATTTGAAGTCACTGCTGTGTCATAATTGTTTGGAGATGGAAAGAACACGTTGTGGTGAAAAACTTGCAGTCAAAAATACACGGTGTGAAAGTCTGCCTTTAGAGTAAATGCCTTTGCTTCGAAAATGTATTCGTTAGCCATATTAAGTGACACTTCATTCAAATAAAAGAAAGACGTTGGAGGAAGACAGTGGTTAGGGGAAGGGCACTACGTGTGATCTACTACCGCCACTTAATTATCGAGCAGTCTCTGATGTCGTATGTCCTGTCACAGTGGTTGATCAAGTCACAGACATTTGAAAATCAAATGACAAAGGTCACACTAAGAAATCCTAAGGGCAAAGTTTAACATGTTGGCTTTCAGCTTTATACATTTCGTGTCAAACGAAATCTTCAAGAGGTGCACTTACTCCAGCCAGTGCGGGGGAGGGGGGCATTGTATTTTCGTCAAAAACAAATGAGTTTGGGTTCTCTCCCCCTTTCAACAGCACTCAAAAAAAAATTTTTTTAAACAGCATTTATAAGTAATCGAGAATACACTAGGGCAGCTTCACCAGGACTGTTGTTGTTGTTGTTGTTTTCCCGTCTGGCACATTCTGAACATCTGAGTTCTGTGTATGTTTTTATTAGAAAAAGCAATTTGGAATGGCTAATGGTAAAGGGGTAAAAAGCATGGATGAGTGAGGTGCATATCCATTCCCAAAGCTTCCCCTGCCATGACGTTGCGTCATCTTCCCCCACCTCCAGAATTCTCCAGCCCTCCTTTGTCCCTGCGTCTTGGCTGGCACGCTCTTCCATTATGCTTCCTGTTCCCCAGTGGAGACCAAGGAACCAGGGGAAAGCCCAAGTATAGGGCCTGATGACAGAGACTTGAGTGATAAGATCCAAAGGTGTCCATGAGAAAGGCACATGACACACACACTGAAGGATGTTACAACATTCGTGTAAGTGGTTCTCAAACATTAGCACTCACAGGATCCCCTGAAGGGTTCATTAAACCACAGATTGCTAGACCCCCCACCTCTAGAGTTTCTGATTCAGCAGGTCTAAGAATTTGCCTTTCCAACCAGCTCCCTGGGGAAGCTGTTGCTGTGGATCCAGGAATTCCTGGTCTCTGTTCTAGACTCTACAGATAGGACAAGAGGAGACTTCGTAATTCATGATTCTTATAACCGGCAAGTCTCCTCCAAGTTCTCTGAATATTGGACCGTTTTCTCCCACTGGGTTAAAAGCAACTGACTTTAAAAACATTTTTTAAGTGACATTCGTTCTTTGTCTTTCCTTTTAGCAAAACACTGTATATGTAAATTAAAATATATTCCAGGGAAATGAGAGTTAGTTCATTTTTTAAATACAATGACCCTTAAATTGTCTTTAGTCATGTGTCTACAAACCAACTCTGGGAAAATGGCTTAATAATTTGTTGCAAAGCACTGCAAATTAAATAATTAACTCTCCAGATTGTTTTTGTTGTTGTTGTTTTAACTAGCAGACAGGTGGCCATCCATCAAAGAAACAATAGTAAAGCAAAGATGGAAGGAATTAAATGTTATCCCTGTGGTTTCCATCATTTCAGACATTTGCATTTTACCTTTTAAACCACAGAGGAGTTTCTAATCCTCAAGGCAGTTGTATTGCCTCTGGCTATCATCAAAAAATCTAGAAACAATAAGTGCTGGAGAGGGTGTGGAGAAAAGGGAACCCTCTTGTACTGCTGGTGGGAATGTGAATTGGAGGTTCCCTAAAAAACTACAAACAGAACTACCCTATGACCCAGCAATCCCACTATTGGGTATATACCCTGAGAAAACCATAATTCAAAAAGAGTCATGTACCAAAATGTTCATTGCAGCTCTATTTACAATAGCCCGGAGATGGAAACAACCTAAGTGTCCATCATCGGATGAATGGATAAAGAAGATGTGGCACATATATATATACAACGGAATATTACTCAGCCATAAAAAGAAACGAAATTGAGTTATTTGTAGTGAGGTGGATGGACCTAGAGTCTGTCATACAGAGTGAAGTAAGTCAGAAAGAGAAAGACAAATACCGTATGCTAACACATATATATTGGAATCTAAGAAAAAAAAATGTCATGAATAACCCAGGGGTAAGACAGGAATAAAGACACAGACCTACTAGAGAATGGACTTGAGGATATGGGGAGGGGGAAGGGTAAGCTGTAACAAAGCGAGAGAGAGGCATGGACATATATACACTACCAAACGTAAAATACCTAGCTAGTGGGAAGCAGCCGCATAGCACGGGGAGATCAGCTCGGTGCTTTGTGACCACCTAGAGGCGTGGGATAGGGAGGGTGGGAGGGAGGGAGACGTGAGGGGGAAGGGGTATGGGAACATATGTGTGTGTGTGTGTGTGACTGATTCACTTTGTTATGAAGCAGAAACTAGCACACCATTGTAAAGCAATTATACTCCAATAAAGATGTTAAAAAAAAAAAAAGAATCTGGGTAGGGGAATGAATCTATTCTTTTGTCATCAGAGTCCTTAAATTTTTTTCCCTATATCTTTAATTTACCATATAAAAAATCTTGTTTAATTATAAACATCTACAGTCTGCTTCTCTTATATTTCTGGGGAAGTAATGACTGTTAAAATCAACAAACCAAATTTGTATGCTACTAATACTGTTCAAAGTATAAACTGAGGTAACCACTCAGGAATTATTTTTAGACATTAGGAATACGTGAATGATTCAAGAAAGCATTCCCCTATATTTTCAAGTCAAAAAAGGCCTCTAAGTTTCGTTTTTAACGTTTATTTATTTATTTTATTTTTGGCTGCGTTGGGTCTTCGTTGCTGTGTGCGGGCTTCTCTCTAGTTGCGGAGAGCGGGGACTACTCTTCATTGCGGTGCACGGGCTTCTCATTGCGGAGGCTTCTCTTGTTGCGGAGCACGGGCTCTAGGCGCGCAGCTCCAGTAGTTGTGGCGCACGGGCTCAGTAGTTGTGGCTCGCGGGCTCTAGCGCGCAGGCTCAGTAGTTGTGGCACACGGGCTTAGTTGCTCTGCGGCATGTGGGACCTTCCCAGACCAGGGCTCGAACCCATGTCCCCTGCATTGGCAGGCGGATTCTTAACCACTGAACCACCAGGGAAGTCCCCCTCTAAATGTCTTAACAGTAATAGTCTGTGCTCCCTGCAGAGCACTGTTTCAGTAAAGTTCCTGGGATTTCCTATGATACATTCACATAAATTCACAGTTCTAGTGTAGCTATATATAATTTTATTCCTGCACTTATTATGTACATATGCCGCATTACAAAAATATTCCTTTTATTCTGAATAACTCTTAAAGTGTAAGACTAGTAAATTGAGTACATGATTAATTTTTGTACACGGTATCACAATCCAGCTACTTGGCAACCTGGTTTTGAGGAAGAGTTTTCACACTTGGTTGCACGTTAGAATCTCCTGAGGAGTTTTTTTTTTTGTTTTTTTTTTTTGTTTTTTGTTTTTGTGGTATGCGGGCCTCTCACTGCTGTGGCCTCTCCCGTTGCGGAGCACAGGCTCCGGACGCGCGGGCTCAGCGGCCATGGCTCACGGGCCCAGCCGCTCCGCGGCGTGTGGGATCTTCCCGGACCGCAGCACGAACCCGTGTCCCCTGCATCGGCAGGCGGACTCCCAACCACTGCGCCACCAGGGAAGCCCCTCCTCAGGAGTTTTAAAGATCCCAAAACCTGGACCTCACCCCAGTCTAAGTAATTCATAGTCTCTGGTCGGGAAGGGGGTGTAGACCAAGCATGGTATTTGTGTAGCCCCCCAGGTGAGGGCAGAGTGCAGTCCAGGGTGGGAACCACTCCCCCAGTGGATGGTTGTCACCTTGCTTCCTTCCTTCCGTAACTTTCATGTTGCTTTAATTTGGACTCAGTCAACTCACTTTGATTGGACAAAGACAGCCTCAGTCCTACTAAAAGCAGAGGAAGTGGCTAAGTAAAGGTGGTGAAGTGAGGGATGAAGGATGCAGTGAATTCAAGGAATCTGAGATTCAGACGCCTGAAACCCAAGGAAGGTTCTGTCTTTGAAGGTTACACAGGGCTGAGAAACAATGCCATGCTTTCATATTCTTCTTTGATTCTCGAGGCTGTCCCAAATGGGGAATTCTCTTACACAACATTGATTTTGTAAATTCTTAACAGACCAGACCCACTTTGGATGGAAGGGAATTTTAATCTATATATTTTTTTAGTCGAAGATTGTAACCTCCCTTGACTTTAATACTTTTTCCACTACCCAGATGGGGATATGACTTCTGTGAACATCATGAACCCTTTTTGGGAATGCCACAAATTCAAGAGCAAAGCTCACCATGTATTGCATTGTAATTCGTTTTCAGCAGCGGGTCCAGAAAAGGCATATTCCTCTAAAACTTAAAATTATTTTTTATATCTTTATTGGAGTATAATTGCTTTACAATGTTGTGTTAGTTTCTGCTGTATAACAAAGTGAATCAGCTATACGTGTACCTATATCCCCATATCCCCTCCGCCTTGAGCCTCCCTGCCACCCTCCCTATCCCACCCCTCTAGGTGGTCACAAAGCACCGAGCTGATCTCCCTGTGCTACACAGCAGCTTCCCACTAGCTATCCATTTTACATTTGGTAGTGTGTACATGTCAGTGCTACTCTCTCACTTCATCCCAGCTTCCCCCCCCTCCCCCGGGTCCTCAAGTCCGTTCTCCACATCTGCATCTTTATTCCTGCCCTGCCACTAGGTTCATCAGTACCGTGTTTTTAGATTCCATATACGTGCGTTAGCACACGGTATTTGTTTTTCTCTTTCTGACCTCACTCTGTATGACAGACACTAGGTCCATCCACCTCACTACAGATAATTCAATTTCGTTCCTTTTTATGGCTGTGTAATATTCCATGGTATATATGGGCCACATCTTCTTTATACATTCATCTGTCGATGGACATTTAGGTTGCTTCCATGTCCTGGCTATTGTAAGTAGTGCTGCAATGAACATTGCGGTACCTGTATCTTTTTGAATTATAGAAAAACCTAAAAATGTGAGGAAATAAAAATTGCTGTAGAAACAAAGCAAATCATAGTTAACTGTGCAAAGTTATTAGATCAAAGACTCAACTGTTTTAGCTTGAAATACATTCGATATATTCACTTCATTCAACATGAAGTATAGGTACTGGCTGAGAAAAAGATTTGGTCTTCCCACAGTATCTTAAGAATAAAGATGTAAAAAGAAATGTTTCCATTCATCGAAGGCTAAGCATCACCATGAGACATTCAGGTCCAGTAAAAATGTTTGATGGTATCAGTTCAAACCCTATTTAAGTAGAAAGGCCAGAACATGTTTGTTAATGAGTATCTGGCAATGTCATCATCTACTTAAGACAGAGAAAAGGGGATAAAATCAAAATTATTCAACCTCTGAGTGATGGAGGAAGTAAAGCTTGAAGTGACATATACAAACAACGAGTATGACATCCATCAATATCACATTTTAAAGACATTCATTATCCAGTGCTCTAAGGTCTCCTTTGAGGTGTATTTTATGATTAAAAAAGAAGATACTGAGGAAAAGAAAACTGATGGAAGCAGCAATCGATGAGTAATTTCACATTGGAGGTGTACTCACAACCCAACACTTTACACTTATTTGCAGAATGGAAAGAACTGACTAATCCTTGTGCTGTGCCTTTTTTTTTAATTGAAGTGTAGTCAGTTTACAATGTTGTGTTAGTTTCTGGTGTACAGCACAGTGATTGTTATATATGTGTGTGTGTGTGTGTGTGTGTGTGTGTGTGTGTGTCTGTATTCTTTTTCGTATTCTTTTCCATTATAGTTAATTACAAGATATTGAATATAGTTCCCTGTGCTATAGAGTAGGTCCTTGTTGTTTATCTGTTTTATACACAGTAGCTTGCATCTGCCAATCCCAGACTCCTAATTAATCCCCCCCACCATGTTCCCCTTTGGTAATCATAAGTTTGTTTTCTGTGTCTGTGAATCTGTTTCTGTTTTGTATATAAGTTCATTTGTATCATTTTAGATTCCACATAGAAGTGATATCATATGATAGTTTTCCTTCTCTGTCGGGCTTACTTCACTTAGTATGCTAACCTCTAGGTCTATCCATGTTGCTGCAAATGGCATTATTCTGTTCTTTTTTTATGACCGAGTAGTATTCCATTGTATATATGTACCGCATCTTCCTTATCCATTCATCTGTCGATGGACACTTAGGTTGCTTCCATGTCCTGGCTATTGTAAATAGAGCTGCAGTGAACATTGGGGTGCATGTATCTTTTCAAATTAGAGTTTTCTCCAGATATATGCCCATTGTCTTCTTTACTCACTTTTGACCATGTTCTTGCTATAGCAGCCTTGATCCAACTTACGATTCTTTCCTACTCTTTCCTGGTCTGAATCTTCTGCTCCTCTGAACAAAGGTTGCAGAGGAATTTATTCAGACGTTGCAGTTTACCGGTGATTTAATGCTATTTTTTTTTTCTTTTGTGAGTTAAAAATTATTTGGGTATCCAACAGAAAGATCTTCTCGTTTAGAATTTTGAGTACCTGAATGATTCAAATTTTAGCCATACTCCTACACTCTCATGTTAAGCAAATTGAGTTACATTGAAATTTTTAAGTGGTTTGGAGCAATAGAGGAAATACTCTGTATTAATAAATAAGAAGGCCGTGGATTATTTTTTTAAGATTTTTTTTTTCCCAAGGAGACAGCAATTTTCTGTAAAGGGCCAGTACTCAGTTTTTGTCATTGTAGCACAAAAGCAGAGAGAAACCATCAACGAATGGGAGTATCTGTGTTCCCATGAAACTTTATGGACAAAGAAATTTGAATTTCATATATTTCTCATGTGTCACAAAATTTTATCCTTCTTCTGATTTAAAAAAATCATTTAAAAACGTCAAAACCATTTCTACCTGGCAAGCCATAGAAAAATAGACAGCAGGCAGGATTTGGCCTGTGGGCTGTAGTTTGCTGACCCCTGGTTTAGGAGATTAAATATTTCCCCAACTTGAAAGCTCTCACTTGATCAAAATAACTAACTACTGTTAGTGTGTTTTCCAATAGTCCCATAATCTTTTCACCATCTAATTCTTGACTGACAAATTGGTCACCTCTCTTGAGACGACCCCATGGATCTGCTATGGCAGCCCAGAGTGCTGGGTTGAGGAAAATTCGAGAACCTGCCTGGGGCCACTGACCAAAGAAGACTGCAGGATGGCTGCCATATTGGACCTTCATGGCTCTTACCCCTATGCTGTCATCTTACAAAATGCTCCCCGTATGTTCCAATGATAAAAGTCATAGTCATTTTCTCTAAAACATTTCTCTTAGGAGATCAATTTATTTTTTTAATAATCGAGATTTTCCTTTTTTATTGAATGAAAGATTCTTTAAATTGCATAGTGCCTTACAGTTTTCAAAAGTTTCACACACATGATTTCATATAATCCCATAATAACCCTTCCCCCCCCACCCCTATATTGTCCCTCTCCCCTTCCCTCTCCCCTCTGGTAACCACTAGTTTGTAGGAGATCATTATTTTTAAGTTCAGAGACTGCCAAAGCTTCCTAGGAGTCCAGCTCCCTTCACTCAATATTGATTCTCAAAACTGACAAATGTGTTATTGGTCAGTTGCTCAGCTCTCTTACTACAGGCAGAAATAGGGCCGAGGGATGACGAATGAACAAGAAAGGCCACTCACATCTCTAATACCTGGAAATAAGTAGTCATCGTTGGAGCTGCTAAAATTACAACTAAATGAATGTAATTATACTAAGAGATTTATTTATCTCCGTTAACATCTGAAAGTTCTTCTAGGCCGTAAACGGTATTTAAAAATTGTTCTCTGTATATTATTGACTACCAGATTACAGTAATAAACACTGAACTCCTGACGATGGAATTTATAAATATATGGTGCAGATTCTGTGGTGTTAATGTAGAAATATCAAATAAAACCTGACAAGGTAAATACAGTATTGCATATCAAAATGGCTTAAATTGTCGTCCATGGAACATTAGACTTAAATTTGTATGCAGATTGGGTTTTATTATGTTTTTGAAGCTCCCTGGGCGACCTGTCTTGCCAGGGCATTTGGAAATGTTAACTATCATAACCAATGAAAAAAGGCATTAAAAAATCAAACCAGCATAAATCACACAGATTTGCGGTCTGTCATGAGTTGAATCTGAAGATAGCCTTAAGTTCCCGCAACGTAATTAAAACATCTTCAGAGCTTAGTTACATGTTAAGAATTTATGCTTTTATGCAGGTGGCATGTGTTAATATGGGTGTGTTTTTATATTAAGGAGTGTGATTAAAGTTGGTTAGAAAAACATATACGGATGGTGGCACTCGACGTGTTCATATCCTGGTTGTGCTGGAGGGGCGGTGTCGGGTGTCGGGGCCATGAACACAGTTCCTGAGTGTCACTCTGAATGTTATGGAATGGAACAAGCCAGATCTGTGTTTGCCTTGAAAGGTATCCAGACTTAATATTATACTTTAAAGACATTCTGAAGCGTTGACTTCAGAATAAGGGCAAACATTCTTTAGGCCTGGACAAACCCGAAAGGAATTACTGAAATCTCCTGTTTCAGGCATACATTTTCATAGTAGTCCTCAATGACAAGTCATTCATTCCTGTAATCTGACCCTTAGGTACAGGTCTCCAAAGGCTAAAATGAGGGGTATTTTTGTCTGCTTACCTTGCTATTTGATTGGGTCTCGGTGTATGTAGAAATACAAAGGTCATCTGTTAAGTTGGATTTACTCCTCTCAGCTGGTGTCCATAACCATGCCTAAAGGCTTGTATTGAGATGGGTTGTAAAAATCAGCTATTCTGCCATGATTGTTCAGTGATCAACTCAGGAGGCTGAGTCTGGCTCCATGAAAATGCATTAGAAGTGTATGTGTTAAAACAAAAATTACAGGAAAAATTAGTCATCCTTTCCGGAGAAAGTATGCAGGGGAGCCTCACTCTTGAAGCAACACATGTTTTACAATGTTGTCTTTCACAAATTTGACTTGTACCCAATCTTTTGCTTAATATGGAGAAACGAAATCTGACTCATTGCATCTTTACCTTTAGAAGGACCATCTTGAATTATTTATATTCCTCTTCGGTGGCGATGGCTTGGCAGGAGGGGGCGTGTTGAATTACAACGAATAGTCGCACACTTACAAAAGCCTCATCTTTCTCAACAAAGGCTTCCTTTCCCTTCATAAAGTAAAAGGAGTACTATAAAAAAATACCCGGGAGAGAGACAATGAATTAAGGCTAGGAACAACTTGATTTTAGGTAGAAATGGAAATAGATGTGTCAGTGATAATTGCTAGACTGTCTAGTCACGTAAACGCTTGTTTATTCAACAATGTAGTATTCAATGTAGTATTGGCCTTCCCTGAGATCTTGTGATCTAATGGAGTGGTATAGCATCCCTTCAGAATGCTTCTAAACTGTCAAGTCCCTCTTCTTGGGTTCACACTCAACACTACCAGTGAGAAAAGCCTTAAAGGGTAGAAGTCGTTGTTTTAACAATCTATAGTAGTTGCTAAATGAACTTACTGGTTAGTTGATTTACTACGTTCAATTTCAGAAGTGTTCTCCAATGAATATTCAGTTTTCCGTGCTAATTGGTCCCACAGTGAATGTTTGAGGATTTATAATGGGAACGGACTAAGCCATGATGGGTATACAGCAGGTACTCAATACATACTGTGGTTTTGTTATGCTCTCTCCTTGGTAGTAGAATTATTTCCTGCCATGCAGATGCATTCCAGAGGGAAGAGCATGTGCCCGGGCCCAGGAAGGAGCTTGGCCTATGGGCCAAATCTCCCTCACCACCTGTTGTGGGTTTTTTTTTGTGGTACGCGGGCTTCTCACTGTTGTGGCCTCTCCCGTTGTGGAGCACAGGCTCCGGACGCGCAGGCTCAGCGGCCATGGCTCACGGGCCCAGCCGCTCCGCGGCATGTGGGATCTTCCCGGACCGGGGCACGAACCCGCGTCCCCTGCATCGGCAGGCGGACTCTCAACCACTGCGCCACCGGGGAAGCCCTCACCACCTGTTTTTGTAAATAAAGTTTTATTGGCACACAGCCCTGCCCACTTGTTTACATATTGTCTATGGCCACTTTCTTACTAAAACAGGAGAATCGAGTAGCTGCGACAGAGAGCACATGGCCAACATAGCCTAAACTATTTACTACCTGGCCCTTTGCAGAAAAGCTTTGTTGACCCCCTGTTCTAGACTCTGATGCTCTGCTGTCCAGTAATGTAGCCACAAGCCGCATGTGGCAGCTGAGTGTTTGAAATGTGGCCGTTGTGAATCAAGATACGGTATATGTATAAAACACACACCAGATGCCAAAGACTTAGTAAAAAGAAAGAAAAAGAATGTACAAGAGCTCATCAGTTTTAAAATATTGATTATGTGTTGAAATAATAATATTTTGGAAATTAAGTCAAATATATTGTTAAAATTAATTTTACCTGTTTCTTTTTAATTTTTTTTTTAAAAATATGACTATTAGAAAATTTTAGATGTGACTCCCGTTTGTGGCTCACATTGTATTTCTAATGACACTGCTGGTTTAGAGCCTGGAATTTGGGGGCTATGTGATCTGTACAAAAGGTTAGAAAGAGGGAAGAGAAAACAAACCCTTGTATTAGCAAATATCTTTCAAAAGCAATACAATCTTCTGTTAATTTGGCTATTCCTCATAAGAAGGAATACTCAAAACTAACAGATTAGGACGTCTATGGAAAAAGTTTTAGTTGAATTCTCCCAGAAGACCCTAACTCAGAATTCGAATTGGGAGGTGATCCCGGAAGCATCTGGAAGGGAGAGGGGAGGCGGAACAGAGAAGGAGAGGAAGCGGAAAGAGGGCATGGTCAGGAGCAGGTGATTGCTGTGGGCATCGGGCTCCTGCCCGTGCGGGCGCTCGGGAGATTTTCTGAGACACGACTCAGAGTGATCCCACCTGGAGGTGGGGAAGCTGGGCAGTTCATCCACCGACTGCCAATAGTTGCTGGATGAGGGCTGCTCCTAGGGGCATCAACCTCCCTCCTCCTCCCCAGCACCCCTCGCCCGCCCTGCCTGGGGCCAGGAAAAGCCCTGGAGCCTAAAGGAACAGGTACTTGCAGCGAAAAGCCACCAGCAAGCTTGAGAACGGTGACTGCCGCAGGCATGGGGTTGGCCCCCCGTAGTGTCTGGTACGGACACCAAACAATGTTTCACCCTACATACAATTCATGATTTCCTCAACAAGCATTTGTATAGTTCCTGGTGTGTTTTCATTTTCTCCTCTGAACTGAACAGTAGCATAAATGGGTGCATTTATTGTTTCTACACATCATGGATGGGAAAACTGAGCCCAAGCGTCATTTGTCCAGGAGAATTCAGCTGGGGTCGTAGCCCCAGGCCCCTCGCTCTACATGTGTGGCCACTCATGCCTGACTCCTTGGACTTCTACAAAGTTCAGCTCCATAAGGAGATGGAAATGTATTGATGTTTTCGAGGTGAGAACAGGAAACTAGAACTTTCTCGGGGAGTACTCTGTAGAATTCCTTAGATATCCATAGGGAAGTAGATACTTATATCCACTTTAGTCCCAAGACTCCGATGCCAAAAAATGTTATCTCTCGTTTGCACAAGGCACGGTCAAAATCAAGGGGTTATAGGACCTGCCGATCACCACACACGAGGTTAGTGATACAGTTAAATTCGAGAAAACTCCACAGAAGTCCCCGTAGTGGAAGCTTATGGATGCATGGTTCATTGAGGACTGGATTTGTTTACCTGCCCATTACCCGGGCTGTCTTGAAAAGTGTTGTCAGTCCCTTTGGTACCTCTTGGAAACAAGTCTCTCGCTCAGCTTCATTTCCCTTTATTATACTTCTAAGTGACTTGGTAATTCTTTGCGGGCTTCAGTAACACTTGTACTATTTAAATTTGAATAACCCCAAAGGATCTAGATAGGTCAATGTGTTTAAACCACAGGCTTTAGTCTGCATATTAGTTGATTAAAAACAGATTTTATACATGATGTATCCTTAATAAAGGGAGGGAAAAGCAAGCAGATGTTTGTAAAGTCTAAATGTGTTAGATTATATTTATTTGAATCTCTTGCTGACTAGCGTAAGAAGTCATACCTATGACAGTTGAACTTTAAACAGTTTCATGATGTATTTCCCTGGTAATTTCCTGCTCTGAAGGGTCAGCCAAAAAGAAAAGTAAAAGGATTCCCTAAGACGAACATACAAAAAGAAGTTGACAAATATACCATCAAGTGGTCACATCTAAGTGAAAGACACTGAGTAATGGAAGGCGTCGAAATTATTCTCTAGTCTCGGACCATCAAGTGGTTGCACTTTGTTTAATTCAAGCAGTAGAAAAACATTTGGCTTTTGTGCTGGTGGTAAAGAGCTTTGAAAGCAAGTTTTTCGTTGATGCAAACGTGAGGTCATTAAGTTGCACCTAAATCACTCTGTCTGGTTCATTCTCTGACTTTTCGTGGTATCCCACCCTTCAGGGGAGAAACGATTCTTTTTCTCCCTTAAAATATTTATATTTGAGACACTTGGAGGGTCTCAAAGTCGAAATGGAAGATTTCCTGTTGCTCTTCCAGTCCAGAGGAAATAATGCCCCAAACCTCCCTCTGAATTCTGAACACATGAGAATTACAGATAAAATATTTTAAAATGGATTTTAAAGAATAATAACCAAGCTTAAACATAAGTGGAAAGTCTCCGAGGATCAGAAATGAAAGGAAATGCAGACATGAGAAGGGGGGAAGAGCGAGGGGGCAGTGGGGACCTGAGGGGAAACGTGGTGGAGTATGTGGCAGCAGAAATTAACACAACATTGTAAATCAACTATACTTCAATAAACTAAATTTCAAAAAATGTTGATGTTCTAAAGGAACAGGGAATAGTTCTAGATTCTTAAGGAGAACAGTGATGTGAAAAATGTAGCATTGAAGGAAATTTGATCTGGCATTGATAGGTTGATAGGCAAAGAACAGAAGTGTGTACAATGAAACGTATTATGAGTAAACGTGTATGATGAGGACTTCTTATCAATGCCTATAAATGACCATAGTGTCATCAATAGCTGGACAGTTCAGACCTTCTTCCCACGGATTGACCTCAGCCTGCCCATAAGATGGTAAATTCTAAAAATCCAACAGTAGTTGATTTGATGTGGGAATATATTCCTTCTATTACTGCCATTTCTGATTCAGGTAAAGGAATTAGAAATCCAATTACCTCTTTTCTCCCTCGTTCACAACCTGGAAATAACCTATGACTAATTATTCAGTGAAATATGCCTGAGTTCGTACAGGAAGCAGGAACAAAAAGAGTGAGATCTGGACATTTTGAAAATAATCTTTTACACTGTGACTTTTCAAAATCCAGTTTAAATCTATAAGTACTTGAAACTGTGTAGATTTCATTGAGATTTCTTTAAAAATGTATCCATTTTCCTGAGTATGAGTGATTTTGTATATACTAAAGTATTAAAAGTATGCAGAATAATATTTTCCTCTCTTTGTTTTGAACAGCAAAACTTAGAGAGTAACCTCACCAACCTTATTAAGAGGAACACGGAACTGGAGACGCTCTTGGCTAAACTCATCCAAACATGTCAACATGTGGAGGTGAGTATCTCTGTGTGCTGTTTTTCATATGAAAACTGCTTGATCACGGTTTTTATACCCTCACCCTTTATATTTCTCCAATGGGAATCTTCTTAAAGTCAGAGTTTTTGCGGAAGCTAGATATCCAACATGGATGAAATCAGAAGGAACTAGAACCTTCGAGAATCTCTCCCCATCCACTGCTTTGCTCTGCCCCCGCCCCTATCACAGCTCTCCCTGATCCAGCTTTCCTTAGCATTCCTAATCTTGTAGATTTGAATCACTCTTACAAAGAAGAGCCCAAAAAAAGCACTATTTAAAAGGTGTTGTATTAGTTTCTGAGGGCTGCTGTAACCAAGCACCACAAACTTGGATGGCATAAAACACAGACATTGATTCTCTTGCCATTCTGAAGGCCGGAAGTCCAAAATCAAGGTGTTGGCAAGGCCTTGCTCGTTCTAAAGGCTCTTGGGGAGCGTCCTTTCACGCCTCTTCCCACCTCCTAGTGGATGCAGGCAATCCTTGGCACTCCTTGGCTTGTGGCTCCATCACTCTCATCTCAGCCTCTGTCGTCACGTGGCCTCCTCCCTGTGTGTCTCTGTGTCTGTGTCCAAATCTCCTTCTTACAAGGACGCCTGTCATTGGATTAGGCTCCACCCTACTCTAGTATGAACTCACTTTAACTTGATTCCATCTGCAAAGACCCCATTTCCAAATAAGGTCATATTTACAGATACCAGGGGTTAGGACTTGGACATGCCTTTTCTTGGGGGGGGATACAATTCATCCCACTACAGGTGTGTATTAAATACACCTTGGTTGTCAGCTATGTTTCCATGAAATTGACCACAACTGCAGCATGTTGGGATTAAGTCAAGAGCGTGCAGGCAGCGCTGACAGCAAGGGCGAGTTGCGGAACCCAGATCTTTCTAACCCTCCGTCTAGAACAGATTCGACTTTGGCAGTGATCTTTCGAGGGAGCATTTGGAGCCTTGCTGATTTAACAACATTGTAAATAATAGTGAACAAGCATAATGTTTTCATTATAGGGTGAAGTGAATAGGTATTATAGAATTAAATGGATGAACAAAAAAATGATCCATGTGCTATATTTCACTTTTATGACGTGATAGCATTTGATGTTTAGGACCATAAGAAAGAATTATTTCTCTTCAGTTAAAAAAAAAAAAGAAAGAAAAGAAAAAATTATCTGTGTTGCATGGCAAAATCTTACAAATGCATTATGGATTAGGTGATTATTTCATTCAGTTTCAGCTAGTTACTTCTTAAAGCATTAGTGTCTGGTTTCTATTATGGCCTTTAGTGATTTCAGAACAACTGTCTCGCTCCTAATGCAATATTAGTATGGCTTGAACTTACAAAAATGCTGTTCATCCTAACATGTAAAATTACATTCTGTAATGTTCAGTAATTTCAAATGATAGATAGATGTGTCATTCACAAAATTTACAAGCAGATTCTATTTTTATTTCAAAAGATTAGGTATTTCGTTGACATACAGGCTTTTAAAATAAAGGTATTACTGAACTGATTGCAGCAGACTTTCAAATAGACACGTACATGCCATTAGAAGTTATTCTAGACAAAGCGTAAAGAATATTCATTCCATTCACTCTTATTATTTCTGTATAAATCCTTTGGAATGGAAAGAAATGTGTGTGGGTGAATAAATTTGGTACTTAGGAGGTTGATTCTAGATAAAAATCAAAGAAAATTATAAGTAGAAAAATAATGATACCAGCAGTACCTATTTTTACGTACTTACGCCCTTATTCATAGTTATTCATATTCTCAAAGTATAATTTTTAAAAATTGAGCATCTAAATCTCATATAATAATCAAATGAGTCTGCCTCGAAATTTATTTAATCTTTGATGAAGGAATAAGCAAGATGATAAAGCTGGCTTAAAGGAGGATTCGTATCAGAGACTGATACGTACAAACATGGGGGTCGGGAGGTAAACGAATGCTAGAGTAAGACAGCTAAATTCAGTGCAAAACTGGTTGGTGACCTAAGGGGCAATAAAATCATTACATTTGAGCAAACTAAGTTGCATACCATCAGTTTTCTCTAAGTTAACATTTAACTTTGCAGAGACTAAGCCCTCATCGATACTAAATAGAAAGTCAAAGTCCGTTACATCCCAGCCTGGAGAGTCAGATGACCCCTTCCTTAGGCTGGTTTCATGGAGTCCGCTCTAGTATGACACCAGAACGACTCAGTCTTCTTTTTTGCCTTATTTCCAAGATGTGGATAATTTAGCTTAACCTGACTTTCTCCTCTTCCTGTTCTGGACACTGCTGATCTCCGAGCTGTGTTCACTAAACACATATTTCTGGGTGAGGGTGTCAACTTTTGTCTGAGGTCAGTTACTTTGGTTTGGTAAGTGGTCGCACTAGTTCATTCCATTAGTGCATGGGGAGTATCCTCCTTGTGTGTGTTGCCCTGTGCTAGGTGGAAAGGACCCTGCCCACACGGAGCTTACTATCTCAACTAAGATGAAAGAGCAATACCAAATAGAAAAATGAATTGCCATGAGAGAGGTTGGGATTATATACTTTGGAATTTCAGAGAAGTGAGAAATTTCTTACAGCTGGGAGAGGTCATACACGGTGTGAGGCTGCCTTCAAGGGTATGTAACATTCGGGCCTGTGGAGACACGGGAGAGGCACTGCTTGCAGGGCAAACCAAGGCATGGGGATGGAAAAATGAAGAGTTGTATGGACACAAAGCCAGGAGTTCATTCTATAGGAATAGAAAGTGTTTGAGGGTGGATAAGTAGGAACTGGCTTTGGAGAGATGAGGGTTCAGTGGACTTTAACATTGCATCTGAGTTTGAACTTTATTTGGTTTCGAAGGTTTAGTGAGGGCTTGAGGAACGCTGTGTAAATTTCACAATTACAATTAGCATCCCTCACTCTTTTCAGGAAATGATATTTTTGGTTATTGGGAAAATAGTATGGATATCTTGATGCAAAACGATCACACATCCAAGGGAAAATGTCCCAGCACTAGTAAGCTCCAAAAAAGGTGGTGGGATTTGTTAGCAAATGACAGCATGACAGTCTTTTAAATCAGTGCAGTGGAAGAGAATTTCCTGGTTCACATCCTAGGTTCCTAGACCTTATTTCTTCCTTTTCCTCTGCCTGAAGGTGTCCTTGTGTTCGGGTATGAGCCTTCCAGGGGAAAATAATCCCTGTGCCAGCTGGAGCTAAAAACACTCAAAGCCCAGAGGCAACTCTCAATTGTTGTAAATGAAATCAATGAATTCCCACCAAATCCTGAGGAAATGCCACATCCTTATAAATCCACACCTCCTTCCTGGGATTCACTTCTGCTTTTCTTTAGAATGAAAAGAGTTTGAAGGTCTCCCACCCCCATCCCCATTGTTTTCATAGCTTGTTTTTAAACAAGCAAGTGAAATAGCTTTTTGATAGTAAGTACCAAATTTTTTTAAAACTAGAGGACAGAGGGTATGAGGCCAAGGCAGTCTAGGACTCAGAGATAGAGGCATTGAAAAGGCAACATCAGGTCAACTCCCACGAAGTGTTTGTGTAATTTGGTGGGATTCTAAAAATTAGTGGGTTTTAGCCAGAGTTCTGTTTTCTGCAAGGGAAGAATGCAATAGAAAATTGCCTTGGGTTGAGTTTGGAGTTAGTTATGTGTGTGTAGAACGAGTCCATGAAAAGTGGTCAGAATTTGGATCAGCTGTAGCACTTCACATTTTTAGATCATATATGGACTATTTCTCTTCATCATCTCGTCTTCCTCCCCATTTTCTTTTTTTTTGTTTGTTTTTTTGCGGTACGCGGGCCTCTCACTGCCGTGGCCTCTCCCGTTGCGGAGCCCAGGCTCCAGACGCGCAGGCTCAGCGGCCACGGCTCACGGGCCCAGCCGCTCCGCGGCATGTGGGATCCTCCCGGACCGGGGCACGAACCCGCGTCCCCTGCATCGGCAGGCGGACTCTCAACCACTGCGCCACCAGGGAAGCCCCCTCCCCATTTTCTTTTAAAAATCAGAGGACCTAGTTTATTAGCTAAGCAAATACTTAGAATCAATGACGGATATCATATTCTCCACACATTCTGAGAATCGAGTTCTTTCACAGGGAATACAATACCCGGATATGCAGTAGATACTCATTTTGGGAATTACAGGTAACCAGTGACTAAACCCACGTTGAGGTGGTAGAGAAAAACTATGAGAGGATGTCTAATTGCCATAGCATTTTGGGGAAGATAAAGGCTCAGCTGACTTCACCGTCCTTGCCCAAGCTCATCCTAGCAGGCCATTCTCTAAGCCAGCATCCCGTCAGAGTCCTGGCTATTTAGCTTTTTAGTCCTTTGGCGTATCTTGCCTTGTTTATACTCACTTTTTTGGTGTCCTTTTGCCGTTGATTTTCACACCAAGTCTTTAAATTATTTTTTTTTCTTTTATTTTAATAAAACAGCTTAAGAAATGGTAAAAACTGATTAGGGAAAACAGATGTGGGTCTATAAAAGAATTTTTCAGCCATTCACCAAACTCTAAAAAGCATTCAAATGTAAACTTTGAAATAAGGAAAAAATGGCTGGGTTAAAAGAAAGATGAACCTTTGCGTTTCAGTTCATTTTGTTGTGTAGTTTTATGTCAGAGCATTCTCTGTCTATGGAAACCTTCACCGTTGCTCCGCCTAGAGCCGCTGGATTAAGACCAGCATCCGAACACCAGAGCTGCTGTTTGTATCTTGTGGACAGGTGTCTGATCTTGGATGACGTGTATCCTGCTAGGGGCCAACTTGAACGTCCAAAGTCGTGATCCACTGTCACTTGCAGATAAGGGTTAGATTCCTACCCCACATGAGCCCTTGTGAGAACGTTCTCAAGGCTTATTTAGAGTCAGATTCTGGAACCACAGCAGACAACCCACAGTCGTTCACGGCTCTTCGTTCAACAGCTCTGGAATAAGGATAAGGTGATACTGCAAATATGGTGGCATTCAGAAACTGGATCATGAGAAGCCACTGTGGTAAAGATTGGTCTCTTTAAGTTTAAGTCTTAGGATTCTCAGGACAAAGGAGAAAAGGAACTCTTGGACTACACAGAACTTCATCTTCTCTGGAGAGGATTTTTTTTTTTTAAATTCAAGTATTGTTGATTTACAATGTTGTGTTCATGTCTGCTGTACAGCAAAGTGATTCGGTTATGCATAGAGATACATTCTTTTCTTTGCCATTATGGTTTATCACAGGATACTGAATATAGTTCTCTGTGCTCTACAGTAGGACCTTGTTGTTTATCCGTCCTAGATATAAAAGCTCACATCTGCTAACCCCAACCTCCCACTCCACCCGTCCCCCAACCCCCTCCCCCTTGGCAACCACCAGTCTGTTCTTTATGTCCGTGATTCTGTTTCATAGATAGGTTCATTTGTGTCGTATTTTAGATTCCACATATAAGTGATATCGTATGGTATTTGTCTTTCTCTTTCTGACTTACTTCACTTAGTAGGATTATCTCTAGTTGCATCCCTGTTGCTGCAAATGGCATTATCTCATTCTTTTTTATGGCCGAGTAGTATTCCCTTGTATATATGTACCACATCTTCTTTATCCGTTCATCTTTTGATGGACATTTAGGTTGTTTCATGTCTTGGCTGTTGTGAATAGTGCCGCTATGGACATAGGGGTGCACGTATCTTTTTGAATTACAGTTTTGTCCGAATATATGCCCAGGAGTGGGATTGCTGGATCATCTGGTAATTCTATTTTCAGTTTTCTGAGGAACCTCCATACTTGCAACAACTTACATTCCCACCGACAGTGTAGGAGGGTTCCCTTTTCTCCACGTCCTCTCCAGCATTTGTTATTTGTAGACTTTTTAATGATGGCCGTTCTGACTGGCGTGAGGTGGTACCTCATTGTAGTTTTTTTTGTTTTGTTTTGTTTTGTTTTTGCAGTACGCGGGCCTCTCACTGTTGGGGCCTCTCCCGTTGCGGAGCACAGGCTCCGGACGCGCAGGCTCAGCGGCCATGGCTCACGGGGCCCAGCCGCTCTGCGGCCTGTGGGATCTTCCCGGACCGGGGCACGAACCCGTGTCCCCTGCATCGGCAGGCGGACTCTTAACCACTGCGCCACCAGGGAAGCCCCTCATTGTAGTTTTGATTTGTGTTTCTCTAATAATTGGCAATGTTGAACATCTTTCCATGTGCCTGTTGGCCATCTGTATGTCTTCTTTGGAGAAATGTCTATTTAAGTCTTCTGCCAACTTTTGGATAGTGTTGTTTGTTTTTTTGTTGTTGTTGAGTTATATGAACTGTTGTATATTTTGGAAATTAAGCCCTTGTTGGTCAAATCATTTGCAAATATTTTCTCCCATTCTGTAGGTTGTCTTTTCGTTTTGTTTGTGGTTTCCTTTGCTGTGCAAAAGCTTGTAAGTTTGATTAGGTCCCATTTGTTTGTGTTTTTATTTCTATTGCCTTGGGAAACTGACCTAAGAAAACATTGGTATAATTTATGTCAGAGAATGTTTCGCCTATGTTTTCTAGGAGTTTTATGGTGTCGTGTCTTATGTTTAAGTCTTTAAGGCATTTTGAGTGTATTTTTGTGTATGGTAAGAGGGTGAGTTCTAACTTCATTGATTCACATGTGGCTGTCCAACTTTCCCAACACCACTTGCTGAAGAGACTGCCTTTTTCCCACTGTATATTCTTGCCTCCTTTGTTGCAGATTAATTGACTGTAGGTGTGTGGGTTTATTTCTGGGTTCTCCGTTCTGTTCCATTGATCCATATGTCTGTTTTTGTGCCAGTACCATGCTGTTTTGATTACTGTAGCTTTGTAGTATTATTGTCTGAAGTCTGGGAGGGTTATGCCTCCTACTTTGTTCTCTTTCTTCAGCATTGCTTTGGCGATTCTGGGTCTTTCGTAGTTCCATATGAATTTTAGGATTATTTTTTCTAGTCCTGTGAAAAAATGTCATGGGTATTTTGATAGGGATCATATTAAATCTGTAGATTGCTTTGGGTAGTATGGCCATTTTAACAATATTCCTCCAGTCCAAGCGCATGGGATATCTTTCCATGTCTTTGAATCATGAGAAGATTCATTTTTGGCTACTGCATGTGTTTAGTGGCTTTGTATCCAGTTTACTCAACCAAGGATGCTAAAATTGACAACCCAAGAAGCAAATTTAGCTTTTCTCAGTGGAGATTAAATTTAACTTGTTTATTAAGGTAGTATGTAACACATACTTGAATGTCTGTGCTCTTGCCGTAAAAAAATTGATTCATAAAGGGCATTGGATCCTGTTTCCTTCTTAGTTATATTCATGAAGAATAATGAGAAGACATCAGTAGAACGTCTTCCAGTATTTTGGAATAAGAGATGAATCTTATGAATGAATGAATATAAGGCTTAGTTACTTTGGTATTACTTTCAGAATAACGTTCCCAAATTTCAGCTTTGAAACTTTTTTTAAACCATGATCCAAACCTTTTATCATCTATAGCCTTTCCAATTTGGATGGAATGAACTACTGTGTCAGATTCAGAATCCTACCGGGTGGTTTGTATTGGAGCGTGATCACGTGTACCTGCCTCTGAAGACAATCCCTCTTACATATTTGAATTCAGCAATGCAGATTTCCAAGGCTAATACTTAGATATGAAATAATCTGCCTTAATGGGGGAGGCCAAATGGTTGAGCGTTAGGAATGGAGAGCGAAGACATGGTTTTACTGACATATCTTAATGTAGTTTCTCCCCATAACACAGGAATTCTTCATCATGTCTCCCCTTACCCTATTCCACACACAACCTTCTTGCCTTGAAATATTTAGATGCTTGACTAGAGCAGCAGAGTTGTTTCTGGTGTGACATAAAGAATAATAAGAATGGGTCATGACAGATTTTTTTAATCACCATCGTAGTTCTAACTCAGCTTTCACTTGAGATGGTGGTCGTTGGATGAATCCAGGTGAGACAGTCAGAGGTGTGAAAGGAATGATCCCAGGTGAGAAGGTGACTGTCAGGTAGAAAACTGAGTCCCATTATTGCTCCTGTGCCTGCCATCCAGAGACAAGTGTGATCCCACCCATCAATCGATCATATGGTTACTGAACCAGCCTCTTTTGTTTCTGGGTCTTAATATCTAGTTTATAAACCAGCTATACTGCAATACATTTTTTTTAAAAAGAAGAAAAAAACCCAGCAAGGTCCTACTGTATAGCACAGGGAACTATATTCAATATCTTGTAATAAACCATAATGGAAAAGAATATGAAAAAGAATATAGATAGACAGATAAAACTGAATTACTTTGCTGTACGCTAGAAACTAACACAACATTGTAAATCAACTATACATCAATAAAAGGTTTAAAAAAATATCTAGTTGAAATTATTTTTCTCGATATAAAATTGCTTTTTGTGATAAGCTGAAATGATCTCTGTATATAAGATTATGAGAAAAACAGGACACATCATCTTTTTACCTTTATTCAACTGACTTCTGTTTTTAATCGCTACATGTCGTAGGGAAAACTGAAAAGCTTTGTTCTAATTTTGAAACTCCCCAGCAAAATAGATGAGGCATGCATATCAAATGTTTGTTAACAAGAGCGCAGTTGTAGCACTGGCTTTTTTTGTTTGGAACAGAAATATGAACATTTAAATTCAGCTATTTAAAAAGCCCGAGGCTACCCCTGCATGTACAAGGCTTTCAGTGAGGACCAGCACAAAGATTTTTACAACCAAGTGAGGTAACTTCCTGGCTTAGGAATTTATGATAGAGCTTTTACTATGCTTTTAAAAGTATTTTCACTAGATATAACAGCAGGTTCATATATATGAGGTGATGAAAACTATCCTAGTAGCCTGATTCTCTGACTTGGCAAGCTTGGCATTAGGCTGTGCTAAGTTCAAGGATACCTTCCATCTATTTACCCAGGTTAGGAAGATGGTGCCTTGTCCATTCTTGCAGGTGGTAGAAAGAGATGGTTACTGTATCGAGTGGGTATAGCTCCACAGCAAGGTGTAGACTGTGGTGTAGGGAAAGCAAAAACGGTAGGCCTTATGCAAGTGTATGTGAGAAACGACAATGACCACTTGACAAACTCCTACTGTAACTTCCTGACTTCAATATCCTAATGGCCCTTTGAGGTAAATGTCACCACAGAAGTATGACTTGAAGCCAGACAGAACAAGAATCGGCCAGTAAAGAAATGGGTTGAATCCAATCAAGTGGAAAAGCAACTGGAGTGGTTCCCCGACCTCCGCTACCCAAACCAGGTGATAGAGTTGAAAGACAACATTCTCATGACCAGAAACATTCCCATCTGCTGGGGAATTGGAAACCCTGTTCCACCCATGATAGCGAGTGCCCAGTGGGTATACATGAGTGGTACCAGCAGAACCAGTGAGCCTTCGGGTCTTGTGCATTATTCTCAAGTCTTTGACTGTTAATCCTTGACCTGGTAACCTCAACTTCTTTGAGAGGACCAGTTTACTTCCTTAAGTAAATGAAGTTCTTTTTTCCCTCCTCCCCTGGAAGTTTGAGAATGATGTTACAACCAAAAAAAAAAAAAAAAAAAAAAAATGAAAACCTAAATAATAGCCGTAGAATCAACATTTGGGGTTACAGTTTAGGACTAAAACATACGTTTGTATTTTAAGGGTTTGTAGCATTAACGAGAATATGACATACTACAGAAATGTGACAGGTTAGCTTTGAGATTCTCATCTGAAACGTCATTTATTTTCGACCTCTGATTTTAACGTGAAAGCATAAAGTCGTTTGTTTCAAGCCAATGTTAGAATGTTCACTAGAACTTGAGTTTCACTACATTTGTAAGTTTTTATTAGATTTCTGAGAGCTACCTAAGGACTTGGGAAGGTTTACCTTGTTAGGGTTTTAATTTTGTCCCGTTAAGCATTTACAGTGGTTGTAAAGTAAATTGCATATGTTACATTTATAAACACAATTTAAAATGTTACAGGAATTTGGTGATAAAGATCTGAACGGTGATTACCTGAGGGGGTGAAAATTGACCGGAAGAGGGGCTTGAGGACACTTTCTGGGGCAATGAAAACATATCTTGATTAAGCTGTTGGTTAGGTTGGTTATCAAAACCCGTTGAATTGTCCCCTAAGATTTATTTATGCATTTCCCTGTATGTAAGCTTTACCTCCGTTCTTAAAATGTGTACTGGAACTGAATCAACTAATATATAGATGGAAGTGACTGTTTAATGGAGTTGAGTCTGTTCAACTTGAGTTAATCAAACATTGATTCAGGGACCCCTGAGAGTGATTATTCTTGGTTTCATAAAATTTCTTGAATTTATGAATAGAATAATGAGATCCATAATTTCAACTTAAAAGCTTAAGGAGAACTGCATAGTGATTTGTTGATATAGGTACAGTCCTTGGGCAAGAATCCTCATGAGCTTTAAGTGCACGTGTATTCCCTCTCCTAGTTGGTTGGACTCCTTGGGAAGCAGGACAGTATGTTTCTTTTCCTTAGAAAATGACCAGAAGGCCACTTGGAATTAAGTGGAGGGAAACACTTTTAAACACCTCCACAGATGTAGTATGGACAGTCAACCTAGGTCTGAAGATGGTGACGTTTTCGATATCAGACTCTCATGATACACACACACACACACTCACACTCTCACTCACACTGCAGCCTCAAAATCAGCAGCTGACAGACATCTGAATTCTGTGGTCTTTCCTCTTCTCTTTCAAACCAGATTAGATTCACTTGTCGTGTCCTTTTGGCAAAGCCCATCTTGAACAGCAGCAGTGCTCTCCAGTTTCCCTCCCATCTCCCCTTCTCCTCACTTCATAACTTTGAGTGCCACCACAGTTTCAGAAGAGAACCCTAGGAAAGTAAGTAAGCCTGGCTAGCTTCAAAGAGAGATGGTGCAGACCCACTCGGTGAAAGATGCAAAGGGAGTCAGTTAGAAGAACGTGAGGCCTAGGAAAGGCCACACCCCCAACCCCGCCAGAGCGAAGCCTCCCAGTTCACTGTTCAGTCGAGATACAATGGGAGCCTCATATATAATTTCAAATTTCCGAGTAAACACAGTTTTTAATAAGTAAAACCAAATAGTGAAAATTAATTGTACTAGACAATGTATTGGACCTGATATATTCAAAACATCATTTCAACACGTGGTCAGCACAAGAGTGATTGACGTACGTGTTTCATCCTCACGGCACATCTCGGTTCACACTAGCCACATGTCAAGTGCTCAGAAACTGCAAGTGGCTAGTGGCTGTCATACTGGACCCCACGGTGCTACAACTTCTGCAGCCCATGGTTTAGCCGTTCATTATGTGTGCACTTGGCATGTTTGCTAATTGTTTTCTAGTGCAGTCATTTTCTCGAAAAGGCAAAGTTCCCTTTCTAGTGTGGTAGGCGCTCAACAAGTCCATAGGATTGCTTCGTGTATTATCACTTGTACAACGGTAACATCCTTATTCAGGGAGGGATAAGGGCATGCGCATTTCCTCTTACTTTGGTTCCTTAGCTACTAAGACTATTGCAAAGATCTCTGGAGACCAGTAGCTTTCGCCACGTGTACTCTAAAACTCAGAGCTAAGAAGCAGGGACTGCATCAAAAGTTGAATTTGCTGCAGAATCAGAAGAATCACTGCATTAAGATCTGTGTGGTTCCCAGTTTTATAAATAGAGTTTGCAAGGGGAGAGCGTCAGCTTGTTTATTTTTGGTGCACAATGTTCCTTCTTCTAGCGTGTCATCTGGAAATGATGATGGCAAAGAGATGATCTCCTAGAGGAAGGTGATTTCTTTTGTATCTCTGACATAGCCTCTATCTAACCTTAACGAAACAATGGCTGCCTCAGTGAACAATGGAAACGAATGCCCGTAGACGGTGAGTGCACACACGTGCTAACCTGGAGTCGGGCCCTGACTACTTCAACAAAGGGTTGCTTTAATTTTTGCAGAATAAAGTACTTTTTTCCTTCTGTTTTTCATGACATGGCCTTAAAGAATTCCTCATATTTGTGGTCTCAAAAAAATGAGAGCTATGCTTATGAGGCCTGCCTTTAAGTGTTCTATTAAACAATAAGAGGGCTTTGTTCTTGGTAATAAAATTAAAGAAAGCAGCGGTCCCATTACCTGGCAGGATGCCACCTCCTTGCCACCCCCTGATCCCGACAAACATAAACAGAGCCTTCTGTTGCCCAGGTAGGAAGGTGAGAAGGCAACAGCTGTCAGGTTTGTGTATAGAGAAATACAGCTGACCTTTCAGTTAATGGGTTGGGCGGGGAGAGGGAGAGAGGAGCAGTTCTTCATGGGATCCCTAACTCAAGTGTTTACCATTCAGTTTTGCCGCAGAAGATTACATATTGAGCCTTAAAGCTGTAAAGCCAGGAATAATTTCACAGTGAGTTGAAATGACGGAAAAGTGACGGGTCTCTAGATAAAGAAATAGATGTATTTTAGTCTGACTCATTAGATTTCATGCGTTTTGTTTTCCAGGCAACTTTGTTGCTGGAATTTAGACCCATTGCTCGGATTTAGACCCGTTCACGGTCCGTTGCAAATGGAAGTTTGTAGGTGGATTGTGGCCCCCAGGTTAGGACTGACCAAGGTTAGGCTAGAAAGTGCTGTCGGATGCAAACTCTGTTTAGCTCTGCAAGTAGTCCTAAGTGAGTCACTGGAGCTACATATAGGACAGACTGGACGACTGTGACACCAGTGTCCTCTGACCTCTATGACAGCTCTTCTTTGAGGAACATCCAGCTAGCAGTCACTCCTTTCTAACTGTCAGTGCCAGGCCCGTAATGTACTCACCAGTCCCGTGTCCGCGGGCCTGAGAGCTTCCAGCTGCAAGAGGCTGAGACTCTGCCTGGGGGCTTTTCCCACCCCCACCCCAGTTAATTCCAGAGAGGAGTTCATGCCCACCCACCCCCCAACAGGCTTCAACCAGCCACTGATGGGAGATAGTAGATAAATACCCTTCTCCTTCCCCATCAGCTGGAAACAGCATTCTGCACCGTTTCCCAGAGTTACCCATTGGGATTCATCTCCGTTTGACCACAGTGGCCTTGGTGAAATCACACTTAACTGGCTGCATACGTTTCCTCCTATCTCGCTTCCCCACACCCCTACTGGTATTTCCTGGTGACAACTAGTACTTCATCCTAGTCGCATGCTCCGCTCCAAGGGGAACAGAGCCGCAGACCTCCTCTCAAACGGAATGATAGCACCCAATCCACGTTCCCCGTTGTGACCGTAGCTCAGTTGTTCGTTTTCTCTAAACTGTCCCTTTCACTGTATTTGAATAAATATGAATATTAAACACTGGGCATCAAAAATATTTAGAACTCAACCTCCCAGCTTCTGCTGGTATTCTAGAGTGACACCAACCAGGCAAGATGGGTCGCAGTTAGTGCTTGTGGATATATCAGAAAGCCAGAACAGAGCTTGGCATTTTCCAGGTATACTTCCAAGTGCAAGTCTAATCAGTGACATAATCAAGTCTACCTCCCTCACGGTCGGGAAGACCAAAGAGCCGGCCTCCAACCCCTGTTCTCCGTAACTCTGCAGGAGAGCAGGTGGCATCCACCCTTGAGTAACTCGAGCCTGAATACAAGTCCAACTTTGTATTTTTCCAGTCCGTTGCTATTCAGGAATCATGGCACAGCAGCTAAAAAGAATGCCACTTAATGAGAAATGACATGTAAGATTGAAAATGAGTAATGGAAGGTCGTGGGATAAAAGCTTCCTCTTTCCATCAGAAATGACTTCCCTTCCCTGAAACATATCACCTCCATCCTCCCCGGCATTCAAGCATCCTCTTCCAGAAGTTACTTTTCAGCTCTGACCACAACGTCTAAAAGGAGATTTTTGCCAAATACATTGGTTCAGAATCACTTCATAGAAAGTAGCACTCTCCAGAAACTTTATGAAAAGACTCGATAGAGACAACTGCCCATGACAGATTAACAGGTTTGTTTTTTTTTTTTTTTCCATTCTGTGTGCCCAACCCAAACGGAAGGGTGTAGAGCGCTTGTGTTCTAAAGTGTGTAATTAATAAGAGAAAGGAAGGGAGGAGTTTATTGTTTTTGAATGAATTATGAGCAACACCTTCCATTCTGCTTCTTCATTTTGGAACGGCTTTGAACAGGGTTACCATTAAACACAAAAAGGGAAGTCAGTGGCATTCATGCCAAGAATGTAAGACTGAAGTTACTTGAGTGTAGTCCGAGAAACGCCTCAGGGGAAGAGCGGCATTTGGTATAACTGGGACAGAAGTCGGCAGGACATGGCGGGCAAAGTAAAAACCATACTGCAAGTATGTTTTCACTTTCAAATTGAAATCCTATGGATTCAGTCTTTGGATCTGTTCATGCCCTGAAGGAAGGACACTATTATTTATCAAGCACCTATTAAGTGCCACAGAGTTTACAGATATTTTCATTGAAAGTATGCAAATGAGAAAACATTCTCACAGAAATTCAACACATTTTTCACACCTGCAGCTCTTTCACGCCAAAGCCCAAAGGCTGCAGACTCCATAGACTCCTTTCCTCTGTGCTAGAGGTTGGCAAACTATGCCCCTAGGGCCAAATCTGATTTGTCACCTGTGTTTGTAAGTAAACTTTTATTGGGACACGGCCACACCCATTTGGTTACGTATCATCAGTGGCTGCTTGCATATGACAACGGGGGCACCGAGTAGTTACAGCAGACACCTTCTGGTCCACAGAGCTCCAATATTTACGGTCTAGCCCTCTACAGCAAAGTTTCCCAACGCTTACTCCAGATCGTGGAAGACTCATCTCCAACCCTCACCTCCCGTTGCATCAAGAAGAATAAGAAATACATTCGGGATTTGAAAGTAACCCGAAAATTCCGGAATCGGTCCTCCTGTTATAGCTTCCAAAGCTATTGTTTTGGTGAAAGATGATGAAGGATACAAGTTTTGATTCATGCTAGAAAGTCCCCAGGTAGTTGGCACAGGCCACATGGTCCTAGAACATAAAGTGTTGATTGTACATGGACATTCCAGATACACAGAGCTTCTTAACCACAGTGGTAGTTAACATTTATTGAGTAATTATAACATGCCGAGCATTTCTCAGTGGCTTTCCATGTACTCATTCATTTCGTTTTCACCACAGTCCACCCCCGGGGTTTCTACCACGACACTGGTGACATTTGAGGCTTGGATAATTCTCTTTTCTAGTGGGGGCTGCCCTGAGCATCGTAGGATGTGTAATTAGCAGCAACTCTCACCTCTACCCTCTAGATGCCAGTAGCACTCACACACCCTCTCCCCTGCCCCCAGTTTTGACAACGGAAAATGTCTCCAGACATTGCCATTGTCCCCTGGGGGAACATCTGGTCAACCAGGTAGAAGTTGGTATTTTCTACATTATGCAGATGAGGAACTTGAGAAATGGATAGTTGAAGCAAGTGGCCGAGAACATACAACTAGTAAGGAAGCAAGACCTGGTGTTCGATCCCGGGAAGACTTCCTCAGGACCCTGAGATCTGAACTCCTGCCTCCTCTAGCCCTTGTTCGCTCTAAATCATTTCACCTCGGGACTTCCCTGGTGGCGCAGTGGTTAAGAATCTGCTGCCAACGAGGGGGACACGGGTTGGAGCCCTGGTCCGGGAAGATCCCACGTGTGGCAGAGCAACTAAGCCCGTGCGCCACAACTACTGAGCCCTCGTGCCACAACTGCTGAAGTGCACGAGCCCCAACTACTGAAGCCCGCGCGCCTAGAGCCCATGCTCTGCAACAAGAGAAGCCACCGCAATGAGAAGTCTGCGCACCGCGACGAAGAGGAGCACCCTCTCGCCACAACTGGAGAGTCTGAGCGCATCGAAGACCCAACACAGCCAAAAACAGATAAATAAAATACATAAATTTAAACAACTAATTCACCTCGTTAGACGATTTTGCTTTACTGCAGAATGACCAACATCAACAACATCTTGGATGGTCATGTTGCGTGTGCTACTCTTGGGAGAAAAATTCTTTTGTGGTGACGTTTCCAAGTTTTAGGCATTAGCGGTGGCGGGCGTTCTTGCTGGACAGTTTTAATGTATCGTTACCATTATGTTTCATTTATAGGAAGGCTTTTATTGCTTAGCTCACCACAGTGTGTTGCTGTTTTTGTTTTGTTTTTTTTTGCGGTACAAGGGCCTCTCACTGTTGTGGCCTCTCCCGTTGCGGAGCACAGGCTCCGGACGCGCAGGCTCAGCGGCCATGGCTCACGGGCCCAGCCGCTCCGCGGCATGTGGGATCTTCCCGGACCCGGGCACGAACCCGTGTCCCCTGCATAGGGCAGGCGGACTCTCAACCACTGCGCCACCAGGGGAGCCCTGTTGCTGTTTTTAATGGCATCTCGATTCGTTATCCAGCGTTCAAGCTTCATAATTTTAGAAGCCTCAAGAAAAGAGGATTTATCATGAGGTTCCTGGGAGCTTTTTTTTTGATCCCATAGTGGAAATAAAACAAAATCCCATCCGGACGGTTAATCGATATGTATAGTTGGTCTCCTCTGGGCCAAATCGTTTTCCACCACGTCACTCTACAGTAAAGGCTGGATTACATGTGGCTTCTATCCATGCCATCACTACTTCTCACCGAAAGCACTTGATGAAGGAATTCCATTATTTTTTTTTTTTGAAAAGCCCTTCTTGGACTTTTTTCTTTCTTTCTTTCTTGGACTTTTAAAAGTCTTAGTGAAAAGTGTTCAATATTAAGTTAACATGCTAAACGTTATATTTTAAAAGGTTATCCTGTACTCTAGTTTCTCCTCCAAAGACAGGGACCCTGGGAGCGTGGCCAATTTTTCCTCTCTCTCATCTCCTTCAGCTCGGTCCACAAATATTTGACTTCGGTGTGAGAGAATTTTAGGGTGAAGATTACATATGAACATATTATTGATAGATGAATTACAGTAATACAGTCTGCTTTTTCCTCAGCTCTCCTTGGCTCAGTTCTATATACAAACTCAAATATTAGAATCCCTTTCATTGTTCCTTCTGGCGGCTCTAACTTCTGCCCCAGGATCTGGAATGTTCATTACAGCTGCCTTGGACAGTAAAACCCAAAGCACCCTCAGATCCTCACGTTTTTCTTTGCACCTGGTCAGCCGTCTGCAGTGGGACGCAGAGCCTGCTTGCGCACAGATTTCCCGGTACCCTCGTCTTCCTGGCCACATCATCAGCTCATCTGCCGCTCAGTGGTGCTTCAGTTGCTCCAGCCCTGGGCACATGGGAATTCACTCCTCCGGTGTTTTTCTTTTCGAACGAGACAGGATTGTTAGGGACACTGTGACATATAACAGTGTGAAATAATAGTGTTATGAAGATACAATAACACCAATCCCTTTAAGTTTGGATGCAGACTCAAAATTCCATATTCTTAGTAATAGAGAAAAGTACTATTGAGTTTAAACCATAGCAGCAATATCAACATAGCAAACCATAAAGGGCTTTTTAAAAATTTATTTTATTGAAGTATAGTTGACTTACAATGTCGTGTTAATTTCTGCTACACAGCAAAGTAATTCAGTTATACATATCTGTACATTCTTGTTCATATTCTTTTCCATTATGGTTTATCACAGGATATTGAATGTAGTCCCCTGTGCTATACAGTAGGACCTTGTTGTTTATCCATTCTATGTATACTAGTTTGCGTCTGCTAACCGCAAACTCCCAATCCGTCCCTCCCCCTTGGTGACCACAAACCTGTTCTCTAGGTCTGTGAGTCTGTTTCTGTTTTGTAGATAAGTTCGTTTGTGTCATATTTTAGATTCCACATATAAGTGACATCATATGGTATTTGTCTTTCTCTTTCTTATTTAACTTAATATGATCATCTCTAGGTCCATCCATGTTGCTGCAAACGGCATCATTTCATTCTTTTTTATGGCTGAGTAATATTCCATTATATGTATATACCACATCTTCTTTTTTTAGAAGATTTATTTTATTCTTGGCCGCCTCGGGTCTTAGTTGTGGCACGCAGGATCTTTGTAGAGGCATGCAGGATCTTCATCGTGGCGTGTGGTTTTCTCTTCTCTAGTTGTGGCGCGCAGGCTCCAGGGCACGTGGGCTCTGTAGTTGTGGCACGCAGACTCTAGTTGAGGTGCACAGGCTCAGTAGTTGTGGCACGCGGGCTTAGTTGCCCCGCGGCATGTGGGATCTTAGTTCCCCGACCAGGGATCGAACCCGCGTCCCCTGCATTGCAAAGTGGATTCTTTACCACTGGACCACCAGGGAAGTCCCTATACCACATCTTCTTTATCCATGCATCTGTTGATGGACATTTAGGTTGTTTCCATGTATTGGCTATTATAAATACTGCTGCTGTGAACATAGGGGGTGCAGGTACCTTTTTGAATTATAGCTCTGTCTGGATATACGCCCAGGAGTGGGATTGCTGGATAATATGGCAACTCTATTTTTAGTTTTTTAAGGAACCTCCATACTGTTCTCCACAGCGGCTGCACCAAGTTACATTCCCACCAACAGTGTAGGAGGGCTCCCTTTTCTCCACACCCTCTCCAGCATTTCTTATTTGTTGATTTTTTTTAATGATGGCCACTCTGACTGGTGTGAGGTGGTATCTCCTTGTAGTTTCGATTTGCATTTCTCTAATGATTAGCAATGTTGAGCTTCCAAAAAAGTTTTGACTTTTCTCAAGGTCACCGTCATTTGAATCATGGTACGGCTTTGCTTTTGCCTGGAGGACCAATTCTAGGCAAATTTGTAAAGTAGACATTTGTCTTTTAAACCCCCAATCTCGTTGGTAGTGACTTCAGGGGATCAAGGGTTAGAGTCTTAAACCAAAGGGGTACAATATCAAGAGTACACTAACGGTGGGCCAGCGTGGTAGGGGGCTCTCCTGGGCTGCACAGGTTGGCGGGGGGCACCAGTCTCGTGCTTTCGAAGTGAATGGTGGGGACTTCCCTGGCGGTTCAGTGGTCAAGACTTTGCCCTCCAATGCAGGGGGTGCAGGTTCGATATCTGGTCAGGGAGCTAAGATCCCACGTGCTTCGTGGCCAAAAAACCAAAACATAAAACCGAGGCAATATTGTAACAAGTTCAGTAAAGACTTTAAAAATGGTCCACATCAAAAAAAAAAAAAAAATCTTAAAAAAACCCCAAAGTGAATGGTGGTCTGTGGAATTGTGCAATGCCAGCACCCTTCTTTGCTCAACACCCTGAAATAAAGTTTCCTTTCCCTAGCACATCGGGGTCATCCTCTCCTAAGCTTACTTCATTGTTTGCATTGGGTATGAATAGGAAGTGATCTAACAAGTCAGCATATCCTTTTCACAAGAGGAATTTAAAGGTTTTACTCGGAAAATCTAGAGGTTTTTAACGTGCATATTAGTCCAATTCCACCTGTGCGAAGTGGCCAGATATTTTTCTCCATTGATATTTCCTTATAAGAGTTCCATAAAATATTTCTAAAGATGTGAAGGCCACACATATCTGAAATCTGATGGCATTATACCCTGCACTGAACATCTCAGTGGAATATAAGTCAAATTAAAAGAGCAGGGACTTCCCTGGTGTCACAGTGGTTAAGAATCTGCCTGCCAATGCAGGGGACACGGGTTCGAGCCCTGGTCCAGGAAGATCCCACATGCCGCGGAGCAACTACGCCCGTGCGCCACAACTACCGAGCCTGCACTCTAGAGCCCGCGAGCCACAACTACTGAGCCCGTGTGGCACAACTACTGAAGCCCACGTGCCTAGAGTCCGTGCTCCGCCACCAGAGAAGCCACCGCAATGAGAAGCCCGCACGCTGCAATGAGAGGAAGCCCACCCACAGCAGCAAAGACCCAACGCAGCCCAAAATAAATAAATATATTTGTTTTAAAAATTAAAAGAGCAAGTTTTTAGAAATACTTAGAAACTTTACAGACTTCTAAGGAACATTTCACAGACACGTAGTCCAATTTTTTAGTGTGTGGATGTAATTAAATCCCTTTAATGTTTATATACATATGACAAGACCAAAATAATAAATTGTCCATTTCACGCCACCCTTTCTGTGAAATACTGTTAACACTATTACACCATAAAATGTAGCGGGGGGCACTTTTTACTGGGCCTGGCTAACCAAGTGCTCTGGAGAAAATAGCCAACCCATTTACGTGATCATTAACTAATCTGGGGAATGTGTACATGTAAGTGCATTTCTAAAAAAGGCAGATAAACTGTGCGCCCAGTGGCAACTTACACGGGACTGTGGCTGATTCTCGGTGGCTGATACGAGCATGAATGTGGCCGGTGGCCCTGTGCTGAATTAGCTCTCAGGGCTACTACTAGGGTGAGACAGGGGCAATGGCCTCACTTCATTATTCAACTTGCCAGTTTCTCTTTCGCTGGGCTGTAATGGATCAGAAAGTCAGAGTCTCTCAAAAGAGAAGCTGCAAAATTACGCTAGGAATAGGAGACAGTGGGTTAGCAACCCCCTACAAGCAAGACTCTCTTCTTCTGTAGCTTACAAATTTCCCTTCCCATTTTACCCTTCCTGCCCCCCAAAAAGTTAGTTTAGGACAACTGTGGACACCCTAGATAGAAGATAAATAAACACAGTCCATTCTCGAAATGCACACTAGTTACACTCCATGAAGACACCAGGAACACTGGCTAATCATGAACCATTGCTTGTCAGGGAAATACACACACACACACACACACACACACACACACACACACACACACACACAGATTATAATCTTAAATCCTAAAAATAAGTCATCCTGGTTGATGGTATTTTCTTTATTTTATAAACAAGAAAAGGAGGTTTCGAAGTGTGAAGTGATTTGGCCGAGGTCGCCCCACTAACAGATGCTAGAGCGGGGACTCAGACCCAGTCTAACTGGCTGCAGAGCCGGCGCTTCCTGCTTAGTGCTACGGCACTTCTGTTGTCCCCATCCTATGGTCCTACGAGAGCTGCAACAAGAAGGCTGAACGTGTCTTGTTCAACCGCAGCTGGGTGCTGGCTCATTTTTTTCACGCTCTGAGCCTGTCTGCAAATGGATGGGAAAAGGCCCCAAGTATTGACGTGGAGGTCGGAAACGAATTTTTAAATGTTTGCAAGGAGGTCTGTTAAATCCATCATACTCCGATGAAGATGTTTAAAAAAATAAAATAAAAAGACATTGCTAAATACAAAAACAAAAAAAGCAGCATCAGGAGTGCCTGCAGACAGCCTTTCCATATCTTTTGACTGGTTCCTTTTCATCCCTCGAGAGACTTGTCAGAGAATTCTTGTCTGATCATGACCACTATTAAAAAAGACCCTCGGGCCTCCCTGGTGGCGCAGTGGTTGAGAGTCCGCCTGCCGATGCAGGGGACACGGGTTCGTGCCCCGGTCCGGGAAGATCCCACATGCCGCGGGGCGGCTGGGCCCGTGAGCCGTGGCCACTGAGCCTGCGCGTCCGGAGCCTGTGCTCCGCAACGGGAGAGGCCACAGCAGTGAGAGGCCCGCGTACCGCAAAAAAAAAAAAAAAGACCCTCCTCTCAGCCGTGTTCGATCACATTACCCTCTGTGATTTCCTTTACACACGTCACGATCTGAAATTTTTATTTATTTCTCGGCTTGTTCAGCCTGTTGCCCTTCGCTTACATGTAAACTCGGTGATAATGGGAACTTTGTCTCTCTTGGGTCACAGTGTATGCCCAGCACTTGGAATGCTGGCTCATACACTGTGGGAACCCAGTTGCTTGCTGTTATTTGAATGAATAAGTGAATGGGTCAACAGTGGTATGTAGCTCTTTCACAGTGAACACTGCAAGTGTATTCTGAGAGCAGTCATGGCTTGAGCTTGTGTGACATCGGCTATGGTACTTCCAGTCTCCGAAAAGGTGTTCGTTAGGGCCTTAAAAAAGATAGGGTGAGGGCTTCCCTGGTGGCGCAGTGGTTGGGCGTCCGCCTGCCGATGCAGGGGACACGGGTTCGTGCCCTGGTCCGGGGGGATCCCACATGCCGCGGAGCGGCTGGGCCCGTGAGCCATGGCCGCTGGGCCTGTGCGTCCGGAGCCTGTGCTCTGCAATGGGAGAGGCCACAACAGTGAGAGGCCCGCATACCAGAAAAAAAAAAAAAAAAAAAAAAAAAGATAGGGTGATAACTCCGGAAAGAAGAAGTTAAGTTCTGAAAGAATTGGGATTAGATCTCACTTTAGAAGAATTTAATTTAGAGTATTTTGCAAAGAGAGAAAGTTAGTACTAAAGACTAGGAGACAACGGTGGGTAGGATGACGCATTTCGCGGCAAGAAAGGAAGCTGTAGGGACTTCCCTGGTGGTCCAGTGGTTAGGACTCGGTGCTGTCACTGCCGAGGGCCCGGGTTCGATCCCTGGTCGGGGAACTAAGATCCCACAAGCCGCATGGCACGGCCAAAAAAGAAAACAAAGGAAGCTGTAACTCTAGATGTAGAGAAGATACATGGTGAGCACGTGGCTGAGGCCATCACAGAGATGAGGTGAGAGTGACCGAATCTCTCCTCACGAGGGGCTGATGTGATATTTACTCATGAGTGCAAAGAAGGTGAGAAAAAAAGTAGCAGGGAGGAGGCTGAAATGGGAAGAGGGCTCAGTTTTAAGCTATATTTTGTCCTGCGATGTGAAGGGCTCTATAGGATAAGCACCCTGTTTCCATGTGGTCCAGAGGTGGTATACAGCAGTTGCTACCACTGGCCAGCATTCCTAATTCTCTCCACCCCCCTTGTCTTTAGGTTAAGGACCAAGAAGGAGACTTATGACACAAAGGTAGAAGTGTAGGTCTGTAAAAGAAGGTTTGGCGGTTGTTTCTTGAATCCTTGGATTGGCCCTACTCAAAGCACTTGCATCAGCCTTCGTGGTTTCTGAATCAAAAGATGTGAATCAGAAATACAAGCTAAAATCATAACCAGGAGCTGCCAGCTTCCAAACCAAAGCTGGGAACTGGAAACGCCTGAACACACTGCAAGTAACCAATAAACCCTGCCATATTTTAATTAATAGCCCGTATAAGAAATGAAGTCCAATGAAATC
Organism: Leucopleurus acutus; assembly: GCF_964270905.1. NCBI lineage: Eukaryota > Metazoa > Chordata > Mammalia > Artiodactyla > Delphinidae > Leucopleurus > Leucopleurus acutus. The sequence continues at coordinate 7,764,513 of NC_139148.1, read as the reverse complement.
ATTAACTTTTTTTTTTTTTAAGTGACACATGAAACAGCACAACCGTGGAAAACTTCTTTGTACTGAAAGGAGTTTAGAAATACAGGATAGCATTCAACTCATTTTATTGTACCTTTCGGAATATAAGAACGGTAGGGTTACAGATATTTGGAAGCTTCATCAAAGTGGGAAAAGAGATTCAACTTTCCCAGTTTCAAAGGAAGGTCACATCTGTATTCTTTGAAAGATCTAAGGATAATACTTGACCTAAAATGATCAGATGAGGGCTTCCCTGGTGGCGCAGTGGTTGAGAGTCCGCCTGCCGATGCAGGGGACGCGGGTTCGTGCCCCGGTCCGGGAGGATCCCACATGCCGCGGAGCGGCTGGGCCCGAGAGCCATGGCCGCTGCGCCTGCGCGTCCGGAGCCTGTGCTCCGCAACGGGAGAGGCCGCAACAGTGAGAGGCCCGCGTACCGCAAAAAAAAAAAAAAGATCAGATGATATTCCCCAATTTCTGGGAATTTATATTTTGGGATGCCGGTGGTTGCAGTGTCAGCTTTCTCAAAACATATTTGGCTCAGCAAAGTAGATTTCAGTCCACTTTGTCGGTAAAACAAACCTATTCATCGTAAATATCGATTAGTCAGAATTTGGATTAGATTGAACCCCACGTTATGATGGCGACTGAGACACTTTTCCTACCATAGAGTAACCCAAATTGCAATGATTTTGAGAGTGAAATAGATCCCAAACTAAATCATAGTCTCTTAACAAAACTACTTCCCAATGCAGACAATACTACCTCAGATCTGTCTGTGGCTTCATAATGTAAGTCATTTCCCCGTATATTATTCCTCGTATCTTGTGGTATTGTATTTACCACAAAAATCCCACTTGACTGAGAGAGCAGATAATATTCGCCTCATTTTACAAAATAGGACAACTTAGAAACGGACATACTCCTCGACTTTCTCAGTATCATCCTACGAGCAGAGCTCGTACTCCATACCACGTTTCAGGGCACCTACTTTAGAGCTACTAGCAGGGTCTTACTAGGTTCAGTCAAAACCAGAATATCTTCTTTTTCTTTTGGGGGGGGGGGGTATAGTTGTTTTACAATGTTGTGTTAGTTTCTACCATGCAGTGAAGTGGAGTTCTCTGTGCTATACAGCAGGTTCTTGTTAGTTATCTATTTTATACATATTAGTTAGTATATATATGTCAATCCCAATCTCCCAATTTATCCCACCTCCCCTTTCCCCCCTTTGGTGTCCATACGTTTGTTCTCTACGTCTTTGTCTCTATTTCTGCCTTGCAAACAGGTTCATCTGCACCATTTTTCCAGATCCCACATATATGCGTTAATATATGGTATTTGTTTTTCTCTTTCTGACTTGCTTCACTCTGTATGACAGTCTCTAGGTCCCACCAGGTCTCTGCAAATGACCCAATTTCGTTCCTTTTTATGGCCGAGTAATATTCCATTGTATATATGGAATTGCATACAGTACAGTAGGGAGCCTGACAGGAGGCCAGTCCCGGCAATACATTTTGTTTTTCCTTAGATTCCATATATATGTGTTAGCCTACGGTATTTATTTTTCTCTTTCTGACTTACTTCACTCTGTATGGCAGTCTCTAGGTCCCACCAGGTCTCTACAAATGACCCAATTTTGTTCCTTTTTATGGCTGAGTAATATTCCATTGTATGTATGTACCACATCTTCTTTATCCATTCGTCTGTCGATGGGCATTTAGGTTGCTTCCATGACCTGGCTATTGTAAATAGTGCTGCGATGAACATTGGGGTGCGTGTGTCTTTTTGAGTTATGAAACCCAGACTATCTTTAACCAGAGAATATGTTAGCAGCCACATCAAAACCTAAGGACCTCACAATGTGGTCAGTTGAGTTTTGACCAAGTGCTAAGACACTTCAATGGAGGAAAGAATAGTCTTTTCAATAAATGGTGCTTAGGCAACTGGATATCCATAAATATAAGGATGAAGTTGGACCCCTACTTCTCATAATAATACACAAAACTTAATTTAAAATGGTTTGTAGACATAAGTGTAGGAGATAAAACTTCTAGAGGAAACCTGAGGTATAAATCTTCATGACCTTGGATTAGGTTTCTTAGCTACAACACCAAAAGCACAAGTGACAGTAGAACAAGAGATAAATTAGACTCCATCAAAATTTAAAACTTCTGTGCTTCAAAAGTCACCATCAAGAAAATGAAAAGACAACGCACAGAATGGGAGAAAAGATTTGCAGATCACATAGCTAACAAGGGACTTGTATCCAGAATATATAAAGAAATGGTACAATTCAACTATATAAGACAAATGGCCCAATTACACAATGAGCAAAGGATCTGAATAGTCTTATCTCTAAATTAGGTACACATACGGCCAAGAAGCACACGAAAAGATGCTCAACATCATTAGCCATCAGGGAAATGCAAATCAAAACCACAGGGAGATGCCACTCCACACTCACTAGGCTGAATAAAACAAAAAAGACAGACAGTATCAAGTGTTGACAAGGATGTGGAGAAATTGGAAGCCTCACATACTTCTTGTTGGAATATAAAATGATGCGGCCCCTTCGGAAAACCGTTTGGCAGTCCCTCAAAAAGTTAAGCACAGAATTCACATGTGACCCAGCAATTCTACTCCTATACTGAAGAAGAATGAATACATATGCACACACAAAAATTTATACATGAATGTTCATAGCAATATTGTTTATAGTAACTAAAAAGTAGAAGCGACCCACATGTCCATCTGCTAGAGAATGGATAAACAAAATGTGGTATATTGCTTAAATGGAATAATATTCGGCATAAAAAGGGATGAAGTTACTGACACATGCTGTGACTTGGAGGAATCTTGAAAACGTTATGCTAAGTGAAATAAGCCAGACAAAAAGGATCGCATGTTGTTTGATTCCATTTTTATGAAATGTCCAGGACAGGCAAGTCCATAAAGAGACAGAACACAGATTAGTGGTTACCTAAGCCTTGAAATGGGGTGGGTAGCAAGAATGTGGAGTTCCTGCAAATGGGTATTGGGAATTCTTTAGGGGGATATCGAAGGTCTTCTAAAATTAGATTGTGATGATGATTATAGAACTCTGAATACACTCAAACCCACAAACCGTACACTTTAAATGGGTGAATTTTATGATACGTGACGTATATTTCAATAAGGCTGTAAAAAAAAGAAAATCAACACCCTTCCCCCTAAAAAAATAACTTAAGACATGTTTTTGTGTCTATACAGTCCTAGAAAACCAACAAATCCAATACCTGCGTACTGAGTGCTTGTAATATATCATGATAGCTACTTGCTTCACTACATTTTACCTTGTGTCTTGTTGGAAGATCATCTTCACCATCTATTCATTCAACAAACAGTTTCTGAATGCCTATTCTGTGCCACATATGGTGCCAGATGTGTGGGATAGATGCCTCATTTCATACAACAGCCAAAGATCCCTCCCTTCGTGGAGGTTGCATCCAGTTGGATTTACCCTGATTGTATGTTCAAGTACAGCTTAGCTCTGAGGGCTCATTCTAGGAGATACTTTTCAAGTGTAAGGTGCTATTTTCCAGAAATTTCACTTTCTCCATTATAATGGGCCCATGGTTTCAATACGATCCCATCCTTTTCACAGCTCGGTTGTAGTCAGTTATTAAATTCAGTTTGAAGTCAAAAGAAATGACAAGAAATTTCTCGAGAGTGGTGGGGTTTCAAGTAAATATTTCCATAGATAGCTCAACTTATTTGAGAAGCCTCAAGGGGAACTGGAAATGATGACAGAAAAGTAATGGTAAGAGAAATTGAGCCCAGTGATTAACTCCCTTGAAATATTAGCCTGAGTTCCACGTTCTGTGCTTGTCCATCAATGCATTCTTAATTCTTTCTTTTGTTTATGAAACATTTAGCAAGTACGTCTGTGTGCTAATCTGACACAGGACATGATCTCATAGCTCGCTGCAAATGGCCAGTGACCACCATCTCCTCAATAAGGCAGTATCTTGAGTTGCCTCTCTGCCCTGTCTTACAGTGATCAGGAATAAAACTCAAGGAATCCTGGTCTCTGGAAACCGGACATGATTTCTCTGAACAGCCATCAGTGAATTTTTATTCCGAACTCCTGACCCCACTTCCGGTTTGTGTCATTCATAGAGATTGAAATTACTCCAGTTAAAGAAAGTATCCCTAATCGAAAGGGCTTAATGACTGGGCCACGTCTCCTCCCTGAGTTATACCGGAGTAATCAGTGCTATTGTCGTTCTTTGTAACATTGCAGGCTTCTCCTGCGCTGTGTTAAGATCATAAAACTCATGCATGCTATCTCCATTTCCCACAGCTGTGATTTCTGGGTCTCTGTCTGTGAATAAGCGTTTCAGAATTGTCATGAGATGGAGGAAATAGCACGTGCAGAGTATTTCCCAAGCCCAGTTGCCAAGAATGAGCTAATTTTAACCCTCCCTTGCATACAATGAGCCTTAAAAACTTCAAATACAAGCCATTCTACAATGATCTACCTTGCCAGGAGAATGGCAGGCTTTCATTGTGGAACCCCGGCCTTCCTGAAGTATACCAGAAGTAAGATTTAAAATTATTCTATAAGATTAATAAGGTATTCAACCATCCTTCTCCTTTTTGATGTTTTTGTAGTGATAAAATACAAAGTTCATGTCTGTATATAAAAGAAAAGTTCAATAAATGTAATGTAACCTTGCTATCTTGCTTTTGGAAAATTTGTCCAAAAGATATTGATGCTAATCTATCCTCCATAAAAGAATAATATTCGTTTTTTCTAACGTTTTATGTTTAACAGGCTAAAATTGCACTTTCCTTCAAAATATAAAAGCAGGAACTGCAAATATATTTCAAGTGTCAATTTTCAATCAGTTGGTAATAGCTACGTACATGGTGTGTTAAGAAAGATCCTGAGGGACTTCCCAGGTGGTCCAGTGGCTAAGACTCCGTGTTCCCAGTGCAGGGGGCCTGGGTTCGACCCCTGGTCAGGGAGCTAGATCCTGCTTGCTGCAACTAAAGATCCCGCACATGGTAACAAAATCCCGCATGCTGCAGCTAAGACCCAGCGTGGCCAAATAAATAAATATTTTTTTTTAAAAAAGCAAGACCCTGAGGTTCAGTATGGCTTAGCAAAAAAGACTGCTGTCATTGGATAATAAATGTTTTCCGGGGGCGCAAGAAGATAGGGAGTGGACATGTAAGTCCTATATTTGCCATCCCTGCATAATTGGAAGAAGAGTTAACATTTAAAGTATCTTTTCACAGGGAACACTCTTGCACTGTTGGTAGGAATGAAAATTGATACAGCCACTATGGAGAACAGTATGGAGGTGCCTTAAAAAACTACAAATAGAATTACCATACGATCCAGCAATCCCACTACTGGGCATATACCCTGAGAAAACCATAACTCAAAAAGAGACATGTACCACAGTGTTCACTGCAGCGCTGTTTACAATAGCCAGGACATGGAAGCAACCTAAGTGTTCATCAACAGATGAATGGATAAACAAGATGTGGCACATATACACAATGGAGTATTACTCAGCCATAAAAAGAAACGAAACTGAGCTATTTGTAGTGAGGTGGATGGACCTAGAGTCTGTCATACAGAGTGAAGTAAGTCAGAAAGAGAAAAATAAATACGGTATGCTAACACATATATATGGAATCTAAAAAAAAAAAAAAAAGGTTCTGAAGAACCTAGGGGCAGGAAAGGAATAAAGATGCAGACGTAGAGAATGGAATTGAGGACAGGGGGTGGGGGAAGGGTAAGCTGGGACAAAGTGAGAGAGTGGCATGGACATGTACACACTACCAAAGGTGAAAGAGACAGCTAGTGGGAAGCAGCCGCATAGCACAGGGAGATCAGCTCCGTGCTTTGTGCCCACCTAGAGGGGTGGGATGGTGAGGGTGGGAGGGAGGCTCAAGAGGGAGGGGATATGGGGATATATGTATACGTATAGCTGATTCACTTTGTTGTACAGCAGAAACTAACAGAACATTGTAAAGCAATTATACTCCAATAAAGATGTTAAAAAAAAGAAAACAGTAGACAAATAAAAAAATATCTTTTCATGACAGATACAGAGAACAAACTAGTGGTTACCAGTGGGGAGAGGGAAGGGAGGAGGGGCAGGATGGGGTAGGGGAGTAAGAGGTACAAACTACTATGTATAAAATAGATAAGCTACAAGGATATATTGTACAGCACAGGGAATATAGCCAACATTTAATAATAACTATAAATGGAATATAACCTTTAAAAAATGTGAGTCACTATGTTGTACACCTGAAACTTATATAATATTGTATAGCAACTATACCTCGGTAAATTCTTTAATAAAATATGTTTTCGGGCTTCCCTGGTGGCGCAGTGGTTGGGAGTCCGCCTGCCGATGCAGGGGACGCGGGTTCGTGCCCCGGTCCGGGAAGATCCCACATGCCGCGGAGCGGCTGGGCCCGTGAGCCACGGCCGCTGAGCCTGCGCGTCCGGGAGGGGCCACAGCAGTGAGAGGCCCGCGTACCGCAAAAAAAAATAATAATAAATAAATAAATAAATAAAATAAAATATGTTTTCAGCAGTTACCAGAAATATACTAGTCTACATTAAAAAAAGAGCATTTAACTAAAACAAATGCCAGATTAATGCTCACCATTTTATCTATCCCACAGGTCAATGCTTCACGTCAAGAAGCCAAATTGATGGAGGAGTGTGATCTTCTTATTGAGATCATTCAGCAAAGACGACAAATTATTGGAACCAAGATCAAAGAAGGGAAGGTACGATTTCTAGGGCCGAAGGTTTTGTATTCTCTACCTAGAGAAAATATACTCCCATGCACTTCAATAGCTTAGGAAGTATTGAATGACCCCTTCTTCTATATTGTCTGTAATCTCATCCTAAGTCTTGAAGACTAGTTCAAAGCCTCTTGGTTGGCCATTTTGTCCTCCACCCTTTCTTTTTGTTACGGTCTCCTATGCATACCTGTAATACAAAGGCTGCTCCACTACCCAGCTCCAGGGCACAGCATGGAGCTCCCGTCTATTGTAGCCACTGCTTTCCATCTCTCTTCTCTATGAGAAGGTGGGTTCCATAGAGGAAAAGTGCATTTCATATTTGTTGCTATATCGTAGCAATCAAAACAGTATTAAATAAATGTTTAAATGAATCAGACTTTATATACAGAAATTATGAAGTGCTTTCTCATGCTTTTGAGGGAACTTAGACAGGTGTCAGTTTCATCGTGGCAAAACTCCTGTAGTTTCACTACATCTTATACCCCTTTGTGGATATACAATATTAATAGTACTCCTTTGCTAATGTTTGTATGTTTAAAATTCCTATGGTTTTATAGTAAACTATATTCAAAAAGCAATTCACAAATTTAGGTAATATTCTTTATGGCCATCTTCTTCTTTATTCAAAATTCATTCAGAAATGTTGATAACTTAAGAATCCATCACTTTATTCTATTTTTAAATTAGTCGTGTTTTTATTGAAATACTTATGATCTACTTTATTTTCCCCATTTCTCTGCCACCCTCACAAGACAATTTTGTAAATATCTAAAACTAGAAACATTCACTCCAGATCCAGTCAGTTCATGAATCTCTATTATTACTGCTCATAACTATAATGACACGTATAATTAAATCCACTTGGCAAGTATTTAGTACACAGATTACAACAGCTAATGTATGTGCTCTTCTCTGTTTTCTTCAAACTTTTAAAGGTGCTTCTAATATTGTAGAATGTTTTAGACTGCTTTGTCTGTATACGTTGAAAATATTTATACATGTACACTGTGATGGTGATCAGAAAAGCTGAAGTCTAATCAAAGAGTTCTGGAAGCTGTTCCGGTAGATTATCACATTAATACACAATTCTTCCCTGGCCAGGGACGGACTCAGATGCATTGAACAGCTACTTTCCCCCACATACAAACTATCCTGAGTGTCAGCCTGGAATCTGTACAGAATCTACTTCCTCTTCTGTCATCGTGCACCATGTGTATTTCTCTTAATACCTGACGTCTTCCGGGTTCTCAGGCACGTGAGAGCCTGAAAACAGCTGTAATTAATTAGTAACATACATGCGGAAGGTAATTTGTTGCCGGAAGGTAATTTGTTGCCTTTACGTGGTCGTGTGCAGGGATCAGCTCTCAATATGCATATTACTTCCTTATTGCTGCTGGAACAGATTACCACAAACTTGGTGGTTTGAAACAACACAGATTTATTGATGCCTGACCTTTCGGAGGTCAGAGGTCTAAAATCAGTCACAACTGGGCTAAGGTGAAGATTTCAGCAGTGCTGTTTCTTTCTGGAGGCTCTAGGGCAGAATCCACTTCTCTTCTGGCTTTTTAGAAGCCACCCACATTCCTTGGCTTGTGGTTTCTTCGTGTCACCCTGAGCATTGCACCCATCCTCAAATCTCTTTCTCTGGCACAGACTCTCCTTGTTCTCTAAGTACCCTTATAATTACATTGGGGTCAACCAGATAATCTAGGATATCCCCCATCTCCAGATCCTGCACTTCATCACATCTGCGAAGTCCCTTTGGTCGCGTAAGGTAACATATTTTTAAAACTCCTGGGATTAGGATGTGGGCATCTTTGGGGGCCCTTACTCGGCCTGCAGTGACTCTCCGCCACAACTTCCTGGCCAGCAGGTCTTCCTTTCCCTTACATAGCTTCCCAGCATGAGGGTTCCTCTCGTGAGCTAGAGCAAAGTAGCCAAGGGGTGTGTGTGTCCCCAGTTCCAGCCATGGTGATGCATGGGTTTCAGGCTCTGGTACACGCACTCCACCCTGGACACATGTCCGTGATAGGGAACATAGTAAAGCAGAAAAGCAAAGAGACACATAGCTGGGCCCCAAACCAGATAAACATCTCCATGGGCCAGAAATAGAAGAAAACTACAAAGCCATGATGGTGGCCTTTTAAGACGCAGGCTCCTGGGACTTGGTCTGGAAGAGACTAAAGCGGCTACACCTTCAACTCCTATGGCTAAATAGTTTTGGAAACGTTGGGGTAAAAGGGCTAGAAGTGCTCCAGATGGTATGGGAAAGTGAAATCAGGCTCATTGGTTGCCATGGGCTGTGTAAGGCTTCGCAGTTCATTCAAAGGGACCGAAAACAGATTATTGCCAGTTTTCACCTAGGGTCATAGCTGTTAGCAAACTTCAGGCCTGGGAGTCTAGAGTAAGTCAGCCGGGTTGGGGCCTGGCTCTGCACTGTTTCTGATACCTACACAAAACGGGAGCTGCAGAAATGCAGAGATAATACAAGATTCTGGAATGAGGACCCCCAAGGATGGGGTGAAGGGGACTGTAAAACCGACAGGAGAGGCTAAGCAAGGTGGGTGAGGGAGGAAAACATTATGAATGACTTCAGCCCTTGAAAACAGAAAGTCAGACCACAATTCCAAAGCAAAGAAAGAGATCTTGAAGTTCTAAAAATACAGCCAACAAAATCAAAGACATCTTCTCACCTCAGTTGAAATTAATTTTATGTGAAAATGTGAAGATGTTCAAAGAGATACATGAAGGAATAACTTCTATCTTAAAAGAGCAAAAAATTGTGAAACCACAAAAGAAGGATGTGAAATAAGAAAAAAAACGATATAAAAATAACAAATTAGAAGTTTCGGAGGGAAAAACATGTGCACTGAAATGGCAAAGAAAACTGGGCGGGAAGGGAATTTTGGAAGCTGAGTTTTAGCCTCCACATAGGGGAGGCTGTCTACACATAAGAATAGGAAACTTGATCCATACTTCACACCACATACAAAAATTAGATGTCAATGGCTCATATACCTAAATGTAAAAGGTAAGAACTCTGAAAATTCTAGAGGAAAGAAAACATGGGAGGAAATCTTGGTGAACTTTGGTTGACCAAAGATTATATACACTGGCAGAAACATAAAAGAAATATTTACAAACTATAGAGATAATTATATACTCTATTTCACCAGAAGTAAAAACTTCTCCTCAAAAGGAACTCTTTTTTTTTTTTTTTTTTTTTTTTTTTTGCCGTACGCGGGCCTGGCTCACGGGCCCAGCTGCTCCACGGCATGTGAGATCTTCCCGGACCGGGGCACGAACCCGTGTCCCCTGCATCGGCAGGCGGACTCTTAGCCAGTGCGCCACCAGGGAAGCCCCAAAAGGCACTCTTAAGAGAATGTAAAGACAAGCCACATACTAGGAGAAAATACTTATAAATTATTTATTTAATAAAGTAATTGTATCCAGGATATATTACAAATTCTCAAAACTCATTAATAATGAAATAGATGACCCCTTCACCAAAATGGATAAAAGATTTGAATAGATAGATACTTTACCAAAGAAGGTATAAGGATGGCAAGTAAGCACATGAAAAGATGGTCAAAGTCATTTAATAATTAAGGAAATGCAAATTAAAACCTCAATGAGATACCACTACTTATCTACTAGGATAGTGAACTTAAAAAGATGGACCATGCCAAGTGTTGGTGGGAATGTGAAGGAACTATAGCTCACACACTGTTTCTAAGAATGGAGACGGTATATTTTAGAAAACTGTTTGGCCCGTTCTTAAGTAGTTAAACGTACACTTACCAGTCGATCCAGCCATTCTAGGTGTTTACCAAGAAAAATGAAAGCGGATGTCTACATAAAACTTGTATGTGAATTTTCACGTTAATATTAAGGGTAATATTAAGGGTAATTTCCTGACTGGAAATGACCCGAAGTCTATCAACAGATGAATAGATGAACGGTTTGTGGCATTTGCACACAACGCAGTGCTGTCCAGCAAGGAGTGAACTCTTGACACACGCGACAACATGAATCTCAATAGAATTATGGTGAGTGAGAGAAGCCAGACAGAAAATAGTGTATACTGCATGAGTATATTCATACAAAATTCTAGAAATAACACTTTCTAATAATCTACAGTGACAAAACAAATCAGTGAATGCTTAGCGATGAGTGACAGAGGGGTGGGCGGGATGAATTCCACAGGGACAGGAGGAGAATGGGGGGTGATATATATGTTCATTATCTTGAACGTGAGCACTGTTTCATGGGTTTACACGTATTTGAAAACTAATCAGATTTGTGCTTGAAATATGTGCAGTTTCTTACATATTAATTATATCTCCGTAAAGCTGTTTATAAGACAAGTAAATTGTACATTTGTACAATGGAACAGTCTTCAGAAATTAAAAGTAATGAACTAGGGTGATACGTATTCATATGGACAGACCACAAAAATGGGAGCAAGTCTTATGATGATTCTTAGGGGATGAGGAATATTATATAAAATTTGATGAACTACAAAAAAAATCCCATATAATGTTTAGGCATATATACATCAACATGCTTGGCAGTCATCAAGAGGGTGCTCTCCTCTGGAGAGGGACATGAATGAAATTAGGGAGGGACGCACAAAGGCTTCAATGCCATCGATAATAGTTTACTTCCTTTTGAAAAATCAGACGCTAATATGATGGAAACACTGAGATTTGCTAAAGCCGGTACTGTGGATGGGAAAGTTGATCATATGACTTTAAAAACGGTCCGTATGTTTGAGATGTGTCACTTTTTGAAAGTGCACGTCTGCTCAGGGATGTAATCTCAGAAAAGGCAGTGTTACTTGGGAAAGATGGAGAGAGGAAGGCCCCGTTCAGCTTTCCATTGAGTTACTACTTTGGTACACGACCGAGGACTGGTTCATCCCAGACCCGGGAATTCACAGTGAGTAAGTCCCTGGCCAGGGCATTGGGTGTCAGAGATACGTTTTAGAGAAAAGAAGAGCATGGGTGCCAACGCCCTGGAAATCAGAGAGGCTGGGCAGGGAGGGCAAGTATGGACTTAGTGCCCAGTGAGGGTGCCCAGGCTGGTGGTTGGGAAGTCTGAAGACACTCAATCCAGAGAAGGGCTAGCGACTTTGCCCTCATCTGTCTCTGGCGCCAATCACAATGCCATTCGATCTGGAGGAAACAAACCCACCGCAAATCCTCCAACTGGGGAGATTGCCAATCAGGCGATGTTACACGTTAGCACATGCTGGTAACTCCTGCTCTCAGACCATTGCACCTTCTTTAAAATAAATAGCTCAGCAGCCTTTATGCTGAGACTGATTGGAGAGTGTCAAGCTCTGAGACTCCCCGGGAAAGAACTGGCTTATTTCTTCAGTAGTAGGGGATAAATTTCGCGCCAACACAGGAAAAGCTGACAGCAAACTCCAGATTAAGCCAATGATGTGTTTATGTTCAGACACATACCTATGGTAGAAGGCGGCAGCTGAAGAGAAAAAGGGTCCCTTCTCGTCACTGCTTTTATGTACTCTGAATCTCCAAAATGTAAGCTAATTCCCCTGGACTACGTGTCAGGGCTTTTGTATAGCCTGATAGAAGCACTGAGGGGACAGTCCTTGTTGAGCGAGATACTTGTTTTAACTGAGGATCAATGGTTTGGACCTAACAATTTTGGGATGGGAACCCTACGCATATATAAAAGCATTGCAAATACATTTAAAGAAAAATAAAGGGCCACTTTAAAAAAGCATTTGTAAGGTAAAATAAACAGCAAATAAATTGATTTAAATAGGCCTACGTCCCCAAAAGGAGGCAGAGTACTTCCATGATGAGTGTGGAGTGAATTCCACAAGTTACAACGTGCAGTCGCACTTCCCAAAGGAAAAAAAGAAGAGTGCCAACGTGGAAAAAGTTTTAAGTAATATATTAAAGAAGTGTTTTCTAATGAAGAAATTCGTATATTGCTAAATACTCAGTGTCTGATTCTGAAGTTGTGGTACCACATAGGACAGTGTTTCACAGAGTGTGTTCAAATCCAGGGCCATCTGTTCAGAAGCATTTAAGTCAGCAAACTTTTTTCTGTAAAGGGCCAGATAATGAATATCGTAGGTTTCGCCTTCGGCCTCTATCGGAACCGCTCGCCGCTGCCCAGTGGTGTAGTGTGAAGGCAGCCACAGGTGGTTCATAAACAGATGCACGTGGCAGTGTGCCCTTAGAACTATTTGCACAAACGGGCTGTGTGCTGGATGTGGTCCACAGACCATAGTTTGTGAACTAACTTAGAAAAGTTTTTCTTTTCCTTTTTCTTTTTACTGAAACCCACGGTAAAAAAAAATACATATAACATCAAACCCGGCACTGACACACACACACACACACATAAACAACACACACACACAGAGAAATAAGTTTTACAGAACTTTTCTTGCCCTTTCTACCAGGAATGCTTTCTGCTACCTTCTTTTGTCCTCTCCTCTTTCATTTAGTCTTTTAAATGCTAATCCTTTCCATACTGACGATTCATCACCTGCAGATCAAAAAAACGTTCATTGCTTGTTAAAATGCAGATTCCTGCCACCCTGCCAATTACAACTCCTCACCTAGGATATGCGAGTGCCAGCCCAAACATCTACAGTTTTTCTTTAACAAAGGTCCCCAGCTGATTCTTGCGCACACCAGGTTTGAAAAGCTCCAATCTGGTATATCAGATGGAATTTGTACACTGAACTAAAATTATAATTACGCCAACAGTTTTCTGTAAAAAATTCCTGTATTTTCAAAGGAGGCTCTCATTTGGGCTTGCTTCAACTTATGCATGATTTAGGGCTCTTTCTTCTTCTTCTTCTTCCTTTTCCTCTTATGTTGCTTTTAATTTCCAGTATCATGATAGAAATTTTTTAAAAAAGAAGAAGATGGAGTTCAAGCATTTTTCCATTCTGTCATCTGTGGGGTCACTATTATTAGGTATACCGAAAGGACATGAAGTTATTCAGAAGGAATATTTGGTCCTTATTTTGTTGCTGTTGTTAGAATTGTATTTAAATATCTTCAATTCTGCCGTGTAATTGAAAGCATTCTTTATGTTATGTGATTAAATATTTCTTCCTCTGACAAGAGTTTCTTAAGGATACGTTCTAATATCTTGAATTGGACTCTGTGCCTTTCTTAGCTTTACCTCTGGGTATAATGATGTTAGCAGCTGAATTCTATTTGGTGTAAAATAAGTGTTATTTTATTCAACTAATGAACACAGTTAATCTGCGGTGATGGTCACTATAATTATATACAATGAGGTAAATCTCTTACCGGGCTTAAGATAACGTACTCTTTGCCCCAGAGTTTTGACAGTTCATTTCTCTAAAGCCTTTACTTTCAAGAATCTCTCTCACTCTTGCCTGCAGTCTTGTGGCCGATGCCTCACGATTCAGCATTCATTTCCTTTGTTTGCTGTAGGAGGACAGAGCTGAAATTGGACAGTCCTCAGAGGCCTCAAGTCCTGACACCTCCTTCCTTCCTTTTCTTCTGTTAGACTTGCGCGGGGATGATAATGATGACTTGGAGAAAGGAGGAATTTCTTGGAGTTAGCAGGAATTCTGGAGGGAGCCTGAGCCTCCCTAGCCTTTCACCCAGGGCTGTTTTCCGTTCCGGAGTGATCATAAAGCCGGCCAAGACCTGTCCCAGGCTGTGTGCACCAGGGCACCAGGCGCACGGCAATTCCAATTAGCCGTCTCATTTGAACTTGGCTTCTGGCCAGAGGGCTTCATCTCTGAGCACATTTCCAACACCAGAGCAAATGGTCAAGTGGGTTACCGTGGACTTATCTTGGCCTGCCCCAGAGGTTATGGTCAATTACGTTTGAGGGTCGTTTGCAAGCAAGACGGAATCAGGAGTTGGAATGGAGGTTGGAACCAAACATACGTTTTTATCCCGACTGGGAAATGCTTATCAAAATAGTTTTAGTTATCAAGTAAGCACAGAGTGCCTGGAAATGACGTTCCCGGTGAGGGGAAATGGCCCAGCTGTGCTTTTTTTGGCTTTCTCTCATCTGTTCAACAGGAAAAATATTAATCAATGGAAAAAAATGCTCCCTTTCTGTTAATTTAACACATGAGTTTGAGATAGCGTGGGAAATAGTGATACCTAATGTTTTTACATCGCGATTTTATTACATGGATAGCAAAGAACTTTTTAGAAAATGGTTTTGACCGAAGGCACACATTTGCACCTACAGAGGTGTTTTGTTTTCTCAGTGGCCCAGCTGAAAAATTGAACTAGAGAAAGTTTCAGGGTTCCCTACGATCTTACGGTAGTTGTGTGAGGGAAGGGGTCCGGTGACCCTCTGTAACTCACACTGGGCAACACCTTTTTCCCCCATCAACAGGGAAGCAATTCGCAATTCAGGGTTTCCTCTTAAAACAAATTAGCAACACTTCTCCAAGGAGATAAAGAATAGCTAAGACAAGAGTGCCATAGCTGGGGTTTCCGTCTTTCTCTGCCTCCTTTTTGAACATTTACTGAAGGATGACTCGCATACAATAAAACGCACACACCGGGAGGGTCCAGCCCGACACGTTTTCACTAAGCGAGCCCACCCGTGTAACCATCTTCGTGCCTCTTTTGTTCAAGGTGATGAGGCTTCGCAAACTGGCTCAGCAGATTGCAAACTGCAAGCAGTGCATTGAGCGGTCGGCATCACTCATCTCCCAAGCAGAACACTCTCTGAAGGAGAATGATCACGCGCGTTTCCTACAGACCGCGAAGAATATCACTGAGAGGTGAGTGCGGGGGCTGCTGGGAAATTCTCGGCGCCTGGGCTCCTGTGTCTGGGGTGTGATTGGTTGGCCTTGCCCTGCCTTGCCTTTGTTTGCATTTTCAAGGCCGAGTACCACAGAGAATAGAGGCTTTGAGGTGCTTTGTTCCAGCTAAAGATGCTTCCCTTTGACATGTCAAAGCCTTTTCAGTATCAGCCTAGAGTTCAAGGCCTTTGAAACAAGAGTCCGCCAGTTAGAAAGAATGAAATCAGCCTGCTTTTAGTGGGGGAAGAAAGCTTATAATGGCACAAAACAGCATTTACTGTGACTCTCAGACCTGATCTTATCGTGTACTTGATAACAAAGCATCAAAATGAAGACCAAAACATAAAAGGGAATCTTTTCTTCCATTTCAGGGCTTATCTGGTTTTTCAAAATTGCCCAGGTGTTATTCTCTGTTAGGCCTGTTTTTATTTGGTTGAGAAGCTTTGCCTCTCCTGAAAGGTCAAGGCCGACTCATGTGGGAGACAAAGAAAGGACAAAACCGTCAACTTCATACCTCCTTCTTTTAAAATATTTATTCTATGGTGGGGGGACAAAAAAATGACATGATGTGAATGGGCAGGTCAGCGGTGAAACTGACAGGGGTCACTGTGCCTTCCGTGCTCGTACTTGACGGGCATAAAATTATTCACCTTCACTGATGCAAACACCTGTAGCAATTCTTGTGGAGCCCAGGAAAAGCACCTAATGCCACCTAAATGACATCTCCAACCAATGCCAGTGGCCTTGACTCTTCATTCGTTCAAAGTTTCAGAGTCAACTGATCCTCTTCCAAAGCCGTAATAGAAGACTATCCCTAGAAGACCCCCAGACAGCTCCTTCATGCTGGTCTGTTATCCTAGAGCAGGAGTCTGCAAGCTTCGTGGGCCTCTCACTGCTGTGGCCTCTCCCGTTGCGGAGCACAGGCTCAGCGGCCATGGCTCACGGGCCCAGCCGCTCCGCGGCACGTGGGATCCTCCCGGACCGGGGCACGAACCCGCGTCCCCTGCATCGGCAGGCGGACTCTCAACCACTGCGCCACCAGGGAAGCCCAGGAGTCTGCAAACTTTGCCTGTAAAGGACCAGAGAGTAAATATTTTCCGCTTTGCAGGTTATCAGGTCCCCATCACAACTACTCAACTCTGGGTAGGTCTCCAACAGCCTAGCGTAGATGGAAATGAATGGGCAGGCGAGGGTGTGTTCCAATAAGACCATTGACAAAAGCAGGCGGCAGGCCAGATTTGGCCCTCGGGCGGTACTTGGCCAACCTTTGGCCTAGGGCAAAAAATACCATCTTCTGACTTGAATTTCTTCGAGGAAGGCGAAAGAAAACTAATGATTATGCAGGGCTTGCTCGTGTTGCCCACTGTGCTCATTCTCAAAATACCACATAGAGGCAGGTGGTGGTTTTTCCGTTTTCACTGTTCCTTCAACGGGAGGAGGGTAGAGTATCTTTACAACTCTGGTCGAGAATCCAACCGGCTTCTTTGTGTTACTTTTTCTATTTGAGAATATTTCCTCTGAGACTGGTTAGATACTTATCTCTTCCAAAGCACGTGGATAACAGCTGGTTACCATCCCTCTTATATCCTTAAAATGGTCTGCTCCCTTCTCCAAGAGCGGCCAGCTTCTTTCCTCATGACTCCTAGGTTACAAGTATTTAATTGTCTTCGCTGCTCTCAACTGCCTCCAGTTGCCTGAAATATTCATGCTAAAGTTAAAAACTGCACACGGGCACTAATACTCCAGTGTACCCAGGACACTCTACCAGACAGCGTTTACACTTACGTCATGGTTTCCAACCGGGATCCAATAGTACTTTTCTCCAGCTGTAAATTGTGAGCTGTCCAGATGAAATGGCTAGTGTGGGCTGCACGTCTCAGCAATCCCTAAAAATCCGATCCAGTCTAACACGAATAAATTCTCACCTAGCGCGGGGGAGAATGTGGCCCCGTAGCAGTTTAAGAGAGAACTTAACTGGAAGTTAAGACCTGCATTTGAAGTCTTAACACAAGCGCATGGATGCCCACATGTGATCTCGCTCAGACCCAGCAGGTCATACCTGGATCCATTCAGCGCCACCTCTCACAAGCCCATCTCATCAAGAACAGAAACGTGACCGATTGCTCTTTCTACAAATGAGTTGTATCATATACTGTATTCTCAAGCTTCACTAATATATAGTTCTTCGTGTGTTTGTATGTACACTTTTCTAAAATGATGTTAAATTAGCAACACTTCACTAAATCCAGGCATAAGAAAGTTGGCCCACTGCTCATGAGAAGTCTACACTTCCATCAGATGTGAATACGTAGAGCCTGTAAAATTTTGCTAGGAGCCCTTGTCCCTCTGTTTCTGCATCCTCTCTCTTTGTCTCTATTTGTCAATCCTCTTGGTCAATTCCTGAGCCCTTTTCCCTTTCCAGCAATTAGAATATAGTAAAAAGGCACTGGGCTTGGACTTGGGATTTGGAATCCTGGGTTCAGATCCTAGAACTGTCACTTTTTGACTGTTGTTCTTTGGGTTTCTTCAAGAGCTATTTAAAAAAAACAAAACAAAACATTTCTTTAAAAATTTTTTTTTTGGCTGCGTCGGGTCTTAGTTGCACTACGCGGGATCTTTTTTTTTTTTTTTTTTTTGCAGTACGTGGGCCTCTCACTGTTGTGGCCTCTCCCGTTACGGAGCACAGGCTCCAGACACGCAGGCTCAGTGGCCATGGCTCACGGGCCCAGCCGCTCCGCAGCATGTGGGATCCTCCCGGAGCGGGGCACAAACCTGTGTCCCCTGCATCGGCAGGCAGACTCTCAACCACTGCGCCACCAGGGAAGCCCTTTTTTTTTAAAAAAATAAATTTATTTATATATTATTTATCTTTGGCTGCATTGGGTCTTTTGTTGCTGCGAGCGGGGGCTACTCTTCGTTGCGGTGCGCGGGCTTCTCATTGCGGTAGCTTCTCTTGTTGTGGAGCATGGGCTCTAGGCACGCGGGCTTCAGTAGTTGTGGCAAGCAGGCTCAGTAGTTGTGGTGCACGGGCTTAGTTGCTCTGCGGCATGTGCGATCTTCCCTGACCAGGGCTTGAACCCGTGTCCCCTGCGTTGGAGGCGGATTCTTAACCACCACGCCACCAGGGAAGTCCCACGCAGGATCTTTCGTTGTGATGCGTGGGCTCTTCATTGCAGCGCCTAGGCTTCTCTCTGGTTGTGGCGCATGGGCTCCAGAGTGCGGGCTCTGTAGTTGTGGCGTGCAGGCTTAGTTGCCCCGCGGCATGTGGGATCTTAGTTCCCCTACCAGGGATTGAACCGGCGTCCCCTGCATTGCAAGACGGATTCTTAACCACTGGACCAGCAGGGAAGGCCTCAAGAGCTATTTTTGACTTAGAAAACTGGACTCATACTAGCTACCTCTATCAGTAGTTGCGATAACATTGCTGGCGACTCCTATAAACAGGCCTTAAGTGTTGTAGATAGTCCATAATGTTTGTTGGATTTATGTTTTCATATGACTTAACATTCTTCTCTAGAACGTGACTTCACAGTCGAGTTTACTACTGTGTCTGCCTTGGGCTTTGGTGCCTGTGTACTTCTAAACCATCTTTATTCTTCTATTCGAGGGTGGAATGCCCAGAACAAACTTTTACTCCTGCAGGCCTTCCTAAAGTGAGAGTTGGATGTGATTTTTCTGCATCGTTAAACCACTTAAAGTGGATATGTTCGCCTACAAGCTGAGTCAGACCACAACAAGTTTTTCAATTCAGAAACATCAGAAAGCCCCTGGCGGAGAGAGCGCCTCAAGTTTTACATTGCAGGAGACGCATGTGCTTTGGGATCGAGCGCTTGGCTCCGTGCTGATTTGCTCGGGAGTAATTACGGGTAGCACTGGGGCTGCTCCGTAATCCTTGTGACTCTCCTTTTGCTCATGTGCTCCCAGCGGGCAGGACCCCTAGCCATCTTGTTTCCACCATTACGGCCCCAGCACGTAGCAAACTGCCTTATCTGAATGAATGTGTGAACAAATCTATAAAACAGGGCCGATTATTCCTACCTACTATGGTCGCTGTAGGGATAAAATGAAATAATGGAGTAAAGATATTAGCTGAGTTCCTGTCTCAAGGTGAACTTACAATAAATGCTAATTTCCTTCCTTCCCACTCACTAAATGCATTGTATAACATACCATATTCTCAAGCCTCCCTAATAGATACTTCTTAGTGTGATTCTATGTGCACTTTTCTAAAATGATGTTAAATAAGCAAAACTCTTCACTCAATCCAAGTATAAGAAAGTTGGTCTACTCCTTAGGAGACATCTAAAATTAAAATCATTTTTAGCGGCAAATTATCTGTATCAAGTGGATGATAAGAAGAAAACTCCCTCTGAACAGTACCCGTTTTTCAGAGTTCCTAGGAGGGACTCAGACTCCACCGGATGACTCCTCTGTCCCTCACTGCCATAGGCAATTCAAGGATCCCGCAGAGTTCCCCAGAATACAACCCGAGAACTCCAGTTATCAGCCGGAAAGATGTCACTTATAAGAATTAGAGTGCATGTGATGAGTGATTTTTGAAATGTGTTCTACAGGGTGTTAATCGGTGTTAAAACAACAAGGTTCCAGGGTCAGACGCGTTTGGGAATTCCTGAGCTGACTAAAGTAAACCACACTTTGTTACTGTGTGAACTCACCGGGTTTTACCATGGTGATGTGCGTCGTAGCCCACCTGCCCGAGAGAGACCCATTGAGGCGCCATTGTCGGGCGGTCGGGCGTGGGGGAATATTAAGTGGGAAGGGCAGAGCGTCTTCCCCTGGTGTTGACTGTTCGGCAGAAACCTTGGAAGCACTCTAGCTCTAGACATGTCCTCCTTCCAGAAAACTGGCCCCACGTGGCTGCTAGCAACTGAGTGTCATGGAGATTAGGGGCATCAAAGTCAAAATAGAAAGGGGAAGTAGCGTGCAGCCCACCCTATTAAGTGTCAGGGTAGGACACAATGCCGTTATTTGCTCCAGTACGTTAAGAGCTTGACACACAGCCACAAGCATGTGTACACATATTCCCGTACACACACACACACACACACACACACACACACACACACACACACACACACACACACACACACACACACACACACACACACACAGACATGACTCTAAAAGCACAGAATTGAGAAGGTGGCATGTGCTGATGGCCCTGGTGGATTTTGGCAATTTATCTGAAAGGCCAAGAGATGGGCAACAAGGATTTGGGGAAGAAAAACATAGCCTAAAATGTTGAATTTGGCAGATTTCCGCTCGCCTGTCAGTCCAATTAAGAATTTGAAATTGTAGCCGAAGATAAATATCTTTCCTTCTATCAGAAAAAATGTGTAGGTGTTAAAAGCTGCAGTCATCTCCAGAGTCTTGCTGTCAGTCTTTGCCTCCCAGGCTTAGGAAATTTCAGCCTCTCTGCTCCCACTCTACAAAGTTCCCACCAGCAAGATGTCAGGCACAGGTGTAACGTTTTTATTGAAGTGAAATTTGCATAACGTAAAATTAACCATTTTAAAGTGACCAGTTCATTGGCATTTAGTACAGTCACAGTGTTGTACAATTCCTGCCTCTATCGAGTTCCGAGTTATTTTCATCACCCCAAAAGAAAACCCCACACCCATTATGTAATCACTCCCCATTGTCCCCTGCCCCCAGCCCCTGGCAACCACTGATCTACCTTCTGTCGCTATGGATTTTTGCCTGTTCTGGACATTTCATCCAAGTGCATCATACAATATGTGGCCTTTTGTGTCTGGCTTCTTTCACTTATCATAATACTTTCAGGGTTCATCCATGTCATAGCATATATCAGTCTTTCATTCCTTTTTATGGCTGAAAAATACTCCATTGTATAGATGTGCCCACAGATGTAATTTTTATAGCCAAGATATATTTCTTTATAAAATCCAAAACTTTAAGAGCCATTAGGAGATGCAAGAGGAGGTCGGTCTTTTAGTGTAACCAGGTTGAAGTTTTTCTAAATTAAATGGAAGCGTACAGACCTAGAATTCTCTTCCTAGCTGCTGCCAGCTAGCTCTGTGGTCTTGTATAAATGAGCATCAGTGCCCTTCATTAGAAAATAAGTAACTAGGTTATGGCTAAATCATTTAAAGGTTGTTTCTTTGCTCAAAAATTCCCAGTACCCTACACAGTATCCTGCACATAGTAGGTCCTCGGTGGTGTTTATTGAACTTCCTGAAATACCAAAATCAAGATTATGAGTCTAGCGTAGTTTGATGTGCTCAGAAGTGGTTTACATCATCCCATAATTTTCTTGTTCTTAGAAGAATCACTTGCATTGTTAATTAGTCAAAATGTTCTGCTATTAATAATAACTTTCCCAATCAACGTGAGAGTCCACTGCAGGAGACCGATACCTACCAATAGCTTGCTTTATAGATTACAAACGAGAAGTCTACCTAGCAACCTTAATGAAGAGGGGAAATGGTGGACCCATCAGGGGAATTTGTTAGGAAGCTCATGTATATGTTCCGTGGCATCTGCTGGGAATATGGTGCAAGAACATGAAGACGAGGAGAATGAAAACGAGCCTGACAAAAACTCCTTTTTTAATGTTTATTTTAGGGAGAGGCTAGTCATTGATTAAACTAATCCAATATCTGGAAACATTCTTTTTTAATCTTCACTTTGCCTTTTATGCAGCTTGAAATTTGGAAGACTCTTCTTTGAAGTGGAGCAGGGTTGAGTCTGAAAAGAACAAACAGTTTCCCAGACAGATGTGTGAAGAAATGCCTGGAGCTATGTGCTTCTCGCTGGGGTTAGATGTGCGGGGGCCAGAGAGTTAAATATACAGCAATGTGAAATATGAATATTCTTTCGCCTCCATGGGGAATTTTGTCCCGATAGTAAAAAGGAAGGGAGGAAGCCATTCTTCTGTTTTCCCGGTTCCTCTGCCTCCTCTCGTAGCTTATACTCATTTGCATTGTGTTGCCTGTTACGCCATTCCGAGATTTTTCTTGAGACTCACGTGTAAAAACAGCAATGGTGGGCTTCCCTGGTGGCGCAGTGGTTGGGAGTCCGCCTGCCGATGCAGGGAACGTGGGTTCGAGCCCCGGTCCGGGAAGATCCCACATGCCGCGGAGCGGCTGGGCCCGTGAGCCGTGGCCGCTGAGCCTGCGCGTCCGGAGCCTGTGCTCCGCAGCAAGAGAAGCCACCGCAATGAGATGCCCACGCACCGCAACGAAGAGTAGGCCCCGCTCGCCGCAACTAGAGAAAGCCCGCGCGCAGCAGTGAAGACCCAACACAGCCAAAAATAGATTAATTTTAAAAAAACACGATTTCTTAATGATATTTCTTTTCCTTTTATTTTTTCACTCCTATGCAGTGATGGTAAAAGCCAGCTTGACATTTCTAAAAAGTTGTTTTGTTTCAATTACAGAGTCTCCATGGCAACGGCATCATCCCAGGTGCTAATTCCTGAAATCAACCTCAACGACACCTTTGACACCTTTGCCTTAGATTTTTCCCGAGAGAAGAAATTGCTAGAATGTCTGGATTACCTTACAGGTATTGTCTTTTGCGTTTTCTTTAATACTGGGTACGTTCAGTGATACTTCATTAGGAATGAAGTCTAATATCCCCGTAAAACATTTTTGGTATTCCTTTGGTTTGTCTGTTTGTTTGTTTGTTTTCCAAGCAAAATAATTCAGTCCAAGACTAAACTGGGGACAGAGGCAAAAAGAGAATCTCGGTCACTGAAAGCATACTGACCACCATTTCCCGCACTCTCGGCGTGTGGGTACCGCACGTGATACCTCTGTTGGCCATCAGAGAGGTACATGGGGCAGCGTGGCTGTTTTCCATTTCATGTCAGCAAGGCAGATGAATCTCACAGTGCCTTGGCAGAGAAAAACTTCGCAGCTAACTCTAATGGGGTATCTGCTCTGCCCTGGCTCTTTGTGTGTGTTTAATCTTCCCAACATCGAATTGAGGTTAAAGTACTATAATCCTCATTTTGCAAACGACAGAGGTCATCCATCTTGCTGGAGGTCAGATAGCTAGGGAGAGGCAGAATTAGGATTTAGCTCAGGTCTGTACAGACTCCAGAGACCTCCTTACTTTCTAGTAAAAGACTCAATTTCGTCTTGGCAAAGGTCACCATGGCAGATGTCCCAAAAATCACACTTGTGTTCCTGGTGCCACGTTTCACTTCTGTGCTTTTTGATAGGCATTTTTTGGGGGGGTGGGCGTGGGGGGGGGGGTGAGGTCAAGCTTAAAAAACGAAAGCAGCCATAATAAAAGAAACCTCTGGCTACTCCTTTTCCTAACCATGCTTCCAAATTTTTCTTAGCCGTCGACCGCTAAGGCAAGAACTGACCACATTCGCTCATAGAACGTGGACTGTTTAGATGACTTTATTTGTGTTATCCAGAGCCGTGGGTGCCGCGGGGAATTCAGTGAAGCTCCGCGTCTACAGTGAAGCCAGCTGTGCACTGAATTTAGAATGTGCCACTTTCAAGAGACCACATCCCTAACTTAGCGCGGCACCAGTGTCTCCACCCTCATTGTGTATGTGTGCTCGTGGGAGAGCAGTTGGGAAAGGGGAAGCAGGAGAGACGGAGCATTGGGTGATGTTTATTTTTACAGTCTGTGGCTAGAAAGCAAAGGATTTCTACGTTCAAGGAGCACTGTACCCAGATCAGTGTTTTTCTTTGCCTGGACCCGAGGTGCCGGTTTTAGCCTTGGTGCATTTGCAAAGGGAGGCGAGTCACCCCAGAAACATCTTCTTATCTTAGGTGATTCTTTCACACCATACGATGCCTATGAAGGAAGAAATAAGTTGACTCAAAAAGCAAGTCCAGTAAGAAACCAAACTCGATTTCAACTATTTATGAACGTAGCTTTTCACTCTGAGATTTACCTCAACTGACACCATGCCACAGAACTTTCTAGGATGACAGAAACACTCTGCACTGTCCAGTAGGATACCTGCTAGCCACGTAGGGCTGTGTTGAAAACCTGAAATGTGGTTAGTGAGTTTTTACTTTTGTTTCACTTTAGTTAAAGTGAAATGTGAAGGGCCACACGGAGCTCGTGGCTACTGTGTTGGACCAGGCAGGTGAGCCTTTCTCGGGCGGAGATGCTTTCTGTGATGGCATCCTATTAAAAATCTCCTGTTTTCTTATATCATTTGGGAATGAGTGTGGTCACAGCAACAGAAAATCCAGTTAGCAGTGACTAAACCCATCAGACAGTGTTCCTATCACAGAAACAGGAGAACAGAGGCTTCTGTTGCCGTCCGGGGCTGGGCAGCGGTTCAGTGATGACGTCGGACCCCAGGCTCTTTCTCTTTTTGTGCTCTGCCACCGTCATTGTCTTGCCACGTGACTGCAGAACTACTCCACCTCCAAGCGTTATGCCCAAGTTACGGACAAAAAGAGAGGGACAGACGGGAAATGATGACCAAAATCTCTGTCAGCCAAGTCTGTTTATGAGGAAAACCAAAAGCTTGCTCTGAAGGTCCATCTTGCAAACTTCCACTCGTGTCTTGTGGGCTCGATCCATGTCATAAGGTCACGCCCAAGGGCAGAGAAGACCAAAACATGTTGGGCTGGGCACGTGGCCATTCTGCACAGAATCAGTGTCTTATTGTCAAGAATGGCCTTCCCATTTCCCCAAAATTGTTGAAGAGCATTTCAATAACGTATGCCCATTCTAATCTCTATGTGAATGCCAGAGTACCGACTGCAGGGGAAACTGTGAAAGTGGTTTGCACTGACTTGTAGAGTGTACGCCATATATCATCCCGATGGCTGTTTATGCCAAACTAAAGACCATATGGGGTACCTGCTATTACGCCTTCTTAGCTGTCCCCCTCCGATACAAATTTGGACCATTTCTAGACATAACATCGATCCTGGCCATAACATACAATGCTTGGCTGATAACTGCCAAGTCCAAATAGTTTATCAGACGTTCGTAAGCGGGAACTGGAGTGTTTGTGGAGTATTAACCCACCATTTCTTGTGTCCTGTTTATGACAGAGGCAAGAAAATAACAGCTCTGGTATACCAACTGCATGAATATTGAAACTGGCAGTGTGCTGCTGTTCTCGTTTACTGTACGCTGGATATTGACTTTTCAGGACAAACCCATTGGCTTTATAATCAAAACAGGGTTAGTCTGCCTGGCTGTGAAAACAAGATTTTTTTTTTCCGCCTCTGACATGCCTCTCTAAATGGTATGTCAAGTGAATAACCTGGAGGGGTGACATTCCCTCCCTGATTACAGCCCCTGCCACGTGTCTCCCAGCTCCCTGCCTATTTCAAACACAGTGTTCTTTTTATTTAATCATGTATTGCAATGCAGAGAGAACCAAATCTTTCTACGTTGGTTGATGGAGAAATAATTCAGTGAACTGTTTAGATGATGGGAGAGTAAATATTTCTCCACTGACCCATGCAGGGTGATCCCACACTGGCAGGGACCACACGGACAGTAATAAGCATGTTTATGATGCAGCTGGGCCTCCTCCGTGGAAGGCGTCTCTCGATCGGTAGCACTTATTCATCCGAGTCACAGCACATGGCACTGAATCTTTGTTTTTCACTAATGAATTCTACCATTTTTTTCATTTTTTAAAAAATTTCAGCTTTATTAAGGTATAACCGACAAATAAAATTGTAAGATATTTAAAGTATACATCTTAGTGATTTAAGTTTTGTGTTTTCGGATCTTGTTAAAGAAACCTTTCCCCATCCTGAGTCACAAAGATATTCTGCTTCTTCCATAGCCTCACTGTTTTACTTTTCCATTTATATCTTTAAGCTATCTGAAGTTTACCTTTAGTATTTAGAGTAAGGTAGGGATTTAGCTGAATTTTTCGTCGTATTTTGAACCAGTTTTATCAACATAATTTCTAAGCCATCTGTTCTTTCCTCATGAAGATGGCTTTGCCACCTTTGTGGTGCTGCCTTTTTTGTACGTCACGTTCTACGTATCATGGGTCTATTTCCAAGCTTTCTATCTGTTCTTTTTTTTTTTAAACATCTTTATTGGAGTATAATTGCTTTACAATGTTGTGTTAGCTTCTGCTATATAACAAAGTGAATCAGCTATACGTATGCATATGTCTCCACATCCCCTCCCTCTTGCGTCCCCCTCCCTCCCACCCGCCCTATCCCACCCCTCTAGGTGGTCACAGAGCACCGAGCTGATCTCCCTGTGCTATGCGGCTGCTTCCCACTAAGCTATCTGTTTTACGTTTGGTAGTGTATATATGTCCATGCCACTCTCTCACTTCGTCCCAGCTTCCCCTTCCCCCTCCCCGTGTCCTCAAGCCCATTCTCTACGTCTGCATCTTTATTCCTGTCCTGCCCCTAGGTTTTTCAGAACCTTTTTTTTTCCCCCTTAGATTCCATATATATGTGTTAGCACACGGTATTTGTCTTTCTCCTTCTGACTGACTTCACTCTGTATGACAGACTCTAGGTCCATCCACCTCACTACAAATAACTTCAGTTTCGTTTCTTTTTATGGCTGAGTAATATTCCATTGTATATACGTGCCACATCTTCTTTATCCATTCATCTGTCGATGGACACTTAGGTTGCTTCCGTGTCCTGGCCATTGTAAATAGAGCTGCAGTGAACATTGTGGTGCATGACTCTTTTTGAATTATGGTTTTCTCAGGGTATATGCCCAGTAGTGGGATTGCTGGGTCGTATGGTAATTCTCTTTTTAGTTCTTTAAGGAACCTCCATACTGTTCTCCACAGTGGCTGTATCAATTTACATTCCCACCAACAATGCAAGAGGGTTCCCTTTTCTCCACACCCTCTCCAGCATTTATTGTTTGTAGATTTTTTGATGATGGCCATTCTGACTAGTGTGAGGTGACACCTCATTGTAGTTTTTTGTTTGTTTGTGTTTGTTTTTGTTTTTTGGCGGTACGCGGGCCTCTCACTATTGTGGCCTCTCCCGTTGCGGAGCACAGGCTCCGGACGCGCAGGCTCAGCGGCCATGGCTCACGGGCCCAGCCGCTCCGCGGCACGTGGGATCCTCCCGGACCGGGGCACGAACCCGTGTCCCCTGCATCGGCAGGCGGACTCTCAACCACTGCGCCACCAGGGAAGCCCACCTCATTGTAGTTTTGATTTGCACTTCTCTAACGAGTGGCAATGCTGAGCATCCTTTCATGTGTTTGTTGGCAAGCTGTATATCTTCTTTGGAGAAATGTCCGTTTAGGGCTTCTGCGTATTTTTGGATTGGGTGGTTCTTTTGATATTGAGCTGCATGAGCTGCTTGTATATTTTGGAGATTAATTCTTGGCTTCATGTGCAAATATCTTCTCCCATTCTGAGGGTTGTCTTTTCGTCTTGTTTATGGTTTCCTTTGCTGTGCAAAAGCTTTGAAGTTTCATTAGGTCCCATTTGTTTATTTTTGTTTTTATTTCCATTTCTCGAGGAGGTGGGTCCAAAAGGATCTTGCTGTGATTTATGTCATAGAGTGTTCTGCCTATGTTTTCCTCTAAGTTTTATAGTGCCTGGCCTTACATTTAGGTCTTTAATCCATTTTGAGTTTATTTTTGTGTATGGTGTTAGCGAGTGTTCTAATTTCATTCTTTTCCGTGTAGCTGTCCAGTTTTCCCAGCACCACTTATTGAAGAGGCTGTCTTTTCTCCGTTGTATATTCCTGCCTCCTTTATCAAAAATAAGGTGACCGTAGGTGCCGTGGGTTTCTCTCTGGGCTTTCTATCCTGTTGCATTGATCTATATTTCAGTTTTTGTTGACACTAAATCTTGCATGTGGATATTTCAGGAGACAGATGTATGAAGTCATATTCCAGAAAGAACGCTTTAAGGCTCTGTAGAGCCCCCCCTTCTATCTTGATGCACAACTTTCTTTTTCAAGTTATCTCTCGTTTTTAATTTACTTTGTTGAAGTATAGGTGATTTACAATGTTGTGTTAGTTTCAGGTGTACAGCAAAGTGATTCAGTTATACATACATATATATATATATACACACACACACACACACATATATACACACACACACACACATATATATAGTATACACAAGCTTCCGGCAAAACCCAAATGAACTTTTTAGCCAACCCAATATATTCTTTTTCATCTTCTTTTGCATTATGGTTTATCACAGGATATTGAATATGGTTCCCTGTACTATACAGTAGCACCTTGCTGTTTATTCATTCTATATATAATAGTTGGCATCTGCTAGTCCCAAACTCCCAATCCATCCCTCCCGCACCTCCCCTCCCCCTTGGCCAGCACAAGTCTGTTCTCTGTGTCTGTGAGTCTGTTTCTCTTTCATAGATAAGTTCATCTGTGTCATATTTTAGATTCCACATGTAAGTGGTATCATATGGTATTTGTCTTTGTCTGCCTGACTTACTTCACTTAATATGATAATCTCTAAGTCCACGGCACATGGCATTATTTCATTTTATGGCTGTGTAGTATCCCTTAATGCACACCGTGACGCAGTGGCTGCTGCAATAATGTCTGTGGAGTTCAGTAATCAATAGACTGAGCTGGGCTAGCTGACTTTATGCCACAGATGTAAAAGGGACTTGCTTCGCACGGTATGTGTCCCGCATGTATCGTCAAGTGGCAAGGTGCAGAGTACTGAAACAATTCAAGTTTTAAATTTTACCATTTTCATAAACTTTCCTCCCTCTTGGGGTTTCTTTAGGACTAAGCCATCCTCATCGAAGTTTCACGCAGGAAAGAGTTCTCTAAAAGTGTAAGCAAACGTTGCTCATCGGTCGGACGCAGATGTATTTTCTCGTTTTGAAGTTAGGTTCTGGTGTACAGAAGAATGGAAGAAAAGGCCTGGATCGACGCTTTAAACCAGGGCTCGGCAAACGCTGACTGTAAAGGGCCAGATGGTAAATATTTTAGTCTTTGCAGGACATATGGTTGCAACTACTCAATTCTGCTATTGCACAAAGGCAGCCAGAGACAGTCCATAAGTGAATGAGCCTGGCCGTGTTCCAATAAAACTTTATTTACAAAAACAGGCCATGGGCCAGATTGGGCCCATAGCCATAGCTTGCCAGCTCCTGCTGTAAAATATTATTGCCGGTGCAAAGCACTCACTGCCTAGGCTTTTTCTTGCTCACAGACTCGTCTCATAAAAGCAGTTATTGAAATCAGTCCAGTAGAAGTCCGCTTAAAATCATCATTTGGGCAGGATTTAGACTTCTCCACTCCAGAATGTGTTCAAGACGTAAAACAGCAGCCTTCCCCAACGGTAAGTTAATCAAATGCCAAGGCATCCTGTTTTTCTTGAGGAAGGAAAATGTACTTCTTAGATATGACTGATTGGCAATCATGTTCTTAATTTGACATACCACCTATCAACTGAAAAATGAGAAGAAAACTGAATCACACTAACACATTTTTATAAGGCCTCAAAACATGTAATGAAAGAAAATTTTCAACACTTATCTGACTGATATGTTATGGGATAACAAACATCAGTATTTTTGCAGTTGGGCGCCTGAATATAAAAATACGTGGCATCTTGTAGCTCAGAGGTTGGCTAACTGGCTCACATGCCAAATCTGGTCCTCACTTGTTTTTGTAAATAAAGTTCTACTGGAACCTGGCCAGGCCTACCTGAGTACCCATTGTCTCTGGCTGCTTTCACAGTACAGAGGCAGAGTTGAGTAGTTGCAACAGAGACCAGAGGACCCACAAAGCCTAAAATATTTACCATCTAGCTCTTTACCGACAGAGTTTGCCATCCCCACAATGGGGATGAAATGACAGGAGTTCATCTTTGTCTACTTTTTGTTTGACATGTTTTCTTTCATGAATAAGAGTTTGTTTGCTTACCCTTCTGAACATGCTTTCATGATAAATAGAAGATACTGGCTGGCTGAAGTCACACTACCTGGGAAAAATCACAGTGATATAACCAGCCAAGCAAATGTTCTTTGGATTGGCATCGTCATCTCTCGGATAGTTCTGATGGATGTGTTTTAAAAGGCCTGCTTTGACTGTCAAACAAACATCTCCTTTGAAATGTATCCCAGAGGTGTCTGCTTCTCTGCTGATGACCGTCTTGCTCCCCACAGCTCCCAACCCTCCCACAATTAGAGAAGAGCTCTGCACGGCTTCCTATGACACCATCACCGTTCACTGGACCTCCGATGACGAATTCAGTGTGGTTTCCTACGAGCTCCAGTACACCATATTCACCGGACAAGCCAATGTTGTGAGTGAGTATCGCACGCCCTCTTGACTTCTCTGTTTGGTGACTCTTCTCAGGTCGATTGCATTTCTGAATTTAAATATCAAGGGAAGACGAGGACGGAAAGAGTACACGATATTTATCGGCTTGTCCTTCCTAACCAAGAAGATGGTAGCACTCACTCGTACTGTGCTAGGAAAAATAACAGGCCAGATGGCGTTGAAAATTCTTGATCTCTAGCAAACCACATGGACGACTCTTACAAACATATTGTTAAAGGAATCGGGAAGCAAAAGGATGAATGCACTAGGAGTCTGTTTGTACATAAGTTAAAGATAAAAAGCTCTTGTGTTTAGAGATGTATACATAGGTGTAAAAACTATAAATAAAAGTCAGGATGATGGTTGCCTCTTGGATGGGAGGGCAGTAGCACCACTGGAAAAACATGGGGAGATCATGGGGTTAACAGCACTTTCTGGGTGGGAGTTATGTGGTTTAGTCATTATATCATACATTAAGTTTTCTTTTCTGAGTGTTGCTTCAGAATTTTTTTGTTGTTATTAACCTTGGGTCTATGTCACTTTGTTTTAGTTTTTATTTCATATTAGAGTATAGTTGACTTACAGTGTTGTGTTAGTTTCGGGTGTATGGCAAAGTGATTCAGTTATACAGATACGTATCTCCATTACTTTACAGATTCTTTTCTCATATAGTTTATTAGAGAATAGTGACTAGAGTTCCCTGTGCTGTACAGTAGGCCCTTGTTGGTTATCTGTTGTATATATAGTAGTGTGTAGATGTTAATCCCAAACTCCTAATCTATCCCTCCCCCGACCTCTCCCCGTTGGTAACCATAAGTTTGTTTTTGAAGTCTGTGAGTCTGTTCCTGTTCTGTACACACGTTCATTGGTATCTTTTTTTTTAGATTCCACATAGAAGTGATATCACAGGGTACTTGTCTTTCTGACTTACGTCACTTAGGATGATAATCTCTAGGTCCATCCATGTTGCCGCAAATGGCATTATTTCGTTTTTTATGACTAGTTATTACAGGATAGTGAATACAGTTCCCTGTGCTATACAATAGGACCTTGTTGTTTATCCATTCCGTATGTACTAGTTTGCGTCTGCTAGTCCCAAACTCCCACTCCATCCCTACCCTGCCCCCACCCCCACTTGGCAACCACAAGTCTGTTCTCTGTGTCAGTCTGTTTCTGATTCTTAGAGAAGTTCATTTGTGTCATAGTTTAGATTCCACATGTAAGTGATATCACGTGGTATTTGTTTTTCTCTTTCTGACTTACTTTGCTTTAGTATGAGCATCTCGAGGTCCATCCATGTTGCTGCAAATGGCATTATTTCATTCTTTTTTATGTCTGAGTACTGTTCCATTGTGTGTATGTGCCAAATCTTCATTATTCACTCCTCTGTCGATGGACATATTTAGGTTGCTTCCACGCTTTGGCTATTGTAAATGGTGCTGCAGTGAACACTGGGGTGCATGTATCTTTTCAAATTATGGTTTTCTCTGGATATACGCCCCGGAGTGGGATTGCTGGATCATGTGGTATAGTTCTATTTTAAGTTCTTTTCGGGAACCTCCATACTGTTCTCCATAATGGTTGTACCAATTCACATTCCCACCAACAGCATAGGAGGGTTCCCTTCTCTCCACACCCTCTCCAGCATTTATGGTTTGTAGATTTTTTTAATGATGGCCATTCTGAGCCATGTGAGCTGATACCTCGTGGTCGTTTTGATTTGCATTTCTCTAATAATTAGTGATGCTGAGCATCTTTTCATGTGCTTTTTGGCCATCTGTACGTCTTCTTTGGAGAAATGTCTCTTTAGAGCTTCTGCCCATTTGTTCACTGGGTTTTTTTTTTTTTTGGATATTGAGCTGAATGAGCTGCTTTTGTATGTTGTGGAGATTAATCCTTTGTCAGTTGCTTTGTTTGCAAATATTTTCTCCCATTTTGTGGGTTGTCCTTTTGTTTTGTTGATGGTTTCCTTTGCTGTGCAAAAGCTTTTAAGTTTAATTAGGTCCCATTTGTTTATTTTTATTTTCATTACTCCAGGAGGTGGATCCAAAAAGATACTGTTGCAATTTATGCAAAGATCGTTCTGCCTGTATTTTCCTCCGAGAGTTTTATAGTATCTGGTCTTACATTTAGGTCTTTAATCCATCTTGAGTTCATTTTTGTGTATAGTGTTAGAGAATGTTCTCATTTCATTCTTCAACATGTAGCTGTCCAGTTTTCGCTGCAACACTTATTGAAGAGGCTGTCTCTTCTCCACTGTATGTCCTTGTGGGTTTATTTCTGGACTTCCTGTCCTGTCCCACTGATCTATATTTCTGTTTCTCTGCCAGTGCCATACTGTTTTGATGGCTGTGGCTTTGTAGTCAAGGAGCCTGATTCCTCCAGCTCTGTTTTCCTTTCTCAGGATTGCTTTGGCTATTCGGGGTTTTTTGTGTTTCCATCCAAATTTAAAATTTTTTTGCTCTAGTTCTGTGAAAGATGCCATTGGTAATTTAATAGGGATTGCATTGCATCTGTAGCTTGCCTTAGGTAGTATACTCATTTTGACAATATACTGATTCTTCCAATTCAAGAACAATATTGATTTTTCCAATTCCTCTCCATCTGTGTGGGTCATCTTCAGTTTCTTTCATCGGCATCTTATAGTTTTCGAGTACAGGTATTTTGGCTCCTTGGGTAGGTTTATTCTTAGGAATTTTATTCTTTTTGATGTGATGGTACATGGGATCGTTTCCTTAATTTCTCTTTCTGACCTGTCATCGTTAACATACAGAAATGCAAGAGATTTCTGTGTATTAATTCTATAAGCTGCAACTTTACCAGATTCATTGACGAGCTCAAGTAGTTTTCTGGTAGCATCTGTAGGACTTTCTATGTATAGTATTGTGTCCTCTGTAAACAGTGGCAGTTTTACTTCTTTTCCAGTTGGGATTCCTTTTATTTCTTTTTCTTCTCTGATTGCCAAGGCTAGGACTTCCAAAGCTATGTTGAAGACAAGTGGTGGGCCTGGGCATCCTTGTCTTGTTCCTGATCTTAGAGGAAATGCTTTTGGCTTTTCACTGTTGAGTATCATGTTAGCTGTGGGTTTGTCATAGATGGCCTCTATTATGTTGAGGCTCTGTGCCCACTTTCTGGAGAGGTTTTTTATCATAAATGAATGCTGAATTTTGTCAGAAGCTTTTTCTGCATCTATTGAGATGATCATATGGTTTTTATTCTTCAATTTGTTAATGTGGTGTATCACACTGGTTGATTTGCGGATACTGAAGAATCCTTGCATCCCTGGGATGAATCCCACTTGATCACGGTGTATGATCCTTTTACTGTACTGTCGGGTTCGGTTCGCTAGTATTATGTTGAGGAATTTTGCATCTGTATTCTTCAGGAATATTGGCCTGTAATTTTCTTTTTTTTTTGCGCTATCTTTGTTTGGTCTTGGTATCAGGGTGATGGTGGCCTCGTAGAATGAGTTTGGGGGTGTTCCCTCCTCTGCGATTTTTTTGGAATAGTTTCAGAATGATAGGTGTTAACTCTTCTCTAAATGCTTGGCAGAATTCGCCTGTGAAGCCATCTGCTCTTGTGATTTAAAAACTCCCAACAAACAAAAGTCCATTTTCAATTTCAGTACTTGTGATTGGTCTGTTCACAGTTTCTATTTCTGCTTGGTTCAGTCTTGGGAGATGGTACCTTTCTACGAATTTGTCCATTTCTTCCAGATTGCCCATTTTATTGGCATAGAGTTGCCTGTAGTAATCTCTCATGATCCTTTGTATTTCTGTGGTGCCTGTTGTAACTTCAACTTTTTCATTTCTAATTTTATGGATTAGAGCCTTCTCCCTTTTTTTCTTGATGAGTCTGGCTAAAGATTTGTCAATTTTGTTTACGTATTCTTTGTCTCTATCTCATTTCTTTCTGCTCTGATCTTTAGGGTTTCTTTCCTTCTACTAACTTTGGGTTTTGTCTCTTCTTCTTTCTCTAGTTGCTTTAGGCATAAGGTTAAGTTGTTTATTTGAGATTTTTCTTGTTTCCCGAGGTAAGATAGTATTGCTATAAACTTCCCTCTTACAGTCGCTTCTGCTGTGTCCCGTAGGTCTTGGGTCATCAGGCTTTCGTTTGTCTCTAGGTATTTTTTCATTTCTTCTTTGATTTCTTCAGTGATCCATTGGTTGGTTAGTAGCATATTGTTTCACCTCCACGTGTTTGTGTTTTTTACAGTTGTTTTTTTTTTTGTAGTTGATTTCTAATCTGATAGCGTTGTAGTTGGAGAAGACGCTTGATACGAGTTCAATTTTCTTAAATTTACCGAGGCTTGCTTTGTGACTCAGCATGGTGATCTCTCCTGGAGAATGTTATATGTGCCTTTGAGAAGAATGTGTATTCTGCTGCTTTCAGATGGAATGTTCTATAAATGTCAATTAAGTCCGTCTGGTCTCATGTGTCATTTAAGGCCTGTGTTTCCTTATTGAGTTTCTGTCTGGATGATCTGTCCGTTGATGTAAGTGGGGTGTTAAAGTCCCCCACTATTACTGTGTTACTGTTGATTTCTCCTTTTATGGCTGTTAGCATTTGCCTTATATACTGAGGTGCTCCTTTGTTGGGTGCATATACATTTACAATTGTTTTATCCTCTTCATGGCTTGATCCTTTGATCACTGCATATGTATAGTGTCCTTCGTTGTCTCTTGTAACAGTCTTGATTTTAAAGCCTATTTTGTCTGACATGAGTATTGCTACTCCAGCTTTCTTTTGATTCCCGTTTGCATGGAATACCTTTTTCCATCTTCTCACTTTCAGTCTGTTTGTGTCCCTAGGCCTGAAGTGGGTCTCTTGTAGACAGCACATATACGGGATTTATTTTTGTATCCATTCAGCCAGTTTATGTCTTTTGGTCAGAGTATTTAATCCTTTTACATTTCAGGTAATTATCAATATGTATGTTCTTACTGCCATCTTGTTCATTGTTGTGGATTTGTTTTTGTAAGTCTTTTTTCTTCCCTTCCTCTTCTGTTCGCTTCTCTTGTGATTTGATGACTGTCTTTAGTGTTGTGTTTGCATTGCTTTTTCTTTTTTAATTCATTACTCTGAATTCTTCTTCAGGTAGGTTGCGTATCTCCACTTCACTTAGTTGTTCTTCTGGGGTTTTATCTTGTTCCTTTGTCTGGGATATATTTCTCTGCCGTCTCATTTTGTGTAACTGTCTGTGTTTGTGGTCTCTGGTTTCTCAGGCTGCACGTTTGTAGTTCCCTCTTTCTTCTGGTGTCCGCACCCTGGTGGGTGAGACTGGTCCAGAGGCTTGTGCAGGCTTCCTGGTGGGAGGGACTGTTGCCTGCCCCCTGGTGGGCAGGGCCACGTCAAGAGGTGCATTTAGGGGAGACTTTGTGCTCAGGACGACTTCAGGCAGACTGTCTGCTGATGGGCGGGGCTGTGTTCCCACCCTGTCCATTGTTTGGCCTGAGGTGTACCAGCACTGGACCCAGGCGGTGGTGGGGGGGCGGGGGGGCAAGGTCTCGGTGCCAAAATGGCGATCTCCGGGAGAGCGCACGCCGATGAGTATTTCCTGGGGCCTCTGGCCCTTGCCCCTCCAGTGAGCCCCAGCCAACCCCCAACTCCCTAGGAGGCCCTCCAAGACCCACAGGTAGGTCTGACCCAGGCTCCTGTCGAGTCACTGCTTTGCCCTGGGTCCCAGTTCACAGGAAACCTCATGTGTGCCCTCCAAGAGTGGAGTCTCTGTTTCCACCTGTCCTGTGGGGCTCCTGCACTCAAGCCCTACTGGTCTTCAAAGCCAAATGCTCTGGGGGCTCCTCCTCCTGATGCCAGACCCCGCAGGCTGGGGAGCCTGAAGTGGGGCTCAGAACACTTACTTGCGTAAGAGAACCTCTGCAATATAATGATTTTCCATTTTCTGGGTCACCCATCTGGCGGGCATGGGATCTGATTACATCGCAGAAGCACCCCTCCTACTGTCTTGTTGTGGCTTCTTCTGTCTTTGGATGTAGAATATCTTTTTTGGTAGGTCCTAGTCTTTTTTGTCAGTGGTTGTTCAGCAGTTTTGATTTGGGTGCTTTCATGAGAGGAGGTGAGCTCAAGTTCTTCTCCTCTGCCATCTTGTCTCCGGAATCTATTTCACATTCTTTTTTAAAGGATTTAATGAAATGAATAGCCGAAGAATACCAAATACCTGGTCTCATTCAGAGGCGAGCAGGGCCATCTTCTGAAACATTAACAATTGGCCCCCACCTAGGAAGAATCTTAGACCTTATCTGAGACACAGAGAAGCCCCTCTCTCACTGGGGCCCATGAGATATTCCGTATCGGCGACAATGTGATGATCTAGGATAGCAGCAAGTAGCTGGTCAGAGAGATGATAATAGAGGAAGCACTCCCTCTCACCCCGCGGTTATCTGAGTTAAGTACATGGCAAAGGACGAGAAGAAATGTATTTTTAGGGGAGCAAGTTGGAAAGCCTCTTTAGCAAATAAAAATAGAATATGCCAAAGTAGAAGAGGCTAGAATAGCACTAGTCACTTTTCGACAAAGAAATGTTTTGAATAAATCCATACCAACCTTGCTTTCCTTATACAAACCTTTTTGTAACTACACTGTTCTTCCCTAGCACAAGTAATTCTGAGGCACATGACGCTTCAAGTAGAAATCTGATTTAGGAGTAATTAAAAGAGTGATGCAGAAAGGCCCACACCTCTAAGGGGCTAAAGTGTAAGTGACTCATACCAACAAATGGCCCCCCCCCCCCCCATATCCCCTTTCCCCAGCTTCCCCTCCTGACCCCTCTGACCTTTCACTCCTTAATCAGCCTGCCTTGGAAGCTTTTCTTAAAATCCTACTTAGCTTTTATCACAGTCTTCTAAGAAGGTGTAATTCTGGAGCAAAAGGGAAAATCATGAAACGTTGAGAACAGCTTTGGCAAGCTGCCTGAGTAGGTGGAAGGCGTAGGGAGGGCAGAGATGGCATAACCAAAAGGTCTTGGGGCAAGTGACCACTAAGTCTTGAAAGAGAGTGGGTGCCTATCAGTACAGTAGAAAGGCACACCAGCCAGCCATGTTAAGCAAACCTACAGAGACAGAAGGTGGCAGGGTGCAGTGGGAGACCTCGTCTAATTAAGCCTGACTAGAGAGTTGAGTGAGGAAGGGGAGACGGTGAGAAATGAAGATAGAGAAACAGAACCAGGACTCAACCCCGTACAGGTCTAGTTCTTACTGTTTGTGCGTCTGGAGTCAGCTGGGGGTCAGCTAACCTGCTGGTGTGGGTTAGGCTCCCTCGCAGCTCAGGCTGGTAACTGGCGCATCTCCACTGCTGGACAGCTCTCTCCTGCAATCTACCTCAAGCATGTTCTCCAGGGGACTGCAGAGGTGAAGGCAGATGGCTGGGCCCAGTTGCCCACACGCTTTGCAAGCCTGTCTTTGTCACGTCAGCTGACATGCCATTGGCCAAACCCATTCCCACGAGTGAGCCTGGAGTCACAGTGAGAGGCCTGCAAGGTTATATAGCAAACAAAATGCGGGGATACAGCAAGAAGGAAGGGGGTGGGGCCAGAGGGCCATCTACTATAGAGCCTTAGCTCCGTACCAGCACGTCATTCCATCCCCAAGATGAAAGGAAGATACCTGTTGCTTGAAACTCAGGGTTTCCCAGGTGACTAAACTGTGACTACCTTGACTTCCATGCTGTTGGCGTGGAAAAATATACCAAAAAAAGACACAAGAATGGAATAGATGAGAAAAGGCCACACCTGTAGAAATCCAACAACAATACTACTGAAATTAGAGCTTTACGTTGGGTGATGCCAGAGAAGGGGATTTCTTCCCAGAAAGCAGTTACCACAAGGAAATAAATGCACGTGGCTTAACGAAGGTTACAGACCTGCCCTTTGTTGTTGTTGTTCTTATAATTTTTTTTTTTATCGAAGTGTGGTTGATTTACAATATTGTGTTAGTCGCAGGTGTACAGCAAAGTTTCAGTTATTTTTTCAGATTATCTTGTAAGAACCTATAATGGAAAATAATACAGTTCCCTGTGCTATATACCGTAGGTCCTTGTGTAGCTAGTATTTTTAATTTCTATTTTATATTGGAGTATAGTTGATCTACAGTGTTGTGTTAGTTTCAGGTGTACAGCAAAGTGATTTCGTTATACGTCTATCCATTCTTTTTCAGATTCTCTTCCCATATAGGTTGTTACAGAATACTGAGTAGAATCCTGTGTGCTGTACAGGGCAAGATCTGCCTTATTTAAAACGTAGATGCTAAAAAGGCCTGTCCTCCCAGGACAGATGGAAACCAGTGACACTGCACTTGTTCATCTAACGGGGGTACTCTAGTGAGCTTGTTAGTATCAGCATTTGTTTGTCTCTTTAATGTCTATTAAAGCAGTAGAGTGAAGTGCCAAGGCCTACAGGATCGAATTGCAACAATGCAAGAATAAATTTAGGGCTTCCCTCGTGGCGCAGTGGTTGGGAGTCCGCCTGCCGATGCGGGGGACCCGGGTTCGTGCCCCGGTCCGGGAGGATCCCACGTGCCGCGGAGCGGCTGGGCCCGTGAGCCATGGCCGCCGAGCCTGCGCGTCCGGAGCCTGTGCTCCGCAACGGGAGGGGCCACAGCAGTGAGAGGCCCGCGTACCGCCAAAAAAAAAAAAAAAAAA
The DNA here is from genome assembly GCF_964270905.1 of Leucopleurus acutus. Taxonomy (NCBI): domain Eukaryota; kingdom Metazoa; phylum Chordata; class Mammalia; order Artiodactyla; family Delphinidae; genus Leucopleurus; species Leucopleurus acutus. The sequence goes on along the minus strand of NC_139148.1, from coordinate 7,724,978 downwards.
AAGAAGAAGAAATTTAGATGAATGGTAACTGAGATGTAAACATTCTCAGATTATTTTTTCTTTTCTAATTTAATCTTTATTTTAGATTGGAGGATAGTTGATTTACAATGCAGCATTAGTTTCAGGCATACAGCAAAGTGTATCAGTTATACAGATACGTATATCCATTACTTTACAGATTCTTTTCTCATATAGGCTTTTAGAGAATAGTGACTAGAGTTCCCTGTGCTGTACAGTAGGTCCTTGTGGGTTATCTGTGGTATATATAGTAGTGTGTAGATGTTAATCCCAAACTCCTAATCTACCCGTCTCCCGACCTCTCCCCTTCGGTAACCACAAGTTTGCTTCTGAAGTCTGTGAGTCTGTTTCTGTTCTGTACACAAGTTCATTGGTATCATTTCTTTTAGACTCCACGTAGAAATGATATCATATGGTACTTGTCTTTCTCTTTGACTTACTTCACTTAGTATGATAATCTCTAGGTCCATCCATGTTGCTGCCAGTGGCATTATTTCATCCTTTTCTTATGGTTGAGTACTGTTCCACTGTGTATATGTACCACATCTTCTTTATTCATTCCCCTGTTGATGGACGTTTAGGTTTGCTTCCATGTCCGTGCTATTGTAAACAGTGCTGCACTGAACGCTGGGGTGCACGTTTTTTTTCAAGTTATGATTTTCTCCTGATCTATGCCCAGGAGTGGGATGGCTGGGTCATATGGTCGTTTTAGTTTTAGTTTTTTAAGGAACCGCCATACTGTTCTCTATAGTGGCTGCACCAATTTACATTCCCACCAGCAGTGCAGGAGGGTTCCCTTTTCTCCACACCCCCTCCAGCGTTTGTTATTTATTTGTAGATTTTTTGATGATGGCCATTCTGACCAGTGTGAGGTGACACCTCATTGTGGTTTTCACTTGCAATTCTCTAATGATTAGCGAGGTTGGGCATCTTTTGATGTGCTTTTGGGCCATAGATAATTTTTTTCTTAACTATTACGCAGAGTTGTAGTGATTGATTGAGGGAGATCTGGATTTGAATCCCAGCTTTGGACCTCACTAGCTCTATAATTTGGGGCAAATTACTGAACATCCTCTGTTTCTTCATCTGTAAGAAGAGGTAATGTTTTAACCTCACATGGCTGAGACATTAAAAGTAGAGGTCTTAGCCCTGTGTTTGCCAGCGTTAGCGCATAGCTATTCAAAGTTACTGTTCCTACAAAAATATAGCCTAGGCTCACCCGTCATTATATTTTTTGTCGTATCCTAAAGGTCGGTCATGCAGTCTGCCCGGATTATCTACATAATGGCATTTTATACAGTCTTCTCGTGAAAGGCCTTCCTCGCATGTTGTTTGTTCTTCTGTCCCACCGTTTGAAAGGACCATCCTTTGCAGATGTTCTATCGAATGATAAGAGCTAAGAGTACAAACGCTACTGTCCCTAGGTCACAGTTCCTGCACTTGTCATAATAAATTCTAGTTCATTGCCCTCAAGTGACTTTAGTGAAGGAGAATTCGATACTGTCTATCTATGGAGCTTTTTAATCTTGTAAAAGGACTCTCTCTAATCAAATTCATACACTCTTAATGACAGTTAATTTTTTATTTTTCGTTGTTATGAACAGGCTTACGACTACAGATGTTAACGAACTGCTTATGAGAAATAGCTATGTATTCAATTTTACAGTTTTTTCCAGAACTACTTTGAATGCATCATTGCACATCTTCAGTTGGAGCCTTCCTTCTCCTAGCAGCCTATTATTTTTATTCTTGGCAAAAGTCAAAAGATCCGTGTCTTCAAGCCTTCATGGCAAAGTAATTATCTGTATTTAATTTGCGTTAGTCATTTTGAAAACATGCATGAAAGTTATGAAACATATACTATGTGGATTGAGAAGGAGGAAAAGAATGTTCACTTACGTCCAATCTGTTCAAAGAAACAAAGGGTGTGAGAAGCTGGTGTGCAGCCTCTCTGAAGGGCGTCCGTGTTGCATAATGTTTTATACATAATGTTTCACGGTAAGATGACAGGCAGTTGCTCTGAAGTCCCAGACGTAGCTCGGATCTTGTGAGGAGCGGCATTATGTAGGGAGATGCTTCCGACCCCTCGTCAATGAGAGAGAAACAGTACAAAGTCACAAAACTCAATTATTGTATATTATGAACCGATCACCTGCCAAGTTGCACTGTTGTTTGTTTGAATACTTCAAGCTGAATTGGAGAAGGTGAGTGTTGGCACTCCCTCCAAGATGACTGGAAACGAATTGAGAGAAAAGTAGAGGTTTCAGTCAGGACAGTTATATGGATGTTTCGTAAAGCGATGAATGAATAAAACCTGGTCAACGGTCTCAGCACAGTGGGGTGGGTATCAAGGCAGAGAAGTCTGGCGCTTGGCACCATAGGCAAGAAGTTAAGTGGTGCTGGCACTAGACCAACACTAGCAATGCAATAATGGTGTGCGCTGAGGCATCCCACCAACTGCACCCCCGAAAGAGAACGGTCGATGTTGCTTTCTTGGCGTTTGTAATCAACCTCTCAGTTATGACCTTGGCCATGATAATAATATAAAGGTAAGCCTAAGCAGTTAGCGTTAGCATTCATCAAAGCAGATTGTCCCAGGGTAAAGATAGACAGCCAATCAAATTTTACTACTCCATAAACACTTTGTTCTTTTAATATCCAAGTAAAATAATTAATTAGTGACCTGTTCGCAAACTCATCAGGATGGCCAGCGTCCCTCTTTTGGTTTGGAAAAGTTTTCTGAAACATATTAAATCTTTTTCTGTTGGGTTAAGGCTTCGGATTGTGAGCCAAGTTGGAGTCTGCAGCGATTTCAGACATCTGCTCTACGATGTTGCTGAAAGCATTCCGCCACCGCATTTAATAAACCCAGCTTTGGGGTTGTACAGTGATGTAAAGTTTATTGAAACATTTTTACATTTGCTTTCTTTGACCACAATACTCATTTCGCTGTAACATATGCAATTAAATAGGAACAGTGTAAACACAGTGACATCGATAGGATTCTCATTTGATTATGCTGTTACTGTTTGCATTTGTGCCGGACTGCTGTTGACAAAGGTCTAGGAATATGAGTGCATTGCCCTAGGCAGTGGAAAAGCTCATCGTTTTGTTCTGTTGCTTAATTTTTTTATTGGAGTATAGTTGATTTACAATGTCGTGTTAGTTTCAGGTGTACACAGCACAGTGATTCAGTTAGTTACACATACATATATTTTTTCAGAGTCTTTTCCCTTATAGGTTATCACAGAATATTGAGTAGCGGTCCCTGTGCTATATATAGTAGGAGGTTGTTGAGTATCTGTTTCATATAGAATAGTGTGCATATGTTCATCCCAAACTCCCAATTTGTCCCTTCGCCTTTGGTAACTGTAAGTTTGTTTTCTGTGTCTGTTGCTTTATTACTAGTGTAATGCTCTTATTAAATATCTAACGTGAGTTACACGCGCTGCCAGGGCTTCCGCTTTGGGACTAGAAGGGCCAGCTTCCGGGCAGCAGGAGCTCAGGCTCCAGAGTACTCGCTGGGATTTGGGCTTCAGGAGAATGTGGGGCTACGTCCGTGCTGACGGGACCTGGGTTTGCTCAGGATCTGCCCAGGGAGGCACTACTGGGAGTAAAAGTTCCCTGACCAGGGATCGAACCCGCGCCCCCTGCGGTAGGAGCACGGAGTCTTAACCACTGGACAGCCAGGCAATTAAGAAGAGGCTTCACCCGGTGGGGGGGGGGGGGGGGAGGGCAGTGACAAGGAGGGTAAGAAAAAGCATGCTTTCATGAGGCTGTACATGAGAGGATCCAGCATGGGAGTGAGCACACCATACTGCACAGAGGCGGTCAACGCCAGAGGGGATCCTAAAGTTGGCATGAGGCAGCAGAGAAACCCTGAGTCAAAGAAGCAGCTCACTGCAGTGAGCGGAGAATCTACAGCTTACAAGTGGGAGAAGAAAAAGATGTCCGAGAGACACACAAGGCCCCTCGTCTGGATTTCGAGTGCTGAGAGTGGGACAAAGAGGAGAAGAGTGGAAAAACCATCTGGCCCACTGTAGCTCCCCAAAGCACAGGCCCAGCCTGTGCTGGGGAAAGGGGAACAGGTGCGATGTGCATTGAGGTTGAAAGTAACGGGGAAGTTGTGAAATAATTCTGAGGGATCATTAAGGGATGGAAGAAGAATATTGGACAAAGCAAGGGGGAAAACAGAAATTGGAAAAAAATTAAGTTTGCGGTTAAGACTTGCTTGACAACATATATATCCCACCCACTCCATCCATACACACACGCCAAGCTCGTTTTAAAGACATTTGGATTTGGTGGGAAGATGGCAGAGTGGAAGGACGTGTGGTCACTCCCTCTTGCGAGAGCACCTGAATCACAACTAACTGCTGGACGGTCATCAACAGGAAGACACTGGAACTCACTGGAAAAGATACTCCACATCCCTAAGACAAAGTAGAAGCTAGAGTGAGACAGTGGGAGGGCTGCAATCACAATGAAATCAAATCCCATAACCCCTGGGTGGGTGGCTCACAGACGACTGGAGAACACTTATACCACAGAAGTGGTATAAGTACCCCTGGAGTGAAGTTTCTGAGCCCCACGTCAGGTTTCCCAACCTAGGGGTCTGACAATGGGAGGAGGAATCCCCAGAGAATCGGACTTCAGAGGCTAGCTGTATTTGATTGCAGGACTGGGGGAAACAGAGACTCCACTCCTGGAGGGCACACACAAGGTAGTGTGCACATCCGAACCCGGGGGGAGGGAGCAGTGACCCCATAGGAGACTGGACCAGACCTACCTGCTGGTGTTGGAGGGTCTCCTGCAGAGGCGGGGAGGGGCTGTGGCTCTCCGCAGGGACCCTGGCAGCAGAGGTTCGGGGAAGTGCTCCTTGGCAGGAGCCCTCCCAGAGTCCGCCCTTAGCCCCACGAAAGAGCCTGTGGCCTCCACTGCTGGGTCACCTCAGGCCAAACAACGAACAGGGAGTGAACTCAGCCCCACCCATCAGCCGACAAGCAGATTAAAGTTTTACTGCTCTCTGCCCACCAGAGCAACAGCCAGCTCTACCCACCACCAGTCCCTCCCATCAGGAAGCTTGCACAAGCCTCTGAGATAGCCTCATCCACCAGAGGGCAGACAACGGAAGCAGGGAGAACTACAGTCCTGCAGCCTGTGGAACAAAAACCACATTCACAGAAGACAAGATGAAAAGGCAGAGGGCTATGTACCAGATGAAGGAACAAGATAAAACCCCAGGAAAAACAACTAAATGAGGTGGAGACAGGCAACCTTCCAGAAAAAGAATGGAGGCAAAGGTAGTGAAGATGCAAGAAATGTTTCACGAAGACCTAGAAGACTTAAAGAACAAACAAACAGAGATGAACAATACAATAACTGAAAGGAAAACTACGCTAGAAGGAATCAATAGCAGAATAACTGAGGCAGAAGAACGGATTAAGTGACCTGGAAGACAGAATGGTGGAATTCACTGCCGCGGAACAGAATAAAGAAAAAGGAATGAAAAGAAATGAAGACTGCCTAAGAGACCTCTGGGACAACATTATACACACCAACATTCCCATTAGAGGGGTCCCAGAAGGAGTAGAGAGAGAGAAGGGACCAGAGAAAATACGTCAAGAGATTAGAGTCAAAAAACTTCCCTAACATGGGAAAGGAAATAGCCCCCCCAAGTCCAGGAAGCGCAGAGTCCCAGGCAGGATGAGCCCAAGGAGAAACACGCCGAGACACATAGTAAGCAAACTGGCAAAAATTAAAGACAAAGAAAAATTACTGAAAGCAGCAAGGGAAGAACGACAAATAACATACAAGGGAACTCCCGTAAGGTTAACAGCTGATCTCTCAGCAGAAACTCTGCAAGCCAGAACGGAGTGGCATGGTATGTTTAAAGTGCTGAAAGGGAAGAACCTACAACCAAGATTACTCTACCGGGCAAGGATCTCATTCAGATTCAGTGGAGCAATCAAAAGCTTTACAGACAAGCAAAAGCTAAGAGAATTCAGCACCACCAAACCAGCTCTGCAACACATGCTAAAGGAACTTCTCTAAGTGGGAGACACAACAGAAGAAAAGGACCTACAAAACCAAACCCATAGCAATTAAGAAAATGGTAATAGAAACATACATATCAATAATTACCTTAAAAGTGAATGGGTTAAATGCTCCAACCCAAAGACACAGGCTCACTGAATGGATACGAAAACAAGACCCATATTTATATACGCTGTCTACAAGAGACCCACTTCAGACCTAGGGACACATACAGCCGGAAAGTGAGGGGATGGAAAAAGATATTCCATGCAAATGGAAATCAAAAGAAAGCTGGAGCAGCAATGCTCATATCAGACAAAATAGACTTTAAAAGAAAGAATGTTACAAGAGACAAGAAAGGATACTACATAATGATCAAGGGATCAACCCAAGAAGATGTAACAATTATAAATAAATATTCACCCAACATAGCACCTCAATACGTAAGGCAACTGCTAACAGCTATAAAAGAGGCAATTGACGGTAACATAGTGATAGTGGCGGACCCTTAACACCTCACACCAATGGACAGATCATCCAGACAGAAAATTAGCAAGCAAACACAAGCTCTAAATGACACAATAGACCAGCTAGATTTAATTGATATTTTTACAACATTTCACCCAAAAGTGGCAGAATACACTTTATTCTGAAGTGCACATGGAACATTCTCCAGGACAGATCATATCTTGGGTTACAAATCAAGCCTTGGTAAATTTAAGAAAATTGAAATCATATCAAGCATCTTTTCCAACCACAACACTATGAGATTAGAAATAAATTACAGGGGAAAAAACCCATAAAAGCCACACACACGTGGAGGGTAAACACTACGCTACTAAATAACCACGAGATCACTGAAGAAACCAAAGAGAACAAGACAAGTCTGTCCACTCTCACCACTCTTATTCAACATAGTCTTGGAAGTTTTAGCCATAGCAATCAGAGAAGAAAAAGAAATAAAAAGACTCCAAATCAGAAAAGAAGAAGTAAAACTGTCACTGTTTGCAGGTGACATGATACTATACATAGACAGTCCTAAAGATGCCACCAGAAAACTACTAGAACTAATGAATGAATTTCGTACAGTTGCAGGATACAAAATTAATGCACAGAAATCTCTGGCATTCCTATACACCAGCAACGAAAGATCAGAAAGAGGAATTAAGGAAACAATCCCATTCGCCCCTGCAACAAAAAGAATTACAAACCTAGGAAGAAACCTACCAAAGGAGGTAAAAGACCTATACTCAGAAAACTATAGGACACTGATGAAAGAAAGCAAAGATGACACAAACAGATGGAGAGATACACCGTCTGCTCTTGGATTGGAAGAATCAATATTGTGAAAATGACTATACTTCCCAAAACAATCTACAGATTCAGTGAAATCCCTGTCAAATTACCGATGGCTTTTTTTTTTTTTTTTTTTTTTTTTTTTTTTTTTTTTTTACAGAACTAGGACCAAAAAATCTTAAAATTTGTATGGAGACACCAAAGACTCCAAATAGCCAAAGCAATTTTGAGGGGAAAAAACGGAGCTCGAACAACCAGGCTCCCTGACTTCAGACTATACTACAGAGCTATAGTAATCAAGACAGTATGATACTGGCACGAAAACAGAAATATAGATCAATGCAACAGGAGGGAAAGCCCAGAGATAAACCCACACACATATGGTCACCTTATCTTTGATAAAGGAGGCAAGAATATACAATGGGGAAAAGACAGTCTCTTCAATAAGTGGTGCTGGGAAAACTAGAGAGCTACATGTAAAAGAATGAAAGTAGAACACTCCCTAACACCATACACAAAAATAAACTCAAAAAGGATGTAAGACCTAAATATAAGACCAGACACTATCAAACTCGTAGAGGAAGGCATAGGCAGAACACTCTATGACATAAATCACAGCAAGATCCTTCTAGACCCACCTCCTAGAGAAATGGAAATAAAAACAAAAATAAACAAATGGGTCCTACTGAAACTTTGGCACAGCAACGGGAACGACAACCCTCGGAATGGGAGAAAATATTTGCAGACGAATTAACGGACAAAGGATTCATCTCTAAAATATATATAAACAGCTCATTCAGCTCAGTGTCAAAAAAATACAAACAACCCAATCAAAAAATGGGCAGAAGACCTACATAGACCTTATTCTCCAAAGAAGACACACAGGTGGCCAGGAGGCACATGAAAAGCAGCTCAACGTCACTAATTATGAAAGAAATGCCAATCAAAACTCCAATGAGGTATCACCTCACACCAGTTAGAATGGGCTTCATCAGAAAATCTACAAACAATAAATGCTGGAGAGGGTGTGGCGAAAAGGGAACCCTCTTGCACTGTGGGTGGGAATGTAAATTGATACAGCCACTATGGAGAACAGTATAGAGGTTCCTCAAAAAACTAAAACTAGAATTACCATATGATCCAGCAATCCCACTACTGGGCACATACCCAGAGAAAACCATAATTCGAAAAGACACATGCACCCCAATGTTCACTGCAGCACTATTTACAATAGCCAGGTCCTGGAAGCAACCTAAATGCCCATCGACAGACGAATGGATAAAGAAGTTGTGGTACATATGTACAATGGAGTGTTACTCAGCCATAAAAAGGAACAAAACTGAGTCATTTGCAGAGACGTGGATGGACCTAGAGACTGTCATACCGAGTGGAGCAAGTCGGAAAGAGAAAAACAAATATCATATATTAACGCTTACATGTGGCGTCTAGAAAAATGGTACAGGTGAACCAGGCTGCAGGGCAGAAATAGAGACAGAGGTGTAGAGAACCAACGTATGGACACCAAGAGGGGAAAGCACGGGAGGTGGAGGTGGTGGTGGGGGGGGGGGGGTGGTGGAATGAATCGGGAGATTGGGATTGACGTGGATACACTAATACGTATGAAATAGATAACTATTCAGAACCCGCTGTATAAAAAAATAAAATAAAATTCAAAAAAATGCTAATAATAAAGTGAGTTACAGGCTTCTTGGGGCCCACAGCTGGTTGCGGCACCGTCTGGAAGCGTTGCGCTCGTCACTGCTGTGTTCAAGGAAAAGGGAAGGCAAGAAAGTATCAAAGGAGAGATGGAATTGGGAGAGCCCCACGCTACTAAGCCATTTGTGGATGCTCACCCGGGTCTAATACGAGTGACAACTGGCCAGAGAATCAGGGGGAAATTGGGGCTGGGGGGATGGCGCCTCAGTTGCTCTGTTATGTCTCCGAAAACAGGCGCACCACACTCAACCCCTTCTGTGAGTCTCACATCATTTCCTTGCTTTACGGCGGCTCTGTCAACTCTTGCAGTCCTCCTGGTTTAAATGTTTACAGATGGAAGTGAAAAGAGGTGAGAGAAAATTCACAGGATTTTTCATGTATATGACTATATATACGCGCGCTTATTTTAAGACTCACTGATGTGCACCTGCAAATACCGTGCACCCCAGATACAAATCGTAGGAGGTGAATTTTCACAATTAACAAGATATCTTCACGTTCGTCTCAACTGTGAGACTACCGTGAACAACGTTGACCTGAAAAGTCGGAGACGGTATTTAGTAGGATTCAGAAACAGCTGTCATGGGGCCGTGAACATCTTGAAATGCTGTGCAGGTATTTGTGGGTTAGTAGGGATATGCGTTTGTGAGTTTCTTTCTACAGAAATGTTTTATTAGAGTCTCAAAGAGGTAAGAGCAAAGAAAGATGAAGGGACGTGCTTCTTGGGCGTATGGTTAAGGTGTAAGTTGCCTCAAAAGAACTAACCCTTTGACTTGCAAATCCCCTGAAAGGGAAGAAGGGGAGGCAAGTTGAGCGCCCCTCAGGAAGTGGAGGGGCCCAAGCCCTCTGCCGAGAGTTGGTGAAGGAAATTCACCAGAGTCCGGAAACGCCACGACAGCCCGGTCACCAGGGGGCTGGGGAAAGGTTCGATTAGCGCGGAGATTGGTGGGCGGAGAGGAGAGTCGGGCCCAGCACCAAAGAAATGCTTTCAGCATCAGCCAGCTGAAAAGCAAGACGGCTTCCTCTTTCCTACCTGTTCTTCCAAAGCCTCCTACATCCGCAGCCTGCCCCTCAAACCACAGCCTGCAGGATGCAGCCGGGGTGCAGCCCTGCTCTTTGGAACCAGCCATGCTAGGGATGCAGCTGGTCACAATCCCTACTGATGCTTTGCTCAGAGCCACCCTGGGCCCTGAGCTGCCCTCAGGTGCTGCCACTCCAGGGTTCTCTTAGGGACACATGTCCTGACTCACTGAAGTACGCCCAGGAGAGTACTGGGTCACAAACAACCCCAACGAGCGTTGTCTTTGGTCCCCTGTCAGAAGTTGCCCTGGTGCTGGCCAGTCTCTGCTGGCCTCACTCCCAAATCGGCTGGGCAGTCGATGAGAGGAGCAGATTATCGGGCACGTCCTCCCCGTGGCAGTGGCACGAGCGGGGCAACAAACCCTCAAGGCCTTGTAATGCCTCCTCTGGCCACTGGCACGTTACCGTTTCAGCCTCATTCTAGTGGCCAAAGCAGGTCACGTGGCCAAATCCAAAGCTACGGGGTAAGAGAATTATACCCCGTGTCTTTAGAAGGAGCAACTGCAAAGTCACCTAGACGTGGATCCAGGGCAGGGTGAGGAAGGAGGAGAGGCAAGAAATGCAACCCACTACATCTGCGTTAGTGAAGTCAGTTTCTCATACGTGACCCGGGTCCCTCCCTCACCTCCTGTGAGTCTCAAAATGGATGAGATCAAACACTGAACGGTCATCATCGTGAGAACTGGGGGAGGGATCCGTGGTTACTTGCTTGCTTTTCGTCCCACGGCACCTAGTAACACGTCGAGCACCTAGACGGTGCTTAAGATCCTGGACGGAACAATCCTCGCTGCTCCTAGCCGCACTGAACGGGATTTGCAATATAACCACCTTAGTCGGTCTTTCCACTTAGAGCACACAGCAGGAACATATAATAATAACTACAGGTTGCCATCCTAGTTATAGGCAGGAGACGGAGCCCTTGAGATGACTGGTGGCCTCCCTGAGAAGTGACAGAGCTCTCCACTTGTGGTTCAGATAACCGAAAACCCTGCGACCTTAACATTATGCAGATCTACCCCATGCTTGCACCAAAGAACCCATCACGTCTGCTTGGCTTTGCAGGTCTGTGTAACTCGGCCGATAGCTGGATGATCGTGCCCAACATCAAGCAGAACCACTACACCGTCCACGGTCTGCAGAGCGGCACCAAGTACATCTTCATCGTCAAGGCCATCAACCAGGCGGGCAGCCGCAGCAGCGAGCCTGGGAAGTTGAAGACAAACAGTACGTGCCGCCAGCTCAGCAGAGCTGTCGTGTCTCACCTGCTCTCCTTTCAGCTGCCTCTAGCGCCCCTTCTTTTCCTTTTCTCGGTCGCGGGTGTCGCTGACAGCCTCAGAAAGCAAGCAAAGAGCCAGTGTGCGATCGTGGGTTTTGCATCAGATTCCTCTCGGTTCCAAGCCTGACACAGAGTCGGGGCGCTGTAACTGGCAGACAGTATTCTTCTCCATAGCGGAATAGCAAATTACTAACTCTTTTCTTCAGGAATTCTCTTACTCCAGATAGCTGTCCAGGCCTGTGGTTCGCACTCAGAGGTGATTCTGGTCCCCCGAGGGACACTGAGCCACGTCTGGAGTCATTTTTGGTTGTCACAGCTGGGATGGATGTTACTGGTGTCTAGTGGTTAGAGGCCAGGGATGACGGGAAACGTCCCACAGTCCTCAGGATGGCCCCTACAACACAGGGCGAGCCAGGCGGTACGTGCATCTTGTAACACTGTCATCTCCCCCTCTCTGCCCACCTGTGTTTTATTTTATGCTCATCTTTCTTTACATCCTTCTGAGCTAGAAATATTATGCTGTACAATGTGGTATTTCTCTGTAGAAGACCTCCCAAGAGAAAGTCACTTGGAGTGTGTCAATATCGCAGCGCGTTGTAGGGTTGCCAGCCAACAGGAACTACTTTTTAAGAGGAACCCTCATTTAAGCTAAATCCTTGATTTCAGTAGTCAAGTAACTTTATCCCAGGTATACGTGTTTAAGGTACGTAACTCTTAAACGTAAGCTAATTTCTCCTCTCCGTGTTCCTCCTGGTAAAGAAGAAAACGTCCTCAGAGAGTAACTAAGAAAAAAAATGAGTATATACCTATACTGAGGTTAATTCTATAGAGTAGATCTAAGAGGCATCTTGTTTGTAATTCGCCGGTTTTACCAAACATAATGTATTCATTTCATATAGACAGGTAATGTCATCTTCTATGTCTAGACATGCAGTCATTGACCAGATGTTATTAGCTTACGCACAAGAGGTCGGTAAACTTTTTCTGTAATGTGCCAAATAGTAACTATTTGGGGCTGTGCAGGTCAGATGGTCTTGGTCACAGGTATTCAACTCTGTCGTGCAAAAAGCACGGCATGGCCGTGCTTCGTCAAAACTTTATTGACACAGGCAGTGGGCTGAATCTGGCCTGCGGGCTATAGTTTGTTAAACTCTTAGGTGTACAAGTCCTACAGTGCATTGAATTGTTTAGCCAAGTCAATGATTAATTTGTTCCCTGCGCTCATTTGCCCTCATCAAAGCGAAAGCCTTGAACCTAGACAGAGTAGGTCATAGTTTCCTTGAGAAACACATCCGAGGCGCAAGTGGAGTTTCTTCCGAGAAGGCAGGGGGTTGGGCCTGACATCAGATGGCATGACCCTGCTCCATGCATGTGTCGGTGAAGCCGGGAGCTGAAGCAAACACGATGTAGTTCACCGTTAGAAGGCCAGTCTGTTCGGTGGCTGTAACGTTCTGGTCTTCCCTCACTGGAAGAAGGGCAAGCAGAACACGGCCTTCATGGTCAATGATGGGTGCGCGCCTTTATGGAATGCCTTCCTAATCCGCCCATTAGGGTCCAATGATTTTTACGCACGTTCTATCTTCCACCTTTTTTTTTTTTTCCTTTTTTTCCAATTTTATTGAAGTACAGTTGATTTACAATGTTGGGTTAATTTCTGCCGTACAGCAAAGCAATCCAGTTATATACACATTCTTTCTCATGTCCTTTCCTATTAATGGTTTATCACACCATAAGCCAAACCATCTTCAGACTCTTCTTGTCTTAGTTCATACTTTATCCCTCATAGTTGCTGGTGTGATCGTTCCTGGGGACAGTTTTTTTTTTTTTTTTTAAACAAGCCAAGGCAGAATTTAAACTACACATGGAATCCAGCTTTGAGAATACCCACTGCCTGCTGGGCACTTGAGGATTTTCTCAGCTCCCCTTTAAGCTTTTCTCCGATATGAACAGAAATCTAAAATGGGTCAGCAAAGTACAGCCCGTGGGCCAGACTCAGCTGCCTGTTTTTGTAAATAAACTTTTACTGGCACAGAGCCACGCCCATCTGTTTACCTATGTCTCTGGCTGTCTCCATGCGAGGACAGTAGCGTTCAATGGCCCCGGAAGAAAACACGTGGCCAACGTAGCTGAAAATATTTCCTATCTGGCCTCTTGCAGAAAAAGTGTGCTGGTCCCCGATCTAAAAGAAAGGATTTTAGAAGTGCTGATGTCATGTCTGTATCCAAGCAGCGACTAGAAATCCTCTGGCCTACCTGCATGCGATGTCACACACACTGCTCCAGGCTCGCTGCCTCAGTTTCTCAGCCATCGTGTATTGCCACAGTCAGATTTACCAGACTTTTTCCTGTGATTATCTGAGACCCGTGCACTGCGCGGAAGCAGCCTCCCAGCTGCCAGTGGCTGTGGAGTTTGAACATCATGGTGTTTGCATCACGTTGTACCTCATTTCCTGCCTTTTAAGTGCCTTGTACCGACGTCGTGTTGAATGACAGGGTGGCTGGCCTCCACACCAGTGGTGAATTCTCAAAGAAGTAACAGTTAACAACAAGATGTTCAGGTGCGATTCTCCCAAGATTTTATAATGGTTCCATTTTCAAAACACAAATGTGAAAGAGAGAGGACCTTCTTAAATATACAAATGAACTCACGAGGCAAAACCCAGGTGTCACCATCACGCTGTTTGCCTGATCTTGTGGGCTGAAAACCAGACAACTTCATGGTCACTATAAGCTCGTGAGAGGATTGCTTTAATTTGGAATAATCTCAAAGTAATATAAGCCCGTAGATTATTCTGTATGTGGAAACCTGCAGTCTTGACCTGTTTGGTTCCTGGTCTGCAGTCTATTGAGCGTGAACCCATTTTAAGCTGATTGAACATGGGAATGGTTGAAAATGAAGCCTTCATTTCCTCCTCCCTTCCCGGACGCTGTTCAGCCAGTACGTACCTGTGCCGCGGGTGTACAGCTGGGCTTCCCCCAGGATAGCTCACACCACATGTTCTGGTGGATCCTCACCCGAGCGGTTGTCGACTTGTGAGCGTAGCACCCCTGCATCCGCATCTTAGAACTGACTGACTGCGAGCCCATGATGGCAGGGACGTGCTTGTTACCATTTTCCGGTACTTTTTAAAGCTGATTCTGAAAATACGTTCGTGCTCGTGTTAAAATCAACCGTTCTTTTCATCTTCCGCTTTCTGTTTTGTAACCGTTTCCAGGCCAACCATTTAAACTGGACCCCAAATCTGCACATCGCAAGCTAAAGGTGTCCCACGATAACTTGACAGTAGAACGTGATGAGTCATCCTCCAAAAAGAGCCACACGCCTGAACGCTTCACCAGCCAAGGCAGCTATGGCGTAGCTGGAAACGTGTTCATTGACAGTGGCCGGCATTACTGGGAAGTGGTCATAAGCGGAAGCACATGGTAGGCAATTTTATCTAAATATATTCTTTCACGTTCTCCTCCATCCCAGATTATTACAAGGCATTGAACATAGTTCCCTGCGCCACGCAGCAGGACCTTGTCCCCCATCTCTTTGACACACAGTAGTTTGTGTCTGCTAATCCCAAACTCTTCATTTATCCCTCTCCCCTTTCCACTTTGGTAACCGAAAGTTTGTTTTCCACGTCTGTGAGTCTGTTTCTGTTTTGTCAATCAATTCTTTTCTATCATATTTTAGATTCCATACATAAGTGATATCATATGATATTTGTCTTTGTTTGACTTGCTTCACTTTAGTATGATAATCTCTAGGTCTGTCCGTGTTGCTGCAAATGGCATTATTTCATTCTTTTTTATGGCTGAGTAGTATTCCGGTGTGTGTGGATACACACACACACACACACACACACACACACACCACATCTGCTTTATCCATTCATCTGTTGATGGATGTTGTCCTACAACTATAAAAAGGCACATCTTATTCTGGACTTTGTCAGAGCATCAACACATACCAGGGTCCATCTTGAATAATGACATGCAGAAAATCTTGATCAGTCAGCTGTTGCTACAGTAATGCTGCATAACAAACACCCCAAAATTCAGTGGCTTCAACCAACAATAATTTACTATTGCTCACCGACACCCACATCTGTGGGTTAGCTGCTCGAGGCTAATCTTAACTGGGCCTTGCTTTAAGCTGGAGGTTGGATCTAGGTCTGTTCTATGGGTTTCTTCATCCTCTTTGGACATGTGGGCTACCCAGGCCACGTCCCTCTCAAGGAGCCCAAGAGCGCAAGCCCAACTCTGCAAGCACATTTCCAAGCACTGCTTGCATCATGTCTGCTAACTTCTTATTGGCCAAAGCCAGTCACGTGGCCAAGCCCAAGGCTAGTGGTGCAGGGAAGTATATTTTCTTCACGTGGAGTTGAGAGGAGGGAGTGGAAATATACCAAGCAATCATCTAGTCTACCATTCGGCCAATAAGAAAAAGTACTCGTTTTAACACCATCCGTTTTTTATTTACAGCAAGAATAGAGCCCTGGTCCCGGGGAGAGCTAGCTAGTATGCTAACACTGCTCTTCCATGCCTTAAAGCATGGGTCAGCAGACTACAGCCCTTGGGCCAAACCCAGCCCGCTGTCTGTTTTTGTAAATAAACTGTTTATGGGAACACAGCCAGGCTCGTCCTTTTCCACAGTGTCTATGGCTGCCTTTGAGCCACACAGCAGAGTGGAGGAGGTAAAACAGATTCCTGTGGTCCATGGAGCCAAAATGATTAGCTCTCTGGCCCCTTACAGAGTAAGTTCTCCAATTCCTACTCTAAATTCCTGCTCTTCATCACTTAAACTAATTTCTGTCGCCTTGTACGTTTTGTGATTCTAGACTGGGCCCATCAGCACAAATAGCTGAGAGCTATTTGGGGGCTGGGGGGTGAAGCAGTGATCCTTGGCCAGGACTCATTTCACAGGGCCCCTTAGATCCAGCCCAGTGCTTTGAGCCCATTGAGTTCTCTGAGCCTAAGGGGTGGAGGTCAGGGCAGTCTACGTGGGAATTAGTTAACCCTACCAAGTTCACCTTACAAAGCTGACCTTGCCTATTCCACAGCCATAAACTGCACCTCTCACCCTGGCCATCTGTCTCACAAATGCCCACTTAACGAGCTCCCTTTCTGAGCAATTATGATTTTTATTTAGCCAGCCCTTATCTAGCACAGCTATGTGCCAGGCACTGGTCTAAGCATTTTACGAATGGTAACTCATTTATTCATCCTAACAGCCCCACAAAGGTAGGTGCTAATATCCCATTTTACAGACGAGATGACCGAGGCCCAAGGGCACAAAGCTCATAGTGACAGAGTTGGGGAGTCTGTAATCAGGGTACAAGCTGTTAACCAAGGGTCCGCAAACGTTGCCTGTAAAGGGCCAGAGAGCCAGTATCTCTAGGTTTGCAGGCCAGATGATTTTTGTCTCAACTGCTCACCTCTACTGTGGTGGTGGGAAAGCAGCCATAGACCACACATCCATGCATGGGTGTGGCTGGGTGCCAATACAACTTCATTTATGAAAACAAGCAGAGGGCCAGATTTGGCCCACGGGTTGTAGTTTGCTAACCCCCGCTCTTAACCACCATGCTGTATTTTTGAAACATTATAATTACGCTTTAGGCAGGAGGCATAATCCTCCCAGACTTCAGACAATACTTCTACAAAGCTACAGTAATCAAAACAGCATGGTATTGGCACAAAAAACAGACATATGGATCAATGGAACAGAATAGAGAACCCCAAAATTAACCCACACACCTACGGTCAATTAATCTTCGACAAAGGAGGCAAGAATATACAATGGGAAAAAAGGCAGTCTCTTCGGCAAGTGGTGTTGGCAAAGTTGGACAGCCACATGTAAATCGATGGAGTTCGAACACACCCTCTCACCATACACAAGAATAAACTCAAAATGGCTTAAGGACTTAAACATAAGGCATGACACCCTAAAACTCCTAGAAGAGAACATAGGCAAAACGTTCTCTGACACAAATCGTACCAATGGTTTCTTAGGTCAGTCTACCAAAGCAATAGGAATCCAAAGCGGTAGAAATAAAAGCAAAAATAAACAAATGGGACCTAATCAAACTTACAAGCTTTTGCACAGCAAAGGAAACCATAAACAAAACAAAAAGATGGCCTACGGACGGGGAGAAAATATTCACAAATCATGCGACCGACAAGGGCTTAATTTCCAAAATATACAAACAGCTCATACAACTCAACAACAACAAAAACACACAACCCAATCAAAAAATGGGCAAAAGACCTAAACAGACTTTTCCCAAAGAAGACATGCAGACGGCCAAGAGGCACATGCAAAGATGCCCAACATCGCTAATTATTAGAGAAACGCATATCAAAACTACAATGAGGTACCACCTCACACCGGTCAGACTGGCCATCATCAAAAAGCCTACAAATAACAAATCATGGAGAGGGTGTGGAGAAAAGGCAACCCTCCTACACCATGGGTGGGAATGTAAACTGGTGCAGCCACTATGGAGAACAGTACGGAAGTTCCTCCAAAAACTAAAAATAGAGTTGCCTGCAATCCCACTCCTGGGCATACACCCAGACAAAACTCTAATTCGAAAAGATACACGCACCCCTGTGTTCACAACAGCACTATTTACAACAGCCAAGACATGGAAGCAGCCTAAATGTACATGGACAGAGGAATGGGTAAAGAAGATGTGGTACCTATATACAATGGAGTATTACTCAGCCATAAAAAAGAACGAAATAACGCCATTTGCAGCAACATGGCTGGACCTCGAGATGAACATACTAAGTGAAGTAAGTCAGAAAAAGAAAGACAAATACCATGTGCTATCACTTATATGTGGAATCTAAAATATGACACAAATGAAACTCTAAGAAGCAGAAACAGACTCACGTAGAGAACAGACTTGTGGTTGCCAAGTAGGGGCGGGGTAGGGATGGATTGGGAGTTTGGGACTAGCAGACGCAAACCAATACATATAGAATGGATGAACAACAAGGTCCTGCTGTAGAGCACAAGGAACTGTATTCACTGTCCTGTAATAATTACTCAGTCATAAAAAAGAACGAAATAATGCCATTTGCAGCAACATGGATGGACCTAGAGATTATCATAATAAGTGAAGCAAGTCAAACAAAGACAAATATCATATGATATCACTCATATGTGGAATCTAAAAAAAATGATACAAATGAACTTACAAAACAGAAACAGAGTCACAGATGTAGAAAACAAACTTATGGATACAGGGTGGGGGGAGGAAAAGATTGGGATTGACAGATACACACTACTATATAAAACAGGTAACTAGTAAGGACCTGCTGTATAGCACAGGGAACTCTACTCAGTACTCTGTAATGACCTATATGGGAAAAGAATCTAAAAAAGAGTGGATATATGTATATGTGTAACTGATTCACTCTGCTGTACACCTGAAACTAACACAACACTGTAAATCAGCTATGCCTCAAGGAAAATTTTAAAAATATGTATCCTGTAATAAACCATAAAGGAAATGAAAAAAAATACGCTTTAGGGCTAACTGTGGTGTACCTAACGACTGATAGTTTAATCTGTGCCTAAAAGAAAAAAACTGCCTAGCTTGAAGATGATGAGTGTTATAACAGTGTTACTTTTGAGATCAGGATACTAAAACACTTATTTATTTAAAAAAAACCCCCCAAAACAAACTTTCAATTCAAATCTTTGCAGACAGTGCAGTGTGTCTAAGTCCTGTCCAGTGTTGGTACAAGTCATGCAAAATCCAAGACATCAAATCATAAGCTTGGGTGTCTTATTTCTCCCAACAACGGTCCCAAGCAAGTAGGTTTCTTTTCTCTTGCCACCCACACGGTTCTCTTTGCCCAGAACATTCCTGTTCCAACATCCCGCTGGAGGGTGGAGGACAAATCCTTCCCCCACTCTGGGCCAGACTGGCATTTATAGTTTGTAGCTGCACTGGGACAAGATAAAAGCCCAAAGGAAAATACAGTGAATTTTTGCAGGTGCAAAAGAGCAAATATTTCCAGTTAATTAACGGGCTCTGTTAATCTGGGATGGAATCCAGTGTCTAAATAATTACAACCCCGTTAATAATTACTTATGATAAATGATACCTGATCATTATGATCTCATTGCCATTGATGAATGGTGTGGGGAATTCCACCAGACCACTTCACTTATACAAACATAGATTAGCACTACCTTGGAAACACCAGATGTCAAAACCAACTCGCGAGGAGGGGAAAAGGTTCTCAAATTAATCGCCAGGCTTTCGTATCTTTACAAACTTGTGTCCATTGCAGAAAATTCTCAGAAAGCAGTTGAACATTTCCTGGGAGGAAAGGGTGACGCTTACAATCAAATGCCTGTAATACCTTGATTTGCAACAGCTAATGACACAGATATTTTCTCGTGACATATAGTCCTGACTTGAAATTAACATGTACGTTATGATCCATGCCCTGGGGCATGTTAACACTGCCGAGAAACATAATTCTTATACTTTCTGAATTCTCCGAGTCTCGCTGCGCACCTTAATGGAACACTGCCTTCTGCCTGCACCTTTCAAGCTCGGTGGAAAGATGTACATAGTTTTACAGATTAACGATAATATAATGGGGGTTTCCTTTGCTTAATGGACTCTACACGGAGTTATTTTCTTACTCTAAGGCTGTTAACGTGCTCTTGGTGTTTTAGAAAATGGTGCTAATGTGGGTTCACGCAAAGATTACTGGGCCCCGGGTTAAGCGAGTCTGGACTTTGCCCCTCTTTTTTTTTTTTTTTTTTTTTTTTTTTTTTTTTTTTGCGGTACACAGGCCTCTCACTGCTGTGGCCTCTCCCGTTGCGGAGCACAGGCTCCGGACGCGCAGGCTCAGCGGCCATGGCTCACGGGCCCAGCCGCTCCGCGGCACGTGGGATCCTCCCGGACCGGGGCACGAACCCACATCCCCTGCATCGGCAGGCGGACTCTCAACCACTGCGCCACCAGGGAAGCCCCTGCCCCTCATTTTAACCTCTTGGTTTCCCCCTTGCTACATGAAGTCAGTCATACCTGCCACAGCTGCTTCGTAGGGGGTTCAGTTAAGGTTCATATGGCAAAGAAACGTCAAAAGTTCTTTAACAAAAAATGAAAACAGTGTGTAGCAACAAGAAGGAACCAGTACAGACGTGCAGCTCTGTTGTGATGCAAAGGCAAGTGCTACATTATCTGAAAAGGGAAATGGCAGCCGTTAGGGTTCTGAGAACAACAGAAGTCATTCTAGGTACACCAAGGAGGAAGAGAGCCAGAGGCTTCCAGGGGCCCTGGAAGGGCTGGGAGCGCAGGTCAGGGAGCCCACTGCTCCAGTCCATGAAGCTGGAAAGCTACCCGCAGCCCAGAGACAACTTATACCCAGGAGTTTGCCTGGAAGCTTCCACAGACCTCACCTCTGCTGTCTACTGTCTGGAAAACGGTGTTTCCCCTCCTGTTAGAACTTCTGGATCTTGTGCAAGGGTGTCAGTGGCTGAATCTGATGCAGACTCTTATTGGAAGGAGGACTCTGGGAAATGCAGCCCCAGAATTGTCCCTGAGATGCAGAGCAGGATTGACGAGGGAAGAGAAGAGGCCGGTTTGACGGCGCACAGGCTGGTACCCTGGGCTGAACAGATGACCAAGTCCATCCTCTTTTAATTCAGTCACGGTGTGTTCTCTTATTGTACTTTACATCCAGCACATGATTTTCGAAAGAATGTCTTTTTTTTTAATCAAAGACCCATGACGTTTTTCTCCCTGCAGTGGGTAAGGTACCATATGTCAATATCCAGCTAGACTAGTTTCTCCTGTAAGAATGGAACACTCTGAATCACTCACTATTTATTGAGAATGATGGGGTTTGCTTATCTCAATAACTATGAAATACTACAAATATTATGGAGGCAAACTTCAGCAGGGTGAAAACAGATTCAGCAGCTTAGAACACTGTAGAAAGAATTCTAACCTTTTTTTTTTTGAGCAGTGAGGACATTTAGAATAAGGAGAATACCCACCTTCTCAGAGACAGTCAGATTTTTTAAAAGTATAGTAGGAAATAAAACCAAAGGGGCTCTTCTGGTGAGGAAAGGCATTAGAGGGTGTTACGTAAGTTTGTGGCCTTTTGAATCATTCTACGTTCAAAGTCTGATTCTGGTAGTTATTAGTCGTGTGTCACTGGGCAAAACTAATAACAATTAGTGGATATTATATGCCGGGCCTTGTGCCTGGGGTTGTACACGTATTCTTTCCTGAACTCCTCAAAATAACCCTGAGACACAATGACGGTCCCTGTGTTACAGATGAGAAAACTGAGGCTGGGAGATGACAAAGAACTTATCCCCCTAAATGAAAATCATTCTCCATGCTTGCCTTTTGAAATCATGGAAAATGACAGACAAGGCGTCAGGTGAAAAATTCAAAGAAGGTCAAAAGGAGAAGTCTAGAGTTGTGCTGTCCAATTTGTGAGCTCTTTAAATAGTTTCATTTCATTAAAATTGAATAAATTTCCAGTTCAGTTCCTCACTCACACCAGCCACAGTTCAAGTGCCCAATAGCCACGTTGCAGCTCGTGGCTACCATACTGAACAGAGCAGAACATGTCCATCATTGCAGAAAGTTCTACGGGACGGCACTGGTCTAGAGAATTCGTCGCGTGGGTCTTCGTGAACGTAAAAAAAAAAAAAAAAAAAAAAAGACAGCAAAACCCAAAGTTCCAATTCTCTTGTAACGTCTCAACTGAAAACGGGAATGTGGGGCAATACAGTGGCCCCTTTCTGCCCACTCTATGTTCGGAAGGGAAAAAGATGAGGAACGTGGGTCCAGGGTTCATGCCAGCTTTCACTGAAGAATGAACAGGGACGACAAGAGGATCCCGTTTTCCTGACCCCTGAGGACCGCAGAAAGGATTTCACGCGTGTGTGCAACATGGCTCATGGTTTTTGTCGTTGCTGTTTTGTGTCTGCAGGTATGCCATTGGCCTCGCTTACAAATCAGCCCCGAAGCATGAGTGGATTGGCAAGAACTCTGCTTCCTGGGCGCTGTGCCGCTGCCACAATACCTGGGTGGTGAGACACAACAGCAAGGAGATCCCCATCGAGCCAGCCCCCCACCTCCGGCGCGTCGGCATCCTGCTGGATTACGATAACGGCTCCATCGCGTTCTACGATGCCTTGAACTCCATCCACCTCTACACTTTCGACATCACATTCTCGCAGCCTGTGTGCCCCACCTTCACTGTGTGGAACAAATGTCTGACCATCATAACCGGCCTTCCCATCCCAGACCATCTAGACTGCACCGAGCAGCTGCCGTGAGCACGTGGCCGCGCGGAGCTGTCTTCCGGGGAATGAAAAGGGTGGTGGCCACCATTTCGGGGACACAGAAAACACAGGCTTCCAGAATGTGATTAAATCTCACCAAAAAGTATCCAGAAATCAGCTAAGATAGGACTCCAAACGGGCGATTCCTCCCTTTCACTGTGTTTTGTATCAAGTACAGGCTTTAATAATTTCTTCACCTTTTTTTTTTTTTGTATTTACAGGAAAATTTATAGATTATTTATAAAAGGAACATAACCAGGATTACAACTCTTAGGAATTCTCTGGTTTTGCACATTAGGAGGCCCGTAAGTGTACCAGCTCTTGACCACCTTTATTTCAGCACAGTGTCTGGGCTCGAGAAAAACGTTTTGTGTGCTTATCTACCCTTCTCACATCCTATGTCCTACGGATCCCATGGGAGGTCCTGTCACCCCAACACTGCATAACAGTATGCAACTATTTTCAAAATAAAAAATAGTTTTGAATCTAGTAGGGAAGTAAACAGGCTTTCTTACTCTGGTTTATCTTGAAGTGTTCTAACTGCGATGTCAGAAAAATTTATTGGGTCGTGTAGGATGGAGAGAGGAAGAGGGAGAATGGAAAGACGACTCGGGAGCTTGGAATCTGCCATAGTGAAATCTGTAATTACCCTCCGATGGCTGGTGGGATCATGCTGGAAAGAAAGGTTCTGAAACCTTTGGCCACGTATTGCCCTGTTTTTCCCAGGATTAAGGATGCTGGGAGAACATGAAGAATGAGATTGCAGTTGAAAAAAGTCGCCTTGAGTCCTACTGATTATTCAAAAATTCAGGCTGATTTGCGTTTCCTCGGAAGTGGGATTCTGTGACGTGATAGAAATCTATTTCCTCTTAATAGTTTCTTTAGGCCTGTGAAATTTCTTCACTATGTTTAATAGCTGTCCTGTGTCCCCCCTCCCCCGAATAATTTTCGTCTCTGGGGCTGAGGAAATAAACATTTTCTGTCACAAATGGCAACACCACTTTGGATCGATTTTGCTCTCCAGGACATCAACACGTGGTCCCAGCTGCCACTACCACATCCAACTGTAAGTCACCCGAAAAACGCTTAATATATATGAGTTGGTAATGACAAGGGACATTGCATAAAGTACTGTTCTCCAGTATACGTGCCTCAAAAGTTATTATAAACAGACTTTTATTAAACACATCTTGAAAGATGTAGAAGTCCCTCTGTATTCTAGTGTAGTTTACCATAGAGTTGTAAGAAAAAGCAAAAAAAAAAAATCAAACTCACTATTCCCACTCCGGAACCTGCTAGTAGAACCTGGCAACGCCGTGTCAGATGGGATGCTTGGCGTGCTGACCTGACACGTTGGAGCGGTCCGTGAATTAAGACTTTTTTAAGCCGTCCTTGGACTTGGGCCAGGAATCTGGCATTGGTTCTACCTTGACGAAGGGCGTGACATCTATCAACCATTTCATTTGCTAAAATATTTATCTGGGCTACGGGGCTGGCCGTTTTGACTGAACAGACTGGGGGATTTAGACACTGTTTTTACTGATTTTGTTTTTGAGCAAATCAACCAACTGTTTCTTTGAAATTCGTCCATAGACCCACTGTTTCAGCATCGTGTTATGTGATGACGAGTCTGGACTTCACGGGTGGCTTGCCCGGTGCTCCGGCCTCTTCACTGGCAGGTGCGCTCCTTTTTCTTAACAGATAGATTCTATATATTTACTATATTATTTATACCCAGATGAATATTTTGTTAGCGACTTAGGACAATTTCACATCTAAAAGATGGACGCCTCAATGGGAAAAAAACATTAATCATTCTCTGGAAACTTAACGGGATTTTTTTCTTCTTACGATATAAAAACAGTGCATTGGCCTTGCCTGAATAAACCAAAAGGGTTGGCTTAGTGATTTTTATGTACTCTTTTGGTAGCTGAATAATGGATATTTTCATGCACTTTGTACACTAACAGGTTTTAAATAAAAGGGTCTAAAACTCAGCTTCTGAGGTTCTTAAAATCGTGGTCTCCAGGTACAATACATGCTCCAGTTTGCCTTATGATGTTAATCTAAAGCATTTACGAGGACAGTGTTTCCATGAATTATAATGCTTTTCAATATGAAGAAGTTACTACTCCAGCTTTCACTGAAAGCCATTTAGGTTGTGTTCTGGTTATTTTTATATGGACAAGAGGGATTGTGTATCATTTTGTTGTGGAAGTCTCACTCTTTGCTAACTTAAAAACATTGTGGATAATAGCAATGACTATTTCCATGTTGTCATATTTACAGGAAAATATGTATATGATGAAAGGCCACAGTGTTTACTTTCATTACTGTAACGATGTAGAAAGATTTCCATGTGGATTTTCTTTGAAAGCCAGAAAAATATATGCTATAAACATCTGCTGCAGTACAATTCTTTAAACGGATTGGGGGCGCGGCCTTTTGTTTCTGAGGTTCTTACTTCACAGGAGGCACCGCGATATAGGGGAGAAAGAGCTGGCAATGCCAATGACGTTAATACACAAAAGTGATGCAGCGGCAACCAAGGCTACCGGGTCCGACGTCACGGGTGTGTGAACAGCGCTAGGACCATCTTGAAGTGCTTAATAATGTTTGGACAAGGGGGCCTGCATTTTCATTTTGCTCTGGGCCTTGCAAATTATGCAGCCAGTCCTCATAACAGAACTCAGAAACATGGTGCCTCTCTCTTTTCTGCTGGATACAAATGAAGAACCCTGGATCCCATGTCACAAGTGTCTGGCCATAAATTCAAGTAGGAATCTAGATGGATGAAGATGAGAGTGGGCTTGGGTGAAGATTTTCTTTCCAGCTTTCAAAGAAAATGACTTCAAAAACTGACTGCCCATAGTGATGAGAGCTTCTGCTGGAGAAGAGGCAAAGGCCCGAGGACAAAGGCATTTTATCATGGTACTGAGATCTAGAGACTTCCTGAGGAACCGAACCAGCGCCCCCCAGTGGACGCGGCATTCCATTTCGGCTCCGGGCACATATGCAGGGCCTGCAGACAGACCCACATGTCTGGGAGCATACACGTGCTTTCGGTGTTGGGAACCTGATGATCTGGTTTAAAAAGGATACAGAGACGGTAATGGGGGCGGGAGAACGTTTCTAAAATAGCGCTTCTGAACCAAGGGGCGATACGGTAATGCCTGGAGTCGTCTTTGGTTGGCCCAACTTGGGGGAAGTGCTACTGGCATCTAGTGGGTGGAGACCAGGGCTGCTGCTTCGGAGGCTGTGCTACGCTTTGTAGGATGCTACGACAAAGAATTATCCGGCCCAAAATATCAGTCGTGCCGCAGATGAGAAACTCTTATTTTGGTTTGGTTTTTAAAATCAGAGCCCTCGCAAATTTTTTTTTTTTTTTTTTTTTTTTTTTTACTTTTCCTGTAATTGATTCAATGCCTGGTATATCAGAAAGAAAAGAAAGGGGGCACCAAAACCTTCACTGCAGTGGCTCCTTCCCTTTAAAAAAAATATTTACAAAATTGCTTGGAAAATCTGAAAAGCAATCCCAAGCCTGTGTAGATAGAAATCCACTGACAAGTGTCGCAAAGATTTGGATGTGATTTGCTTAGCTTGGAAATGAAAGGTCTCTGTATGCTGCCTCTTGCACCCGAACGAATTCAATCCCTGGTACTTGAGTCACGCTGCCAGGCCCTCAGCCCAGACTCTCCATTGCTGTTGCTTTCTGGTTGAAAATAAAATCATTTTTGTGGTTCCCACACCCTCTGTCTCTGCCTGTCTCTGTTGCCTTTTTTGCCAGTGTGTGTGTTCACATTCACGATTTCCACGAATACTGATTCAACTTCTGCTAATTTTTATACTCCTTCGCAACATATCCATTTTCTTTTATGCTTGAAACTTTCCTGCCTCCACCAAGCCGGCCTCTAATCAAAATACACTTACTTTACAAGACACAAAATAGTCCCCGGAGAATGTAAAGACGCAGTAAGAGAAAACCTGTACAGGAGCGGAGACTGGAAGAAGAATGGCTTGGTTCCAGTCTTCCGGATGGGGCGGAGAGGAAGACAAGCACGATTTGAGCAGACGGGTGGTGGTCTTTACAGCAAGGTCTGGGAC
This sequence comes from Leucopleurus acutus, assembly GCF_964270905.1. Lineage (NCBI taxonomy): Eukaryota > Metazoa > Chordata > Mammalia > Artiodactyla > Delphinidae > Leucopleurus > Leucopleurus acutus. The sequence goes on along the minus strand of NC_139148.1, from coordinate 7,698,127 downwards.
CATCCCAGCAGTTGGTCCATAAATCTATTGCCAGCCCCCTCCCCAGGCTAATAGGACTTGACTTTCATTAGAGATGCGAGCCTTTCTGACCTAAGTCAGCGCTCTGCAGACTGCGGTCACGGGTCTGCGGCGTGAGTGGCACCTGCACGCTTGTTACACGTGCCAGCTCTCTGGCACGTGTAACCCCAGACCTACTGGGCAGAATCTGCGGGGCTGGGACCCAGCGATCAGAGTTCCAACCAGCCCTCGGGGGGATTCTGATACTAGCGGACAGTGTGTGAAACGCCGCTCTAGAGGGCGTTCTCCAGGCTCGTATCCCATATAGACACGCACTTACAGCCTGAAGTGTCTTTTCAAGGTCATGTGCTCTAGAGGCAGCACGATGTAACGCAGTGACTCTTAACCTGGCTGAGCAGGAAAATCTCTTTTTTTCTTTTTCTTTTTTAAACAAATGCCAATTTCTGGATCCCGTCCTGAAAGATGGGATGAGAAGGTCCAGAGTGTGGCCCAGCACCCCGTGCTTTTGTTTGAAGTGATTCTCAAGTGCGGCCAGGATTGGCAGCCAATGCTACCTAGCAGCACAGGTCTCGGCCCCTTTTCTGTCAAGGTCAGAGAGGGACTGTTCTAGGGTTTGCAGGCCATACTGTCTGACAACTACTCAGCTCTGCAGCTGGAGAGTGAAAGCAGCCAGAGAGGATGTGTAAACGAATGGGTGTGGCTCTGTTCCAATAAAATTTTATTTACAAAAACAAGCACCGGGCACATTTGTCCCACGCTGGACCAGCGGCCTGAAACCTCCAGTGCATTGTCTAACTATCCCTCACTCGCTGGGGACTCAGCCATGTCCCCTCATGGCTCTGGGCCTCTGAGCTCACAAGTCCTTTCCAACACTGAATTACATCAATTCTGCAATCACAGAACTCATGGAGAATCCGTTGCCGAGTGCTTAAGACAGGGCTACAGGGCTATTAAAAGATTCTTTCGTTCAACGGAGTAGGGTGTGCCTGTTCTAATGATTCGCTTTACCTCCTTCATAATTTTGACTTAGATCAGCCCTTTTCACAAGTCACAGGTGTAAAATATATTCCCTTTAGTAAGAGTTGAGAAGTACATTTAGTTTGAACCTTTGTAACAGACGCTGCTGTAATTAATCACTTTGCAAAGTCAACCTGAAGGGCATGTCACACACTCCAGAGAGTAGCCCCCATTCCCCTCTTTTACAAATTATTATTTTGTAAATTAGAGAAGCAAAATAGGTTGAAGAAGAGAGCTGCTTGTGATTATAATAGGAGCATAAAAAGAGACATGTGGAACTTGCAAGATCCCTTTCCCTGTGGGATGTACTTTCAAGAATGTAAAATAAAAATGGGGTCAAGGGCTTATGGAAGAACCTCTCTTGTCGTTGTCCTGTCTTAATATGGGTGATTTATGGAAAGGAATTCAGGTCTCCCTCTGAGTCTTTTTCAGCCATGTTCTCTAAGAGAATTATAAAGGCACGATTAAATAGGAAGTATGGCAATTAACAAGCAAATGTGTCATGGCCAGAAACCAATTACCCATTAAGGAGAGACAGAAAAATGATTTCAGGAACACTGGTTCTTTAGCATGGTCTATTTATCCTCAAAGCTCAATTTTATTTTATTTATTTTTTTTTTTTTTTTGCGGTACGCGGGCCTCTCACTGTTGTGGCCTCTCCCGTTGCGGAGCACAGGCTCCGGACGCGCAGGCTCAGCGGCCATGGCTCACGGGCCCAGCCGCTCCGCGGCATGTGGGATCTTCCCGGACCGGGGCACGAACCCGTGTCCCCTGCATCGGCAGGCGGACTCTCAACCACTGCGCCACCAGGGAAACCCCCAAAGCTCAATTTTTGATGATGGTCATTAAAGGTTGTTTAGTAAAATATTTCAGGTAATAAAGCTTATCTCACCCCTTCCCCAGTCTATTCTCCCTTCAGCTTCTGCGCCCTCTCTCCCGCCTCTTTTCCGTCAAGCTTCGCAAAGGGCAGTTCAGATGTTCTGCTTCCGTTTCCTCGCTTCTCGTCATACCTCCCCACTCACTCGCATCAGGCATTCAGTGTCTTCCATCTACCAAACAGTGTTCAGTGATGTCAGCAATGTCGTCTGCATCTATACATATTCCCATGAATGTCTGGCCTCATCTCGGCACACAGCAGCTTTTGAGATGTTAACCCACTTCGGTTCTTTTTTAATCCCTCCCTAGACAACGCCATCCACACCGTCTCCTCCTTCGCCACTCTGGGCAGATGCCTTCCAAATCTCTACCTCCAGCTCTCATTTCCCTGCTGAGCTCAGTCAGCCCCATATATTGACCCCGGTTACTTGGTCATCGCTTCCGGACGCCTAAGGGGCGCCTGAGATGCAGTGTGTCCAAAAAGGCACTCGGGGTCTCTTCCCCGCAACCTTGCCGTCTCCAGCCAGTTTCACAAACCAAAAATGAAACGTTCATGTTTGACGTCTGCCTCACCCTCCGTGTCCAGTCTGTCGCCAAGTCCTGTTGATTTTCTCTCTTAAAGAGCTCTAACTGACCTCCTCCCTACGCCTGCACAGAACCCCCAAGCTTTCACATCTCACTGACATAACCTGCTAACCGGTCTACCTGTAATCCATACTGCATCTTGTCTTTCAACTCATTCCCCGGAGCAGCCAAGGTAATGTCTAAGTGGGATCACATCACACATACCCCGACGTGCTGCTTCCACCATTCTTATCCCCGCTTCTGACCCACACACACTGACTTAAACTTTTTCAGAGTGTTCCGTGTCTTGATACTTTCCATGAAACTCCTCCACAGTGCCTGTGAGACCCTCCACGGCGTTCTCCCTGAATATTCCCCAAGCATCATCTTGGACCGTTCTCGCCTTATTCCCTGCACTCCGGCTACACTGGCTGCTGTAGCGATGCTCTGCTCTGTCCCCCTCCTGGGACCACCCTTCCCTAACCGCCTTACCTACTGCTAATATTTTTGATTATTTCTCGACCAGCATTTCCCGTGAAGTGTCCTCATCTGCCTCAACCTAGTTCCCCTAGAACTGATTCATAAAGCGCTCTGTGCCTCTGTTCATAATTACAGCTCAGCATTTCCTTCTGTAAATTCTGTTTGCTGCTTCTGTTTCTTTGCCACCACTAGACTGTAACATTACTGAAGTCTGAGGCCAGGATCGACTTGGCTCAACGTGTCCCACACAGTATGTGCAGAAGTATTTAGCGCAGAATTCCAACGTCCCATGAATGTGTTCTGCTTGCAACTCTCTCTTAACGCCCCCGCCCCGCGTGACTTCAGCTCTTCTCTTTAAAAGACTTGTGTTAAAAATAAATCAATGCATAAGTGCTTCATATTGGCAGAAACCACATATACCTACAGGATGAAAGACAGTATCAAAATAAAAGCTAGAAAATCTACCTGCTAGCAAATTCCATCCTGTCTTCATAGTGGCTTCAGGTCACCCAACAGAAAAGAAACCCTCCAAATTGGGCGAGTAGATCTGCCCGTCAGTGTCTTTTATCATCTCCCGCCTGGCTCCCACCCCTGAATTCGAAGTCTGAAGTTGTGCTTATATAATTCTTAATGGCTCAGCTCACCCCACACTCTAAGACGATCCACGTGCAAATAAGGTGAGCTCTAGGGTATCACCTAGACAAGGTGAGCGAGCAGGCGACACAGCCTCAACAGTTCCTCCAGTACAGATGGTCAAAGATACAGCACACGAACACTCGCCCAAAGAAAGCTGGGGTACCTGTGTTAACAGCAGACCAAGGAGGCTTCCAAGCAAGGAACATTTCCTAGGAGCCAACAGTTCACCACCCCACCCCCAGAAGAATGAAAGTGGGAGTCAGGACAGGGTTAGTTGAGGAATACAGGATCTGGAATTGGCAAATTTGGGGCAAACCTATCCAAAGGCTATGCATTTTGCTTGGGCCTACTGCATTTTGGAGTCTGTTACTCCAATAGATAAGTTCCTGTAGATGATGACAGAGATGACTATTCCTGGTTTAGATCCCTATGTCAGGCCTTGGGGCAAATCCCTCTGGACGAGGCCAGGTCCAGAAGCAGCAAGAGACGCCAACAAGAATAAATGTCTAGCCCTCATCATGGACCAGTGAGCCCGCTCAAGGCCTCTGCCCTTCAGCCCCTGGGGACTTGGTACACACAGAGAAAGGAGGGCGGGGCGCCCCATCCCAGCACCTGTTATCGGTTGCCACTTGCCCTCTCCCCACATTCCGGACCCGGCACTCAGGACATCCTGAAATGGAGAAGGTTGCCGGTAGGAGGACGTTTGCAACTTTCAAATGATCGACTGGAAGCAGAAGCGCCAGGGCGTGAACCCTCAACCCCAGAGTTCACGGGGCCAACCAGCCTGCAGAGCCCGGGCCCTTGATCCTGCTAGACGGGCAGTTCTCATTAAGCAATGCTGCTGGACTCGGTGCCAAAAACGTAAGGCCAGCTGCTCCCTCCTGGACTTCATTTCTAGGCTCCGAAATACATGTATTTCTAAAATTTCCAAGTCAATCCATCTTTTCTTGGTGGAGGTGCTTGAACAACGCAAACATCTATTGAGCAACAGATGAGAGTCCAATCGTTCTCACAGATGGCTACGGGGAGATATCCCGGGCATGGAGGACAGCCCAGAGAAATGCCACAGGCCTCCCACTCCCTGCAGGGAACCAGGCCAGAGATACTCCTGGATCAGCACAGAAGCACTGCTCTGGGCTGCCGTCTGCACGATTTCAGAGTGACCGTACATGCTGGGGCAGCTGACCTTTAAAGGCAGCTCACTCTTCCTGAGGCTTTTGCGCTTAAAACCAGGAAGTCCTCGGGAACAGCTCTGACTGGAGGAAAATCAACACCGCTCAAGACAGCATCCGAGACACAAATGTGAAAAATTTCCCTTCATGCTGTCAGACCCAGCCGTCAAAAACATCCCCAAAGTGCAATGACCAGGCTCCGTGTTGCAGAAAAATTCCACTGCAGGGAGACTGAAATCATGACACCTTTACAGCTCTGGAAGGAAATGAGATGACTGAGCGTTACAATGCCCTGGTGAATTGGGTAAAAATGAGGAAGTTGTTCATTCTCGCTAATTACAGGCCGGGTGTCAAGTTTTCATTTTCAATTTACGCAGGATATTACGAACTCTGTGTGCTTACGTACTGAGGGTCTAATGAGATTGCCAGGTACAATCTTCCACCCTCATGGACACACAGGATGGGAAAGCAGGTATCTTTTGAGTGTATTTCCGGATATACTCTCTCTTCCTCATCTCACTTGTTCCGTGGACAAAGTCGTCGTCGTCTTCTTTTTTGGGGGGGCCGAGCACCATGTGGGATCTTAGTTCCCCAACTAGGGATTGAACCCATGTGCCCTGCAGTGGAAGCTTGAAGCCTTAACCCCTGGACCGCCAGGGAAGTCCCTGTGGACAAAGTCTTCTGATGCCCAGTTTCGACTCCGTTCAGTCCTTTCTCGAGCTGTCCCGTCTCTAAAGCAGGAGTTCTCTGCCTTGGCACCATGGACATCTGGGGTTGCAAAGTTCCTTGTTACGGGGCTCTCCCGTGCACTGCAGGATGTATAGCAACAGCCCTGGCCTCTGACCACCCCCAACCCAGGTGTGCCAACCAACTACATCTCCAGACAGCTGCCAGATGTGCCCTGCGGGGTGGGGGATGGGGGCACAGTCACTCCTCTTTGAGGACCAGTGACCTAACGAACACTTCAATGGTGACATCCATCCTATATCATGATGACATCCCTTCTGTCCACGGAACCTTCTCACATCACCTTCCCACCAATTTTCTATTCCTTCCTCCGCTCCCAGGCCGCTGGGTCACTTGTGAGGAGTCTGTTGATATGCAGGCATTGTCCAGCTCGCAGGCTCGACACCCCCGGGCCCGCCCAGTGCGCTGTCAGTTACATTGGCAGAGAGGGAGGCAGGAATGTCAGAAGAATAAACATCTCCCTCTTCTTCCTGGAACTGGAGCCCTCAAAAAATGCAAATACAGAAATTGGCCAAGATGGCGGAGTAGAAAGATCCAGAGCTCACCTCCTCTCATGGGCACACCAAAATCAGAACGGTTTGCAGAACCACCATCAACAAAACAGACTGGAAACTACCAGAAAAGAACTTTTACGAAAAGAAGGAACCACAACAAGATGGCTAGGAGGGGCAGACTCACGATATAATCAAGTCCCATACACCCAGGTGGGTGACCCACAAACTGGAGAATAATTATAGTGCAGAGGTTCTCCCACAGGAGAGTTTGTTTGTTTGTTTGTTTATTGGCTGTGTTGGGTCTTCGTTGCTGTGCACGGGCTTTCTCTAGTTGCGGCAAGCGGGGGCTACTCTTCATTGCAGTGCGCGGGCTTCTCGTTGCGATGGCTTCTCTTGTTGTGGAGCACGGGTTCTAGAGCACAGGCTCAGTAGTTGTGGTGCACGGGCTTAGTTGCTCCACGGCAATGTGGGATCTTCCCGGACCAGGGCTCGAACCCGTGTCCCCTGCATTGGCAGGCAGATTCTTAACCATTGCACCACCAGGGAAGTCCCCAGGAGTGAGAGTTCTGAGCCCCATGTCAGGCTCCCCAGCCTGGGGGTCCTGCATCAGGAAGATGAGGCCCCACAGCATTTGCCTCTGAAGGCCAGCAGGGCTTAATTTCAGGAGTCCCAAACGACTGGAGGAAATAGAGACTTCACACTTAAAGGGGGAACACAAAATCTCAAATGCACCGGGACCCAGGGCAAAAGCACTATTTTGATAAGAGCCTGGGCCAGACCCACCTGCTGGTCTTAGAGAGTTTCCTGGAGAGGCAGTGGTGGGGGGGTGCCTGTAGATAACCCTGGGGGCAGAGACCCTGGTGTCAGCCGTTCTGGGGAGGTTCTACCACGTGGACACTGGTGCAGGAGGGCACCATGGTGGGATCCTCCCTCTAGCTCATTAGTGCCAAGACCTGGTACCACCCAACAGCTGGTAGGCACCAGCGCTATGACACCTCAGGCCAGGCAACTAACTGAGTAGGGACACAGCCCCACTCATCAGGAGACAGGCTGCCTAAAGACTTTCTGAGCCCACAGCCGCCTCTAGACATAGCCCTTAAACACAGGACCCAGCAATCCCACTACTGGGCATATACCCTGAGAAAACCATAATTCAAGAAGAGTCATTTACCAAAATGTTCACTGCAGCTCTATTTACAATAGCCAGGACATGGAAGCAACCTAAGTGCCCATCATCGGATGAATGGATAAAGAAGATGTGGCACATATATACAATGGAATATTACTCAGCCATAAAAAGAAATGAAATTGAGCTATTTGTAATGAGGTGGATAGACCTAGAGTCTGTCATACAGAGCGAAGTCAGTCAGAAAGAGAGAGACAAATACCGTATGCTAACACATATACATGGAAGTTAAGAAATAAAAATGTCATGAAGAACCTAGGGGTAAGACAGGAATAAAGACACAGACCTACTAGAGAATGGACTTGAGGATACGGGGAGGGGGAAGGGGAAGCTGTGACAAAGCGAGAGAGAGGCGTGGACATGTATACACTACCGAACGTAAGGTAGACAGCTAGTGGGAAGCAGCCGCATAGCACAGGGAGATCAGCTCGGTGCTTTGTGACCACCTAGAGGCGTGGCATAGGGAGGGTGGGAGAGAGGGAGACGCAAGAGGGAAGAGATATGGGAACATATGTATACGTATAACTGATTCACTTTGTTATAAAGCAGAAACTAACACACCATTGTAAAGCAATTAACTCCAATAAAGATGTAAAAAAAAAAAACCACACACACAGCCCTGCCCACCAGAGGGCCAGGACCCAGCTCCACCCACCAACAGGCAGGCAGCAGCTCTGCCCTCTAGGAAGCTTGCATTAGCCTCCAGACCAGCCTCACCCGCCAGGGTGCACATACCAGACGCAGCAAGACTATAATGCTGCAGCCTACAGACCCAGCCTGCCCACCGTAGGCCAGACCCTGCCCAGGGACCAGCTAAGACCTGTCCCTGCCTACCAGCAGGCCAACGTAAGCTTCAGGACACCCCGGACCCTGTACACAACTGTCTCAGCAACCGCCCCCTCGCCACCAGTGATCTGACACCAGCTCTGGGATCACCTGGGCCCTGCAGCCAAACTCCAGGACACAGCTCTGCCTGCAAGTAGTCCAGCAATAACTCCAGGAGCTGGCTTTACCCACCAGCGAGCCAGCACTAGCCCTGGAATCCCCTGGGTTTCTACAGTCAGCTTCCTCATGACCCGGCAGCCTCCACACAAGGCAGGGTCTGGCAACCAACTGGATTAGGAGCTACCCAAGCCTACCAGGTCACCCACAGAGCCCACCACAACAGAAGGACTCATCAGCCCTCACAGGGGAAACCCCTAAAGCATATAGCTTGGGTGATGAGAGGGGAGCGCACTGGGATGCACAGGACGTGTCCTAAAGAAGGCCACTTCTCCATTCATCCAAAAGGAGCAGAATACACATTTTTTCAAGTGCACAAGGAACATGCTCCAGGATAGATCACATGCAAGGCCACAAAACAAGCCTCGGTAAATTTAAGAAAACTGAAATCGTATCAACCATCTTTTCTGACCAACAGTGCTATGAGGCTAGAAATCAACTATAAGACAAAAATGCAAAAACCCACAAACACATCGAAGCTAAACAATATGCTACTGAACAACAAATGTATCACTGAAGAAATCAAAGAAGACATTTAAAAATACCTAGAGACAAATGAAAATGAAAGCATGATCATCCAAAACCTATGGAACTCAGCAATAGCACTTCTAAGAAGGAAGTTTATAGTGATACAAGCCTACCCCAGGAAACAAGGAAAATCTCAAATAAACAATCTAACCTTACATCTAAAGGAACTAGAGAAAGAAGAACGAACAAAACCCAAAGTTACTAGAAGGAAAGAAATCATAAAGATCAGAGCAGAAATAAATGGAATAGAGACTAAAAAAACAAGAGAGAAGATCAATAAAACTAAAAGCTGGTTCTTTGAAAAGATAAACAAAATTGATAAACCTTTAGCCAGAGTCATCAAGAAAAAAAGGGTGATGGACCACATCTATCACATCAGAAATGAAAAAGGACAAGTCACGACTGACCCCACTGAAATACAGAGGACCTTAAGAGACTACTACGAACAACTATACGCCAATAAAATGGACGACCTTGAAGAAATGGACAAATTCTTAGAAAGGTACAACCTCCCAAGACTGAACCAAGAAGAAACAGAAAATATGAACAGACCAACTAACGTGAAAGAAACTGAATCAGTAATTTTTAAACTCCCAACAAACAAAAGTGCAGGACCAGATGGCGTCACAGGTGAGTTCCGCCAAACATTTAGAGAAGGGTTAACACCTATCCTTCTCAGACTATTCCAAAAAAGTAAAGAGAAAGGAACACTTCTGAACTCATTCTATGAGGCCAGCATCACACTGATACCAAAACCAGACAAAGGTATCACAAAAAAGGTAATTACAGGCCAATATCACTGATAAACATAGATGTAAAAATCCTCAACAAAATATTAGCAAACCAAATTCAAGACATTAAAGGGATCATACACCATGATCAAATGGGATTTATCCCAGGGAGGCAAGAATTTTCCATATCCATAAATCAATGAATGTGCTACACCACATTAACAAATTGAAGAATAAAAACCATATGGTCAGCAGAGAAATCAAGACGGCAGAGTAGTAGGAAGTGGGGCTCACCTCTTTCCACAAGTACCTCAAGAATATATCTACAAATGGAACAATTCTCACAGAACACCTACTGAACAAAAGCAGAAGACTTGAAACACCTGAAAGGACAAGAAAGATCTCCACATACCCGGGTGTGAGAAAGAAAGAAAAAAAGAAATAAAAGAGCAAGTGGGATGGAATCTGCACCCCCGGGAGGGAGCTAAAGGAGAGAAAAGGTTCCCGCACCCTGGGAAGCCCCCTCGCCAGTGCAGAGATCAGCTGGGACAGAAAAGGAGCTCCTGGGGCTCAGAGGAGAGCACAACAACGGGCTGGCAGCAGGCAGGACAGAGAGAGAGACCTACACGGAAGGGCCGTGCCACCATCCTGCACGCCCCAGCCTGAGACGCGTGTCCTCTGGTATGGGTGGGGGCTGAGTGCTGGAACTTGGGGTTTAGAGGACAGACCTGGGAAGAGGACTGCTGTTGGCTGCATGGAGACAGCCTGAAGGGGCTGGAGTGTGGGGCACCACAGTGGGGAGTGTTCTCAGAAGCAGCCCAGGCCGCCATAGAAACGGAGCACCATTGTTAAGCGGCATGCAAAGGGAGGGGCGGGGCGACCATAGCGGCCTCTTTCGCCGCGCGCCAATCCCTGCCTCTGCAGGCTCCAGGAGAGGCTCCCGCCCGGGGAAGGCTCTCATGCCCCGGCCACCTCCTTGGCAGCCCCAGGAGCAGACACTGGTGGGTTGCCCATATGCAGTGGTGGGGCTGAAATTACAGCTGAGCCCCAGGGGCTGTGCAACTTAGGAAGCGGAGCTGAAATCTCTCCTGGGCTGTGTGAACCACTGATCCATACCTCCACTGACGGCTTTGCAAATTCATCACCTGTGGAACATCCGAATGGACAACAGGTGCTCCTGTGGCTGGGACAGGTCTGACCTTAGCAGCTGGGGGCTTTGTGGGTGCGTACACATGGGGGCTGGGCTGGGCCAGAGTCTGAGCTGCCTCCACAGCTCCCACAGCAGGTCCAGGTGCATGATAACTGCAGTCCTTGGACCTGACTTCAGTGGATCTGGCCTGGTGGCCTGGTGCAAACAGTGCCCGAGAGACACCAGGGCCAACTGCCGGCACACCCACGATTGAGGTGGGGCCGAGGGCAATGGCAACAACAGTGTACTTTGTGAGCCCACACAGTGGGTGAACAGTGACATGACAGAGCACGCTCACAGGTGAACAGCTCCAGCGGAGGAACACTCAGTGGCTCCTCTCCCAGTGGGAGCCCTCCAATCCCTCCTGCCTCACACGCAGATCAGAACTGTAGCTCAGAAACAGACCTGGGGGCTTCCACTCCAGCAACTAGGGAGCAGACCCTGCCCCTGACAGGGCAGTGACAACCACAGAGCAAAGAGGACGCCCCACTCAATATCCGTAACACCAGTCACACCTCCTACCAAGAGGTCAATGGTCAGCACACACGGAGGAAAGCGGTGGCAGGAATCCGTACTGAAAACAGCCCTCGCACCAAAGAATATCAAATCCACGCAGGCTACACAGGGACATTCCCACATAAAGATAGCCCTCCAAGACCACAGTATAGAATTATTTCTAAACTCAAAGAGCAAGAGAAATACGAGTAAAATGAAGAAGCAGAGGAACCACATCCAAATAAAAGATCAAGAGAATTCCCCTCGAAGAACAAACAATGAAACAAACCTCTTCAGTCTAATAGACACCGAGTTCAAAAAGGAGATAATGAAAATACTGAAGGAATGAAGAAAGGCTATTGACATAAATGCAGACTACTGTAAAAAGAACTAGAAGCTATAAGGAGGAGCCAAGAAAAATTAGCGAATTCATTTGAAGAGAAGAAAGCTGAAATAAAGGCTATGAATAGGGACCTCCCTGGTGGCCCAGCGGTTAAGACTCCACGCTCCCAAGGCAGGGGGCCCGGGTTCGATCCCTGGTCAGGGAACTAGATCCCACATGCCGCAGCTAAAGATTCCACATGCCACAGCTAAAGATTCCTCATGCTGCAACTCAAGATTCTGCATGCCGCAACTGAAGATCCAGCACATGGCAGTGAAGATCCCACACACTGCAACGCAGATCCTGTGTGCCACAACGGAGACCCAGCACAGCCAAATAAATAAATATTTTTAAAATAAAAAATAAAGGCTATGAATAGCAGAATGAATAAGTGATCTGGAAGATAAAATAATGGAAATCACCCAATTAGAACAACAGCAGAAACCCCCAAATGAAAAAAAAAATGAAAGCAATATAAGAGACCTATGGGATAATAGAAAGTGTGCCAATGTATGCATAACAGGGGTTCCAAAAGGAAAAGAAAGAGAAAAGAGGATTGAAAATGTATTTGAAGAAATTATGGCTGAAAACTTCCCAAACCTAAAGAAGGAAACACATATCCAGATACAGGAAGCACAGAGGGTTCTGAACAAGATAAACCCAAACAGACGTACACCAAGACATATTATAATAAAAATGGCAAAAGTTAAAGATAAAGAGAGGATTCTAAAGGCAGCAAGAGAAAAACAAAGAGTTAATGACAAGGGAACCCCCATGAGGCTGTCAGCTGATTTCTCCACAGAAACGCTGCACGCCAGAAGGGAGTGGCAAGAGATATTCGAAGTCCCGAAAGGGAAAAAATCTGCAACCTAGGATACTCTACCCAGAACGATTACCATTTAGAATGAAAGGAGAGACAAAGAATTTCTCACACAAGCAAAAACTAAAAGAATACAGCAGTACTAAACCTATCCTAAAGGAAATATGAAAAGATCTTCTCTAAATAGAAAAGAAGTAAGAATATGGAGGAAAGGGAAGATCACAGTTGGAAAGTAAATCACTTAAATAAGCCAGTACACAGATTTATTTTTAAAAAATCAAAAAATTTCTGTGAAAGCAATGATAACCACAATGAATAGCAAAAGGATGAACATGAAGATGCAAAAGAGGACATCAAAATCCTAAAATGTAAAAAAAAAAATCATAAACTGTCAGGAAGGAGAGTAAGAGAAGGTAGATATTTTTTTCTAGAATGTGTTTGAGCCTATATGACTACCAGTCTAAAGCAAGTAGATATAGAGGGGTTAACATACTTAAAAAATAGGGCAACCATAAATCAAAAACATACAATAGATTCACAAAAAACAAAAAGAAGAGAACAAAAGCATAATACAAAAAAAATCATCAAGCCACAAAAGGAAAAACAAAAAGAAAGGGACAAAGAAGAAATATAAGATCAATGGGAAAACAAGGTTTAAAATGTCAATAAATAGATATCTATCAATAATTACCTTAAATGTCAAGGGACTAAAGGCTCCAATCAAAAGACACGGAGTGGCAGATTGAATAAAAAAAAACCAAGAGCCTACAATATGCTGCCTACAAGAGACCCACTTTAGGGCAAGGGACACACATAAAGTGAAGAGATGGAAAAAAGATATTTCATGCAAAGGGAAATGACAGGAAAGCAGGGGTCACAATACTCATCAGACAGAATAGACTTCAAAACAAAGGTTATAAAGAAAGATAAAGAAGGACACTATATAATGATAAAAGGATCAATACAAGGAGAGGATATTATACTCATTAACATACATGCACCCAATATAGGAGCACCCACATACATAAAACAAATACTAACAGACATAAAAGGAGAAATTGACAGGAATACAATAACTGTAGGAGACTTTAACACCCCACTCGCATCAATGGACATATCGTTGAGACAGAAAATCAATAAGGCAACAGAGATCCTAAATAACACAATAGAACAGTTACACTTAATTGTTATCTTCAGGACATTACATCCAAAAAAAAGCAGAATACACATTTCAAGTGCACATGGAATATTCTCTAGGATTGACGACATACGAGGGTCCAAAACAAGCCTCACCGAATTTAAGAGTATAGAAATTACTTCAGGCATCTTCTCTGACCACAATGGCATGAAACTAGAAATCAACCACAGAAAAAGAAATGAGAAAAAAACACAATTACATCTAAACAACATGCTACTAAAAAACGAATGGGTCAATGATGAAACCAAAGAAATTAAAAAATACCTAGAGGCAAACGACAATAAAAACACAACCATACAAAATCTATGAGATGCAGCAAGAGCAGTTCTTAGAGGGAAGTTCATAGTGATACAGGCCTTCTTCTGGAAATAAGAAAAACCTCAAACAAACAAAACCTGAAGTCAGCAGAAGGAAGGAGATAATAAAGATCAGAGGAAATAAATAAAACAGAGATTTCAACAACAATAGAAAAAAAGTCAGTAAAACCAAGAGCTCGTTCTTTGAAAGGGTAAACAAAATTGACAAACCGCTGACCGGCTCACCAAGAAGAAAAGAGAGGAGACCCAAATAAACAAAATAAGAAATGAAAGAGGAGAAATCACAACTGACACCACAGAAATATGTACTCAAATTGATGGGAAGAGGTAAAATTGTCATTATACACAGATGACATAATATTATATGTAGAAAACCCCAAAGACTCCACACAAAAACTACTAGAACTGATCAACGAATTCAGCAAGGCAGCAGGATACAAGACTAATGTACAGAAATCAGTTGCATTCCTTTACACTAACAATGAAATATCAGAAAGGGAATGTAAACAAACAATTCCTTTTAAAATGACATCAAGGGAGTTCCCTGGTGGTCTAGTGGTTAGGATTCAGCACTTTCAGTGCTGTGGCCTGGGTTCAACCCCTGGTGGGGGAACTGAGATCCCGCTAGCTGCACAGTGCAGCCAAGTAAGTATATAAAAATAAAACCACATCAAAAACTAAAATACTTAGGAATAAACCTCACCAAGGAGGTAAAAGGCTTATATGCTGAGAACTACAAAACATTAATGAAGGAAATTAAAGATGATTCAAAGAAATGGAAAGATATCCCACGCTCTTGGATTGCAAGAATTGATATTGTTAAAATGGCCATACCACCCAAAGCAATCTATGGATTTAACGCAATCCCTATCAAATTACCCATGACATTTTGTTTTTTTACATAACTAGAACAAATAATCCTAAAATTTATATGAAGCCATAAAAGACCCAGAATAGCCAAAGCAATCCTAAGGGAAAAGAACAAAGCAAGAGGCATAACCCTCCCAGACTTCAGACAATACAACAAAGTACAGTAACCAAAACAATGTGGTATTGTCACAAAAACAGACATACGGATCAATGGATCAGAACAGAGTGCAGAAATAAACCCACACACCTACAGTCAATTAATGTTCGACAAAGGAGGCAAGAATATACAATGGGAAAAAGTCTCTTCAGCAAGCGGTGCTGGGAAAGTTGGACAGCCACATGTAAATCAATGAAGTTGGAACACACCCTCACACCATGCACAACGGTAAACTCAAAATGCCTTAAAGACTTAAACATAAGATACGACACCATAAAACTCCTAGAAGAGATCATAGACACAACATTCTCTGACATCAATTGTACCAATGTTTTCTTAGGTCAGTCTCTCAAGGCAATAGAAATAAAAACAAAAATAAACAAATGGGACCTAACCAAATTTACAAGCTTTTGCACAGCAAAGGAAACCATAAACAAAATGAAAAGACAACCTGTGGAATGGGACCAAATATTTGCAAATAACGTGACTTAAGGCATTAATTTCCAAATATTTGCAAATAATGCGACTTAAGGCATTAATTTCCAAAGTATACAAACAGCTCATACAACTCAACAACAAAAAAACAAACAACCCCCAAAATGGGCAAAAGACCTAAGGAGACAATTCTCCAAAGGAGACATACAGATGGCCAAGAGGCACATGAAAAGACGCTCAACATTGCTAATTATTAGAGAAATGCAAATCAAAACTACAAGGAGGAACCACCTCACACCAGTCAGAATGGCCATCCTTAAAAAGTCTACAAACAGTGCTGGAGAGGGTGTGGAGAAAAGGAAACCCTTTTACACTGTTGGCAGGAATGTAAATTGGTGCAGCCACTGTGGAAAACAGTATGTAGGCTTCTCAAAAAACTAAAAATACAATTGCCATATGATCCAGCAATCCCACTCCTGGGCATATATTTGGACAAAACTATAATTCAAAAGGTACATGCACCCCTATGTTCACAGCAGCACTATTCACAATAGCCAAGACATGGAAACAACCTAAATGTCCATCGAAAGAAGAATGGCTAAAGAAGATGTGGTGTGTATACACACACACACACACACACACACACACACACACACACACAATGGAATATGACTCAGCTATCAAAAATAATGAAATTTTGCCATTTGCAGCAACATGAATGGACCTAGAGATTATCATACTAAAGAGGAGTCAGAAAGAGAAGACAAATACCATATGGTATCACTTATTTGCAGAATTTAAAATACAATACAAATCAACATATCTGTGACACAAAAACAGACTCAGATATAGAGAACAGACTTGTGGTTGTCAAGGGGGCTGGGGGAGGGGAGGGGAGGAATGGGAGCTTGGGATTAGCAGAGGCAAACTATTATACACAGGATGGATAAACAACAAGGTCCTACTGTATAGCACAGGGAACTACATTCAATATCCTGTGGCAAACCATAATGGAAAAGTACATGAAAAAGAATATATATATAACACTGAATTTCTGTGCTGTACAGAAGAAATTAACACAACACTGTAAATTAACTATACTTCAATAAAACCAAAAAATATATATGATCATCTCAATAGATGAAGAAGCTTTTGACAAAGTTCAACATTCATTTATGATAAAACCTCTCCAGAAAGGGGGCATAGAGGGAACATATCACAACATAAGAAAGGCCGTCAATGACAAACCCACAGCTAACACCATACTGAACAGTGAAAAGCTGAAAGCATTTCCTCTAAGATCAGGAACAAGACTATGATGCCCACTCTCACCACTTTTATTCAACATAGTACCGGAAGTCCTAGCCATAGCAATCAGACAAGAAAAAGAAATAAAAAGAATACAAACTGAAAAGGAAGAAGTAAAACTGTCACTGTTTGCAGACGACATGATACTATACATAGAAAACCCTAAAGTTGCCACCAGAAAACCACTAGAGCTCATCAATGAATTTGGTGAAGTTGCAGGATAGAGAATTAATATACAGAAATCTGTTGCATTTCTATACACTAACAATGAACTATCAAGAAAGAGAAATTAAGGAAATGATCCCACTTACCATCACATCAAAAAGAATAACAGACCTAAGAATAAACCTACCTAATGAGGCAAAAGACCTATACTCCAAAAGGTATGAGACACTGATGAAAGAAACTGAAGATGACACACACAGATGGAAAGATATACCGTGTTCTTGGATTGGAAGAACACTGTTAAAGCGACCATACTACCCAAGGCAATCTACAGATTCAATGCCATCCCTATCAAAATACCAATGGCATTTTTCACAGAACTAGAACAAGCATTTTTTTTTAATTTGTATGGAAACATAAAAGACCCTAAATAGTCAAAGCAAACTTGAGAAAGAAGAATAGAGCTGGAGGAGTCACATGCCCTGTCTTCAGACTGTACTACAAAGCTATAGTCATCAAAACAGCATGGTACTGGCAAAAAAAAAAACAGACTCATAGATCAATGGAACAGAATAGAGAGTCCAGAAGTAAACTCACTCACTCACGGTCAATTAATCTATGACAAAGGAGGCCAAGATATACAATGGAGAAAAGATAGTCTCTTCAATAAGTGGTGCTGGGAAAACTGGACAGCTACATGTAAAAGAATGAAACTAGAATATTCTCTAACACCATATACAAAAATAAACTCAGCGCTTCCCTGGTAGCACAGTGGTTAAGAATCCGCCTGCCAATGCAGAGGACACAGGTTCAAGCCCTGATCCGGGAAGATCCCACATGCCGCGGGGCAACTAAGCCCTTGAGCCACAACTACTGAGCCTGCGCTCTAGAGCCTGCGAGCCACAACTCCTGAGCCTGTGTGCCACAACTACTGAAGCCTGTGCACCTAGAGCCTGTGGTCTGCAACAAGAGAAACCACCACAATGAGAAGCCCGCGCACCGCAACGAAGAGTAGCCTCCGCGCGCCACAACTAGAGAAAGCCCACGTGCAGCAACAAAGATCCATGCAGCCAAAAATAAATAAATTCATAAAAAATAAAAAATAAACAAACTCAAAATGGCTCAAAGACCCAAACGTAAGACGAGAAACGATAAAACTCCCAGAGGAAAACGTAAGCAGAACACTCTTTGACATAAATCATAGCAATATTTTTTGGGATCCATCTCCTAAAGCAAAGGAAATAAAAGCAAAAATAAACAAATGGGACATAAACCTGGAGACATATTCTGCATAGAACAATAATTCTATGAGACTGCTTTTGGAAAGGATATGGCTGCTCCAAAGTATAGCTACTATATACTTTGGAAAAGAGGGAGGAGGGACAAATTAGGAGTTTGGGATTAACATATACACACTACTATATATAAAATAGATAAACAACAAGGACCTACTGTATAGCACAGGGAGCTACACTCAATATTTTGTAATAACCTATAAAGGAAAATAATCTGAAAAAGAATAAATACAGACATGTAACAATCGCTTT
This sequence comes from Leucopleurus acutus, assembly GCF_964270905.1. Classification (NCBI taxonomy): domain Eukaryota; kingdom Metazoa; phylum Chordata; class Mammalia; order Artiodactyla; family Delphinidae; genus Leucopleurus; species Leucopleurus acutus. The sequence continues at coordinate 7,679,793 of NC_139148.1, read as the reverse complement.
GCTGTACACCTGAAACTAACACAACACTGTAAATCAACTGTACTTCAATTAAAAAAAAAGTATAGCTATCATATCTTTTCTTTCTGTCCTTCCTTCCTTCCTTCCACAGCTCAGAAGAATCCACAAATTTCTGCTTTCCCCTGAGGGATTTTTTCTCACCCCTCCCCCTCCCTTTGTTTTCCCCCTCCAAAGGATTTTTTCCTCTGTTGGAGTGTAAGTTCCCTGAAGGGAGGGGTTGCGCTTAATCATTACTTTTTAATATCTCTGGTACCTAACACGGTTTAGGATATTTACTAAAAAAAAAAAAAAAAAAAAAAAAAGGGAAGGAAGGAAGGAGGAAGGAAAGGACAGATTGAGGGAGGGACAGAAGGAGCAGGAAGAAGGGAAGGGAGACAAGAAGGGAGAGAGAAGGAGATCAGGGGAGAAAAGGGGAGAGAGAGAGGGAGGAAGGGAAATAAGTGAAGGAAAAAAGAAAAGGAGGACATCAATGTTAGATTCATGCAGTACACAATTCAACTTTGTTACAAGTGCTAAAGAATTTATTCAAGTGATGGTTGGCCTACCTCACTCTCATGTGTTGCCATATAACACAGAGATGGGTGGTGCTTCCAGGATCCAGCATCTCACGCAGAACAAAAGGAAGTGATGCGCTGGTTTAGGTGACACAATAGATATAGCGGAATAAAAACTGACAGCAAGAGAAAATAACCAATGACGATGAGTCCGTAGACGCTCACTTAATTCCTATTAACTTAATATTAGAAAAGGGAACAAACGTTTCTGCTTTGGAGCCATGAAGGAGAAACAGAATTAGAATAACACAACAAGTATAAAGGTCCCCCAATCCATCACCCCGCCTTCAAGCAAAGCCAAAAAAACTTGTTTTTTCCCTTTCTACAGATGTTTGAAGGAAACTCCACTTCTTGAAAGGTCCTCTTTATATCACATCAAGTTGTCAACTCTCAAATTTAGTCTGTTTTCTCCAGTCTAGTAATATATATTTATTAACGAAATTTTTGAAAAATAAAGACGGACACAAAAAAAGCAAAGCAAAATAAACATCCAAATGCTTCTGGGAATCACGTAATCAATGAAAATTTTCATTTCTGAAAAACCTCATTTCTGCTACATATTATTATATGAATCATTCTGCCTTTACATCCTGATTCAAGACCTAATTCTTTATCGGCCATTAATGAGAAGTGTTGTATATTTTTGAAGTGTGTTTAAAAAGTCTTATTTTAGGACATGGGCCAACAGGCAAGGTTCGCCAACTCATTAACCTGCTCCATAAACTTTAAACCACTGTTTCCTACGGGAGAAAAACATACCTGGGAATAGTTACTATTTTAATTCTTTCCTTCTATTTCAAGACCGGTTTACCCCCATTTCATCTGAATGAAAATTACTTGAGAACGTTTCCTCCCTTGTGCAATAAGGGACTTAACGACTTAATTCTGGTTAAGAAATCCAATTGCTTCCATCAGTCAAAGAACCAGAAGCTAAACAAAAATTCAGAACCAAAGGAAATCTGTCATGATGGTGTAGGGAGCCCCATGGAGGGTGCTGCCACTCAGAGGGACCGGCAGACAGAACCTTCTGACCTTGTTAACTCTGAGCGGAGTTTCCTCAAGCTTCTGCCGGAAGAAGGAAGGAAGGAGTGTGGCCCTGTGTACTGTTTGTCCACAACCATCTCCCAACTATTTCCCTTCCAACGGAGAAAGGGAACTGTTGGGCTCAGTTCGTATGAATGCCATTTGTTTTTCAACTTCAGGATTATGTTCTTTGGCTGGGAACTGGGGAATTCTGCTTCTGCAGGCCCCAGCCTGAAAGCCATCACTTCTCCAACTTCTACAGGCCGGCGCTGGCGTCTGGGCCACTCAGGAGGCTTCTCGGCTTCCAGGGGGCCCGCGGCCAGGGCTTCCTGCTCTGTCAGGGGCAGCCTGCTCCTGAGCCTGGAAGGGGGCTGCTTTCTGGGACCCGGGGCTGGGTCCGTGCCCACATTTTAATGACAGGCTGGAGCCAAGTGCCTCTGCGATTGGGAAAGCTATATGCTTGCTTGGGGCTTTTTAGTCATAAAAAGCTTTTGCAGGCATTGTTCCCAGGCTGTTTCCACCTTGGCCTTGGGATTCTGAGCTAAATAGTCCGCACACTGTTATCAATGGTCAACATACCCTGCCAACATATTAGGGCTCTCCAGTGTGGTCTGGCCTTGTACAGAATCGGTAAAAGACATAACCTCTGTCTCGAAGACCTTGTGCCCCTAAAGCCTGGGGAGCATATGTAGATATGAATGCTGACAATCAATGATTGACAAACATCTGAAACATAGTAAAACCTCGTTAATCCACTGTTGCTGGTCCCAAATAGCATGTAATTCAAAGCAACTGCTGTTCCTGTCCTCCATTGTTCTTTAATGAAAATATTCAATAACTCGAAACTGGCGGTGGGATGTTTATTTTTCCAGGTCCCTGGCACCTCTAATTTTCAGGACATTGCTTCTAATTTTATTTTCATGATTAAGTAATAGATATTATTTTCCTAGATCTGCCCGTCAAGCTCTCCGTAAGAAGTTTCACCGTTGCAGCTACAATGGCATCAGTGTTCTGATCAGAAAGCTAAGTCTCACATCGTCCAAAGAAACTGTTAACCTCAGCTAGAAAGCTCAGCATGGATTAGTGACTTCATTTTTTAAAGGAATTTTTATCTGACTTTTGAAAAATGATATATGTTTATCGCAGGACGTTATGAAAATAAAGAATGGCACAAAGGAAAACAAAAACTATGCTCATGACCCCACAAGCAGAGAAAACACTGGTTTATCTACCTCAGGCTCAAGGTTATGAAGATGTCGATCCAGAAGAGATGGGGGGAGGGGGGGAGGGAAGAGAGAGTCAGTCCTTTATATTCTGCTGTCTTCACTTGAAAACACGGATACCTTCTTCATACCAACTGGGATCCAGAGATCGCGAGTAGAGAATTCAGCCACTGTTGCCAACATGGTAATAAACTCTATTTTCCACGAAACAGAATTCATGATAAATTAGACACAGCTCCCATTTCAATTCCTCAAGTAAAGAGAAACTCATTACAAGATGGTCTCATGCAGGAAGTGAAAACACAGGCTGGACCCCAAGGACAATTTTATATGCTTGATGCTACATCAGGGAGATTGAGTTAAACCAGTGGTTCTCATTTTGGAGTGATTTTATCCCCCAGAGGATACAGGACTTTCGCAGTGTCTGGAGACGTTTTTGGCTGTCGCATCCTGGGGAGGGGGTGATACTGGCATCTAGTGGGTAGAGACCAGAGATGCTGCTAAACATCCTACAATGCACAGAACAACAAAGAACGTCCCTACGGCAACAAAGAATGATCGGGCCCCAGGCGTCAATGGTACTGAGGCTGAGGAACTCCGAATTAAACTCATCCCATCCTTATCCACAGAGAATCACAATCTAAGAGGCCACAAGGATGCAGAGAGAAGAGACCAGATGGGCTGCCTTTCTGATGATTTGGGGGGTGGACAGATGTTCTGACAGCAGAGCATAATGTTTAAAAGCAGTGGTGTGAGGGACTTCCCTGGCGGTCCAGTGGTTAAGACTCTGTCCTTCCACTGCAGGGGACACAGGTTCATCCTCTGGTGGGGGAACTAAGATCCCACATGCCATGCAGTGCAGCCAAAAAAAAAGCACTGGTGTGAAATATCACTAATTATTAGATCAAAACTACAATGCAGGGGGCCTCCGTTCAATCCCTGGTCAGGGAACTAGATGCCACATGTCGCAACTAAGAGTTCACCTGCCGCAACTAAAGATCCCGCGTGCCGCAACAAAGATCCCACATGTGGCAAATGAAGAGCCTGCACGCCGCAACTAAGACCCGGCACAGCCAAATAAATAAATGTCTTAAAAAATCAAAATTTAAGATAAAATAGTAACGCACACACACACACACACACCAAAAAAAACAACAACAAACAATAAATTCTGGAGAGAATGTGGAGAAAAGGGAACCCTCCTGCACTGTTGGTGGGAATGTAAACTGGTACAGCCACTATGAAGAACACTATGGAGGTTCCTTAAAAAACTTAAAATAGAGCTACCATGTGATCCAGCAATCCCATTCCTGGACATATACCCAGAGAAAACGATAATTCGAAAAGATACATGCACCCTGATGTTCACTGTAGCACAATTTACAATAGCCGAGACATGGAAGCAACCTAAATGTCCATCGACAGGTGAATGGATAAAGAAGATGTGGTGCATATATACAATGGAATATTACTCAGCCATAAAAACGAATGAAATAATGCCATTTGCGGCAACATGGATGCAAATAGTGATTATCATACTAAGTGAAGTAAGTCAGAGAAAGACAAATATCATGATATCACTTACATGTGGAATCTAAAGAAATGATACAAATGAACTTATGTACAAAATAGAAACAGACTTACAGACTTCAAAAACAAACTTATGGTGGGACTTCCCTGGTGGTGTAGTGGTTAAGAATCTGCCTGCCAATGCACGGAACACAGGTTCGAGCTCTAGTCCGGGAAGGTTCCACATGCCGCGGAGCAACAAAGCCCGTGAGCCACAACTACTGAGCCCACGTGCCACAACTACTGAAGCCCACACCCCTACAGCCCGTGCTCCACAACGAGAAGCCACTGCAATGAGAAGCCTGCGCACCGCAACGAAGAGTAACCCCCGCTCGCCACAACTAGAGAAAGCCCGTGCACAGCAATGAAGATCCAACGTAGCCAAAGATAAATTAAAGGGCTCCCCTGGTGGTGCAGTGGTTGAGAGTCCACCTGCCGATGCAGGGGACACGGGTTCGTGTCCCAGTCCGGGAAGATCCCACATGCTGCAGAGCGGCTGGGCCCATGAGCCATGGCCGCTGAGCCTGCGCGTCCAGAGCCTGTGCTCCGCAACGGGAGAGGCCACAACAGTGAGAGGCCCGCGTACCGTAAAAAAAAAAAAATAAATTAAATAAATAATTAATTAATTAAAAAGAAGAAAAAACTTATGGTTACCAAAGGGGAAAGGTGGGGGGGGGGGATAAATTAGGAGTTTGGCATTAACATCTACACACTACTATATATAAAATAGATAATCAACAAGCACCTACTGTATAGCACAGGGAACTCTATTCAATATTCTGTGATAACCTATATGAGAAAAGAATCTGAAAAGGAATGAATACACGTATATATATAACTAAATCACTTTGCTGTATACCTGAAACTAACACAACATTGCAAATCAACTCCAATATGAAATAAAAAATTTTTTTAAGAAAGCACTGGTGTGAAGACAAAACGAGTGTAAAATAGTTTAATGCCTTGCATATTGTAAGTGGCTCTATAAATGGTCACCATTATCAGCGTGGGCTAAGTCCAGTAACTTGTGATACTTGGCTTCCAAACTGAGACGCACGGTGGAGATGTCATCTATGAACAAGTCAATAAAGGGCTCTCAGAAAAACTGGAATCATTTCTTTAAGAATTCACTTGAGGGCTTCCCTGGTGGCACAGTGGTTGAGAGTCCGCCTGCCGACGCAGGGGACACGGGTTCGTGCCCCGGTCCGGGAGGATCCCATGTGCCGCGGAGTGGCTGGGCCCGTGAGCCGTGGCCGCTGAGCCTGCGCGTCTGGAGCCCGTGCTCCGCAACGGGAGAGGCTGCAACAGTGAGAGGCCCGCGTACCGCAAAAAAAAAAAAAAAAGAATTCACTTGAGTTCTAAACAAGAGCCATGCATCACGGGTTACCCTTGTTCTGTAATCATGGTATAATCCAATGGTCTCAGAAATCCTTCTGGCTACAGATTGCTTCCCTGATGCTAAGAACCTTCTAATGACAAATGCTAAATGAATTTGTGGTAAATGTTGTAACGATATTCTATTGAACAGTTTTCTAGCCAAGTAAATCTTCGGCTTTAGAATTCTAGACAGCTATCATCTGGCCGTCCTTCCCAGCATTAACTAACTAATCACCAGTAAAAAATACAAATGTCATTCACAAATCATATCAAAGACGGGAACAGCTGGAATCAAATTCAAGAGACTGCATCATTTTATCATCTTGACATTAATCATTCTATATGGATAGCACAGGCAATCTGGAGCAGAGAATAATTTATGTTGCAATATAAATGTTAACCATTTAGGCCTGGGAGGCTCTTTTCCTTCTCCCTCCCCCCAACCCAGAGCGCCCCTAGAGACTCAAGTCCAAAGATGACATGAAAATGTTTTATGAAACATTATTTATAAAGCAGCCTTGAGAGCTGGAAAAGAATCCCAATATACACAAGGCTGAATTGTCTGACCATCTAGGTCAGGGGTCAGCAAACTATATCCCACAAGCCAAATCCAGCCCAGTGCCTGTATTTCTATGACCTGTGCACTCAGAATGATTTTTACATTTTTATTTTATTTATTTATTTAAAAAATTTTTTTGGCTGTGCCACATGGCTTGTGGGATCTTCGTTCCCCAACCAGGGACTGAACCTGAGCCCTCGGCAGTGAGAGCAGGGAGTCCTAACCACTGGACCTCCAGGGAATTCCCGACTTTTACATTTACATGGTTGGGGAAAATCTAAAGAATAATATTTGGTGACATATGAAAATTAGACGAAATTCAAATTTCAGGGTCTATAAAGAAAGCTTTATTGCAACACAGCCACGGCCACTTGCTTCCATATTATCTGTGGCTACTCTCGTGCTACAAGGACAGAGATGAGCAGTTTTGGCAGAGGCCGTATGGTTCACAAGTCCTAAAGTATAATCTAGCCTTTCATAGAAAAATGTTTGCCCATTCTGATCGAGGGATCTAGGGACTCAACACTGTATTTTTTCCTATGCAGTAATTACAGACTTCACTAAATATCTGTTGAGTTTACCTGCTTTACTGCAACCCCCCAATAGGACAGCACTCCAGTATCTTGATGGGCAATTACCTCTCCCCCACTGTGAGTGGTCTTGGTGGGAAAGCAATTCCCAACTCACCCAGTCAGGATGTCTGCCATTCTACTGAAGTTTTCCTAGCTTTACATCTATACTTCAAGGGGACCTCCTTATAATGAATTCTTCATGTATCCATTTGCCAAATACCTATGGAGCGCTGTGTTGGCTATTTCCCAGGCACTGTGCTAGGGTCTGCACAAGGTGAACCAAGTCTTAGCACCTGTGGAGGGTCCATACCTAGGATAGATGCTAAAGAGCCAAACAAGTAAATGGACGAGTAGCTTCAGATAGTGATGTGTTACAAAGACAAGGAGTGAGAGAGGTTGGCTAATGTCAATTAGTAGTCAGGAGTGGTATCAATGAGTCACGTGAAATGTGGACTGCCCGTTGACATGGACTTGGAAATGTCTAGTGGAAAGTTTGTAGCTCAGAGACATTAAAGCTAGAGGTAGAAAATTGGAAGTTGTACGTCTATAAGGAGAAATTTAAATCCCTGCTCATCTAAGGGAAGAGCATAGAGAATGAGGCAAATGTGATACCGAAGGAAGCAATGGTTTAAGAACAAGGAAGTGATTCTGACGAGGGAAATTTCAGAGGCAGGTCTGTAAGGTGCCAGCACTAGCTTGATGCAGATTTCAGAGCATGACAGTTCCCACTGCAGGTGGTCCAGAGGGACAGTGGACAAAAGAAATCCCCTCAATATACAGTCAAGCAGGACATCTCACTTCCCTCTTTGCCCAGGATGTGGGAAGACAGAAGCCCTCAATTAATTTCAATACGGAGTCATGGGCCGTAGCTGAAGATCTGGTTGGCTGGTTCATGGGTGGAAGAAGCAACAATGAAGGGACTGGTGATACGGGTGGGAAGCAACAGGCCTTGATGAAGAGGTCTAGAACGTTAAACCTTTCATGTCATATCTGAACGCTAATCTGCCTACCCCATTGCAAAGCGTGCAATTTCCTAGAAGCAGTAGAGCAGAAAACGTTGCTACCCACCAAAATTTCTTCTGCTCTCTGCTTAGTATAGAGTTGTCAGTAGGAAATGGCCGCTCAGCTAAAGGCGGCTGTTCCCAGACTCCCCTGCAGTGAGGTGTGACCGGGTGACTGAGATCCGGCCCATGAAACGTGAGCAGAAGCAAGCCCCAATCCTAGGCCTGCTTATACATCTCCTAACGTGGAATTCTTCCATATGCTCTTGCCCTCCTGGGGGCTAGAATCATGACGACCCCCATACCCAGAGCAACGTTGGAAGTTCTGTGTGAAAAGCGGTGGAGTTTCCACCACCCTGGGCCCCAGATGTGTGGGGGAGGGAGGGACAGTCTGCCAGACTCTTCACTTACCCAGTACTGTTTCATGATCAAGAAACGGACTTCTAAGTCAGACAAATGGACTTCTAAGTCAGACAAAGACAAATATCATACGATAGCACTTATATGTGGAATCTAAACAAATGATACAAAGGAACTTATTTACAAAACAGAAACAGACTCACAGACTTAGAAAACAAACTTATGGTTACCAAAGGGGAAAGGTGGGGGGGGGGGGATAAATTAGGAGTCTGGGATTAGCATATACACACTACTGTATATAAAAGAGATAATCAACAAGGACCTACTGCATAGCACAGGGAACTCTACTCCACACTCTGTAATAACCTATATGGGAAAGAATCTGAAAAAGAGTGGATACGTGTATAGGTATAACTGATTCACTTTGCTGTACACCTGAAACTAACACAACATTGTAAATCAACTCTACTCCAATATAAAGTAAAAATTAAATTAATAAAAGAGAAATGGACTTCTGTGGCATGAAAGCCAATACACATTTTGTCACCTTTTGTTAACAGCAGTTCGTCTACCTTAATACAAACCTGAACCCCTTATGAGATAAGGTACTCTAGGGTAACCTGGTGGGTCACAGCAACATTTATTGGCCACCCCTAGCTGGCTGGCAAGTTGCAGGTGACAATAGCAGAGACATGACTTCCCATCACCTTTGCCATATTTTACTGGTTAGAAGTAAGTCACTAGGGCAGCCCACACTCAAGAGAAAGGGATTGCACAGGGCATGAGTATAACAAAGTGAGGGTCATTGGGGGGTGTATTAGAGACAGCCTGCCACACTAAGCAACACAAAGTAGTTGCAATAATGAAATATAAATCCCTCTCTCCCCCTTTATGATATACTGATTGCCTTGAGGTAGAGGAATCAGCAGAGAGCAACCTTGAACAAGACATTGGGGGGCGGGGAGTACTACCAAAGGACAGGGTCCCAGCAAAAGGCTGGGACTGCCACAGTGCACAAGTTTCTTGTTCAGATCAACAAGATCCTCTTCGGTTGAAACTTGAGATTCAACGTGACCTTCCCGATGTTTCTCCCCTTTCCCTTCCCCAAATGGCCTTGTAAAACAAGCAAAATAGTGAGGCTCCCGATGGAACCATGTCACGGTCAACACGGGTCATTAAGTTGGGATGTCTATGTGTTTTTCACAATTAAACAACTCAATAATTTTCAGTAACTTAATAAAATGAATGCCCAAATCCTGAGAATCGTCTCCTTTGGAGCCAAAGGCAGGAGACGTGGAGGATCCGGCACCATTACTTTATTCATGATTCCAACAACAACTGACCTCTTTTGGTCGTTTATTTTCGTTCTTGGTGGTCTATCTAGGTCTAAAAAGGTCTAAAAGGTCTAAAAAGGTCTAAAAGGTCTAAAAAGGTCTAAAAAGGTCTATCTAGGCTAAACCATGAGTAGGAGATGGAAAACTGAAATGAGCTTTTTCTGCAAATTATTTAGAGATGCCCAGAAGCTATTCTGTAACACCGGTATTTTTGAGGACCAAGCGACGTGAATATCCACAGTGAAGTGCTATGCTGACTTACAAAAGGTCCCCAGATGAAAGCTTGCAAGGGAGGCTGAGCTTCTACTGATATAAAACAGACAAACCCGGACACATCTGATTAAAATTTAGGTGGAGCACGGAGAACTCCATCTGCCACAGTCCCCTTTACTTCCCTCCAGTGGGCACTAAAGATGTCCCACAGAGCGGATTTGAAAACCACGGGGCTACCCAGCTGGACGGCACTGTTCCTTCATCTTTGGGGGCGTTTACTCTCCAAGGTAAATTTGGTCTGCTTCTTTACCCTGGAAATCCTGGCAGGCAGGTGCTTGTCGGGTAACACCTAGAGACTGCATTTGGAGAAGGGTATTTTAGAAGAGGCTGGATGTTTTGGGGCTAAGAGGTTGCCCCCTTCTGAGACCCAAACAAATGTGGAGCAGGGGCTTCCTTAGCCTTGAAGAGGGCTGAGCTGGGAGAAGGATGACGTGGAGAAAGAAACACTTTAAGGGAGATTCTGGAAAACACCATTCAAAATCACTTCTGACCCAGCTTTGGAAGTACTTGTCTCTAGTTTCTTGAGAGTCACTCTCAGAATCTAAAAAAGCAAGTTAAATTTAAAAATTTAAGAAACTATAGGAGGCTACTCTGAATTTTTATAATGGTGTGTCAGCACGGCCTCCGTCAATCCAAATTTTTCCTTTTCTTTGAATTCACTGCTAATTTAAATTTATATACATTTAAAAATTCGTGAAGACTTCATATAATCATTGTAGCTTATTCATGTGCCCCAACCTTAGAGTAAACCATTTGGACAACAAATTCATGGAATCTCTATATACAGTCTTTGCTTATTTGTCATACATTTTTTGCTGCATTAATGGTAATGACTATAAATTCCTGACAATGTCAAATTAAGCATTATTCAACACAAGAACTTTTCCAAAGAAAAGAACTTTCAAAGCAGAGTTGAACTCAAACATTCATCTGCTTTTTTTCCAGTTAATGATATTGACATTTTACTATTAGTTCATTAGAGCATGAAACTTCCTGTCTTATTTTTGAAAAGCTATTTTAGTACTTCATATAAAAGTAACTCTATACCACTGGGACACAGCAAGTGCAATGAAACCATCAACCGCTCAGTGGGAAAGAAACCATTGCACGCCACTAATCATTATTTTAAATGGAGCACATTCTAGACCTCTCACCTCATAGAGGCAGTCTGTACTTTTTATCACAATAGGTTCCTCACAATGTCTGTAAACACGAGGGTGGTGAAATGTAGATCTTTTTTAAACTCTTGCCCATGCCCTGCAAACTCACTATGTTACCTAGAACTATCTATCTATCTATCTATCTATCTATCTATCTATTTATTTATTTGCAGTACGCGGGCCTCTCACTGTTGTGGCCTCTCCCGTTGCGGAGCACAGGCTCCGGACGCGCAGGCTCAGCGGCCACGGCTCACGGGCCCAGCCGCTCCGCGGCACGACCCCGTGTCCCCTGCATCGGCAGGCGGACTCCCAACCACTGCGCCACCAGGGAAGCCCAAACCCATTCGTGAACTAGCTGGTTTACAAGCAGCCTCCCTCTGCTCAACCGTCAACTTCTGGAATGCAAAAGCCACCTCTCCGATGAGTCCACATCGCTGGTACCCACACAGTGGTTAAGGCATTTGGGGAGCCCGATAGATATTTGAGGACTGATAGAATGCCACCATCATGTCACTAAACTGACAACCAAATGGAAAGTCAGTGTCCCCGTCACGACTGCTGCACCACAAACCATCCCAAACCTACTGCCAAAAAATAACCATTTCATTACGTTCACAACTCTGTGGGCCAGGAATCTGGAAAGGGCAGAGGAATGGCTTATCCCTGCTCTACAATGTCTAGGGCCTGAGATGGGGGCAACCCAACAGCAGGGCCTGGAGTCATTTGGGGGCTCATTCACTCACACACCCGGTCTCTCTGTGGCCGCTTGGGCTTCCACACGGCATGGTGGCTGGGTTCCGAGAGTAAAATTCCCCAAAATAACCAGGCTTGGAAGTCACCACAGTCACAAGCTCAATGAGGTTCACACCGTGAAGGGCCTCGGACACATGACGGAAGACACCCCAGGGTACACACGCGAGGGCCATCTGGACATTCTGCAAACGGCAGCCCCTCGGCCAGCTTTCAGGCCTGGGCATGTGCCCAGCAACACTGTCTGCCCTGAGACACAGGAGGGACATTGGGAAGAATCCATGCAGGCTTAGAAGCAGCCTTGGGCATTTGGGCAGGGAATTCCTAGGTCTTGGGTACAAGGCATGTGGTCCAGAAGGGGTCACCACATCCACTTAGCCCAGTGGAATCCTGGGCTTGAGGAGAAGTGTAGACAGAGGAGGACTCTTATGACATGAGGGGTCCAGGACTGGTGTCCAGGGGAGACACACTGAGGAGTACAAAGTGGAAGTGTTATTCTGACTCAGCCACTCAGGAAAGGCATCAAGGACTAGAGGACATCTTTTCAAAGATGCATCTGTGTCCGCAAGTATGGCTGTTGGCATTGATACAGATTTGGCTGTTGGTATTATTCAGGTTAAATGGTAGACAGAAAACCAGTTAGCGGACTAAATATCTTCCTTCTACGTTGGTTTTGGTGCAGTGTAGGAATCACAACTTCAAACACAAATGGTCATCACATGGGGCCTGGCTTTGAACTGTACACCTGAACTCTCTTCTGGGCTCCTACTACCATCCGCATGTGCAACTTTATGAAGGCAAATTGACCTCTCTGAGTCTGGAAAAAGAGCTTATGAGCCTTGTACCAGATGTGTAAATCTATAAGCAAACAGACTTAAAATTCTTGAGCAGAAGGTATCATATAAATGGACCGAAAACCCGCCAATTGCTCTTTGCTCAAAAGGAAATGAGCACCATAAAATAAAGTGAAATGAAATGAAATACAGAATAAAAGCTTAGACTTTATTAACTGTCCTTAACGTTAAGGTGTGGCATCAGCAGACATTTTCTGTAGAGTGCCAAAGAGAAATATGTTTGGTTTTGCCAGCCATATAGTCTCTGTCACAACTACTCAGTGCTGCCACTGTAGTGCATAAATAGCCCCAGACAATATGTAAACAGATGAGCGTGGTAGTGTTCCAATAAAACTTTAATGACAAATACAAGCAGAGGGCCAGATCTGGCCTAAAGGCTGTAGTTTGCCAACTCCTGCTTTATGTTAAGAAATAATACCTGAGGTCATTCCATTCTGTTAAGCAGTGTGAACACCTCAGTCATTATATTAAAAATAAAACTAAGCAGTATGACTCTAATCTTGACTACGACCTCCAGAATGTGCTGGAAGTAATCAGCGATGTTAATGGACACCTTTGCCTTTTTTTGTGAGCCGGTTTGCTTTTAATTGAAACACAGCTACCATCATCAGCAGACACAGCCCGGGCTACTGGGATTCTGTGCTCATTGAGTTCGTCATACAGGATCAATGTAAAAAGGAACTTTTTTCTAAAAATAAAAGGCTCTTTTTACTTATGAGATTATTTACTTTTCTTTGGAATGTTGTTTTTCCTAGATCCATTTCCAAAGTAAGAACTATTGAAACTGTTTTAGATTTTTTTTTAAATTAAAACTATGTATGTGCAAGATACATAAAGTCATTGATCTCAACCAATAAGAGAGATCAAATGGGAATGAAAAGTACCATGATACAAGACCAAGCAAAGCAAGCAAACGTAGAGCCATGGCTTTTCAAGGCAGGAAGAGCTCTTACAATCCATCTGGTGCAGCCCCTGCCCTACTGGATTGCATGACTGCGTCCCTGAAGAGGAGAGTTCTCAGTTCTTTGCAGGAGTACCATGTCCCAGGGACCCTACTCAGGCAGGAAGATGCAGTTCCTGGCAGGGAAACCAGGCACTTCCCAGGCATGCGTGCTGTGCTACCGGAGCTGGGACACAGGAGTCACGATGTGTGAATGGCCCAGCCCTGGCAATGCAGAACCCAGGTCAAGGAAAGCAACATCAGTCCCAGATCACACCACCAGTGGACTTGAGATTGAGGAGAAAGACACTCTCAGTCCTGCTTAGGACTGACCCAGAAACCGCTCAGGAAAGAACATACAGTGGCAGGCCCAACAGCAGGCTGCGGGGGGGGGTGGGGTGGGGGTGGGGGTGGGGTGGGCAGGCAGGGCTGACAGTGAGCGACAGTGACCTGCCGGTACTGGATCAGCCAGTTTAGTCAATGCTTAAGACCCCTTGAGTGGCTGCTGCCAATAGCATCTTCTGCCCTATCTAGTCGCATTTGCCTCGTGCTCTCTTGACTCGCTGTGTGCTTCTGAGCAGGTTATTTAACTCCTCTGTTCTTGAGTCTTCTCACCTTACAAAAATAGGGGGAAAGCAATTTCTACCCACTTCACAGGACTGTCGAGACAATGAACTCATGCCTACAAGGTGCTGCTGTGGGAAGCTATTGTTCTGCTGCCCAAACTTCACCTACTTGTATGAATTCTGTGTTTATTTTCTGTATTTCGTGATGCTTTGACATTTGGGGGTGGTTCATCCTAGAAAGACCTGCCATCCCAAAGCTAATTCCTAGAGACAGCAAACCAATCAATCTACAGCCCACACCTGCCAGCTGCCTCCTTGATAGGCTCTCTCAGATTGAGCCGCTATCCCTGGCATGATCTGCGTGTTTGTGCACTCCCTCCAAATTCATATGTTGAAATGAAATCCTAACCCCCAACACCATAGGAGGTGTGGCCCTTGGGAGGTGATTAGGTCATGAGGGTGGGGCCCTCATGGATGGGATTAGTGCCCTTATAAAAGACACCCCAAAGAGATCTCTAGTTCCTTCCACCATGGCAGTATGCAACCCAGAAGAGGGCCCTAACCAGAATCTGACTGTATTGGCAACTCTGATCTCAGACTTCCAGCTTCCAGAACTGTGAGAAATAAATTTCTGTTGTTTATAAGCCGCCCAGTCTACTGGATCCTGTTATGGCAGCCAAAATCAACTAAGACAACCCCCCTGCCCTAGTATCACCCCAGGACCAGCTACTGGGCAACTAGGGGCAGTCCCTACATCCTGAAGTTATTCAAACTAGCCAATCCCGAGTGTGTATATCCTTCCTTGCCCCTTCCTAGCTGTGAAAACCACAGTAAAGCCTTTTGCCCATGATTTTCCTCAACCCTCCACTTCCTAACCAGCTCTAGGTCCCTTCCTGGTGTGGCCCTGTGGAGTGTGTCATGACTCCCGTTTCTAGAGATCTGTATGAACTTTCTCCCTAGTGATAATCATTTCTGTGTCTGTGTATCTTACCACACCTGATTAAAACAAATCCCAAGTACATTTTAACACACTGCCCTTCTCCAGCATCTGTATCCCCAATCCCTCTGGTACAACGTATTGGTTATCTATTGCTGTACTACAAGTTACCACAAACCCGGCAGCATAAAACAAACATTGACTATTACAGTTTCTTTGAGTCAGGAGTTTGAGCACAGCTTAGCTGGGTCCTCTGCTTCATGGTCGTCACAAGTTGGCAACTGAGTGGCTGGCCAAGGCTGGGGTATCATCTGAACACTTGACTGGGGAAGGATCTGCTTCCAAGTTCACACGGTTGAGGGCAGGATTCACTTCCTAGAGGGTGGGCAGACGAACGGCCTCTATTCTTCAATGGCTATTGGCTGGAGGTTGCCCTCAGTTCTTTGCCATATGGGCTCCTCCAACATGGCAGCTCGCTTTCATCAAAGCATGCAAGCTCAGAAGCCAATAGAGAGAGTCCGAGAGCAAGGAAGAAGTCACTATCTTATGTAAGATAATCACAGAAATGACATACCATCACTTTGCTGTATTCCACTGGTTAGGAGCAAGTGACCAGACCTAGCCTTGAGTCAAGGGGACAGGAATACACAAAAGCATAAGTAGCAGGAGGCAGGGATAGCTGGGAGCCATATTAGAAACTGCCTACTACAGCGATCGCCCATCCTTATCTTTGGCCCGTAAGTTTCGGGTAGGACTCCCCTGATTCAGGAGTGGGGCATGTGATTAGGCCTTCGCCAGTCAGAATGCCACATTTCCCTAGGCTTCGTGATTCCCGATGAGTTTCACGATAGGCACATCACCCATTCAGCATCAGTAAGATTCTGAAAAGGAACCCCTCACCTCCGCGGGTTTGAACCTAAGAGGGTGCAGAAGTCTAGACCCACTGCCGCCATCTCGTTATCGCATGAAGTCTGAGGTTGAAACAATATAAAGTAGACGGAGTCAAGAGACAGAGGGTTAGAAAAAGAGGTGGCAAGAGAGACTGTTGGAAAGCTACCTAATTTCATGTGGCTAGAAACATTCATCTCACGTTGCTGAGGCCAAAGGGTGTATCTACAGACACGTGCCTTGCCATTCTCAGCCCTTTCGAAAAGCTGAGCCGAACACAAGAGGCCTCTGAGTGTTGATGAAAAAAGCACCAAATCTCCTGTTTAACAAATAAAAAAGCAATGTGCGTTCCTTGGCCAAAGTAGACACAGAGTTTAAGACATTTTAATTTCTAAAAATAAAGTCACATACAATCCTCTGAGGTGTTCTCCGGTTAATATTTATGACTGAGGCTTTAAAAATAATCGGCACCCATGAAAAGCCATCTCTCCCCTTTTTCCTTAATGCTTTTTTGATGGAAAGTGTTTCATAGACTGAACTCTCTAATGAGGGAATATTTATATGACATACCAAAGCAGATGTGAGTCTCATTTTATGAAATCCAAACCCAGATGGTCTTTTCTTTCCATTGTCTTAGGTAATTTATATGAAAGCGGAACATGAAAAAAATTCAAATGTAATTTCTTTTCCACCATTTATACTTAATGGCCCTGTAATCACTTTCATGGCCTCAGTTTCTCTGCCGAGTCTCCAGAGGGTCTGTGGATTAGTTCATGTCACAGAGGTGCTCTCCAGCAATTGGAAATGCCCAGCAAGAGT
This sequence comes from Leucopleurus acutus, assembly GCF_964270905.1. NCBI lineage: Eukaryota > Metazoa > Chordata > Mammalia > Artiodactyla > Delphinidae > Leucopleurus > Leucopleurus acutus. The sequence goes on along the minus strand of NC_139148.1, from coordinate 7,663,016 downwards.
GGAAATGTCTGTTATCATGAAACATGCATTTTCAATTTAGGTTATTCCACCATGTGTCCTCCGTAGAGAGTCCAAAATACTCTCCTAATTTGAATCAGCCCAGAGGGTATAAACTAAAAGAAAGACCCGTGGACAGAAAAAAATAAAATAAAATAAAACACTGACCCTGAACTCAACTTCTTTATATGAGTTTTCTTCGGGAACTTTCTGTTTCATTTGGTCATCTATGGGGAAATGGAAAAGACGGTTGAAGGATGAAAGGGAAGAGAATACAAAAGGGCTCCGAGGGGTGTCCAGGAATTTCTTTTTGCTTGAGAATTCCTGGAATATGACGGAGTCAGGGTTGAATTTTTCCACTTGACTTAGTGACAGTTTCTGCCACCTTCCCAGACATTACCTTGACAACCCATTCAGGCTACGTTCTTGAGAATTCGTCAGCCGCCTCCAAACAGAATAATCACACCCATTTAGTTATCCTCTATTTAAAATTGTATTTGTAAATGTTGGCTTCAGACACTCTAAAGGGCGTTTGGAGCTCCACGGATTGCATGAAATTGGACTGTGTAACGTAGTATATTTTCCAGCACCTCATAAATTGTACCGTATTCATATATTCACAGCGTAGAGATATCTCGGATTCCCTTTGAAATTAAAAATTATTTTCGTCTCGTTTCTCCTTGAATCCGATTCTCCACATTCCCAAGCATGTGAGTAATGGAGTGAACAGAGGACAGGGTTCCCCCGTCCAATGGTGACCAGATATCTGCAGAGCTTTGGGACCCTGAACGGACAGAGGCAGGTGCAGAGAGGGAGGTCTGAGCAGCCGAAAGAAAAGTAGTATCAGAGACCTGGACGCCTGGGGTCTACAGATTTCCACAAGCCAAGGAGAGCCGGCATTCGGATGTTTTTTCCTGAGCACAAAATTCTCTGTGCATTTAACTCAGGGCATTTAGTGCTGTTTATTTTCCTCTTTGTGCTTCTAAAACTAACTTTAAAAAAAAAGAAAAAAGCTTTACCACATTTGCAGGCAGCAGCTAAGAAGCAACAAGAGAGTTTTAAAAAAACTGACACACCATCACATTTCGGGTCCCTCCTAACACGGGGAGCTTTTATGGCTGATGCTGAAACGATGAGGCTCGGGTCAGGCCCTCCGTCATTTCACTTTCTTTTAAGTTGTTTTTTTCAGGAGATGGGCCTTAAAACGTCTTGTATTTCCCCCTCACCAGCTCTGTCCTTCCGACAGCACCTTGATTCCCCAGAGAGCATCCTGTCAGCAGGTATCAGTCAGTGGAAGCCAGTGTACCCTGCAGTCCTGCGACTGCCTCCAACTCCAAGCTTTCCCCGCCTCGGACACCCCTATGAACTCGGAGTCCCAAAGAAAACTGATGTGGCTGAAAATTACAAAATCCAAAGTGCTGAGCGTACCCAGCGTGCGGCTGCCTTTCCCGCGCGCTCGCGGGGCAACGGCCCGGGTCGCGGGGGCCTCGAGTCCACGGAAGGCGCACGAGGCAGCCAAGGTCATCGAGTGGACTCTTGCGCTCTGTCACCTCAGTGAATTCGAAGCAAAATCTTCATGTCGTCGGTGCAATGTCCATCCAAGGGGTCAGAAGCCCCTGCCCAACTGCGATTTAACCACGCACAACGACTAGCCCGCTTTTCCTATACACTGAGCTGCCACTGCGCGCTACTGTCTCCATCTGGATGTCCCGATGTCACCACGGTGCCACAGCCCACTCAACAGCCCACTGTTAGACAGAAACTTACCTCTCCTAATCAAAGAAGAAACGAGGACGTTTGGTGGTCGAATGATTTATATCTCAGAGGCAGCGTCACATATTTTTAGAGTTATATCAGCGACTAAAACCACACAGTAAATACCTCCAGATTCAGAGAACTCTTAATTTTCTTTTTTAAACACAAACCTTCAAATCTAAGAAACATTTTGGTCATTTCCCTAAAACACAATTGATTTTAAGAGCTAAATTACCACAATGAGAGCCTTAAGTGGTACCACCCCTCCCCCTAAATGGAAATGGGTCTGACTTTTCAGATGTTATGAACAGAAAGGTATATTATTTGACGATTTTCTATGCAAATAATGTCTCATCTATTTCAGCAGCCTACCATTTCCTTAGCAAAGGCATTTGGGGAGTGAAACCATATTTTCCCCATTAGAAATTTTGTTTTAAATGAAGCCTCGCCCATAAAAGAGAAGATAAGCATCTAATTTGAGAACCCTGGGAGTTGCACGTTAGAATTTTGATCACGCTGCTTACTGCCGTCTCTGGCAGAAACCGTCTGGCTATCCGCACACAAAAGCACACTGCTCCCTGCTTGTCATGTCTTTAACTTTAATCTCTGCTATAAAAAAAAATGGCATTGTTGGGCCCTTGAAAAGCTTCAACTGTCAGTAGGAAATATAATAACCTTTCCTGCATAGAGGCCAGGTGTCCTGCAGTAACAAGCCTGGTGAAAGAGGGGAGAGTTGTCTCTGGCATCTATGCATTGGTGATCTTGCTGGGCTGCAGTCAGATGCTGAGAACTCTGGGCTGAGGGACGGCTAGGCAAACCACACGGTCGCACACAATGGAGCCGTGCTTTGGGCGGGGGGCGGGGGGCGGGTTACTGCTGGGAGACTTGGGAAATACAATAAGCTTGATCTCTCATGTGGGAAAATCCATGGTGTTTAATAGCTTCATAAAATGGCGTGCCTTTGTCTCTGTATATAAAGTCCCCAGTAAATTCTTACATTACCACCATTATAAAGCACAGCAATGGAAACGCTAAGCTGTGCTATGTGATCCCTAATGGCAAAGGTTAGGAGGAACCAAAATTCATAATGACTTCCAAGAAAATACCACTAGGGTGTAATTTAAGCAGGCTTTGTGGCCGTAATTTTCAGCGCGACGCACAACGTGCTTTCGTGACATACACCACCCCACCATAATGGTAATGCTTCCCAAAGAAAATCGACAAGAATAAAAAAGATGAAAGGTCAGGAGGGAAATGAGGAGTGGAATCATGGCGACAACTGGCTCTGAGCGCGAGTCCACAAGCGACCACACGTTGCTCGATACGCTTCCGTGACAGTGTGGAAGGGGCTGCTCTGCGTTCTGCAGAGACCCCGCTTTCTGCAGAACTGTAATTTCAGTGTATACCTCGAGCCTGCGATTTGAGGCTGAGATGGGCATTTCCACTGAATCCTCATGGCTTTCGCTCACACAGTGGACATTTATCTTCATAGGGAGCCCTGCTTGTCGCTCAGACTTAGGTCAAAGTGGTCATCTGCATTTTCCCCAGAAACTGTCTTCAATTCCTGAGCGTGTATTAACTTCACTGTGTGGTGGGGATATTTAGGGAGTAAGGGAGCACGAACTCTAAGGATACTGGCATGAGAAACTCATGGAGAAAATCCTCTGCTACCCACTAATTTGGGTCGTGCGGTGTCATGATTACTTAACTACCCAACCTAATACAGGATTAGCCTAAATGCATCAATTTTCTGTGAAGTGAAAGACTATGATGTATATTTAATATGAAATTAACAATTCAATAAATTCCACAAATTTACAAAACGCATTTTATTTGGTAGTCTAGAACAGGGAGCCGACAAACTTTGTCTACGAAAGGGCAAATCATAAATATTTTAGCCTTTGAAGGCCATATGATCTGTCTCACCTACTTAACTCTGCTGTTGTACAACAGGGAAGCAAATGGCATGGCTGTGTTCCAATAAAACTTTATTTACATCAACAGGCAGTGAGCTGAATTTCATCAGTGGGCCATGGTTTGCAGACACTACGTCTAGAACAGCCTTGCCCAATAGAAATATAACACTACATAGGTACTGTTAAATTTTTAGTAGCTGCCTTTAGAAACATTAAAAAGAAATGGGGGCTCCCTGGTGGCGCAGTGGTTGAGAGTCCGCCTGCCGATGCAGGGGACGCGGGTTCGTGCCCCGGTCCGGGAAGATCCCACGTGCCGCGGAGCGGCTGGGCCCGTGAGCCACGGCCGCTGAGCCTGCGCGTCCAGAGCCTGTGCTCCGCAACGGGAGAGGGCCACAACAGTGAGAGGCCTGCGTACCGCAAAAAAAAGAGAAATGGGTAGGGCTTCCCTGGTGGCGCAGTGGTTAAGAATCCACCTGCCGGGAGTTCCGGGAAGATGGCGGAAGAGTAAGACGCGGAGATCACCTTCCTCTCCACAGATACACCAGAAATACATCCACGCGTGGAACAACTCCTACGGAGCACCTACTGAACGCTGGCAGAAGACCTCAGACCTCCCAAAAGGCAAGGAACCCCCCACGTACCTGGTTAGGGCAAAAGAAAAAACTAAACAGAGACAAAAGAATAGGGACGGGTCCTGCACCAGCGGGAGACAGCTGTGAAGGAGGAAAAGTGTCCACACACTAGGAGCCCCTTCGCGGGTGGAGACTTCGGGAGGCGGAGTGGGGGAGCTTGGGAGCCGCGGAGGAGAGCACAGCAACAGGGGTGCGGAGGGCAAAGCGGAGAGATTCCAGCGCAGAGGATCGGGCCGACCGGCACTCACCAGCCGAGAGGCTTGTCTGCTCGCCCGCCGGGGCGGGCGGGACTGGGAGCTGAGGCTCCGGCTTTTGTCGGAGCGCCGGGAGAGGACTGAGGTTGGCGGCGTGAACACAGCCTGCAGGGCGTTGGTGCGCCGCGGCTGGCCGGGAGAGAGTCTGGGGAGGGGTCTGGACCTGCCGAAGAGGCAAGAGACTTTTACGTCCCTCTTTGTTTCCTGGTGCACGAGGAGGGGGGATTGGGAACGCTGCTTGGGAGAGCTCCGGAGACGGGCGCGAGCCGCGGCTAAGAGTGCGGAGCCCAGAGACGGACAAGGGACGCTAAGGCCGCTGCTGCCGCCGCCAGGAGGCCTGTGTGCGAGCGCAGGTCACTAGCCACACGCCCTTCCGGGGAGCCTGTGCAGCCCGCCGCTGCCGGGGTCCCGGGATCCGGGGACGGCTCCCCCGGGAGAGCGCACGGCGCGCCTCGGGCTGCAGCGTCACGCCGGCCTCTGCCGCCGCAGGCCCGCCCTGCACTCCGTGACCCTCCCTACCCCCCCGGCCTGGGTGAGCCAGAGCCTCCGAATCAGCGGCTCCTTTAACCCCGTCCTGTCTGAGCAAAGAACAGACGCCCTCCGGCGACCTACACGCACAGGCGGGGCCAAATCCAAAGCTGAGCCCCTGGGAGCTGTGAGAACAAAGAAGAGAAAGGGAAATCTCTTCCAGCAGCCTCAGAAGCAGCGGATTAAAGCTCCACAATCAACTTGATATACCCTGCATCTGTGGAATACCTGAATAGACAACGAATCATCCCAAATTAAGGAGCCCTGTGGATGAAAGGCTCTTGGTGCTGCAGCCAGGACTCAGTGCTGTGCCTCTGAGGTGGGAGAGCCAACTTCAGGACACTGGTCCACAAGAGGCCTCCCAGCTGCACATAATATCAAACAGCAAAAATCTCCGAGAGATCTCCATCTCAACGCCAGCACCCAGCTTCACTCAACGACCAGCAAGCTACAGTGCTGGACATCCTATGCCAAACAACTAGCAAGACAGGAACACAACCCCACCCATTAGCAGAGAGGCTGCCCAAAATCATAATAAGTCTACAGACACCCCAAAACACACCACCAGACGTGGACCTGCCCACCAGAAAGACAAGATCCAGCCTCATACACCAGAACACAGGCACTAGTACCCTCCACCAGGAAGCCTACACAACCCACTGAACCAACCCTAGCCACTGGGGACAGACTCAAAAAACAACAGGAACTACGAACCTTCAGCCTGCAAAAAAAAAAAAAAAAGGAGACCCCAAACACAGTAAGATAAGCAAAATGAGAAGACAGAAAAACACACAGCAGATGAAGGAGCAAGATAAAAACCCACCAGACCTAACAAATGAAGAGGAAATAGGCAGTCTACCTGAAAAGGAATTCAGAATAATGATAGTAAGGTTGATCCGAAATCTTGGAGATAGAATGGACAATAGAATGGACAAATTGCAAGAATCAGTTAACAAGGACCTAGAAGAACTAAAGATGAAACAAGCAACGATGAACAACACAATAAATGAAATTAAAAGTACTCTAGATGGGATCAATAGCAGAATAACTGAGGCAGAAGAACGGATAAGTGACCTGGAAGATAAAATAGTGGAAATAACTACTGCAGAGCAGAATAAAGAAAAAAGAATGAAAAGAACTGAGGACAGTCTCAGAGACCTCTGGGACAACATTAAACGCACCAACATTCGAATTATAGGGGTTCCAGAAGAAGAAGAGAAAAAGAAAGGGACTGAGAAAATATTTGAAGAGATTATAGTTGAAAACTTCCCTAATATGGGAAAGGAAATAGTTAATCAAGTCCAGGAAGCACAGAGAGTCCCATACAGGATAAATCCAAGGAGAAATACGCCAAGACACATATTAATCAAACTGTCAAAAATTAAATACAAAGAAAACATATTAAAAGCAGCAAGGGAAAAACAACAAATAACACACAAGGGAATCCCCATAAGGTTAACAGCTGATCTTTCAGCAGAAACTCTGCAAGCCAGAAGGGAGTGGCAGGACATATTGAAAGTGTTGAAGGAGAAAAACCTGCAACCAAGATTACTCTACCCAGCAAGGATCTCATTCAGATTTGATGGAGAAATTAAAACCTTTACAGACAAGCAAAAGCTGAGAGAGTTCAGCACCACCAAACCACCTCTACAACAACTGCTAAAGGAACTTCTCTAGGCAAGAAACACAAAAGAAGGAAAGGACCTACAATAACAAACCCAAAACAATGAAGAAAATGGGAATAGGAACACACATATCGATAATTACCTTAAATGTAAATGGACTAAATGCTCCCACCAAAAGACACAGATTGGCTGAATGGATACAAAAACAAGACCCATATATTTGCTGTCTACAAGAGACCCACTTCAGACCTAGAGACACATACAGACTGAAAGTAAGGGGATGGAAAAAGGTATTTCATGCAAGTGGAAACCAAAAGAAAGCTGGAGTAGCAATTCTCATATCAGACAAAATAGACTTTAAAACAAAGACTATTAGAAGAGACAAAGAAGGACACTACATAATGATCAAGGGATCAATCCAAGAGGAAGATATAACAATTGTAAATATTTATGCACCCAACATAGGTGCACCTCAATACATAAGGCAAATACTGACAACCATAAAAGGGGAAATCGACAGTAACACATTCATAGTAGGGGACTTTAACACCCCACTTTCACCAATGGACAGATCATCCAAAATGAAAATAAATAAGGAAACACAAGCTTTAAATGATACATTAAACGAGATGGACTTAATTGATATTTATAGGACATTCCATCCAAAAACAACAGAATACACATTTTTCTCAAGTGCTCATGGAACATTCTCCAGGATAGATCATATCTTGGGTCACAAATCAAGCCTTGGTAAATTTAAGAAAATTGAAATTGTATCAAGTATCTTTTCTGACCACAACGCCATGAGACTAGATATCAATTACAGGAAAAGATCTGTAAAAAATACAAACACATGGAGGCTAAACAATACACTACTTAATAATGAAGATATCACTGAAGAAATCAAAGAGGAAATCAAAAAATACCTAGAAACAAATGACAATGGAGACACAACGACCCAAAACCTGTGGGATGCAGCAAAAGCAGTTCTAAGGGGGAAGTTTATAGCAATACAAGCCCACCTTAAGAAGCAGGAAGCATCTCGAATGAACAACCTAACCTTGCACCTCAAGCAATTAGAGAAAGAAGAACAAAAAAACCCCAAAGCTAGCAGAAGGAAAGAAATCATAAAAATCAGATCAGAAATGAATGAAAAAGAAATGAAGGAAACAATAGCAAAGATCAATAAAACTAAAAGCTGGTTCTTTGAGAAGATAAACAAAATAGATAAACCACTAGCCAGACTCATCAAGAAAAAAAGGGAGAAGACCCAAATCAATAGAATTAGAAATGAAAAAGGAGAGGTAACAACTGACACTGCAGAAATAAAAGAGATCATGAGAGATTACTACAAGCAACTCTATGCCAATAAAATGGACAATCTGGAAGAAATGGACAAATTCTTAGAAAGGCACAACCTGCCAAGACTGAATCAGGAAGAAATAGAAAATATGAACAGACCAATCACAAGCACTGAAATTGAAACTGTGATTAAAAATCTTCCAACAAAGAAAAGCCCAGGACCAGATGGCTTCACAGGCGAATTCTATCAAACATTTAGAGAAGAGCTAACACCTATCCTTCTCAAACTCTTCCAAAATATAGCAGAGGGAGGAACACTCCCAAACTCCTTCTACGAGGCCACCATCACCTTGATACCAAAACCAGACAAGGATGTCACAAAGAAAGAAAACTACAGGCCAATATCACTGATGAACATAGATGCAAAAATCCTCAACAAAATACTAGCAAACAGAATCCAACAGCACATTAAAAAGATCATACACCATGATCAAGTGGGGTTTATTCCAGGAACGCAAGGATTCTTCAATATACGCAAATCTATCAATGTGATAAACCATATTAACAAACTGAAGGAGAAAAACCATATGATCATCTCAATAGATGCAGAGAAAGCTTTTGACAAAATTCAACACCCATTTATGATAAAAACCCTGCAGAAAGTAGGCATAGAGGGAACTTTCCTCAACATAATAAAGGCCACATATGACAAGCCCACAGCAAACATCATCCTCAATGGTGAAAAACTGAAAGCATTTCCACTAAGATCAGGAACAAGACAAGGTTGCCCACTCTCACCACTCTTATTCAACATAGTTTTGGAAGTTTTAGCCACAGCAATCAGAGAAGAAAAGGAAATAAAAGGAATCCAAATCGGAAAAGAAGAAGTAAAGCTGTCACTGTTTGCAGATGACATGATCCTATACATAGAGAACCCTAAAGATGCTACCAGAAAACTACTAGAGCTAATCAATGAATTTGGTAAAGTGGCAGGATACAAAATTAATGCACAGAAATCTCTGGCATTCCTATATACTAATGATGAAAAATCTGAAAGTGAAATCAAGAAAACACTCCCATTTACCATTGCAACAAAAAGAATAAAATATCTAGGAATAAACCTACCTAAGGAGACAAAAGATCTGTATGCAGAAAATTATAAGACACTGATGAAAGAAATTAAAGATGATACAAATAGATGGAGAGATATACCATGTTCTTGGATTGGAAGAATCAACATTGTGAAAATGACTCTACTACCGAAAGCAATCTATAGATTCAATGCAATCCCTATCAAACTACCACTGGCATTTTTCACAGAACTAGAACAAAAAATTTCGCAATTTGTATGGAAACACAAAAGACCCCGAATAGCCAAAGCAATCTTGAGAACGAAAGAAGGAACTGGAGGAATCAGGCTCCCAGACTTCAGACTATACTACAAAGCTACAGTTATCAAGACGGTATGGTACTGGCACAAAAACAGAAAGATAGATCAATGGAACAGGATAGAAAGCCCAGAGATAAACCCACACACATATGGTCACCTTATCTTTGACAAAGGAGGCAGAAATGTACAGTGGAGAAAGGACAGCCTATTCAATAAGTGGTGCTGGGAAAACTGGACAGCTACATGTAAAAGTATGAAATTAGATCACTCCCTAACACCGTACACAAAAATAAGCTCAAAATGGATTCAAGACCTAAATGTAAGGCCAGAAACTATCAAACTCTTAGAGGAAAACATAGGCAGAACACTCTATGACATAAATCACAGCAAGGTCCTTTTTGACCCACCTCCTAGAGAAATGGAAATAAAAACAAGAGTAAACAAATGGGACCTAATGAAACTTAAAAGCTTTTGCGCAGCAAAGGAAACCATAAAGAAGACCAAAAGACAACCCTCAGAATGGGAGAAAATATTTGCAAATGAAGCAACTGACAAAGGATTGATCTCCAAAATTTATAAGCAGCTCATGCAGCTTAATAACAAAAAAACAAACAACCCAATCCAAAAATGGGCAGAAGACCTAAATAGACATTTCTCCAAAGAAGATATACAGAGTGCCAACAAACACATGAAAGGATGCTCAACATCACTAATCATGAGAGAAATGCAAATCAAAACTACAATGAGATATCATCTCACACCAGTCAGAATGGCCATCATCAAAAAATCTAGAAACAATAAATGCTGGAGAGGGTGTGGAGAAAAGGGAACCCTCTTACACTGTTGGTGGGAATGTAAATTGATACAGCCACTGTGGAGAACAGTATGGAGGTTCCTTAAAAAGCTACAAATAGAACTACCATATGACCCAGCAATCCCACTACTGGGCATATACCCTGAGAAAACCATAATTCAAAAAGAGTCATGTACCAAAATGTTCATTGCAGCTCTATTTACAATAGCCCAGAGATGGAAACAACCTAAGTGTCCATCATCGGATGAATGGATAAAGAAGATGTGGCACATATATACAATGGAATATTACTCAGCCATAAAAAGAGACGAAATTGAGCTATTTGTAATGAGGTGGATAGACCTAGAGTCTGTCATACAGAGTGAAGTAAGTCAGAAAGAGAGAGACAAATACCGTATGCTAACACATATATATGGAATTAAAAAAAAAAAATGTCATGAAAAACCTAGGGGTGAAACAGGAATAAGACACAGACTTACTAGAGAATGGACTTGAGGCTATGGGGAGGGGGAAGGGTAAACGGTGACAAAGCGATAAAGAGGCATGGACATATATACACTACCAAACGTAAGGTAGATAGCTAGTGGGAAGCAGCCGCATAGCACAGGGAGATCAGCTCGGTGCTTTGTGACCGCCTGGAGGGGTGGGATAGGGAGGGTGGGAGGGAGGGAGACGCAAGCGGGAAGAGATATGGGAATATATGTATATATATAACTGATTCATTTTGTTGTGAAGCTGAAACTAACATACCATTGTAAAGCAATTATACTCCAATAAAGATGTTAAAAAAAAAAAAAAAAAAAAGAATCCACCTGCCAATGCAGGGGACATGGGTTCGAGCCCTGGTACGGGAAGATCCCACATGCCGCAGAGCAACTAAGCCCGTGTGCCACAACTACTGAGCCTGCGCTTTAGAGCCTGCGAGCCACAATGACTGAAGCCTGTGTGCCTAGAGCCTGTGCTCCACAACAAGAGAAGCCACCATAACGAGAAGCCCGCGAACCACAACAAAGAGTAGTCCCCGCTCGCTACAAGTAGAGGAAGCCCGCGCACAGCAACAAAGACCCAAGGCAGCCGAAGATAAACAAATAAATTAATTAAAAACAACAACAGCTGTCACTTGAAAACCTTCTTGTAAAAAAAAAAAGAAATGGGTAAAATTAATTTCAATAATATATTTTATTTACCCCATTATATCAAAAATATTATAACAATACTTGTCAGAGTGGCTATCATCAAAAAGAACACAAACAACAAGTGTTGGCGAGGATGCGGAGAAAAGGGAACCCTCGTACACTGTTGGTGGGGACACTGTGGAAAACAGTATGGAGGTTCCTCAAAAAACTAAAAAACAGAGCTACCATAAGACCCAGCAATTCCACTCCTGGGTATATATCTGAAAAAAACAAACACTAATTTGGAAAGATACATGCACCCCAATGTCCACAGCAGAATTATTTACAATAGCCAAGATATGGAAGCAACCTAAGTGCAACAGATAAACAGATAAAGATGTGAGATAGATATATATATATATATATATACACACACACACACACACACACACACACACACACACACACATATGATGGAATACTACTCAACCATAAAAAAGAATGGAATTTTGCCATTTGCAGCAACATGGATGGACTTGAAGGGCATTATGCTAAGTGAAATAAGTCAGAGAAAGACAAATACTGTATGATATCACGTATATGTACAATCTAAAAATTACGAACTAGTGAATAAGAAGCAGACTCACAGATATGGAGAACAGACTAGTGGTTGCCAGTGGGGAGAGGGAAGGGGGGAGGGGCAATATAGAAAAAGGTGCAAACCATTATGTAACAAATAAGCTACAAGGATATATTGTACAACATGAGGAAGATAGCCAATATTTTAAAATAATTATAAATGGAGTACAACCGTTAAAAACTGTCAATCACTATACCATACATCAGCATTTTACATAGTACTGTACATCAACTATACTTCAATAAAAAAATTATCAAAAAATATTATCACAAATGTAGTCAATATAGAAATTATTAATGAGATGTTTTATATTCTGGATTTTATTGTCTTCGGAATCCAGTGTGGTTTTTACCAACACAGCACATTTCAATGCAGACTAGTCACACGTCAAGGGCTCGAGAGCCATAAGCACTAGGGGCCCCTGTTTTGGACAGGACAAATCGAGAAGCTCTGTCACAACTGCAACCAGGTTCTCTAATATTAAGATTTTGCCCCCCACAATTGCTGACTGATGAAATTAGAATGACTGGTGTGAAGTACTGCATGGGATTCCTTCTCTGGAACTAGCAGTTAGAACTCGCGGCAGAGAAAAGGCACTGGATTTCGATATCCTACGCTCAGGGGACCACCAATTTCTGGCAGCCACCTCTCCTCCCGCCCAGAGGATGCACTGAGACGGGCCCTGTCAGCACAACAAGCCCCACCTCAGATGTCAAAGAGGCCATGATGAGGGACGCAGGTTTAAAGATAAGATGAACTTGCCTCCAGGAAGCAGCAGAGCTCCTAGGCCCAATTCCTTCCCAAACAAGAGGAGAGAGCTCCCTGAAAACCCTCTCACAATCAGCTGCAGAAGAGAGCATCCCATTTCACAGCAGAGCACCTCCTGAGCTACTGCACCTGCAGCCCTGCCCCACTGCTCAGACGTGGAAAGAGGAGCCCTGGGGAGAGGTGGAATATTCGAGTGAACAGAAGGGAAGGGGCAGCTCCTGATGGGCTTGGAAGACACATCCCACCTGCGCCTGGCAGCCCAGAGCTGGTGCTGCTGGAAATTGGTTGGCGTTGGGATTGCAGGTGTACCCAGAGCAAAGGGCAAAGAAGTGTGCTTGTCAGAGGGCCCGATGCCTGTGGAGCTGCAGGATGGAGTCAGAAAGCACTGGGTCTTAATCCCACTCCTGGGCATAGAGCCAGAAAAAAACATAATTCGATAGGATGCATACACCCCGATGTTCACTGCAGCAGTATTTATTCAATACAATAGCCAGGACGTGGAAGCAACCTAAATGTCCATCAACAGTGGAACAGATAAAGAAGATTTCATATATACAATGGAATATTACTCAGCCATAAAAAGAAATGAAATAGTGCCAATTACAGAGACGTGGATGGACCTAGAGATTGTCCTACAGAGCGAAGTAAGTCAGAAAGAGAAAAACAAATACGATATAATATCGCTGAAATGTGGAATCTAGAAAAATGGTACAGATGAACTTATTGGCAAAGCAGAAATAGAGTCACAGATGTAGAGAACTTACAGTGGGCTTCCCTGGTGGCTCAGCGGTTAAGAATCCACCCGCCAATGCAGGGCACACGGGTTCAAACACTGGTCCGGGAAGATCGCACATGCCGCAGAGCAACTAAGCCCACGCGCCACAACTACTGAGCCTGCGCTCTAGAGCCCGCGAGCCACAACTACCGAGGCCCGCGCACCTAGAGCCCGTGCTCCGCAACAAGAGAAGACACCGTGATGAGAAGCCCACGCACTGCAACGAAGAGTAGACCCCACTCGCCGCAACTAGAGGAAGCCCGCACACAGCAACGAAAACCCAACACAGCCAACAATAAAATAAATAAAAATTAATTTAAAAAATTCTTTAATGGAGAGAAGACCTAAATAGACATTAAAAAAAGAACTTACAGTTACCAAGGGGGTAAGTGGGGGTCGGACAAATTGGAAGATTGGGATTGACATATATACACGTATGAAATAGATAACTAATGGGAACGAACTGTATAGCACAGAGAACTCTACTCAATGACCTGTGGTGACCTAAATGGGAAGGGAATTAGAGTGGACATATGTACACGTATAGGTGATTCACTTTGCTGTACACCTGAAGCTAACACAACACTGTAAAGCAACTATGCTCCAATAATAATTTAAAAAAAAATAGTGCTGGGTCTTGCAAGTAGCTGCCTGCAGAGATGGCTAGAGCCACAGCTGTAGCCTTGGGCTTCAGGAAAAGGGAGCTGTGAATGGCCTTGGGCAGTGCTGCCTTAAAATGCACAGGACTGTATCCCCAACACAAGACTGTTGAAATAAGTGCCAGTGACCAAAGTCATGAAATTAGATGTAGCAGCACGTCAGGAGAGCCCGCGGTCCAGGGGGAGGCAGTACGCTGGTGAGCAGTTATTACAAGGTGCAAGGTCATTTGATCTGCAGCCTATGGGTCGAGACTCTTCCAGGGTCGTGGTCAGTAGGATATTCGCTCAACGGACACAGGAAATTAGAGACCTGTTATAATTAGCAAGGCCTAAAGCATTATGGAGACATTTTTCCGTATAAACGAAAGCTGTGACCTCACAGACGAGACAATTTCAGATTGAACTACTGTTGAGAGAAAGAAAAGGAGCCCCTGTCATCGAGGAGCTGCCAGACACTCGCAGCCAGGCCTTGGTGTTCTTCTGTTGAACATGAACACTTTCACAAAACAGCAGCATCGGTCAAGGCCCCCCTGTGACCCGGATGCATCAGGACAGAAACAGGAGTCCTCTGCAGTCATGTCTGAACACAGACAGAACACCAACATCGCCCAAGCCACAAACGACAAGATGTCCCCCCTCCCGGCTCATTTTCCCTCCTCCTAAGTGAGGGTTATCGCGTTACCCAGTCCCAGAAGGACCCCTGCTTCCCGAGATCGTGCCAACCAGAGCGAAGTCCCGCTTCCTCACGCCCTCCCCAGAGTCACCTACCTTGAGTTCAAATCCCGCAGTAAGTGTGCCAGGGATCCCCAAGAGGGAGTACAGTGAAAAGATACAAAGCAAAAGTCAGCCAAGGGAAAAGGTGCCTGAGTCGAGTCCAGAGAAGACCAGGCTCCAGCTTCCAGAGGCCTGTCCCGGTGGCTCTCACAGGACATGCGTAATTCCTCCAGGACGGATCAAGCTGTGACTACGCCTGTGGGACGCCATCACCGGGGAACCTCATTAGAGATTCAGTGGCCCATGTTTTTACTGGGGGCTGATTACACAGGCACTTCCCGCCTAGCGTGTACCAACATTTCAGACTCTCCGAAAAAGAACAGACGCTCACCACCACCTCACTGCTTGCACAGACAGCTGAAACACGGCGAGCCGCTCTTGTCAGTTTGGAAATGGTGGGAACATTCCCGAAGTCTAGATTCCCAGATGAAGGCCAAGGGCCAGGCTTGCAAACGGGCCTTTGAAAGAACAGCAGCCTCATGCGTGCTTCGTTACCTGTTTTCTGCACAAGTCTTTTCTCTGACTCAGACGTCCCGCTTGGCCCCCAGGTGTGCGTTCTCGCTCTCTGTGAGTAAGGAACCTAATTTGTTCACCTCCAAGTATCTTCCTAGGGGTCTGTGGCTGGAGGCCATTAACACTGTCCAGTGCCGGTGTGCAAGGATTTTCAAGGGGAACCCTGACATCAGTCCTCGTCTGTCCAGCGTTACCCCTAGAAGCCCCTCCAGGAGAGAGGCTGCAAATCTGACCAGTCAGCAAGACCATGGAGGGCGGGCAGCACGACGCTAAGGAAGTAAAGAAAGACGAGCCCACCTGCGGCTGCAAATGTACCTCCCAAGCACTCACTCGCTCTACGTGTGTATGATGAGACCTACTGCACACAGCCCACCCTCCAGGGACTGGGGGAGGTCAGGCCTTTTCCCTGCAGCGCGGGGAAACAAGGCATCGCTACCTAAGAGGTAAAGGATTTAAATGACAATATCCAAAATAGACATGGCAATGACTCAATTACTGCACCTAGAGTAGGGGGGACAGGGGAGGTGGGTAACCAGTACTGAGCTGTATGCCTAGTATATATTCTCTGTCTTGGTCCTCATAGCAGTTTCCCGAGGTAGACTTTGTGTCCAATTCATTGTGGGTAACTGGGTGTCAGGAAGGAGAAATCACTCGCCCAAGATCCAACGGTAGGTGGCAGAGCTAACATTCGAACCCAGGGTCAACTGGCTGGCAATCCCTTGCTCTGGGAGTTTTGATCGGCTCTTAGATTATGTGACTCCCGTTATCAGCCCACATCACACAAGAAGTATGGTGATGGGGGCAAAGGCGTGAAGGGGACAAAAAGCCAGATACCTGTGGAACAAAGTCCCAGGCTGGGTGCTTGCTTTTAAAACTGTGGGTAATCATGAGTCAAATCCATTTCACCCGCCTTCACTAATCAAGGTCGTTTTAAGGCTTGCACGTCCTCCAAGCTGCAAGTAGGCTAAACAAAAGATGTTTGCCTGAATTATTTTCCAGGGACTTGGAGTCACCTGTGTCTACTTTGACCCGAGCTGCTTAAGACTGGATAGGACCACCGACTCTCCAACCGGGCACGTGCGAGTGTCCATCCCTTGATATCAGAGGGCCGAAACTCCACCCTTAAATCACGCTAAGCACCTCCATCTTTTAACGTGCAGAGGCCTGTGGCTTAGACACGCCTGCGCAGAATGACAATTACTCCACCTATTTCCTAACCACCCTTCCCCGCACTCCCCCGCCCCCTCAGACCGCCCTGCTTCTTTATTCATTACCCCATAAATATCCCTCGCCCCTAGAGTTCAGGGTAAACCCTCTCTCTGCTGCAAACCTCAGCGTCTCGGCGTTTTGGCTTGCTGCGCGCCAAGCAAAATCAATGTGGCTCGGTTACAGTTTCAAGCAAGGGAAACTCAACTCTGCGGATCTCAGAGTGAAGAGGAATTTATTTGGAAGTTGGAAGCGCAGCTGATAGACTCAGTGGGACAGCCGTAGAAATGGGCCCAGAAGACCTGGGGCCAGGGGGTTAGGGGACAAGAAGGGCCTGGGAACAGAGCCAAGCCTGGTACTCACACTCTGTTCTTTCCCATAACCCTCGTGGTATGCTCATCCTTTTGTCAGTGAAGGCCCCTCAGCGCAGGAAGCAGGGTTCTAGGGCCTCTGTGGGCAGCTGAGTGCAGTCACTACCCTTGAGGGCATTACAAACTCACAGGGGGGCAACAGTCAGGTAAAGATGTTAATGGAAGCAGCCAAAAGGGAGCAATTAGTCCCACGGGGCGGGGCGCAGGAAAGCCTTATAGGAGTGTCTCTACTGCCTGAGAAATGTTCTATTTCCTCACCTCTCTGTGTCTCAATTCCCAAACCAGACTGGAAGCTATTCAAATACAGGGAGTGTAACTTCTCACCACTTCACAGCAAAGAACCCTTAGCATGGTGTGGGAATTTGAGCTGGTGTCTAGGGCAGACATCCTTAATTTGGTTATAGCCCTCCCTCCCTGGACAAGGGTGCATCTCACCATCCTTCCCAATGCAGTTACAGCCATCAACTGCATTTGATCCAAAAGTGTATTCTTCATGGCTAGTTCAGGCACAGTGCAGAAAAAAATAACTTTGCTTTGACTTACTGGCGTTTCATCCACTTTTTTTTTAATTCCCCAATTAATAAAACACAAAATGCCTCTCTTCAAGTTAACTCTTTTCACTGACAGTACTAATCTCTTTCAGTAGTTCATCTCAATTTGGTGGAATTGTTTTATCTACACCCGGAAACTAGGGACTTGGTGTGTGGCTTGTAAGATGATTTAATTTTCCACTTTCATCACTTAAATCACAATGTCTCATTTTAGATCCTTTAAGTTTGTATGAAAAGTTCCAAAGTTCTGGTTCTGGAAACCAGATACTCTGTGCCGTTTCACGGAGTATTATTTCCACTGTTGCAAAAGCTGATACCCTTGCAATTAATTTGGTGAGAAGTGTCATTCTTGACAGGGATAATTATACTCAGCTCCTCCCACGTAGGAGGGGGGCTGAATCACTGGGTGCGGATTTCAGCTGGTACATATGTCCCCAGAAAGTTCTAATTTCCCTGCTTCCAATGGGGTCCCTCGCCCGAGTAAATTCTTTATGCTATATGGCTATTCCCCCAAAGAAAGGTGGGAGCCCTCGGTTTAGGGAGAGAGGCCAGCTTCCAGCTTAGACCGAATACCCAGGTGTGCAAACCTTGATGCCGTGCCTGCAACAAGGTCCAGTTCATGACCCTGCCTGCAGCAAGATCTCTGATGGATGGGGAAAAGAAAACATTACCTCCCCCTAGCTGCACTGACGTACAGCCCAAATCCTTACATTTTAAAACAGACAGTCTCCACGTAGCCCATCCTTCCGTTTTGGCAACATCAACCTGGCTTGGCCACCATAAAATCTTTTTTTTTTTTTTTTTTTTGACTTGAAACATATGGGATTTTTTTTTTTTAACATCTTCAATGGAGTATAATTGCTTTACAATGGTGTGTTAGTTTCTGCTGTATAACAAAGTGAATCAGCTATACCGTAAAATCTTTTAATTTCAGTTTTCTTGATGAGGGTAGGGGGATCCCCAAGCATTTCGGGAGCTTACTGACCAGCACCCTTGAAAGTCAATACTCCCTTTAGGGAATAAAATATAGAACAGAATATTTGCCATGCCTGTCATCTTTCATTTTTATTATGATTTCCTTTTGGGTACTTTATATTAATTTTTCTCCTTTTCAGTATTCATCATGGACTCAGCCTTCCACAAACTCACCTTTTTGGTAGAGTATTTCATACCCACCTTGTTTATCCCTCCAGCAAAATATAAAATCCAATAATCACAAAATGCTCTTTTATTGGAAAGCAGAATTAAGAGCCCAAATCTGGGCAGACAGGGTGCATAGTAAGGACTTCTACCTATGTGCTAGCAGTTTGTTTCCAGGTCACTGTAGTAACAGAGCTAGAATGATTTTTCTATTTAAGGTCATGACTTCACATGGTTCTTTCTATTATAATGCTAATACTAGTAAATCCCTTTTAAAACTTTTGCTTGCATCTAAGTGTTTAATCCTTATATTCTGCACAACGTAACTTACACTTTTAACTCCTTTCCCAAGTTGTAATCATATCCCTTCTCTCTCGAATTCTCCACGTGTCTTTGTGACCACTATTTTGTAATCACTTTTGGCCTGTATGTGTCTGCTGGGAATTATAATATCTACCTCACTGGGTCGTTTTAAACACTCAATGAGATAAGCGAAACTTTTTTGGTAAATGGGCTTTTTCTGATGAGCATACAAATGTACACCAATAAAATAGCTTTCACAAAAGTAAAACTGGGAAAAAGACATATTTCTAATTGAAGTGGAATAGTTTTGAATCTACTCACAGCTAGTTCCACATATATAATCACTTTTCTGTTTTTATGTATGTACCAAGCCTTAAACACATAATGAAATAAGAAACCTGAACTGTTGAAATATACTTCAATAACATTTTTTTAAAAAGCAAGCTCTGTGTCCTTGTGACAAAATAAACTCTGAAGTCATTTTAAGCTTTAACCATCTATGCCTCTAGGGTTGTATTTTTCTTAAGAAGTAAGTATTTCTATACTTGAGGACATTTTCAGGAGGAGACCACAAGGAAAGTGAGGAGCAAAAGATCGAAGCCTAGGAAATCAAGGGGGCTTCTCAGAAGGAAAAGTGGAGAGGCCTTGTCTATGTGCACAGATAGCAACGAGACAACACATCAATGCTTCCTTTAGCCTGGACTTTATTTGAAAATATTTTTAACGCTACATTTTAAAAAGATATGGAGAAAACTACTAGAGCTAATCAACGACTTTGATAAGGCAGCAGGATACAAAATTAATGCACAGAAATCTCTTGCATTCCTATACACTAATGATGAAAAATCTGAAAGAGAAATTAAGGAAACACTCCCATTTACCACTGCAACAAAAAGAATAAGATACCTAGGAACAAACCTACCTAAGGAGACAAAAGTCCTGTATGCAGAAAACTATAAGACACTGATGAAAGAAATTAAAGATGATACCAACAGATGGAGAGATACACCATGTTCTTGGATTGGAAGAATCAGCATTGTGAAAATGACAGTACTACCCAAAGCAATCTACAGATTCACTGCAATCCTGATCAAACTACCAACGGCATTTTTCACAGAACTAGAACAAAAAATTGCACCATTTGTATGGAAACACAAAAGACCCTGAATAGCCAAAGCAATCTTGAGAACGAAAAACGGAGCTGGAGGAATCAGGCTCCCTGACTTCAGACTATACTACAAAGCTACAGTAATCGAGGCAGTATGGTACTGGCACCAAAACAGAAATATAGATCACTGGAACAGGATAGAAAGCCCAGAGATAAACCCACACACATATGGCCACCTTATTTTTGATAAAGGAGGCAAAAATATACAATGGAGAAAAGACAGCCTCTTCAATAAGTGGTGCTGGGAAAACTGGACAGCTACGTGTAGAAGAATGAAAGTAGAACACTCCCTAACACCATACACAAAAATAAACTCAAAATGGATTAAAGACCTAAACGTAAGGCCAGACACTATCAAACTCTTAGAGGAAGACATAGGCAGAACACTCTATGACACAAATCACAGCAAGATCCTTTTTGACCCACCTCCTAGAGAAATGGAAATATAAATAAAAATAAGCAAACGGGACCTAATGAAACTTCAAAGCTTTTGCACAGCAAAAGAAACCATAAACAAGACAAAAAGACAACCCTCAGAATGGGAGAAAATATTTGCAAACGAAGCAACTAACAAAGGATTAATCTCCAAAATATACAAGCAGCACATGCAGCTAAATATCAAAAAAACAAGCAACCCAATCCAAAACTGGGAGGAAGGTCGAAATAGACATTTCTCCAAAGAAGACATACACATGGTTTAAAAGCACATGAAAAGATGCTCAACATCACTAATTATTCGAGAAATGCAAATCAAAACTACAATGAGGCATCACCTCACACCAGTTAGAATGGGCATCATCAGAAAATCTACAAACAACAAATACTGGAGAGGGTGTGGAGAAAAGGGAACCCTCTTGCACTGTTGGTGGGAATGTAAATTGACACAGCTACTACGCAGAACAGTATGGAGGTTCCTTAAAAAACTAAAAATAGAACTACCATATGACCCAGCAATCCTACTACTGGGCATATACCCTGAGAAAACCATAATTCAAAAAGAGTCAGGTACCACAATGTGCACTGCAGCTCTATTTACAATAGCCAGGACATGGAAGCAACCTAAGTGCCCATCAACAGATGAATGGATAAAGAAGCTGTGGCACATATATACAATGGAATATTACTCAGCCATAGAAAGAAACGAAGTTGAGTTATTTGTAGTGAGGGGAATGGACCTAGAGACTGTCATACAGAGTGAAGTAAGTCAGAAAGAGAAAAACAAATGCCATATACTAACACATATATATGGAATCTAAAAAAAAAAAAAATGGTTCTGAAGAACCTAGGGGCAGGACAGGAATAAAGATGCAGACGTAGAGAATGGACTTGAGGACATGGGGAGTGGGAAGGGTAAGCTGGGACGAAGTAGAGAGTGGCATGGACTTATATATACTACCAAATGTAAAACAGATAGCTAGTGGGAAGCAGCCACATAGCACAGGGAGATCAGCTCGGTGCTTTGTGACCACCTAGGGGGGTGGGATAGGGAGGGTGGGAGGGAGGCTCAAGAGGGAGGAGATATGGGGATATATGTATATGTGTAGCTGATTCACTTTGTTATACAGCAGCAACTAACACACCACTGGAAAGCAATTATACTCCAATAAAGATGTTAAAAAAAAAAAAAAGATATGGAATCAATGTAATACACCACATTAAAGAATGAAAAAAATCACATCATCATCTCAATTGATGCAGAATGAGCATTTGAAAAACTTCACACTTTTGTGATCAAAATGCTAAAAAAAGAAAAAAACTAGGAATAGAAGGAAAAATTTCAACATAATAAAGGGCGTATATTAAAAACTCACAGCAAACGTTATAGACGATGGTGAAAGGTGGGAAAGATTTCCTCTAAGATCAGAAACAAGGTAAGGATGCCCACTTTTACCACTTCAATTCTATTCATAGTACTGAAACTTCTAGCCAAAGCAATTAGGCAAGAAAAAGAAACACAGGACGCCCAAGTTGAAAAGGAAGAACGTTACCTCTGTTCACATATGACACGATCTTGTATATGGAAAATCCTAAACATACCCCCAAATCATTTAGACTACTAAACAAATTCAGCAAAGTTGTCCAACATGAGATCAGCATCCAAAAATGAGTTTTTTCTATACACAATGAACAATCCAAAGAGGAAAGTGAAAAAATAATTCCGTTTATAATACAAAAACAATTAAATACTTAGGATTAAACTTAAGCAAGAAGGTTAAAGACTTATACTGAAAACTATAGAACAATGAAGAAATTAAAGAACACACAAATAAAGATATCCTGTGTTCATGGAATGGAAGACTTAATATTGTTAAGAGGTCCATACTACCCATAGATATCTACAGATTCAACGCAATCCCTATCAAAATCCTACCAATTTTTTGTAGCAATTACAAAATTTCCTTTGTAGAAAGGAAAATCTATTCTAAAATTAATATAAAATCTCAAGGGACCTCAACAGACAAAATAATCTTCAAAAAGGACAAATTTGCAAGTCCCACACCTCCTGATTTCAAAATTTATTAAAGTTACAGTCATCAAAACAGTGTGGCACTGGCAGAAAGACAAATGTATACACTAGTGGATAGAATAGACAGCCCAGAAATAAACCCTTCAATATGCTGCCAAGTGAATTTCGAAGAGTGCCAAGGCCATTCAATGGGGAAAGGACAGGTTTTTCAACAAATGGTGTTAGAAAAACTGGATATCCATATGCAAGAGAATGAAGTCGAACGCTTATCTTACATCATATACAAAAGTTAACTCAGAATGGATCAGAGACTTAAATATAAGAGCTAAAACCATAAAGCTCTTGGGAGAAAACATGGGAGGAAAGCTTCGTGACTTTAGATTTGGAAATCATTTCTTGGATATTACACCAAAAAAAGAAAAGAAATTTGACTACATCAAAGTTCAAAACTGTGCAAAGGACACTATCACAGTGAAAAGGCAACCCAGGGGAGAGAATGTTTGAAAATCATTTATCTGCTAAAGTGTTAATATCCAGAATATATGAAGAACTCCTACAACTCAACAATGAAAAACCCAATTTAAAAAATGAGCAAAGGACTCGAGCAGACATTTC
The DNA here is from genome assembly GCF_964270905.1 of Leucopleurus acutus. Classification (NCBI taxonomy): domain Eukaryota; kingdom Metazoa; phylum Chordata; class Mammalia; order Artiodactyla; family Delphinidae; genus Leucopleurus; species Leucopleurus acutus. Next base: position 7,639,738 of record NC_139148.1, on the reverse strand, counting down.
TGCAAAGATATATAAATGGCCAATAACCACAGGCAATGACACGCAGCATCACGAAGCATTAAGGGAAAGCAAATCAAAACCACGATGAGATACCACGTCACGCCCATTAGGATGGCTATTATCAAAAAACAGAAAGTAACTGTTGACAGGCACATGGAGAAACCCTCGTACCCTGCTGGGGGGAAAGTGAAATGGTGCAGCTGCTATGGAAAGCAGTGTGGCAGTTCCTCAGAAAATTTAAAAATAGAATTACCACATGTTCCATCAAGTCCACTTCCGGATATATACTGAAAAGAATTGAAAGCAAGTGCTTGGATATTTGCACACCCATGTTCACAGCAGCATTATTCACAACAGCTAGAAGGTGGAAGCAACTGAAGTGGCCATCAATGGAGGTACGGGTAAACAAAATGTGGTCTATATACTCAACGGAGTATTATTCAGCCTTAAAAAGGAAGTTCTGACACAGGCTACGACATGGATGGACCTTGAAGGCATTATGCTAAGTGAAATAAGTCAGTCACAACAGGACAAATACCGTATGATTCCGCATGTTTTCTATTTTCTACCTACATAAAAAAAAGATGGAATTAAAGAATTCTACCATTTGAGATGCTCTTGAAATATTAACCAATATGAAAAACTATTAAATATAGTGCCCCTATTTCACACACATCTCAACCCAATAAAGAAATACACACGTCTTCAAGAGGCCAAATTCATTCTGGATATATTTGGAGAACTATTTGACCAGGATTTCTTAAGCTGAGGTTCAGGTAGGCCTTAAAACTCCTGCAATTTGACGTACATAGGAAGTGGGTAGATGTGATTTTTTTTCCTGGAGTCCATGGTTTAATTCAGATTTTCAAAGGACTAGGACACCCTAACATTTGAGGATGCTTGAAAGCATTGTGACCTTTAGCTTGGACTGAAAGACCATGCTGATGGAGATGAGGAATCAGGTGAGCTGGAGAAGATGAAAGCAGACCCAGGGCAGGACAAGCTACTGTAGTATCTCCCGGTTCCCGTACTACTATTCAGTCCTGTTCTCAAAGTTCTGCTGCATATGGAAACGCAAGCACACAACCCTGCCTTCATACTGAACCCGCAGGTATGTGATTACGGTAACATTCACTGGGCAAAGACCTCCGTTGCTTTAGTCTTTATTTCATTTGCCTGATGATAATTAGTTTTAGCTTATTATTTAGTGGTTATGGAGTGGACTTTTCCCCACTGCCACTGGATAAAAAGAAAGCCTAAAACTCTTGTCGCGAAAACTTCTCGATATTACTTTGGGAGCCTTTAGTAATGGCTGTCAAACTGTCTTCTGATAAGATTGTGAGGAGGTGTTTCAGGAGTACACAGGGAAGGAAGCAGGGGCCAAGCTGGGTCTCCAGACTCCCAACCCAGGTTCAAACAAAGCAGTTTCGTTTGTATCTAACACACACACACACAGACACGTTTCACTGGAAGATATTATGAACACTTCTGAATTATACAAACTCCATCAACTGTCAAGCTTCTATCAAACTCCATCAAGTATCAAGTTTATATCAGTCAGTAGAGACTAGATTATACTACAGTAACAAACAGCTCCCAGGTCTTAGTGCTTCACTCAACAAAAACCTCATTCTTTCTTGTATTATATGCACTACAGCAGTTGGCACAGGTTTCCGCTCAATGCAATCACTTGGGGAGCAAGGTTGGTGGAAACTCCATCTGGATATTCTTCCGTAACAAACAAGCTAGGCAGAAAGTAAATGCTAAGTTAAATACTGACTCTTAAAGCATCTCCTCCCTTTTTTTTTTTTTTAAACCCAATCCAAGTCATCTGGTCATGCCTACCTTCAGAACAATCAGAGGACGGACATCCTATGGCATGCCAGCAAAGAGAAGACAATTAGAGTATCTGTGATAGCACTAAAAACCTCTATATTGTTTGTATTACTTAAGCTACGATCAAGTGAGAAGTGTTTTATAAAATGATTAATAGTTTCAAGTTCTGTTCGGGACTATCTAATCTTAGAGGAGGAAAGTGTGCATCAGGAATTTTCCCACAAAATGTTATTCTGTTTATTTTTGGAAGAATAAAGGTTAAGAAGTCAAACTACTCATATATATGATTCAGGCAGTGGCTATATATTGGCATGGAGTGTATTCCATACCAGTGGTGACTGTGGTACCAGGTGGTATTACTCTAATTTAGGGAGACAAGTTCAGCAAGTCATAGCAGTCTTCTGACTAGGTACCAGTTGGTATAACCTCGTCAGAAGACTGCTGTGACTTGCTGAATCTGTCCCCCTAAAGTAGATATAACAGCTGAGCCCCAGTAAATAGACTCACCCTTCCACCCCGACTCCTCTGACTGGGCCTGAGGAGAAAGTGAACCAGAGAGGACAGAATCCGGAGCTCTGGAAGGGAAGGGCCAGTGAAGAACCACCGTGCCTTTCCTATAATTGACAAGAGTGGGGGTAGGGCATGGAGAGCAGGCTAAGGCCTAAAGCTAAGGCCACTGGAATCGACGCGTTCCAGCCACCATGTTCACACTTCCCAGACACTCAATTCTCCTTCTCTCCTTTTCTCACACAGGAAAGATGAGGACAGAGTCTCATGACCCAAACATGGCACATGAGGGGATTAATACCACACCTCTAGGTGTGAGCACATCGTCCTCAAGGAATACTGTCACGGAGCCAAGTACGCAGCAGGCTTCTTCCCCACGTCCACCTCCCTTTTAAGTGCTTTGAGTACCCACGGCATAATTTGGTGGAAACATGCTCTTTTGGTTGGTCTTTGGAGTACTGACACAGGCCAACTTTAAATGCGCCTATTAGCCACTGCTCCTTCCTGCAGTTCTCATAAGACAGCTCCCTACCTGTGCCCCCTCCCCAAAAATTATAGATAACATTTCTACAACTTGAAAATGGTTGATTCAGCTTCCCATTAACACACACTTGTACCTCTTCCCCTTCCTCAAATCCTTTCCTTAACTCTCATGACTGTTAAACACATTCACGAAAGGCAGAAACCTGGGACAATGAAGAAAAAGAGATAATAGGACCCAAACTTCAGCAGCTGGTGATGTTAATTGATTTATTAGGCCCAAGAAAATGGGACCCTAAATCAGCAGTGGGGAAAGCCAAGGGAAAACCAGTATTAAGGAACCTCCAAAGGCTCAGGAATTGATTGGCCCAGACACTCCGGCAAAAAAGTACAAATGTAGAGCTAATGATAGAAGGGTTAGTAGAATGTTCATTTAAGAAACAGTTCAACTCAGAGATCCTCTCAACAACTAAGGTTCTAATGTCCACTAAACCCAGAACAAAAATGAGTGTTTATTCTTAGAAGAGAGACAAACAGGGAGTCTCTGCCTGGGAAACTGCTTCTCAACTTGGGGCGATTTGGCAACGTGTGGAGACATCTTTGTACCAACTGGGGGGATGGATGCTACGGGCATGTAATGGGTACAGACCAGGATACTGTTCAAGATGCTACGCCACACAGAGCGGCCCCCACCACAAAGAGTCATCCCACCCAAAATGGCAATACCGCCAAGGCTGAGAAACTCGAGGTTAGGGCAAGGATTCCACATCGGCGAGAATGGAATTCATCAACATATATATTCTAAATACTGAGACACCAACACTACAACTTCTCCCAGCTTCCCATACTCAGCTCCCACAATGCTGATAGCTCCAGTGTGCAGGTAGGCGTGTAGGAGTCCCCTCAGAGCAATCTTACCAGCTTCTTATCAGAAGCTTATCAGAAAGACTTGTCTGAAGAAACTGACATCAGAAGCTTCCCGATCCAACAGGCCAGTTGCCTTAGAGCTAAGCCTGTAGTAAACAGCTTCCCCCATGTGCTCAGAGCTTCCTGTCAGTCTTAGCGCCCCACTCTTACACATCAATGGTCAAGGATTGCCCAACAGTTGGGGGAAGTGGCGTATAAGGCAAAAGGAAGAAATTTGGAGCAGCAAGAGAAGGAGAAGGAAGGAGAAGGAAAGGAGGAGAAGGAAAATCCCAGGAAATTAATATCCTTGGAGAAGGACAGAAAATGTCACATGCATGAAACAAGGACAAATGTCATGAAAAAAGGAACACTGAGAATAAAAACGACAGCAATTCGAATTTTAGAGTCTAACAGCAGAAATCAAATACTTTAAGGATTGGAAGGAAAGGTGAGAAAATCGGCCACAAAATCACCTTAAAAGACAAAGAAAAATGGGAGAAGAAAAAATAAGGAGGGGGAGGTGACCTAAAATGTCCAGAAACACAAAATTCAAAAAAAATTGGGGTTACAAAGTAGAGAACGATGAAAACAGGGAGTTGGAAATTATCACGTAATCCAAGAAAATTTCCCAGAAACAAGAGGCTTGATTGTGCAATTTGCAAAGTTCACACACAGTGCATCCAGGGCAATGCTTAACAACAGACTCGCGCCAGGTTGTCTCATCATGAAACCTAAGACCACTAAGCACCAAGAGAAGATGGTCAAAGTGTCTACAGAGAGCGAGGAAAAAGCAACGGGTTTGACACAAAGGACCAGGAATCAGAGCGGCATCGAAATTCTCGACAGCAACACCGGATGGAAGCCGAAAGAAACTAAGGCAGTGCCTTCCAACTGCTGAGGGAAAACGACATTTGGCGTGGAATTCCATAGCCAGATAAAGCTACCAATAAAGGGTCAAGACATTTTCAGCCATGCAATGTCTCAAATGTACGTGCCACGCACCCACCCTCAGGAGTCAAGCAAGGGGTGCGCTCCACCACAGAAAGGAGTGTGTGAATGCACAGAGGACACACATAAAGCCAAGGTAAGGCTTCAGAATGCATCCGATACATGCCTAGAAAACTAAGCCAACCAGGAAAACTAAAAGCCTATTTCTACTTCCAGAGGGAGCCCACAGGAGCAGCTGGGACGGCTCCGTTGTCAACAGCAATACGTTGTCATGATCACGCCAACTCTGAATGTTGAATGTTGAATGTTGAATATAGAATGACCATTTCCAGGACGGGAGGATAGGAGCTGTGCATGTGGTTGTGGGGGGCAAAGAGGTGGTGACAAACAAACAAAAAAGAAACTCAATCCTCAACCTCCAAAATGGGAAGCCAGTGGATTATGCGAAAGTGAAAAATTAAGAAGCGGTGATGTAAGCTTGTAACCTACAGGCATCAAGAGCAGCTTCCAGACAGTCAGTTGAGGTTGTGGGAAGAATGGAGTAAGAACTTACTAGAGGGGGCAAGCCTATGGAACTATGTCCCTTCTGGACCTGCGTGCATGCATAACTTGCAGAATAATAATGACGAGACTGCAAGAGAAAGGCTACCGAGTGTGTATTCTGTGCCCGCCCCTGTGCTAAGTAAGCTGTTTGGGGGATCCAATGATAAATAACACATAGTCTTAAAACTCAAGGAGTTTACATCCCAGGGAAAGGAAGACACGCAAGTAAACAGCCCCAAGTCCAGGTGTCAAGAACCATAAAGGAAGAAAGAACTACTTCCTCTACTTCCTACTTGGGGTGGAAGGTTGAAAGGAGGGCTATCAGTGGCAACTTTGTGGAGGAGCTGGAAGGATAAGGTGGATTTTCTCCAGCTGCGATGAGGATACAGTGAAAGGCACTTGGGACTGGGGAGGACATGTGAGAAAGGCACTCGGATTTGGTCATGAGACGCATGTCCTCACCCCTCAATATTTCACGGACCCACCCATCTCAAGGTTATGATGACCAACTTCGCTTGTCATCCAAATGCTTTCAGTACGGCAACAGGAACTGAGTTTGTGGTTTGGGGTCTGAGTTCATGATTGTCAAACTGGACACCAGGAAACCAAGAAATAAATCAACAAACTTCCCAGTTGAAACCTTGACCTCTGCCGATCAAAGGTGAAGGCAGATCAGGCTCCTGGCGGCCGCATTATATACACACAGCAGATTCCAACCCCGAGGCCCTGCCAATCACAGAACCAACACCAACACGATGTTCACCCAAACACACTCAGGGCTTTTTCTCCCGAAACAATCTGGTTTAGATAAATCATTTTCCCCAAGAGTTATATTTCATCGAACTCACCGTTGTCTTTTTCACATGCTAGAGATGATGGATCCCAGGTAAGAAAAGTTGCCCGAATTCCAAGGGCTGGTTACTGCTCTCGTTCTCCCGGCTGAGCTGAAATCAGAATGGAAAGATCACAGTAACCAAAGCTAAAACCAAACATCCCTATTTCCTGTATTTGGTCAAAATGTGCCTGATTCCTTTTTATGAAAGTAAACTTTCAGACTTCCCTGGTGGTGCTCTGGTTAAGAATCCGCCTGTCAATGCAGGGGACAGGGGTTCGAGCCCTGGTCCGGGAAGATCCCACATGCCACGGAGCAACTAAGCCCGTGCACCACAACTACTGAGCCCGTGCTCTAGAGCCCGCGAGCGACAACTATGGAGCCCGCGTGCCACGACTACTGAAGCTCACGTGCCACAACTACTGAAGCCCGCACATCTAGAGCCCGTGCTCCACAACAAGAGAAGCCACCACAATGAGAAGCCCTCTCACCAGAGCGAAGAGTAGCCCCCACTCGCCGCAACTAGAGAAAGCCTGCACGCAGCTACAAAGACCCAACACAGCCAAAAAAATAAATCTAAAAGAAAGTAAACTTCCAGCACTAAGAAGGGCATCATCAAGGTGGACACATAGGAGAGCTCCCAACCGACCCCCTGGAGACCGACAAGAACGGTAACACGTGACACCATTCCCAGTACTTTTACATGCATGTGTGTATGTTTTTAAAACAGAACCGCAATCACTTAATGTATTTTATTTAGAGACCTACTCTTTTCACAGAGTAAACGTTTTTCCCTGTCAATTCACCCCCAGTTTCTCAAAGAACATGTGTAAAAAGCAGGATTTTCTGTATTGAATTTTTAAAGTCTCCCCTTATTTACCTGATGGCTGGATCTTCTGCTCCCCCCACAAAATGGTTCTTTGCTGGAAATCCAACAACTTCAGTTTTTTTGTTTGTTTGTTTATTTTTGGCAGTACGCGGGCCTCTCACTGCTGTGGCCTCTCCCGTTGCGGAGCACAGGCTCCGGACGCGCAGGCTCAGCGGCCATCATGGCTCACGGGCCCAGCCGCTCCGCGGCACGTGGGATCCTCCCGGACCGGGGCACGAACCCGTGTCCCCTGCATCGGCAGGCGGACTCTCGACCACTGCGCCACCAGGGAAGCCCCAACAACTTCACTTTTACCTCTGGGTTCATTTGCTTCTATGTAAAATGAGGGATTAGAAGAAAGGGTCTGTAAGATAAGCTTTGGGAGAAGGAGAGCCGGGCCTTGGCATCAGAGATGTGGATCGTCGGCTCTCCCTTAAATAGCTGAGGGACCCTGTGACAGTCACTTAGCATCTAAGTGCCACTACCCCGCTCTGTGTGAAGAGGCTGGAATTAACACGCTTAGACGGCCTACCGCGGGGGCCCGTCCCTGCCTGTAGCCTGAAGCCAAAGACAATAGATGATGTAAGTCTGTCCATGAAGGATCTGCTAAATGGCTCCAGACTGTCCCTATGACCCTTACTCATTGCCCACCACCTGCCTGCACACGAGAGGAGCCCAGGCCCCAAGAGAAGGGAGCTGCGTGTGGCAACGGGAGGGTCACAAGTCGGCTCTCGTGCCCTTTGGATAGAAGCCAGTCTCAGGGACAGTGATCTTCCCCGTGTCCCAGTGTCTGGGAGGTGGAGATTGGCACCTGACTCCGCTCTTGCTGGGCAAGTTTAAAGATGAAGGGAGGGACTTCCCTGGTGGCGCAGTGGTTAAGAATCCGCCTGCCAACGCAGGGGACATGGGTCTGAACCCTGGTCCGGGAAGATCCCACATGCCGCGGAGCAACTAAGCCCGTGCGCCACAACTACTGAGCCTGCACTCTAGAGCCCGCGAGCCACAACTACTGAGCCTGCGAGCCACAACTACTGAAGCCCACACACCTAGAGCCTGTGCTCTGCAACAAGAGAAGCCACTGCAATGAGAAGCCCGCGCACCGCAACAAAGAGTAGCCCCCGCTCGCCGCAGCTACAGAAAGACCGTGCACAGCAAACAAGACCCAACGCAGCCAAAAATAAATAAATAATTTTTTTTAAAAAATGAGGGGAGAAGTCCAAAGCTGTCATAACACGGTGGAAACTAGGAAGAGTCCGAGGACCCATAGGAGTACGTACCCCCCCACCACCCCACGGCAGTACCACGTGACAAAGAGCACGCTATGGGATGGCTGCCCAAACAGGACCCCAATACCCGATGGTGAGAGCGTCGCCAGCGGAAGGCTTCACCCCCTCATCTCCCTCCCTCCTCCTGGACACCGCGGGGGAAGGAGGGCAAGGCTCAAGATGGGCTTGAGGAAGAGACCCTGTGCCTTTTCTTCACTAAGGTTTCCCAGCTGGCCAGGCTGCCTAAGGGGAAAGCCGAGAACCTTTGAATTGCTCTTGCTAAGAGAGTATCCATTTAGATTGGCCCAGACTTCTTAAAAGCTATACATGAGACTGTTCTAATGCCCAGAAGATGCCAGAAAACCTAGCCTGAGATATGATCTAGTGGGACAGGGGTGGGGAAAATGGATGTGCCCCAGTAGATTCCAGGAGCAATGAGGAGAGGGAAATCAAATCGTTCCTTTAAGGAACCTACACCATTCGGCTCACTGCTGCCCACCTGGGTCTTGTTAAAAGGCAGATGCTGACTCAGGAGGTCTGGGACCAGGATTCCGAACTGCTAAGAAACTCCCAGGCGAGGCTGGTAATTCTGCCTACAGAGCACCCTTTAAATAGCAGGAGTCTAGTCCAAAGGCCTGCAAACTCCGGCCCACGGGCCAAATGTGGCCCGCTACCTATTTTTGTAAATAAAACTTTATTGGAACGCAGCCTCGCTCATTCTTTTACGCACGGTCAATGGCTGCTCTCACGCTACAATGCAGAGTTGAATAGTCACCATGGAGATTATAGTCCACGCAGCTGAAAACATTTACCATCTGGCCCTTTACAGAAAAGGTTGATAGACTCAGTTATATGATCACGCTAGTGTGTGGAGCACCTGTTGTGGTGAGAGTGTGGAAGTGTTCCGAAATCCATGAAGAGCCTCGCACACACTGCCTGGTTAGGTTCTGCCGTCCCAAACATGTTTTTAAAAGGATTTGACAAAAGGAAAGGTGGTAAGGCCAGAGGAGGAATATAAGGAAAAAATGGTTAAATACAGATCAATCATCTGCTAAAACAGCCCCTTCGCCTCTACTACAGAACAAGGGAATTTTTTGTTTTTTTGCCATAAATGATATATTTCTTCTACAAGAACTCTGAGTTCTTAGAGGCCCAACCAAGACGGTGACCCAACAGGGAAGTCCTCTGCCTGTCTTCTTATAAATACCCTCTCTTCCTAGTTTCCACTGTAACCTGACCATCTGGGGGGAAAAAAGCTCCTTTAGCACCGTGGGGAGATTTGGATGTGTTGGGCTGCACTCCGCAGGCTTGCAGAGCCCGCACTTGCCCAGACTCAAAACGGAATAAAGAGCCCGGAACCAGTGACAGGGACAGGAATGGTTTAAGAGGTGGGGGAACCTTACACACCTGAAGAGAGGTCCTGGAGAAACACCCCACCGTGTCCGACAGACGCGAGACGAGACAGCACAGAACTCCTCACTGCCCAAGGGCTGAAGGAGACGACCGGCAGGAACTGACGTCAGAGGCTCATTAGTTACCAGCAGCTGAGGCACATCCCGCACAGCCCCTCAGGTTAACGAGCATCAGGAGGAAGGGGGTTTCCCTTTAATAAAGCACCAGGTGGCGCTGTTCCGTCCTGAGGGGCAGGGGGCAAGCACGATGGTGTGAGGAGGTGTAGACGAAGCAGGGGATTATGCACCAAGAGCAAGAGAACAGCCACCTTGAGTGGCCTGACCGTACAGATGGGTCTCGTCTTTTCCACTGAGCTCAGCGTGACACACAGCAGGCACCCGTGCCATCGGCGCCTGCACCCAAGGTCACTCTGCGAGCTGCTCACGTTCTGGAGGAAACGCCCTTTATCTCTCGATTTCAGGATGCAAGTCTCCTCACAAACATCACACCCCTAACCTGGAAGTCCCGCAGGGGTCTGTCCACATCATTTCTCTGCCTTAGAGCCTCCCTTCCCCCACCCAAGGACCAGAGCAGAGACCCTGCTGAAGCTCCTGGCTTGTCTTCCTGGGTCCTTCTTCACTGATTCCGAAACAAGATCCTCTGAAGGTCACCCACCTTTCACATCACTACCTGCCGCCTAATAGCTACATCTGTGGCCCAACACTGCCTTCAAGTCACCATCCTTCCAACAAATATTCTTGGAGCAGTGCTGTGTCCTGGGCACTGTCCTAGGCGCTGGGATTTCTGCTGTGAACGGGACAAAATGCCCGGCCCTGCCTCCACTGACCTTCCATCTCTAGCTCTATTTAATACTCTCTGGGTGCCCTGGGGCTCCAACAGCTGTCTCCATAAGATCTTGAGACGGAAGCGTCTTTTACATTTACTCTGCAGCCCTCCACATCAGTTGATCCCTAAACCCACATACGATCTGGGGAGACATATGACTTTGAGAGTCTACAACAGAATGTGCTAAATTTGGGATGAATTATGACGCTAACAAAGGGGATTTAGGCCTAACCAAGAGCTAGGAGACAGGAATTGCAATATGAAGCCCAGAGAAGCCAAGTATTTGTCAACCATTGCTTTAGAAAGGCAACTCTCCCAAAATGGAAGGGGTCCCTCTCAGTGAAATGTGACCAGTTCCCTCTGCGGTTGACACCCTCTCATCATTATATCCAATAGGCAGGCCCTTCCTGGTCATTGGAAAATCCTCCAGTGGCTCAACTTTTGATAGGGTGAATTTCAAAGACCTCTTGCAGGTGTCAACCACAGGCTCCACTGATTTTCAAGGCTTGAGTTTGATCAAAGCCAGGTGGGTATGATTTCAACAGGACTTTTCCAAAAGATACCCCAGTGTCCATATACCTGGATATGGGATATGGACTGCATGGCGTATGTAGGCGTATATATACCACACACCCACACACCCACCCACACAGCATATGTACCACTTGATTCTACAGATAAGAAGGTGGTTCCTTCTAGGCTCGGAACATTCCGGCATCAATAAGTAACAGGCTGGAAGGTCCTGCTCCTTCCGCCATCTGCCCCTGCTGAGACCCAGAGGGACTCCTGACTGTCCCGATGCTAATGGTATTACCATGCACACCTTCCGGCCATTCTGATAAGTATCCTCATTTTCAGGTCCTCCACCGCCCCTTTTATTTTGCAGGGTTTGGGGGTGCTCCGAATGTGCTCATAACCCTGTTTTATAGCAGCTGCAAATAAGAGACAGAGCTCCATTGACTTGCTCTCAGACAGAACAGACATCAAAGCAGACCCTCGGTCAGATTGCAGGTCTACAGGGTGTTTTGTTAAGCTCTTCCCTTTATTAAATGTTACACATAATAAATTTCCAAGGCAGTGCCACTCCTGGAATGTACAGTATACATTACCCAGGGCCCAGCGGAGTTAACTTTGCCACAGATGCCTCAAGACTCATTTCTGTGTTTGTTTCTCTGTTGGTGGGTTTTTAGAAGAAACATTAAGCTTTTCGCCCACATAGGACAGAGAACATCATTTCCCAAAAGCGACCTTTGAATGGGCCCAGTTCACCATCTTAGAGACGATTCTTTTCCAGAGAGTTGGGCAGCCCACTGGAAACAGCAGAATAAATTATCCAAATATAGAGACCATTTTTCTAAATAAGCAAACAGGTTACTTTTCCCCCAAAGCCTATGGCTTTCTATGGGCCAGTTTAGTAAATAATGAAAACAGATGAAATTTATTTAGTGTGCACTCTTTGACAAGCTGCATGCCAGGTACGTTACACGAATTTATTTTCGCTTCAAAACTACCATTCAAAAATACTATCGTCATCATCCTCCACATTTTACATATAAGAAGCTGAGGTTTTGAGGGGGAAAGTAATTACCCAAGGTGATGGGGTCAGAATTTGAACCCAGGAGTCAACCCCACGCAACCTGGCAGCAAAACTGAGGCTCTCAGCCACCTCTGTATCTTATTCCTCTGGTTACCGCCAAATCTGCAAGGTGAAGTCGCTTTCAGGGTCTGCTCTAATTATTTATTCCTGCACAGCAAACCACCCAACTGGCTTTTAAAACATGTATTATTATCTCTGTGAGTCTGTGGGTAGATTAGGCTCAGCTGATGGCTCTTGCTAGCAGTCTCTTGTCAGGTGGTAGCTGTCAGACGGAGGTTGGAGCTGAGATCATCTGAAGGGTTTGCACGCACACGAATGGTGCCTGGGATGGCTGGAGCGGCTCAGTCATCTCTCTCTCGGTGCGGCTTCTCCACTCGGCTAGCTTGGACTTCCTCACAGTGTGGCGGCAGGCTTCCCCCAGAGCAAGCATCCCAAGAGAACTGGGCAAGCCTTCTTATGCCTCGGAAATTTCAGAATGGCGATCGTACCCTATTAATTAGAAATGTTCTTTTGACTATTGTTTCCGTCTATTTTGAGAAAAAAAAAGTTTTGCTAATAATTTCTTTTCTTCTTAATGGAAATAAAATCGAATCCAATTCTGAAAAGAGACGAGTTAAGTTTTAAAAGATGATTGGTTTCACTTTTATTACTCTTTGTAGATTTCCATTCTCTCTTCTTAATCTTCCTAGTCTACTCTTAAGCAAGCTGAAGACATTTATCCAAACAGAGCTCTACGCTTCCTTTCATCCCCAGAAACACCACTGGCCAACAATGAAACAAACAGAGGTCTAAATTGAGCCCAGCGCAAAAAGAATTTGACACCGACTTGGACTTTATTGTGTATAGAATCATCTGTTACTTATTCCTCAGCTGCAGCCCGGCCTCCAGCTCAGCACAGGGGTCTTGGCCATCTAAAGGCCGCTCTATCACCTCTCCGAGACAACGATCCTTCGCAACTGAACATTTCAAACAGCAATGTAAGTGGAAGAACCAGGGAACTTGGCTTCCCTCAGCTTTTCCCAAAAAAGTAGATGACGGACTCTCAGCCCAAATTCAAATCCTTTGGTGACAATGAGGGTGACATCACATTTTTCTTACTCTAGACACTTCGTGGTAGTTGACATCTGCCTCTACCTTTGTTTTATCTTTGTTTCATGAAGCGGGTTTTCTCTAGAGGAACCCAGAGGGTACATCTGAGAACAAAGATGCTTTTAAACCAAAAAGCTTGTCTCTGTGGAAACACCTGTGACAAGAGACTTCAGGCTGTAATCCGTGGCCATGTCGTCGTCCAAGCAGTGTTCTTCTGTCTCTAGCTGAGAATGGTGGGCGAGGGGGGGGGTCCATCTGGTCTTGAAAAAGCACCTACTGAATCAAATGCATCTGAATGATATAATATCCTTTTTACAAAAAAAACAAAACTTTCAGAGAGGTGAACTTGACTGAAAGACGGACTTCGTTTGTTTGCTTGTTTTAATGAGACTTCAAAATGTTGTTGACCTACCTGGGAACTAAGACTTGGCCCAACAATGAACATTACTAACCTCAGTGGATGTGTCGGCCACGCTCACCTTCTTCCAGTTGCTTGGGATCAAGTCCTTAGTGACTTATTTTCTCAAGAGTGCAAGAGCGGACATTCTCCTCCTGGTTTCTTGTCTTAATGTTGACTACACAAAAGTGGCAGTGGCTTATACCAAAACCGAGCTCTCCTGGCTCTGCTGGTAGAGTGGAAGCTACTAAGAAGCTGAAATGTAAGACTTGATTTCATTAAAGTAAATTGAATCACTGTGCTGAACTTAACTCTAATTGTTGAAACAGCTGCCATTAACGAGCCAATTCTGCCTCATCTAGGTTTCCCTAAAGCCCATATCATCTTCTCTCTCATCTTATCTGGGACTGATTTGAAAAAGTCATTTGTTTTTAAGAAATTGTTTTTTCAGTGAGTGTCAAACATTCCAACCCAGCCATCGAAATCTGTGTTTACGTGACAGGAGCATAACAGGCCTAGGGGATGGAGGCCCGAGTCTTAGCCTTGGGATCTAGTCACAATCTGCCTAAAGCTTCCATCACATTTTGCCTGGATCGCAGTCGCATCTTTGTCCCTTTGCACATGTGACTTCCTCCATCCAAATAATCCTTCCTTCTTCCTAGCCATCCTTCCAGGCTCAGCTCTACTTCAGAGTCTTCCATGACGTCACGCTTGACAATTCCAGGCCCCGCTCATCTCTTTTTAGTTTCAACTGCTATGACTCATCGGCCATGAAAGACACATCAGTACCTTATATACATTTAATTTATTGTCGAAATGAGGAGGTTTTGGAGAGTTAGAGTGCTATTAATCGTTCCACCGGGACAACAGGCATAAATTGGGACACTGTGGGACATATGGTCCTTCCTTCTAAGTGGCAAATGATCTGATGTTCTCCAGTGGTACTTAAAATACAAAGAGATTGTGGAGAATAACTGAGAAATGCTAACTGCATTGATAAAAGCTTAGATTAAACATATATATGATTAGTTACAGCATTCCTGTAATTAGCTTTTCCCATTGCCAGTCACTCTTTTGTTCAACAAATATTTACTGAGCTGCTAGGATGTGCCTGGCCCTCTTCTAGGCCCCGAAAATGTAGACAGAGATGAGTAAATAACCCTGTAAATATATAGTCAATAAAAAAGTAAGCACAAAAATATTGAATAGTATCAATGAATACAGTGAATAAATGGATAAAATAAATGGAATAGAAACACTGATGAATGCTATAACACATTGAGCATGGTGACTGACAAGGGAGTCATCTCCAAAATATACAAGCAGCTCACGCAGCTCAATATCAAAAAAAATACAAACAACCCAATCCAAAAATGGGCAGAAGATCTAAACAGGCATTTCGCCAAAGAAGACATACAGATTGCCAACAAACACGTGAAAAGATGCTCGACGGCACTAATCGTCAGAGAAATGCAAATCAAAACTACTATGAGGTAGCACCTCACACTAGTCAGAATAGCCAACATCAAAAAGTCTACAAATACTAAATGCTGGAGAGGGTGTGGAGAAAAGGAAACCCTCCTACACTGTTGGTGGGAATGTAACTTGGTTGCAGCCATTATGGAGAGAAGGATGGAGGTTCCTTAAAAAATTAAAAATAGAGCTATCATACGATCCAGCAATCCCACTCCTAGGAAGAGAGATGGAGAAAACGGTAATTCGAAGAGATACATGCACCCCTATGTTCATAGCAGCACTATTTACAGTAGCCAAGACATGGACACAACCTAAGTGTCCATCAACAAATGAATGGATAAAGAAGATGAGGCACATGTATATAATGGAATACTACTCAGCCATAGAAAGAATGAAATAATGCCATTTGCAGCAACATGGATGGACCTAGAGATGATCATACTAAGTGAAGTAAGTCAGACAGAAAAACAAATACCATATGATATCACTTATAGGTGGAATCTAAAAAAATGATACAAATGAACTTATTTACAAAACAGGAATAGGCTCACAGACATAGAAAACAAACTTATGGTTACCAAAGGGGAAAGGGGGGGAGGGATGAATTAGGAGTTTGGGATAAAATACACACACTACTATATATAAAATAGATAAACAACAGGGACCTACTGTATAGCACAGGGAACTACACTCAAAATTCTGTAATAAGCTACGACGGAAGAGAATCTAAAAAAAGAATATATATATATGAATCACTTCGCTGTGCACCTGAAAGTAACACAACGTTGTAAATCAACTGTATTTCAATGAAAATTTTAAAAAATTTAAGCACGGTAAGGGGCAACTGTGTAAGTTGTGCAAGAGACTGTTCATTGGTCAGGTAAAACTGGTGGCAAATTCAAGGAGGTCTTATTTAAGCAGAGACCTTGTGGAGAGTATCCTTGGTAGGGGGAACAGCATGGACAAAGGCCCTGGGGTGGGACCAGCAAGCAGATGAGTGTGGCTACAGAGTAGTGATCAAGGTGACCATCTGGGCAGCATGAAGGTGGGCAAGGAGAGGGGGGCCAGAACAGGTAGGTCCTGGCAAGTCATGGGAAGGAGGCGGGGTTTAGCCTGAGTGTAAGGGGAAGCCGCCACCGAGTCTTATGAAGGGTGTCATGAGGTCCAATTTCTGACGGTTATGTGGAGAGGAGACCGCAGGGGCCGCAAGCGGAGGCGGGAAGATCAGTTAGAGGTGCACTGGTTTATTTCTCCCAATAATAATAGTCCTCTCTTAAAGCTTCCCCCTGTGCCGTTGGAGGTGCTCTGGGTTGGGCTTCCATTTCTCAGAGGCTCTGCAGGCCGTGAGGGTGGGCGGCAGGTGGGCGGGGAGGGGGGCGCTTCCTGAGCGAATAGCCCAATGCTGAACTTCTGCTATGATTCTGAGACCGTTTGTCTCTCAGGTACATTCTCCCATTCAGTTCCTGCTCTCCGTTCCTTGGCTTCTCTCTCCATAGCACAGAGACCCCATCTGATGTGATGTTGCCCACCAGGGGACATTTGGCAATGGCCGGAGACATTTTTGGCTGTCGAACAAGAGGAGGGGAGTGCTACTGGCCTCCAGTGAGTACAGGCAGCAGGGACGCTGCGAAACATCCTACGGCGCACAGGACAGCCGCCCTCCCATGACAATCATCTGGTCAAACATGTCAATAGTGCCGAGGTTGCAAAACTCTGCCGTAGGGTACCCATCCGGTGCCCCCCATCCTCCCCCAGGCATCTCCCAGGGGAGGCCACTTCCTGCCACTTCCTGACTCTGGGCTCTGACCGTGGGGACTCATCCTCAGCTCACCCCATCCCTTCCGCGTGTTCCAGCCCCTTCAGCCTGGACGGGTGTCAGGGCTCTTCACCCCCCACTGGAAAATCATCCATTAGGTTGTAAAGAACTGGCCTCCAGACAGGGCCACCAACTAGACTGTCCCTTCTGGGAAACTAAACAATCATTTCTTTCCATGGTGCTTCTTGATTCTTTACTTAACACCCTCCTTAGCCCAGGAGTGGACAGGATCACATCTGAGTTATACTTAACCCTCTGTTCTAGCTCACAACGTCTAAGATAAATGGGACTTTGGAAGCTCTATTTCTATACAGAAAGCCAATTATGAACACACTCAAAGGATTTCAAGAACGTTTCTTCACGTTTGCAGAGCGGCTTTTTTGTTAGAGTCACCAGATAAAATAGACTCCCACGTAAATCTGAATTTCAGATAAACAGCGAAGTTTTTTCATATAAGTATGTCCCAGGCAATGGTAGGATCTCAGCAATGTCGCAAGGCCATATTTGAGACATATTTCTGCTAAGAACTTATTTGTTGTTTATTGAAATTCAAATTTAACTGGGTATCCTGTTTTTTGTTATTGTTGGGTTTTTTTAATTTTTGGTCTTTTCTGAGTGTTTCTTGCCCAAATCTGGCAACTCTATTTTCTGTATATTCAGGGCCACGTCAAGGATGAGTCTCTGAGTTCTTTCTCCTTCTGGTGGTTTCTTCCCACTTTTCTCTTCCCTTCCTTTGACTTCCCAATTCCTCCTCCTAAGATGGGTGCCAACGCTCTCCCTGAAGCACTCTAAACCACGCTCCCGAGTAACTGTGACACATTTTTAATCCCCCTTTCCACCAAAAGTGGATCAAGTTGAGGAGTGGCTGAGGGGCAGGCATGAAAAACCTTATTCTGAAAAGCCCTACATTAGGAAAATGAAACGAACTGAAACTGAATGTAAATATGCTACTATTTTCATCAAACCTGGTTTTTTTAAAGTTCTCCTTTACAAAAAAAAAATATGAATAATTAAATGATTGCATTCCTCATACAATCCCTTTATGTAGAAAATTTCCCTTGGACATTCAACGTCTGATTTAATTTACTAATTCAATGGTAGAACTTTTTAAAAAATATGGACTCAGAGAATGTTGGGTAAATAAGTATGGAAGAAAAGCTGGGCAAAAGAAATCTGGGGTAAGTAAAATCTTTTGCAGCATAAAAGAAGACTTGAGCAGTAAATGCTTCAAAGAAAGCTCAGTACTTGAAAGGGATTATTTGTAAGTAGTAGAAAATGAATTTTGAGGAATCTGCAGTCTTTTTTTTCCCAGAGTAATTAAATAGATCATTGTGTCAATAAATGTTTGTTGAACTGAATTAAAGACTTAGTCTCCATCCTCAAGGAGCTCTCAAATATTGAAAAGAAGAAAAAAATGCAAGTGGAGAAATTAAAGTATAAGTCATGTGTGACCACCCGTAGTCAGATAATAAAGTCCTTACAAATGAACAGCAGAAGCTAGGATATGAGCAATTATATGTTTATAGTGTCTAGAATTCCAGTGGCTTCTACTGCTGGCCCGGTGTCTGTGTTTTGCGCAAAGGGGATACACTACGCTTCATAAATTCATCAGCATCCCTGTGATTCGTGCAAAGGAAAGGTGAGTCTCAGAAATGATATCAAAATGCTAATGGTTCAGAAAATAGACTTAATAGACTTGTGAAGGCAGGAACCAGATCTGTCGTATTTACCTCTCTTCCCCTAGTACCTAGAACAGCACTTAGGCAAAGACAGATGCTTGAAAGAATGATTCCATAAGCACGATCATCATATCAATATTTTGTAAACTTGTCTTTATTTACACGCGGAAGTGAATGATGACAAAGCATTTCTCGTGTAGTAAACAGAGCAGGTGACGGTGTTGAAGGATACGTGCTTGATTCCCCCCACCCCTTCAATCACCACCAACCCCATTCCATCCTCAAAGGCTACCGTGGGTGAAATTCTCCCATTCGTGACGCCATCTTTTCAGGGAGGGGCAATGTCTACCAAGATTTATTGAGCATCTTCCTGCTCTGGGCCAGGCACTGCAGTAGGCACTAGAATACAAAGTTGCTCTCTTTAAGAAAGAAGAGCCAGCAGTGAGATAGTAGTTTCAACACGTAACTGAAGAAACCGTGCACCCTTATAGCAAACGAAGGTGCCCTAGGAGTCCATAGAAGGAAGATTCCATAGAGGGGATGATGACTGAGCTGAATCTTGAAGATCCTAAACGAGATCACTGCACGAGTCAACACAGGCAAACTGCTGTGAGAAACAGCCCAAAATCTCAATGGCTTAACACAAGAGAAGTGTTTGTGCGGACACAAAGCCCAAGGCGGATGTCCCCCATCACACGGCTGTCCTGGGCAGCTCTCTTTCAACCAGACTCCTTGTATTTGGGGGGTTCCACCAACCCCTAGAGCCTCAGAGACCTCCAGAGCCTTGAGCGACACTGCCAAATTCTCTCTAACTGGCCAGTCCGTCAAAGGAGGATGAAGGTGGAGGACACTGCAGGCCTTTCCAAAGACCGGTCCTGGACAGGGCAAACATCACCCCTGTCCCCAATCCAGCATGTAGACATCGTCTCATGGCCCGCTCGATGCAAGGAGGAAGTGGAAACAATTTTGTGAACCTTGCATTGATGCACCACCAGGCACCAGAAATGGAAGAGTACACCAGGCAGAGGAAATTAACTAGTCCTGATACAATGAAAATACGGTGAAACCGAGAGGAAAGTTTAAAGTAACAGGCACATCTAGAGAGACCGAGGGCTCTGATGGAAGTTGACAAGGAATTCTGTGCAGTATAATACCAGGAGGGAAAGTAAGCCTTAAAAATAAAGGCAGAGGGGAAGAAGTGTGCAATGACCCGAGAGACAGTAATGACCCATGGATATTTTCCAGAAAGAACGATAGAGAAGGCTACTCTTGCCCAACTGCCTTCTAGAGCTCAGCTATGCATTTATGTATTAGATCTTCATAAGATTATAAGAACACAGCCCTGATTTATACAAATCTAAGACTTCTTTATAGTTCTGACCTTCTCCTTTCTGCAAGATATGACAACAAGAAGCTTTGAAAGTGGCTAATAAATATACAGGAATGCAGTCCTTCTGGAAAAGCCACAGGGAAGGGACCGAGTGTACCTAATATTTATGTAAATGTTAACCACATAATGGGCAACTCGGGGAAATAATGATGTGACCTCTGGGACCAATCTCTTGAACTGCAAAAGCGGCTGATTCACGGGGAATGGGGGTGATTGCTGTCCCTTGCAGCCTTGCCGCTCTGTCAAGAGTGTGGATTTCACATTTAGATCAGTTTTGGTGGGAACTGAAAATAGGAAACCTAAATATTAATGAACTTAGTGATGTTTGGAAGAAACGTGCAATTTAAAAATGGATGTATAGCGTGAAGAACCGTTAGTCACACTGAGTTCTACAAAGCCAACATACTAAGAATATGTTACCGAAACATGAAAGAAGTTGACCTTTGCGATGCCAGATTCAATGTTAACTTTTGCTATTGTGCCCTTATTGTCGCATCAAAGAGTTGAGGAAATGTACATGAAAATATAAAATTCCTCTCCTGACTGGATAGTTCTTTGAAAAATGAAAAATTCTGTGAGACAGTAAAATGAATGCTTTAATACGTTACACGAGCCTTGGAGGGAAGCAAGCAGAGGGTTCATTTCTTTCCCTCCATTTATGTTCCCATCATTTTCCCCCTCTCTCTCACACTTGTATTTATTTATACCGTTTATACAGTGGTTTTGCATCTGTTCTAACTATGCTTCTAGATTTCAATGTTTAAATAGTGCCCCTATGTTTTCGCCCATTCTGTCCAGAACTAAGAATTTATTTGCATCATTATCTCATACTCTTCAATTTTATTACCATCTTTGACTCTTTGCAAACGGCTTATAGACTATAAGTTTCATTTAAAATGTAAATTTTCATAAGAATCCCTTGCATATTCCAAAGCACTCCTGGTCCATAATTTTCTGTCTCCTCAAAGGAGGCACATGTATTATTTTAAGAGTAGAGACTGGGAGATACAAGAGTTCTCAGGAGCCCTGGCTCACAGTTTGGTTTGTGCCTCTCCCCAGTCAGCTCGATTCCTGCAACGGGAGACTAGACCGGAAATAGCAAGTAGCAAAGTACTCCTTGGTGTATTAGCCTGACAATTAGTTAGTCAGTCCCACTTGGTTTGCAAAGAGCAACGTGTGTTTCTGCAAATGAATGTGATCTAAGAGGAAAACCTAAAGTATTTTTTTAATGGTACATTTATGACCACTCCACTGCTCTCGTGACAAATATAAAAGGTCATTAAAATGTAGAAGACTTTTGTCAGATTATTTAGCTCTCAGGACAACAATAAGTATTTCACAGCCGGTGGAAATTAACAACTGATCCCTTACCAGGAAACACGTCAGTTCCTCTCTATAATTCCTCTTACACATTACAACTAGTCAAAATCGATTTACACTTGAGAAGGTCACACATATTCCCCCGGGAAACACTCTCCCGCTCAACTACATTCTGAGGCAGACATTACCAAGAGCAGTGCCTAGCCGACAGCACATCCGACTTCCCTTTCTCGACCTGGGAACTGGAAGGCACGAGCAACAATGCGAGCTGTCTTTTTTAGTCATTTAAAGCAAAGACAGTTGAATTTGGTTTCGTTTAGAGTTAATTGTACATTTTGAGTGATTCGGTTTTGGCAAAATCCAAAGCATATTTTGCAAATCGCTTTTCCCATTAAATGCTAAAACCCTTTATTTTTAAAAGGAAATGTAATCCATATGCTTGGAGTTTGTTTACACTATAATTATAAAATATATATATACATTTTTTATTCCTGTTCCAGAAGCTTTCTGCACCATTCTGTACCACTTTCAAAAATCAAGAAATCGTGTACTGCCAAAAACTAATGAGAGCAAATCCATAAACGTTAGAAATATTGATTTTATGATTCCTTATGGTCTGACCTTAGAAAAACATGTCTTTGGTTTTCAATCACACGTTGCAGAGAAAAACTTCCTTTCTTTGGAGAAACCTGTATACCAAACAGACCTTTTAGGGGTTAGGGGGCTGAGTTTTCATTGCCTAGGAAGGTTTATTTTGCTTACACTTATCAAGCCGCTTGACCAAATTAAATTTTGAAAATGATTTAATTCAGTTAAAAAAAAAAACCCAAAATCAGAAATTGAGAATTTATGAAATGTTTGCGTATTAGAAACCATATCCAAAATTGTCAGGTTCAACTCTTGGGGTTCATGAAACATGAGGAGTTTTCACACAGTCAGAAATCTCCCACGTGAAAATAAGGGAGGCCTAGAGGAGATAAAGGGCCTAGATGTTCCTTCATAATAAGGCTGAACACGAAGAGGAATTTCTATTTGCCTATAGCCGCATGAAACTGTCATTGGCTTAGAGCAGGCATCAGCGAACTGGTCCTGAAAAGGACCTGACAGTTCATATTTTAGGCTTTGCAAATCAGGTGGTTTCTGTCACAGCTACTCAGATTCTGCCACGGAAGTACAGTCACAGTCACAGGCAATACATAAATGAATGGATATGATTGTGTACCAGTAAAACTTTATTAACAAAAACAGATGGCAGGAGGAATTTGGCCCAAGGGCCATCGTTTGCTAAGGGCCCTGACTTACAGCTTCTTAACAAAATATACAACTCTATTTGATATATATCGAAGATCACGTTTGAAAAAATTGACTTTGGACGCTGAAAGACAAGAGTCAACTTTTCATCTCTTCTAGTTGCATTCCTGAGGCTCTCGTTTTGAGACCCAAAGAATTAACTTGTGGAGAGACCAAAACCTTGTCCCCTGTACTCATAAACACTAATCAGACGCCTAAAGTTACCAATGCCAACCTAACCCTCCTAGAGTTGGTGTATTTGTAGCCTACTGTGCACGTCTGGACCTTGTATCGTGGGCAGCGAATTCTTAATGAACATGAACAACACTGAAATGTTTGAGAAGAGCTAGTTTTTCACTAGCACGATCCTGGTCTGGTTACCCTATTTCCAATGTGCTTTTAATAGTCTATTTGCTTAATTAATACATTATGTGGACCTGTGGTCAAAGGTTGCAAACCCAAACCTTGGGCCATGCCTTCCGCATAGCTACTGAGAGCACAGGCTGTGGAGCCAGGCCACGCCAAATGTAATACCTGATCCGCCACTTCCTAGCTGTGTGACCTTGGAAAGATGTCAATGTCAATGTTGACGCTTCTCTTCTCTCTTGTGGTAATAAACTGTCAGTGTTTGTCAGGGCATATAGCTCTGAAGAAACAATGGAATAAAAACAACATTTTTCAGCTTCTCCTGCAGAGAGTTGTAGCTACATGACCAAGATCTGGACAGTGAGAACAAAAGTGATATGATTTATTAATTCTGTTTTCAGAACTTAGATGTGTTTATGCATGGATTTTTAAAAATCCACCTTGGGATTCAGTGGGCTTCTGTGTATTGACGTCTTTCATCATTTCTCAAAGTTTCTGATCCTTCGTCGTTTCAAAATTCTCTCCCAGGGCTTCCCTGGTGGCGCAGTGGTTGGGAGTCTGCCTGCCGATGCAGGGGACGCGGGTTCGTGCCCCGGTCCGGGAGGATCCCACGTGCCGCGGAGCGGCTGGGCCCGTGAGCCGTGGCCGCTGAGCCTGCGCGTCCGGAGCCTGTGCTCCGCAACGGGAGAGGCCACAACAGCGAGAGGTCCGCGCATCGCAAAAAAAAAAAAAAAAAAAAAAAAATTCTCTCCCAATTTCTCTCTCTCCCTTCTGTTTCTGAGATGCCAATTAAACATATATTAAGCTTTACCACTATCTTCTGTCTCTCTTCTTTTCTGAGTTTCATCCTTTGGCTTTCTGTGCTTCATTTTGGACTGTTGCTTTGAGCTTACTCTCAATCTGCTGTTAATCTTATTTTCTACTGTAGTCTTTCTCAGATCTAGAATTTCTATTTGGCTCTTTTACAAAATGGCTATATCACTTTTTATATCTTCCAGTTCCCTGCCAATTAAAAAAAATTTTTTTTAACATTATCCAACAAATTGAAGATCTAGGTGACATTTTCTTAGTTGTATTCATCGCTGCTAGGGACCTGGGGCTAGTGCTCGCAGTTTAGTGTCACCTTGATCTAAGTTTCAGATTTGAGATTTTTCTGAGGGAAAATCATATTTTCACAAAACTGTTTCAGATGAGGCAAGGGTTAGTTTACTTCCAGCTTACCTTTACTTCTAGGAGACGATCTTTTGGGGCTTTTTTGGGGCCCAGCCTAAAGAGGGTTCAGACCTTTGTCCTAGTCCCTTGGGCTCACCAAAAGGACAACTAAGTATCCCCTAAGACAAAGGCTTTGCTCATTTCTTTCTGAGGTCTCAGCCTCTCTGCGACGTCAGACCAATAATTGCTCAGTGTCGTATTAGCGCTTGAATGCTTCCTAGGTTTTAAGAATAATGCACACAGCTTTTTTAGTTGTGACAAGATTGACCCCTATTACCTAGTTTATGTTGCCAGGAGTGGAAATCCTGAGATTTCTACTCATATTCTTAAGGGAGACGGGAGGCATACTTTTCTCCCCTCCCTGAGAACCGTCTTTACTTTGGTTGAAGTGATGGCCAGTCTTAGACCGTACACGTGAGTCCACCACTTGAGGGAAAGGCAGAGAAAGCAGAAAAGAAGATCGCAGGTGCCTGGAGACCTTGTTGAGCACACCCAACACACAAGCCTGGACTGCCTGTCTTTGCACTAGTAATAATCCACCCTTGTTTGGGACCCCTACTACACACAGACTTACCCACGTCCTCACTAAAAGAAACGTTACTTAACCTCTGTGGTAGATGTTTGCGATGACGGTCCCAGTTCTTCCCGACTTCAAGACAGCAGAATGCAAGCAGGCTTCAAAAGTGCCCGTGCATTTCTTCTTGTCCCACCGCTCGCTCACGCACGCCTGCCTCTACCACGGGAAAAAGCCTGAGCTAGCCTGCGGGAGGCACCTGAGAGACGTGGAGGAGGCTAGCCAGGTGGTGAAGTCAACCCAGCTGAGGCCATCCTAGATCTACTGCCAGGGGACCTGCGGCCGACTGTGGATGAATGAGTGAGCCCAGCCAAGCCCAGCAGAAACACCGGCTGCCCCACACCCTCAAAAGCCATAATAGATGGTGGCTGTTACAATCCACCGAGTTTGGGGGAGCTCTGTCACACAGCATTACGCATGACAAGCGCTAATAAGTACATGGAGATGACTATAATACTTAACGCCATAGGTTTATTTTTAGACAAATGAGTTATTTCAAGTATGCCCCCTTAGGAGAGTCACTGGTACCTAGTAAGCTCTCAAAAAGTATTATCTACTCATATCATAGCTACCGTTATTACTACTATAGCTAATACTGAGATCCACAATTCCTCCCAAGCCAGGAAATTCAGGGATCAGTGGCTATAACTAACTCTAGTGTCGAAATTATCAACATTTTCTAAGGCATCATTACTTCCTTTGTCCTTCTCCCTTTCTCCCTTCTTATAAAATCTCACCTCTCATACTTAGTGCCTCAAAGATCATTTGGCTGGCTTCTTCTGAACACAGATGAAACACACGAGTCCTGGGGTGAGTTATTTGCTGCTCATCTCTGACTTGGCGTAGGAAATTGTCTGGGTGGCAGACTGCTGAACCAGGAGTCATGAGGCAGGGGTGTTAGCCCTGTTTTCTCCACTGACTAGCTGTGGGACTCAGATCAGTCCCCTCAGATCTCCAGGTGAAGTTTCTCCACACAGGACTGAGATTTTTTTTTTTTTTTTTTGCGGTACGCGGGCTTCTCACTGTTGTGGCCTCTCCCGTTGCGGAGCACAGGCTCCGGAGCGCAGGCTCAGCGGCCATGGCTCACGGGCCCAGCCGCTCCGCGGCATGTGGGATCTTCCCAGACCGGGGCACGAACCCGTGTCCCCTGCATCGGCAGGCGGACTCTCAACCACTGCGCCACCAGGGAAGCCCTGAGATATTTTTTTTTAATTTAATTTTATTTATTTATTTTTTATACAGCAGGTTCTTATTAGTTATGTATTTTACACATATTAGTGTATACATGTCAATCCCAACCTCCCGGTTCATCGCACCACCAACCCCCCCGCCACTTCCCCCCTTGGTGTCCATAGGTTTGTTCTCTACATCTGTGTCTCTATTTCTGCCTTGCAAACCAGTTCATCTGTACCATTTTTCTAGATTCCACATATACGCATTCATATACGGTATTTGTTTTTCTCTTTCTCACTGACTTCACTCTGTATGACAGTCTCTAGATCCATCCACGTCTCTACAAATGACCCAATTTCGTTCAGGACTGAGATACTTGATGGCAGCCTGGATCTTGCTTATTGCATCTCCGTGGCTGATACATTCCAGACACTCAGTGAATGTTTGTTGATTTAAATGAATAGAATTGAACCAAACTGAGCGAATGGAGCTCAGGAAATTGGCTAAACCTCAGAAAGTTCCTTTTCAGCCGAGTCTTTCTATCACTTTACCACATTTCTTCTTTTAACTCTCCTCTCTTAAACAATACCTCTCTATTACAAAGGAATGAAAGAAAATCAAGCTGGCTTCCAGCAGAAATCACTTTCATCCTTCCTGCCCAGTGGATGTTTTCAGGAAAAGATGCTAACATTAGCCGCTCTCTATGTATCCACAGACTTCGTCTCCCTGAAGTGACGGGCTAATTCTCCTCCCTTATCTCCTCAACCTTGCACCAGTGACCATGCTGTGGAGACGAGATGGGCAGGACCCCAGTATCAAGAAAAAGGTTTTACTTTTTCTGTTACAGTTGTAATGCAATAATAAACTGTAATAGTTACGGAGAAATCATGAAATGTGAAAGCATGAGGGCCATCAGTTCCCACCTTGAAACTTCACACCACAGGAAGCAAGCCTGCAACTTGAATCTTAAACTGGCCCCGTCTTCAAAATATTTCTCTTCGGTATGTTGACTTAAGCTTTTCGGTATGTGTTTCCTATTCATTGTTTTGTCTGAATAAAAAATAAAAAACAGGGGCTTCCCTGGTGGCACAGTGGTTAAGAATCCGCCTGCCAATGCAGGGGACACGGGCTCAAGCCCTGGTCCGGGAAGATCCCACGTGCCGCGGAGCAACTAATCCCGTGCGCCACAACTACTGAGCCTGCGCTCTAGAGCCCGCGAGCCACAACTACTGAGCCCACGAGCCACAACTACTGAAGCCCGCGTGCCTAGAGTCTGTGCTCCACAACAAGAGAAGCCACCGCAATCAGAAGCCCGCACACCGCAACGAAGAGTAGCTCCCGCTCGCCGCAACTAGAGAAAACCCACGCGCAGCAACGAAGACGCAACACAGCCAAAAATAAATAAATTTGTTTTAAAAAAACCAGTTTACTGGAAATATGTCTGTATGTATGTTACTTTGGCAAATAAAATGGAATTTTCTCTCACTACAAAAACTAAGATATACTATCTTAAGGTTGTCAGGAAAGAGGGCACAAGGTTAATGGGGTGACTTAACGGTATAATCACTATTAAGATGGCAGCTTTGGTTTTGAGCGGGGAGGAATTCGGTACAGCTCTGTTTCTGTTTGTATTTCCTGCTACCAACACTGGGAAGTGCCAGGTCTGAATTGTCAAAACGTCAGATCTGATTGTTTTGGAGAGTTTTCAAGACTAACCCGATGAGGCTTTGAGGTTAATATAAGCAAGATACATCAGGCAAGAAATGAGATGGTGACTCCTCAGTGCTATAGCACCATGCCACTTACATGAGGAGAACAAAGATTGTGTTCCATCCACCAGAGGGAAAACTATAGATAGCTAGGGTGGACAACATGCTTTATCTTATTCCTGGGCATATAGGAAGATGACATTTCCCATCTTCCCTTCCAGTTAAATCAGGCCATATGACTAAGTTCCAGCCAACAGAATGTGATAGGAAGTGATGTAAGCCATTTTCTTCCCTAGTCCTTGAAAACATTTCACAAAACACTTTAGCCTTCAGACGAGGATCAGATGTTCTTTAGAGACCAAAAAAAAAAGTTCAGGCTCAGTGTTAAATGATGCACAAAGACCACAAAGGTAGGATCAGCCGGGCTGATACTGAAGTCTGGGTCTTCTACCCTTATTTCAGCAGACTCATTCCCCTAGCATAGGAAAATCTTGGGTCATTCGCTGTGCTTGACGTAGGTCAGGCATCAACAGAGAAAGATATTACCCTAGGAACTAACATTCCTTGGAGAAGAAACAGTAGCTTAACTAGGGCTCCTCTGGGAAAAGACAAGTAAGAATAAGACAGCACTGACCCCAAGGGAAATGGGATATATTGAGTGTCTGTCCGTCTGCCCTCAAGGCTGATAGATTCAAAACCTAAAAGCTGGCTGGGGTGTCACCAAAGAGAAAGGCCAAGTCTAACACTAGCTAGGGAAGGTGCTTCAGGCATGAAGAGCCCGTGAAGAGAAAGGAAGCTTCTGCAGGGTCAGTTCCAAAGCCCACAAGGCACAACGGAAGACATCTTAGAATAGATGTGGTCCCTCCTTCCAAGCCTGGAGAACCAGAACCAGACCAGGACCCAAGACAGTACATGGAGCTGCAGAGGCGAAATGAGGGGGACTGTCCAGAGTTGGACCACGTAGCTATGATGTCTGCTCACAGAGAAGACCTGGAAACAGTTTCCAGGCAGAGTTAGAGTCTATCATCTATGAAAGTGGGGTCTAAATGGGGTAGAGCAGGTCCTAGCAAAAATATGGCCGCCCTGGGGCCAAATCCAGCAGCTGCCTGGTTTGGGGGGGCGGGGCTTGTTTTTAACTTTTTTTTTATTCAGTTATAATTGCAAATCCACATAACGTAAAACGAACCATTTTAAAGCGAACAATTCCATGGCATTTAGCATATTCACATTGCTGTACAGACACCGTCTCTACTGCGTTCCAAAACATTTTTATCACTTCAAAAGAAAATCCTGTCCACATGAAGCTGTCACACCCCATTCCCCCTGCCCCCAGCCCCTGGCAACCAACCATCTGCTTCCTGTTTCTATAGATTTACCTATTCTAGATATTTCATATGAATGGGATCATACAGAACATGACCTTCTGTGTCTGTTCCTTTCACAGAAGCATGACGATTCTCAGGTTCATTCACACGGAAGCATGGATTAGTACTTCATTCCTTTTCATGGCTAAATACTATTGCACTGTACGGATAGACCACAGTTTGTTTATGCATTCATTCACTGATAAGCCTTTAGGTTGCTTCCACTTTTTGGTTATTGTGAATAGTGCTGCCATGAGCATTCGTGTACAAGGATTTGAGTACCTGTTTCCAATTCTTTTTGGTATATACCCCCAAGCGGAAGAGCTGCCTGTTTTTGAAAATAAATTCTATTGGAGCATAGCCACGCCCATTCATTTATACATTGTCTATGGCTTCTTTCACGCTACAATGGCAGAGTTGAATAGTTACAACAGAGAAAACATGGCCACAAATATTTACTATCTAGCCCCTGATAGAAAAAGTTTGCCGACCCCTGGGATAGAGGAAGTGTCACCACCATCCTTCAGACCCTGATATGGCGCATACCTTAAGCTACTTTTCTCCTGGTCGTCGGTGAAAGGAACTGGAGATTTCCTTGAATTTGTGACAGCCAAGGCTCGATGGGCCAGTTTTGAGGTGAAATAAGAAATATGTGTTGGTGACTGTTCCTCTCATTCTCTCTGCCTCTCCCTCTTCCCTCTTCCCCTCCCTTTGAGAAATGCCAATATTTGCTCAGTAAACAAAGAGAGAAGAGACGTTCTGCACCTGTCGGGACACGTGAGGGAATCGTCGCCGTGCTCATTGCCAAGTGCAGAGGGGGCAGCAACATCCACTTTGCTTGGAAGTCCGGAAGTGGTCCGCACAGCTGGGGCCGATGGAAGATGGAAACCTGGTGTTGTCCCGTGTGACTTTTATCCACACTTGAATGTGCAAGCAAATCACCTGGGACCTTGTTAAAAAGTAGATTCTGATTCAGTAGGTCTGGGGCTGCGCTAGAGACTCTGCACTTCTAAAGAACTCCCGGGAAATGGCAATACTGAATAGCAAGGTGAGCAGGGGTTCCCCCACAGAGCTGCTCTTTGCAGTCCCCTGGGGAACTGTCCAGAAGAAATCCTAATGCCTCACTGAGTCTTGCTACCAGACACTCTGATGAACTTGGTCTGGTGTGTGGCCTGGGCATCTGGATATACAAAGTTCCCCAGTAGCTTCTACAACGTGGTGAAATTTGAGAGACAGTGTTCTTGAGTTCAGGAGGTGAGGATTGGGGTT
This sequence comes from Leucopleurus acutus, assembly GCF_964270905.1. Taxonomy (NCBI): domain Eukaryota; kingdom Metazoa; phylum Chordata; class Mammalia; order Artiodactyla; family Delphinidae; genus Leucopleurus; species Leucopleurus acutus. The sequence continues at coordinate 7,609,594 of NC_139148.1, read as the reverse complement.
GGGTCAGCAAGAACTGTTTTCAAAAGAGATTATGAGTAAATATGAATAAGGATAAATTAATTCAACAATCAAATTGACCATCTACCCATCACTTAGCAAGTGATTCCTATAAACTCTCTTCCATTATACAACTAATTTGGGCTATCAGGAGAATCTATGTAATTCAAAGCTGGATACGTTTTACAAATAAGTGATCTGATTTCATTACTCTCTTTCCTGGGAATTGTGCCTGGCCAAGCTGGGATCAGCTTCCTGCCTCTCACTGTATCAATAAATACGTCAGCATCAGGCCACTGGGACCTCATCTACACCGAGAGCAGAACGTGCAAGACGATCCAACAGTTAATGTTTTAGACTTGTCTCTTCCCATTTCCAAATTACACACTTATTGTATTCAGGCAAAATCTACATGGGGCCTGCAGATGTTTGAAAACTTCCAGATGATTCCTAAAGTTGTTCGTTTTTCATCCTGATGTAAAGATGCCTACATTCATGGTCTTTACTGGATATTTTTTTAAGTGTTTCAAGAAACCCAAGTGTTCTAGTCTTATCTTCCAGGTCTCCAGACTGGGAGCGAAAACATAAACGTTTATTAACAAGATGAAAATGCGAGTTACTGTATCAGCACCCCCAATCTGGCCTCTTCATGCCTAGGTCTATCTGGGCTACTCCCCAGAGATTATTGTCTCTAGCGCCTTGTATGCCAGTCCTTTGGGGATCTAAATCCATTTTTAAGATGAGTCCCCCTGGCAACACCAATACTACTCGTATCCTCTTCCCTGCAGCCTATTTTCTCTGGGTCATAATCCTGTTCCCAGCTTCTATCACATCTGCCAAACACAGTTAACCCAGTTCACATTCGCGGCTTTACATCAGTGGTTCTCAGAGTGGGTCCTGGTCCAGCAGCAGCAGCATCAAGAAGCTTGATACAAGTGCAAATCCTTGGGCCCCAACCCAGACCAAGTGCCTCAGGCTCTCTGGGGGTGGCCCTAGTCATCTGTGTTTCTCAAGCCCTCCAGGTGACTCTGGTGTGAGCGCGAGTCTGAGATGGGCCGGAGTAGAGGAACCGCAGTTATGCTGTAGCTTTTGTGCTCGGCTATCACCAGGTGTGTGAGACTGGCTATGAAATACAACCCCACCAAATCTCCAGGGCACCCGACTCCCATCAGTTCTTCCTCCCTGGCCGCTTGCTCCCCGCTGCTGCAGGCTGGCTGTGGAGCTGTGCTTCAGACGGCAGGTTGGGCCCAGATGTGCTCCATGCATCTTGTTCTGGGGCTCTGGTGGACGGGGGGGGCCACTACTTGGGCATCTGGTTCTCCTGGCAGAAGTCAGAAACTCCCAGAGAGCCGATCTTCTGAAGACCTCGTCTCAGAACTGAGACATCACCTCTCCTGCCCTCGTTTCGTTGACCCAAACTGGTCACATGGCGCAGCTCAGTGGGGGAGAGAAATATACACCCATGCAGGTGATCGCGTGGCTAGGTGAGCCAAGTGAATATTTGCTGAACAAAAATCTAATAGACCACACTGGGACAATGGGTAAATAAACCCGCTGGTAGACCTTGCCAGCTATCAAATACCATTAAATTTTATGAGATTAACAATGGTAACCCAATGAGAACAGCGGATATTTCAAGAGAGTGGCAGTCAGCCTATAGACAGTTTTTTGTCATTCTTCCATGTTCATGTGATAAACCCTGGACAAAGAATTTCCATCCAGATTTCCTTTCTGGTTCTACTTCTGAAGAACCATTGCAGGATGAACTCACAAAAAAAAAAAAAAAAAAAACAAGGGAAATACCTGCTGCGGCATTTCCCCCCGTGGTTATTTCCACTTTGAAAAGCTGACGGAATATTTCTACTGTGTTTTTTAAAAGAAAACTCTCTTAAATTCCCACCATTGACTCTACCACATTTAGCTGACAGCAGCCAAAGGGAAACATATCTTCCCTGAAGATACAGTGAAGTCTGCCCCCACGAACAGAATTAATCACGTGCCAGGCGTGCAATCACTACAGGACTGGGGGCAACACCACTGTACCCTGGGGAAGATGAGAAGGCAACTTAAGAAACCCTTGATGACCAGCCTGAGAGAGCCTTCATTTCCTGAGTTCAGTCACTGGGACACTGGGCTCAATAAATATTTGTTGAAGTGAAAAATGCATGGATTCTGCTCAAGATGCCAAGTAACTGGCGATGTCCTGCTGAAAGGGGAGCAAGGGACTTCCCTGGTGGTCCAGTGGTAAGACTCCGTGCTCCCAATGCAGGGGGCCCGGGTTCCATCCCTGGTCGGGCAACTAGACCTCACATGCCACAACTAAGATCCCGCATGCCGTGACTAAGACCCAGCACAGCCAAATAAATAAATAAATATTCAAAATAATAATAACACAGTAAAAGAAATAAATAAAAACAAAGGGGAGCAAAAAGAAGCCAGTTCCAGAAAGATCACTGTCCACCCAGCTGCCACGAGCCAGACACTCAAAGGTGAAAGTGTCACCTTGTAATGGGCATGTAGAAGGGAGCAGGGGAACTCCATCCAAGGGGACAGTGCAGGTTCCCAAACATTTGTGTGTGTGTGTGTGTGTGTGTGTGTGTGTGTGTGTGTGTGTGTATTAGGGTTAGTTGAAGAATTTCTAACAGGGTGAGAGATTTTAACACCTATAGAGGGAACTCCCAGGGCAGGCTGCATGTGTGATCCTGATCTATCTGGAGAAGAGCTCTGGGAAGGGCAGATATTAAAAAAAAAAGAAAAAAACAGCTCTAAAAAAAATAAGACTTTTGGGGAAAAGTGGGACATTGTGTTCAAATTCCTGGTCTTCGGTTGCAGCCCTGGCCCTGTTTCTTACACTGTTAGACACTAGGCAAGTTAAGTAAACATTTTCAGCCTTGGTTTCCTCATCTGTAGAATCAGGATAATATGCCTGGGTGGCTCTGTAGCTCAGTTGCATTTGAACGTGAAATGGTCCACTGATATGTAGAACATTCTTTTGTTGTTGTTGTTGTTAATTTTTATTTATATTTTATTTATTTTTATCTTTGGCTGCATTGGGTCTTCGTTGCTGCGCGCGGGCTTCCTCTAGTTGCAGCAAGCGGGGGCTACTCTTCGTTGTGGTGCGAGGGCTTGTCATTGCGGTGCCTTCTCTTGTTGTGGAGCATGGGCTCTAGATGCACTGGCTTCAGTAGTTGTGGCTCGCGGGCTCAGTAGTTGTGGCCTTGTGGGCTCTAGAGCGCAGGCTCCGTAGTTGTGGCGCATGGGCTTAGTTGCCCCATGGCACGTGGGATCTTCCCTGACCAGGGCTCGAACCCGTGTCCCCTGCATTGGCAGGCGGATTCTTAACCACTGCACCACCAGGGAAGCCCCTGTAGAACATTCTTACCAGGAATAATACTGACACTGGGGAGAACTGGGTGATGGACGCTTTTCCCTCAGAGGGCCTGGCTGGAATAGACACTGTGGTCTATGTAAATGGCACCCCTAGGGTTGTACAGTGCACAACCTCTACAACTGTATGCTGAGCTGCCTCTCTTCCCAGACCTTGGTCGTGGTGGCATCTAAAAGCCACAATGATGAGATTTTCAAAGATGGTACAAATATACCAAGAGTCACCCCCATATTCTCTGAGTGAGTTCTTGATTGAGGTCAGTAGAAAAGGTGTCCTGTGTCACCTTTAATAATAATAATTTTTTTTTTTTTTGGTACGCGGGCCTCTCACTGTTGTGGCCTCTCCCGTTGCGGAGCACAGGCTCCGGACGCACAGGCTCAGCGGCCATGGCTCACGGGCCCAGCCGCTCCGCGGCATGTGGGATCTTCCCGGACCGGGGCACGAACCCGTGTCCCCTGCATCAGCAGGCGGACTCTCAACCACTGCACCACCAGGGAAGCCCTAATAATAATAATTTTTAAAAATTCTTCCGACACCAATAGAATGATTCCTCTAATCACTGAGGTGATGAAAGCTGTGGAGTTGGCATCTTCCCTGTGACTTTGAAGTTTTCTTATAATTTTATAGATATTGTCATTTCCCAGGGTTTTATTTGGGGGGCAGCATGGAAAATATCTTCCCTTTAACTCCCTTGGTGTTTGCCTCCAGCATACTTCTCAGAGAGGGGAGCAAAAGGGGGCCCATTCCAGAAGGATCACTGTCCCTCAGTTCACTCCACACCTGCTATGAGACAGGCACTCAACGGTAAATGAGGTACCATGTGGAATGAAGCAGAAGTACTCAAACAAAAACAGTAATTCAGTGCCCCAGATTTTGCCCCATTTCTCACTATTTGTGGTAGACACACCCTAAGGTGACCCCAAAGGAGTCATTCTGTTGTATTATTCCCTCCTTTTGCGTGTGAGTGGAAGCTGTGATTTGTTTCTAACCAGTAGAATATGGCAAAGGTGACAGGATGTCACTCTCACGGTTGCATTATAGAAGACTCCATCTTAGCAGACTGGAGAGAGAGACACCTTCCCACTGGCCTTGCAGAAACACACACTCATGTTGTGAACTACCTGTGAAAAGAGTCACACGGCAGAACACTGCTGGCAGCCTCTAGGACCTTATAGGAGCCTCCAGCCAACAGCCAGGAAGATGCCGGCACCTCAGTCCTACAACCACAAGGAAGCAAAGTCTACCAATGACCTGAGAGAGCACGGAAGCAGAACCTTCCCCAGTCAAGCCTCTGATGAGAAGGCAACCTGGTTGGCACCCTGACTGCAGCTTTGTGAAGCCTCTAAATTAGTGGTAAGTTGTTACACAGCAATAGGAAACTAATATATAGAATACTACATACATAAAATATTACATTGGATTCTATTATTACTATAATTAATCATCAGTTTAATTTTCTCTAATAGAGCAGAATCTGGGGTATGCCCTATTCAGAGAGAGAAACCCACTGTGGGCTTTTAACATTGAGTGGAAAAGAGAAACTGGACTTTTCCACCCTACAGCTCTTTTCCTATAAATAACATGTACATTGCTCAGAGGTCACCTCAGCAGAGTGGGAAATCACAGAAGCCCACTGATTTTCTGCATAACATAAACCCACACAGACTCCTTTATGATGATGCAATTTAATTATTATTGCACTAAAGTTACCCTCAAGCACACATTCACCTCTCAACTCTCATGGCATTCAAGGAGTTTATACTTAGAAAATACTCTCCTTTTCCCAGGTGAGAGAGAGACTCTACAGGTATGAATTTTAAAGAACTGTAGCCTTCAGCATGTTTGGTGGCATTTGACTTGTTTTTCAACATAGATTCCAGCTTCCTTGGTTTGGTTTTTAATAGTTTACTGAAAACAGAAATGCTGCATATGGTTTTATAAGTTGGTCCTTTAGAATAAATTGCACATAGGCACAAAAGATTTATAGTAGCTCTGATATAAAATGATTCTTTTATTCCTAAACCCAAATCACGTTTTTATATCATGGGTAGCAACTTCTATTGTAAATCTCATGAGCTGATCTTAGTCAAATTTTAATCTGGCCTGGAAATTCTAAAACGGTAGTAAGATCAATTCTTTTGACCACATTGAGAACTGATCTGATCTATAAGTATCTTCAAACACCGTGTTCTCCCTCTCTGATCTACTATCACAGGGTCATGGATTCCTTAAATAAATGGCTGCAGAGTATTATCAAACTACAAGAAAGTCTTCTACGAAATGTCAAGCTGGGCCCTAAGACAAAATAATTCATTCTATTCCATGTTTCATCCTTAATGTGGTGTGTGACCATGGAGGATATTTTCAACTCTGGCGTTCAACAAACCCATAAACGTTTCCAGCACCTCCCAAGTCCCACGGTAAACTCTCCATCCATTCCAGTTTTCTTCCTCTCCGGGATCCTAAAGTCTGAACTTAACACATTATTGACTGGGGGATTTTTGCAGAAACTAACGCCTGTGGCCGCAATACGTCTCCAGTCAAAAATGTGTTATATGGTCATAATTAGTCGTCTAAATCTACTGTGTTTTTTGTAATATTTAACTGTTCTCAGAGACTGTCCATATATGAGGAGAAATATACAAGCCTGTGATACACATCCACATTACAAGAAAGACGGGGACACTCAGTCCCCACCCAAGACCTGCTGAGTCAGAATCTACATCTGAACAAGAGCCTCTTGTGTGTGAGAACGCTGGAGCAGCTCCATTTCGTGGCGGACTGTAACTCCAGGTGGATTGGACATCTAGCCTTTACTGCCAGCTCTCCTCGTTTCCCCAGTATCTGTAAACTAGACGCTAAAATGCTGAGCTTACATTGGTAATGGGCCTACCTCCAACAAACTGTATCCTTGGGTGGCTCCTCGGGTTGTAGCTATGATCTTCACACACCACCCAAGGACACTGGTTTAATGAGAAACAGCAAGGCCAGAATGAGGCCTACACAGAGTAAGGTCCACTGGCAGCAGAGGCTTCCACATCAAAATATATAGCAAGATTGGATGCAAAGGATAAAGGAAGCCACTGTCGTTAAAAATCCAAATGCCAGGGTTTCCCTGCTGGCGCAGTGGTCGAGAATCTGCCTGCTAACGCAGGGGACACGGGTTCGAGCCCTGGTCTGGGAAGATCCCACATGCCGCGGAGCAACTAAGCCCGTGTGCCACAACTACTGAGCCTGCGCTCTAGAGCCCACGAGCCACAACTACTGAGCCTGCGCGTCTGGAGCCTGTGCTCCATGACAAGAGAGGCCGCGACAGTGAGAGGCCCGCGCACTGCGATGGAGAGTGGCCCCCGCTCACCACAACTAGAGAAAGCCCTCGCGCAGAAACGAAGACCCAACACAGCCAAAAATAAAAATAAATTAATTAAAAGAAGGCTCAACATTTAAAAAAATAATAAAAAATCCAAATGCCCTCTGTTTATTTATGAGAAGCTGCTCTCAGGGTACTGATAGTATGTGATATTTCAAGGTCCAACATTTCTTTATAATTTAGGTGTCACGGAAAATAAACAGCAATGCCGTGATTATGTAAGATATTAACCTTAGGGGCAGCCAGGTGAAGGGTATGCGGGAACTCTCTGTACTATCTTTGCAACTTTTCTATAAATAGGAAATTATTCCAAAATTAAAAGCTTATTTTTAAAAGTATAAAATTTGACTTGCAATTTAGGAAAATGAGTCCCCCCCCCCGAGAAACTTTTCAAATGACATTATTTAAAAAGCTAAATACATTAGAAGTGGGGAAAAAATAGAGTAATGGGGATAAACAAACACCCTTCTTACATATTCACCATATTTTTTCACCCTATTTTATAACAGCATATACCTATCGCTTAGCAAACCCAATGGGGCACAAGGGTATGAAAAAGCCAAAAAAAGGAACAAAGGAGAATGAGTGATTATAACTATAGTGCCAGAGATATGACAAATATACGTTAAGAATATGAAATGATGGCAGAATCTCCCTTAAGCCATTTGTTTCACCTCTCCCTTCAAATATCTACCAAAAACAATTTTTAGTGGAAAAAAAGCAGTGAAAAAATATATACTTAAAGAAGCGCTATATCCATCATCACATATATGAAGTACTCAAATTTTATTTTATTGGTCAGGATTCTGACTAGTAAACAATGGAATCTATTCTCTGGTGAGTTTAAGCAGGAAAAGGGCTTACTGAAAGATATTCAGTAGCTCCGGAATCATTGGGAGGGCTGAAGAAACAAATCCAAGGCGTAGCTTCCAGGAAAAATGCCAAAACCATGCTGCAAATTAGCCTGATTTGGGGGGAGACGCCACTGCCGCTTTACTGTTGCCACCACCAAGCCCCTCGTGCCAGAACTTCAGCTTGATCGCAAATGATAGAGCTTCAAGCCTCTGGCCCTTGCGCATCAGGACCTCAGTCTTGCAGCCACTGAAAGCCCCCACCCCTGAAAGTCAGCCAGCGGGAAGCATCATCCCTGCTAGCAAGATGGAAGGTCGCTGCCAGTTCGTTTCCTTCCTGGCTCCGGTCTGAATCCAGGTCTTCGGTGTTTTCCAGTTCTAAACGGCACAGCCTTGGTTATATGCCACATCTCAGCCCCAACAGAGCCTGGGGATTTGAGCTCTGATTCTAGATCTGGGAAATAAGACCCAGGGTGACCAACTAATCCCAACTCGGGCAGGAATTTTCTGGTTTTGCAACTAAAGGAACTGCATCCCAGGAAACCCCTCAGTCTCACTCAGGCGAACCAGCACAATTGGTTACTAGACTGAGAACCCATAAGCTGTGCATTTCCCCAAGTATACAAAGGCTTTGAAAAAGATGATGGGGAGCTACAACGATGATGCATATCCCCTACAATAATCAATACACATCGATGAAAATGTAAATTGTGGCCATTCATATGACCCAGCAGTCCCACTCCTGGGCATATATCTGTACAAAACTATAATTCAAAAAGATACATACACCCCTATGTTCATAGCAGCACTGTTCACAATAGCCAAGACATGGAAACAACCTAAATGCCCATCAACAGAGGAATGGATAAAGAAGATGTGGTACATATATACAATGGAATATTACTCAGCCATAAAAAGAATGAAATAATGCCATTTGCCGCAATATGCATGGACCTAGAGATTATCATACTACATACTAAGTGAAGTAAGAAAGACAAATACCATACGATATCACTTATATGTGGAATCTAAAAAATGACACAAATGAACTTATTTATAAAACAGAAACAGACTCACAGATATAGAAAACAAACTTATGGTTACCAAAGGGGAAGGCGGGAGGGGCGATAATTTAGGAGGTTGGAATTAACATGTACACACTACCATATATAAAATAGATAATCGACAAGGACCTACTGTATAGCACAGGAACTCTACTCAGTACTTTGTAACAACCAAATGAGAAAAGAATCCGAAAAAGAATAGATATACG